>NC_087446.1:27914219-29164219 GCF_036321535.1 Camelus dromedarius
TTGGCCGTATTACTTTCCATTCCTCCCACAAAAGTGGCAGGATATATTCTCCATCCCCAGCCCCCGCCACTGACTCTGGATATCTACATGTAATTTATTTTGGCCATTATAGGCAGAATTTATGGTAGTGCAGTTCCAAGCTGTACCATAAGGGGTCTTTCATGTTTCCACATCCTCTTTCCCACTTCTGCCATCACCGTGGAAGAACATGCCTGCAGGACAGCCCACAAGCCCAGGGAGAAGGATGAGAGGCAAGCCCAGAGAGAAAAGCCCGGCCTAAGTAAACTAACTCCTAGCTGGATCCCAGTTGTGTAAATAAATACTACTCAGACTTTGTGGTTGTTCAACAAATACTGAAGTAAACTGATACGGGAGAGTTGATGGTAGAAGTAGTATTTCAGGTGAATAGAAGAATATATGTAAATGATTGAATGGCCCTTGGAGAACTATAAGTTCTTTAAATTGATTGGAGCATAGAGTTGGAAGGTTAACTAAAATGATGGAGCTGTTAATATGGGATAGGTTATGAAGGGTATTTTATGCCATATAAAAGACTTAAGTATTTTTCAATCTCAAGGATATAGGTGAACAAACAAAGAACTTGAAGTAAGAGAGTGACAGGAAGAGATGTTCATTTCAGAAAAACTCGTGCAGACTACAGTATGGGGAATGGATTGGAGAAAGTGATTGATTGATTAGACTAAGGATGACCAGTTAGGAGCCAATGATGTTTGTAATACTGCAAAAACATAAACAAACAAAAGATTTTTAAAAATAAATTAAGGAAATGGGACTAGCAGTGAATATAGAGAGGAGGGGAGAAATCCAAAGGATGCTAAGGAATATATATATATATATATTTAACTCTGTATGCTCTCAGGAAAAAACAAATATCAGAGGAGAAAAATGTTAGGAATTATTTCTATTCTTTTGACTTGGACACTTAAGTATACATATGTTCAGTGGTACCATTCACTTTGTCTTGTCTTGTGTTCTTTTTTGAGAGAAAGGTGAAAGATAAATTAAGATATGTTGAGTTTCAATGCCTATGGACATTAAGATGTAGGTATTCAGCAGAGAGTTGAAAATATGAATCTGCTACTCAGGAGAAGTCTGGACTTAAACTAAACATTTGTCAGATGGTTTAAATAAAAAAAAGAAAGTCAAAGAAAGATAGCATCAAGATTTAAGGTAGTGACTGGGGCACCACGAAAGAGAAAGGGAATGGGCTTAGAAGGAACTGTCAGAGAGGAAGAAGGAGAAACAGATACAGTAGTGTAACAGGATATAAGTAAAAGGACACATATAGTGATTACTATGTGACAGGCACTCATCTAAACATTTAATCTTCACAACAGCTTTGTGAAGTCAGTACCATGATTAACACCATTTTATAGACTGGAAACTGAGGCACAGAGAGACTAACTAAAGCACCGAATGTCTCACAGTTGATGGATAGCAGAGATGGGACTGGAGTCTGAGTTTATAATCCACACACTTAACCACCCTTGCAAGGGAAGAGAGAGTTTTGAGAAAAAGGAATGATCACCAAGTTAAATACAGGACTGGAAGAAGCTCGTTGGATTCAGGAAGTCATTAGTAACTTTTTCAGAGCAGTGTCAATGGGGATATGAAGACAGAAAAGCAGGCTTTGGTGTTGCCCACCGACATCCTCTGCAGCAAATTTTCACATGCCCCAGTCCTTCTATCCAGGTAGGGATTTTCCAGAATCAAACACTGAGACTGTATTTGGGATGTGAGATGTTTATCACAGATCCACTGTGCAAGGACAAGGGAAGAAGCAATATAGGGAAAATAAAAGTCAGGTTGTGACAATGACCTGAAACAGTTTTAGCCAAGTTGCTAGGGAGATCTGGAGGGGTTGTTGATTATCAAAGGTGTTCTACATTGGGTTAAAATAGCTCAGCTGTATAACCACTCTTGGCTCAGGTACCAGAGGTGGCTTTTCTAGGTATGGCATGACCTTGGGTGAGGGTGGAGTTGGGCCTCGAAACTGAAACAGACCTTAAAGAGCTGACAGCTGGAAGCTGTTTGCAAACCCAAATAGCTGCAGAAGTTTTTTGAAGGAGAATGTCTACCAGACCGCCCAATAATTTTTAACTTCTATTTCCTTATGTTAAGAATTCATATTTGGGTAATTAAAAGTAGCTTTTTCCCCCAACTAATACATAAGACTCAAGCAACTTCTGCATTATATTTTAATTATTTTCTTGATATCGCTCTCTTTTATAGAACAGTAGCATCTTGAGGTCAAGGAACTTATCTTTTCATCTTGTTTTTTTCATCATCTAACACAGCAATATGACTCATAATAAAATGTGTTGACAATTGAATAGGGGATGCATTTGAGATGGGTCTTCAAGGATGACTAAGGGTTTGTCAGTCAGAGCACAGGACCAAAGGCTAAACAGCTTACGTGCTAATTAAACTTGCAGTCACTATTCTATTTTTCTTTGTGTTTTTTTTTTAAATGTATAAATGAATAGTTTCCATTTATACAGTGCACTGTGAGAGCTTACTCACTTCCCTAAGCAGAAGTCTCTCCAAAAAACAGTTGGGAGAATAAGTAAAATGCACTTGTTTATTTTCAGATAGTTCATTTAAATACAAACATTTCTTTGTGTGAACCGTTTTCGGTGAATTTTTTGAAAAGTTTAAATTGCATTTGTAAATTTCGTAAGTTTGAATGCAACATTAGATGAGAATATGAAGATGACCTTTTCAAAGACTTTTTAAAAAATATAAAACCATTTTTCTGTTTGCATTATATGTCATACATTTCTTCTTTCTAGCTTTGTGTGACTTTATACTAGGTACTGTTTCAGTTCCTCTTCTATAAATGTAATAATTTATAGATTTTTATGAGAATTAAATTAAATTACATCTAAGGTAGCTTAGGTATAATAGATCATAAAAGATGCCCTTTTTATACCTTAATTATCCCTTTATTTAATGAAATGACTGCCTTTCAGCTCCATATTTTTAGTACATTTCACAATGTTTGATCTGGAGTATGTGCTAAATAAATGTTTCCTGAATCAATAGAAAATCAATGAAAGCAGTGTCAAAGTTGTGGTAATTTAAACAATTAAAACCAAAGAGAAAAAGTAAGGATTTAAGATTTCTATTGCATTGTTCTTTCTTCAAATATTAGCTCACAAGTGACTCTTCTCTGTCATCCAAACAAATTTCCATTCATAAAGTCTGAATGGTGACTCAGGGAATCTGAGATTATCTACCCCTTTTTTTCAGATGATAATATTAAGGTTGTACTGCCTATTTGTGGTAGACTGAGGGTTGGAAATTCAATCTCCAAACATATAATTCACAATCATTTTTCCTCAGTCAAAAACATTGGTTGTAAGGCTACTAATGTTTCTGTCATCTACTCTTACAGGTTTGTAAAAGATAAAAGCATAAAATAGCTTTCTTTGCATGGTCAAATAATCCTCATTTTGTAATCTAGAAAATATTTATTTGAGGGCTTTGCAACGTGTTAAAGTTCTTTTTAATATCAGTAAAACCTTAAATCAGTAAAACTACTTGCATAATAGATCTATTGATGTGATACAAGATAGTCCCTAGAACTATTCTATCAACAGTTTACACCACTGCTTGCCTAAAACCCTCATTCTTCTCGTTATCCAAAGCCTGCTCATCGTTCACTGCCAAGGTCAGTTTGTTTAGGTGCCTAAGATGTTGAAAATAATGATTCCAGTTCTGGGTCACTTTTAACTTTAGCCACATTATGAGCTTGAAGTCTCTTTGTATATAAAACAAGGGTTTATGTAGATGATTTATAAGTTCCTTCCCTGTTTTAGGAATTACATGGCCCAGAGTTCTTTGCCTTATGTTATCTTTTCCTTTCATATTTCTGGCATGCCAGACCCAATATCATATAATTTGGTGCTTGGAAAGTAATATATATAGCTTTGTGTGACTTTCATTTTGTTTGTTGTCTGTATGTTTGTCTTTTTTTCTAAAAAGGATTGCAAATTCTTCAAGGAGAGGCTGTCCTTAATCTCCTTTAGTCTCTCTCTCTCACTTACTGACCAGTCATACCAAGAATACACTTGATACTTTTTGGTTCATTTAATAAAGCCAATGTTCAAAAACTTAAGCTTTGGAAAAAATTAGGTGATGATTATTTATATTATTGTATAAAAGGAATCCATTGCTTTACTTTATTCATTGCAAAGTTCATTGCAAAGAACTTACATTTGAGAGGTGTATAGAACTGCCAGAATTGCTCATTGTTTTCTCCCTGTAGGCAGATTTGACCAGAGAAGCTTCCTAAATACGTCAATCGATCATGCTTCTCTGCCTTCTCTCTTTAAGAACTACATTTACCCACACCTACCCTCAAGGAAATGAAAAATGAATTTTGGTCTATCTGTGTCAACTCCTGCCAGAGGAAGAAAGAAGAAGCCATTTGGAAAATGGCACTTTGATGACAAGTGGTGTGTGAGAGTTTTCTTCTCTCTGTCGTCTCTCCTCCCCCCATAATCTGGAGCAATGCTCCTTGTTCTGACTGTACTCTTCTCTCCTATCTCTTCTCCAACCTGGGCATAAGTCTTGAGAAATGATTTTTCACATGCAGTCTGAATGATGCGTCATAGTTTATGATCTCACTGGATCCTCCTAAGAACCTTGAGATGTATAGAATTTAGCATCTAAATGACGCAGACTAAAGAAATGGCATTGACGTGCATGAAAGTGATGGAACTGGGGTCAGAATCTAGACTTTCTGAAGCAAATTCCTTCAAGTAACTATGTAAAACCAGAAGCCAAATAACAGTAACATATCCTCCTTCTCCACTTATTGTGCATTAATTTTCATTCTTTTAAATTCTTAAAAATCCTAAATCCCCTTCCCATTACACTGAGATTGTTTAAATATCAGATAATAAATAGAAGACACTAAACACTCTGAAGGTAAAAGCTGAGGCATAGGGCAGTCTTCTCAAAAAGCATTCTGTCTTCCAATATGTGAATACAATGAATATACATAATACATACTATAATGTGAACAAATCCTTAACAAAGGATGTTTGTGAATTTCAATTTGCAAACATTTCTGAGGTTGCTAAAATTCAGAGGGAGGGAGCTTAGTTTTGAAATGTTGGAGCCAGTTTTCTCTCTTGCCTCCATTTTGGTAGATTTTCAGGAGGATTATCTCAGATCTGGTACAAGAGCATGGTGAATTCTCATCTCTTACACATTCCTGACTTTCGCTTCTTGGAGTATCAGATTTTCTCTTTAAACACTCTGCAATAAATCAAGTATAGCCAATTTAACATAAAAGAATATGTGCCGAATATTTCCCATAATGTGTCTTGTTCTCCTTATACCCAGTTGAACTGTGATCTGAAAACTGATTCACTTTGTACTTTTCTTCTTGTGAAAGCTGGCAGGTAGATACCAATCTATTCCAATTAATATCTAATGACGATGATAAACTAAAGACAAAATCTCAGCTAACAGCTTCCATCTGTGGTTATGCATAAAATATCTGCTTCTGGCAAGTGACACTATATGCAAATTTAAAAATTTCAATCCTTCAGTAGTTACATAATGTATTCATATATGCTTAAAATAGAGATTTCCCCCACTTTTCACCACCTTTCCTTTCTTTAATGTTCGGGGACTCTATAAACACGGTTAGAAATATATTTCTATTTTTATTACTTTTGGTTGTATGCTTCTTTTAAAATTTTATCTTGTCATAGTTGCCAATACCAATGAATTCATAGTATTTTGGCTCTCATTAAAAAAATTTTTGTAAAGCATGTTTAATTTAACAAGTATTAATTTTTAAAATTGATACTGTTTTTGGTCTCACCGTAACAGTCTTAAGGCTGGTGCCCATATGTAGCCATTACTATGTTCCCCTTGGACTTTTTATTTTGCATATACTTGCTGCCTTAAGGCTGTTCTGTATTTGCTGCCAGCAAAATCGTCCACCCATATGATTCACTGTACTGACTTAAAAATGGATGTAAGTAATATATTCCATACACAGCTATGCAGATTTCTAACTCCTGTTATTTCGGAAAGGAAATTTTTTATTACTTCCCCACCCTCACCTCTTTTTCTCACTTTCTCTGTAGGTAGTTCCAAATTGGTTTTAAGTTGTTCCAGTTTTGATGACCATATATTTATGTATCAGTCTAGTGTTAATTTCAAGAGAGCATCATCCTTAGGGACCCCTGGCCTTAAGAATGAGTTGTGAAATTAATAAATTAACTTGACATTAAATGGATGAATCTTGATGGTATCCAAGGGCTCAGAAGGAATGTTAGTAAAGCGAGGAGGCTCAACAATAAAACCTTTTAAAGCCAGCATGCTTTGTGTGAATGCATTACTGTGACTATGGGTCTAATATCGAGAAGCCAGGCATGTGTGATTTAATAGTACAGCTCTGTTGTTTGATAGTAAGTATGCCATCTTGTCTTAGAACCGGGTAAACTCTAGAAATTAAAGAAAGAAAAGGTATAAGAAGTGAGGAGATCTTTTTTTAGGCACATAAGAAGACATTATATAACTTCTATAGCACTTGATTTTTTTTTTTCAAGTCAAGTGGGAGATAGGAAAATAAGTTTGCATTATCTTTTGATGGGTCAGAGCAATGTAGACTTTTTTCTTCAAACATGCTGTGGAAAAGTATATGTGTTATTCACATTTCATTAACTCCTGAAGTGTGTACTTTAACTTGTAAACCACTCAGGCTAATTCTTCTCTCACTTGAGGGATTCAATTAAAAAACATTGCCTCAAGTGAGAAAAGTAATTCTAAAGGTGTATTTACACAGGTATTGTGCTGTGCCTGTGTTGACCTTTACTTTATTCTCTTTAGATATTCACTGAGTTTAGCTGGGATCTCTGAATCTCCAAGGTATTGGAATGATGGCAACTTCATGATCAGTAAATGTTCCAGGAGTAGAAAATGTGAGTTTTGAAAAGCATGATAAGGCAGGGATATTATCCTTTGGGATAAGGCACATAGTCAGGTATCACACTGGGCAATTTTTTCATCTTTGAGAACTTAGAGGGGAACAGTTCTCACTCCCAGATAGATGTCTGGGAGTAGTGATTCAGTGCATATGGAGAGGGTAGCCCTGGATATGACTAATCAAGAATGATGAATATAATGTTTCAGGAATTAAACAAAAAGATATTGGAAAAAATAATATGCCAGAGAAATGGTTCAGACAATATACCTACTAACCTTCAGAAGGTAGAAATCAACCAATCATTTTGGCCTAGCCAGAAGTACTACTTTATTGATGAACAGAGCTCCATGTTCAATGTCTTACTAAGCTTTGTAGCAGACACTTTTGGAGATACTGCCCAGTCACAGCTACCATTTCTTTATCCTGTTTCCTCCACAATGACCAACTTCCATTTAGGTCAGTACATACCTTTTTCTTACAGCCTTTATTGATTAAATCAGAATCCACTCTGAGTCTCAGATTGAGAATGTGTACCTAGAAGATACTGTTGTTTTGGGGTAACTAACACAGTAAAGGAAGCATAGTACAAGAGCAAAGAAGTTTTTTTTTTTTCAGACATGTGAACCAGAGAGGCCAAGAGGGACAAATTAAGAAGGTACACAGAGGAAAACAGATGTGAAAACTAAAATCAAGAGGGCCTGGCAGTTTCTCTTTTCAGCATGTTTCTGAGCCCTGCCGGACTCCCCTCCTTGAATTCCATGAGATAACCCTAATCTAAACCACCTCCACCTTTTTTCCCCCGTTAAGCTAGTTTACATGGGTCACTGATAGCTAAATCCTAAAGCTTGATGCAGGTATTTCTTCTGTTAGGCAGTGAATTGCTCATATTTTTACATTTTCTAATGAATTGCATTTACTTCTATTAATAAGTAGAGTCTGCAGAGGGAGACAATATCAACTAATTACATTCAAGGTGAGAAATCTATTACTTGCTATTAACAAACAGATAAAATACTTGTTATTAACAAACAAAATGATTAGTGTGATTGTTGCTATGGCTATTTACTTCCTTTTTATTACTGATTAGTCTCAAAATTGAAGTTAATATAAACTACATTCAATTTTAATACTCAGTATTAAATATTTAAAATATAAAAAATGCAAAATTATGATCTTTTAAGGAGACAGATTTTTTTATCTTATAAAAGGACAAAAAGGTGCATATAACTACATTCAGAAATTATTTATTCAATGTGATTAACCCATCATCACATTGATGTGTGTAAGTACTTGAAAAGCTTGCTAAGAAATGTAGGAGGTGGGAGTATAGATTAACAACTCTGATACTGCTATAAATGAATACTGGAATTAAACAACTAAAGAAATGGATGGTGGATGGTAGGAACCAGGTTTCTTACTGCTGGGTAGGAATTTACAGGTAAGCAAGGAGAAGAGGCAAGACTGACTAATGTGTGCTGGAATCAAGTTGGAGACATTGGGAAAAGCTCATGTTTAGCTTAATACAGTTAGCACAGATAGTTACAAATTAGAATACTTATAGATATATGTATATACGTACATATTTTCTTCCTCTGTTAGCTGAGAGTACCTAAAAGAATGACACCCCAGGTGCAATGAACGCACCTACCACAGAGATATTGGTGTCAAATGCCATTTTCCCATAAAAAAAAAAATGGTACCTCAGAGAAATAGCTGATTATACACTTGGGGCAGGAAAGGTGAACCCCAAGCAACTCATAGTGCCAGAAAGTAAAGAAATGCTACAAACAAAAACAAAAACAAAACAGAAACAAAAAACATTTTAATAGAGACTATGGGACATAGAAGACAATTGAAGAAGCCCCCAGTGGCCAAAGCTGAAATGATTTGCACAAACAGAATAAAGTAGCATTAGATTATAGTCCAAAGTATAAAAAAAAAATTATGAATGCATACTGATACAAATAAATGCTTGAATAAAGTATTAAAATAGGAGAGAACAGACAAATCTTCTACGTATAAGAATTTCAAATAATTGATGTAGATACTCTGCCCTAAGGGGAGTTATGAACGTTAAGTGTGGCATGAGCATAGAAACTTCCTCCCAAAGAGTACAGTACAGAAAGAGGGGGAAAGAGTACCTTTACAGTGAATAAACCTGATAAACACGACCCCAGCCAGGTGATCAAGATCAACATCAGTCATAAATAATGTTGATCATATGTGCCCTGGATCTGTAATGAAAATGGAAATTTATCTCTTCAGTTTCCTTTCCCAAAACCTATAACCTCAATCTACTTATGGGAACAACATCAGATAAATTCTTAACGTGCTAGTGTCAGTACATTGTATGTAATACTTAACCAGTACGCCTCAAAATTATGAATGTCATCAAGAATTTTAAAAAGTTTAAGAAATATTCCCTGCCAAGAGGAGCCTAAGGGGATATGACAATTAAATGCAATGCTGGATCCTGGATCAGATAAAGGATATGAAGGAAAAACTAAAGAATTCTGAATAAAGTATGGTCTTAATAATAGTGCATCAACATTGGTTCATTAATTGTAACAAACACACCATATTAATGTAAGAGGCATAATGGGGAAAGTATGTAAGGTGTATATGGGGACTTTCTGTAGTATCTTCCCAAGTTTTCTGTACACCTGAATCAATTGTTATAAGATTGTCTGTTTTTAGGGGAAAAAATGTAGATACTGGGACCTGCCCAAAAGATTCTTACATAATAGGGCTGAAGGGGACTACTGATGATTCTGATTCTGGTTCCTCTGGTCCATAACTACATTTTGGAGGAACACTGCTCTATGGTGTATTTTTTTGTTTGTTTTTTTGATGGAAGGAACTGTCTTGTCCATTGTTGTAGCTCCAGGCATCAGGTGTAAGTATGAATCAGGCAGCTAGTAAGTATAATGTCTGCTGATTTTTCACTTAATTTGTCATTAGTAAATATATTTCAGTTACATCTCTGTTTAAGACAAAGACAGATAACTACTTTCCTGTGAACATCACTCTTCTACAAGTTTCTCTTTATAGTTTTCTTTTTTTTTAACATTTTTTATTGATTTATAATCATTTTACAATGTTGTGTCAAATTCCAGTGTTCAGCACAATTTTTCAGTCATTCATGGACATCTTTATAGTTTTCTTATTGTTTTATTTTCCTAAGTGGCTGTTCATTTCAGGTACATCTCTATAATGCTCATGTATATTAAATTTTATTTTATTCCCGTAAACATTTATGGAACCATTAATAACTTATTGATACAATTTGTCATATCTATATTATATACATTTATATACAAATAAGAATACTTAATAGAGATGTAAATATAAAAATTACTATTCAAAGAATTTATTTTCTCATACAGCTTCCTTTTCTCTTGAGAATACGTGTGGTCCAACATGTAATCCAGGAAAATGTCTCCATCTTGAGATGCTTAACTTAATTATATGTACAGTCATTTTTGCCATACAAGGTAACATTCAGCCACAATCAGTGGAATGCTATTATTCAGCCACAATTAGTTATGAATCTGGAATTCTCTGTGTAGTCTTTCGCGCTGATATCATGACATTATATCCTATCTCTTAACTTCAGATATCATTTCTTGGTTGAGAGCACCAACATCTTTATATTTTCCCCTTTTCTCTCTTCCAAATTTGCTCTCTCTTTTCCAACTGCCTACTGGTACATTTCTACGAGACTTATTTTATATCTTATACAATTCATCATAGCTAAAATCAAAATCATCAATTATCCTTCACGTGTGCCCTCCTACGTAATGAAATGTTTTTCTTAGTTTTATTACAATCACAGCCAACTTACACTTCAAACCATGCCCATCTTTGCAACCACAGTATATCCAATAAGGTGTCCACCAAATACGTTATCTCCATAGATTCTAAAATGTTCTATTTATATTATATCCAGTCCCTTGGCTTTAAATATCATCTGTATGCTAATGATGGTGAAATGTGTACTTTCATCTCTTTATGTTTCTTCTGAACTCCAAACTAGTAATCTAACTGCCTAGGCAATATCTCCATTTGAATGTCCACATGGGATGAGAAAACAGCTATTTTGAGTTGCTGCCTAGGCATTTTATAGTATGACAACCCTGCTTCACCCACAGTTTGGACATTTAAATAAGGACCTGAGGTTAGGATTCCCACCACAAGTTTCTGCTTTGTTTTTCCTGGGGCACTTTTTAAACTAACCACTTAGAGCTGAGTCCACAAAAAGTTAGTGACCGCCACCCAGCCACCTTGTAAGTAATAGGTGCTTGCCACCCTGCTCTCACTTTCCTGCTCACTTGTGTGTGAACTGGGATGGAGGACTGCCCTTCCCCTAACTCATTGGACCCCCTCACCCACCCACCTCCTTTTCTGGAATCTGTAAGTAACAAGTCTGGGGACTTTACTTTCTTTATGTGAATATATTGAAACTTCACCATCGATTAAAATGACCAAGGGGTTTTCACTTCCCCTAACTGGGAGCTCACTCAGATGCTGAGGGAGCTATCTGCCAGCCCTGTGTGGGTGACTTATGCCTCCCCCTTCAACAGTTAAAATTTGCATATTCTTAATTTAATACACTAGCTATACCCCTCCCCTGCACCACACCAACATAGTCCAAAGGAATAAAAATCTTACCACATGTTTATAAATGCTTTTCATCAGGTTAAGAAAGTTCAGGTTAAGGAAATTTCTTTCTATTCCCAGTTTGTAGAGTGTTTTTAATCATTAATTTTGTCTAATGCTCTTTTTGAATCTGTTGAGATAACCATGAGGTTTCTGTCCTTTATTATATTAATATTGTGACATTGATTGAGTTAGAGTGTTATATCAACTTTGTTTCCCTCAGATAAATCCCACTTGGTCATGGTATAAAAACATTGTTACGTGCTAATGGATTTGGTTTGCTAGCATTTTGTTGATGGTATTTTTATCTATATTAATAAGGAATGTTGGTCTATGATTTTCTTGTGATGTATTTTTCTGGCTTTAGTATCAGATTAATACTAGCCTCATAGAATGAGCTGGGATATGTTCCCTTCTCTTCTATGCTTTAAAAGACTTTGGGAAGGATTGATATTAGTTCCTCTTTAAACTTGTGGTTTAAATTCACTAGTTAAGCCATCAGGTCCTGGACTTTTCTTTTTTTAAGTTTTATTTTTAAAATTGAAGTGTAGTTGATTTACAATGCTGTGTTCAACTTGAGTATTATTGAAATCTCTCTCTCTTATTCCCCCAATATAATTCAATTTTCAAGACATATTATATTATAAATGCTTCTAAAAGTCACTTACTTCTCTTCATCCAAGGCGTGACTCTAACCACTACCCCTGTAACTGCTCTTAGAACAATCTCTACCTGCACCCCCCCCCCTTTTTTTTTTTTAATTGATGTTCCTCCACCCTTGATGCCAGCTTCTTGCTCATGGACCCTGCAAAGATTCCATACCTGGTCTCCTTCTATATACTTTTGCTTTTATAATCACAGTAGCCTAGAGTAGTATTTTTAAAATACAAATCTGATCATGTCTATTTCCTGCTTTGAACCTTCCAGTAAATTTCTTTGCTTTTAAGAGAAAGACCAAAATCTATAATATGGCTTGCAAGAACATACGCAGGTTCTTCTTGCCTATTTTTCCAGTATCAGCACTCAGTTATTACTCTTTGGTCCAGCTCCTTTCAGGTGAGTCGGCGTGTACCATGCACCTTCCTACATCAGGGGACCATACACTTGCTGCTTTCTCTCTGCAGAAAGCTTTCAACCCTGTATCTGAGTTAACTCATATTTCAGATTTCCATTCAATCAACACTTCTTTAACAAGGCTTGTGTATTTTCCAGAAGTATATCAGTGTTCCCTAATACAAACTCTCAAGGAACGATGCCTTTTTCCTTTATGGCTTTTTGATCATTAAATGCATTTAAAATTATGGCCTAACCACGTAAAAGAACAACATGAGATGCCTCCCTTAACTATATTTTCCACATGTTGATGTTTTATATTCACAAACAACTAAATCTTTTTTAAACTTTGATTTAATGACCTCCAGTAGTTAAAGCATTTAATTTCAACTACATTTGGCTGGAGTCAAGGCAAAAAGCTGGCATCTCCATCAGTTTACAGAAACACCTCTGGACTTTCTTTCCATAAAACCAACCTTATTAAAAAAATAAATCATTAAGCACGTGAGAAAGATATTTCAGTCTTTAAAAATCTAGGGGGAAAAAACCCTCGTTCATTGCCAAGATTCCATTTATTGTTAGAATTGTAGGACATTTGATTTGTAAAGTATTTCACTTGATACCAGTACACCTCCCCTACCTATGGAGGGGGCTGTGTGCTGAGGCAGATGGGCAGAATAGTTTTTTAAACTGCGGGAAGAGGGTGAGGAGTTCAGGGGATCTGGGTACAGGAAAAGCCATTTAGCTGGTATTCTAAATGAGGAGCATGAGAGTCAAGGGATTTTAAAAAAATTGGTGAGATTGGCCTTTAAAAATGCCTTAGTCAGGACCTTTGTCCTAAAATTGACTATCCCATATTTCCTTCTGGGTGGCACACAAGAACCAGGTCATGATGGCACACAAGAACCAGGTCATGATGCTAATACATGGGAGTAGGCTCTTTTCAAAGTGTCAGTCATATCATTCCCCACCTGTTGTTTTCTGTGTTGCTGTTGCATGGCATATGTTGAGCAAAATGTGAAGATTTGAAGGTATAATTACATCATATTCTTCTCTACTTTCTGAACCATTTGTCTCCTCTTGAGGATAAAACATTTCTCAAATCCAGGAAACAAAAAAGAAACATTTTTTATTGAGCCCCTAGAGTGTTCCAAGACAATATTGTCATATGTAATCCTTGCAGCAACCCTGATGCTGGTGATATCAGTCTCCATTTCATAGATAGGGAATATCTGAGGATCCAAAAGAATCAACAGCTTTTCTACATCATAAAATTCCAGAGTTGAATCCATGTCTCATCCTCATGTCCAGTTTCTTCCCATTTATATCATGTTAGGCATCTGTTGCCTTCCAGGCCCCTTTCCTGCCCAACTCTATCAAAATGTAAGCCCATTTCTCTGTATTTCACACAATCTAATTTACACTTTAACTGAAATGACTTCACAACAATTGATTGTCGAAAATGAGACATTTATTTCAATCAGATCCCTATCTCCTTGTGATCTGAAAGAGTTAAAGAATTCCACTTTACTGAACAAATGCCAGACTGCTGATGAGCTGTGGGGGTTTAGAAAGCCCTATTAGGATCAGCTGGTTGGCTTTGAAGGTAAAGCTCACTTAAACTTTTTTGAGGGTGACTGCAGCCTGAAAGGAGGTTCCTGCTTCCCATCAGGCTGAGCTTCTGTTCAGCAGAGAATGACCTGAGGGCAGAAGAGGTTGCTCTGATTGCCTGTTTCAGGTCATTGCTATCGGCTAGCTGGAGTTCTTTGCTGGCTGCTTCCAAATGACTTTGGAGTAATATTTCTACAGTTGCTGAGAAGATAGAAATCCCTCGGGAAAAAAAAAAAAAAAATCCCCAAAGTTAGGGTCCAGCTATCTGCTGTTTTATCAAGCCCTTAAATTCATTTTGGTAGTAGTGGTCCAAGAATCACACTTTCAGAAACACTAACTTTGAGACAGCCCTTGCTGACTGTATACCTGCTGATAAATGTCCTTGGTGAAGATTTCTCTTTATTTCTACCTCTTTTTGCTAAACTTATTCCAACTTTCCTTTCCCCTCTTTGACCAACCCATTGACTTATTTTAGTAGTAATTTATCATTTCTTTGTGAATTGTTACCTATGTCTTTCTGCTTTATAGATTATATACTAATTTTTCCTATCTCTGATGATACAACTCTTAACAACAATGTAGTAGGTAGGAGAGTCGTTTTCTTTATGAAAAGAGGTATTACTCTATTGGAAAAACATATATATGCTAATATTAATACTGAGAGGGGTTCTAAAGCTGTTATCAGCTGTCATATTAGGATGGTAAATCAATATTTTTGATCTGCAAAGAAACAGAAAGCAAGTATGTTGGCCAAGAGAAGAGAAAAACAACTTTCGGGGGAGAGGTCAGGCTTGACTTTTATCAAGATGATGGACTGAAATGACCCGAAATGTTGACAGACTGCTTATGCTGAGATGACCAGATACCACAGCCACTGAAGTAATTACAGTTCAGAAATAAAGCCAATTGAAGTCAGACCATTTGCCCAATAAAAGTGAAAAGAGTGGCAAGTTGTTGTATTTATTTTCCCTTATGTGGATCTGTTTTGGCAGAATGGTTGATTAGAGTTAAATTATAGTTTCCTTGTTTTGTTAGCCAGGTTCCCAAACAACAACATTACCGTAAATGGTATTTTAAGGATAATCTCTGAACAGTTTCTCGAAGCCTTTGGCCATAAACTGTTTTAGGAACATTACCTAATCTCATTTTTTCATATATCACAATTACAAAAATAACTCTCAAACCTATCTCAAGTCCTTTTTATTTTTTAGCATATAGTCCTGAATTCCCAGCAAAAATTCAGTATGTCCCACACACACAAATAATTATCTTCTCCTCCCAATAGCTCCCACTCTGGACTTAATTCTACTTTCAGAAATACTACTAGCATCCTCTGAGTAACTAATGCTTAAACTCTGAGAGGAACCCTTAACTTGTTCAATATTCTTAATCACTCACAACCAATTTATTTATCAAGTTCTTTGAATTTTTACATAAAATATTTTTCTGATTTTCAGCATCATAACCCTTGACCAAGTCTTTACTCAGAGCTTCACACATACCTCCTAACTGGTTTTTTTTGTTGTTTGCTTGTTTGTTTTTTTGTCTCAAATATCTTCCCTATTCAGCAAATTCTGGATTCTGCCACCAGATTAATCTTTCTAAATCACAGCATTCATCATCTGACTCAAATTTTCAATGGCTTACCAATATCTATAAAATAAATTATTAACCTTGTGTTCAGGTGTTGAAAGCCACCTCTTATCTTTCTGTCTCCATTATAAAGCTCCTCTTTACGTACTTCTAAATTCCTAGAAATAGGTGGATTAGCTTGAATGGTGGCCTCTAAAAGATGTTTACCTGGAACCTGTAAATGGGATATTACTTGGAAAAGAAGTCTTCATAGGTGTAATTAGGTTACGATCTTGAGATGAGGTCATCCTAGATTAGGGTGGGCCCTAAATTCAATGATAACAAACATTGATAGAAACATCAGGAGTCATCAGAGGCTGAAAGAAGTAAGGAAAGATTCTATCCCTAAAGTCTTCCGAAGGAGTGTGACCCTGCTGACACCTTGATTTCAGACTTACGGACTCTAGAACTGTGAGAATAAGTGTCTCTTGTTCGAAGCTACCCAGTTTGTGGCACTGAGTTGTGGCAGTCAATCCTAGGAAACTAGCACAATAGACTCCACTGAGTCTTCCCGAAAATACCGGTTCTTGCAGTTTCCCTTGATGCACACTATACTTACGCTCCACCTACTAACATGATAGGTAACACTTTTAAGCTCATATAGCGTGAGAAACACTGTTTGAAGACTTTCCATATATTCTTTAAATTTTTATTTGCTCTATAAAATATGTATTTTTATATCTACATATAAGTAGGCATCCATTCCAGATGAGCTGAGGCTTAACATAAGCAGTCTTACTCTAGAATCCCTGCTCTTAATGCCTTCAGAAATGTCAAGCTCAAAGCTCAAAACATACCCCCTCTGAAATCTTTGTTGATCACTTGACTTGAAGAGATCTTTATGATTTCCTATAGTTATTTTGGCAAGTACCAGTCATGAAACATAGCATAGGGTGCCTCACATAGACTGTATTTATTCACTCAGCTAGATTGTAAATAAGTGACTGTAATATATATATGTAATACATTTAATATACAATATATATACATATATATATATACACACACACACATACATTTTCTTCTACAGAGGATGGCATAATATTTTTCTAGGTTTAAAATAAATCATTGGATGAGTACATCTAGTAGAAGGCAAATCAAATGACCATGTTTAAAACAAGTTAAACAGAGAGTGAAACTATTTGAGGTTATATTTTTTAAAAAAAGAAAGAAAAGAAACACAGAAAGATGCTGACTTTCAGGTCTCTGAATTCCCAAGGCATTGCTCCGTCACTACTGGGTCTCCCTATTTTATCTAACAAATATAGAATACAAAAATATGTTAAAAACTTTTGGTTTTAGTAAAGGTGGTTTTTCCTTTCTAGACTCAGTCTTCCTTCTTGAACAACAATTTGTGTGAAAGTAGAATCATCTCAGGAAAGATGAGAAACCCAAACTAAAATACTATTTCATGAATTCTAGAGAAAGGCTTTTCCCAGCTCCAGTTTTATATATAGCCTATCAAATTTTAAGATGATACAGTTCTCTGTTTCAGTTCTAAAAGTTAACCAATACTACACCTATGAAAAATATCTAAAATATGCATAATTCATATTTCTTTTCCGTATTGAAATAATGGACATGAAGGAAACAGTTTAGCAGATACAACTTTAAAATCATTCATAAAGAAACAATACTAACCATCACATCTGATTATGCATCAAAAATATAAAGCTAAATCTTTTTACCTAAATTTTAGTTTCCTGTCACTGAAGAAAAAAAAAGAATAAAAGTGAGGACATAACCAAGTAGGAATGAATATATGTCCCAAGAAAGTGACCAAGTGAACAAAGCACAGCACATGCTTGTCAGTTAGCAATGTTTCATCTACTAGTAACAGAACATGCAAATAATAACACTTTAAATATAGGTCTTTTTTTTTTTACACATAATATGAAATCTGAAGGTTGACAACTACTGGTGATGGTTCCTCAGCTTAACGATATCCAGAATCACCATGATTCTCCTGGCTTTTTCCCATTTCCTCATCTCAGATAACTGGAGGCTAATGAACTCATCTACAGAACAGAAACAGACTCACAGGCGTAGTAAACAGTCTTACGGTTACCAGGGGAGAGGGGGGAGGAAGGGATAAATTTGGGAGTTTGAGATTTGCAAATATTAACTACTGTATATAAAAATAGATGAAAAACAAATTTCTTCTGTACAGCACAGGGAGCTATGTTCAATGTCTTGTAATTAATGAAAAAGAATATGAAAACAAATATATATATGTATATATATGACTGGGACATTACATGGTACACCAGAGATTGACACATTGTAACTGACTATACTTCAATTAAAAAAAAAAGAAAACTAGAGGATTTAGTTATCTGCCTAAAAGAGTGCAGAACAAATGAGAAAAAGACGCTTCATCAGAAAGCAAAAAGCTTCTAGGAAGCCCCATTCAGTTCGCTTCCTTTGACATTTTATTGGCCAGAGCTGTGTCAGATGGTCACCTCCAGGAAGGAGGCCTTGGAGGGTGGGAGTTGGATCATCCAAACTTTCCAAATAGTGTCTTCTACCAAACCACAATGGAAAATGACAGTGATCGATTTTATTGGGAATTTTATCATCATAACCTAAGATATGTTTTTCCTGGAAGGCAGAATTAGTGTTACATTTGACTCTGTTTATTTACTTAAAGAATTTGAAGGCATCTGAGAGTTGAAGCTTCCTCATTGCAGTGATATCTGTAACTGCAGTCTGTGTTGTTCACCATACCTTTTTTGGAATCATACTTCTTGGAATCATCTACTTGAATGAATTCTTTTCAATATTTAGGTCTGAAAAAAATATTTTAGATCTGAATTCAAGTGTTACTTCCTTCAAGTACTTCTCTAATCACACGAAGTAAAATAACATTCTTCCCATTCATCCTTCTCTTTTCACCATCTTAAATTATTTGTTTGCATATTTATGTTCTTTCTGAGTACACTAGAAGCTGCATGAGAGAACTAGGACATCACCATGTCCATTGTACTTAGAACAGCATCTAGCCTATACTAGGTGCTCAGTGTTGATAGAAGCAAAATGTGTATATATATACATCTATCCAGATCATCTGTATCAGTATCTGTCTGTAGATTTGTCTATCAATCATCTCTATTCAGAGTTTTGCTAAAAAGTCAATGACAACAAACTATAGAATTTGCATCTCATTGTAAAATCTGTCCTGCAACAGCTTCTAACTAACATAATGTATCTGATGATAAGACCAGTATGATTGTGTAGACAGAGTGATTTTACATGGAGATTTATCAGTTACTTCTGTCTCTGGGCCCTGAAGATCGCAAGTAGTACATCTGAGCTTAATTTCATATACATAACAATTTTAAATGAGATTATGATGCATTTTCCTCAAAATAATACATGCAACTTTTTACTAATATAAGCATTCATACAACTCCTTACAAAACTCCTTCAAACTCATTCAAAAAGCTCCTTTTTTGTTTTCTTCCTGATCAACTTACCAGTTACAGTAATCCAAAGATTTTTTTCTATAAATTATTTTTTAAAACTTCTAATTAAAAATATATAATAGTGGAAAAAAAATAAGAGAACCATTTTAGCATGTGTGATTTAACTAGAAAAACTGCCATTTAAATGTGGCTAGCTCGTCTATTTAGCGTGGTGACAGCAAAACATGGTGAAATAGATTTTTGCTTTTAAGAAGAATTTCTGTACTGATGTGTTGATTGTGAGGATGTAAAGCAATTAGGCAGCCATTTTTCCTGCAGCAAATGTAATGGATACTTGACAAATGTATGTACATGTGTATAGGAAGCCGTGAAACCTCATAGAATCCAAGTATTTTGTGGCATGTTATTATTCTTGATAGACTGGAATGATCCTGCCCTACAAGGAAGGATGTTCAAGGCTCTCCTGAGAGCACCGATACCTAGACACATGATGCAGACTTACCCACTAAGGCCTGGATGATCTTGAGTCAGGTAGTCCTGGAAATGTTTCTTGATGGGTGGCTCTGCCCCAGTCCGCAGAATAGGGAATGGGGATGATACAGTGCTCTTTAAAGTAGTGACAGTTTACCCAGGTCTTGGCCAGACATCAGGAATCATGCTACTGGAACAGAGTGGTAGGATCAGTGGCTGTGATATGGTGACTCAGTAGAAGCTGAGATGGTCTTGCACCAAGGGTCACACCTGACGACTAATGCTACCGTGGACCTGGAGTAGCCAGGATGGGATCTTTAATATGAACTGCAGTGTGTCACACAGGGAAGAGAAGAGATCAAAGCATCAGCGAATGTAATATTCTTTGGGCCATACATCTTGCAACTGTGGCTTATTTTATCTCTAGGTATTATTGAGACATCTGCTAGCCTCAGGTCAATGCATCTGAGAACTGGAGTTAACACTGAGGTGGGAGAAATTAAAACTAAAGTATGTGAGTCTGAACACTGGGACTTGTAATTATCTTAGGAAAGTTCCCTGAATGGTAGAAAACAAATCTGTTTCACACTATATTCTGTTAAAATGTTGAATTAGGACTACTTTAATACCTTAATGATGTATGTAATTATAAACCCAGTCAATAGAAACGACTATTTGATACAAAACACAGTGCCCTTTAAATAATCACTTACTGAAGTTTCACCCATTGAATGACTGTGCTGGGTCCTTGGACATAAAGGTTTTTGACTGTTCTCTTGCCCCAGGGCCTATTGCCCACACCTGGAGCACTCTGCCCCAAGCCCAAGGCTCACTGCTTTACCTCATTCAAGTCTTACTCATGTGTCACTTTCTAAATGAGGTGAACTGCCTCCCTGACCAACCCCTTTTTAAGACTGCAATTCTCCCTCACATACGCTGGTATGCCTTATTCACTCCTCTGTTCTTTCTTTGTCTTCATACCACTTATTCCCTGATATACTATTTAATTGATTAGTTCCTTGAATGGATGCCCCCACTGCATCAACAAGAATGTAAACTCTATTACAGCAGACATTTTTATACATTTTGTTTATTGATATATGTGCAAAGCCTGGCAATAAGTGTTCAATGACTGTTGGTGAATCAGAGAATGGATAAATGATTACATGAATGAGTAAAGATGAGAATGGTGGAAAATCACTGCAGCATCAAGCCTAAACTAATAGGAAGAAGACACACAGTAAATTGTGGGGCTACAGCAGAAAACGTGGTTGTAATGCAGCAGTGAAGTGTTAGGAAGGCATGACAGTAAAGGGAACTTCTGAGTTGGTCCACATAAGAGGAAGTGTTAGAAATCAGTAAAATTTCACATGTGTAGAAGCCGGGGATTGAGCAAAACACAGATGGGCAGTTAGCTGGACATCTGGAGTTTTAATGTATCAAAAGAACCAGGTGTACGGTACCGTATAGTAAGAAGAGCTAGAAGAGGTACATGCATCAGCCAAATTGCTCCTGGCTGTGAGGAATAAAGCCATGAATGAAATGATACCCTTAAAAGCATGGCATAGTCAGTTAGCCATTTACTGCCTCTGACTTTTGTATACCCCTAGCGGGATGCCTCAGATTGAGTTGAGTTGGCAGTTCAGTAACATCATCAGGGACCCAGGTTCTCTCCATCTCTCCATGACCTTCAGTCTTTGCATATGTTTCCTCTTCAGGATGATTCAAAACTTAATGCTGCAATTCCAGGCTTCACATTTTCATCGTTCACATATCCAGAGGAAGAAGAGAGAGCCTCATCTCTTCCTGTAGGTGTAGCTTAGAAATAATGAATCTTTCTCAGAAGACACTTAACACACTTTCTCTCACATGTCTTAGACCAGAGTTGGGACATTTACCCATTTCTGAGTAGGTTTTTAATTTAACAAATACTTAGTGAATCCATCTAACATCACCAAGAACTGTTCCAAGCATTTTTAAATACCACAACATTAAATTAAATAGAACCCTTGCCCTTGTGAGTTTATGTTCTGGTTGGAGAAACTGAAAATACACAAATTAACAAAACATAGAGTCAGGTTATACATTCCATAAACAAAAACAAAAACACAGTAGTATAAGAAAGAAAGAATAGATATGTCTCCAGGGGAGAGTTCTGGGTTGGGTGGGCAGAGAAAGAGTCTCTAAGGAGGTGACTTTTAAGCAGAGACCTGAGTGAACTGAAGGAGGGAGCCATGTGAGTTTCTAAGAAAAGCTGTTTCTATACAGAGAGAACAGCAAGTCCACAGCCCTGAGCCAGGAATGTGTTTGGCAATGTTCAAGAAACACTGTAGAAAGCAGAGTGGCTAGAACAGAATAAGAAAAGTAGAACATGTAAGGAGCTGAGGTCAGAGAGTAAGCAAGCAGGCGCAGATTGCGAGGGGTCCTAGAGGCCTTGGTAAGGATGCTGGATTTGTTCTAAGGTGAATAGGAAGGCACTGAGTTTTTTTGAGGAGAAGAGTGTTATGATCTGATTTACATTTTGGAAAAGATCACTCTGCCTGCAGAGAATCGGTTGTAGAGGGCAGGTGCAGAAGCAGAGATAGGAGGCTAGACAGAAGTACAGGTAAGAGAATAGTGTGGTTTAGACAAAGATGATGGTGATGAAGCTCAGAAGTGGCTGGATTGAGAACACATTGTGAAGCTAGTGAAATGGCTGGCCCCTGGGCAGCTGAGCAGACTATCCTTATTGTCTAAACTGATCTTCTTGAAGAATGCATATTGAGGAGTTGAGCATAATGTCCATTAGCATCAGATTATGAAGACACTTTAGTTATGTGCCTCTCAACAAATGTTGGTGGAGTAGTTAGTATACGTGTAGCAGGTTGATTTGTCTGGGAGGCAGACACTAAGATAGCATTAGGGTGCAGTATGATTATTAGGCCCTCCCTTGGGCTCTACACCTGGAGGAGCTGGAGCTCCAGCTGTGCCTTCCACAGGCTTCACCAGTGCTCTGTCGGGCTGCAGTGGTCTCGTGTGTCATATGACTGGTGGTTTCCATGGTCATAGGGCTACTCCCACTTCTTCTTTGATGTAAAGCATTTCATCCTGGTCTGATTTAATGATACGTGGGAACCTATTCATGGTTTATCAAACATTTCATGAACTCTGTAGCCACCATCTGCTGGAGATACATTATACTTGACTACCTTGGAGAGGGAAATTTTCAGAGGGTTCTTCTTGGCCTGCCCTACTATGATAGCTCTTATCTCAGGACCAGGATTTGATGTGAGAGTTATCCCAATTACCAGGATGCCTATTCCAATTATATATTCAGACAGTGATAAAATAACTACCATCTGTGTCCATAAACCCAGTGGATCCCTGTGGGCTTGATTTTGGCCAGAACTCCATTTATTACCAAGTCCCATATGCCCAAACTCAAACAGGAGGGATATGATTGGTAAGTTCAATAGTCTTTGAAATGTACGAGCATTGCTCTTTCTCCAGTGCAGTTACCAGAGTAAATGGCCAGAGTTACCTCTGGGAATGAATAGGGGAAATCATGACCATGTTCATTTGTCAAAGTACTGCACAATCGTTCCTCCTGGGAATGCAGCCTCTTTTTCAGTCAATAAGATTGGATCTGAAAACTGCTTCATATTCAGAAACTGAACAAGTATGAAAGGTAGAATAGATCCCTAAAGATGTCCAAACCCTAATTCCTGAAACCTGCAAATATGTTATGTTGTATGGCAAAGAGGACTTTGCCAGTGTAATTAAGGTTATATACTTGGACCTTAAAATTGGGAGATTGCCTTGGAATATCTGGATGGGCCCAAATCTAATCACATGAACCCTTTTAAGCAGAAAACATTCTCCGGTGGAGTCAGAGATTAGCGTGATGAGGAAGGAAAGAGAGGGGCAGAAAAAGGGGATGTCCAAGGGATTCGACATGGGATAAGGATTCAGAGATGTAGTGGCCCACATGCAAGTCTTCTACAAGAACGTGTGCAAGAGCAATGGCTTTTAGAGCTGGCGTGACCTCCAGCTGACAGCCAGCAAATAAATGACAACCTCAACTGTACAATCACAAAGAGAATGTGACCAACAACTTAAATGAGCCTGGGTACAGAGTCTATGGGAAAAAAATAGGGTGAACAGAAAGTCTATAACTCTTGGCCAGCTCATGAAAGATCTGAGAAGATAGTAGGTAGATTGCTTATGAACTCTTCAGAGCAAGACAGTCTTAAAGAGAAGACCATGCTAGGAGCCAGAAGCAACAAGGGAAAGAAACGAAGAGATTCCAGCTGGGGAATGACCAGTTAAGGTAATCATCTTGGGATGGATCAACCAAATATTCCACCTCTGTGGTGAAGAGAGCTTTTCAGACTTCTGCTAAGAGGCCATTTGACAAGGGCCATTGGCAGAGTGCTGGGAAGGTGGTGCTGTTACCAGCAGTAAGACAACAGGTTCAAAAGGCTTTCACTCTAATTATTGACCAAAGGCCTTTGGCAGGATGAAAAAACTAAGATTCCCAATGCTGTTAGGAGCAAGAACCTGGTAGAGAATGACCCAGAAAGGATCAAATGACTATTTAAAACATATCAGAAATAAGCTGAGTGTTTAAAATCAAAACTAGTTGAGGGTACATATCCTGTTCGGTAAAGACAGGCATAAAAAGCTCATTATGGAGATCGCCGATTTTCTCCTCCCTCAGGTAGTATCTGCTTCTCTATACCACATCAGCTTCTTCATTATTTACAGTCTCTCATAACTTCAGTTTGCATATCAGTCCTTTGCATCTTTTCTCTATATCCTAACTTTCCACCTGAAACTCCCACTGCTAACTGGAAAACATTTCATGTGTTTCTCATTCCAAATTTAAATTTATAGAAGCAAGAGTTGAACAGACCTGAGTCATCTTTTCAAGTCTAGCCATAGAGGTTATTGTTGCCTGACCAGCCTATAGTCAAGGGACCATTTGTTACGTAGCTGACAGCTTAAGACAACCAGTGCTGTCATGGAGGTAGGTTTATTTAGAAGTGAGTGTGATCGGGGAAGGTACTCCAGTCAATATGCATGTAGCACACTGGTTGACATTTTCATGTAATGCACTCAGAGCCTTTTGATAGTATATTCAGGCCATCCATGGCTTCCCTTGTCTGTATACTGGATATGGCAGGTAGAAAAGCCCACTAGTTAGATCTTAGAAATAAAGTATTTCTCCAAACAGAGGGGGAGTTTATATGGTATCCGTTCCCCACTCTTGAACACTTTTTCTGGATCCCTTTCTAGAATAAGCCATCTGATTAAAGCCCCCTAGAAGCCCTGTGAGTCTCCAAAGGATACCAAACAATGGTCTTTAGGAAGATTGGGCTTTCACTGCCCCCTCGTGGGAGTGGAGAAGATAGTTTTACTGCTTAATAACAATTGCGGTTCAAGTTTGAATGGGTAAGCAGGATCCATTTTATTGTCCAAAAAGAACTACCGTTAGCAAAAGGGAGAGAAGGGAGTTTTTGTATGGAGGAGTAAGAAGGGAGTATGTATAGGATGCCAAAGCAGTCTGAGAAGAGAGGAAGACCAAGGAAGAAACCCTGACTGTCAGGAGCCCCAAGCTTGGAGAACAAACATGAGGGACGGTGAGACCTAGAAGGTGCTAACCAGGGAATAAAGAATCATCTGAATGGCAGGAGCTGTGTGGAAGTGAAGTCTTCATTAGAGGACTTCCTCCATAGTCTGCACCTGAAGGGGCTCATCTGTGCAGCACTCATCCTGAGTTTTCAGCATTTTCAGGCTTTGAACCACTTACACTCAAGTATGTGTCTGCTATAATGTCAAACCCATGCCACCTTCAAGCTTTCCCATGGGATGCTTCCCCACAATATCCCATCAGCTTTGAAATTAGTATCTGGAACATAATTAAGTTTTAAAAAGCTGGTTTCATGAACTATAATGTCAACAGGGACCTCTAGACCCTGCAAAGACATTAGAAAAAGAATCCCTATGTTATACTTACAACAAATACTTTTTTTTTTTTTACTTTTTTTATTGAGTAATAGTCATTTTACAATGTTGTGTCAAATTCTAGTGTAGAGCACAATTTTTCAGTCATACATGAACATATATATATTCATTGTCACATTTTTATTTTCGCTATGAGCTACCACAAGATCTTGTATATTTTTCCCTGTGCTATACAGTATAATCTTGTTTATCTATTCTGCATTTTTAAATCCCAGTCTGTCTCTTGCCACCTCCCATCCCCTTTAGCAACCACAAGTTTGTATTCTATGTCTATGAGTCTGTTTCTGTTTTGTATTTATGGGGTTTTTTTTTGTTGTTTTTTGTTTTTTGTTTTTTTTTTAGATTCCTCATATAAGCAATCTCATATGGTACTTTTCTTTCTCTTTCTGGCTTACTTCACTTAGAATGATATTCTCCAGGAACATCCATGTTGCTTCAGATGGTGTTATGTTGTCGGGTTTTGTGGCTGAATAGTATTCCATTGTATAAATATACCACATCTTCATCCAGTCATCTGTTGATGGTCATTTAGGCTGTTTTCATGTCTTGGCTATTGTAAATAGTGCTGCTATGAACACTGGGGTGCAGGTGTCATTTTGAAGTAGGGTTCCTTCTGGATATATGCCCAGGAGCAGTATTCCTGGGTCATATGGTAAGTCTATTCCTAGTCTTTTGAGGAATCTCCATACTGTTTTCCACAGTGGCTTTCCTTGTTTCCCTCTCCCACTCTTAATGATTTAGATGTCTTCTTTTACAATTTTGTGTTTATTCTTTTTGTAATTCATGGCAGTTAATCTCTTTCCAGTTATTAGTTTCTCATTTTTGTAGCATCCTGCTTCTTTTCTATTTAGAGTAGACCTGTCAATATTTCTTTTAGCATGGTTTAGTCTTGCTAAACTTTTAGTTTTTGCTTGTCTGTGAAGTTCTTTATCTCTCCTTCTATTCTAAAGGATAGCCTTGCTGGATAAAGTATCCTAGGCTGCATCTTTTTTTTCATTCGGGACTTTGGATATATCTTGCCACTCCCTTCTGGCCTGTAGTGTTTGTGTAGAGAAATCAGCTGAAAGCCTTATGGGGGTTTCCTTGTAACTCACTCTTTGTTTTTGTCTTGCTGCCTTTAGGATCATTTCTTTGTCCTTGACTCTTGCCATCTTGATTATGATATATTTTGGTGTGGGTCTGTTTGGGTTCTTCCTGTTTGGGACCCTCTGAGCCTCCTGTACTTGGATATCTGATTCCTTTAGATTTGGGAAGTTTTCAGTCATGATTTCTTCAAAGACCTTTTCAATCCCCTTTGTTCTTTCTTCCCCTTCTGGAACCCCTATTATATGTAGTTTGGCACGCTTTATATTATCCCATAGGTTCCTTATATTGTTTTCATTGTTTTTTATTTGTTTTTCTCTCAGCTGTTCTGATTGGGTGCTTTCTGTTGTCCTGTCTTCTAGGTCACTTATTCGTTCCTCTGCATTATCTAGCCTGCTTTGTACAGCCTTTAGGTCAGCTCTCATCTCAGCCAATGAGTTTACTAATTCTACTTGGTTCTTCTTTACAGCTTCTATTTCATTTTTGACATATTTTATCTCTATAAACACCATTTCTTTAGTTCCTTCAGTACTTTGATCAGTCCTTTTTTGAAATCTTGATCTAGTAGGCCATCAATGTCTATTTCCTTGATGGTGCTTTCAGGGGATTTCTCTTGATCTTTTAATTGGGAGTGGTTCCTCTGCTTCTTCATATTGCTCATATCTCTCTGGCACTGTGGCTTAAGGAGTATCAGTTATCTAGTTCTCCTGGAGATGGTGTGCTCTTAATGACTTTATCAAAAGGTCTTTGTGTCTTCGCCCTGTGTCACGAACTCAGCTTGTTGTTTCCAGAGGCCCTCTTTTGGCGCCCTCATCTATGCTGCTCCCAGTGGCTGTCAGCTAGCAGATTGTGCACCCTCCTAACACTGGGTCAGGAGCTGAGCTCTTACCTGGTGGGTGGGTGGGTCACTCCCCCTCCCGATGCCGCAGTCAGATGTTGTGCTGGGGGGAGGCAGGTGGGCAGATCATGCCCCCTCCCAGCACCGTGATCAGGTGCTGTGTTCCTGCCAGGAAGTGGGGGTAGCTGCCCACCCTCTCCCGGCACCTGTCGCTCCCCTGCTCTGTGCAGCTGCCTGCTCCGCCTCAGGTCGGCGCTCCAAAGGCGGGCTCGGGGAAGACCGCGGAACGGCCCTGCCCCTGCTCCTTGCCAAATCTCAGTTCTTTGCTTGTCTTGGCTGCGCAAGTTCTCTGAGGTGCCAGGGCAGAAAGATCCTATCTGCCTCGGGCTGTAAACAAGTCTCAGTCCTGCCTATGAGGTTGTGGAGCCCCCAGGTGCAGATTCAGGGCTCCACCCTGCCCCTGCCCGGGCACTGCGCACAGGAGGAGATGGTGGCTGTGGCTGCACCCCACCTCTCTTCTGGCGAGAAGTGCCAGCAATGGCGGCGCAGGTCTGAGGAGACACAGGCTACGGTGCCCCTACCCCCAGGGCACACCAGCCATGTTGCTTTGCTTTTTTTGCAATTTATGGGGGACCAAGGTTGTTCTGCTCCATATCCCCTCCCAGTCACGGTGCGCAGCACCCTGCAGTCCCCTGGGGCTGCCTCAGTGCAGCCGCCCCAGTCCTCCGTCCAGCTCGGGTGGCCTGTCCTGGCTCCAGCTGCTGGCTCATGTCTTGGGCTGGGTGTTGTGGGGGCCCTTTGTGCCCGTTTAACTCAGTTCTGTTGGTCAAGGGGTGCTTGGGGCAGATCTGAGCCTCAGAGGCTCCCACTCCATCCTGCTGGCCTCTCTGTTGGAGAGGGGAGACCCAGCGAACGAGCGCCAGTCCTCCTTTGCCACTCCCTCCCCACGGGATCAGTCCTGCACTGTTTTGCTTTTTCTTCTTTCTTTTTCCTTTTCTCCTATCAGAGTTTTGGCATCTTTGTCTTTTGAAGAGGGCAACGTTCTGTCAGAGTTCGGCAGGTGCTCTGGTTGGCTGAGTAGGTCCATAGATGTGAGTTTTGGTGTATTTGTGGGAGCGGGTGAGCTACAAGCGTCCTTCTACTCTGCCGTCTTGCTTCTCCCCTACAAATAGTTTTCTTGAAGTGACTTGACTAAATATTATTTGTAGCTAAAATAGCTGGATGTAGGTAGACCTCATATCAATCCAATGCAAATATGAAGCATATGCTTGTCCTTTATAGTAGAGACAGTAGAGATTGTTGGACAGCTTGTGGGCAAACTGTCAAGTTATTAAGCTACTTAGGTGAGTAAGTACGGATTCATTCTTAAAACCAGAGAGCAAATGCATGGTGATTTATAACTTTAACTATTATAACCAAGCTAACCCTACCTAAACCAGCAAACTATCTGTCTTCCATGAGTTTTGTGGTATGTT
Source organism: Camelus dromedarius (assembly GCF_036321535.1). NCBI lineage: Eukaryota > Metazoa > Chordata > Mammalia > Artiodactyla > Camelidae > Camelus > Camelus dromedarius. Next base: position 27,943,446 of record NC_087446.1, read on the forward strand.
GATCCCAAGCTGAGTACACTGTGTCAATGGAGGAGTGTAAGCTAGTTAATATGGGTGGTGATCTAGCTGGTTATTATAAAAGCATCTACTTTATATCATCTTATATCATCTACTAGGAGATGTCTAGCCTGTGAGAGCCAATCAATGATTTATGAATAATATGCTAGAGACATATTGTAGGAAAAAAGATAAATTGTCCCAAGTAGTCACTAAAAATAGTTCTCAATAACCTGTCCCACTATTAGAATGTTTGTATGTTACATGAACAGTGTAAAGAGAGACTCTGGAACCTTTACCCAATGAGAAATCAAACTGAATCCCACTGAATTTATGGATAAAAGGAATCCCATTGAATTTACAGACAAGCCACTGAAATAGACCATAACATTCCCCAGAGGGACAAACATCTTATATCAGAAACAAGACGCAGGGAACATAGTATTGATGTCAAATGAGAGTGTTGTTAGCAGACAAAAAATAGCTAAGCCAAAAAATACTTTCCCAGCTCTGTGTTGATGAGATGGGCTTACATTCTTTGTTTGAGAAGAGAATTATACAGGATTGATTATATTAAATTTCTGGCATAAATTTCTGTTTAATACCAATTAGTAAAGAATACAATCTCTTAACCCCTAGTCAGGTAAGAAGCCCCTGCCAAATAGAGTGAGAGTCCCTGTGCCCATGGTCCTTAATGGCAGTGTGCATCAGCACCACCCGGAAGGAAGGCTTGTTAAAACAAAGATTGCTGGGACGCCACCTGCTTAGTTTCTGAATCGGGTCTGAGAAGGAGTCCCAGTATTTGCATTTCTAGGTACCCAGGTATTGCTGATCTGGAACATCACATTTTGCAACCAGCCTTTGCATCATTTGGACTCAGTAGTTTTGGAAAACGTTGAGAACAAGAACGTGGAGGTGACATACATCAAGTTAGAAATATGAAAAAAAGGAACACTGATGACTGAGTCTTCCTCTTCCCATTTCTAACCTTATAAGAAAGAGAAAGAACCTATATTAACTTTTTCTTATGTTCTAGTTTCTTTACATACGTTGTGTCATTTAACAGGCACAGTATTCTTGAGCAAACACAATTTAAGAACCTATATCATATATAAACAACAAAATCTATAAAGCCCGAGGTCTTGTGACTCTTTGTGTCATTTTCCATTTGAAGAAACATTATTTTGATGTCTAGAATAACTGGGGGAAAATGCAGCTCTATGCTAGCACCAAAACATGAGCAATATTCATAAGGCATACCAAAAATTATTCCTTGTCATCTCTTTCCCGTTCAGTATCTTTCAGAGGTATATATAACAAACAAAGATTTTTCTGGAAGGCCATGAAAGATTTGGGGCCACAAGAACTTCTGGGACCAGACCAAAAGATTTTGTGTCTGTCCAATTAACTGAAAACCCATGAATCCTGTTTAGGTTTCTCTCTGGTTCTCAAAATTTGCATTTGAATTACATTCACCAGTAGGAAAAAACAAACAAAAAAACTCCCAGTGAATTGGGGTGAGTTTATTCCTCAGCGTGCTCAATTCTCATTTAGCCCAGTCTACATTCTACTTTAAAGATTGCTTTATTTAAAAATTTTGTAATACTCTTAATATCTGTCTTGAAGTGGTTTTTGTAGGATTAATTATACCCTGTTAAAGGATTGTCATGTGACTGAAACCTAGCCAATTACAGTACCACAATTTCCTTGGCTACACTGATAGAGCCCGACTGATTAAATTCCCTCCTGGAACTTTTCACAGGGAAATACATTTTGGATCTTTCCATCCAGTGCTGTATGTGTATTCTAAATTTTCCACATACCTTGGGCAAGTTACTTGACCTCTTTGAATTTCAGGTTATTCATCCCAAAAGCAGGTATCTTGTAGGATTGTTGTGAGGACTGAATAAGTTAATATATATAAAGTACTTAAAACAGTGTCTGAAACATAGTAAGTGCTGTATACATGCTGGCTATTTTTATGGCATTCTTTGGTCTACTGTTCTACCTGGTAAAGTGAATAAATAGATCAAAATAGCTTATACCAGCCTTTATCATAATTAATAAGCAAAAAGATACCCACATTTCTCAAACTGGAACTTAAGTGCAACAATTACTGGATGTATTAAATCCCAAGTACCTTGAAAAGAATGTAATATTGATGCAGAGCTGTACTTCATTTTCTTAAAAATAATAGCTCCAGATCCCTATTTGGTAATTCACCTAGTATATTGACGTTATGAATTGGGAAAGTACAAATCATTGAAGAAAAACTACAATATTCAAGCATATACTATATCCTAAACAATAATTAATTTCTTCTTTGTAAAATAGGGAGTTTAACCAAGTTATCTCTTATATAGCTTTTAGTTCTAAAACTCCTCTAAAACCGTAGCTCTTTAAAAACTTTTATTTTCAGAATTATAAAGCTTTGTTACAGGAAAACATTTAAGAATCATTAGCTTGACTTTTTTTTTTTTTATGTTAAAGAGAGATCCAAACAACTTAGTATGATTTATTCAAGATCATTCTGACAATGGCAGTTACTTGACTTAAAAGCTGCCAGGAAGTAGAAAGGAGAGAGTTAAAATGAAAATGTAGTCAAGTAGAAAAAAAAATATTTTAATTAATTGTTTAGAAGGACAGAGAGTGGAGAAAATTGAAGGTAGGTCATGAACCCATATGAGACTTCTAGAAAGAGCACTCTGAGAACAAGGTTCTAGAAGGAAGTAGAAAGAGTTGGTTTACAATCCAGGGGGAATGGCTACCTCTATGTTTCTTAAACATTAAAATGTGTTTTAAACCTCTGTGTTTCTCAACAGAATATTGTGGGGTTTGCACACAAAGATTAAAGTACTGTCTGTTGAGGCCCTCAGTTGTTAGGGATATAGGAACATCCTATAATTTTGATCCACTTTTCTATTAATTACCTTCCAACAAGCCTCTCTAGTTTTGCAGTGATTTCCCTATTCTAACCCAATTGAATGGAGTGTAATATTAAAAATCAAACGAATAAAAATAGAAACTTACAGGAAACCACAGCTATTAAAGATAAGAACTATTCAATGAATATAAATTGAGACCATCATTCACTTATCCTAGGTCAATAAAATGTTAATATCATAGTAAGTTCCTTGTTGCCCTCTTCTTCATAATATGGTCTTTAACCATGCATGCGTAACTAAAATCATGAGTCTGTGCTGGTGTTAAGACACAGCTCTTAAGCAGAGAAAATTGAAGTATTTCAAGAAATCCTCCATGGACTCTCCAATATCAAACAGTTAGCTTTAGAGAAATTTTTTCTTGTGAATATGAAAAAAAAGTTTTAAAAAGATACAAATATATGTTGATGCAAAGAAATGGGGGAAGGAGGATGAAAGAATCTATGCCAAAATACTGTTTGGCTTCATTCTCTTCATTTCTTCATTCTTACCCTCATTGCTATTCACTCCCACCATAGAATTATTTCTGCTGTTAGGGGATCTAGCTCATCTCCTACCTTCCTGAGAATGGTTTAGCTATGGGCTTCTGACCTCAAAAGACATTATTTGGCATCAAGATCATTCTTGCTTCTGGGCCCTATATCTACTGCTCAGGTGGTTGACGATGTGTCAATTTCTGATGTACAGCATAATAGTTCAGTCATACATATACATACATATTTTCATATTCTTTCTCACTATAGGTTACTACAGGATATTGAATATAGTTTCCTGTGCTATACAGTAGGACCTTGTTTATCTATTTTATGTATAGTAGTTAGTATCTGCAAATCTTGAACTCCCAATTTATCCCTTCCCACTTCCCCTCTGGTAACCATAAATTTGTTTTTTTATGTCCATGAGTCTATTTCTGTTTTGTAAATAAGTTCATTTGTATTTTTTTTAGATTCCACATATAAGTGATATCATATGGTATTTTTCTTTCTCTTTCTGGCTTACTTCACTTAGAATGACAATCTCCAGGTCTGTCCATTGTTGCTGCAAATGGCATTATTTTATTATTTTTTATGGCTGAGTAGTATTCCCTTGTATAAATATACCACAACTTCTTTATCCAGTCATCTGTTGATAGACATTTAGGTTGTTTCCATGTCTTGGCTATTGTACATAGTGCTGCTATGAACATTAGGGTACATGTATCTTTTTGAATTAAAGTTTCCTCTGGATAAATGCCCAGGATTAGGATTGCTGGATCATGCTCAGGCTGTTCTCAGTAATACTCCCACTTTCTTTGGAGCTGAGTCCTGAAAGTTCTTCTCTTTGGTCCCTATCCCATATTCCTAGCCTGTATTTTAGATCCTATGCTATGGCTTTTCAGATTCTCACTAATTCTCTCAAGGAGGATCTATTTTACCTTCCTAAACCTCCTTCCTTTTACTGATAGCCTAGAATACTATATTCTCTTATTCCCCAAATGGAAAGTTCTCAAGCTCTTTGCCTTTATGGACTTCACTCCAGTTATGACCCTTTTTGTACACTGATCATGTGTTAGAATCTTCTGGTATGCATCATTTTCCAGTCCTAGCTTCCTTCAGTTCCATGCAGTGGCACCCCAAGCCCTGGTGTGGATTATTTATGACAAATAGCCTCAACTCTATAAAATAAATCTAAATGTCAACTTTAAGTATTGAAGGCATCATGATAAGGACTTCCGGTAACATTTTAGCAGACAAAGAATGGCAAGTATGGGTAATTCACTGCAGAATTAAGATATGAATAAAAAGAGTACCAGGCAGTGGCAAAGGCCAGTTGAAAATGGAAAGTAAGAATCTGTCATTGTTTAATTCTTCATGGTTTTGGATTTTTGCCTAAGGATTACTCAGTGAGCTTATTAAGGAAACTTAGGCAGTGGTTACTAGGAGGGAATTTTCATTGTGGATTGACATAGATGACTTGAAAAGTTTCAGAAAGGTGGAGGCATTAGTTGAGTTAGGACAGAAGTAACTGAGCCAAAAGTTTAGAAGAGGAAAGAGGTTACTGCTACAGAAACCACTGTTATCCTATGATTTTAAATGCTTTATTTATATTTTTGCTGATTTGACTCCAAAGTAGCTGAATGGGAGTATAAAGTTGAAAGTAACATGTGGTTGAAGGTACAGAGGTGGGGATTTCAGAGAAGATACAACACCTTTTAATAGTTATTTCCAGTATGATGAGCCACGGCAGTTCTGTGGGGTTAATCAGCCTTAAGGAACTTAGGTGCTAAAATGGATAAAAATGATGCAATGAACAGGATGAAGGAGAAACATATAAACGGGGTAGGGGAGTGGGTGGTAGCAACAGTGATTCTGAAAGTATAATACAAAAGATGTGTTGGGCCTGTGTGTGTGTATGTGTATTTATTTAATGTGGCACTTTCAATGTCTTTAAAAATGGCAATAAGAAGCAAAGAGAAAGACTCTCCAGTTTGGTGATAAAAAATAAGGGCATGGCATATAGAATATTTAATCTATCTGCAGAATAGATAAAGATGATAAGGAAAAGGGCTTTAAAAAGAAGTTTTGGGAGGATTTATTTATTTTATCCATAAAGGAGAGGGGAGAAAAGGAATAAAGTGACATGAATCACTGCAGAATGGGTTAAGTAAATAGCAAGGTTACAACTGGAGTTGCTTATCTTCATAACAGAAATGACAAAAGAATTGAGATGGATGAGATGTATGAGACAAAAGCCATAGTTACCATGGGGTTGACTCGAAACATTTTTTTAACAGAGCAAAAGGTGGGACGGTTTGAATACTGGCAAGAACAAAAAATGAAATAGAATTTCTATTAAGGTCTAAAGTTGTAATCTTTTCCTAATGCTTACCAAAATTTCTTCAGTGTTCACTAATATTTTAATTAGCTTGTTTTTTTGAAAGTTTATTTCCCCAAACATCACATTTTTTAATATTTCCCAGTTCCTTAACAACAACAAAAACTATCTTGGAAAACTTCTTGGAAAGTGCAACGTGCAAGTTATCTTCAGTAGCTTAACCATTTTAATGCATATTTTCATTGCAATTTAGTTAGCACACGCAAAACTCTTGCTTGATAGTAGAGCCTGGAAAGTCATGTTGACTCTGATGTGAGATGTTATATGTAGGATCTCATATAAATTTTAAAACAACAAAAGTGAAATTAATTTTAATGGTTTGAAACTCTGAAAATTTCTCTTGCCTCTGCTGTGTCTTTACTAATGTAGCAATTTTTCATCAGTTTAGAGAATTCAATTCATAGGCAGTTATCCTACTGATTTTAGGATCCCACCCATTGAGTAATATTTAGAAGTTCAATTTGGGCTTCTGAAATTTGCCTTTTGAGTCATGTCCCAAAGGAATCAAAGTAAACATTTTTATTCTTTTATAAAGTCATATTCGGTTGTTACTGAAATTCAAATATAACCTTATGGACAATGTTCATAATCCGACTGTGTGTATGTAATGAAGAAAGTCTGTGTAAAAGACTGTATAATCTTTTCCATAGTAGACAGACATTCAAGCAGACCATGGTTTGCAGCAAATATTTGCTGAAGTTGCCATTCATCCTGACATTCCTCATGTCTGAGCAGGTCTGTATTGTATAAAATGCAAAGAATACTGGCTGCACTTTGATTTCATATACACCCAGCACCAGTTTCAATTAAATCTGCTCTGATGATATTAACATAGGTATGGCTTCAGATTTGCAAGTGTCCTAATACTTTTGCTGAAAACAAACAGACAAACCTAGAGTTATCCCACGTCTGGTTTTATTCAGTACCCTTGAAGGAATCAGTCCTGGCAGGCTTTCATGAGCACAGAGATGTAGCTGAAGTTGTTAATTCAACATCAGCTTAATCTGGCTACTTGGGCAACACAGGACTAAACATTTCTTTAGGGTATGGAAATCAGAAAAAATGGTATTAGTGTATTACCTTTGATCGGGCACTTGTAGGCTAAGTAAGATTTTGCTAAGAGTATTTGGGAGGATGTAGGTTTGTGGGCAGAAATAGCAAAACCAGAATAAGTTCATAGATCTAAACATACATGGCTGGGTCTGGGAGATGCTGAGTACCCCAAAGTGAGCTTACAGCCAAGGGAGGTGGGAATGAGACAAGGGGACTTTAATGTAAATAAAAAAGCAAGAGCCACTGGAGTTGTTTAAGCAGAGGGGCAAACGATTATAGCCGAAATTTTAAAGATCAGTCTGGCAGATGAGTGGAGCATAGATAAATTGAAAGGGAGGAAAACCAATAAGAATCCTTTCCTAACAATGCAGATAAGAAGTAATAGGCACCTGGACTAAGACAAAAGCAAGGGAAGGTCGTTGACTTTTAAAAGCCATTTCACCGCCCTCCAGCTTCATTCTCATCCTTCTCATTTTTTTTTTTTTTTTGGGTGGGGAAGGGTATTTACTTTTTCCCCCTGATTACTGAATAAAAGGCTACTTCTTCTCTTTTTCATTATGTAACAACTGACCCACAGAATTATGCTGAGGATTCAATAAAATAGCACATCTGAAAACATATAGTAATATGTGTTTTATTTATATATGTATGTGTGTGTGTATATATATATATATATATATGTTATGTAATATATATATAGTAATATATATATGCTATGTATTTAATATATATGATTCTACATTTATATCATATGTTGATGGCTTTCACTTTATAGGGCAAGTATTTTTACTTTATAGAACTTGAGGGTTTTTTTTTAAAGGAGCTACCTTCCAAATAATCAACCCTATTCCAATTTCTTTCATGATCATACCCAATTTACCAACTTCCCACTCTTACATTTCCACGTAAATGTCTGTTGGCACATCTATCTTGCAGGAAAAGGAATTCAGTTGGTTGCTTCTCCTGAATTTCTTAGGACCATGAATGCCTCACATGCTCTGCTAGTAACTTAGACTGTAAGGCTTAGCTTCCTGTGTACAAAACCTCTGCAGAGTTTCACATGTCTGTCCTCTCGATTTCTCCTGCCACAACCCTTTCATAGACCTCAAAATCTCCCAGGAACTATATCCCAATCCCCTTACCTGCTCCATGTGCCATCTCCACCAAAGTGCTGTTGGATGAAACTTCCCAGAGTGGATGCTCCTTATGTTACTCCTCTGCTCAGAAACCTCCAATTGCATTTAAGAGCACATAGCCTGGTTTCCTAGTCATATTACCTGTTTCTTACCTTCACAAAGTTTATACTCAAAGCATATTAGATGCTTTCTTAATATACCTCATGTTTTTCAGACTTTGGACCTGTTCTTTCCAAGCTCAGTGTGAACATCATCTCCCTTATGAAGCTTCTTTCCAATATCCTTTTCCCCATTTCCAAATATGTCTTGATCACCAGTAAAACTCCATAGAAGCCCATTAATCCCTTTTCTTTATGCCTCTTTCATGTACATTATAGTAAATAATTGTCTTATCCTCAAAAATTCGCTAGATCATAAACTTCTTGTGGGCAGAGTCTACGTTGTCCATAATTAATGCTCACACAGTCACACAGGCAGGAGCAGTTCACTAAGCATCAGATTTATTTAATCATATTGAACATACATACCCTCAAAGAATGTATTTTCCTAGCCTCGGTGCAGCTGTTTCATTTGAGATGAATGTGAAAGATTTGCTCAGGCGTCTTTCTGGTTTTCATCAGCAGTATCACCACCAGTATATTCATTTTCAAGAAAGACCCATGGAATGTCTGCAAATGCAATGCATGTCCAGTTTGGTAGAATTGAATGTGGTCAGCACAGATCCAGTGCAGATAATACAGTTTACTCCAGGATTTCACTGGTGGTGACGGTCAAGTTTAGGCAAGTCTTGGGGACAGTGACAGTGCATTTGAATTATGAAATGAAAGAGCTACAGCTACCCTTCCTGTTGAGGACACATGGAAGTTCAGGCACTACCATGATTCTGTTTGGAAATAGAGCTCACTTACTGTGAGCTTATCAGTTGTGGAGCTTGTCTAACACATGTCTTCTCCATAAAGCACATCACAGACTTCTGTCACTCTAGGGGCTCTAGACAGCACTGCAGCACTATGCTTTGGGGCCATTTTAAGAAGCAAAACCAACACAAAGCCCAACAGTGCAAAAACACATGGCACTAAATTGACCTTGAAAAGGATACGTGTTTACGCTATGAAAGTGAAATACGAAGACAGAGGAGTTGCCTTGTTTGACCTCAGCTGGGAATGAGCAGATTGAATGACTTAAACTCTTCACCACTCTGCACATGTCTAAGTAAGAGTATTGACTTGGAGGTTTCAGATAAATTTTAGCATGTGGGTAAATTCACAAATTTGGACTCTGCAAATAAATGAGTTTCAACTGTACTAAGGACGATTCAACCACCAGACAGCCAAAGATGATATAATCTTTTATTGGTTCTTCTGTGAAGTTGAAATGATGTTTATTAAGTTTCTCACCATCCCTCAGCTTGCATTTTATAGTAGTGGTAAGAAGCTGTTTATAGTTGCCACAAATACTCACTGTTACAAGCCTGTAAATGTTTAATTATGTAGTTCCCTCTGCCTGGAATACTGTACTGCCTTCTTCATTACTAATTCCCATTCAGTCACTACAGCTCAAGTTAACATCATCTCCACTAGGAGGCCTACCAAGTGATCTCCTTCTGAATGTATGCATTCCTCTACCTTGGCATGTGGAATTTAATACATTTCTGTCACCTCTATCTGGAAAACTTCTTTAGTAAGGCTCATATTTACCCATTTTTGTACCCTACTATCTAGCACAATGCCTGGTACATCATGGATGCCAAATATTGTGGTGAATTGAACTGAACTAGGAAGGGTGTAGAAAGAATTGCTAATTTTAAAAAGGATAAGAATGTAACTTGAATATGTAGAACAAAACATTAAAAGACTAGGACCAAATAAAAGGTAGTACAGTAAGGAACAGAAAACAATTGATTTAAGAAAGACTTTGTGTGCTGGCGGAAAATGGCTTAATGCTCGTTGTATGCACAAATTGATGGTTCAGCAGCGTCAAGCAGTTATTTAAAAAGCTAACTTTATGTTGGAGTATATATTAATAGCAATATGGCAAGCTTATCATGAGTTGTAATCTTTCTACCATATTTGGCAATAATCAAGGCTTTCCTGAAGTATTTATGAGAGTTGTACAGAAATTGGAGCTCATTCAAAGAAGATCAACAAAAATGAAAATGAGACCATTAGGAAAGATGAAAGGGACTCTAGGGACTCCAAGGAGGTCAGAGAACAGCAAAGAGGATCATGAATTAGAACTGGTTATTAAGCCCAGCCCCGTACTTGGCACAAGGCTCAGTAAATAACTCATTGCTTAATTAAAGTACTCAAGTTGAGACTCAAAGGACAGAGATTAGTGGTCCTGCATTAGTATACTAGTCCAAACTGGGTAAAACAGATTAAAATTCTAGAAATAGATTAAAAGTTATTTGAAGGAGAATCTGATGATCCAATGATTAAACACTGGAAAAAACTTCAGCAAACGATCTTGAAATATTCATTCATACGTATCTTATTAGAATCATTTTGATGGCAGCCTGCAGCATTATAACCTTCACTGGTATATTACTTTTCTGGTCTAGAAGGCTGTGACTATAGTTTTATTTAATCTGTTTAACCTGTGTCCATCTTGACTGTTTTCATATTTCTCACTTTCTCTCTCACATATATTTTCCTAGGGGAGATAAAGAAATTTATTTCCTTTTCTTATTCTCACTTGGTAATAGATTTAAACCAAGCTACAGAAAGAACTCTTAATTTAGAAAGTTGACTACATGTCTTGCATACGTAGTGACAGTAATATTTTTATAGCATCTATTAAGAGCTTAAATGCTCCAAGCACTAGGATGGGATCTACATGCATTATCTCATTTAATACTAACAAAAATTCTCTGAGAAAGGTATTATGATGATCTCTCCTGTGGATGAGGACTGAGACACAACAGTGTAAAGACACATAAGTGTACCTACTCTCATGAAGCTTATCAGTGAGAGAAATGAGAGAAATAAATGAGAGATACTGTCAAAATAATACTTTTTCCCTACGGCAGATGGTGACATGTTGTAAGAAAAAAAAATAATAAAGTAGGGAAGAGGGAGTTTAAGGATGAGGGTTGGGTATGAGGCTGTCTGGTGGTTGAATCGTCCTAAGTGCAACTGAACATCATTATTTGCAGAGTCCATATTTGTGAATTGTCCTACATGCTAACATTTATCTGAAGCTCCCAAATCAATATTCTTATCTAGACATGTACAGAGGGATGAAGAATTTAAGTCACCCAACCTGCACATTCCCAGCTGAGGTCAAACAAGGCAATTCGTCTGTCTGCTTATTTCACTTGCATAGTGTAAACATGTATCCTTTTCAAAGTCTATTTAGTGACTCGTGTTTTTGTATTCTTATGCTTTGCATTGGTGGAGTCACATCTTAAAATGGCCCCAAGGCACCCATAAAGCTTCCTTAAGCTTTTGAGACATTCGCGCAAAGTTTAGAAAGAAACGAGGAGATCCACAAGAATAGTTAGGGAAAGAGCATTTGTGTTGGAGAAAACAGTTTTGTGCAAGAGGCCCAAGTAGGAGAATGAATGTAATGTTTGAGGGTGTACCTCAGCTCCTCGAGGTGAGGGGAATGGGTGCAGTTGGTCACTGTGACCCAATCACAGCCTGCAAACAACAGAATGGTAAGAGATCAATGCCAAAGAAATAATAGGATATTGGAGCCCAGATAATGCAGGAGCTCTGTGACTCATTAAGGACTTTGGCATTTATTTTGAATGAGTTTGGAAGTTATTTGAGGGCTTTGAGCAGAGGTGTGAATGATCTGACAAATTTTAAAAGGCTCCCTCTTATGTGTTAGGAACAGACTGTAGGGAGACAAAGATAAAAATAGAATAAGAGTTAAGCTACAGCAGTCCTCCAGACAAGAAGTGGTGATAGCTTGCACCACAGTGGTGAGAGTGAAGGTGGTAAGAAGTGGTTGGATTCCTGATACATTTGAAAGGTGAAACCAAAAGAGTTTTCTAATCAAGGCTCCACAACTCACCCCTTGGCCTTAAGAAGACTTAATTTCTTAGAGCCTTAGTATCCTTTCCTTAAAATGTGGGACAATGTGTCTACTCTACTGACAGATTGTAAGAATTAAATAAAAAAATATATCTGTGTTGTGCTTGACATAATGCCTAGAACACAACAAATGCCTAATAAACACCACTTCTCCCCTGTCTTGTCTCCCACGTTTATCATGTTTTACGTTTCATCACCTCACTTGTCTTGAAAAATATACTCTAAGGTAACACAGCAAACATTATTAATTTTGATTTATAAATGAAGACATATGATGCCATTAATTTAAATGATTCATATGAAACTGTGGCAAAAGTTAAAGCACCTCTGGACTTAACTGCTGTTACACTGCACCTTCAGGTGCAGGGGAGGCTTCTCACATGTTGATGTTTGAATCCTTCCAGGCATCTCATGAGTCTCATAAGAAGCAAAATTCGCCCTGCTTTTGGTGGATTTTTAAAGTGTGCTCTCCAAATTTTAATTTTAAAGGTTTCTTTTAAAGAAGCATATGCTATCCCAGCTGTCTACATCTAATAAAGCAGCCACTGACATAAGGAGAAAAAGCAGGAATGGAATGTAACATTTCAGGGGTTCTTCAGATACACTGGAGGCTTTTGAATAATATGAATGCAGTGAAATCAGGTTAACATGCAAGTATAGGGATTGTGGAAGAATGAAACTCCTTCCCCCTGTAAGACATGTAGAATCCCAGACTTTCAAAGGCAATACTGTTTATTACACATATATTAATAAGACAGACAAATTACACACTATTGGATGTTTCTGCTATTGATATAAAATCACGACGTGGTTATTTGTAGGATGTTTATGTAAAATTCATTATGATAACATTCATAATGTTTCTCTAACTCATAATTACTATGTGAATAATTATACAGTGAAGTCAGTGCATGTCTCCACGTGTTTTACTTTCTCATGGTCAGAACTAGAAATATTGCAACAGTTTACGGATACTGCTGAATATTGTTTAAAGTCACAATGCTCAAAATCAGTAAAAAAAAAAAAAAAAGAAAAGAAAAAAGCAGCCAACTTACTAATAACTAATGCTGCACTTTCAAGTTGAGTCAATAATTTAAATAAAACTTTTTTTCATATAATTGATAGTGAGAACTGATATTTTAGACTTTATGTTATTCATTGTATGATTTATTTTTCAAAACGTCCTATTATTCTGACTTTGGACAGAGATCATTCTAATCTCACTTTGCTCTCAAGAGGTTAATAGTAAAAGGATTGCCAAGGCCCAGAAGGAAAAATGGGGGCTTCCCAAACTGCCATCCACCCCTGGAAAGTCTCTCTTCTACCAAAAATAATCCAAATAAACACCTGCAGAAAGGACAGTTATAGAAGCTCCAAGTGAGCATCACAGTCAGTCACTGGAGAAGCTTATGAAACACATAGGTTCCCATACCCTAGGCAAACTTTCCCAAATGAGAACCTCTGTGGTGGGACCCAGACATCCTACTTAACAAGACTTCTGGATGATATTTGCACAACCCAAAGTTTGAGAACCACAAATTCTAACTATAGAAAAAACATGACTACATTATTGATCCTCAGTTTCCTTACCTATAAATGGGGGATAATTATATTCACCTCATGTGATCATTGTGAAGATTAGATAAAACCAAGAGGAAACATATGAAGCATGCAATGTTTTGTACTACTTTTGATCCTTGTTGACCTCAAGTTCAACCAATTTTCTGGGCTGATTAAACAGAAAAACAAAAGATTTGAGGATATTTTCAAGAAAGCATTTCAAGTAATAGATCATGAAATTTAGATATACTGCTGATTAAAATGAAGCCAGAAAGGACTTGGCAGAGTGAAAGAAAAATGAGTGTTGGAGGTTCTGAGAGTCTCAGTGGAATCAAAGTAAAGTGTGTTGTGAGTCTACATGCAAATTGGCAGAACGGAGAATGGAGAGGAAAGTGAGTTCCCTTTCCCCAAATTTGCAGAATGGAAATGTGTGTGTGTCTGTGTGTGTGTCCGTGTGTGTGTGAGAGAGACTAAAAAATTGTTGGAAATGGGATAACACTATCAAAACTAGTAGAACATCAACTACAAAAGTTGTGAAACGTAAGACAGGACAATTTGGTATGGGTCGTTTTAAAACCCTCAAGACAGAATCAAAACCTTGTTTCTACTGCATCCAAAGAATCTGTTCCTCTTCCCTAAAAAAAAAATGTGTCACTCTTTATGAGACTAAGGGGTTAGAGAATAGAATAAGGAGAAATTTGCCAAAGTACAGGAAGTTAAAATTTAAGATTTCATTGGTCTAATGGCTCTCAATTATGGCAAGACTGAGTATAGGACAAGAAAGGAAGTGACTAGGTGGAGTTGAAGGCCAGTGGGATTGAGGCCAATGATGTGTGAGATAGGGATTGTTGTGTGGGTTTCTAACACAGCTAGGAGGGTGGCAGGGTTTAGGAGGTGAGAGGAAGGTTGTGCTCTAGGGGCAGTGCAATGATCGATGGAAGGTGGGCAGCACACAGGAGGCTGATGGGTGAAGAGGAAGAGAGGTGTAGAGGGGCTATGGTCATGATGTGCACCTTGTTTACAGTCAGTTAGGAGAGTAATGGTTAATGAGTGAGGCAGCGTTACAGAGCTGGGAGTTAGGACTCCTACCCCCACCCCAGATCCCATGAACATGAAAGGATAAGCAATGCATGATCCAGAAGCTCCAAAGGAAGCCAAGTTCCTCAGAGGAGCACCAGATTTCAGGAGGACAGAAGGCTTTGTCTGTGAAAAGGTTGGGAATGCTGGCAAAGCTACGGCAGGGTCCACCAGGTTTCCTGTGTGTGCTCCTAGTGTCCTCACACAGGGCGTTGCTCTCAGAAGGGACTGTGTACTCTGTGACTATCACATTGAAAGTCTTGTCAATTTTATCTTTGATAAAATTGGGATAATAGAGAACTCACAGGGGGCTTAGAACCTCAGATCACCTGTTGTCTTGCCTCCTTGGGCAAGATCTCAGTCACCTGCTCCCTCTGCCCTGACCCCACTGCCCAGTGACTGCTGCCACCTCCAGGGGACCTAGATACAGGCGTGGGGAGGGGTGGGGACCAGGAATACAAGCCCCACACTCACAGTTGCGGAGCAGGACTCAGGTTCCTGTGCAAGTCTATCTTCGCCCCTTATCTGAGGGAGCATGACACTGGTAATAAGAAAAACCATGAGAATAGGTTTAGAGAGAGATCCCAGAAGAAAAGAAAAAGGCTCCCCACCCCCTGCCTTTTGCACAAGGAGGCCTACATTTACATTTGCAGTGGGCCCTGCAAATGTAAGTGACGTAGCTGGTCCTGATCCGAGGTTTCCGAAGGTAACGAGGGAAAGATTATAGGAGGGCAATGATGAGAAGAGGGGTGAGAGAGAGGGGACATCAATGAGTCTTCAGGGCAGAAGGGAGGAGGGATTATAAACTGAGATATCAGGGGATGGTGGACTTTGTATTTTGAGCAGTGGCCAGAGACATGGAAATTACCCTGTCAAAGAGCCAAAGGAAACTCAGGGAAAAGTTTTAGTGTGAGTGCACTGAAAGCCAGAGCTCACCTTTATTGCTGATGGCCTCCACTCAGGGTACCAAACAGAAAGCTGAGACGTTCGATCGATCCAGGGGCCATTTAGCTAGAGAAACTTCCCTTCAAACTTGAAACAGCTCCTCTCATGGGATACAACAGTAAACTTGTAGTATGTGTGGGCAGGTGGCAGCCAAGGGAAGGCAGAGGGGACAGAATTTGGGTGTCATTGCCAAGAGCTGGATACAGCCAAAACCTGTGGAACCTACAAAGGAAAAAGAACAGGCTTTGATTGCTGGCTTCTCAGTTTTTAACCCTGATTAAAGACCTTAATTTCTTCAGAGTTTATCTGTAGTGACAGTTCCTGCTTTTCTGACTGCCCAAGATTGTTAAAAGTGTTCAAATATATAAAGTGAACTTACCTTGCAAATAGCTACATGAATATTAATTGGTACTTAAATTCTATATCCATTTGTTCTTTTGGAGGATTATAGGATATTTCAAATTATTCTGAGACAGCATTTAGAAGGGAAAGAGATGCTGGAATCATGCTTCATTGCCACCCCTACATCTCTTGAAGATTAAACCTTAAGATGGAACAATGAAAAATTTAAACACAAACAGAGCAAAAATGAAAGGTGAAATTCCAAAGTAGAGGAAAGCTAAGTTTACACACACACACACACAAAACTTGAGTGTGAATAGGTGAGCGTCTTAGGAGATTATCAGGGTAAGAAGAATGTGGGAAGAGGAAAAAAAGATTGTATCTTCGTGAATTTTAGAATATTTTTCACTGTATATCTTTTTTTACATTTATTTTATGTAGTCTCTTTTTCTATGTTATTGTCTCTATTTTTCAATATATTATGGAAGAGTCTAAAATGTCTGTAGGCTTAGCCCTGCTTACCCTTTGTCTCATTTAAGAGTGAAATACCCACAAGAGAGTGTGAGAAAAAATCCGAAGAGATCAATGAAGCATTTCATTAATTAATAATCTCAGAATTTTAGAAAAGAGTTTTAGACAATCCAGAAACTAAAATTTGAGTAAAATGTTTCAGTCACCTCCTGGGTTAATTAAAACCCCAGCTTAATGCAAACTAATGTTTTGAAATGTCTTTTTCTCAAACGTGTATTTAAAGTAGGTAACACTTTATGTCCTCAGTTTTGTGAGATTTTGGAGGCAGAATTTGAAACAATAGTATCCTCAAATTGTGTGTGTGTGCGTGTGTGTGTGTGTTTTCTCCCGATAGAGATGAAACCATCAGCTAGGATAAGGTATAAATATTAGGTGCCACCAGCTCTATTATTCTTTTAGGTGGAGGTTCAGGCAACGCTTCTTTGAAAAGATCGCCACCTAGGGGAAATTATGAGTTAAAGCAACATCTGCAATGCACCACACATGCTGCATAATTCCTGGTGACGTATTTAAGAATAAAAACATGTAAGATGTTCTCATATTTCAGTAAATGAGGTAGGCCACCTATGAAACCCAACTAACTGGTGGGCCTAGAATATGTATTTATGCCTAACTTTATACTGATTCCTAAACATTAGAACTGCATATAGCTTCTGCTTATGCATTAGGGCTTGACTTCTTTTTCCTCTGTATCTAGAAATATATTTAGAAAATAGATATCCTGACATTTGATTACAGGGATTAAAATTACATTTGGGGAAAATTCTTTAATTTTAAAGTAGTCACAAATTTTAATTAGAATCCTGAAAATGTTTGAGCCTAACATGTCAAAGATTTCTATCTCAATTAAGTCTTGGAAATGAACAAACTTTTTTTTCTCCTTAAACTCTTTTGCTTCGGAGCATTTATGACTGGGTCCCAAATCAGAGCAAGTGGAGTGGGAGATAATTTAGTTGGTTGATTCAGGTAAAAATGGGCTATTTTTCTTTGCTTCAGTTTCTGATGTTTTGGAATCACTACATTTTCTGAAAGCACATTCAATATGAAATATGATTCATGTAGTAATCTTTACATGCTATATTATAAATATGGGAACTTGAAAGAAAGCAACAAATCTTAAAGGTAGGTTTAAAGGGATGATTTAGTAACTTTGAGAAATGTATGTCCTATTTAAAAAAAAAAAAGTGGCTACCTTCAAAAGTTAACTCTCTCCGAAAAATCCTTAAAAACTAATTTTGAGTTAAATCATATGTTCTGAAGATGAACAATTTTGGGTTAATTAGATGCTTCTGGATTGTGAGTTTTTAATGTATCAAGAATTATATACAGTAGGCAAAAGTTTAAATAGGGAGAAAACAGCTTTATGGATTATTTGAAGGAAGAAGTTTTATTGTCTTGTGTTTACCCTCATTAGATCAGTTGGTCATACTGTTTAGCTATTAATTCCTCAATCTTCCCCAGTAAATGGTAAGCTCCTTGGAAGCAGAGACTGCTTTATATGTAGTCATTTCCAGGGTACTATTTGGTCAGTGTCTGTTCTGGTTAATTGGTAGGCATAGTATCAGTAGTTAAATATTTTGACAATAACCCTTCGATGTTATCTGTAGCACTTAGGATATACAGAATGCCCAACATTTAGGAGGGAAACAAAGCACAATGGATAAGCGAATGAATGAAGGGTCTCCAAAGTCCTACCTGCTGCTTTATATGTGGGTTTATTTAAGATACCACTCCCCTGCCAAGAAAAGAGAAAAACATAATTTAAAGAAAAGAAGTTAATCTACTGTAGAAGGCATAATTAACATTTGTAAGGCAAATATAAATTATTCTCATCTCTTTTTAGGTTATCCTAGCCTAAGCATCTTTATAGGTAATCAACAAATAATGGCCACCAAAGGGAACTACTATGCAAAGTCGTTATTATATAATATATATAATGTTATATATATTACATATAATATATTTTATATGTTATATATTTATATTATATAATATAATATTGATAATAATTATATTCTATAATATAAAATGACGTATATATATATGTATATATATATATAATCACATAATTATACAGAAATATCTTAGGAATGAGTAGTAACTTTGCTAATGGAATAGAAAAGATTCTTAAATACATTAAGATGGATTGTAAATTTATCTACCTGGATAACTAAACTTGACATTTGATCACTGCCTAGTAAACTTATGTAAATATCTTGTCAGCCCACTTGTAATACCCCTAAGATATGTTAAATTCATTTACACAGATTAACTTGTGCTTGCAAAAGTACAAAATGTGTTATGAGTCTAAAATTGAGTGTCCTATAGTTTTCATGTAAAGATGGCTAATGATAATGAACACCCTAAATGCTGAAAAATTCTGCATTCTAAAACATACTTGACCTCCAGGATTTTAACAAAACCCTTGTGGAGCTGTCTTGCATATGTAGTCTAATCCAGTGAGCTTTCTCCTCCTAACCTTCATCATCAATGCATCATGCTATTTGAATCCCCAGCGAATCTTAACCCTGTTCTATTCCTTTACAGGCCCTCTTTCCCTCAAAGCAGCAACTTTGCCATGCTGAATAAACGAATCCAGGCTAATATATTCATCAGGCATTATTAATTGCCAACTCTCTCCTGATATATACAGATCTAATAGATGACTTATTAGGATAAAATTTGTCTTTAACTAAAGGTGTACAGAAGCTTAAGGTGAGATGTTTACACTAGCTAGACAGACCATGAACATGCCATTGACCAGTAGAAACTATTTTAAGGAAAGTGGGCTTTAAAGGTACACCAAAATGTAAATGCCCTTCTTTTGCCCATACATATGGCTGAGTCTGTTGGTAATCTTAGGACACAGGCATTGTAGTACCTTATGTAGAATTATTCCTAGCTAAGCTCTTACTTCTTTTTGTTTCATCCACATTTCCTATTTAGATTCTTACTCTAATTCCTGATACCTTCCTTATGGCAAACCTTTCTCAGCTTTTACACTTGGATTCTTCATTAGACCCAGATGCTTTCAGTTGACCCCGTTCTATTGGCTACTGCCTTTACTTTTTATACTGTATTTACTCTTTTGCCCCTAACTGTGACTGCCATGTTGCAGCCCTCAGGCTCTTCTCCTGCCAGCAGCTAGCAATTTTTCATTTCCACCCACTTCCATTAGTGACAGATGATTCCTAATTTAGAGAATTAGGAATTCTGTAATCAGAGTGAGCTTTCACCTTTCACCTTACTTTCACCTTAGAAGAAAAGGGAACGGGGCCAGGAAACGTCTCTAATGATGTGAATATTCTAGCTCAGTTTTGCACTCTGCTTCTTTTCTCTCTTTGAAACCTCTCATCCCATAAATAATTTATCACTGAACCTTTGGACATCAATTACTGAGACTCAGCATTTTTCCAGAACGGAATTACAATACGCAGTATGACTGCAAACATTTGACTTTGAATATTGACTCAGAGTTATATCCTTGAATAATCTGGACTGAATTTAAAATTTCACCCTACTCCCATCCACTTCACAGAGTAAATGCTATAAGGAAACAAACCGTGTGGCTTCCAGTCTCTGTCACCCACTAGCTGTGTGACTCTGCTAAGGTGCTCAATAGCTCTTAGCATCTGCTCTCTCATTGATAAGCTAAGCATATGTTTTTAGCCCAGGCCCTGGCACAGGGTAAGGGCTCAACAAATGCTGGTTTAAACATGGAATAAAATAAGTGTTGGCTGTTTCAAATTTCTAAACCACGTATTTTAAGTTGCAGAGTTATAATAAAATGTATTTTCAGGTGCACTTTAGAGGAGAATCATTGCTGTGAGCATTATCAAGGAGGTTCATACTCATGATCCTGTGACCCAGCATGTTGGAGCCAAAAACTTCCTTCTGACAGTAAAAGATTCTGTGTTCAGTTCCATGAGGCTCTGTCTATCTGTGAGGACCAGTCTATTGTATAACACAGTTCAGGGTGCCAGAGATGTGGTTGGGTACCTGCTACTTTAACAGCTTCTTCCTTGCTGACTCTTCTTTATGTTTTCCTACTGAAAGTGATTTTAGTACGCACTTAATAAGTCACTATGCTTCCCTGTTGGAACTACCTAATAATCACAATTCATTTTATAGATGTAGTTTTATTTTTTTATATTAAAGCTGTTTATTGAGGGCTTCTTATATGCAAGACTCTGCACTGGAAATAGAAAATCAGTTCCTTACCCTATAGATTTTTCTAGGCAGAAAAGAATCACAGACAGCTATAATTTTCGAAGGATAATGGAATTATTAATGGAGTGAATGTGAGGGAAATATAAAGAGAAGAATCTACTCTGGGACGATTGATGAATGCATGACTAAGTTGTAAATGTGGAAACTGTCTCAGTCTGAGGCAGAGCCAATCCTTAGCACTGATTTATGCTCCCAATAGAAGTGGTTAAACAGCTGGAAAGAGCTGGAAATAAGGCAGTAATAAAGTATAAAGTATCCTCTGGATACCAGACCTACAAATAAACAGGTTTTGCTTCTTTCCCTAACAAATTCTGCTCTTATTAGTGGCTGTGATCATTAATAAATTACATGATGCTCAAGTCCCAGGAGGTAATTGACTATCACAAGTCTTGCATTTAAATCTAGGCCAATGGACATATATTCTCATTTTTATTTCTCAGGATTAAAGCTTTAAGCATTATTTAGTTTAGCAATTTGGATTTAATATTCAAGCATATAAAGATAAATTCCAAATTTGTTAATTTTCTTTTCTGTTGTCAGTATTAAAAGCAAAACACACATACTGTCAGTACAGATTGCTAATGTTAATCAGTGGGGTTAATGTCAAAGGGAATTCAAAATAGACTCTTTGTAGTAATGCCTTTAAACTTTTATTTACAGTGTAAAATTATTATAAATGACAGTCTGTAGAAATCCAAGGACTCTTGTGGGTCTGTGTTTTTCCTCCTTCATTTACAAATTTTGACAGTTTATATTTATGGCTTAGATTCATAGGGCAAAAAGATGCTATTATTAAACACCACGGCATATGGGAACACATTCAAATAAACAATATAAATATTTTAATATGGTTCTTTGTGCCAACACATTTACAATACTCCCTTTAATGTATCAGTGTACCATTTGTCCTGCTCCAAATGTGTAGATACAATAGGAACACAGTGATCATTAATGTTTTTATTTAAATGTTTTACCTTTGCCACTAGGTGGCACCTAAATATTAATAGTTGTCAAGCTTATGTTCTGCATAAGAAGCAAGATAGAAAGTAAATGAGAGAAAGGAAAGTTAGTTTTATTAACTTTGCTTTGTATTTGAATATTTGTGCTAGTATATACTCTGAGGTCATGGGTTTATTGCAGGAAATAGTGTGGAATTCATTAAAAATTTATAAGCAAAAGGAAAACAAAATATTCCCTTTTTTTCAGGAAAAAATAAAAAATTAACATTGACTTTGGAAAATCCACTGGAAGCAGGGGTAAACATATTTAGTGTTGACCTCAGCTTGTCACTGTATATAATAATCTTTCAGCTCAAGGGAATGTTACAATCAATGGAAATTATAAAAAGTACGATTATATATAGCAGAATTCTAATTTTGCTTTTGGTAGAGTGCTGTTTAATGAAAAATGTCATATGAATTACCTAATATAGTAGCGATTTTTGCGAGAACTGATAAATTAATACCAGTTTAAAGTCTTAAATCACTAGAACTAAAAGGGACATGTTAAAAGTCTAAATATATTTATAGGAGAGAATACTCAAGTATTTCATGATAACAGATATATCGATCATTTATAGAAAGTTCAAATGCCATATGAAAACATGAGAAGATGATAATATCAATAGTTTTTCTTTAGGGCTAGCATAAGACAGAACCTTCAATGATGTGTTAGCATTATGAATGTTAATCAGTTATCTTATACACCTATAAATTCTTATGAATATTTTTCTAAAGTAAAATTTTTATTTTGCTCTAACTGTAGATGACTAGCGCCACAATAACTTAGACTAATTTTTTCCACTCAGATATTTTTTTCCTACCAAATATGTGTATATTGGCACACACATAAAGGTATTAATCAACAATTGTCAGATTGTCATCATATGAATTATATAAGCTGTTAAACTACTACTAAAAATTACAATTGAGACACAGATGTCAGTATTCCTTCCTTAGGTACCATTGGTTGCCTGGCGTGCAGCCCCACATTGAAGAGACTCTCTTTTTTTTCTACCGTCTTTGGAACTCAAGTCAAGCTTATTAAAGGAAATTTTGTTCCTAGAAAGATTGTTTAAATAAGATAACAGGGAGATATGTTCCATTAATATAGTGGACCCACAACTTTGGACCTAGACTTTAGGTCCTGAAACCATTTACTTCTTTTAATTTCAGGTCCTTCATCTGTAAAAGGGAAATAAAGCATTGGTTCATAGTGTAGTTATATGTGATAATGTATGCTAAAGTCTTGCATATGCTTAAATGTTGTTTGAAATTTTAGATCTCTGTTGTGAATAGCCTGATGTTCTACGCAAGTGGCTTGTAACAGGATTTTAACATTTATTGGAATTTTCACTGTCATCAGGAGCAGCATAAGACAGAACCTTCTTTAAGCATTATGATACATGCGTTTTGACTTTGAAGAGATGCTTTTCCTGTATGGGGAAGGACGATCTTGACTTGAGTGAGTAATTCTTAGCAGGAGCTATTTGGGTATCAATGTTTGCCACACAAAGAAAGGAAACATCATGACCCGGTGGTAAGGGGAGGAGATAAAGGACAGAAAGTGTATTTGGGGAATGAATCCAGCTTTAGAGATTTAATTGGTCCTTATGATATGTGCAATTCAAAGTAATATACCTGATTGCAGTTTTCCAAGAGAAAACAAGACAGTTAATGAATCATTTTGTCAATTACTTCGTGAGATATTGCATTTATAGTTGCCCTAATTACTAAAAACTGACTTTTACATACCACATAATGTGTCAGCGGTCTCATGTGTGCATTTATTAAATATTATTATAACTGATAGATACTAAATATCACTGTTCTGAGTGTTTGGTAAATATTGACCCATTTAATCATCATAATCTCATTTAATCCCATGAGATAGATAGATACTACAGATGAGGAAAATAAGAAGCCAAAATTTCAGGAACATGCCTTAGTCACACAGGTGTTAAATAAAATTTTGAACCCACAAACCTCAATGTTAATCATTAAATTCCCAAGAGGGCTCTGTAATGAATCAAACCCCTAAAGCAGAGAGCTGCTTCATCTTTAGTGTGCATACATATCACTTAGACGTCTTTCTGCAAGGCAGCTTCTAACTCAGTAGGTCTGGGTGGAGCCTGGGCATTGGCATTTCTAACAAAGTGTCAGGTGGTGCCTCTACCATTGGTCCTTGGACCATACTTTCAGTATTAAGGTCCAGGCCACTGCCTTTGTACACTCTTTAATGGAAGCCAAAACTGAATTTCCAAGACAAGCTGGTTCCTGTTTAGTTTAGTGATAACAACTGTAATGTCTAGATATCTCAGTCCAACAAAATTGCAATCAGATTTCCTGGGTCTTGTTAATGAATCTAGACTGACCTAATGTTCAGTAACTGAGATGATAATTTTGATTATAAAACATAGTTTTTGTATAATGGTTAACAGTGATTTACAGTCTACCATGAAATGCTTCTTAAATATTCAGTTGTTTGTTCTTCACGGTAAGATGTGAGTGGTAATGGGGTATGACAGCTACGTTTGAGGATGACAGAGACTCAAGACTTCCGCCATCAGTCTCTCAAGCAGCAGTGACAACACACAGATGATGCCTAGACTCTCTTCCATCCGCTCACCTTGAAGTCAGGCTATGTTCCATTAATTGGCTAAAACCCAAATAGATGCAGAAAAATACTAGTACTGAAACAGCTAAGCCACATTCTGATTTTGCTTTAAATGAATGGATAATCAAGGCCAACGTAATTCAGGAGCATTAATATTAAGAGCAGTTTTCAATTGTGATTACATTAATTTGAACCTGTCTAAATACAAACAGCTTAGATGCATATATCATTTTATTATATCCCTAAAATCAAAATTAAACTAAAGCAGCTGGTTTTTTTTTTTTTTAATCCTGTTCACTCCCTTGCCCCAAGACCACCTATGGGGTGTTATTTGTATCATTTTCTTCCCAGACTCTGCCAGTCTGGTGTAGCTGGGTTATTTCACCTCTTATGTTTATTTTAATGGAACTAAATATGTTGGAATGACTTGTCCTCATATGCAGATACTATAACATTTTATGAAACCGAACTCAGAATTCAGAGTTGATCTCTAAATGTCAAGTGTATTTACCATCCTTAGAAGACTAATATTTTCACAGGGGAAAAAAAATCCCTTTAATTTACTGTGGAAACAAAGTAATGAAGATAAATCAAGAAATGCTGTCAATCACTGGAAAGGAAAATACCAGAATCTCTGAGTGTAAAAACACCAGAGAATAGATAGCAAAGATTTTTATCAAGCCTACGCCTTCTAAACATATTTATGATTTATGTTGTTTTTCTGACAGTTGAAAAGAAAATACTTGCATTCTTGAGAGACATGGCTAAGTGACACCCCATTAGCATTGTGTCCACTCATTAAGTTTGAAATAACTTTATGAGAATTTTGGGAAATTGTGATTTTCCTTCAAGTGTGCTTACCTCTAAAGCTAAAGACTGGGTTTATTCAGAGCCACACTAACACACTGATACTCCTGAATCAAGTAGTGCGAGGGTCTCCGTGGGGCTGAGAACCGTGGGGCTCCAACCACGCTGAGAAGCAACCCCGAGGACCCAGTCATCACGTGGTAGTGGGTGGGAAGTTCTCTGAAAAGTGGACTAGGTGTACTGGGATGACCAACCCTCCTGTGCCCCGACATGATTTCATCTTTTCATATCAGCCTTCAGGCTTACTAAAGGGACCATCACACTATCTGGATAATAAAAAAATGAGTTCAGGTAGAGAATCACCAATGACTGTTTTCTCCTTTCATTAATTCTTGCTGGTGTCTATTCAGAAGATACGGATAATACAGCAATGAGCAGATATGGTTCTGCCTACCTCTCTCACTGCTCATTGGCTGCTCCTTCAGGACACTCTGGTCCTTCTGTCCTCAGTTCCTCAGAGGCACCTGAGTTCTCCCAAGCTCCTCCCAACTCTGGCCTTTATTAGCCTCCCTCTGTCCCCAGTAAACATCCCCAGCTTCACTCTTGGGTTCCCTTGTGATATATACTCTCATAATGGTGCATTTCCTTCAGAGTTTTTGCAGTGAGTTAAATTTGTCTAATTTTAGTTGTCTGTCCTATTGACTAAACGGCAAGCAACATGAGAGTGGGGATTTTCCTTATTCACTGTTGTATCCTTATCACTATTCGCAGCACTTGGCCCCTAGTAGTTCTATAAACAATAGTGGTTCATGAACTAAACTCCTGAGGCGCTGCTCACATTTACATCCTTTACAAGGACTTGTGGATAATATTGCATGCATATGGAGGCAATTAATGTGTGCTGAATTCTGTAATGGAAAAGTGGAATCTTTCGTAAGAATAACTTGAGAATTGTCCAGATGTGATTGTGAAGAAATTCAATCCTAAATGAAAGTGTTTCTTTAATAAGAACGTACTTAAAATTTAGTGTCATGGATAAAATCTTCTCTTCACTAAATACTGAATAGTGGTTCAAGCTCTACCTAGAAGTACAGTTTGTCAAAAGATGTAATTTTGGG
Source organism: Camelus dromedarius (assembly GCF_036321535.1). Taxonomy (NCBI): domain Eukaryota; kingdom Metazoa; phylum Chordata; class Mammalia; order Artiodactyla; family Camelidae; genus Camelus; species Camelus dromedarius. The sequence goes on from NC_087446.1 coordinate 27,969,713, forward strand.
GGAGACAGGCTCAAATTCTTCATCTAGAGATGTTCTGGAAATACACTGTGGCTGGAACCTTTATTAAGTTATGAGACTTAGGGCCCAAGAAGAAATGCGTTACTTCCTAAAAATGAATAGAAGCTGTTATTTAGAATGATGAATTCTCCACAGGAAATTGTTTAGACATTACAAAGTAGCTCATGTCATCTTGCACTTACAACATACTTGTTTTACTCTCCTTCATAAGGAAGACAACTGGAAAAGAAATTTAAAAAAAATTCCACTCCCAAAAGGCCAATCATCTTTTTTTTTTAAAAAAATCCATTCTGCAAAAACTATTTTTATTGTGAACTTATGACAAGAAATATATCTAGGAACAAGGCTCCAAAATCTAAGCTCTGTTCCAGTGTTTGCAGTTACCTTGGATTTTAACTAGATGGGCAAGTTGACTTCTGACCATGGGGAATCCTCTCCATGCATGGATTTATGGATTGTTGAGGCCATGGCAGATAACCAGTTCCACAGAAGCAACTTCATGTTCTTCTGAGGAAGATCCATAGCACTGTGGAACAAGGAATATACATGAGCAATGCCACCAGAGACTGCACACGGGGTTACCAAAACACAACCATCAGCAATGAATGCTGAAAGTGGAAAGTCTATAAGAAAAAAAATATATTAAAATAGGCATTTCAAAATGGTTTCAGCTATCATGTTAAGAGCACTGACGGACATACAATAGACATGGCACAGCCTTCTCAGGCATGAAATAGTCAAAAAATATCTGTTGATTCCAGGCTCATTAAGTAAATAAGATGTATACATTTGTTATAAAAAGAAACAAGTTTCAGCATTGCCAGAATTTAAAAAACAAAAAACCTCAAGCATCTAGAGGGGAAAACACCAAATGAAAATATTCAAACTGTAATAATAAAATATTTGGCCTTTAATCATTTCCAGTTAAATTATATTGGAAAGCTCCCCCACCCCCACCCACAGTCATACACAAACACACCAAGTTTTTAAACATTTTATAATGGCCAAAGAAGGGGTTTACATAGATATCTTTATTAATGGAACTCACTTTTTAATTGGTCTTTAATAAGCTGCTAAATCATTTTAGCCTCAGATCAGTTCCATCCCATTCCTCTGCCCCTTTCCTGATGTCTAACAGTTAAATGTCCTGTACCATGAGGAGACTCTCCTGTGGGACTTTGGGAATTATCTGTTGGGGGCTTAAATAAGTACAGTTAATAAAGTTCTCTCTCTCTTCTTCAGCCCCCACTAGGATTGATAAAGGCATTTCCAGAGGCAAATGATTCTCTTCCTCCCTCTGCTCATCCTCCTGCAGCCCCTCCTCTTCCTCTTCCATCTCCTCCTCCTCCTGCTCCTCCTCTTCCTCGTCTTCCTCCTCCTCCTCCCCCACATAGTCAGCCTCTTCCACCTCCTCTTCATCCTTGGTATCTGACTCTTCATCCTCCTCATCGCTCTCCAACTCCTTTCCATCACACTCCTCCTCGTCACACTCCTCCTCCTCGTCACACTCCTCCTCCTCATCATCATTTTTCTCCTCTTCCTCTTCCAGCTGTTGAGGGGTGGGAGACTGATTTTCCTCGTCCAGGTCAGGAGTGAAGACTAGAGAGGGATTCTGCACAAAAGCTTCCTGCAGCTCCGCGTCTTCCTCACCACCGCTGGGGGGTGCGTTTCCAAAGGTGCCGGCTGGGGAGGACATGCCGCTGGCCTGGGCCTGCTGCGCCCGCAGTGCCTCCTGCTGGCGCTCCAGCTTCTCCTGCTGCCGCATGTCTTCATAGATCTGGTTCATGATGAACTGGGTGGTGTTGCGCGGCGCCCGCATGCCGGGTGCCCGCCACCCATACAGGTTGACCGGCCGCAGCAGCGTGCTCAGATCCACAGGCGGGCTCCTCCGAAAGGGGCGGCGAGGGTGGCGGCGCAGGCCGCGGCCCCGGTGGCCCCAGCGCTTCTTCCTGCTGGGAGGCCTCGCCCAGCCGGGGTTCCAGGGCCCGCGCCAGCAGGAGCAGCAGCAAAGACAGAGTGGGTGCAGGCCGTACACCCGGATCACTTGCACCCCCCCAGGGGGCTTCCAGAATCCTCCTGGAGGTGGGCACCAAGGCCCTCCCCAGCGTCCCCAGTTAGAATACACGGCCCAACAGGGACGTCGGGGTGGGTGGTACCAAGGGCCCGGGCCGTGCTGTTGCTTTGGCTGTTTCCTTGGCGGCTCATACTCGGCCTTGGGGCCATAGCGCTGCCGCCGCTTGTAAGTCGGAGCACCCCTGCGCCTTCGGTGGCAGGAAGACCAGGTGCGTAACGGGGCAGAGGATGCCCAGCCACCACCCAGGTTAAGAGGGTCCTCTCTTGTGTTGAGGGTCTGGGTCATGATTCAGAGAGCTCCAAGAGGTCTAAACAGAAGCGTCCCGGAAGCTGTCGTCAAGTTTGGCCAGATCTGATGACGGTCTGAGGAGCCTTGTCTCTCTGTGCAGCACCACGTGTCTGCCACTAGGATCACGCCTTTCTCTACAGAAGGATCCCTCTTCTCTCTTCGCTCGGAAGCGTAATTTCTGGTTCTTCGCACCCGGGTGGCCTCGCCCAAGTGGGCTGGGTGGGACTGGGGCTGGGTAAGGATGGTGGGGGGAGGAAGGTGTTGGTGGGCGACGCGCAGTGAGACCCGCTCCCGGGCCCCACACACACCCTCCTCAGTGGAGGCGTGGGCTGGGGACAGGGAGGCAGGGGGTGCGCGTTACCTTGCTGCTCCCTCTCAACCCAGGTGCTTCCCCGTCGCCGTCCTGGCTGGACTGAGGTGGCGCGGGCAGCGGCAGCCTTTAAATACCGGCCGAAGCCCCCGCGTGCCCCCCGCATCCTTGGTTGCCCTGGGCGACAGCCAATTGGAGTCGAGGTCGTTCTCCCGTGCGGTGAGGCAGGTTCCGCCCAGAACGAGGTGCCCCGTGAACATTCTCAGGGGCCTTGTGACGCAGTTTTTGAGGGAGGAAGAGAAGGCAGAGGCTGAATTTGTGCTGCCTGTGTTAAGAAACGCTTAAGGCAGTTTATTTGTGCCACCTTGAGTTCTGGGGTAGTAGAAAATGGACCTTCAGCTGAACCCCGAGGCGGGGCGTTGAGGGGTGGGGAACATGTGTTTTGAAAAACAATATCCTACACCTTTGGGAGGGGTGTGTGTAAAGAGAAAGCCCCTGGCGTCAGAAAACTGGGCCCCACACCTTACCTTGTGGCCAGTGTGAGCTCTTCTTAACTCCTCGGACCTTTTCATTGTGCACGAAACGAGACAGGAGATATTTATTACGTGTGCTTATTGCGCTTTGGTGGGCTCGTGGCATGTAATCCTCACACCTACTCTGTGAGGTAGGCATTGTTACCACATCACAAAATTTGGGAAGCTGGGCAGTTAATTTACTCATGGTCGTGGGACCCATGAACTTCAGGACTAGTATTTAAACCTATGCCTGGTTTGATCTCAGAGTCCAAATTCTCGAGGAGATCATTCTTCTACACAGTCCAAACACCTTAAATAGGACTATGGTGATAAGTACAAGAAATCTATATGGGCAAGCACTTTACGAATTATAATGTATCGTGCAAGTGTCTGTTGATAAAACATTACCAGTATGTATACAGTGAACTTGTTCCTAAGAATGCTAGGGTACCAATATGTTGTTTTTTCTTTAGTCCTTTTGTTAACCCGACAGCATGGGACATTGGGAGCCTTTATAGTATTATGGTTAAGTAATATGGTTAAGAATATTATGGTTAAGAATATTATGATTTAAACAGACAAGTGCCTACCCTGATGGTACTATATGGTGGATACATGTTGTTATACATTTATCCAAATCCGTAGAATGTATAGCATCTAGGGTGACCCCCTAATGTAAACTGTGGACTTTTGGTGATAATGATGTGTCAAAGGTTTAATTAAATATACCACTCTAGTGAAGGATGTTTATAATGAGGGAGGCTGTACATAAGTAGGGGGAGAAAGTATATAGGGAATCTTTGTACCGTCTGCTCAATTTTGCTACAAATCTAAAACTGCTCTGAAAAACAAGATCTATTTTAAAAAAAGGTCCTTCAGTTTCAGCTTACCAATTATTAACCTCTGGAAAACCCCTAGTTCCTTACACATACCATCCGTGTAGTTATAGTGCCTGCCCCATAGAGTTGTGTTGGGGGTTAAGTAAGGTATTGATTAAAACACATAGTATAGGTACCCTGTGAGCACTCAGTAACTGTGAACTATCATAATTATAATTCAGTGCTTTAGGACTTTTATAGAAGTTGATACAGTATATGTAAAGATAACTAAGCCTATCTGTGCCTGATGCAAAAATAGACGTCCTGTCCTTGTGTCCTTTTGCTGATCCACTGCTGAGAAACATCAAGAAAGTGCTACCAGCCTTGATCCTACAGAAAACCACTGAGTATATCCCTTTACTACCATCCTGTGGTGAGTGGAATTGTGCAAAATTGAACACTGCCCACTGGGAACCTGAGTCCGTACAAGCCTCCATTAAATGACAGAGCAAAATGTGGGGAAGCCCTGATGATTGCAAAGGTTGTTTATGCTTTCCTAGCTGAAAATTGAGAACAGTGTGGGGGTTCTTGGATCAGCATTCCAGCCTTTGCCATGGGACCTGTAGACTCCGCAGGCTTCGTTCACTTTCGTTTGCTCTGTGGTTTGCTGAAGAGACAAGCCTGCTTGACGCAAAGTGCAAAATGCTGACATTTTTAGCCCCCAGTGTCCCTTTTTGGATGTAGACTCATGTTTGGCGGTTACTCACTCCCTGATCTGCTTAACGGAATGGTGGTTTTCCAGATTTATTTTTCTAAGAACATATGTGGTATATGATATTCAGTTTTAATTGAGAGCTTTAGAAATTGACCATGTTGCTGTAGTGGAATTTCCATCAATTTCTCCTTTCTTTAACAAAAGATTAACCCATGGATAATTGACCTTTTTTTGATCAGTTGATGTAAACTTCATACAAATAATACTGGCTTTATTCCTTTTCACAGTGAGAGATATATCTTTCAAATTCATTCTTTCTATTAAAAAACAATGCAGGATTGTCTAACAACACTCTTCCTCTTAAGAGAAGCAGCAAATTAACGATTTATGATTTTTAGTTTTTCCATAGATTGACATTATAATACAGATTGTTCATGTACTGGTAAATCACCTAAGAAAATTAGCACTACAGCATGTTAAACACAGCCATGAGAAATGCAGTTAGGAAATTTTTAAGACTTTCAAAATTGACCATAATCTTTAAATGCTGCAAAATAAAGTATTTTGATTCAACATTAAGATACAACAGACCATGTTTTTATATATTGTATTCATTTTCTATTGCTACATAAAAGAGTTCCCACAAACTTAGATACTTAAAACAACATAGATTTGTTATCTGAGTTTCCAGGTGTCAGGGGATCAGGAACAACTTAGTTGTGTCCTCTGCTCAGGGTCTCACCAGGCTGTGATCAAAGCCATTTGGGTTCTCATCCTGGAGCTCAATTTAGGGGAAATCTGCTCCCAAAATTATTCATGTTATAGGCAGAATCTGCTTCCTTGTGGCTGTATAACTAAGGGCCCTACCCTTTAGCTGAATGGGGGCTGTAGGAAGCCTTCAGGTTTAAGGCAAACCTGCAGGTTCTAGAGAATAACAGAGGTTCCTAGGGGCTGCCCACAGATGCCTGCCATAGACTTCCTCAACATGGCGGCTCACTTCATCCATCAAGCCAGCCAAGGGGATCTCCTTAGTGCCTCCTAGCACAATGAATGCACACATATACACACACACACGTGTGTGTGTGTGTCATAATCATGGGTCTTCATTTTTGTGACATCCATCACCTTTGCCATGTCCTATTGGTTAGAAGCAAAGCCCAGGTCTCTACCAGCACTCAAGGAGAGAGGATTACACAAAGGCATGACCACCAGGAGGCAGGAAATCATTGGGGGTCACATATTTCAAGTAAATTCAGCAAAATATGTCCTTCATATTAACTAGTTTCAACGTTATTGGAGAGATTTTAATGATATTGTTGCATTTTGAAACTCTGATAAATGTGATATGACAACATAGGTTTTGTTGTGCTTTGTGTTATCCAGAGCTTTACATTGTTAAGTTGAAAACATTGCATTCTTGGTGTTGGCTTTTGTGCATTTGGATGACTTGAAAAGTATGAATTCTAACACTTGATGGCAGTAGTAACTCATTCAAAATTCAGTCATAGAAGTCCTTATACTAAAGAAACTGTGAAGTTAGATACTTTAAAAAATATTTTATCACAAATACCTTACTTAAATCACTCCAAGTTGCCAGTATTAATTATTCTTTACTCTGATGTGGTGGAATTGGGCACATTGTTTGATTTTAGCATTTTAGCATTTTTCGATTGGCTTTTGAAAAACAAACCTCTGCTAATTGTAAATAAAATTCTTTAGAGAAAAATTGGATATACCTGATACATTTGGTCAGAAGAATGAAATATCACAAATATTTTAGATTCAGCTTTGTAACCAGTGCATTACTATGGGTTACAAAAAGTAATGTAAATAAAACTCATCTTACGCATTCTCAAAAACTTGTCTTTTCCACCAAGTAATTTAAAAACCAAAAAGGTAGGCGCCATCTAGTGGTTACAGAGGCTAAGTATAGAGTATGAAGCCTTTCTGACTTTTTCCAAAGTGAGATAAATGAATTCAAAATTATTGATTACTTTTCTTCATAATTTGAAAAGTTGTGGGTTAGTTTGCAGATTAGTGAGGCATATTGTGCATCATGGAATACCACTGTAATATTTTCTGTTTATGAATTCTCATATTATTTAAGCAAATTATGAAAGGAATGTTAACTTTGTAATGAGATAACTACAAAGACAATGTTGCTACAGACTTAAAGAGAAGTAAGGATGTGAATTTTGCACTCATAGTACTCTGTGTAGGTATTATTTGCTATCGCACTTTGAAAATATTATTAACCCTATAACAACTCAGAGTTTTCAGAGGATTAACACAACATATTGTAGTCAGGTCATCTGAAAAACATGTGTATTTGGTAATAATTATTTAGTAATTTTAACGTGGAAATGTTTGCTTATGAATAGTTTTGAAGTACACTATCATATGGGGCAATAAAATGTAGTGTCCTCCCCCTTAGAAAATAACCTGTAATATTTAGAGAAAAGTAAATGTATGTAGCAAATAAATAAAGAAAAAAGGTTAGGTTATTTAAAAAAAGACTGTTTAATCAAGGGTCAGTTTTAGAATTTGAGCTTTCAATTAAGAATGTGAGGTGTTTTGAAATGACTGTTTAAATAGGAAGCACTTAAAAGAAATACTAAAATTTTATCATCATATTTTCCAAGTTATAGAATTTACTTTGTCCTTCTAGAGTTATGGTGAATTACATCTGCAAAGCAGCCTTTTGAGTAGGTAGTCATAATGCCTGCGGGAATGTCAGCTGACCCCATAACTTTTGCATAATGATACACTTTCATGCCAGTATTTTATCTTCCTTCCTTCCTTCCTTCCTTTTCTGGCTACAAATTCCTGCCCAACCCTCCTGATTTGGTAATCATGGTGTACTGAGAAGGCGGTGAGGACAGAGAGAAATTCTTTGCCATTTGTAGGGAGATCTGAGATCATCGATAGTATGTGTGGGCAGGGTATTATGACTTTATGGGCTCTTTCCTCCACAAAAAAATTAAAATTATAGTTTATATCTTGTTGCTATAAAGACTAGTATATTCCAGGCCGAATTCTCTATTGTATGTTTAACTATTACTGTTATTAACATGTTTTCTGTTTATTGAAATGAACTAAAAATATATGCAGAATTCCTAAAATTATCACTGTTCCCGGGCACTGTACCTTTTGTGCCTAATGAGTAAGTCAGCTCTGCCCACTGGGTGTCTTCTTTACCTTCATGGTCCTAAGCATCTTAATCCATCTTTCTACTAATCTTCTGGAGCCAGGGTATCTAGATGACTATTCTAGACCCCAGAAATGGTTCCTCAGATGTGTCTCAAAGGCCTTTGGCCATTTGGAAGTCACTGTGACATCTGAAAAAGTAACACTGAGCTTGACATCTTTATTAGTCTGCTTGGGCTACCATAACAAAATATTGTAGACTCGGTGACTCAAACAATAGAAGTTTTGGACAGTAGGAAGTCCAAGGTCAAGGTCTCAGCTGATTTGACTTCTGGTGGGAGCTCTCTTCCTGGCTTGTAGATGGTTGATTTCTCTTCATATCCTCACATGGGCTTTCTTTAGTGTGTGTGAGGTGTGCACACACACATTCATGCACACACGCACACACACACAGAGTAATCTCTTTTTTTTTTTCTTCTTATAAGGCCACTAATCCCATCATGAGGGCTCCACCTTATGACCTCATCTAACCCTAATTGAACTCTCAAAGGGTCCATCTCCGAACACATCACAGTGGGGTTTAGGGCTTCAACATATGAATTTTGAAGGGACACAAACATTCAGTTCATAATGGCTTCTGTGTCTAGTCTGTACATCATTTTCTTGTATTACAAAACAGGGAAAAGGCATGCCCGTGGTATTTGAGGCAGGAGAATGGGGTGGAATAAGATAGACCTTTGGAGTCAGCCCTTAACCTGGGGCAAGTTATTTAAGCTCTCTCTCTGATCTGTGACTTCTATATTCATTACTATCCCCAGCTCCTAGGATGTTGTGAATTAATACAGGAAGAACACCTCAGTAGATGCCTGGTATGTATCATGTCCAAGAATTGGTTCCTATTGTAACAATGTGCATCCATGTAATGGACTGATATGTGGTTTTCAGAGTAAGTAGAGCTATATGTGCTGACATGGGAAAAATCACCAAGAAATATTTTTAAGTGAAACAGGCAAGGTTCAGAATACTGACTATCTTTTGTACTTAAAAAAATTTATGTTTACATGTACTGATACATACATAATGATGATATGTATATACTTGCAGCACATACCCATTATGTATTTGTGTAAAAGAAGGGAAGTTATTCATGTGCAAGTTTTTATTTCTCATGGAAAACTTGGTAAAAGTATGCAAGAAATCATTGACTATCTAAGGAGTGTAACTTAGGGTTTGCTGCTGGAAGGAAACCTTTCATTTTATACTCTTTTGTTATCTTTCAGTTTTTAGCCATGTGCCTGTATTATTATATATTTCAGGAAGATCAATTTTCTCTAGAAGGTATTCCTTAACTTCTTCCCTACTGTGATTTTCATATCATTATCTATATTTAATTTTTTTCACAGGCACAGAAATATGCCAAGTAACTAGTTAGTTTAGAAAATGTCTAGAAAGAATTGGCAGGTCTTTAAGATAATAAAATATTATCACTCAAAAACTGAAGCTGTGTGTATTATTATTATGATTATTTACATGTTGTGATTATAAAAAATATTTTCCCACAAGGCCATTTAGTTTTCTATATTTTTATTTTTCATTCTCTTTAATGAATTTGAAAACAGAAACATGCTTTAGTGAAAAAAAAGAATAGAAAAGTTTAATTAAAAACACCTAAATCTTGGCAATACATCTAAAGTGTTCATTTTAAATTTTTATTAGATGATTAATTTAAAATTATATAGGATATGAATTCCTAAAATTTGCAAATACAAGTGATTTACAAGAATATCTGTGAAATATTTTCTGTCTTTTAGTTTTGCTCTTTCTATACATCTTTTGGTTTATTCCTGATTCTTTTGGTGTTTCTTAGATTACTAAATTGCTATCATATATTAAAACTTTTAGCTGCATTTTATGTAATTATGTCACCTTTCAGAACACAATTTGAAAATACCATGCTGAGTTTTCTTTTTGAAGAGAGAACTGTTTTGTTATAGTAGGCATCATAACTCTAACTGCTATCTGAAATTAGACCAAACTCCCAATAGGCAAACGAGGTAGGCACATATAAGCTTGAGGAGTTTTGCTGAGATTGATAGGGTTCCCATCCAGTCGAATATCCTCAAGTGCCTTACGAATATATGTCAAATTTTTAACATTGCAAAAGGTATCTTCGTGCATCTCCAGAATGTTGTTATTCTAAAAAAAAGATTAAAGGAAATGATTAGACAAGATAAAACATTCTCAGTATCAATTAATAATATAGTCCATTTTGCTTCACCTCTGTTTTTACTCATTCATTCCTTCTCTCCTCGAAAAACACACATGTGATTATTATGCATCAAGCACTTTCTAAGCAATGGGGGTAAATCAGTTAACATAAGAGACATGTGCTTGCCCTTACGGAGCTTGTACTTCAGTAATGGGAATATAAGATAAGGAGGTGAAAAAACAAATGTAAAGGAAACAAGTCATGTCCAAAAGCAATGTGAACTAAGTAGAAAGGATGGTGACTGTGAAGTTATTGTAAGCAACAGCAATGGAGCTGAGAATGGAATGACAAGGGGGCATGGGCCTGGAAAGAGCCAAGGTAAGAATATCCCAGGCAGAACACCAAGTTCAAATTCCAAGTAACTAGTATGGAAAGTTCGAGAATAGGAAAAAAAGTCAACATGGCTGAAGTGAAGTGAGGGAGAGGGTGTGCAAATATCAGGAAGATACAGATCTGGGGAGGGCCCAGAACTAGATTTTTAAAAATAGCTTTATTGAATATATTTCACATACTATAAAATTCACCGATTTTAAATGTATAGCTCAGTGGTTTTCAGTATATTCAGAGACTTGTATAAACATCATCATAGTTTAATTTCAGAGCATTTTAAACATCCCCCAAAGAAACCCCATAAATATTAGCAATAACTCCTCATTTTCCCCAACCTTATCCCCTGACAGCTTCTAAACTATTTTCTGTTTCTATGGAGTTTCCTATTCTAGACGTTTCACAAAGAGAATCATTCAATTTATCATCATTTGTGACGGGGTTCTTCCCTGTGGAATTGCATTTTCAAGGTTCATACATGTTATAGCATGCATTCTTTTTTTCCTTTATCACTCAATAATATTCCATTCCATGGATCTACCACATTTTTGTTTATCCATTCATCAGATAACGGGAATTTGGATTGCTTCCACTTTTTGGCTCTCATGAATAATGCTTCTGTGAACATGTGTGAACAAATTTTGTGTGGACATAATGTTTTCAGTTCTCTTGAATATATACCTAGGAGTTGAACTGCTGGGTCATATGGTAACTCCATGTTTAACATTCTGAGAAAGTATCAAACTGTTTTCCCAAATAGCTGGGCCATTTAACACTTCTGCCAATAATCTACGAGGGCTCTAATTTTCTCTGTATCCTAAGCAACACTTGTAATTTTCTGTCTGTCTTATTTTATCCATCCAAGGGGGTGTGAAGTGGTATCCCATTGTGATTTAGTTCATTGCTAGTGTATAGTCTTAATAATATTCTGTGGTATATATATACACAACAATTTCTTTATCCATTCATCCATTGACAGATACTTAGGTTGTTTCCATATCTTGACTGTTGTGAATAATGCTACCATGAACATGGGAATGCAGATAACTTCAAGATACTTGTTTCATTTCCCTTGGACATATACCCAAAAGTGAAGCTGCTGGATCACATGGTATTTCTGTTTTTAATTTTTTTGAAAAATCTGCATACTGTTTCCATAACTGCACCACCTTACATTTCCACCAAGAGTGTACAAAGGTTCCCTTTTCTCCACATTTTTGCCAACACTTATCTTTGGGCTTTTTGATAATAAGCATTTTAACAGATGTATAGTGACATCTCAGTGTTGTTTTGACTTGTATTTCCCTGATAATTAGTTGTATTGAGCTCCTTTTCACATACCTGTTGGCCATTTGTATGTCTTTTTTTGAGAAATGTCTATTCAGCTTCTTTGCCAATATTTTAATTAGCTTATTTGTTTTTTCCTATTGAGTCGTTTGAGTTCTGTATATTTTGGATATCAACCCCTTATCAAGTATATGATTTGCAAAAATGTTCTCCCATTCCATAGGTTATCTCTTCTCTCTGGTGATTATTTCCTTTGCTGTACAGAAGTCTTTCCACACTATGTTGTGGTTTTCAGTATACAAATTTTATACTTCTTTTGTTAATATTATTCTTAGAAAGTTTTTAAGTTTTGTGACTATTATATATAAGATTGTTTTCTGAATTTTATTTGCAGGTTTTTAATTTCTAGTGTATACATATACAATTAATATTTATATGTTGATTAACCTGTTACATTGCTGAACTAATTTATTAGAGTTCTACTCTGACCCATTGCTTATTAAGTAAAGTGTTGTCTAATATCCACATATTTGTGAATTTCTCATTTTCTTTGTTGTTGATTTCTATTTTCATTTCATTGTAATCAGAAAAATATTTTGTATGAATTCAATTCTTTTCAATTTGTTGAGGCCTGTTTTGTGGCGCAGTATATCGTATATCCTGGAGATGTTCCTTGTACACTTGAGAAGGATGCGTATTTTGCTGTTGTTGGGTTGAATGTTCTGTAGATGACTGTTAGGTGTAGTTTGTGTATAGCGTTGTTCAAGTCTTCTGTTTCCTAGTTGATCTTATGACTAGTTGTTCTATCCATTACTAAAAGGAGAGTATGGAGAAATACAATTATTATTGTTGAATTGTCTGTTTCTCCCTTCAATTCTGACAGTGTATTCTTCATAAATTTTGAGGCTCTGTTGTTAGGTGGATATAAGGTTATAAGCATTACATCTTCCAGATGGATTGACTCTATTATTACAAAGTATCCATGAGGGATAATAGACTTAGTGACTATGCATTGTACTATTCCCTTTGATAGGTAATAGGTACATATTTTTAATAATAATTGCACTTCACCTTTAAGTACTTATCATGTATCAGTAACTGTAATATCCACTTTATAAACTAAAACTGAGATGCAGGGAGGTTTAGATATTTGTCCAATTTTTAAATAGTGTCAAATACAATTTCAGCTGATGGAATCTGTGTTTGCTAGGGCTGTCATTCTTAATTATTATACATATGTTGGAAAACATTTTTCAAATGAATCAAAAAAGGACGTGTTTATATGACCATTAAAAATAAATATAAAATGAAGACTGTAAATTAAGAAAAGCTTTCTGCTGGATATAAGTGAGGTGATTGTAAAAGAGAAATATTTTAAAGGGTGCACTTTTTAAACCTTAGAATAGGGAATATAAAGCCAATTACTTAAAAAAACTTCTTTGTATATATGAGCAGATTATGTTTAAATGTATCAGAGAACTGGTTACTCTATGGAGTCAGTATCGTCACAGTACTAAAATGTAACTCAGAATTGGAAAACACATTCCAAAATTTCCTTGAGGATTCCCTTGAAAATCCTCCTTCCAATCCTAAACAAGGCAAGAAACCTTCATATACATAGAAATTCACCCCCAGAAAAAGAGAGCAAGAGAGAGCCATCCAGAAATAGGATGAGGACTAGAAAGGATATATATATTAAGGAAGTTAACACAGGCAGAAAACTCTCAAAGAGACAGGTATTCAACCTCAAGGACAAATATACACAAAAAGACACCAAAAAGAAGCATGGGAAAAAAAAAAAAAAGACACAGAGGTAGATATTTACAGAATCCACAGAGAAAATCATAGGAATCAGAGACTTGCTCTCGCATAGCAGAATCACTTCTTGTGATGGTTTGTACTTTTTCTGCTAAAAGATTGTAATATTACACTATGATGTTGTGTCTTTGAGCACATGATGGACATATTCTCCACAGATTTGTTCCATAGAACAGATGAAATTATTACAGAAACTCAGTTATGGCTCTAGCTCAAAACTTACATCTGAAAAAAGAAATAATTGATTTTTCTTTGTTTCAACAACCAAAAATGTTTGTTTTAATTGATCATATTTTTAAGATACTTTAATGAAATATATTTAGAAAATATTAGGTCATAACATTTTGAAAATGTGTTTTCACTCATTACTTCAAGGATAAAATGTAGCTTAGTGGGATTTAACACAAATTTTCAAATATGTTGGTTTAGAAAAATCTGCATTTGCTTAATCCAGAGAGATGGAAGCCTGTCATTTCTCAGCAGATAGGAATGCCCTAGGATTGAATTTAATTCAATATATAAAATCAAGAGTTAAAACTGATATTTTTCCCCTGAAAGCTAGAAATCATATTAGATTTTTCTTTCCCTCTTTTTCTCTTCCATTTCTAATCTTTACATGTTTCTTCAGCAGATGAAGCTCTGTTTTTTTTTTTTTAAGAAGCTTTGTGTGCCAAAAAGATGCATTATGACTTGGCAAAGAATGAAAATAAAGACTAAAGTTATCAGAAATAAATCAGTATAAATAGAGTCATGAATGTACAAATACCTTGTACTCAGGTTGAGAGAGAGAATGCATGAGAGAGGAGAAATAAAAGAAAAATTGTCACAGCATGTCAACATGCCATTATAAACAGTTTTTTGCATCCTGCCTCCCTCCTGTTTGCTTTTGTTTCCCATAGAGGTGTTCGGCATAACTTACTAGTAGAAGCCTACCTGGAGATGAAGGGCCCGCAGATTTTCTGGGAGTGGCAGAGGGATGTGGTCCAAGTTGTTATCGGTGAGGTAGAGATGATGGAGATCATACATATCCTGTAAATATTCCAAATATAAGGACTTAATAGAAATTAATGGTGCCACAGTTGTAATTTTCATTCCCTGTCCATGCAACTATTTGTAAAATAAAACATGCCTGTTCAGGTCTTGTTTTGTAAAGTTGAGGCAAATTTGGTTTTCTGTGTTACTAGACAATTCAATGCGTTTTGAAGGAATTAATAGCAAGCAAATATTTCTTGATGCAAATGAAATATGTTTCTCAACCTCCAGGAAGAACCTTGCTTTGCCCACTCAAACTTTCTCAATTTAAGCAAAGTAGTGACTTCCCACGTAAGACATTCTGAAATAAGATTTTGAAGATTTTGATGAGACACAGCAAGAACTGCCTTCATGTTATAGGAATGGAGAAATGAGAATTTCTCCCCAACAAAACCCTGCTCTCTCTAGCCCAAGTCCTAGGGAAGGGGCAGCCTAGCAAGACAGAATAAATTTAGACAGTAACAGGCAACTCTAGCCAAACACCACAGGACAAACTGACTCACTACCACCCATGCCAACAAAATCTGAGCGGGGACACTAGATTAGGACTTTTGCCAGGCTCTAATGAGGGGCGCTAACTTCCTTGCCCTCCAAGGGGCAGTCACAGGAGGGCTAGTGGAGAGACAAGCTTTCCACCATTGCCCGGTGCTAGTAGGTCCACACCACCCCTGTCACCTCCATGGGAGTAACAGGATGTCCCTCAAACAGTATGCTAAATTTAGCTGTTAAACATATATTTGGAGGAGCAGCTTGAATGGAGTAAGAGTGAATAAGAAAGCCCAACTGGTTACTGTCTCAGACTCTATGCTGTTATTCCAAGCAAGTCACTCGAGCCCGAAACTTGCTTCCTTCTCTTAGATAACAAAATTCATAAGGTTAACTGTTACTGCCCTTCTTACAAATTCAGAAGTTTTCTATCCTCAAGGCACCACCCATACTGTACAAGCAGTTGTCTTTCTAACCACATAAAATACTCCCATTAAGTGGAGTTCTTGGTAAACATGAGTGATCGAGCTTACACCATTTCCAGGTGCAGCTTATAGACTGGTGCCCCAGGTGGACACCCACTTCTTATTCCAGCTCTGCTTTCTGTTCTTGGTCCTTGAGCAGCCTCAGAAGGTACCAGAACACAGTATTTTCCCAAAGCATGATACATAGTGTTGTAAAGTTTATTTAAGAATTAAAAGTCTCATCAAATTGAATCTTGTTGTGGAAATAAAATGGCTAGTCATTGATAGCAAAGGGAATGAAGATGAAAGTCATATTCAAACTTAGGGCTCACTTTAAATGCTTCCTGTTTTATTCCTTTCCTTCCAAGTCTATTGTTGCTAATATCAATAAATGTCAAAGTGGTCGGCAGTTCTGGGAGCTGCCTGATTTTGTTGTCACGGAGGACAAGCTCCCGGAGTTGAGGCAGCTTTCTGAACGCATCTTCATCAATCTCAGATATCACATTGGATGTCAAATCAATCCTTCTTAGATCATCTGGAAGAAAAAATGAGGGAAGTAGTTAAATATTCTTGAATATGTTTGCTCACATAAAAATGTAAATATACATTTTCCCACATACCAGCAAATACAAGTATGAATTTAATTAACAATGGACAGTTAATGAAACAATTATTTCTAACAACTTTATAAAATTGGATTATTTTCTCAAAATACTATTCATATTTGTGCACTTATAAGAAAGTGTAAATTTAGCAAGGAAGTTGGCACATTGTATTTAAAATACAATGCTCTTTTCCCTATATTCTTCATAAACATAGTTTGGATTTTAGTATTTAAAACATTTTTCTCAGTGATGGCATATTGTTGTATTTTCTAGTAGAAAATAGATTAGCATTAAAATACAAGTGCATTAAAAACAGATTTTCAAGTGATTGAAACACAATGAAGACAAGTACCAAAATTCTTCAAAGTTGGCAACAATTACAAAGTCAGAATGTACGCTTGCATTCATCAATCATAAAGCAATTGTGCTTTAATGGAAGCTATTCAAGCAAACCAGGTCCCAGTAAATATATGAATATGACATTCTATGCTTAATGTTATAAGATAAAATGAGTTGGCCTATGAAACATAATTACTTATTATTTCTATTTGGTTGAAAATGATTTGAGAATATCAACAACTATACATTTCATAGCAACCTTTAATTATTCATCATTTTTTTCTTATAATTAAAACAAACCTTCAAACATATAATAAATAAGAGCAATAGATTTATAAGTCATATTTTGATATTCAAATTACAGTACCAGCATTTTACAGTGCAAAAATTTTAGGAAAATCTGTAAACAGAAGGGTATTAGTGCTGTCTTCCATACTTAGGCTTGCAAAATCATTTTTGTTGATCTTTTTAATTCTGTTAAAGCGGGAATAGAAATAAGCAGTGCTCTTGGGCAGCGGAGGAATAGCATCAAGTTCATGGTCATCACAGTACACGGTGGTACTTATACAAGTACACAGAAGGCAGGTTGGAAAGTCTAAAAGATAGAGCAAATAGTTACATGTAAGTGACAAAAGCAATTTCTAACAAATAATATGTTTAAGAATGATTGTTGAAGATTAGATTCTCATATAGACTATCCTGGCATATTTCATATTTTCTCATATAGTTTTAAATAAATGAAATACTAAAGTAAATGAAATATTAAAATATCAAGTATACCAATTAAGGATGCCCCAATAATTAGTATATTCTTTTAATGTTTTAAAATTTTATTTTACATTACTGAGTAAATACTGCATGAATGTTGCTTTTATACTTATTAGAAATTCTATTTTCAAATTTAAATATTAAGATTGTGGTTTTGATCATCATAAAACATCACATATAATATTTTTATCAGGTCTTTGGTCCAGTATTTAAAACCCCAGTGAAACACAACAAGAAAAAGATAGGGTAGTAATCATTAATGTTAGTTCACTCAGTATGTATTTATTGAATCTTTTCCATGTAATGGCACTGTGCTAGCTGGTGAAACAGTGGTGAGCACAAAGAGACACAGTTCTATTTTATGATCTGCCATGTAAGATGAATGTTAATCACACAAACTGATAAAATGATAATTGTGGTAAATGTCATGAAATAGCCTATGAGCATAAAATAGGGGAATTAGATCCAGTCCGAGAGTCAGAGTTCTCTTGACGAGGTGATAACTGAGTTGAAATCTGCAAACAGAGAAGGACTTGACAGTGCAGGGGAGAGAGAGAGTGTGCAGGCAGAGGAAGCAGCATGTGCCAAGTCCCTTCACTCTGTAGGGACTGAAAGTAGTCCAGGCAGCTACAGCGCAGAGAGTATTGGGCTGTGTAGGGCATAACACGCTTGAGCCTTCTAGGTTTTGTTCCTTATCCTATGAGTAAGCAGGGGTATTACATGATCAGATTTCCATGTTAAGATATCACCCTGCTTGAAGGTAAGCTGGAAGACTGACAGAGACCAGTGGGCAGAGTGGAGATGAGTGGTCTAGATAAAAGATGATGGTTACTTGGTTAGGTTAATGGTAATAGAAGAGGCAACAGATCCAAAAGATATTTGTCAGGCTGGAGTCTATCGCAGCATATTAATCTAGTTTTCTCTATGATACACTGGCATGCGTGTCTGCACGCGCACACCTACCCCTCCTTCACTCTCTGCGTATTGGTCATGTAGAAGACAGTAAGCTTCCAAGGGAGACAGAGAAGTAGTGGGCAGGAAGAAAGGAGGACAACAGGATGGGCAGTATTATGGAGGCCAAGTGGAGAGATACCAGAAGGAACAGGAATAGAAAACAGTTTAAGGCTGCTGAGATGTCAGGTAAGTTAAGGGCTGAAACATCTCTCTTGGTTTGGTTACTGTGGTGATTATGGGAGGCATCAGTAAGAGCTGTGGAGGGCTGAGGTTGGAAGCCAGTATACAGTCACTGAAGGAGAAACCTGGAGCTGAGGAAATAGTTACAGCACATAGAGACAATGCTGTTGAGATATCTGACTTCAAGAAAGAGGCGAGAGAGAGGATGATAACTATAAGAAGATACGTTTGTGGTGTATGTGTTGAGGAAAATGGACTAAAGTGAGAGAGATTTGAAGCAAAGGATCCAATGGAGGAGAGGCTGACTATAAAAAGGATCCCGAGAGGGCAGCAGGAAATGGGACTCAAAACACAGGAGGAAGGATCCCACATATGGGAGGAGAGACTGTTCCTCTGTAGTAATAGGAGGAGGGGGTTTAGGTGCATGGATGTAGGTGCAGGTAGATTATACATCTGAAGACAGAAAGACAAAGAGCTGCTGACTGGAAAATCTCATCGTCTTTGTGATTTCTAAGCTCTCTGATCAGCTTGAGGAGGAAAGAAGGGTTCTGAGATATGAGATAGATGGAGAAAGTGAAATAGCCATGAGAGACAGAAGAACGTGATGGAAGAACTGTCTTAGGATTGCTCAGTGATCAATTCATCCCCTTTTAGCTTAGACTTTCCTGGTTTTAGCACTGAAAGTCCCCTCTCTGGATCTCCTCACTTCTAGGCAAACTGGGACATTTGGTTGCCTTTGTTGAAGAATCCATTTCTGGTCTGTGATCAAGATCTAGTAAGGCACCTACTAAGGTCTTATTGCTATCATTAAATAGAAAAGTCATTTACCAAAGCAACTTCTGGAATGAAAACTACTTCAGGAGTGGAAATCTAGGGGAAAAAATTTAAGAGGGAACTGTAAAGTATTTAATCCTTGCTAATTTCTCCAATGTTATACATCAGTATCTGCCACTTAGCATAAAATTTTTATAAAGTAAGACATTTGATTTTCTGTATATTCATGGTTGTGCTAATTTAGCAATAGTTGCTTAGGGTAATTATATATATTCACCCTAGTTATAATTTAATTCTAGTTTTTCCATTCAAAATTCAAGCCTACTTTATATGGCTTTGGAATATTATTTTTAGAAATTGGTATTCATAGTAAAAGTTAATACTTTGAATTTTAATGTTCTCAATATTTCCAAACTATTTGACTTTAATGAATTTATAAGATTTAACTTTAATTTTAATGTTTAGAATTTCTGGCAGTACTTCTCTGGAAATTAAAATGTCAATTAAAATTTTAACTTCATTACTCATCCTCAGACTCAAACTTTTTTAAAGTCACAGTTTTTTTTTTTAATATGGTTTCAAAACTGACATTATTGAGCCATAATTTTAGCTAAAGCTTTTAAACAGATTGGGCATTCTGCTTTTCTGTTGTTCCTGGCTCAGCTGAAAGACCCCAAGTACAGGTAACGATGCCACTTCTGAAGGATCTGAAATTACTTTAAGTGCTATTCTAGAGATGTTATTTTGAGGACTTTCTCATTGTGTGTGTATCCCCCTGGTTCGGTCTGTAGAGCGTCCTACTACCCAAAGAAAGTTGACTGTGTGGAAAGAATACGATGTGTTCATTAAGGACAGGATTTAGTGGCCTCTGTTTTCATTCCAGCACCACTTCGTACCGGTACTCCATGATCTTGGGCAACTTTTATAGTATGTTGGAATTTTAGTTTTCCTACTTATGAAGTGAAGATAATAATAACTAGTGTGTACTTAGTGTTGTGGTGTCTCTTCGAAGAGTTACAGTACATAAAACACTTTAGTGGTCTGGCGTATAGGCAGTGTTTCACAAAAGACAACTTTTTACACTGCTTATTGGTGAACAGTTAAAAACTCCAAGAAGCAGCGAGTAGATTGGTGGTAAGCAAAGAAGGGAGAGGTAGAAATAGACAGTTGTTCAACGGGTATAAAGTTTCAGTTCTGTGAAATAAATTAAGTTCCAGAGATCTGCTTACAACACAGTGCCTTAGTTAACAGTACTGGACTGTACACTGAAAATTTTGTTGAGTTTAAAAAAATACACTCTTCTATCAACAATAGAATAATAAGAATAACATTTATTATGTTCACTGTGGGCCAGGCACTAAATTCATTCACTTAACCCTTACAACAACTCTATGAGGTAAGATCTGTCATTTATTATCTCATTTTTAGATGAGAAACAAAGGCAAGAAAATATTGGCTGCCTTGCTCAAGACTGTCTATCCAGCAGTCTCAAAGCTGGGCTTTGAATGCTCTTTCCTCTCCTGTGTTCTCCCCGTATGTTCTGTAGAGACTTTTCTTCCATTACCTGTAACACATTCTTGCCCCTAAGGTGGTTTCTGTGTTTGTCTCCCTGTCCTAGATGAACATGTCTGTGAAAACAGCAGTCCTTTTAAGACAAGTGTGTATCTCCAGAACTTACAGTACAGAGACAATGGATACTAACTAAACGTTTGTGTTGGGAACTCTGTTCATTTTTCCTGTAACCCCCACATCATGCCATTCTGTGTGTGTGTATACGTATTCTGGTGTGAGTCCACGTGAATACCCCCAAGGTTGACATGGACAAGTTCTAACAAGAAATACAGGCAAATCATAGAATCATGTTTAGCACCAGGAATTCCTTCTCATGAACTAAAAGGCTCTGGTTTAGATCACCTTCAGGTCCCACAAGATGAAGTCCAAAGTTATGGAACACTATCTTCTCTTTTCCTGTCTCTGTTGCTTCCTAAGACTGAATGAAAAGAGGCCTGTTTTCCGGTAAGCACACAGACAAGGATTTGACAGGGTTGCTTCAAACCCACTATGTGAAACGAAGAGCTTCATGATCCCTGGCAGTTCCTACGCTTCCTAAGCCAGTTTCTTTGGTAATCATTTAAAAAATTAGTACTAATACCTTCACAGAGGTTGTGATCGTCAGATGAGATGATGTGAAGTGCTGAGTGTTAATGGCCCACAGAATGTACATGCTTAGTCAACACAATTACCATTACTACCATCATCATCATCATCATCATCATCCATCACTTTATCACTTCGAACTGCCATAGCCTGATCTCTCAGACACTGACCTTGCTAATAGTATATCCTTTGTTCTAGAAATGCATTCCACCACAAAACTTTTGGGTAATCATGCCAGACAAATATTTTCATCCAGAATCTTTTGTTGTTTGAAAATTTCCATCATGCCAACACTGAATTATTTAAACAGCCTGATTATTTTAATACAGAATCTTCTGCTTCAAACCTAGCCTATTGCAAAGCTTTCTCTGTGGGTCACATGGCTTTCCCTGCGGAGTTGGAGCTTGGCAGTTTTGAGGGATGAACAAACGGGAGTCATTACAATTCTGCCTTGATGGACCTGACCTTCATTGGTGTGTGGGCCCAGAACCCCTGTGAATTCCGGCTCCTGAGGGGAAGAGCCATCGATCAGCCTAGGGGTGGACTCCTCCTCCTCCTCTTCAGCCTCCTCTGGCTGTGGGGGCGGGGTGAGGAGCTCTCTGTTCTCCGAAGGCATCACTGTCGCTTTTTGAATCTGAAAAAGAAGCAGAATTTCCTCAGGCAGGCAGCCTTTTCCATCGCCCTCTGTGTCAGGGACACAGATTTAAATTATGTCTATCTTTGCCACAAGAGGCTGCTCGTGTTCCAAGTTCAACACAGTATGATGTGGCTTGCCTGGGAGGCCACATGTGGTTCTAGTTAGTGTTGTTGTTTTTAATTAACTTTGTTTCTCAAATCTTAGTAATAGTTTCCAGTGCCTTTTTCCCCCCTTTGGTCTTGCTCTTTTAAACGCTTTTACGTGTTTATGTCATAGGTTTAAAAAAACCTCATTTATTGTATTCTAAATACACAGCATTGCAAGAAGGCATTATTATTGTCAAAGGTTCAAATTAATCCAGAAGTGTGCAGAGTGAAACCCAAAAACCCCCTTCACCCTGCAGCCAAAATTCTACTCTCCTTGAAGACAATAACCAATATGGAATTGATGCGTATTTTCCAGTCCTTTTAATTCTTGGCTTTCTAGATTTAAATATTCTGTCCCTTTACAAAGACTTACAGGTCTCCAGTTGTCTTTTTAGTGAAAAAATATCCTTTATACTAAAATAAAATACATGGAACCGTGAAAACTACACAATTTGATTATGATACACCATTTCTCATGTATTTTCACTGTTATCTGAATAGCAAGTATTACCAGCAAGATTTGGGTATGTTAAAATTGACATTTTTGAGAGCTTTGACAATAGGAAACACTTTTATAGAATTGAAAAAAATACAGATTTTTTTCAGGGATTTTGTTTTAGATTACACTTGCTTTTCTCTTCTTACTTGCATATTTTAAGTAATGAGCTGTTGCTTCTGAGAGCACTGCATTTAGAAAAACCACATACTCTGAACTTCCTTCCCTCGTCTCAAAATCTATTCCTTTGTACCATTTAATAAACACCTACCTCCCTACACCTGCTTCCCTGACAACCTTTTGTAACCTTGGGCAGGAAATCTGCTTAAGACAATTGGTTGTCAGCATGCAGGAACCACCCTCTGGGGCCTAATTTCCTCATGGCATCTCAGAATTCCCCAGTTCTCCCTTTATCCCCTTGATAGAGCTTCTGGATTCTTTCCACGTTCTTGACTTGCTTTCATTAAACAAGCAAAAAAACACACAAATAACTCTAACTTATTTAATGTCAAAATGATATGTAAGCTATTACTTTCATGTAAAAAATAAATGCATAATTAAGTCAGATGTTTTCTGAATATCTTAGATAGATGTCTAAGATAACCGTAAGATTTGAAGATTGACTTATAATTTAATGTCACTTTGATAACATTTGAATACATGGCTTCACAAATGAAAGTTACCCTTTCAAAGGAGCACTGAACTTTCTTTTGTCAGTTCACTTTGCTGACCTGTGTCTCCTTCCGTTCTGTAGTTTCTCCATTTCAGCCCTTCCTACGTTGTAGGGTATTTGTTCCATCAGTTTTCTGCCAATACGAGCCTACTTGATATACACCTTGAGTGATGCCTTTTATCTCTGTACCTCAAGGCTGTAGCGTAATAGGTGATCAACAAGCACTTCTTGAATGTAATTTTAAAATTTGCTGTCCAAAATGCATCTAATTCGCAGCTCTAAGTTTAATTTTAGAGATTTTGCTAAGAAATACCAAAGAATATATTAGTGCCTACTTTAATGCATTTAAAGCATGAAAGCAAACCAAAAGCAAATTATATGTATTTGGTGCACTAGAAAGCCATCCATGAAGGTATTCTAAAACCTGTCCAGAAATCTCTGCTTCAGAAGATTGGGCACATTTCCTTAAACAGAGAGACATAAGGTTTCCATCTGCAGGGTCAGAAGGAGGCAGATTCAGAAGGAATGGATTTGCAGAGACCAAAAGGAGGCTCCAGGAAGAGCGGAAATTGAGACAGATGTTTCATGAAATGGAGGCAGCCTAAAGGGAGAAACACATTCCAGACACGTTGCCTTGAATCTGTAGCTTTGTAGGAAAAACGTTTGCACATACTCCTTACAGATAATTGTTTTTCCACTGATTTGATGTGAAGCTGTAAGATCTCACTTGTTGTCAGTATAATGAGGCAAGACAGCTTTTGTGTTTATCAAAAACTGTTTTGTCCATGCTTACTTGCTAATAAAATGTGAACGTTGAACAACTTTTAAGACCAAGGAAAAGGAATGCCTTTTCAGTTCAGCAGAATTGCAGAACTGTAACCTCCAAGTCCTGTGCCTGGAGAGCCTTTGGCATTGCAGACACCTTTATTCTCACCATCAGATAGAAGTGATTTAGGCTTCTGTCTTCTTTCCCTCTTTAGCAATGTTCATACTGTGACATGAAGTTGTGAGGCAATGCGTGCAGAGAAACGAGGCCAGGGAAACGTGACCACCTGGCTCTCCATGCAGCAGACTTTTACGCTTATGCTGCAGAAACCTAAATTTGGGAGTGAACACAAGTGGCCAGAAAACATCCCTGCCATGCGCGCCCACCCCCTGCACCCCCCCACCCCTGCTTCCTTAGGCTACAATTGGTAACACTTAAATGCAAATATAACTGAGCCTCTGGTATAAATATTCACTCTTTTGGAGTTTTTCTCCATTCTTTTTCTTTTTACCTCCTTATTTTACTCTGACTTGCTCCCTACTCAACTGAATTTTTAATCAGTTCATTATATTTCCATAAAGTTTAAAAACACAATGCAGGGTAAGTCCCACATATGACCTTGAGCTTTGTCACTGCTGCATTTGCTTTAGCTTGTTGACCTAGTACCAGCAGGGTACATCTTGGAGTTGGTTGGTTGTCTATGTGTAGTATCTTGCTTACTGGCCTTGGAACTGTAGATAACTGGTGCCATGGTAGACTGTGTTTAGAGTACCTTGCATGTCCATGAAGGAGGTACATCTCTACCAGAGATGGCAAGTTCATAGCCTACAGGCAATGATCTGGGTAGAGTAAGGTCTCAGCAGATGTCAGGCTGGAGAGATAATAGTGCCAAGGGGAGTCCTCAGCCTTGCCTCAGCCTCCACACCTGGCATGGCCTTAATTCCATGTAAACAACTCAACACCTCCACGCAGTCTCAGGGAAAGGGGGGCTGAAATGACCCTGAGATGTCTTAGACAAAATTTCTGCTTGTTGGAAAAAGAAGAACTCTTATAGAAAGTGGTTCAGTTACATTTCTGGTACCAGAGTCTGTGTACTCAGACTTTCATCGGTAATATTTACTTTGTTATTAACAATACTGCAAAAGATTTGAGACTCATTCTCCGATAATCAACAGAGTTGTCCATAGAAGAGTCTTTCTGTAAAAGTACTCAGCACCATTTTAAGTGACAATAACATTTGGTTAAAGATAATTTTAATCAAATCCATTTGTCCCTTAACAAAAAGCACATCTAAGTGATCTATACAACCATATTACTGTCATTAATCCTGCTTAATTTATTTGTCTTAGTTTCAGAGTGAAGGTATGAAAAATGAGTGTGTTCAGAAACAGCAGTCACACTTCTTCCTGGTCGTCTCATTTGCCACTGAAACCCTTCGGCAGAGACTTCTTGTTGAACATGCTGATATTACCTGTTCAGGATGGTCACAAACCATTTGCCATTAAGCATTGTGTTTAAATTAATGAAACTTAATGTATTTTGGGTTTTGATGTTTTAATAATTCTTAATCTCTGCACTTAATCTGCACTAAGTTTCCAATGAGGAACTCAGTGAAAATGTAATATATGTGTGATGGAAAGAATGCTGTGAAAGAATTCAGGTTACTCAGATTTGATGCCTACCTTTATGAGTGAATGAAAGGATCACTAACTGAATGAGTGAACTTATAAATTACATAAGGTTCGCCAGTCTTTATCTCATCAACCAGACTAAATATCTGAGCCAAGCATTACTTTTAAGTTATGATCAACTGTCCATTTTACCTGTCACTAATATTCTCTAAACATCTATCAATACCATGATTTTTCCTCCCTGTCTACTACCATCACCATAATCTAAGTTACTATGTTCTCTTGCCTGGAATAAAGAAATAGTCTACTTACAGGAAGCTGGGATCTCCTCTACTATATATTCACCCTGCAGTGAGAATAAACTCTTAAAAATGCAAAATTGGCCTGTCTTAATCCCTCAGTGGCTTTTTGTTGCTCTTGGTAACCACAGGAACAATGGCCTAGCAGAAACACTGTCACATATTGATTAAGAGGAAGGGTCCAGCCTAGATGAGTTTGAATCTAGCCTAGCTGTGAGACCTTGGGCAGGTTATGTTACGTCCCTGAACATCTATTTGTAAAATCCTGATATAAATATTATTATAAATAAATAGTGTTAGAAGGAGGACATTAATACATGTGAAACTCCTAGAATAATGTCAGATACATAGTAAGTGCTATGGAAATGTTTGTTGTTATTATTAACATGAATGTAAAACTCTTTGACTCACAGAGTCCTGCATGGTTTGCCCTCCCAATGTCCCCTTCCTCCCTCTCCTGCCAGTTGTGCCCTATGAGCACTGGCAGTCTTTAGTTCCTTATACTCTCTGTGCTCCTTCTTCTACAAGGACATTTGCATGCACTGGTCGTTCTGCCTGGAACTCCCTCCACTCCTCATCTCTTTTCCCTTATTTGATTTTTAACAACTTTATTGAAAGTATAATTGATATACAAAGAACCTCACATATTTAATGTGTACAATTTGGTAAGTTTGGACGTATGCAAACATCTGTGATGCCATCACTACATTCAAAATAATAGAGATATCCAACACCTCCCCAAGTTTCTTGCAACTACTTATCTGTCTCTTATATCTAGTTCAAGTCTTACTTCCTCGAGGACACATCTCATGATAAATGAAACTTAGACAAACATGTTTGGTGGCCCTCAGAACTTTGTATACTTCTATTGGCACATCCACCATTGAATTTCTGGTAGTTTTGTTTTTTAATTGTTGCAGTTATTCCCTTCCTTAGATCCTTTGCAACATGACTTTTCAACTCCTACAATCAAAAAGTAGATGCTAATTTCTTATTCCTTGAATTTTGAATTTAGACTGGCCTTCTGATTCGTTTTAGTCAACAGAATGTATTGACGTTGTGCCAGTTTTGAGGGTAGTTCCCCAGAAACGTTGCAGGTTTTCATTTACTCCCTAGGAGCCCTTCGCAGGCACCATATAAACAAGCCGGCACGAGCCTGTTGAAAGAGCACACAGAGTAGAGGAAAGCCACATAAGCTGAGCTCAACCTAGGCCAGCCAGCCCTGAACCAACCCAGCAGCTGGTTTTGAAGGAACATGAGTGTGAGCCCAGGGCAAACTGAAAGCGTAGCACAGCCCAAGTTGCTCAATTATGAAGTTGTGAACTAAATAAATGGGTGTTTTAAGCCACCAAAATTTGGTACTGTTTGTCACACAGTACAAGATAACTGGTACAGGTTTTTATGGTGTATATGTGAATATTGACTAAAATCTATTTTCCCATGAGGGTTAATACCATTTTTAATCATTATATTCCCAATGTACCTAGCAATTAGTAGGCCTCTTGATAAGTACTGTTGAATTAGTAAACAATGGCATTTTTGATACTTTAAAGGTTTATTTTGAATATCAGAATAAGAAAATATTTCAACATACTAAAAATACATGAGAGCAAATGTAAAAGAGATTACAGTAATTAATGGCTCAGACATCTCCACATCTGCCAATGGACTTTCATTCACTGTAGGTGCAAACATATTGTGAAAGGAAATGAAAGAAAATGTGCTCTGAATTCACTTGATGACACTGGTTTTGAATCTGCTGCTGATCGAAGGGTGTTGGTTCTATATTTAAGGGAAAGTTGAAATTAAATGCTCAGAGTGAGAGCCACTGCATTGCAGAATTCCTAAAGGCACTCTTCATTTGGTACTCTACGTAAATGATGCTACCTGGATTTTGGGACTGTAATGACCCTGCCTGAGTACGTGTTAGCTCTAAGAGGTCAATTAATAACCAGTCCTGAAAGTTTCCTCTATCTTTCTTCACATCTTCTTTATCTCAAGTGTACTTCCTATAGTTTTAACACCTCAACTTAGGCAGAGATGGGAAACTTTACTAATCTTTTCTTTGTATGTGCAGTTGGGAAACAGGGCAGTACAGTAAAGCCCTGAAGGAAGAGAAATGTAAAAGCATGTATAGATACTGAGATCCTTGTTGACTCTTTGATGTTCATCCAAGAATGAAGATGTAATTGTTTCCATTGGAACAGAAAAAACTACAGATTTTTCTATATAAATAGGGTGAAGGATAGAGTCACAGTGAGGTCTCCAACCCAAGAAACCGAAGTTACTTTAGATTATTCTTATGATGTAGGACTGATCTTAAAAATGCACAATGAGAAGAGGCCATTCCTCCCAAGCCCTTGGGAGCAGCTTCTTCTATCAGACTCTTGATGATATTAGTGATGATAATATAGTTAAAGAAAGAAAAAGTAAACTGAAGAAGATTGCGGTCTAGAAAAATCAAATTCAAGGAAGAATAGTATGTTATTGTAGCCAGCATTGTTTGGAGGAAGTATTAAATTTGTTGAACATAAGTAATAGTCACTAAAGAGATCATTTCTGTCATGGAGAGGAGAGGTTTTCCTGGATCTCATCACGGGCTGGGTGAAAATAACTGGCATGGTTGGAATACTCACTACATGTGAGAAACTTAAGAGATTTTCATTGATTTGCATGTAATTTTCAGAACAACCTTCTGTAGAAGGTATAATAATTGTGTACATTTAATAGATTTGTAAACTGAGGATGGAAGCAGGGAGGGCTAAATAAATTGCTTGCGATCACACAGCTTCTATGTAGGAAGGCCAGGATTAGAATCTTACTAATACTGCCACAGAACAACACAACTTCCTTAACACTGAACCTGTACTCAGCCAAAAAAGAAAATCTGAGAAAGGGGCTCTAGATCGAAAAAGTGAGCATTATCATCACTGGAAATGACTTAATATTCACATTCATAAATGGACTTTCTTGTACATATTTTAAGCCTCATGATTTTTTCTTGGTGTCATTCATCAACCTACAGTCTGATTTGACCATGACTGATTACGTTAGTCAGCTGCTGAATCTGAAGCCTGAAGACCATATCAAGGCCATGTTGCCCTGTGGGAGTGCTTGGCAGTCATCCTGTTCCCTGAAATTGACAAGTATTAAAAAAAAAAATCATATAACATTGATGTGGGTAGATTGTAAAATTCAAACAGCATTTATTACAATTTTTATTACTGTTGTGAGAAATAAATATTATGTAGAATTAAGCTTTAGCCAGGTTAAACATGATGGCTAAGACAATTTCATATATTCACCAAACTCTTTCATTTTCTTCTTGAGCATTCAGCTAAAATACATTTTCCACTTTCTTTGATTCTAGGTCGGGTCACGTGGATAGTTCTTGCCAACTGATTGGAAGAGGAAGTTTTGTGCAGCATCTGGTCTAAATCAGCAAAGCGTAAGTACACTTTCTCCACATTCTTTCTCTTCAATCTGTCAACAGAAGATCTGCCATGACCTTGAAGTCCAAAGGTGAGGATGGTGATGTTCTAGCATAAAAGATATCTGAATCCCTGAATAACAACTTGGGAGACAGTAAACCTGTTGACCTGAACTGGGTATTCATGTCAGCAAGATATAAATTTTTACTGCATTAAGCCATCGGGATTTTGAATTGTTTGTTACAGCTACTAACGTAAGTTGCCCTAATATAGACCTTTTCAATTTGTTTTCTTATCCGTTTCCTAATTATACTGATGGGACAATTTTTAATATTTTTGGAGTTGATTTACCTAGCATTGACATCATTGACATCAGGAAAAAAATACAAGCACATTTTTTGTCTATCCCCTCTAATTTCTTTTTTACAAACAACTGTTTTTTGATCTTGGTTATTTGGTATAGTACTTACTGAAATATATTACTGCATTTAGTGAATTCACCATTATTTTAATTCATTTATTTTTTAAATCTCAGTTTTTATTAACTTAAGTCAAAATTAATAAATCTATATAATGAATGAGTATATGCAAGTCAAAATCAAAAGTAGTCAATGGCTTTTGTTTATATCAACATAGTAGTCATCATAATCATCATAGCATTTGATGTTGACTTGCTGGGATATTATTTCTGAAAACATGTACATGTTTTCTTCGTTTTTAAAAATCTATCCTAATTTATGGTTATTCCTCGTAGATCCATACCCCTAAATGGTAATGCTTCTTTGTATCCAATGCAATGTTTAAGTGTAAAATTCAATTTAAAAGAAACAAGAACTGGTGATCTGAAGGTTTCATTTAATCATACCCTTTCTAGTCTGTGTCTCTTTTGGGACCTTAGCGTTTTTTTCTTTGTTCACGTGTTTATTTTCTCATTTCCTTTTCTTTTTGTCAGAAAATGGCAATATTTCACTTTTACTTGCCAGAAAGATTTTTTACTTCAGTTTTATCCCAGTTTATTCAGGACTCCATTCACCATCATCCCCTTAGGCTCCAGAAACTTAATAGGTGTCCAATATCTTACTTCTCACAAAATGTATTCTCTAACCCTAACTGAATGTCTCCAAATATTACTGGTAGGGAATTTTGGCAAAGGCTTTAGAAACACTATCTAATAGCAAAGTCAGTTCGTGTTCCCTTTCCCCTTACTGCCCCTGTTCCCCAAGTAAGGATGCCAGAAGGACAATTTGGTGTGAGCTGAAATCAGTAATCTCATGAGGATGGGAGGAGGTGGAGAGAGTCAATCACAGTAATTGAAAACAAAGAAGTTGGACTGAAAACCAAGATGCTTGGAACCTTTCAAACTCAGCTCTTTATTTTATGATGGAGTAATTTAGTATTTTTTTTTTAAGTTTTAATCTTTCCCATCCTAACAAAGCAAATTGTTCCTTCTAACACAGACTTTATTGAGACACAAAGTATAATGAACTATGGCTTTTTAAAATTCTTATTTATTTATTTATTTTTAATTGAAGTACCATCAGTTATAATGTATCAATTTCGGATACACAGCACAATGTCCCAGTCATGCATGCACAAGCTATGCCTTTCAATATGTAGAACTTCTGTGCATACAACTGCTGTTCACTCGTGATGATAGTGATGATGGTGATGATGATGACGGTGTGTATATTACCAGAGGGTAACTATAGTCATTTTAAATAGGAAAACATGTGCATTTACAGAGGATGTCCCACGGAGGAGCAGCTAATAGCCAACTGCCTTCAAAATAATCATTACACTAAACTTGTTTTCTCCTATTCAGTATCAGTGGTAAAATATTGCAAAATCTTACAAAGTTAGAAGTTTGACTTTATCTCTTAGGGTGAGAATCAGTTTAAACAAATTCAAAAAACTGTACTAAACCAGAATGCTAACCTGAACCCTCTTATGGCCACCAATATGTTTTCTGTAGTCTCTGTAGCCTCACTTAGGGGCCTAATTATAATCGAAAGGTTGTTGGTGACTGTAGACCAGAACAAAGGCCCCCAGGTAAGTCAGCTCTGTAACAGCATAAGGTGAAGAGAGGGCTGTCTTCCGTGGGTTCAGAATCTTTAAATTTGTTGTCTGTCGTAAGGCTTCACCGTCACCAGCATGACAAAAATCATCCTGCCAATAGGAGAAGGGGGCTGAGTAGTAGTTAACTGGCTGTGGCAGTATCTCACCCTGTGATCCTCCTTTATAATCTCAGTACCAAAATGTATGCATCCCCTTCAGTCACCATTCTATGTATGTTATAGATTCAACATAGTTATTAGGGTGGATTTTTATCTTAAATGTCCTGGATTTGATTTCTTTCATATTTATGTCTTTAATCAGAGTTTTGATATCACTACTCCAGAGAGAACACCCTTACAAAAACATTGATCCAGCCTCAATGTCTTTTAGATATATTTTATTTATTTTCTTCTTATATATGTTAAGAAATGGAGTATTTAATGTATATTGGCATACATACCATTTACTGTATTAAAGCCCACATTGAATGTTAGCAAAAATAACAGCATGATGTGACAGTGAGTATCCTTTGGGGCCCACCTATCTGCACCTCGTATAGGGTACACTGATATCACAAGCCAATTAATTGTACAACCTGGTGGATGACAACCTTACCAAGCAATAATTCTTGAATTATTTCGTGTGTGTGTGTGTGTGCGCCTAAACAAACACAACGTAAGCCTCTGTTCCTAGCAAACTCAAGACAAGTTTTACCGTACTTTGCCCTAGGAGTGTTAGAATGAGAAATTTGTGGAATTAGGGAAGATCCAATGAAAATCAGGCATCTTAAAAAAAGGCTAGGCAGGACAATAACAGGTCAAGTCCAAACCTGGGTTAGAAACTAATATGGTGGGAGAACATGTTCAAGGTTAGAAAATCCAAGGTAAAGATTTCCAAACACTTCTTTGAAGAATGTTACTTTTGTCAGATTTATAATTTATTGATTTTTAATGTCTCTATGGAAGATGCTACAAGAAAAAAATCTAGAAGACTATATCTGAAAAACAAAGGTCTGAACCAGAAAGAAAAGAGAAGGCTCTCATTAGCACAGTACTACAGAAGTAAAGGAACCAAATTAAAAAGCACATTAAACTGGTTAAACTAAAAATAGTAACAGTCACACTGGAAAAATGGCTAAGGGAAGTCAAATACATGGGTCCTACCTGCAGAGATTCTCATTTTAATAGTCGAGGGGGGGGGGGCTACGCAGTAGGATGTTTTAAAACTCGAGAGGTGATTCAAATATATGGCCAAAGTTGAGAAACCACCATGCTAGAGGAGAAATTTGTTCTGCAGAATAGGACATAAGAGACAGAAATGCTAATTAAGTCCTGGAACTTTGACATGTTGAGTAAAGTCTGGATGAGAATACGGTAGAAGGATTGTTTTTTTACTAGCCTCCCAGGGGCCACAGGCTTCAGAAACAACAGAATCTTCAGTTTAGGAATCTGCTGAGGCTGATTCTCCAGCTGAAACAAAAAGCCTAAGAGGCAGGAACTCTCCGGGAGGCAGATTTCTTAAATTCCACGGCACAAGCAAGGCTAAAAGCCCCTGGGGCACATAGCTTCCAGGCTGGAGAAACCCTGGGCTAAAAATCTTTGCTTACAAGAGAGCCTGTCACCTGACAGAACACACAGTCAAAGCAGCACCAGGTACCAGAAACCCAGGGCTTAGCAGGAAAATGGGAATTCAAGGGCTTTGTGTTTGCATAAAGAAAAAGAAGCTTCAGGCAGACCTGGCGATTAGGCCTGCCATCAGTCACCTGTGCTAGGAGACAGGCTATTTAAAAATTGTACAAAGAAACAGAAATATCTCAAATGATACTCTGAGAAAAGAGACATTAAGTTTGGGGATGTTTTCTAGTTCAGTGCTGCTCTTACCATAGATACATCAGAGTGACCTGGAGGGTTTGTTAAATCACTGATGGATGGCCAGGACCCCTTCTAGGGTTTCTCCAGGACTCCTGAGCCCTGGAGTGGGACCTGAGGTTTGCCTTCCTGACCAGCTCCTAAGTGATGCTGATGCTGCCGGTTCAGGATGACACTTTGAGAACAGCTCCTCTAATAGTGGTAAAACAGTGCCATAATTTAACTCCAGGTGGGAGGTTTCTCCAAATTGTTTTTGAGCTCAAACTTTGCAGACTAGAGACAATGAGCATGAACTGACCAACATCTGGATGACGTTAAACCAAGATTTCTTCTACCTTCTGACTTCTCAGGAACCATAAATTCTCTTCTTGGGGCTCCAGCAAGAGTATGCAGTAGTTGTGAGGAAGATACTTTTGCCTAGAATAACTTTTTTAGGGGCTCAGTATTAAATTTTTTTAGTGATTTCTTTTTTTTTTTTTTATTAAAGTGTAGTTGATTTACAATGTTAGTTTCAGGTGTACAGCAAAGTGATTCAGTTATACATATGCATCCATATATGTACATATATTTTCAGATTCTTTTCCATTACATTAGTAAAAGAAACTGAATATAACTCCCTGTGCTATACAGTAGTTCCTTGTTGTTTACCTATTTTATATATAGTAATGCGTATCTGTTGGTACCAAATTCCTAATTTATCCCTCCCCTGCCCTTTCCCCTTTGGTAACTATAGTTTGTATTGTTTTTTAAAATTTGATGTGGATTAGGGTCAATATTGTGATAATATTGCGTGTGCCATTAATGCTTCATGCTCTTTAAGTATCAAGGTCATGGGAGACTGAATAACAATTTAGGTGCCTCTGAGGGAACTACATCTGTATTTAGAAGCGGCCACTCAGGTCATAGTTACTGAAAGAATCCAGCTTGATCCAAGCGTGAAGAATTTATCTAGTTGGGATGAAGCAAAAGGAATTGAGACAGGGGAGGTTTGGACTGCAAATTGTTTGGACTTTTAAATCACAGGGCAAGCAATTCTGATTTTGTACTGTAACCTCTTTGAATTTAAACAAGTTTAGACTTTGATGTGCAAGAAACATTAATGTGCGCTTTTAATTTTTCCTCAAAAACATTATAGAGGTAGGGGAGCTATATGCAAATCTGTGTCCTCTTTTTGTTTCTGGAATTGTCTTATTGGCGTTTATTTATGTAGCATTTCATTTCATTGCAGAAGCTTTCATAAGTTCTGTTATTAGATAATGTGGCTTGATACAATTTGACATAGAACATAGAACTGAGAGTAAAGTTTCAATCTCAGGTACGGAGAAGCCTTTAAGATAAATTCACTGATGCCCTTGGGTCCATTTTAGAGCCTTCTAGGGTCGAAAATCCACAGACTTCCAGAGGACACCTAGGAGTGGTGGCTGGCATGGGGGCAGGCTTCATGAAGGTAGGATCATTACTGTCCTAAAAAATGGGCTGATTTTCTCTCTACGTGGAGAGCTATATTGAATTTGATGGCTAAGCCCGATGGTTTGACAGGCCACCATCCTGGGAAGTGGTACATCCTCTGTTGGCCCCTTCACCCACTCCTCCTAAGGGAGGAAGAATGATCAGGATGATTGGTGAGTGGGAGAAGGAAATCAGCCTGAGTGGTTCATCTTCTTTAGGGGAAGATGCCTGCCTGTTGGGAGCACGCGTGCTGTTTTGCCCCTTCATATGCACTAAGTGCACTAAGGATCACTGTATTCTGCAGCCTGTGATTGACCAGCATTGCCTAGGACTGATGACCTAGTCTGTTGCTGAAGTTGTGTATTAAGAAGCCCATAGTTGCTTCACACCTAAGTCATATATTTCAACCTAGCCTTTATCAGTAATAAGGGGATATTTTTACTCTATTTGTCTGAGTCCCATTTCCGTCTCTCAGTTGATTCTGAATTTATGTAGGGCATAGCAGGAGCATGTATGAGGTTCCTTAAAACCTAACACTATTGCCCAGTAAAACTTCAATATTATATGTCCCTGTATGTGTCATAATATTATAAAGTAGTATGCATTTCCAAATATATAGTTGACTCCTGGCTTCATATGATGTTCTCAACTCTTAATTTTTCTTTACCTTACTTTCTTAACTAATATTTTCATACCATAATATAACATAACATATAATTAATAGTATATAATATAAGATGTATTGTGGAGAATATAATACAATATACTCTATTACATATTTTATAAGCTATTTTATAAGATAATATTGTATACAGCTTATGTTTTTCTAGTTTATCTGTTTACATTTATTGTAATTTTTGTACTCATTTCTGTACTTATGGCAGTTATTCATGTAAATAGCCTTAAATACTGTTCAAAAAGGTGGTGGATAAATATGTGAGTAAAATAATTTATATCTTAGATTTGCTGTCAGGTCTGTGACTGATGACAGGTTTGGAGACATCATTTCTCAGCATATGTATGTATTTTGTGACTGAACTCATAGAAACCTTAGAAACTTTATGTCCTAGTAGATAACTACAGATCTTGTTTATACTTCTCTTTTTTCACTTCCTTCATTGTTTTGAAAGTGTTTATAAGATGACTAGACTGAGAGATACTGAGGGACAGGGAGGGACTTAGTCTGATTTACCTGCTCCTATTCCTGGCTCTCAGCAAGATATTGTTAAGTGGACCTAAAGTGAACTTATGCCCAATACAGTTGGTCTTCATTATAGTCCAAATCCCATCCCTTCCACGAAGGCTTCCTTGGTCACCAGGGCTTAAGCTTCTGTGGCTGTTGATTAAATGATTGATTTGATGATAAAGGTAACATTTATTGAACATTTGCTATGTGCCAGGCTCTAAGTGAAACAGTTAAGATTTTTATTTAATTCTTGCAAGGTATCTTATAAATAGGAATCTGAGGCTCAGAGGGGTTGTATAATTGTCCAAGGCCACACAGTTGGTGTCACAAGCTTGAGACTCACACACAGAGAGTCTGACTGCATAGCCCATGTCACTCAACACCATAAAAAACTGCCTCTCAAGGATGAACCTGGTGTACACATGAGCAACACCCAAAGCTACTGGTTTCTCCCACCATTCTTTGTAGTGTGGGTGTTAACGGCTTAAGTGCCCTGGCAAAGCCAGATGGAGAAGCAAATATCCTCACCGATTATTTGCTTACTTTCGGGTCTCCACTGTGCCACTCAATTCCTAACCAGTAAGCTCAGTTCTTCAGCAAATAATGTTTAAATTTTAAGTCTGTCTCCCTTTTTTTTTTAAGTCTTCAAAATCCAGCATGTTATTTGGATTTTTGCTCTAGCACAGACTAAAGTTTTTGTTAAACAAAACAGAATTTTAAATGTATCTTTATCCCAAATTATCCCACCAGTTGATAATAAATCCTGAAAGTATTCTTTGTTATCATTATATCAAAAATTGGTTTCCAAACATGTTAAAACGCTCAGGGCTACTCAGCCTGGCTTACTAAAGAATACTCTTAAGGGTTTCACACGCTGGCATGTGGGTATGTTAAGTGCATGGGATTCTGTTCCAAGCATAAGTCTGGTGCTCAAATTGATTTAAGTGATTCCTGTTAATTATCTAAAAGAATGTGACCATGAACACTGGCAATGAAAGCTGTATTTCTTATTTTCTACTTTATCTTGAAAATGAGTGAGAAAGAAAAGTGCTTGGCAGTGATTGCTCAAACCCCATATTTTTGGCAAAGCTGCTTTCAGTTCAAAAGGATTATCTTTCCTCTCTCTCCCTTAAATACTTTGACAGCTAGAAGAGGTGCTCAGATAGTGTGTTAATTGCAATCACTTGAAAACTTTGTTTCTTGGATTCATAATAAACAAGTTACTTAATTTCAGAGAAAATAAATCTCAATATTGGACATAGCTAAAAGAAGTAAAGATAAAAGAGAAGCAGCAGAAAACTAACGGAGGTTTTAGTACCAGATTCTCTCTGGTTTGGCGTTAAAAGAATCTGATTTAAATTTTACTCTGAAACTTGCTGCCTGAATAACCTTGGGCAACCTCAGTTGTTCTTAATAATAGTAATAATAATAAGAAGAAGAAGTCTTATTTCAAGGGACAGCTGTGAGAATTAAGTTATGTTTGTGGTCTCAGAAATAATATATAATACAAATACAAGCACAAACAAGTCACGGGCAAATACTATCAATGATTTTTTTTCCCTGATGAGCCTACATGATTGTACATTTCTGTTGCTTTATTTTGTTAAAGTTTTCAAATAGCTTAAAATGAGAATCAAATTGTTTAATGCTGCTTCTGAAAGCAGTATATGGAAAGTCAATCAGACAACCCTATTAAACAATCGTCAGCAAACTTATTTCCTCATCCTCCAGAGCATCTTCCGTGAAAAGGGAGAGCGAAGAGAAAGATTAGCTTTTACTTTTTGCCATATCCTGAAAAGAATATTTAGTTCAGGCTGACTGAAACTTTGACAAGTTACTTCTTCCAGTAAGAGGAGCAACTGTATGTTTGAAACTCTAAAAGATACTGTATAATTTAGGCAAAATGAGATGTAATTCCAAATATAAAGATAAAAGTATTGTATGGTTTTTTTTTTTTTGTCACCACAAGAGATAAATAGTGGAAATAGTACTAATTTAATTACTTTTTGTTCAGAAAATACAGAGATGAGCTTTGAGGCAAGCTATCCTCTGGCGTTAACAAGTTCTATTTATTCCATTTAGATAACCAAATTTTAAGATCCTTCCTATATATCATTGTCTACAGTGGACATTGATTTCTATGAGTAGTCCGAAAGTTTGATTTAGTTTAATTCTACTTAAGCAGTTTCAGGTGTTCCAGGCCATCAACGTATATTCTAAAACTTTTTATGTAACACCATGTTATCGTGATGACAAGAGAAGAGAAGTCACTGCCAAATTGTTAATTGATACAGCTGCCTTCGCTGAGTTCCCTCCCATTCCTGTAACTCCACTAAATTTAATTTTCATTCCTTTGATGAAGCTTATAACTTCTCCACCTATAAATTATATTTTTGAAACTGAATTCATTTGTTTCATGGCAGTTTTCTTTGTAAGGATGATTTTAAACAATCTAGCTACTTGTTCTTCCTATGAAAGAGAAAAATTGGCCTTAGTTTGCAGATCAGTGGAGAGTAATAGCAAGACAAGCATCCTCACTGAAGAAGTCTCCTATTGACCAATTATTACTGATATTCTTTAATTTTCTTATGAATGTGTACCCTGTCTCATTCCAGAATGTATATAAGGCGGTTTTAAAAGCACATATGGTAATACTTCAAAAAAAAATCGATGTGAGGAGAGTAGGATGACAGGAAAATAAAGGTGGGGGAAGTAATAGCAAATCAGGGAAGAATGAGGCAAAAATTAAGATCCAGCTTTCTGAGCAAAATGACAAACACACTTAATTACAAAATGTACTGCCCAGAAAATAAGCAAGTTTCTTAAAAATTGCAACCCATTCTGACACTGAGGCCTGAGAGAAATTTCTCCTCCAACATTGGGTGGTGTCGCGGTAAAGGCCTTCCACACCATCGTACAGTGAATGCAATCGAGTGCTCCATGGCACTGGGAGGTAGAACAGCCTTGGTGTTTACTGGAGATACAGGAACAGTGCATGCGCAAATAAGCGAATGTAATTATGTAAGACGAAATCGCATATTATTACGTGGTAGGTGGAATTCTAAGATGCTTCCTAAGTGGCCCATCTCCTGGTGTGTGCTTGCCCTTTCTGATTCCTCACATCATGAACATATCGGATATCACTCCTGTAATTGGTTTTGATATGGAATACAGTTGAAATTTTAAAAAGGAGATTATCTTGGTCAGCCTGATCTAAACTTATGAGTCCTTTAAATCAGTGTCTCGAGGTTAAGGACAAAATTTGGAGCATGAGAGAAATTCAGTGCAAGCAAAACTATCTGTTGCTGGCTTCAAAGACAGATGGATCCATGTAACAAGGAATACAGGAAGTTTCTAGATGCTGAGAGAAGCTGACAGCCAGCAAGCACATGGGGACCTCAGTCCTGCAGATACAAGGAACCCCAAGCTCCACGTGAGGTAACAGACCTGGCCATCATCTTAATTTTGGCCTTGTGAGGCCCTGGACTTCTGACCCACAGAAATCATGAATTTAAAAATAAGTATAGTTTTAAGCTGCTAACTTACAGCAATTTGTAACGTAGCAATAGAAAATAAATGCAATAAGTAATAATATAAACTTGTTTTCTGAAACCCAAATTTGAATTACTGAATTTTGTTATTTATCATATTACTTCCCCACCTTTATCTTCCTGTCATCCTAATCTCCTCATGTAGATTTTGTTTTTGAAGTATTACCATATGTGCTTTCAAAATTGCTAATAGACAGTTTATAATGAGATAGGGTATGCACTCATCAGTAAATAACAAGAACAACTAATAAAAGAATATCAGTAATAATCAGCCAATAGGAAATCTCTTGAATGAGGAATGCTTTTCTTTCATTCTCCATTGAATTACTATACTGCTGCGAGGCTTTTGCATTTATGAGTCCAGTGATTTATCTAGTCAGTGAGCCAAACCATCCCTGAGTCTCAGGGGAGACTCCCAATAGAGCTTTATTGATCTCTGCTGGTGGTAGTATATCCATTACCTGCTCTGTGGTTGGAAGAGGGGAATGAAAATATTTCTATTTTTGAAAATGATTATGCCGTAACAGTATTCCACATTGATGGCTGATGTGACTTCTGATGCTATAGAATATCCAGGATCCACTGGATACTATATTAGAAACAGATTTTAGACCCAGCAATTCCTCCTGAATTTTGTTCCTCATGTCATCTTATTTGCTTTGTTATATTCATTTTGTTTGTTTTTGGATATTTTTTCATAGGTGGTGGATGAGTAGGTTGGTTGATTTTTGTTACTGGAACAATTTCATAAATTTCTTTTAAAAATGATGTATAGTTTATGTTTTCAAATGTGTTATAGTTTCATTATAGCATAGGTATATGTATATCTATGATCGATCTATCTATCTATCTATCTATCTATCTATCTATCTATCTATCTATCTATCTATCTATCTATCTATCTACCTATCTACCTATCTACCTATGATTTACCTAAAACCAGTTTTCCAATGATAACTTCACCACAAAGGATTGTTAAATCAGGTGTGACTTGTATATTTCAATCAACTACAAGGGATTGTCGGTAGCTCTCTGGAACCCTCAGTTAGTGAGGTTTCCAAGTTTGGCTAGGCCAATGTGAAAATGGGAGATGTTTGCATGAAATAAGGGCTGGGATGTGTAAGGATACAATGCCATATTCAGTACCTTGCAGAAAGGTTGTTATTCCAGAATAAGCAAATGCTGAAGAAAGATTGTGTACTAAATCATCTTTATACAGATATTTTTATTAGCTTAATTTTCTTGATGGCAGGAAGAACGTCATAATATCATGAGAATGTCTAGGGCCTCCTGGGCAACAGAAAGGATCCTGACACCGAGGGGTGGCTTAAAAGAGGTCTGCAGAGAAAGCTCACTGCCCTCACAAGTTTGCCTAGGGCAGCCTTGCTCTCAAATGGTAATCCCATGAGGAAATTTGGTCTTCAGAAGGAAATAAATAATCCCTTGAATCCGCTCTCCCCAGCCCTACTCAAAATAGGGAACTCACTTATACTGACCAATCCTATGAAATATTTTTTTGAGGAATGACAAATAAGCTTAAGTTAAAATATTTAATTTGGTAGATAACTGCAGATATGCACTGAGTTGTTTTTTTACAAAAATATTTATGCAATATGGAAAAAGGAGCAGACCAGATGAATTAAGCACTGAAAAACTTTCCTCTTACACTCCACATTGATGCATTAAGGTAGAAATATAGAGATCACATACAGAAAGATTGGTATTAATGTCTATAGATTCTCAACATAAAATCCCCTCCGCATAGCAGAAACCACACGGTGAAATGAATCAAACAGTGAATATTAATAAAACTTAGAAAAACAGAGTCATAACCAAATGTTCAAAGAAAAATGACCTGCTGTCAAGCCTACAGTTTTACTAAAACGAGAAGAGGAGAGACAGACAGGATGTTGAGTTTGGGGTGAGAGAGTGAGGTCAAAAGAAAGACAGACAGGGAAAGAAAAGGAGGGTAGGGGAGAAGACTTATGAAAACCATTGTATTGTGAAAATCTGATTCTTGCATTTAATAAGAGACCAAAACAATAATGAGAACATTTACTGTCTTAATAAGGATATATCTAAGTCCTATGCAATGTAAGGGCGTTGTTTTGTCTAAATATTTCATTTTCCTAATTATCAAATGTAGTTATTCTAAGAAAATTTACACTTGAATGACTGCCCAAAATAGGTTATAATCCTATAAAGGTGATATAATTTCCCTTTTGGTTTATTTACACTTAATTAGTGTTGTCAATGTTTTAGATTAGTTATACTCCAGCATTTCAAGGTCTGTTTTCTAATTCAGAAAAATTAGTCTGTATCCTTTAGTTATGTAAAAAAAACTCCATTTAATTAGGAACGTGTCATATCAGATTTAGGTAATGGGCTGTAAACTTGCCAGGGCCTACATTACAGCTGAGGGGACTCAGTCATTTAGGGCAGCACGTTTACTCTTGGAATACTGAGGCATTCCAAACCATCATCCTTTCTCTGCGTTCTTTTTATTTTCTTCCATTGTATTTTAATCTCACATCTTTCTCTTTCCTTCAAACTTCCCAAACTTCTTTATCATTTCATTATATATACATTGCTTGAACTTGTCTTTTCCTCACAGGCTGCCTCTTCCTCTAATTTTCTCTCTTCTAACTTGATAGAAACTCTTTATTTTTCAGTTGTGTAAGGAGATAGAAAGAAAATGAAGTGTAAGAAAGCAAAAGAGTCTCCCAGTATTAACCTCCAACACTTTGAACATGTTCTGGAGAAACAGTCAATATGAAATTATTAAAATATATTTGAAAAGAAGAAACCCCAGTAACTCCTCATACAATGCTTTAAAAAGTCTCAAGAGTGAGTGGAATCAGTTACCTTCGCTTGACCCACTGGTATGTTCTCATAGCCGTGTAAGTTATCCAGGTCTTCTAAGGCGGCATCGTACGTTTCTGAGTCATAGTTGATGGACTCTAGAGTTGGGGCAGTCGCAGCAGCATCAAAGATGACAAGTCCCAGAATGAGTCTCACTAACATTTTCATTTTTCAAACTTTCCTAATCATAAAATATTAAAATGTGTAAATATTTAATTGATAATAA
The DNA here is from genome assembly GCF_036321535.1 of Camelus dromedarius. Lineage (NCBI taxonomy): Eukaryota > Metazoa > Chordata > Mammalia > Artiodactyla > Camelidae > Camelus > Camelus dromedarius. Next base: position 28,012,334 of record NC_087446.1, read on the forward strand.
CTTATGAATAGTTTGTACTAAATAGGAACCATAAATCACTGTCAATACTGAGAAACTCAAGCTGGTAGCTATCTTTGCATGGATAATTTATGAATATAGTACATAAAATTGTGTGTGGCTTCTGAGGACTATTGATGACAGATATTCAAGTTAATTCATAAACCTATCCACATTTTCACAGTAGATACTGTAATTACAGTCAAGTTGATTTTTATTTTATAGAGAAACATGGAGAAAATGGGATTCGGAAGGATTGTGATATACTTATCCACAAAGCCTTTGCATTTTCTGAGAGTTTTACCATTTACTAAGCATTAACATTCTTTCTTCAACTCTGGGATGTAGGGATGATGACGATGACGATGACGATGATGATAATCACTGTAACTCCCTCATCATTTTATAGAAAGGGAAACCAAGACAGAGTTGGCTAGTAATACAGCTGGACCTGCTTCTTGTACATTGAAGCACAGGGCTTATTCCAGACAAAATAATGACTTTTTTTCCCTTTTACTTCTTTGTATCCTCTGGGGAACCTTAAAACATACATAGTTTAATATCTACATATATAATATTAATATTTCATGCAGTATTTTCAAAACTTGTTCTTAACTAGATGGAGCAGACAAAATTATTTTTTTCCTTTAGTCAGTGTCTTATTTCAGTTCTTAATAGCTATCTAAAGTTTAAACTCAGAATCAATAGGCATATGTGTCTAAAAGTCACCATTTAGCAAGATTTCCTTAGAGGAGGATTTCCACACACACGGGATTAGAGTAATCTTTTGTAACTCTTTAGTAAGCACAATTCTTATTTTCCATGATAACATCACACATTAGAGGATTCAGTCAAGATCTTAGCATTCTATTTTAGTTCTTTAAATATACTCCTTTGGATACATTTTAATTCAGGAAAAAAAACTCTCATGTTTATTTTTAAGCATTTAAATTAGTCCTATCAAAAGCGGTGCCTAGTGATCATTTATTGAGGAAGCAAAATATTTGTAAAGTTTTTTATCAAACATGTTTAATTTTAAAGGTTTTGCATTCTGGATACACTTCTTAGGTTTACTTTAAGAACAGCACATATGGTGTTTGTACCTATGCACACATATAAAAGGGAATTCATGATAAATATTACTTTTCAACTTGAATGCACTGGCAGACAAACTGACCTTCAGTTACTTGAAAGAGAGTCTTTATGAAGCAGGTTTAGGCAGAAGGATATGAAATTCCTCTGAGAATAAGAAGCAGTACAAGGAGCTCCTTTTTATCCCCTCCTATGCTTTCTTCACATAAATTTTTTATTCACACTGGATAAACTAAGCCTCTTTTTCACTTGCCTTTGCAGAGGTCTTTGCAGGTCCTCAGATTTGGAACTGTTTTATGCAATTACCTACAAAGTACTACTTAATAAAACAGTGTGATTTGCAAATCTTTCAAGGACCATTCTCCCATATTCTGGTGGGATGCATTGATAGTGGCCACCACTAACCCAAAAAGGTTATGTTCCTTTTACATTTCTGTCAGTTTTCATAGTTCAAACAAATTACGCACTTGCTTGTTCTTTTTCTCAGTTCATACTCTCTGTTTGATTATAAATGTCTGCATATTAGAGTTCACTTGAACTTGACATATTCCATAAAGCTATCATCAATAAGGCAGTGTGTGGGAACCTTAGAAATATGAAGAACATACATCCCTGTTTAGTTAAAAAAGCATGTTCCTTCCTTCAGATAATTAGTATTTAATGTAGTATACTTGTTGGAATTTTGAACTTGTCCACTTTATACCATTTAGTGATATTTTAATAATATACTTATATAAAACTTTAAAATATATAGCCTAAAAAGATATATAAATGCATAATTGTAATATGATCATTAGTATATTTTAAACACCTGAAATCTCATTATTTTCTTATTTTGCATAATATTTCAATCAATGACAATCAGTAGTGCCTGTCAATACTGGCAAAAAACATGTTCTGTGTCAGGGCATCTGATTTCAGGAATATACTGGAAACTACTATAATTTTATTGGCATCTGTCATGGCTATTAAGGTCAACTATTTTGCTGTGTGTTATGAATTCCTAAGCTAATTCAAAATTTTGGATTTTCCAAGAATAATATAAATATAAAAATAGCAAAATTAAACCCAATCCATTGAATCAAAGTTCACCATGAGATATTAAAGCAAGTTGAATTGTTTTTTTAAAGGTTGTTATAGTAGGAAAAAAAAGTCTCTGACCCAAGAAGAAAGCAAGTGTAAAGACTTACCTTTGGCTCCTACTTGGTGAAATGGCACGAAGTGACTGAGGATGCGGAGCCAGTGGTCTGCCCCTGACCAATGGTTGTGAATTCTGGTCTGTGGGAGGTGGAATTTATAACACTCAATTTTCTGTTTGAAAAAGCCAACCTTGGGAAATGCTTCTCAGTCTTTAAAAACCCCGAATTATTTTATAGTCACTCAAATTAAGCAGCAGAATTCAAATTACATAGTACGCAAAGCTCTTGAAATTATGTTAAAGGAGTTATAATTGCCAGTGTGTCACCTTAAATACTTTAAATAGAAAAAGTTGGTTTTAACTTTTTATATACTTATAGATGATTTTACATAGGTAAAGATGGTTTACCTCAACTATAACAATTTTACCAATTAAGAAAAGAAGTTAAAGTATATAGTGATAATAGATGAATATTTCAGGAATACACTAAGAAATAATTTTCCTAAACCTTGCATGTCTTAAATTGCTGCCTTTGCTTTTCATTAATAATCTAATAAATATTGCAGAAATCTTACCTGTATGATGTTGGATATGTAAAAAAAAAAATCCAAATTATTTTGATTGCTTGAAATGCTTTGAAAGCAATGAAACAATGAACCTTTTGCATGAGTATTTATAAAAAATTATGTCCAAAAGTAATGCATAAATATGATCTGAATGTTTTGAGAAAAAGTCTCCTTTCCTCTTTTTTATCTGTCAGAGCCAAACAAATCAAATTACATTAAAATTTTTTTCTCCCAGAGTATAAGATTTATTTTAGAGTTTTGGTACCTGACATGGTTCGTGAAACTGATTTTTACTACAGTTATGGAGAGAAAATATATTTGTGTTAAATTTCCATTCTTCACTTCCACTCAGACTGCAAAAGTTCTAGAGAAAGGTGAAACTTGCATCTTGTATTTTGGTATGCTTTATGTAAATCTAGAAGTCTGGTTCTCACCTGTGCATCAGGACTCTTTCCTTGGTGACCAGAGGTGAATAGCTGTACTAGATTTAGAAAGCAGGTTTGGTCCTGGACAGAGTGATGCAGGAGAAGATGGTCTGTCTTCAGAACTCTCGTTCCCCTTTCTGCTTCCCTCCCATCTTTCTTCCTCTGAGCTGCTTTGCTGGTCTATTCAGGGCACTCTCAGTCATCATCCCCATTCTCTAAACCTGCTTCCAGATGATTTGTTGTTAGTGTGAATTATTCTTCTCGGGCCCAGCTTTATTTGTAACGGAAGCAGTGATACCAGGTAAAGTATGAAATCTGCCGAGACCTCTCAAACAGCAGAGAGGCCATCTTGGAGGCAGCAACTTCCTCCTGGCATCCTGCAGCCTCACTGCTTCATCAAGAGGCTACTTTCAGAAGCGTTTCTGGAAAGAGACCCGAGTCTGAATCCCCACACTGGCTCTGTTCAGCAGCAATGGCCCACGCCGTGTGTTAGATGATTTTATATATTGTTAATTCTTTCAACACATTCTCAATCAGAGTGATTATCACTCTTTCCAGGTGGGTAAACTGACACTCGGGTATTAAGTTATCCAGTGTCACATGTGACACAAAGAGAAAACCAAACTGGGTCAAATTCCCAGATGTTATTGAGCCTGTCTGAGGGATATTGGTGAAGGTAAAAAGGCAGTGATATCTCTCAGTTTCTTAGATTCTAAAGCTGCTTACCTATCATGAGTTTTTAAACTCTTTCAAATGCTTTAGAATAAAAATAGATGAATAAAATATCCATGAAAATATCTAACATTTCCTCCTCTTCCTGCATTATTTAATCTAGTGCTCTGCACACATTGTCGGGTGACCATGAGGTGGGATCTACCTAGTCCCTTGCTTTCTGGCTGACCTTGTAAGACTGCTGCCAGTAATAACATTTTCACATTATCCTTTAAACTATTGATGTTTAAGTGATGTCTTCCTTAGGCTTCAGGACACTCTACTAAAGCAGTTTTTTCATGACGATTTAATAACCAAATTACTTATTGTGTTATATTTGGAACTAATACTGTATATATAATTAATATTATGTTAAGACAGTTATTAGCTTAATACTGAATTGAAAGCAGAAATAATTATTTCTGAGTCTTCTTCTGAATTCTCTTTCCCTATGAAAAAATGGACATTTAAAAAATCGTTTATTTTGTTCTTATTTGGACCCTCGCCAATATGTCAAAATCTGTTTTGGACTGTGGGAGCTCAAATTTGTAACAGTCTCAGGAGGACCTAATCTCCACTGAACAGTGAGGAGGGTGGGATTAAATACCAGTTCCAGTCTTTCTTATCCCTGGTAAATATACTCTAGTTTCATGCTAATTTTCTTAATAGAGCCTGAGCTTGGTTATCAGACACCCTCAGGGGATCAGTTATTACAACAAGTTGTATTATCTAGTAACTGAGGCCTTTATGGCTTTACCCTTTAAGTCCCAAACATTTTACAAATCCTTTTGGCTACAAATCTTTACAAAAATTAATGAAATACCATCCTGCTTGCTGAAACAATTAATTTTATGTAGAAAGGACTTCTCTTAATGGTTGCCTTCTCTCTGTTCTATGGCAGTGTTGAACAGAGAGGAGCAGTCACTCTGAGGACAGCCCACCTGTGTCTGCCCTTGTCCCCAGCCCCAAAGGCCACATCAGTAAAAGCCGCAGGAGGGTACAGATATCCCACTCCACTGATTATAAGGGGTAAAACCGTTGCTACTACCTTCCTATGAAGCATTCCCACATGTCCGCAGAGACCTCCTCATCAGTAGAAGCCCAAATCCCTGGGTCTTCCAGCATCACCATAAACCCAAATACACTGTGCTGCCTGTATCCCCAAATTTTATCCAGTCTCCTTCTCCAGAATCTTTCAGGCCTGATCTGCAATCTGAAAAATCCTGATCTCTATCTAAAAATTCTACTTTGTCCTCAGTTTCTGTTGGTAAATTCCCCTTTGCTTTCTTCACCTTAAGAGAATCCTGACCAAGGTTTTACACTGCAGTCCTTCAAAGTAGTGGCTGCTTTCTCTTCTTCACTCACGTTAACTCAAACATGGAGGGATGTGGCCCTGCTCTACATTTTGCTCTTCTAAATGATTTTTTTTCTCTTTACTCTTTCAAAAAAACTTCCTTCCATTCTGAAACTCATGACATTTGGTTTAATCATCTACAATAGCTTCCCTGTCATCAACTGCTGACCTCCTAGTCCAGTGTCTCCTTGTCGATGGGTTTTGCTCCTGGCTCACTCATACCCTCCACTGATACCCTGTCATCATTTCCAGTGACGTGCTTCCATGTGCACAATCCATCTTTCATGGTGGTCTAGTAGTTGCCTTGTTATCTCGTGTAAAGTTACCCACCATCGTTGTCACACCCTCTAGCTTGTCATCACCAGGCATTACATAGCCCTACTAGTGGGGTATTGTTACTATTTTTCCTTTTGTCTCATGAGAACTTTATTCCAGACTCCATCTCTTTTTCACTGTTTGTTACATCTCGTATCTTCAGGTCCCTCCTTAACTTTAGATATGTTGGACCTTTATCATAATTACTCCCTTTCAAGTACTTTCTGCTCTCTTTCTTCTTTTCCTTCCATCATACTCATCTGGGAAAACTCCCATTTTGGTTGAATGCAACTCCCAACTCCCTTCTCTCTTGCATCTGAACAGCTGTATTGTCCTAGTGAAAATCACATATGACAATGATCGGTGTCACTTTAAATTCTTAAAGATAAGCTTCAAGCCTGACCAGCTGATCTATTGTATTTCTGCTGTTGATCCTCTTCCCAGCACTCTAAGATGACTACATGATAACATTTACTCCGTTAAACATCTTATATTCCTTGTCTCCTCTCGGCACATCAACAGAGTGATGGTAAAAGTCATCAGAGAAACGTTCAATTAACTTTCCTCTATCAAATCCACCTGCACTTGTACATGTCTTTTTTGTTTTCCCTTCTGAGACTATGCAAGAAGTTAAAAGTAAATTCCCCCAATGGTGCACTGGATCTTATTCCCTTTCCTCTTCTCTAGATCTATCTCCTTTAATTATCTCTCAGTATCTCCCTGCTCTGCTAGGTCAATTCTAAGTACCAATACACATGCTCTGTGCAAGGGTCAGGCAGGCATTCTATATAACACAAGTGAACTGAATGAAAGTATAAAATACAATCTGGTAGTAACTGTCAGAGCACATGCCAATTCTAAAAAATTCAAAATCAAATTATTGTAAAGCATTCCAGAGTCCAAAAATGTACCTATAGACTTGAGTCATCCTACAGATTCTTCAATTATGAGTTCAGCTATTATGTCTTATCTTCAAAAAATAATGGCTTTTGGACTCCACTTTCTATCCTACTACTATCCCATTTCTATGTCCCCTTTTACAGAAAAATATCTCAAGCAAATGGTATGCATTTGCTGTTTGTTCTTGCTCTTTTTCCCATTCACTTTTCATTCTACTGCAGTTTGGGCTTGGTATGGGTAATTTTCTGGCTTTGTCTTAATTGCAGTCCCAGCAGCCCACTTTGGTTTCAGTGTGGTTTTTTTCCCCTATGTTGTTGGCTATGCCCTCTCAATTCTCATTTGTCAGCCTTCTCCTTCTTTACCCAGCCTATGAATGTTGGAGTATCTCAGGTTTTAGTCCTTGAGTGATCTCATCTGTTTCCATTCTAAAATTATAACAAAAACAAGAGTAATTTTAATAATAACTACCATTCTGAATGCTCATTATGTGCCTGGCATTGTTTATCATCCTCACTGGAGAAGTAACTAAGGTCCAGGGAGATTAAGTGACTTCAGCTAGTAAGAGGCAGAGCCAAAATCAAAGCTGAAGCCATCTGGCAGCAAACCCCAAGTTCTTTACCACAACACTGAACCACCTACCTTATTTAAAATCTTCTAAAGTTACATCTCCAGCCACAGAGTTCACTCTATGTCATTGACTGCTTAGAACTTGACACCTTTATTTGGATGTCTAATTGGAAAATCACAGTGTGACTAAAATAATGGCCTTTGAACCCACCCTAAACTTTGTTCCTCTACTTCACATTTTATTAAATGATATCACACCTCTCTAGTTGGCTCCAGCCCAAAGCCTTAAAATTGTAGTGTTTTTTTCCCATTTCCTTCGTATTTCTTCGCTATCCAATCTATCAAAGAGAGAGTTCTGCTTAAAATACATTCTGCCATCCTCTCTCACCTGGACTACCAAAAACACATACTACTGTGTCGTCTTGCTTCGTTTTTTGTGGCTCTATCATTCCCTCTCCCAATATCAGCAAAAAGTCATTTAAAATGTAAATACAAAAAAAACTCCATGTTTTTTCACTGAAAACATTTAGTACCTTTATATTCCTCTTTGAACAAAATCTAAACTCCTGAGCCATGTCCCGGAAAGCTCCCCATCAGCTGGAGCTGACCTGCTTCTCCAAGCTCAGCCAAAGCACCTCTCCCTCAGTCACTCTGCTGCAGTCAGATGGATGACCGCTCTATTCTTGAATCATTGTTTCCTCAAAATGTTGCCCTTGATATTGTTGCCCCTTATTTTAGAACTCCCTTTTTCAACTGTTCACACTTCTGCATAGATATCACTTCAAAGGGGCTTGCTTTCCCTGGCCCCCCTCCCTGTCAAAGTAGATCCTCTTCCTTCATGGGAAGGAAGGTGATGCCTCATCACAGTTGTTTTTCATAGTACTTTTTACAACCTGCTATTGTAATTTTCTGTTCTTATATGTGTCTCTCCCAGGTGAATATAAACTGCATGGTGCATAAACTTTACTGGTCAGATTCACAGTTGTATCTTTAATGTCTAAAATAGCCCTTGGCCCACAATTTGCACTCAGTGTTTTCTGAATGAATCAATTAATTAATGATTGACCCTGTGAATGAAATGCAGAGTAATTCAAAGGAATAAATAACCACTTGATAAACTATAATGATTTGCTTGGGCTATCCTAAGATATATAGGATTACTTCCACTTACGATAATTGGTTCTTGGCTAACATGCTAAATTGATGCCTTTCCCTCTCCTATTTAAAAATATTTTTTCCTGTTGTACCTAACTGCCAAGCTGTCCAGTGACACTTTTCAAGCTGTTAAATGGCCTTATGCAGCTAGGTTTTATGTTTACTTGCTAAGATTTCCTTGTGTCACACACAAAGATACATAGTACAGACTTTCATGAGAACCTTAGAGAGTTTCCCTACCACTTAGGACTCCTGGATAGAAGTATAAAAATACTCAAGACCAAACTGACTTAGAAAAAAAGTAATTTTTTTCACAACCCAGGAAGCTATTTCCCTTTGTGCTGTTGATTCTGATCAGATCACAAACTCCTCACTCAAAAAAGAAACAAACAGACAGGCAAAAAAAAAAAAAAAAGACCGATGGAGCTGGGACAAATCACGTCTATTTGGCTAACCCTTACCTCATTGGAGTCTCAGCTTAAATGTTTCCTGTTCAGTTACTCTTTCCCTGGCCACTCCACCTAAAAGAGGACCAACTTCTTTATAACACTCATAACTATCTGACATTAATGCGTTAGTTATTAGTTTATTTATTTTCTCCACTAGAATGTTATCTCCACAGAACATAGTTTATCTGTTTTGTTTATTGCCGTACTTCTAGTCCATAGCACATGTTAGTCATTCAATAAATATTTGTTGAATGAGTTAATGAACAGACTCAGACCTGTGGCCAAATGCTTTATCCTTGAGTTTGCAACAGGCTGAAAAGAGAGTGAAGAGTGGTTCCCAGTAAAGACTAGTGAAAGAAAAGTGAATTAATCATGAGTAGCAAAGTCTTTGAACATTTCTGCATAGACTTTTTGAAAACTATTTTCGCTGAGCTTTCTTTTGCTAAATTTCTGATTCTTATATGTCTTCTAAAAGAATTGGATGTAGGGTATCAACAAATCATTGGTAAACAAGATGTTTTGGCAGTATCATTAAATCTCTGCTTTTTTCATATTTTATGGTATACTGTGTCTTCCATATTATTTTCATGTTAACTCATGCTTAATCAGTAAAAAATTAAAATAACAATTATAGATACTGTTAATGGTTATTTTATCATAATTTAGACTCTGAATTATTTTTTATTTGTCCTTTTATGTTACACTTTTAAAAGGCTTATTATTTTGGTACAAATTGTATATATTCATCATTATAAAAATTCAGGGACTGTAGTTAAGTTTTAAGAAAAAGGTCAAATAATCATCCAAATGCTTACCACCCCAAATGTTATTATTTCTGCATATGTACAGATAAAAAAGAAATGACATAATAGATATAATATTTGTAACATAATAAAATGATATAATATATTTTATTAAAAATATTTAGCTCTACCTTTATTTAATATGAGAAAAATTTACTGAACTTTAATTGAAGGAATTGGTAAAAGTTTGATAGACATTTTACCCCAAAATATTCAAAGTTATCCATTTAAAGATTTAAAATTACGAAAAATATTGACTTAAATCTTTTAAAAATATTTCTAATTTGTATGTTCTTATTCGCATTTGTACTTTCCATTTTCCTGTTATGTTTTTACTTGGCAGAGAATGGTCATTTTTCCTATTGTCTGATGACATACTGTTGCTTGCCTTATCTAACATATTTTGAGGGGTTCTAATGTGTCTTGCAGTTTTATTTGCATATTATAACACATTTCATAAAAACCTCATGAAATAGTTCATATTGTTAATTTGCCCAAGATTATATACCTAAAATACGTCAGAGTTGAAACTATAATTTAAGATGTGGATCCAGACCATTTCTTCATCTCATTATACAATATTATGTCACAGATGTGTGACGTTAGATATATGCACAGTAGTATTTAATACTAATAATCCATTCTTTTTTTTTTTGCACATCTGCCTTATTTTGGGATATACAATTTGGTACAATTCTTTTTTTAACTATATTCATTTCTATCTCATGTGTGCTGTGTTCCCTGAGTCCTTGCATGTTTGAAAATGTCTGAACTTTTTACTCTAAGGATAAATTGTTTGGTAGGATATTCTTAGGTCATATTTTTCTTAGAACATTGAGACATTGCTTCATTGTCTTCTGGCACTAAAGGTTGCAGTGGAAAAAGTCTGAAGCCAGCCTAATTATTTTCCACTGTTTAGGTCACTTACTCTTTCTCTCTGGAGGCTCATATGATGTTTTCTAGACTGAACCTTTGGTCACATCACTAAAGGATGGCTTGGCCTTTGTGGGTTTGTATCAATCTTTCCAGGAAAAGAAGGTGCATTTTTCACTTTCATGTTAATTGCATTCTTAACTTCAGGAAAAATCTCTTCTAGCATTTTTGAATTTTTATTTTTGTTTAATTTATTGTAATCACTTTTCTGGAATAATAATTATGTTGTGTTGAAACTCATCTTGCTTTATTCCATCAGCAGCATTTTTCACCTTAGTCAATTCTTTATTATTTCACTCTTTTTTTTAATGTACTTTCTTAACTCTACCACTCTTCTACAGTTTTTAGTAAATATTTTAAAATATACCCAAAGGGTAATTAATAATGGCCTCCCTCCATGGGAAGTTGCTCTTTCTGACTTGAGAAAAAGGCAATCAGCCAACCCCAGGCCATGCTAGCCTTGTTGTCTCTAATAGAGAATGAGAAAAGAGCTAAGGAATGTTCTGAAGATCTCATCCCAGGGGCTAAGGTCTAATAATCTGAGATTTAATTATAAGAATATATAATGCTTACTCTTCCCAACACTTTACCACCACATCGACAGGAATTCATTATAAAAGCAACAGATTACAAGTGAGAGTCACAGACTTTATTTAAGAAGAATTCTTAGGGAAACCCAAAGGCAACAGGAAGGAAAATGCCTGACAAGGAAACTAGAGAAAATTGAGGCTTCTGGCACCTACAGTTATGGCAAAAATTAACACAACCCAGCTCCGAGCCAGATTAACATAAAACCTCACGCTAAAAGCTTAACAACCTCAGTGCCTATTACTCAATACATCATGCCCAGCTTTCAACAAAAAATTACAAGGCATGCTAAAAGATTTAAAAAAAAAAAAAGTCTGAAGAGACAAAGCAAAACAAGTACCCAAACATGACTCAGATATGACATAAATTTTGAAATAATCAGATAGAAAATTTAAACAATTATGATTAATATGTTAAAGACTCTGCTGGAAAAGTAGACAACTTGCAATAAGAGATAGGTAATGTAAGCAAAGAGATAGAAATTCCAAGAAAGAATCAGAAGGAAATTCTAGAAATTATAGGCACTGTCACAGAAATGAAGAATGCTTTTGATGGGCTCATTAGTAGAGTAAATATGGCAAAGAGTCAGTGATCCTGGAGATATGCCAAGAGAAACTCAAAAGTGCAATGCAGATTTAAAAAAAAATAAAGACATGAAATACAAGAAATGTGGGATAATTACAAAAGATGTAACATATGTAAATAAAAACATGAGAAGGAGAAGGACAGAAAGGAATAGAAGAGATATTTGAAGTACTAATAGAATTTTCCAAAATTATTTGTAGACACCAAACTACAGATTCAGGAAATTGGAAAAACAATAAGCAAAATCAACACCTAGGCATTTGCAAACAGCATAAAACCAAAGACAAAGAGAAAACCATGAAAAAATTCTTACACAGTAGAGGAAACTTCTTTTTAAAGGAATAAGAATAAGAAGTACATTGGACTTTTAGTCAGAAACCATGCAAACAAGGAGAGAATGGAGTGAAATATTTGAAGTGTTGGAGGGAAAAAAACCCAAATCCTAGAATTATGTATTTGTTTAATATATCTTTCAAAAGTGAAGGAGAAATAAAGACTTTCTAAAGCAGACATAAAATCTACTCTTGCCAGTAGATCTGCCTTGCAAAAAATGTTAAGAGAGAAAACTGCTGAACAAGAGAAGAGTAATATAGGTCAGAAACTTGGACCTACCTAAAGAAAGGAAGAGCATAAGAGAAGGAAATGACCATAATATAAAATCTTTTATTTCTCTTATTCTTTATTTATTTAATAGATAATGATTTGTTTAAGTAATCATGGCAAAAATGTTTTAGGTGATTACAGCATATAGACAAGCAAAATAAATGACTGTATGCTATAAGAGAGGGAGAGGAGTTGAGGATACCCTGTTTACAGCAGTTTTCTTTGTAATCACCAAAAACTGGGAGCAATGAAGATATCCTTCAAAGGTGAATGTATGAACAGTGAATACATTCATATAATGGAGCAGTATTAAAATGATTTTAAAAAGTGAGCTATCAAACCATAAATAGACATGGAAGAAATTTGAATACACATTGCTAAATGAAAGCAGCCAATCTTAAAAGTGTGCATATTGTATGATTCCAACTGTATGACATTCTGGAAAAGAGAAAACTGTAGAGACAGTAAAAAGATCAGTGGTTGCCAGGGGAGTAGAGGGAGTGGGTAGGGGTTAAGAGGTGAAGCAGAGGGGATTTTTAGGGCACGGAGACTAATTTGTATGATACTGTAAAGGTAGATAGATGACACTGTGCATTTGCCAAAACCTATATAGCACTGTATAGTACAAATGGTGAACCTTGAAGTACATGATGGACTTTAGTTAATAATAATGTATCAATATTGGTTCATTTATTATAATAAATTTTCCACACTAATACAAGATAATAATAATAGAAGAAATGTGTACAGGGGGTGGGAGAGAGTAACATGAAAATCTCTGTACCATATGCTCAATTTTTCTGTAAATCCAGAACTGTTCTAAAAATAATATTCAGTCTTTTTGTTTCACACCAACAAAAATTAATATATTAATTTACTCACAATTTGCCTTATTTTTATGTACCTGTTATATCTCAGGCACTGTTCTTGGAGTATATGTCTTTATGGAATTCTACTGATGTAGAAAGAACTTAGACTAAATATACAGTATCGTGCCAGATTAAAGATCGACCACGTTAAAATGAGGTAAATATTATTATGGGTACTACCCGTCCCACTGTTGCTACTTTAGTTATGGATGGGCTCCTACATTAATCTTCAGGGATAACCCACACACTGTGTACATTATATGCCTATTTGAGAAGTTTTGTGTCCTTTAGCAAATATTTGCTAAAGGAAAACATTTGAAATCAAAAGAGGCTTTTATCAGAGCAGGAAACTGTATTACACAGCACATTTATGTTCTTAATAGAGAATATTTTCTGACTTCTAACCTTTAAGGTCTACACATACATATAAGTGCCAGCAGTCTTAACACTTCGCCACCAAGTTTTCTAACTCTTATGTTTCTTGGCTCTGTTACAATTAATATCTAGTCTTCTCTTGGCTGGGGTTACTTTACGTTGTCTAACTCTGTTAACTCACTTGTTCTGGACTGAATAAGTTAATTCATGGAGTTGTTTACAAGATGATATATTTTTCATCTTGGCCTTCATGGCGGGTGTAGGTGAATAGGCTTTTTGCTCCAAGCTTGGTTCTGATCCCAAAATGTCATCCAGCTTTCACCCTTTCTGTGCCTCAAACGTTAATTTTACCCCAGTGTTTGCCGCTTCAGATAGCATTCGATACAGCGTCTATTAGTTGCTACTTTTTCTCTCCTTGTCTCATAGCTTCCTTGGTTATAATCATTTTTTAGACTTTTTTTTATTACTATTTAATTGCCAAGATCATTAACAAAAAGAAAGTTAACTATTTAATTCTATTTAATCTTCTTTATTACAATTTAAATACCAAGTAAATGCCTCAAAAAATTATAAATGTTTTTCTCTAGAAGAGAAAATATGAACAATTTGTTTATGACAGCTAGGGAACTTTTCATTTAAAGGACTATAAAATTTATATTTCTACTTAATGCATTGGTCTGAGTTTCTTTAAATTGTCTGTCATGCATCATTTTACACTATTTGAAATTCTCTGATAACATGGTTGATGTCTACAATGAAGCAATGGCTCTTTCTTGTGCTTAGAATTAAATAAAAAATCATTGATGTAGCTGAAATATGTTTTATGATATGGCCTAATGTCTTTCCAGCCGTGTTCCTTGCTCGCCAAGGATTCAGCAACATTAGTATTCAGTGCCCCTAATACACCCACCATGTGCTTTCCTGTTTCAGGTGCTTCACCTCTGTCGTTCCCTTTGTCTTCTTTGCACTCTCCTCCCACCGCCAATCATTTGTGTCTGGGAGAGGCATTCCTGATACCTCCAAAAAATACCCCTTTTCTTCTCCTTCTCCATAGCATCCTGCTTTATTTTTCCATATTTGTTATTGAATATTTTGTGTTGATGTATTATCAAATTTAATTTCCACAAAACTGGAATTCCACGGGGACAACAATCATGCTTTATTCTCTCACCTTTGGATGTGCACTGTTTAGCTTTGTCTCTGGAACAAAGGAGGGCTCCAATCAACGTTTGTTAAATGAAGAAAATATAATTTCAAAATCGATATTGTATGGCTCTTCAGGTTATTCAGTTTTATTGAGTCAAATTAATGTAGAAATACATCAGCTCCAAGTAAAATGCAGAAAGGCCAGCAGGGTCACTGTTTCCTCACACGGTCAAAGTGTCTATTTTGGAAACAGTACTTGGTACTGGTGACTGTTCAGTACCTCTTCTGTCAGCTCTTGTGCTGGCGCCACTTACTGAGCACTGGTTGTATGACACGCCACTCAGTAGGTGATTATTGTTGGGTTTTCCTGACTTTTCTCCTACTCAGCATTTCAGAAGAGCCCCTCCTTTATTCATGAAGTCTTTATTCAGTCCTGATATGCCAGTCACCCATAGGTCTTAGAGAATAAAAATTAATAAACATGACGAACTTCAGAACTGGAGAGGTTGACAGAAGGCAGCAGAGAGACAATGATACCAATTCTTCACTCTGTCCGTGCACATCTAGATCACATTCTGTGTAAATGTTCATGCACACACACATGCACACACAAACGCAAGACTAGAGGGAAATACATCGTTTAGGTGTTTAGATGTGTTAAAATTACAGATAACACCATTTTTTCTTTTTTAATACAATTTTCATTCTTCAAAATTATTATTTCTTAAGTTAAGAAAAGTGTCATCTGTCATCAGCCCCCACCAGTTTCGGGTAAAATGTCTATTGAACTATGCCACCTGGAAAAGCCAAAGCTTTTTAATCAGTTTTTATGATTATAATTTATTATAGTATTCTTATAAACATAAAAGTCAAAACTCTGGCAATTATTAATTATTTTGGCAATATTACTGATTATTATATCAATAGCAAATGTGATGTTTGACTCTTCTGTTTAGGTTACTCTGCAATTATACCTCTAAAATTATTAGTGAGTGTTACCAGATTTGGGAAATGAAATACAGGAAACATGGTGAAATTCGAATTTCAAGTAAGTGGCATTTTTTAAAGGTGTAAGCCTGTCTCATGCAATATCTGGGATATTTTTAATGAAAAAAATTATTCATTATTTACCTGAAATTTAAATTAACTGAATATCTTGTATTTTATGGTCAACCCTAATTAATTTGGAACTTGAGCAGGAAAAAGGTAATAGTGAATCTTTTCAAATTCAACAAATCATTGCACAGACCCCTCATGGAACCTCAGAATCTCTAAAATGGCCAGCAGTTTAAAGGTCTTCTAGGAAAATAAAATGTACAATAGGTAAATACTTCTTCTAGGGAACTCAGATGAGCTTTCATTGAAGGCAACTGAATCTGCCTCAATCGAGAAGAATTTGGGAGCAAGTGTGTGGAGGCTGTGGGCAGTGCGAATGGGCCAGGAAAGGTTTATTTACGCTTTGAAATCTAGGGAGATATCCTTGAAGTTGCCTGAAATCTTAAAGGCATGCATAGTTTCAAAGCAGAGCGTAGGATCTCTGAAAGTATGCATGAAAAAATTCCTTTGATTTATAAGGGCCAGCCCAAGTCAGCATGTAATAAAAGAAGATGCCATTTATGGGTTCTGTGATAGTTTAATTTAAGCAGGTTTTTGACCCACACCGTTCCTTACATGTCAGTGATGCACATGATACAAGTTAGAGTAGGTGTGAATGTCCTCTACATCAGTCAGGATTCTCCAGAGAAACAGAACCAATAGAATATATGTGTAAATCCATAGAGATCCATTTTAAGGAATTAGCTGAAATAATTGTGGGGGATGACAAGCCTGAAATTCCTAGGGCAGGCCAGCAAGCTGGAACTCCAGGCAGTAATTGCTGTAGCCTTGAATCTGAAATTTGCAAGGTAGAATACAAACTGAATACTGAAGCAAAGTTTCTATTATTACAGTCTTGAGGCCAAATTTCCTCCTCCCTTCAAAACCTGAGTTTTTTTCCTTCTACAGGCCTTCAACTGATTGGTGAGCCCCACCCACATAATCTCTCTGACTTAAAGTCAACTGACGTTAGAGCTTAATCAGGTCTACAAAACACCATCACAG
Organism: Camelus dromedarius; assembly: GCF_036321535.1. Lineage (NCBI taxonomy): Eukaryota > Metazoa > Chordata > Mammalia > Artiodactyla > Camelidae > Camelus > Camelus dromedarius. The sequence goes on from NC_087446.1 coordinate 28,029,005, forward strand.
AAACATCTAGACTAGCATTTGACCAAACAATGGGGCACATTAGCCTAGCCAAGATGACATGTAAAATTAACTATCACACTACCTTATTTAAAGGTTTCAGAGCATTTTATTCCTAACAAGGGTGAGGAGCCTTGGCTCTGGTGTTAGTTGGCCCCTGAGGTCAATGTTTACTGGCTAGGTAACCTTGAAAAACTCACTTAATCTCTTTTTACCTTAGATGATTATTCTGTAAAACAGGCCAAACTGTACTCTCATAGGGTTAACATGAAGACGGTATATTTAAAAGACATATTGCATGTTAAACGTATTTAGAACAATTTCCAAAGCCCAGGAAGCATTTATAAATAGTAATTTTTGTTTACATTGGTTGCTATTGTTATTATTCTATAACTTTTGATGAATTTTATTATAATTAACACTGCTGTGTGAGTTATTTAATGAGATATCCAAGGAAATCTGTCCTGACATTCTGTCCTGACCACTACTATTCCTCTTCCTTGTGGATTTTTTGAGGGAGCTCCACGTACAGGGAATGTTGAGAAATAAGAAATTAAGTGAAACTTTATTCTTAATTGATTTTCTTCCTGACACCTTAAAGCAGAGCTCTTTGGTAAACATTTTGAGCAGTCTATTCCATTATCCCAAAATGACGATAAATGTCCAGATAAGTAACTTACCCTTTGGGAGGAAGAAAGGAGACGTGGAAGAAGCTATGGGAGAAGCCTCTAATGGCTTTCCTTAGCAGAGACATCTGAGAACAGATCTCATCAGGAGACAGAATCTGTGCTGGAAAGGAAAGCAAGAAAGAAAAGTAGAAACAAATTCAAAATTCAACTTATTTCTCCCTACCCTTCTCAAGCCTGCCACTCCCTTTAAAAGAAACTAAACCCAGTGAAAACAAACATAACACCTGCTGTGTCCTTCTGCATGTCCCTTTTGGGTCAATAGTGTGGAGCTGCCTCAAAAGCCCATGTGAGTTCCTGTTCTCCTGGGGCCAGCAAGTAAAAGACAGCAGGGCAGGGGCTCATCAGGGGGTTATGGTAAGAGAAGACATGGGAAAAGGCTGTCTGGGCAGGTAGGAGATTGAAGTCATTGCAGTTTGAATGATTAAGAAAATGTCACCAGTTTCCTAGTCCTCCAGGCTGGTATGCCTGGTAATGTTATGCTTAAATATATGGATCAATATGGTATTTTCCAGACATACATTATTCCTAGACCACTTTAACGAGTTTTATCATGGCCATATAAACCCATTAAGTTTTAAATAGAAAACGTAATATTTTTATTAAATCAAATGCAACTTCATTTTTTAAAAGTGTAGCCCCTACTATCTCATGATTTCTGTGAAATCATGTTTTTGCTATTGCTGTCTGTGCATCATATTAAAATATATATTTGAAAATGGCCTATGTAAACTGCTAAAATGTGTATCTCATACAATCACTTGTGTATCATGCTTTTAGGAAAGATTAGTTTTTTGTAGGTGAAAGTATAGGTTTTAAACAGTTATTTCCTGGACTCTTACTGCTTCAACAATTATGTATCAATTATAATGTCAGGAGTTGTTCAATGCACTGAAAATGCAGAAATAATTGAGCAGTCAAAACAGCTCCTTTTGTTGTCTACTTTCAAGTGGCAATGACACACAAATAAAAAGAAAATATATCCATAAATTTTAAATAATGATATGTGTTATGAAGAAAATAAAACAGGTTAAAAAAGGAAAGAAAGTTCCTGGAAGGGTGAAATTTTTATTTTAATACAGCCGAGTATAATCATTGCCTGCCTCTTTTTCTTGGCAATAATCCGGAGGCAACAAGGAGGATAAGAAATAGGAACATAAAGTCCACTAGAAAATAAATACAAATAAAAGAATAAAATCACAGATGTATCAGCTAGCAACCCTGAATTATTAAATAGGAGACAGGATCGTCCAAACTGTGAAGACCAACAGGGTAACGGAGAGAGGATCCTTGTGGTTGCAGAGCTCAATTAGAGAGCCATAAACACTGCTTGTCCTTAAGTAGTTGGTGCAGTCCCAAGATTCAGAAGCAACAGTTCTTGTTTGTGAAAGTGGCAACAGAAGCCTGGGTTTCTGTGGGGCAGGGAGATTCCTTGGAACTGGCTCTGTTTTGTGGGAAAGAAGATGGAGAAGGACACGTGGGAAATCACACAGACAACCTACATGGCAGGTCTGTCCAAGGAGGGAAGAGGGCACTTCACGTCTTTGCGAGCTGCCTGCCAGTTACTAACCTCAATATTTTTGAATCAGCAGAAGCTAATAAACTTCTTACACACACCACCTAGAGCATTAAGACATTTCTCACCAGCCTGGAGTAAAATACTGGCCCATTCTTCAGGAAAACCTCCTACAAATAATTAGGTTAGTAAAAAATCATTTTATTCAAAACATGAGTTATCTAAATGAAACCAGCATAATACAAAATCTACATAGACTAAGAAAATACTAGGATGCATATTCTTATTCTAGAGTAATTTCTAAAAATATGACAAAAACAATGTATACAACTTAAAAGTAAATATATGTTAAAATAAAAATTCTAAGTTTTTTAGTTCTAAAACACACCCAAATAGTCAAAAAAAGAAGAAAACGGGGATAAAGGATCAAAAAACAGAGTATAAACAAAAAACAAATAGTAAAATAATAGACCAATGTCAATAATTCCATTAAATGTTAGTAACCTAAACAAATAAGAGCAAAGGCAAATGTTATCAAAATAGATTAAAAAGAAAGGATTACTACATAGTAATTTAAAGGGATGGATTATTGATACATCCACTATATAAAGGAATCTCAAAAACATTATTCTAAGTGAGAGAAGCTTTATACAAAGGATATATACTCTGATTCCTTTAATATCAAATTTGAGAACAGGCAAATGAATATATAATGGAAAAAAAAGCAGTGGGTGCTTGTATGAGGGTGAAGTCAAGAGCTGACTTTCTGGACTAATGTTGATGTTCTATATCTTGGTCAGAATTTGTTACAGGTGTATGTATTTGTTAAAACTCAGTAAATGTACACTAAAGGTTTTAAACTTCATTGTATGAATATTTTATAGTGGAAATATCTAAACAAATATTGAACTCTAGATAATGAAGTATTTAGAAAGTATACTGATGTCTGAAATTTATTTTGAGAAGTGTCAAAAAATAAATGGATGAGAGTGGCTAGAAGAATTTATTTATTATAAATATGTCATAAATACAAGTAGGTTAGAATGTTAACTATAGAACCATCGTAGTGAGTCTATGAGTGTGCAATGTAAAATTATTTCAACTCTCCAGTATATCTGAAGATTCCATAATAAAATGTTGAAATACAGTTGCATCAGCATAGAATCTATAGACAGACAACACTTTGACACGTTGATAATTGCAATGCCCAAATGCATTTTTGTGAATTAAATTGACAGGATAAAAAGACAAATTTTAGTATGACCATAAGAGATTTGAACAACATACTGGCAAGAGCTAGCTATTATCACAATAAAAAAGCACCTATATCTCAGGTCCAGGGCCCTCTGCCTGAAGAGTGTAAGGATGCTATTTACCAAGTAATGTCTTACGCACATCAGTGATGCTTATTTATCCATGGCCTGCTTTTACGATGCAGAGATGAAAACACCTGCTTTGCAACATTGTCCAAGGAGCAGGCTAAAGTGGAGAGGGAACATGCAAAGCAGTTCCCAAGATAGCTAAGAAAACAGGAAGGTAGTGTCTACTTTCTGGTCATTATTAAGAGGCCCGGCAGAGAACTGAGGAAGTATATGCAAGCCCTAAAGTCCGCACTGTAGTTGGATAACGTGTTAAGCAGGGTCCTGTAGGACCTGAGTTACCTTGGCTTCTAAGAACAGTGAAACTGTTAGAGTAGGTACTCTTAGAGTTCATGAGAGTTCCTGGATAACATTGAAGAATATAGACTGTCTGGAATACCACGTTTCCAATCAGAAGGAAACAGAAGAGCAGGTCCAGCAGGAAGACCTGTTGAAAAGCCTGCTGGGGCATTAGGTGAGGAGACTTAACTTCTGAAGGGAGTGTAGCAGGTCTGCCTGTTGCAGTGGGCTCCAACGTCAGCTCCTTAAAAGTCATCATCTTCTCCGTTTGCCTGAAGACTGCTTTCCTTTTTATATCTTAATCCTCACTGCTGTGCATGCAAGTAAATCTGCTTTGCATTGTGAAAATAAATAGATAGGTAAGTAAATAAATTATTATTTTAAAAGAGACAAATTACTGCCAGTATATATAGCTCTTCAGACACTCCTGGCCTTTGCAGTTACCTGTTGTGGTATATTCATATTTGCAAGGGAGTTTAATGATACAGATGTCACTTGAGAATTAAAAAATAAAATACTAGATGCATTAAGGAATCATTCATTGTTTTATGTATTTAATCAACAGAGTTGAATACTATTCTGGCCTTTGGATACAACAAATTCTTCAAACCAAAACTCATTCCATTTAACATATCAATGAAGTTACAAAAACTGGAATCACTGCGTGGTTAAGATTTTTACAAATTATAACAACAGGACAGGACACAGAGTTGGAATATTGGTGTTCAGGGTATAAGACATCCCCCCACCTGCCCCGTCATGACTATCAGTGTTTGTACTGATCTTTCAGTCCTAATTGAAATAAAATCTGTGGCCCTTTTTGTTATACTGTTAACTTATCCTGCATCCATGATCTGGAAAAGGAGCATTTGATCTTTCATGAAGGGATTTTTTTTTTTTTAATCTAAACGTACTCAGATACCTCCTGTAGCTTTTAAGTTGCATCTCATTGAGTAGATTTGTCAAATGGGTAAATACTGCTGCATGGAAAGTCCAGAAATGCAGTGCATGTGTGTGAGGTGGGGCGTTGCCACACAAAAGGGAATTGCTATTCTGTTAGCACAGAGGAAAGGTGGATATTGGGTAGGCAACTAACACTACCACAGTGGTTAAGTTAATTATTAAATTTAGCAACAAGGATGACCCTGGTGACACTGGTGAAAAACAGCTTCAGTGATGTTAGTAGGATCAGGAGACAATTAGAGCAACTGGAGGTAAAGAGAAATGAAAAAGAAGAGAAAGTGTGAGGACAAAATTTTCTTGAAACTTGACTCTAAGAAAAAGAGAAAGCTAAAGAAAGTCAGTATAGGGTGAGCTATAAACACTACACAATTATATAGACATGTAAGTTTTCTTTTTATTAATTATCTTAGGCTTACAAAATTTTGAATTAAAATTTAGTTCAAATTCTTAAAATATGTTTAAATATATTTATTCTCAAGTATGAAAATGAATATGAATATAAATGTTTATATGTATGGACATTCATGACTTGAGTTGCAAGAGCTCATATTTCTTAAATTGTAAAATTAGAAGCAGAGTGTCATGAATGACATGAAATAGAAGATCATGGTTTAGCTGAAAACCAGCTTACCACAAATATTACATTGGAGGACTCCAATTCCTAGTGGTCACTGGCCTGCCAGTGGACACAGAGGAGCGTGGTCTCTCCTGGAATCACTTTTTATTTCTCATTTGTGGAAGGCTAGTTGAGTACTTTGCAAATATTATACCTGAGAAACCAAATGATGAATTTGGCAACATCTTGTTTTAAAAGACTTGTATTTAATATAGCAAATTAAAAACATGGTGTGGAAAGTCTGTAGTGGCAGTTTGATTCTTCTATTGCTGTTTCTCAAAGAAGGTAAGGGTTGTGGGATATTTCAGCCGTATGGAGTTGGACTGGGAAGCAGGGTGAACTTTTTTTCAACTTTATGGAAAAATGTGTTTATACAAGTGTTTATGATAAGTGAGTAGTTAAGTACAATCATATCTCTTACTGTGAGGAATGCATGAGGAATTTTTAGTTGAGGAAAAAGAATTTCCTTTTAATTTCACTAAGAAAGCTTTAGAATTATTGAATACTAAATTCAAAATTTGCATTTCAAAGCTAAGCCTTTTCCTAGGTTGAGAGACAGAAAGGAAAGGAACATTTATTCTCTTTTGTATTTTGTGCTCTGAATGAAATACTACTTTTTATTCAGTTTGGTATTCAAATTGGTATGCCCCAATTGTTTTACTGAAAATACTTAAAGATATGAAACATAATTGAGCCCAGTTGGTATCCTATTTTATATTAAAACCAGACAAATTTATATGGTACTTTTTCTCCTTATTTAATTTTTCTATGCATTTTTTCTAGACACAGTTTTCTTTGAACACTGAAATATTAAGTTATAAGAACATTCAGAATTTAAGCACATACTAAGGTTCAGTACAAATAGTAATATAAATATCATTCTGGATGAAATTTGTTTTACCCCTTTCCATGTTGAAATGTTCATTTTTGCATAAACATTATCTTTGGCTTCACTAAAGATTTATAATCTCCAGAATAGTTTAATTTTATGAAATGAATCATAGTCAATCTAGAGCTTCAAATAGTTCCTTTGTAAGAGACAATTTGTTGGTTACAATGCTCTTCTCACCTCTCTAGTCTACCTAAATATTAAACTTAATCAAATATCGCATTTGCCAGTATATTTACAAAAACATCAATATTTCATAATATTCGTCATTGTAATAAGAGTTAAGGCATAGATTTACAGACATATTAGATGGAAATTTAAAAAGAGTAATAATGAATTTTGGAGTTTTTATAAATAATGCAACCAACTGAAACAATAGTTAAATGACAATTATGATATCTGCCAAGCCTACAAATACTTACTTCTAAGGGAAAAACCATTCCAATGAGAGCTTTGATCACAGGATTGCTGGGTACACCTGGTTTTGTACAGTGTGATACTACTCAGAAGCACTTATGACTAGACTGTGACTGAAAGCTGCATCCAGGAAGTGTATCCACGCCAGACTATGAGAGTGGCCAGTGGAAAATGCTCTGAACAGCAACGTAATCATTGTCAGAAATCTGAACCAGAAACTGTAGAGTTTGCTCACCTTCTTTGTGTTAATATCCAATAATTCTTTCCACATTCCTTCTAGGAATATAATAATTTTTACCTATTAGAAACTTACTGGATATGGTTTAGGGAGGCTGACATTCTTCCTGCTTCTAAATGTCATGGATATGAAACAAAGACTGGTTCAGAGATGGGCACAGAGTCAAACTGTTGATTAGAGTCAATCGGAGTACCCCTTGTGGATATTATGTTCAAGTTGTTGGAATATACAGTCTCCTTCATCTGGGTCACAGAGATGTGTGATGTAACTCTAGGACTGTGGTGTCAATATGGCCATCACATGCAGCAGTCTGGTCTGATATATATTTATATATCTTTATCTATGTCTATCATCTATATATCTTTCTATCTATCTATCTAGAGATTGACAGAAATAATATTTGAGCCCCTGCATCAACCATTCCTGAATGTAGTGGTAAACCTTTACTTACCCGTTATGCACATCAACAGATTACTTTATGTTAATGATAATTTGCTTTGCATGTTTATTTGTAATTGAAAGTATCCCAATTAGCACAGAGAAAATTTATAGCCAAAGAAATCTTAAGCTTAAAAGAAACAGAGATAGAGTCCACTCATAAGGCTGGGAAAAAGAATCATAAGGAAGTCAAAGTCATGAGGAAGCAGAAGCTACAGGAAATAGATTGGTTTGAGGAAAAGAATGAAGAGCAGATGTTTGTAAAAATGCATTAAAAGCTAGTCACTGCTGAATCACCCAGAGCTGCTTAGAATCCAGTTCCAGCCTTTGTGAGACTGGGCACTGCTATGGTTTCCATTATACCTCAGTCCTGATTTCATACCTGAATGTCATATTTCCTTATATTCACTTGTATCCTTATAATAAACACCCCCATTATTTGATAAAAACTTGAATAATTCTGTTTTAACTGTACTCACAAGGGACCAATAAGTAAATTATTTTAAACTTTTTAATGAAATAGTGGACATTTCTCCTCTTTCACTACCATTGATGCCAGTGATGAACACATCTGAAATTGAAATGGGGAAATTATCATTTTCATCTGGAAAATTTTATGTGATGTCAGTGTATAAATAAAGCAAAATTTAAATGTAAAAATTACAGATCTTAACAATTAAATTTATATCATTTATTATATACTTACTCTTTAGTCAAGATGCTTTTGGATTAAAAGAAACAAAATATATGAATCAAATTTATAATGTTATAAATTAATATTATATAATTAACAACCCAAAATCAAGAGGCAGGGCAGGCACCAGACTCTATGGAATATCACTCAATAATTATATTTAAAAAATCCAGGATCTCTGCCAATAAATTTCAGAACACTGTATGAAATGAACAGGTACTTACAAAAGAAGAATTATTAAAGATGACCCAAAAAGAGAGAGAACATAAAGTAAAGAAAAAAAAATCTGATGTGCCCAATAGCTATTTTAAAAATGTAAACTATTATTAAAAATAATTCTATAAATTCTTATTCTTATTCCTATAATGGTAGAGTAGCTACTTTCATTCAGATAAAAATTATAAACGCTGTGTAAAATGTTGAAGAAATAGTGCCCAAAGTAAATAGAAACAGGAAGAAATTGACCCATCAAAGAAGGAAACTAAACTAGCTTTTCTCCTGTTAGTACAAGCTGGATTTTTACTGAGTTGAGGAGAGTAAGGAGGAAGATCCCATAAAGGAGGGACTAACAGAGGGGAGAGCCCTAAATCCATATTTGAACTCTATTTACATTCTTTGCTAACCACTGCATTGCACACGTGCTTGGGAGAGTTCAGAGTTCTCAGTGAAAAGCACAACCAGAAGACCGAGAAAAGTGAGCAGTTTCAGATGATGCCCGCTTTGGGGAGCCAAAACTTTGAGTTTGAATCAAATCAATGTAATTACCTACTAGAATAATAATAATCTTTAGAGCAAGATAACAGAATCCATTTCTACAATGTGTCCACCACAATATCCACCATGCAATGAAAAAATATAGTAGACAATGAGATGGAACATGAAATTATGACCCACATTAAAGAGAAAAAGTAGTCAACAGAAACCAATCACAAAATATTCTGAATATGGAAATTGGAATACAAGGACTTTAAATAAATGATTATAAATAAGTTTGGGAACTTGAAGTAAAATATGCTGATGATGAATAGGCAGATAGGGGATCTCAACAGAGAAATGGAAACTCTAAAAAATAAGCCAATGGAAATTCTACAGTTTAGCAAATCAATGTGTAATATTAAAAGTGTTCTCATATGTGGTAAAATAAGTGGTTACTAAGCTTGAGGATATTCAAATAGAAAATACTCAATTTTAAGAGACCAGAGAGGAGAAAGTTTGAAGATAAATCAGTAGATTCTTAGTGATCTGTGAGATTATACAATGAGGTCTAAGATATGTGTAATTGGACTCCATGAAGGAGAGGAGAGAAAGAATGGAGAATGAAAAATATTTAGAAGATATATTAATTTCCTCATGCTGACCTAACAGAATAACACAGACTGAGTGGCTTAAACAACAGAAATTTATTTTCTCAAAAGTTTTGAAGGCAAGTACAAGATCAAGATGCCATTACGGTCAGTTTCTTGTGAGTCTTCTATCTCTGTCTTTTGGGCTGCTGACTTCTCTCTGTGCCCCCACATGGCCTCTTCTCTGTGGGCATGCAGAGAGAGCGATTTAGTATCCCAAGGACACCAGTCCCATTGAATTAAGGCCTCATCTTTATGACCTCATTTAACATCTGTTACCTCCTGATGGGCCCTATCTCCAAGTACAGTCATGTAAGGGGTTAGGACTTCACCATAAAAATTTGAGGGGACTTAATTCAGTCTATAATGGAGGAATAATGGCTAAAAATTTCCCAAATGTGGTAACAAATATCTACTACCAGACCCAAGCAAGAAAAATATAAATAAAAACACACCTAATTTTATCATGATAAAACTTGAAAAATAAAAATAGACCATTTTAAAAGTAGGCAGACCTAGTTACCTCACCCCAAAAATAAAAATAAAAGTAGGCAGAGAGAAACAATGCATTATCTACAGGGGACTAACAATACCAGTGTCAGCTGACATCAAAAATAATGGAGGACAGATGACAGTGCAGTGACACCCACAAAATGCTGAAAGGATGTCTACCATGAAGTTTGTATTCAGAAAAAAAAGTTGTTCAAAAATAAAAGTAAAATAAAGACATTGTCAGCAAATGTCAGCTTAGAGTATTGGTATCCAGTAGAACTGGATGAACTTTTATGGAAACTACAGCATATGTAGATGTAATACATATGTTTATGTACATATATGTATGTATACGTGTGTGTGTGTTTATATGATAACAATGGTACAATCAATGAGGTATAAATATAATTATACTCTTTGAAAGCTGAATCCAAATTTTAGACATGCAACACTTTTTTTGATTTCCCTCTTCTTTTTGACTTGGATTATACTGTACCACTGCCTTTCTTTCTTTGTACTCCGGAAAATTTTACTGAACATTCAAGATTCAAGTCAAGTAATTCTCTCTGAGGGCAACTTCTTGACAATTTACAGAGTAAAGATGTGCTCAGGGCTTCTCTAATAGCAACTATAGCTTTACTCCAATTTATTGTAGCTGCTGTGTATGATACTGCCATGGTAGGGCCCTCAAGGCACAATATTTTATTTATTTACATAGCAGGCACTGGTTTTTATTGTTCTTTGTATCTGCCTTAGCTCCTACCAACATAACTATCTCTTGTTGGTTGAGAGAAGAGATAATAAAGCAACATTGGAAGGAATGAACGCATTGTTGGATGAAAGGGATATCAGCGTGAGAAAAGAACTTTTAGGGAAAAGCAGTTTGGACACACTAAGTTTGTGGTGCTAAAGTAGCAATCAGGTAAAGACATAAAAGCTGTGAAATGTAGATTTGGATTACAAGTGAGAGGCAGGATTTGGAGACATAGATGGTGAGCGTGAATGAGACTCTAAACTCACTGTAGAAGAATAAAAGACAAAAAAATTTTTTAATAATAATAATAAAGGAAAAGATCTCCCAGATATTTCAAGATGTAACTTTTTTTGTGCATTTATCCCATAGCCACTAATCTCTATAAGTCTAAGGCTTTTATAAAAAAAAAAAAAAGATATATTTTGTCTTGTAAGAAAGATTTTGACTATATAAACCATGGTTCACAGAAAAATATTTTAATATGTTACAGAGGCTTATTGGCTAGTCAGACTTATCCTGACTCATTACTTTCATAAGTTAATGTCCTACTGTTTAAAATGGAACTTTCTCTCTGTATAAGTTCTTTATCTTCTGTTTTCATGATTAACATCTGGCATCAATAATATGGTAGTTTAGGAAACAATTTTAATCATGAGGGCTTTTTTGAGGATTTGGTTTGTTTGGGGTTCTAGCTTTATTACTTGCATATGCTATCATTCTCTTTAAAATTCAAAATTAAACATTGACTAATTTTTTTTCAGGTCTTGAAATAACATTGCTTATACTCCATGGACTGTCATGGAAATTTGTGAGCTAAGTCCAGTCACTTTAACAGATAATTTGGTTTCTCCTGCAAGAGATTTTGTTTTCTCCTGCAAGAGATTTTGTTTTAGCCATGTTAATTGATTCACATTACAGAGGGCTTTCTGACATCGGAAAGGCATTCAATTTTCTATTTTGAGAAACACGGTAAGTGTGGCAATGAAAATTTTCAGGGCCTGACAAAGAAAATAGTAAAGTTATTGTAAACATAATAAAAATGCAGTTAATCAAAAATTCTTGGGATTTAGAGCTGGAAAAACAGTTTCATCAATAACTCAAGCTTATCATTTCTCAAACAGCAAAACTCTAAGTAAGGCCCAGACAGAGAGACTTGTCCATTTTGTTATCCGCTAGTGATAAAGCTAGGACGAAATAAAACCCAGGTCTTCTGGTCAAATTCTGCACTCTTTCTACTACCAGAACAAATTTGCAGGACTGCACAAGCACATATTTTTAACATGACTTTTTATAGCTATGCCTATGTGTGCAGTTACTCATGATGCGGTCATGTTCAGTTGTCCATCTTACAGAGGTGAAAAGTTGAATTGGTAAGAATGAGAATAGTTATACAAGAACCCTGGCTTCCTCAGCCCCTGCTGGATTCTGGGGGTTCTTCTCCCTAGTTTCTCGGGGTCCTTATAGTGTTTGATCCCTAGTTGCCTCCGTGGTGATGGCTCATTAATACATCCTGTATTGGGTTTTCTACCTCACTTCCCTCTAAATTCTATTCTTGTCTTTCACACCCAAATCCTTGTCTCAGAATCTGCTTTAGGGATGTATAACTGAAGCTAAGACAAAGAGAGAATTGGAAAGTAAGTGTTCCAACTTCCTAGCCTCTATACACAAGTGGAAAATACAAAATGGGACTTGGCAGTTGACATGACTGACCAGCCACTTTGCTGTAGCACCTATCATTAATCTCATCAGCAAATAAGAAGTATAGAGTCTAGATTTGCTGTGGTTGCCTGAAATCATCCAAGAAGTCATTGGTGTGACTGACAAGCATAATCTGTCATTTACTTACCACCAACTACGGGATGTGAGCACATGTTCCCTGTGGCTGGACTACACCAGAAATAGAAAGGGACTGAACTTCTTTTGTTTTATTTGGTTCTGCAATCTCGTTTCTCTGCTTTCCAGACAGAAATACCACCTTTGATTTTTGATTTAGTAAACATTTTGATTTGTTTGTGCAGTTGAAACTTCTATCAGTATATATCTAGCAATTTACTTTTAGTGGTTAAAAACCACAGCGATTTGTTTCTTTATGTGTATTTTTCTTAATCTCAGTCATAACCTCAGTGACTAGATTATCTTCTCTTAGACAACGGGCTAACTGACTACAGGAAACTGATTCTACCAGGATCTAAGACTCTGGTAGGGCTTCTAATTCTACTTTCTGATTTAAAAAAATCTCATATAGGCATAGCATATTTCTGACACATTATCTTCCACTCAAATTAGACTGATTAGTTTCTCTACTATGTAATACATGTTAGCTATTTTTTTCTTTTGCTCTAGCTACTCTATTTCATAGCCCTTCAGACTTCCCTAGACAAAGTTCGTGGCTCAAGAAATGTTTGTTAAAGGAATCGTGAGTAGAGGCTCACTTCTCACTTAGAAAAGGATAATTAGTGGTGTCTGAACATTTGTTGCTTTTCAAAGATACTGTTAGATGCAAAAAAAAAAAAAAAAGGGATGTGGTGAGAGTAAAAGAAATAACAAAAAAAGAGAGGAACTGCACAGCAGATACTTTTTTGCAAAAGAGTTTTATGTGCTTGGAATCATGCAACTTTTGATGAATGGTTATTGTGTAATATGTACCATCTGGAATTAAAATACTTATCATTTAGTTACGTAGATAAAAAGAGAACATTTGGACATTTTTACAATATGTTCACAGAATAAGCAATCTTTTGATTGCAATAAAAGATATATAGAAACCGTTTTTTGGCCATGACTTATTTTTTCTTGTGTGCATGAAATATGAGAAATTTAATGTAAAACTAGTTTTCTTGTGAACTTTTCCTTTGGGTTTGCCAATAAGGAGATGATATAATTATTTCCAGATTTGCATTGGTTTAGTTCTATTGTGCGTATGTGGCTCTGTGCGTGTGTGTGTAAAAATGCTAAATGAGCTATCATTTTGGAATATTTATTCTCATTTACTACTGTGCACAATTTAAATTTAGTAGAATTTCAAACTAGTTTTGGCACGAAGCCCCTAAACTATGTGGTATTTAATTGTAGAGTGGTTTGGTATACATTTACATGGCGTCTATAAAGATCATTTCGATTGGGTGTGGGCTTATTTTGTTTTCTTGTGAACATGCTCAAATTCATAACTCCAATTCAGAAAGATTACTTGGACTATTAATTCATTGCCCTCAGTCACAGCTGTTTTCTTTTATAAACACAGAAGCTTTGATGTGGCCATTCTCATTTTATTCTGTTGAGATCTTTCCCCAGATATTTGGAATTAATACTTAGCACCAAAAGATTCTGTCAGATTGCTTAGAAATTGTTGAACTGTCTTGGCCATTTTGTATTGCTGATAATTTAGATTACATGTTCATTTCTTTGTGAAGTTTATTTGCTTAGATTCTCAGAGTAGCAATTTTCATTTTCCTAAACAATGCACTGGTTTTAGAGAACACTTCACTAATTAGCTTTATTTCTTTCATAAATTATGCATGCTTTTATTCAAAGTTTGATGTACCTTGTGGGACTTATAACTCAGGGTTGAATCTAGTAGTGATTGGGGTATTTTCCTTTTTCTGGGCTGTCTTGTATTTAAAGGTTTTTATAGCAACAGCAACTAATTCAATCAGGTTTTCCTTTAAGCACTAGAAGCACCTAGCTGATATAGCTGTATAGATGAGTGAATAAAATTGGTTAGTTTGACAAAGTGAGGGGAAAACTCTTATATAATCTATTGCTGCGTACCTTTACCCATTATTGAATAAAATACTTAAACAGTTAAGAAAAGGAAACATTGAATTTTCCAAAGACTACTGTTACAGACTGAATTGTGTGCTCCAAACATACATGTTAAAGCCATAATCCCCAGTACATCAGAATGGACTGTATTTGGAGACAAGTTCTTTAAAAAGGTGATTCAGTTAAAAAACAACTTTTTTAGGGTAGTTTCTTATCTAACCTGACTGGTGTATTTCTGAGAGGAGGAAATTTGAACACCCTGAGTGACACCAGGATTTCATGTGCACAAGAGAAGGACCAAGTGAGGGGAAGACACAGGACAAGGTGGCCATCTGCAAGCCAAGGAGAGAGGCCTCAGGAGAAATCAAACCTGCCAACACCTTGACCTTTGACTTCCAGCTTTCAAAACTGTGAAAAATATTTTTTTTTTTTTTGTCTAAGCTACCCATTCTGTGGTCTTTTGTTTGGCGGCCCTGGCAAACAAATATAACCTCCAATCTCAGGAATATAAAGATTTTAATGTTTTAAAAGGAGAAACACATTTAGCTGTAAATTTAGAAAGAGTGACAATCAAATATAAGCTTTTTGGAGTTTCATAAATTTAAAAAAAAGTAGGAGGAAGCTATATGGTAATTTTAATATTTAACTGAAGAGCAAAATCTTGTCATTAGAGAAAAGAGGAAGTTTACAAATATCAGGCATACAGGGAGTGAAAATTTGTGGAGATGTGGTATAGAGGGGTTGCTAGATTATTATTGTGGGACATTAGAGCAAAGTTGTATATGTAGACCCAATGGAGCAATGTGATTTTACTAACAGCATACACAGTATTTACTCCCAACGTGAAATGAGTACCTACCTGTACACTTGCAAGCTGAAACATTGTCAAAGCTTGTTTAGATTCAGTCACCGCAGTCACATGACCCAGAAGACTGCAGAATTCCTTTCCCTCCTGCTGTGGCTCCTTCATGACACTCTATTCGTCTTTACTTTTAACTCCCGCTTCCTTCTGCTTTCCCTAAATCTTTTCCTTCCTACTTCAAACATTTATCTCATCCCAGAACTGATGTAGACACTCTAGGTAGAAGATTTCAAACAACTGCATATCATTAGGTCTTTAGTCGGGTAATGATGGACAGAGAAGATACTGTCTAAGCGTATTTGTCTCACATCTCCCCAGGATCCCATTGAAATCATCATGCAGAATTTTTAAAAGAAATAAATCCATTACAGCTAAGAGGATTGAGGAAGAGGTCAACCGTGAATGGCAGATTTCAGCATCTCTTTGGATGACAGTGGAAAGACAATGAGCATGTGTCAGAGAAGACAAAGTTACATTTCAATAGTTACTGAGAGATGGATGTAGAAAAGAAGCCCATATCTTATCTTAACCTTGCAAAAAAGATATTTATATACTCATTATACTCTTTTTTAACCATCTTTTTTAAACTTTCACATTTTAGAAGCAGTTTACAGGCAATGCATGGAAAATCTAGTTAATGTTTAGTAAAGGGTAAACTTGAACAATTTTGACCATGAAGTTAAAGATATATTTACTAGAAGATCATGGCAGAGTAGAAAAAAGGGTTCTCTTTTCACATAGAAAAAAGTTGAGATGATTTTACAGAGTTGTTGAAACCAGAAATAGAACTGCATTTTTTAAAATTCAAGTTTATTACCTAAGTTAAGAAATAGAAATAATAAGATAGCTACCAAAATATAGGAAATAGAGAGTAGGTCGGTGTGAGTATGCTAAATGATATTCTATAACAGAGTCAGTGACGAATGCTTAAACTTGCTTAAAATCAGAGAAATAAAAACATGTTAAAGCAGCAATGTGGAAAAAACTCAAACCAGTAAATATTTGAAGTATTGTTTCTAGAGAATTGGACTGGAATTGAAAGAATGGGGCAGGAAATCATCGTGGGTTTTTTTGGGGGGTGGGGTGGGGTAGTTTTCTTAGCTGATTTTTACCAAGCTCATGTATCATTTGGTAAGAAATACAAAATTAAGTTGCAAATATTATGCTAATTATATAGCACCAAGTTTTCAAAATCTGTCAATTTACATCACTGAACAGTTACGCAGAATATGAATGAATCATTAAGGATAGGCTGTTATGCCATGATAGCAGATACCACAAATTTCAATGGCTTAATACCCCCCAGAAAGTTACTTTCTCTCAAATACTATCTGTGCCTGTAGCAGTCAGCAGGGCAGCTCCATCCTGAGGAATCCCCCAGAGAGCTACAGAGGAGCTGACAAGAGTGGCAGCCCAGACCCACTACCATGGGAACCTGGAGCATGCGCACATTCCCCCTCCTCACCATAGCAGAATGGAAGGGAGGGTTGCACCTCAGCAATGGAATCCTTTGATCCGGAAGTGATGCCTGTCATTACCATTCATTGACCAGTGACCAGAACTTATCATATGGCATTTCTTCTTTCTTTCAAGGAGACAGGAAAGTTTAATCCTTCAGTGTGTCAAGAAAAAGAAGAAAATAGATGAGGGAACATTGAAACTCTCTACTACAATAAAGAAATTTGCATTTAAGATTTTAATAGGCTCATATTATAATTAGTCTTTTGGAGCCTCTACAGACCATTAAGATAGTATGAGTGAGAAAGAACTAATCAATTATCAAGATCTTTTTCTGCCTCCATGTATGTTTTCTAAAATTTTATTACAAAAATTTTCAAACAACAAAATTGGAAGAATTTTTACAGTGAATATCTATAATCTGAGCCTTTGGACTCTATCAGTCTCATTTTGCTATGTTTGCTTTATCACATATTCCTTACAGATATATTATTGTCTAAAACTTCTTTAGCATATTTTTGCTTGAGAACCTCAAATAATAATAATATCAAAAATACTACTGATTATAGTCGTATTTGTTGAGCACCTACTATAGTCTAGGCATCTTAAATACACTATTTCTAGTCCTCAGAGGACTAGCATATAAAGTACAAATTATTCTCTGCCTACTGCAGTTAAAGAACCAGCGATCAAAAACTTTGAGTAACTTGCTCAGTTTCCCTTAGCAGATCTAGGATTCAAATTCATTTTTATCTGACTCTACATCATTGGTGCTCTTACTACCTACTGTATCTCACCAGCCTTGATTTTTAAAAATTTTTTTAAATTTATTTTTATTTTTTAATTGAAGTGCAGTCAATTACAATGTGTCAATTTCTGTCACTAACCTTGATTTTAATACATTAGAAACCACTGAGTCCACCCAAATCACTTTCTGTCCCTATCCTCCTAACTATATAAAAACAGTATATGATCTAAATTTGCTAATCTTGTGTAGAAAATACATTTGCTCCATCTCTCTTTCCATCTCTCTGAAGGCAGTGTTTCTGCTTCTCAACCTGGATAGTGTTCCCAGTCTGTATTCCTACTAACCAACAGCTTTGTTATGTCACTTTTAATGCAGGCTGGAGGCCAGCAAATGGAATATATGGCAGGGCTCTTGCCCTGTTGGAAACAAACCCTGGCACTATTACATACACCATGGGTAGCTCTGCTGATGGCTTTTGCAAAAGGCACTCCTGCTAGTCATTTTACTGTTCTGATCTTTTTCCAGGACAATTTTAACTTGTCTTAAGAAATCTTTAAGAACTGACAGTGAGTCTCTCTCTCTCTTTTTTTTTACACTTGAACTGTGTTTACTCAGCTGAATGTCACAAAGAAAGTGATATTTTTCCAAATGTAGAACAATAAATTAAAAATTCAAGATAATAATCCTGCAATTTTACTAATTATGTGTTCTATTTACCTAACAGTTTTGAATTCTACAACATGCTCATACTGTATCATTTTTGTTCTTTTCCCAGTACAGAAATGTTCTGAGCAAGGTAGTCCCAAGATCTGTCTCATGTGCATAGACAAAAATTCCCTACAGTTTTTTGGTAAATGTAACATTTTGTTGTTTTGCTAAATTATGAATTGCCTTCAATATATGCAATGCTTCAGATGTTGTGCAAAATATCATTTCATAGTACACAATAACTTTTAAATCAGTGTGTTAATAATCAATTGCTGTAGGTATATATGTAATATCTTAAACTAATTTTGTTACTCTTTTTTCAACCATAATGGCATATTTTATAATGAGAGGTGGTATAACACAGTGGTCAAAAACAGAAGCTCTGAAGCCAGACAACCTAGGTTTAAACCCTGTGTCTGTCATTCACAGCTCCATGACATTGAGCAAGATACTTAAGCTATTTGTATTATTCGAAATTTTTGTCATTTTGTGTTGACTCCCCTCTGATTCCAGGGTGCTAAAATAAACTAGAAGCACTTGCATCTGATATTCTTCCAAAATCATACTTCTTTGGACTCTTTGACCTCGGTGACATTCACTTCCTCTTTATTTTACTGGTTCCTTCCTAGGGGCACACCCAAAATCTCATTACTTAGCACTGGGCTACTTAAGACATTTTAAGGTGTAGTCTCCTAAGCTCAGATCACTCTTTTTCTTCCAGGTCGTGTATTCTGAAATTCCCCTCAAACTCTGTTTCAGTCTTTTCCTCCCAATTTACCTATCCATCCTGATTTTATTTCCTTCGCTATCCAACTTCAATCTCACGGTTCACTGGCCTCATTCCTTAACTCTCAATGCCATTGGACTATTCCCTGTCATCGCATCAAAACTTAAAACCTGTAGCTTGGATCCGCTCAATCATTCTTCTTAGTTCCTTATTTGTAAAATGGTCTTGTTTAGAGAAATTGTGTGCAATTTTGTGTATTGCTGTGTCTGCTAATGATACTTCTACTCATCAGTTATTGGGTACTTTCTATGTGTCAGGTGACAAGAACTGCACATCTGTTCTTTCTCTTACCCTCATAGCAAAAGCGTAAGATAGTTGATATTGTTCCCCATTTTGCAGATGAGATCCAATGCTTAGAACTGTTAAGACATTTTCTAAAGATCAAAGAGTTAGTAAGTGGCACAGGCAGGATATGAAACTCAATCTTTTTTCTCCAAAACACAAGTTCCCAACAGCTGTACCATGTAATTATCAATATACATGGCTTCAAATGCACTATTACATGCTTTCTACTTGTCCTTTTTTTAAACTTTCTCTTCTTGCTGTTTCTTGGACTCAACAAATACCTTTTGTCATCCTATTTTTCCTTCTATTTTTTTGACAGTTATGCATTCTTTACCTATATATTGTGGTTAACTTTATATATGATATATACTCCTAACTTTAACCAATAAAATTTACACTCCTCCTTGCCAATGCATGGTCTTTAGAACACTTTAAACATCTATATATATTTCTCTGTCTGTCTGTCTATCTATCTTTCTGTCTATTATCTATCTATCAGTATCTACACACACATTTACGTTCAGTCATTTTGGGGAATTAATTGGATTGACACCAGTTTTTTCAAAGATGTCATCTGGGAATTTCTTTTCACCATATCAGTTGTTCTAGGTTTTTGGTTTTTTGTCTTTTTGTGAGGGGGGAACCAAATAAAACAATTCTGTTACAGAATTTCTACCATCACAGCCAGCATAAGTCCATTTTTATTTTTCTAAACATTATCATTTGAAAATATCATTGGATACTGCCTTTTTTCTTTTTGGCTATAAGTTCATGATATTTACATGGAGAGATCATGGATAATGTTGTTTTGTCTTGTTCGGTGTTTTCGTTAGGGCTGTAAATGAGAGCTTGAGCATTTATTATAATCCCATCATTTTAAAAATGGCTTCAGTTTATACCCTCACAATTTTTCTTGATTTTGTTTTAGTAGTCACAATGTATACATCAAAAAATGGAACAGCAGATTATTTGTGAATCGTAAGGACAGTCTAGTAATTTTGTGTGGATATTTTAAAAAATTAAAAAATAAAAAGAATTGCTAGTAGAAAGCTCATTTGATTCCTCACAGCTTTGTATGTTAATACTTAGAATTATGTGTTCATTCTCCTAATGCATGCTCTGTTCCTGACTCAGTCTTACCTCATGGGACCATGAATATTTAAATGCAGAATTCTTCCAGAATTATTGGAAATGTTAATAAAATTTAGAAAATTTCACCTCTATGTTTACATATCTATCCAGGCCTCTCATAGTCATCATTCAACCACTTACATGACATCTCCTCTTGGATAAATCAAAATAATTTCAAGCTAACCATGTCTAAAAACAAACTCATGATCTTCTCCTCTAGACACATTCCCTGTGGAAAATGTACCTCCATCTATTCAATTATGCACACAGAGTCCTTCACACCTCCTTGCTCTCATTTCCACCTGTCCAATCGACCATCAAATTCAGATGGTTTTACCTCCTGATTCCCTCACCTTTGTCCACTTCTGTTTCTACCACCATAATCAGTGATGTTATACTTCAAAATACCTTTCCTTTTGCTAATTTATATTAAAATCCTAACTGATCTTCTCACAACTAGTCTTGATCCCCTCCAAATTGTTTCACTCACTGCATCGAGAAGAAACTTTTGCAAACGTGTATGTATGCACATATCTATATATATCTAGTACATATCTCTATTTATATTGTATACATATGGCCCCAATGGTAATAACAAACACTTACTTAATGCTTACTATGCCATGTATCCTGCACTATTCAAGACACTTTACATTGTTCTAACTCACTTAATTCTCACCATAATTTAGGTGCTACCACTCGTCCTCATTTTACAGGTTAGAACAAACTGAGGCACAGAAATTTAAAGATCCTGCCCAGGACCACAGAACAGTGATGCTGGTATTTGAAAGCAGCAATGTTTTAGCTTCAGTGTTAATGTTGTCTACCACTACATGATTACCTCTCAGTGAACATATTCTCTTATGACTTAAAACCTCTTCAGTAACTTCCAAATTGTTCCTAGAGACCGTAAAGTCTTTAAATGTTACCTAGAATATTCTTCCCTCTTACCGTGTGTTGTTAAATACTTCTCATCTTTTATGTGTTTCCTTAATCATTATTTCTTTAGGGAATCCTTTCATATTCCTTTGCACCATGCAGCTCTCTGTTAATAGCACTTATCACAGATGAAACTTTACATATTTTTGTGATTATTCAGTAAATTGATGTTTCATATAAATTGTGCACACTATAACATTCCCAGTGTGTAGTACAGTTGCTATATATATACGTGGCACTCGATATATATCTTATAAAATAAATGAAAAAAAGACAAGGAGGAAGGAAGAAAAGAAAGAAGGAAGGATGGATGAAAATCCTTCGAGTTGAAAGGTCTAATAGGAATATTTTACAATTTTGCTTTCATATCAGGGATTCTTTTTATATCCATTCTCTCTTTTATTTTAGATTGAAGTACAGTTGATTTACAATTTATATTAGTTTCAAGTGTACAGCATACTGATTTGGTATTTTTGCAGATTATATTTCATTATAGGTTATTACAAGATAATGGGTATAATTCCCTGCACTATATCCTTTCTCTTGAATCATCTCTGTCTGAACATTTCTGGTGGTAGGAAACTCTACCTCAAGAAAAGCTACTTCCATTGCTAAACGACTTTGATCAACTATCAGAAAATTCTTCCTTAGCTAGAGCTGAAATATGGTTACTTGTAAATTTCACCCATATGTTCTGCTTGCTCTTCATTTTGGAGCCTCCTGGAACATGTGTTATCCCCTTTTTCACATGGCAAGTTTTCAGATATTTCAAGCTATTATGTTTCTCTCAGCAGATTCTTTTATTCTAGCCTAATGACACCTGGTTACCGGTATTTTTATGGAATAATTTTATATGATATAATTTTCTGTATATGCTTTGAAGTCTTTTAAAATTATTCTTTTTAATGTCAACTAACTTGGTTTTTTGCCTTCAGCCAGTATTAAAAAACTGTTCAATGTATGTTCATTGGTTCTTTCCTCCCACCCCCAAATACCTTTTGGTATGAAAATACACAGTCAACACTGCACTTTATGTTTTCTTCTTGGGAATTCACGTAACAGAATAACACATTAAGTTTCTGAGAAGCCTTGGATTAAAGTAACATGTTGAACTTTCATTAATGTGGTGTTTCACAAACGTATATGAACCTTTTTATATTTCTACAAAGTATATCCTATTTTATAGGCTTTTTCAGAATACTGTCTAGAAATATATATAAATGAATGTGTTAATCTATATGGAATATTAATTGTTAATAACATGTATCTAACAAAATTAGAAGTGTAAGAAAACTACACTTTGTACTTAACAAAATCATGATTTTTTAGCAAGATCCTAATTTTTTTAACTCATGAAAAACAGGTATGGTATGTCAAGTGATTAGAAAATAATTTTTTCTTATGTTTGCTGGGTCAAAAAGGAAAAATGGGTAGAAGAAAAACATATCTTAATATATTCATGCTGGAAAAATGGAAATAATTGTTACTATGACACTTTTTATTAAAAATTTATTCTTAACAAAGCTTGTGAATCAGCCTCCTGAAATAAATATTTTACTTCTGTTTTGTTAGAAAGCATTCACTCTTTTTATTTAAAAAGTCCAGAAAACACTGGCAAATATAAGAACTGAACAATTTGCAATTCAAGTGGATTTCAAGTGTTAAAACACTAAGATTCTGTCAGAAATGTGTTATAATAAATGTAAAACCTAGGACTTGTTTAATTGCTACAGTATATTGTACAATATCTAAGAACAGCAGCTGTAAGAAGTTGTGAACTCAAAATGACTGTTGCTCTGTTATTTAGTATTAAATGACTAGAACTTTCTTATATAATATTCAATGCATTTCATACCCATTCTTGACTAAATGGCAAACTTACACTTACACAAGCTACTTAACAATCTGAATTTAATTATTCCTTAATAGCTATGATAAAGAAATGTCTCCTTTTTCCATTTTCTCTAGAAATTTCTACCTCCTGTTAGAGTACTGTGTTTATACTGTAAATATAGTATCTGCATAAGTAATTTTGAACGTTTGCAGACAAATATGTGCTTTCTATCCCATAACAGTGTATTTGCGTTACTTGGTGTTAGTAAGCTGTGAAAAAGACAAAAAGAAACTATCTTTGAGTTGATAAACTATCTTAACTCTGTGTCTGTTTTATTAATCAAAGAAAAGCAGGCTGTGCTACATATCATTGGCAAAAGCAACTTTGAATAGAAAAAAATAAGCTACACAAATAAAAATGGTGGCCACAAACCATTAGAAATGTGATTTTTATCTTAAACCTATGAATGGTAACCATGTCATTTCATGTCAGAACTATTAGCTCATTAAATCAACTTAAGATTGTTGACGACATGTTTAAATAATGACAGCCTGAAGGAGCCTGAAGCAGGTCATTAAATCCGTGGGGATTGGTGGTTTGATTTCATTTCCATCCAGACGGAGGTAGCGAAGATGAGGTCCGTAACTGAAGGAATCTTGTTCTGCAGGCAGTGTGGTAGGAAGGGCAGGACATATTACAGAGACGTTAACGTCTGCGGAGACAAAGATAGCACGAATGAATGAATGGAACACAAGAGACTGCGGGTGGGGAGACCAAGAAGCTATGACAACAGTCTGATGGAGGGCCTCGTGGCCTTGTCTGTGAAAGTTAAAGAGAAACAAACGCTTTCTTTGCAAGTTGGAAGTTATGCATATCTGTTTAATGAAAGTAACCCTGAAAAAATGTCTAGTCATCCCAGTCTATATATTGTTATTCTTAATACAGAGCATTAGAAAAGACATACTGTTAAAAGTTGTGATGGAAACAGAGATGTGTAAGATATATCACTTGTTTTCTACCCTTGGCAAGGTAGCTATGGCATGATTAGTTTATTATAGAATGAGGAAGGTGGTATTTGGGCATTAGAGTCAGAGGCAATGGTTCAGAGCTGGTAGCAAAAGAATGGGTAGGTGGATGGGTGGATTGATGGATGCGAAAGTAGAAAATCGGTCTATTACTAGAGAAAGTGCTTGAAAATTACCTTAAAAATGCAAACACTCAAACTAATAGTACATGACAAGGTTTTTTAAATGTATAGTTAATATAACTTTATATATGTGGTACTTGCAGAAAACAACCTTGAATTGCCATACTTAAGTGCATATAATTGGAAAGGAAACATTTGCCAAGAATTGAATTACAAAAATTCAAGCCAGGAAATACCTCGTCAGCCTTTTCACAGGGTTAGGATGTGAGAAATCATGCACCTGCCTTGGAGCAGAGCCCTTGGCATCGACGTCTGTACTGAGATTTAGGAACATTCAGGAGAGAAGACTGTTAAGCCAGCAAAATTCTGAGAAGTGTGCACAATAGCTGATCTCAACCATGATTCCATGTACTCCCTTTAAATCCTATTTTGAAACTGTTTTGAGCGAGAGATGGTCCCTTAGAAGATAAGGCCCACCTAACTTTGGCAGTGGCTTTCCTTTGTGTCCCGTTGGTGCATACTGACTCATTTTGAAGGACTTTATACTTACAGTGAGGGTGCTTTGCTCTATTCTTATGCCATTTTGTGAATTCAACTTGCTAAAAATAATGACTTGGATTTGTGTAACAGATCTGTGTTCATCAAGTTATATTTCTTCACATAATCACTTTATCATCACACAGCCCTTATCAGGCAATATTATTATGCTCCCCAGATGAGCATTGCTGAACAGTGGTTCAGACAGGTAAGGGGGTGTGCACCGGGTTCAGCTGCCTAGTCCATTTCCTGCTCTACAGTTTTCCTTGCCTGCTGGAGAGATTACGTCCCTTTGGATAGGTCATTTCCTTAGCCCTGTCACCATCCACGCATGTCTGAATGAACAGAATGTAAAAACAAGTGTTTTAAATTAAATTATATTTTCATAAGTTATTTATAATGTTTCTGAGAAGAGTTACCAAGAAGGAACTCTTTTGAATAGATAACGTTTTTTGCCAAATTTTAAGTCCCCTAAAATGTTCAGAAGAAATCGTTTTGCATAAGAAAATTTCACTGTCCTATAAATTCTGAGAACTCTTCATATAAAAGATACATTTCTTGGAAACCACTTTATTAACAGCTAGAGTAGATTATGTGGTAAAAAGAACTAAGTACTTTAACAGTTAGTTTAACACAGTATGATACATTGGTGAGCCAATAATTCTTGCCAGAAAAATTCTTCTTTTACGTTTATTTTCTTGGAATATAGAATGACCATCCCTGATATCTACATTAAGAAGCAAGTCAATCAATTTCTCTTTGTTGATGTAGTTGCTATTAAAATGTTTCTTACCTCTATTTATAGAAATTTATCTTAAATCTTGTATTTCGGGGATTGAAGAGAAATGTGCTATGATTATAATGTAGGAGTGGGAAAAAACACCTAAAATGGGAAATCTTGGGCTCAGATCCTGGCTATTATGTTTATCCTCTGTCCTTGGGAAAACAGCCTCACCTAGTTGAGCCTCAGTTTCTCTTTTTTTCAGAAAAAGGAGGAGGCTAGAGCCCAGAAACCTGGGTTTTATAAGCTGTCCAGGTAATTCTGATGCACAATGAGGGATGAGGACAATTGAAAAATAGAAATATATGAGAAAACACTCTGAAAAAACTCTCTAAAGAGTGAGTGGAAGAACAGAGTCCTCTTTGTATAACTCTGTAAATGCCAAGCATAGGTGCCCAATTGTGTGTTGAATGTTGCTCCCTCACCCCTGAATACCCTGTCTCAAATCCCCAGGGGAATCCCCAATTCACAAACAGGGCTCTATGTGGAATCACTTTAAATTAACTTCTTACATCAAATGTCAGTGGGACTTTTGTTGTCAGATAAGGAATCCACCTGTAGAAGCACAGAACTTTTCTTCTAGAAAAAAAAATTGTATCTATATGGGTTGATACTGGCTGTTCTACTATTTGCTTCAGTGAAACAGACCTAGCTATTAACGTTTTTTTTTTCCGTTGCATCTTCTACTTTAACTATAAGATTAAACAATGTGTCTCATCACCATGGAAAACTCAGTGGTGTGGTAGCAGCCTGCTCTTTAGTTCCAGGATTTTATACTTAAGTATACTGTTTGAAGAAAAATTGAATAACCAGTGGAAAAATAGTCTATTCTTATAAATGGCATGTTTATGTAACTGTTTGCTTAAAGAAAACTAATGAGTAATAACCAGGCAGCAATGCCTTCTGACAATTATCTGTGTTATTTTCCTATCAACCATCCAACAGATTCTCACTTTAGGAATGTATTTTATAAGGTTGTTCTGAATCGCCTCAAGATTATCTTCCTAAAGGGATCGTGCTAGGGTTGAGAATGCATGGAGAACTTCCAGCTGGTACTAACACCCTTGTGGTTGGACTGAGATATTGTCCACTTTTACACCAGGGTCAGTCTGGTCTCAGGCATAATTGTGAAGATGCCAAGTTTGCCTTTAACGTCTCCAACCTCTTCTTTCTATAACCACTTCTTCCCTTGGTGGCACCTCTGCCTCCAAGGCACTTTGCACTCATTTCTCTCTTTCTTATCAAAAGCTATTTTCAGGGAAAGGGGTGGGTATGCTACCTTGCTGGTTGTCATTTGTCCAAAGGAGTTGCCAACTGCCAGGGACGTTTGTTTCAATTTTAATTGAGCAAAGTCTTAAACTACAGTATCGGTTCCCAATGCATGCTCCCCAGAACAGCAGTCTCAGCATCCCTAGGGAACTTGTTACAAATGAAAAATCTCGGATCCCACCAGACCTATTCAATCAGAAGCTCTAGGGTGGAGCCACTCAGCTGTGTACTCTAAAGGTGAGACACCCACTGATCTGAAGCGGGAAACTCTAATTAGTGTGATCATGGTTTTTAGGACAGAGGTGCCTTTCTGATACCTCCTAAATTGTATTCCTTCTACTACTATTCATGAGGTTGCTTGTGTCTGGTGCACCTTCTTCAGTATGTCTATTCAGTGAAGCAAAAATATCAGAATCTCCTCAGAGTAAAAGAAGAGAGAGACATTGAGTCTCTCCAATAGGTAGTATCCCTCTGTAGATTACTAAAGTCCACTTGTCAATCTACAGTTTGAAGATCTGAACTTCTTGGTTCATTGACACTGTCTGTGAACAGACAAAACTTGAAAATACACTAAAAAAAATCTCAGGGTACAAAAGTTAGGGAAGAAAAACCAAACAGTGTTGCTATTCTTAAAGAGAGAGAATAAACTGAATAACCATGAGCATCTTAGTCAAAGACGCACCCTGATGGTTACTTACTTTTAATTTTGTTATGATCGAGGTGAAGGTGCTGCAGGTGAGCACTGATTCGGGGGACTTTTGTGAGCTGGTTGTGAGACAGTTGAAGATCTAGAATTGATGATACATTAAAACCACTTGAAGGGAGACCAGCATCTGATAATTTGTTGTGGTTGAGTCTCAGGAAGGCCACTTTAGGAATCACATTAAAATAATTTTCTGGTATTCCTTCTATGGAATTGTTGTCTAAAAACAGCTGCATTGTATTGGCTGGTAATCTTGGTGGCATATTCCTCAGGGCGTTCTTAGCCATATTTAGTTGCATGAGGTTCTTGAGTCCCTTGAAGGTGTCTCTTTGAAAGGCATTGTCCAATAGTTTATTGTGCTGCAGGTCAAGAAGGGTCAGGTTCTCTAGATTGCTGAAAGTCCCTTGAGGAATTCTGGATACCTTGTTTCTAGCTAATTGCAGTTGTTCTAAACTTCTTGGCAATGGAGAAGGTACCTCCTCTAGCTCATTGTCTTCCAGAAATAAGAAAAGGAGCTTCTTTAGTTGGCTCAGGGCTCCTTTTTCAATTCCATAGTTGGTTATTTTGTTCTTGTTTAGATTTATCCATCTCAGCTGGGTGGCATTCTCGAATGGCTTCTCAGGAATGGTTTCTATCAGGTTGTTTTCAAGATAAAGATACCAGATCCTTGATGGTATAGCAGGGATTTCTTTGAGACCTCGATTTTCACAGTACAAAGAAGTAGGGAAACTGGGGGGACAGAAACATTCCCTGGGACAATCGAAGTCATGCACCGTCCAGTCCTCTGGATCACTTCCCTCATAAACCTGTCTCACACTTCGAGTCCATACAGTATCTGTTATGAATAACACCCAGATGATGAAACAGATTGTGGTTGCCATTATAGTACCTAGAATGAGGGATACAACTGTTAGATGTTTAAAGAACTGAATCTTTAAATAATCACATGCATCAAAATGATCGGTAAACATTGCTTCTTGGTGGGGTGGGGGAGGTAAAGACATGCTAGCATTTTATACACAGTTATCAACTAATCCCCATAGTAGGCACTCTATGCAAAGCATTTTTGCAAACACGGAAACTGACGCACCAACTTGTAACTTTCTGGTTTTAACCCAATCACAATGAAAACTGAGAAATAAAAAGCAAATTTTTGGGAACTCTTAAGTGCTTTTCCACTTCAAGCTATTTAATTCAAGGAAGTTAGTTGAAACCCAGAGTTGAATACATGAGTACAAAAAAGTGACCTTTCAGTAACTCAGATTTAGCGTCTGTGTTGTTCCTAAGAAGTAGGCATATGCTTTTACTTTTACCCCTAAATGAGCAAAACATCTGGAGGAGATTTTCCCAGGCTCTTTGGCCCTTGAACCAAAGAAACAGAGAGATCAAAGAACATTTTAACGGTGTGTGTGTGTGTGTGTGTGTGTGTGTGTGTGTGTGTGTGTGTGTGAAGGAAGGTTTTAAGATTCGAAGAAAAGCGGGGTGATTAATCTCTTGCTCTGTTGCTCAACTTCTCAGGTAAGTTTTATTCTGGGGTGCAGGGAAGGACGTCTAATGTTCTAAGTACAGGATCAAGTTGTGTAGCCAAGAAATCTGGATTACGAAACTCTCTCTAGACATAAACGTAAATACAGATATAGGTGTAGATATAGATGTGTATCACACTTACAAAAGTAGTGTATTCAGCTGTGGCATTACTATGGTTGATAAGAAACAAAACAAAACAAAGAGCATGTTTAGCATTCAGGTGGACTTCCATATTTTCGATGTGGCTACTAGCAGAGCATAAGTTAATACTTATTCATGTACGATGCATTTAAAAGATATAAATCCTCCCCACTGAGGATCAACAAGTTTATGGAAACAAAGAACTATACTAACAGGAAAAAATATATATATATATCTATGTAACAGTAACATCCTGACCAATGTACATTTAGTTCAACACTTGATAATAAGGAAGAAATAAATTTTATTGATTCCTTTGTGGAAAAGATAAAATCAGCATCATCTATGAAATGCTGATCTTTCCATTTTGCCACTAAATCAAGGGAAATGACAAGTGCAGGGCTACTTCTGCATCTGCAAGCTGTCGAATTTCTTGCGATTGCAGAATGCTGCTCTGGTCATCTTCCAACAGAGACATATTAAAACATTATTTTTTCAGAATAGGGATTTGCATTAGTTATTGAAGCTGTAATTCTTCCTCTGATGAATCATAACTTCGAATTCTTAGCTTTAAGAGTTTTGAAAAGTGTAAAATAGTTTACCTTGCTGTCCAGGAATGTATCGCTGAGTCCTGTGTCTGGGTCTGAAGTTTGCTAAAATCAGTTAAGGAGGAAAAAAGAAAAAAGAAAAAAAAAACCCTTTGACTAAAACAATTTGTTTTTATTTTATGCTGTCAAGACTCTTAGGAGAAAAAGAAAACCTCCTCTGACCGGTCACCATGAACACCTTTGATCTATTGTTTCCACTTTGACAGAGCTTCAGGAGACGGCTTACCTCAGTTTTCTTGGAGCTTCTTCGTCCCTTTCTATTGGTCACAGCTCAGTCATAGTAATGGACTGACCCAGGCTCCACTGTCGTGTTTTTATGAATCCTCCCTAATATATATGCATCAATGGCTCCAACTTTAACCCCTCCAACAACCACAGCACCTCAGTACCTAGGCAGCTCAGCACGGGAAATTCTGACTTCATCTCAAGAACCTATAACAAAAATTCAGTGCAGTTTTCACTCTGAGCTCACAGTCCCAAAGATATTGTAATGCTGATCTGGAGACCTGATCTAATAGGAAGAAACTAAAAGCAGTTTTGATTTCAAGTGCAACAAAAAGATTTTAAAGCATTTTCTCTAGATGATCTTTTTTTTAAAAAAATGGTAAAAAGAAATAAAGACCAGTATCTTCTGTTTATATGGAAATATTTTGTTCATTTTTCATATAAAACAGATGCTGGAATTCTATTTAGATATATTTTTGATTAATGGAAAAAGAGAAAATGTATTTGAAAAATTAAAAAATGAAATCTGGGAAGCTAAACCTGATTTTGGCACTAAACATGGTATGATGCTTTGTTTTCTAGAAATAATTTTTGTATCTGTATTTCGTATTGAGAGCTTTATTTCAAATAATTATTCAAATGAGATTTTTTTTTCATCTCATTATAACAGATGTTTTGCATTTAGTCCATTACAGGGCATTCTGTTGCACTGCTTTTTTTAAATTTTAACACAATTTAGAATAATGTGTCTTCTAGATCTTGTATTTGAGAAAAAAAAAGTTATTCCTCTTAAGGAAACCCCAAAATTTTGGAAAATCTCATTTTCAGATATTATCCTGTTGATTGTAATCATTGTGTTTTTCAAAATCTATCTGATTCTGGAGAAAGGAAGTTGTATTGATATGACTTGTTGGACACTGCTCACATAAGTATTATCAAAGGACACAGTGAAAATGGGGGAGAATTTGACTCAAAAAACCTTTTCTGAACCATCTACTTCCTTTCTCCTCAACACAGTTTTGTCATCCATAACATAGCACTGGACTGTCTCACAAGGGTGGCCCTAGTTTGTTGTAAACAATTATGGAAATGTTAGCCTTTCTGTGGTATTAGCCCTACATCTCAACTGGAAAATACTTTTAATTTTGAGGGCTCTTATAGCCAAAGATCTAATTCAGACATGATCTCTTAGTAGCTCACCTGGTACACTTATATCATATTTTAAGAAGAAATCAAGTGTTACTTGCTTTTGTTATAACAATGATCTCCTCTCTCTACTGCATTTTCCTTTTCTCTTTCTTCTTTTCATAAACCCTCAGGATATAAACAACAGATGATCTCCAAGTCTGCACAGCTCCCTACAGCTACTCTCTTATTTCTTAATTTTCTTTTTTAGCTAAACTTGTTTCAGACATTTCTTAATTCTATTACACAAATGTTGCTACATGTCCATTGTTGGAAAATTAGAGTCGTGCACTGGCTGCCTCCAGTCTCCGTTTCCTGTTCACCAGTCCATCCATTGATTCACCCACTGAAATAGGGTGGCTAATCTCTCTGCTTCCCCAACATTGCAGGCAAAAAAAAAAAAAAAAAAAAAAGCAATGATTTTTATATTCACTAATCTATTGAAGTCTTTTGGTGTTCAGCCTACTTGCCCTGTGACTTGGCAATGCTGACCCTCTCCTTTAATTAAATGTTTCTCGATTGCATTCTCTCCTAGCTTTCCCTTCTCTTTCTTTCTGACTTCTATCTATGTTCTGAACCTCTCTCTTTCCTGTAACACTTTTTAAGGGGTTTCTAGCATTTGAAGCTCTTTGAGAGTCTAAGATCTCAAAAGATTGTTCAACGATTCCAAGGTTTTAACAATCCTCTCTATCATGATGACTCCTGAGTCTCTTTTTCCAATTCCGTGTCTGGAAGAAAACCTGCACTCCAATGTGAGCATACACCCGCTTTCTAGAAATCTCCTGTTATCTCTATATGTCTCAGAGGCT
This sequence comes from Camelus dromedarius, assembly GCF_036321535.1. Classification (NCBI taxonomy): domain Eukaryota; kingdom Metazoa; phylum Chordata; class Mammalia; order Artiodactyla; family Camelidae; genus Camelus; species Camelus dromedarius. Next base: position 28,061,152 of record NC_087446.1, read on the forward strand.
CTGTATGTCTCAGAGCCATGTATCTAAAGTGAAATTCACTATCTCCCTTTCCTTTAAATGCTCTTGTCACTTTATGCTTTTGAGTGACATTATCATCTTATTCCGTCTCTTAAACCAGATATCTGGAAATCATTCTCAACTCTCCCTTCTCATTTTGAGAGCATATGATAACAATTACATCTTACGGACCCTGAGAGACATGATATAAATAAAAATGACCATCTGCAATGTTTGCCAGGTTTGGTATTATTGTTTCCAGACCAAGACATAGGATGTTTTCCACTGCTATAATCTTTATGTCTTGATTTTTCCAGTAACAAGTCAGTCTACTCTTCTTTGACTACTGATTCCTGGAGGATGGGAACTTAAGCTCTTCATTAGGACTGCTTAAGTGAAAGTTCAATAAATTTAAATTAAGACAGTGATAAGAATAGCTGAGTCATGCTAGCTGTTATAAGAGTTAATCCAAGACTCTGCCCAATCTTATCTGACTCTACAAATAGGGAGAAAAGAAGGCTAACGCTTAATGATGTGGCTTTCACATTGTCTCTCTAATGACAGAATAGTATTTTAGAAGCCTATGGGGATTTGAATATGGTAGGTGTTCAAAAACTATTTACTTAATGAGTTAATGAATAGATAAACACATAAGGCACACATATTTTGATCATCATGATTTTTTTGATCAGCATATCTATGCAAATAGAAGCATAGTGAAGAACCTTAGAAATATGGTAAAAATAAATGTGAGTTAGAGTTTTCCTTTTGCAACTTCCTAGTTGTTTGAGCTGACACAGGCCATTTAACCATCATAAACCTAAGTCTACCCATAATGCACCTGCTCTGACAACTCTGAAGGGTTGTTTGAGAATCAAATGAAAGAATGAAGGTGAACGTGTTGGATAAGTGTAGGAAAATTCCATAGTAAAAAAGTTAAAGCTCAAGGAGAAATTGAAAATCACCTCTTCAAACTCTTTCCTTTCACATATGAGGACAATGAGGCCCAGAAATTTCTTTCAGCATAGAGGGTGATAGTTGGCATCTTAGCCTCCCTGAAAGATGTCCTAGAAACTTGAGACAGAGTTAGAGTCTTGTTGGTTTAACCTCCTTTCCTTCTGATAGCACTTTTTTAATGTATCCTATTTGCTTATCTTGCTGCTGCTTTTTCTTATTAAAAGGGAGGTTGCTTTGCTAAACTCAGACTGGGGAATTTATCGTGTTGTATTCCTAAAGATCACTGACATTTTAAAAAAGAAGGCAATGTATGAGGGTGTAAAAGACACAAAACTCTAGTAGGATTTCAAATTTGTTAGTGTATATATCTGATACATCTATTTCAGTAGTGGTTGGACTGTTAGGTGCTCCCAGGACTGAAGTTTTTGATCAATTGATTGTATTTTTGCTAAGAGAAATAATTTTCTCTTCATAGATCAATGTTAGCTTATTTAACTAAACTCTGTTGTATAATTTAAGAGTATAAAAGGAATCCACTAAAATATATAGCTGATGCACACATATATACATGTATAATTAATTTTTTTCAGGGTAATTCATTTAAACTATAGTAATGACACATTTAAATACTCAAAACTACTGTAAACTAATAATGAATATAGCAGTCCCCCACCCCACATTTCAGTATAAGCTCCACTCTCAGGAGGTCATATTTTCAACTCTATTATGGATTTCTTTTAATATTTACTTTAATATTCTTGCTGGTACCCTTTTCGTTTAACTTATCAATTTTAAATATCAATTATTTTCTTATTAGACAAGGATTTAGCACATTTGCTCAGACACACTCTTACCCCACTTACAACCATGGTTTCCTTCAATAGCTCCTAATGTATGTATATCATAAACTTTGATTAAATAAATATTTACTGTGTGTTATTATGCAATATAAATATTTTTAACTGATGAAGAAAATGGTACAAATTTATTTTAATTCCTTCATGGTACTGCATGTATTTGCCATATATATGTTCGTGTATAGAGATATGCTATTCCCTATACACATACAACTATTTCATTAACATTTTCCAAAACAGAATTATTTCTCAAACAGAATTGTAGAACCATTTTGGAAATGTTTTGCACCCAGTGGATGGAGGCAACATAGTGTGCTAGTTAAAAGCCAGATCTGCTTGGGTTTGAATGAATCTCTGTTATTTACTACATGTGAAAAATTGAACAATTGTTTATCTTTGCCTTAAGTCTCCTCATCTGTAAATTAAGGATAGTAGTAAATGAGTTAATATTTTTAAAGCACTTACAACATGGTAAACGGTTTATAAAATCAAACATATTAAGTTCACTAATTTCTCCTGGGAGATATTTCCCCTGGAATTTCATATCCTTCTACTTCAGTCTGGTTTGCTTGGTGTTGTAAACCAATCTAAGCAAATCTGGCAAATAATAATTTTCAGGTTCTTTGTGTCGCATTTCAGTTGTCTCACAGATAATGAGGGCTATTACAGTCTCCCCCATAACCTACACAGAGGTGTTACGTTTGATAAAAATAAGTTCATTCAGTTGTATCTTACATAACAGGCATTTATTTGCAACAAACCTTTAAAAAATTCATGAAGCGAATCTTCATTATAAGGTTTCTTCAGACAATAATTAAGCCTACCTAAGGTGTTGATCATTACACAAAAATCACAGTCTTTACTGATGTGCTGGCTTTTCGAGTGCATTTATGAGTAATACAACCCTTACTCTCTGGGCCTGTGGGAGTGTCCTGGTCCTGGGCTTCCTTCACCCATCTCCTGGGTTAGATCCCTTGCCTGGTCTCATGTTCTGTTCTTCCTTGATTAACCCCATAGCATTGATGGGGCACAGCCTCTGATCACTTCCTGTGCACCTGAGATACTTCTCTTTTTGTGTGTGAACTCACATGTATAAAAATGCATGTATTCAGCCCACTTGTTTAACTGATATTTTGACTAGATAGAATTCTGATTTGAAATAATGTCCCTTCCAAATGCTGAAGATACTTGAAAACAGGATTGTCTTGTTGCCTCTGGAGTTGAAATTGAAAAAGTTGATAAAGTTGTAATTTTCAGTTCTTAGATTGTGAATATTTTTGCTCTCTTTAAGCTTTTGAGGCTTTCCTTTCATCTTCCATTACTGAACTTTTACAGTGTGTCTTGAGAGGATGTATTTCAGTCACTCACTGGGAACTCAAGGAATCCTTTCAACCTAGAAACTCACGTTCGTATAGTCCATCAATTTTTTTTTCTGTTTTCTTTTTCCTTGGGTCTTAGTTGATGCCCCTCCTGGTTAGATTGTCTAAATTTTTATCTCTTCTTTTCTACTTCCATTCTCAAGAAAGTTTTATGCTTTCTGACAGATTTCCTTAATTCTGTCTTCTGACCTTTAAAATTTCCATACCATGTCATATATTCACTTTGGAAACTTGTTCTCTGGTTGGTCCCTTCCTAAAGCATTCTTCTGTTTTATGTAATTACTATCTTCTCTTATCTTGTTGAAAACAAGATTAAAAACTGCAAGGCTTTGGTAGTATTGTGAGTTGTCTTCTGCTTCCTGCAATAAGTTTATTTCCCTTGATAATTTTTTTTATTCTTGACTTGATTTGGCCTCTAGGAGTATTTTAGATTGAAAACTTTTCTCACATGTCTGATGGTGCTTTTAAATTTTGATACTTTTGCTAAACTTCGATACTTAAATTTTGATACTTTGAGGAAGGCACTAATAATCTTATTAGACGGTCTATAAGAATCAACATTTGACAGCTAACGACCAGATAAGATATTTCTCTCTCTTTCTCCATATGTGTGTTGAGTATAAATTGAAAAAAAGTCCATGTTTACTCTTCTTAGTGTACTTTTCATAAATTTGATTTTCTATTAATACTGCTAACATGAATTTTTCCTGTTGTGAATAAATAGCAAATAACCCTCTATGTATAGTTTAGCCTTTGTGTCTGAAGCATCCTGAGGCAATGCTGTGCAAAATTTATCTGAATCTAGGAGCAAACCCTGTCACTTACAAGCTATTTATGTTTTGATTCAACTTTGATATTTATGACTCTCTCTAGTGCCAGTTGCTCCCAGACTCTACAAGAAGACTTTCAATACCTAATCCAAAAATATAAATAAAAATATCTCTGTGATTCTTGGGTGAGCTCTGTTACCAACTGATCAGAACCATTCTGATCTGGAATTATTTTCCTCCAACTTCTCAGACACTCTCCATTTCTACCAAGTTTCACCTTAGCACCACTGACCTTCAGAGGATGCTGAGATAACAGGAAATGAACAACTTGAAAGCCAGTTAGTTTAAAGCTCTTCTCCAAAGCACTTTAGAAGGGGTCTCTTACAAGACATTTTATCAGAAGAGTGAGAAAATACTACTAGACTCATAATGCCTCCTGTATATTGAGGAGATTCACTGAGTCACGTGTATTCTTGTTCTCCTTAGTTTCTTGTCAGACTCCCCTTCCAGGCTATCCCAGGCAGAGCCATACTGTTGCAGCATTCTGCTCTCAGTTGGTTCCTGCATATCATAGGACATCAATTACAATTTAATTATATTTATACTCTTCTCAGCCAGATGGTCAAGAGAAAGCCCCCTGAGGTCATAAGTGTGACTGAAAGGAAGGGACAGCAGTGCCCCAAGACTAGGACCTATTTGGCCCTCTTCTCATTTGTATCATGTGCCTGCTGAATCAACTGCTAGGCATCAATTTAGGCTAGATAGGTAAGACAATACTAAATGTATTAGGAATAATATCAGGCTGTTGTCTAGTCTCCCATTGGGTCTAGTTTCTTAAAAGGATAGTAACTTTTTGCTAAAATAGGCCTATCCTTGCTTTGGAAAGCTAGGGTTTAGTTGTCTCATTAACACTACCCACACACACATCTAGCAACCTGATTTGCTGTACATTTTTAAACGTTATTTAATCTGATAAATGATAAGTAGCAGGATCACTGTGACCTCAGCTGTCCAGAGAGCCTTCTCTCAGCATGAGACAAATTCAGATCTAACCACTTCTCAGCACCAGACTGATGTGCAGTAGTATGTGGCCTCTGAAATTCAGGCACTGTTCATGTTCCTAGTGGTGATGGACACATGGCTCAGCAAATTGTCCTCACTTTAGAGGGATAGCCCAACACTCCTTAGACCATTTAACTTCTGTAATAACTCAGTGACTTGTCACCTCTGTGGCCTTCCATTATATTCGCCTCCAATGCTCTGGCATTTAAGCATCTAATTAATGTACCCAGATAACAAAGTGTACCCTCTAGGTCGTACCACATGATATTTTGTGAGAGGGTATTTCTGCAGACTAAAATGTGGTGCAAAGCCAAGGGGTTAACACAATCCAGAAACAGTATTGCAAAATTATACTGCTGTTCCTGTCTGGTGAAAGAAAACAGACTGCTTCTAGTAATTTTGTTTATTGGAATAGAGAAAAAAGACGTTATTCAGATCAGTTGCTTTATACAAGGTACTAAGAGCTGTAGTGACTTGGACCGCATACGGAACAGCAGTTGCAACAGAAGTTACCATCCAATTAAACTTTGTAAAAATCCATTTTTATCCTCTAAAACTATCTTACCAGCACCAAACACAAATGAGAATCTGCTGAGAATAATTAACCCTGCACTTTTAAGTCATTAAAGATGACACTAATAGTTCTAATTCTTTTATTGAAGCAAAGGCAGTACCAATATTTCTGACGTTTTACTGAAGCAGTATTGCTGTTAATTTAATATTTCATAATACTGAAGAGCTTTGTGACTGTCCATTTGGTCTTTTCAATCAGAATGGTCCATCTTTCATGAGGTACAGAGCTGACGTGAAAAATCCATCCTTTCTGAGGTAATTTATTCTAGCTACCCAAGAACTTGAACAATAAATATGGGAAGGTCATAGGTTAGATAAAGGTGAATTCTCCACTTGTCATTTTAACATCAAAAAACCCTCACTAGTGTCCTGCAGAAGTGCCCTGTGTCCCCAGGAATTAATTTTGTTTAAAAACCATGTTTTCTTCTGCAGGGCACAGTTACTTTGCTAATGACATCTGGTTCTTTTAGTGGAAGACTAGGTTAAAAAAAAAAATAGCACACACTTGTGGTATCATTGCAAAGTACTTGTTTAAGACAAGAAACCCTCTCTTTCATTCTGGTAGCTCTAGGTCTATGATTTAACTAAGGTGTAAAAATCCAGTGAAGGGCAGAAATTCCGTGTCATATGCCATATTGGCTCGCCCAGGACTCTGATGAGCAGTTTTGAAGGGTTTTTAATTTCATAGCTTCACAGAGGATTTCACATCTCTTTCATTCCCAGAAAGCTAACTCTCTACTGAATGTAATAAAGCTTAATAAAATTCTTTTTGGATCAGACCATTCTGACTTTGTACTGATCCTATATCTATTAATGACAAATATATCTATTTTACTCATTGGTAGTTAAATGACACTACATGGTCTCTTACACTCCAGATTTGCCCTTCCTCACTGAAATTATGGAATCAATCTTCATTGCTAGACTTCCCACCAGCACTCTTATGGGCATCACTAAGGTCTTTTTAAAGATATTGGTACTCTCATCTCCAATATATGTATGTCTCAGTGCTTGGTAAAGATGAATGGCTGGATTATACAAGATAAAAACCCATTTTATCATAAAATATAAGAATTCCATTTTGTGAAAGTTTTGATTTTGTACCTCTGTACCATACCAAAAAATCAACTTCATTTAACATATGCTTCCATTGAGTTCCATTTTGTGATCAATGTTTCAGCAAACTAACAGACTCCCAGCTGTTTAAATGCATTTAATGAATCTCCAGTCTCTGGAAGTACACTCATATAACTAAGTTCAGCCTGACCTAATATTAACATTCTTTCTCCTTGGTTGAGTACCCTCAGAATCCACCCATCTTTTCTAATATTTAGCCAGTATAGGTTAGGAAATCCCTGTAGTTTATTTAGAGTAGTTTTTTTTTTTTTATCCCAAGATTTCACATTCTAATTGATACCTATTGCTCACCTATTATTATAAGTGGGAATCATTGAAGATTAAGGGAAATGGGGCATAAAAAGGATAAAGTTCTCCTTAAAGTTAATGTCTTGAATTGAGGGAGTAGCAGAATCTTTAAACAAGAAGGAATTGCTTTATAAATCAAAGAGTGTGAGATTCTTTCAGCAAACAAAGGCGGTTCAGTGGGGTTAGGGATCATAAGCCCCACTACTCATCTGTATCTCATTGTGTAATCCTTACTCCAAATTTTGGTGGTGGGCTCTGTTTCCAGATCAGTGTTCTGAGTTTCTATAAAGAGAAAAAATGAATAGTACATTAATTCCAATTTAGAATGCATTTAAAAAAATTATTTTAGATCTTTCATCTTGCAATGGAAAGAAATAATTTAAAATAATTTTGAAGCCCCTGTATTTCAAGCCCAAAACTTGAGCTGAGAATTTTGGGAGTTGAGCTTGCCACTGTCTCTTGTCCAGCTGTGCCGTGGGCCTTGAGAAGCAGCCACTCTGCCCTTCAGTCCTGCTTCATGCTCTTCGCACTTGCCTATGATGATAGCTTTGTGGCTTTTCAAAACCTTACCCTCAGGAAATGTGTCATTTCTGGTAACTATACAGATGGTATGTCCCGTTCTGGGGGGTCCCTGTCTTCCAGACTCTCATCTCTGAATAACTTCAGGGTTCTGAATGCCTTTTACCTAAGCAATGTAGATAGCCAATGTGAATTCCCCACATTTCCCAACAATCTGTTGTCAATAATGGATTTCTGATAACAATATCTTTATCTACTAAACTCCTAGCCTGTAAACACCAGAGAGCAATTCACGGTGTTTAAAAAAAAAAAAGGTTTCTTTGAAAGTGATAGGTGGAATTACATAGATGAGAAGAGGGTGGAAGAGTGAACTTGCAAAACAGGCAGAAGATAAGGAGGCTTTTAGAAAGCAGATAGAAATAATCTGGCCAGAAAGCATTGTCACTGCTGCTGAACATCACTGGAACCAGAGGGACTCACTGACAGTCTTCCCTGGGGGCCACTGCAGATGAATTCTAAACCAAGAACACACATCTCCTTGGCTAAGCCTGCCACAAGCTCCATTCTGGCTTTATGAGGGTGGGGAGAGAAGAAATAGGGGCTAGTAAGCCCCACCAAGATTATAGTCAAAGGCAGTTTTCTACATATAAGAAAAAGGTTTGGAGCTGGGACAGATGAAGTGATGGTCTTTTACCCAGAAATATATAATTGCCTGATTGAAAGCATGAACTAGATGTTTTTTGGCACGAGAACCTCCTCCGTGATTATCTACTGCTTACCCCAGCACTCTGTCTTGATGGGTCCCCCACCTTGCATCCACAAGCCCTCTGCTGTAGACTTACCCAGATTTTTACAGTTTTCTGAATTTACTGTTATATCTTTACTCCATGCCTTGTTCATGATGCTTCCTCAACCAAAAAACCCCTTACTACCCATCTGTCGATGGAACACACTCAGATACAGCATTATTTCCTCCATGAAGGCTTTCAGTATTTCCCGTACCTCACCTGTAGAAATAAGTATATGATCAGTTAGAAACTACTCATCCAATGTAGACTCAATTTCAACTAAAATAATTTATGAGTGTTTCTCTTTCTGCTAGGCTACAAATCTCTTGATTCGGGCATTTTTTTCCTCCTTTTTGTCCTCATTGACTAGCAGCATTGTGCTGGTATATCATAGGTGCTCAACAGATGCTTATGTGACGAGGAATAGAAACTAAATTTGGTCAATAGTTCTCATAGCCCTTTTAGTCAGACTTTAATTCCTAACAAAATAATTTTAAGCCACCCGTCTCCTTGAATTTTAAGCATTTAATTTGTAACTCTTTTCTCCATTGTGAGAATTGGATATACGATTTTAATATTATTAATAACTAGCATATTTATCATTTATCTTAATAGGAATTTTCAGTTCTAATGATTATAACTACTCTCTGGGACTGACTATTCCAATTAATTATTTCTCTATGTATAGGGTTTTCTTTTTTTTTTTTTTCTCTCTTTTTTACTAAATACTTTAGTAAAACTTTTAGGACAAAAATCACCTATGAACATGGACTTTCTGTATTTTTCTCAAATTTTAAAATATGTTAAAGAAAAATAGTTTTAAATAATAACATTGTTATAGTAGTTTCCTCACTGAAGGGCAAATTATTTTTTAAAGGACAGCTAAAGGTGATACATAATCAAATGCTAAGCTCTGACTTCAGCTATATACCAGATTTCAGTGAGAACTGGAGGACAATGCTGGGCAGGACTCCAGAGTCAGGTGCCTACCCAGCTGTGACTTGGGTTGATTCACGCAATCTTTTTCATTAGTAAAATAAAGGTAATGATGACACATCTCATTGGTTGTTTTGAAGATTAGATATAAATCAATATATAAAACACAGAACGTTGGCAATCATCGGAGGTTAGCTTTCAATATCAGTGTCATTAGAAGGAATACGAATCAGAATGCTAGAAGGGAAGGGTCTTACTAGAGTTGCAATGAAAAGCTGGTTCATAAAATGTCCCTCAGACACATCTTAATGAATCAGGAAACTGGCATTCTGTTTGTTTATTTAGCCATACTTTAAGCGTGAACAATTGTGTTCATTGTCCATAAAGGCCTCAGTTGAGTTTTATTAATATTTTTCACTTTACCATTCATTTTTCTTATACCTCTCCTCATGCACAATATTTTAATATAACAAACATACACCTTTTTGTTTGTATTTGTTCCTTTAAGATGTGTATTTTTATGTGAATGCATTTTTAATTTATATATATATTATCAGTTATATCTCACAGTTTTTTTTTAACAAATAATTTCTCTCTTTGACTCAACCTTACACTGTGTACATCTTGTCCACTACCTGTAATTGGAAGGCTGACTTTTTCTTTGGCAGATACCCTTTTAGAAACAGCTAGGCTGTTGTATAACAATGTTCTTTTCGTTTTCTTGTTGGAATAATCATTCATGTTCCTGGCCAGAGACCACATCCATATTTTCCATATTCATAATTTTGGATAAGATGCTATTTCTTTTTCTATTAAAAGGATACCATTTCTAATTGAGGTGTCAAAAAAGAAAGTTATCTTAGAAACACTAAAGAAAAAATATTTGGTGCTATTGTTTGGCCACAATAACTAAAGTGCTAAAGAAGTGTAACACAAACCTACATTTCTTGAATAAAACCAAATAAAATACGGCTTTGTTATTCTATGGTTGGTGCCAGTGTATAGTAATGGGGATTCCAGAAACCACTGTGAATTTCATTTATTGAATCTGAAGAAATAAACTGCACTGCCAACTATTCGTCACTCTCTATCTGCTAAATTAGGGAAGCAGAAATAAAGTGATTGCAACTGTGTTGTGAAAGCCTCAAACAGACGCTTTTTGTTCTTTATCCAATTTTTTAAAAAGATACTTGCTAGTAGTCTGAAGGAAAAGTTATCAACTATTTTTTGCATTAAAAAAAATCTCATCACTAATTTTGTACCTCTCAGGATCATACAGGGCTCAATACTTCAGAAAGTTCAAGGAGGAGAAAGATTTTGAAATGATCATTGTCTTTGATCATTTACTTTGCTTGTAATTTATTTAGAGTTTGGTGGCAATAGCTGATGGCCTTAACATAAGCTGGTTTTGTGTGTGTGTGTGTGTGTGTGTGTAAAAACAATGTGAAAGATATGAATAGAAAGTAGTATTAGGGAAAGTGGTTGATTATGTGGCCACTGGATCATGTTTTTAAGCCAAGAAATGTCACAAAATTCAGTTTTAGATCAGTAACTCAATAATCGTTTACCTTGCTAAGTGCTATGAAAGATACCGGTGATATAGAAAAGTTAGTCTACCCCACAGTTCAGAAGAACTCAGGTGCCATACTAGTTCCCCGTCTATTGGCCAGTTATTCAGTATCTCAAAAACTAATTTGTTATAATAAACCCACTCCAACTCTCTGCCATAATTTGTGTTTAAGGCTATTATGAAATAATTATATGTAATAAGTACAAAGTGTGTGCTAGGGTATTAGAGGAGCTTGGTATATCTTATGTTTGTAACTGAAATGTCCCACAGTCAAATCTTTTCCCTAAATCCAATTTGAATAGTTTGTTTTCTCATATTTGATTTTTATACTGTGAAGATTTTAGAGAATGATATGTAACACATCATTTTAACTGTGTCTGTTGATTCTGAAGATCTTATTTCTAGAATCGTGAATATTTTATTGTGTGTGTGTGTATGTGTGTATGTGTGTCTGTGTCTGTGTCTGTGTCTGTGTCTGTGTGAGATTGCTGTAAATAAAGATGGATTTACTTTACTAAACCGATCAGGAAAGACCAATATCAAATTAAAATTTTATAAAAACTTACACTTTCTAATTCTGCCTGTGGGAAATTTGGTCAGCAGGGCCACATGAGATAGCACGATATTGGATTACTGTCAGAAGCCCTTTGAAACTGTTTTTGTACAGTCTTTGCACACTGAAATCAGACTTAACACATCAATGAAAGGACTGATAGACATTGGGTTTTCAAAATAGCTTTTTCCTTGCCTTCTCAAACTACAAAATAGTTTCTTCAAATTTACCTGAAAGTTTGTAGTGAGCTCAAGTGTTTTGTTTATAAAGAGAGCTATATCTAAAATGACATGATTATTATTATTTTCATCTTTGTCTATTTTCCATAATAATCAAAGTTATTCTTACATCTGCTTGGAATTTAGCTAAAGAGAATTGTCAGAGAAAAAGAAAAGTCCCAGGGGAAAATTGAACAAGCATACATATTTTATAGAAAAGAATTCTTATAAAGCAAAGCAAAGTTATTGGAATCCAAAGTGACTTGGCCAGGAGTACTTGCCACTAAGCATTTTTTCCCTCAGGAAGAGTATTGCAAATTTTATTTGAAATATTAGAAATCTCAAAAGAACTGGCCACATAATCCACTATACATTTCACAAATTTCTCCCAAGCCAAACAAATTAATTTCAAATAATATTTTCAGCCAAAGGACAATAAATATTTTCACTGTTAAATTCATTTTCAACTGCTCAAAAAGTCTACAAGCTGTTGGCTTTGTAAGTTGACAACTCCCTACAATCATTTCGAGGATTTTTGCGTAAATCATAAACTTTATACAAGAATGTGTGTTTTGGTTTTTTTGTCTTTGCTTTTTAAGTCCTTTAATGGCTACTTAATTGCATTGCTTTTAACTTATTCATTCCATGAATATTAGGGAAAGTACCTCAAAGTAACTGTAAATATATGCTTTATCCGTTTCTAAATTCTTAGAAGAACAATAATCAACATTCAGAGTTTTAAAATATCTTCCATAAATAACCCAAAAAGATAAAAAGAAGCATGTTTTAAAATGAGGATTCCTTCTAGAAATTTTCAATATTTTTTCCACACCCTTTCCTAAGGAATGCTTAAAATTGAGAATCATCCAGGGAACTTTTCCAGCTTTCATGTTCCTAAGCTTTCGTTTCAGAGATTCTGACTTAGTAACTTTGAGATGAAGCCCAGGAATGTACACTTTTATCATGGCTTCATGGTGCTTCTAATTCAAATTGTTCAAACATAACGGTCTGAAAATGTTCACTCTGTAATTTTTATTAAAATTTGATTCCTGATCAATCTCAACCATTTTCTTTTCCCTTGTGCTTCCTGAGAGACCAGGGCCTACAGCAGAGGTATTCAAAGCTGGGGTGGGGGGCGGTTCTTTTGCTATATACTGTGATCGGTTGTTAAAGAGTTACTTAAGCTTGAGGTAGAGAGAACAGCATAGAATTTCACTCTGTCACCTTTGAAATACAGCCTTGTTGTCCTTTAAAATTTAGAACTTTCCATAGCTTATGAGAAGGGAGAGAAAAGTAGAGAAACCTGGAATTTACACTCTGCCAATTGGCTGCTATGCCAGTTGTGGGAACTGTAACGAAAAACCTGCATCGTCATTTTCTTTCCATTTTCTCCAGATGGAATCTATCATAACGATCCATTTTAAAAGCCCTCGGGATGGGTGGGGTGCGCTGTAGGCAAACCGTCAGCTCCAGTGTTGACAGGATCCCTATTTCCACGCATCACATCTATCTCTTGGGAAACTTAGAAACATCTTTGCGAAAGATATTAATTAGTTTTTAGCGTTAATTCATTTTGCTTGCTTCTTTATTATTGTGAACTTATTCCCCTAGTGTAGAGAAAGGAAACTTTACTCTTTCCCACTGGTCTAGCACAACAGATGCTTTGGCCATTTAGCAGACATCAGTTACAGTTGAGAAGCCACGTTGTGTCCCCCAAGCCAAGCACACTTCTCAGCAAAAGTGTTATCCTTAGTAATCATTTGAATAAAGGGAGATTAACACCTCTTCCACAGAATTCATCTTCTAGATAGGTGGAAAAGAGGTGTGTAAATAAACTTAATGCAAGATGCAAAGGGGTATGTGGCAAGAGACCACGGTGAATGTCATAGGGTTCAGATGGAGAAGAGAAAGAAAGAAATATAGGTGTGTGGAGAAGGATGGACAAGGAGGAAGAAGTTCAAAAAAAGATAATGTGATTTGATATCACCATGGGAGGCAATACAGACTTTACAGGAAAAAATGACATTTAAATCCACCCAAAGCATTTGGACACAGGCGTGGGAAAGTATGATGTATTAAGTATTGAGTGATCAGACTGGGCCTTCAAAGGAGTGTTAGAATTATTGCTAATGATCACCTTGCCAGATATATTCGGTCAATCATTATTAAGCCAAGTAGAGGTTATCTAAGGCATGAAATATGGGTTGGAGGGTGCTAAAGAATATGAAAACTGCTGTCATTTGAGCACCTTAAAAGTTCTCTTTCTCCTTTAACATTTTGGAGTAGGTGATGATAAGGACTTGTATTTCTTAGCTGTGGTAGATTTTTTCATGAGATGATACTCAAAGTTTATCCTTATCGATAATGTTGATCCTCATTAAAAATGTGCAGTCTTCATAATATCTCGGAACAACTAGACCCACATCATGGTTTACAATGTAAGTGGATGATTTCATATGCTTTTGTTATTTCTAGCAAATTTCTTTAAGTGATACTTCCTCCCTTCATGAAGTTTTTACAAGGATCCATTCCACAGAGATTAGGGGGAGAGCTAGAGTAGAGAACAGAGACACGGTGCTAAGAAATCAAATATTTCAGTTCAGAAGGAGTGAACTAATAAAAAAGAAGTTCCCTTCAGATCAGAAAGAACTAGTAAGAAACTCTGGGCCCTTGGTAACATCTAAATGTATGTCTCGTATTTCTCCTATCTAATAATTAAGACACTAGATCACAAAGTTTTCTTCACTCTGTAGTCCAAAACATAAAAGCAAGGTAGGCTGATTTCTGGGTGGGGTGGGGTGGGAGGCTTTTAAAAGAGTTTTTGCAGGTGTTCCATTTTTCTCCTCTTCAGTAAAACTGATTTAAATGTCACAATTTACTAATCCTGTTGTGTTTCCTGTAAGAAAGGAAAAAAAGCATTACAGAGGATGTCCCTAAACGAAAAAAAAAGGTTTATGTCATCTTCTAGAATTTGTGTATATTTATTTTATCCTAAAAGTGAACCTATTTTATTTCTTTGGATGGAATGTTCTAGCACTTTTTGAAAATAATATGAGTAAACCTGTTAGATTACATGTGAAACAAGGAATCTGGCCTTCATCAAGCTATTTCTGTTTATTGTGTTTTCTTGACATTGGTCTTTTCTCTTAACTTTTCAATATCCCGGGAGAAAAAGATGTTGAGTGGTGGACAAGACCAAGGGCTCACTCTGTCTCTATTCTGTTCTGCCTTCCACTCCTCTGCTCCATCCCAGACATCTGAAGAATAAATGCACAGAAGTCAAAGCCATACAGATGCAAATTCATTTGAGCTAGTATTCCCCTCCTCAATGTTATTCTATTACTCTGGGGGACCCAAATGGAAGACACTCTTTTTCTAGAATAAGGTCAGACATCAGAGGCCAACAGCACTGAAGACAGCCTGAGTTTTCCCCAAGCCCATACCTAAATCTACATTATTAGACAGGTGACAATGGTGAGCCCTAGGCATACATCTGATAGGGAAAATTTTATTCTGTGTCATCCTACAAATCTGTCAACTAGCAAAAAAGGCAAACTAACAAGCAAAAGTGGCCTTGTGGAAAAAAGAGAGAGAGAGACAGAGGAAGAAAGAGAGAAGAGAAAGAAGGGAGAAGAGTTTATTAGGAGACTCAAACTCCAGAGTGAGAGAGAGACATGGTACGCCAATACTTTAGTCCCATAAATGTCTATGCATTCAGCAGGTATTTATTAAGTAACTTACATGTGCCAGGGGCTATACTAGGCCCTGAGATAAAGCACTGAAAGTAGAAGACTGAAATATCTGCCTCCGTGGAACTTGTATTCTATTAGGGGTAAAATAATAATAAGAGAATGTAAATAAATAAAATATGCCTTTTAGGTGGTAGCAAATATGGAGGAATGTGCTAGGATGTGTGAAGAGATTTCAAAAATTAGTTAAGGGAGTCTGAGCGAGGTGACATTTAATAAGGATCTGAAGGAGGCAAACCATCTTGAATCAATGCAGGTTCTTTGAGTTACAGCCAAAACAACTCTTGCTAATTTAAACGTAGAGAGTCATTAGAAAGATAACAGTGTTACTTGTAAGGAAGTAAGATAGGAAGAGAAAACAAAC
Organism: Camelus dromedarius; assembly: GCF_036321535.1. Lineage (NCBI taxonomy): Eukaryota > Metazoa > Chordata > Mammalia > Artiodactyla > Camelidae > Camelus > Camelus dromedarius. Next base: position 28,076,869 of record NC_087446.1, read on the forward strand.
AACAAATATATAATAAACATACAAACAAAAAACCCCAAAGCAAACAAACAAATCAATGCAGTTTTAGAAGGAAACTAACAAAGAGCCACTCGTAGGCTTCTGCTCATCATCCAGGAGTTGGTGGATTTCATCTTTAGTTCACTGCCTCAGGCTGACCACATTCATCTCTGTGTCTCCTTTAAAGTGTTCATACTTCTAAAGGAAAGAATATTACTGACTCATCTCAGGTCATAGTAAAATCAGATATGACCAGAGAAGGCAGAGGGAGCTTATTATGGGGGTGAGAGAATTCTGTAGAGGTGAGATCACTGGAAAAGGGTAGGTAGTATGTATTAAGTCTTTGAACTAAGGAAAAGAGGGAACCAGTTTGCATCTACAAAACTGAGTAACCTGTTTCTTCTTGAGAATATAAGAAGGGAGAAGAGCCTGTGCATTATTCTCTGCCTAGGGTGTCCCTCTTAGCAATGCCTGTGAGCAGCCTTCAGGTAGGATAAGGCTACTGGAGACTGAGTGGACCATTTGGAAACCATAAACTGTTGAGAGATTGTGAAAGGGGCAAAAACCCAAGGTGAGTCAAGTCCACCTCTGCAGGATGGCTTACATCTAGTCCTGCTCCCTGCAGTTGCCTGGGTTACTTGTATCTCTGGCTCCTACTCATCAAGGGGACCAATAGGAAGAATACTGGGATAGGCAGTCAAGACACCTGGTGATCCCAAATCTAGCTTTGTGGCCTTGAATCAGTTAAAAAAAAAAATCACAGAATCTTCAAGCCCAAAAGACTGTGGGCTCATTTATTCCAGTCTTCTTTTACTTATGTGTGAAGATACCAAAGATCAAAGAAGTAATCACTCAACCAGACACTTAGTGGTAGAGAAGGAGGAGGGAAGAAGGAGGAGGAGAAGAGGAAGAAGAAGAAGGAGAAGAAAAATAAGAAGGAAGAAGAAGAGGAAGGGAGAGAGGAGAGAGCACCAAAGCTTACATCCCGGATGAATAATAAACTTGAGATGGAAAAGGTGCAAGTGAGAGAGAATTCATTTATCCTAAGCTGAACATTCTCACCCTCTCAAGGGGGGCGATCTTGGACTCATGCTATTGGAATCTGCATATCTAATGCTTCAGCTCAGCAGGTTTATTTGATGGGTTTACTTGAGAAACAAAGAAAGTATTTTATTTCTACCGTAAAAGAATTTTTTGGAACCTGGCAGACTTCTGCCTGATACTTCATCAAAGAGAATTAGATACACTTTAGAAAAAAGTACAGAAATGAAAGACTTCTCTGGTGCTGAGTGGGGCGGCACTTATCATGGTTACACATCACGCTGAAGTGTATCTCCAAATTGCTTTTTCAAAGTCTAAGTGAAATATAATTCCACTTGTTTCTTATGTCTGGGGAAGGATAGAAAAAGGCTAGAGATGAAGGCAAACTCAGAATGATTGTCCTGTTTGAAATTGAGAATATTTAGAAATGTATCTATTGCAAAAAGATAAGCTAAAATTGCTCTAGAGTTACTTTCTGACATTCATCAGGCTTACTTTTTTTTTTTTTTTTTACAGTATTACCTTTTTAGCTTAATAACTTAAATAGTGGAACGAGGTAAACAGAGGGAAAGTACAACCCTAGAATAGTTAAAACAATGCTGGCAATAGTTGAGGAAACTCCAACCTTAGCAATAGCTGAAACAGCAATGAAAATGGTGGTGAGCTGGGAGTTAGAGGTAGCTCTCAAGATTATAATAGTCAAGAAACTCTCCCCCAAGGGCTGTTTAAAATACGTATCTGGGAAATAATTTTAGTGGGCACATCAGCTTTTGAAAGTGTGGTAATTTATTTGCATTGATGGCAGTCTTTCCTGCTAAAATCTTGGATGTCTATTTACCAGGCAGTGTCTCTCACTGAAATGATCTAAATCGTGACATCTAAGCCATGATCAAAAAGTTTAGCAAATGGCATTAGATTTCTCGTTCTTTTAAGTAAAATAAACTCCTTTTGTAAGCAAATCTTGGTTAAGAATTTGGACAACATTTTGACATTTTCAAGGCTAAAATATTTGATTACCTCTTTATACATCCTAATAGCCATGAGGTCACAGTACTTGTGATTTCCATCTACACAAATAAAGGTCATTATAATAAACCTAGAATTAAGAGGATTGTATTCAGGACTAAAGGCCATTAAGAAAATTTGAAATTGAACCTTCATCCCAGAATTTTTCTGGGGAAATGCCAAGGAATAGAAATGAGAAGCCAGATGGAATTTTTTTTTTTTTTTTGCCAGTGAGTTGACAGATCTAAAAAGTGATTGCAAAATCTTGGAAAGCTTTAGTCTAACTAACTAAAGAGAAGAAAAGCCATGTTCCTATCAACAAAATGCTCAGGTCCCATAAAAATGGCCCAGATTTTCAGTCTATGTATTTGTCTGGAGAATAGAACTACTCAAAAGAATTAACGCTGGCCAAGTGTAATTAGCAGAACAAATGATCTCTCCAGGCCTCTCCCTCATCTTTTTACAGCAATATTTAAAACTGAATTGATGTAGAATGGAAATCTACGTAATGGCCAAAAGAGAATAGAATACCAGACGATCTCTCTGAATAGATTATTTCAAACCAGGGGATCTACTAGTCTATGAGGGATTTTAGAATGAAAGCATCTTTGAATATTACCCATCCCAAATCTTACAATGATGTATTGGCCCATGAAGCAACAACTAACCCTGGAAACCTGACAGGAACCGTGTTGCAAGTGGTTGAAAATACAGGCTTTGGACCGATCGTTACAGAGACCTCCAAATAGGGTTATTCTAAGGCACTGAGGTTAGTACTTCAACATAAGAATATTTAGGGGGCCCAGTTCAACCCATAACAGGAAGAGAAGGAACAGAAAGATTAGTTAGAAACATTGAGGTTGTTCAGACCAGCCTAACTGAAGCTTGCTCTAGGGAAGGTAGAAGTGGAGATGGGGGCAAATGGACAAATATGGCATACATTTTGGTGGTCTAGTCATTAAAAATTGCTGATGAACTGGATGTGAGGTTCAGAAGTAAGAGAAGCAAGGATGCTCTCTAGTTTTGTGTCTTGAGAAACCTCTGGGTGCTATTTATTAGTTATACAACTCTGGGCAAGTCACCTTACTTCTTTGTTCCTTAGTTGCTTCATTTGTAATTTGATGACTTAAAGCATAAGAATATTGAGTGGAGAAAAATATGTTAAAATATGTAGAAAGTACTAAAATACATAGTATTAGATATTATTTTCTCTTCACTTTGATGTATTTTTGAAATCCTTTTTTTTTAATAACATAATGACACCTATGGGTAAAGCATCCAGTCCAAGAAGCAGAGTGTTGCCTGTAACCTCCGTGAACCTATTTCCTTTGTGCCTGTGCTGCCCTTCTAATGGCCACTCTCATTATGAAAACCATTGTCCTGAATTTTGTGTTTATCAGATTTTGGTTTTGTGTTCATAATTCATAACTGTATCACATATATTTATACATAAACAATATATTGTCTTATTTTATTTAGCATTGAACTTTATGAAAAGTATATCACAGTTTCTCAGACTTGCTTTTTCATTCAGTTGTTCTGTTACCAAGAGTCATCCATCTTATTGTGTTTAGCTATAGTTCAGTCCTTTTTACTACAGTGTAATAGCTCATTGGACACTACGTCTTACTAATTTTTCTATTGATGCACATTTGGGTTATTGTCACTCTTCCTATTTTTTAAAGAACCATTATGGATATTCTATAAACATCTCCCTTTGCACATATGCAAATTTGTGTCGGGTTTATTTTGCTACTCAAAGTATGAGCTGACTGGTAGCGTGAGTATCACCTGGGAGCTTGCTAAAAGCATGAAATCTTGGTTCATACCTAAAAATTTGCAATTTACCAAGATCTTTATACTATTTATAGTCGCATTAAGATTTAAGAAACACTGTAGAAAAGGAATTGCTGGGTTATAGGATAAGTGGATTTTTAACTTTACAAGATAATGCCAAATTGTTCACTGAAGTAGTTCTACCAATTTACGTTCATGCCATTAATAAATAAGGAAAGTTATGTCTCTTCCAATCTTTTAAATTGTCAAAGTTAATTTTTAACAGTTGAATAGGCAAAAATCACATCCTTTTGCTGGTTTTATTTTACGCTGTCCTAATTTCTAATGAGTTGAACAACCTCTTACAATATTTTTTGATGAAAAGAAAGTCTTAATAATGACTTAGTCCAATTCATCAATTTCTTCCTTAATGATTTGTCTTAAGAAATCACTCCTGACTCCACATCAGAAATATACTCACCTTTTTTTTTCTTCTAAATATTTTTAAATTTTGTGGGTGACATCACTTAATCTGTTTGGAATTGATTTTGTGGGTGAGAGGGAAAATTCAAGTTAACGTTTTTTCTTTGTGGATTTTCAATTTTCCCAGTTATTTTTATTGACTAGTTCCTACCCTCCCTATTGGTATGCAGTGTTATCTCTCATATATCAAATTTCCATATAAATGAGAATATGGATATATATTTTCTATTCTATCCTATTGATCAGTTTTTCTATTCTTTGTCAGTACCACACTATCTTAATTATTTATATTGTCCTGTTGTTGGACAAGCCCACCATCATTTTTCATCAGATGTGTCTTGGCTATTCTTGGTTTATTGCTTTTCTACATAAATTTTAGAATCAGTTGAGAAATTCTCAAAACGACCTACACTGGAAGTCCCTTTTCTTCTCCTTCCACGTATCAGTTCTCCTCTAGTGTTTCAACCTCTGCAGGTAAAGGCAACTAGCAACTAGTTATCAGAGTCCCATGCCCAGCATCACAGAACATAAAGAAATGGTATTAGACCTGAGATTCAATAAGTAAATAAATGCTACTTTCTCTTACTAGTTCTAATAATGTATCTGTAGAATCTTTTGTTTTCTATGTAGGTAATCTTATGATCTGCAAAAATTTAGAGTTTTATTCTCTTCTTTTAATTCTTAATGCAGTCCATTCTTTTTATTTTTCCATTGAGCTAGCAAGGTCTGCCAAGAAAATGCTGAACAGAAATAGTGATAATGAACATATTTTTCATTTCATATTTTAAAGGAAATCATCCTTTTTCAAATTAAATATTTATTACATTAATTTCCAATTCAGTAGCATGATTAAAGCCTTAATAAATTATTATTGAACTACTCATATCATAGATTCAACTTATTTTGATACACAATTTTCACTGTTATTTGTATAATATAATAATTATTTATTTTGTCTTAACGTGTGTTTTGTCTGATATGATTAGAGTTACACGAGATCTCATACTAGTATTTACCCCATATGTCTTTTTCTGCCTTTTTACATTTTCCTTTTCCCTGTTATTATGGCAAGCCATATTTTTTTAGCTGATGAATTCAGTGTTACTGTGAATGTTGATATACTGACACTCAGTTCTACCATCTTAACTTTATTTCTGTCTGTTTAAAAAAATTTTTTTCCTCCTTTGTCTTTTTAAGTTTGATTTATTAAATCTTTCTTTTTTTTCTTAGTCAGATTATATATATTGGGTCTTAATTTATAGATTTTAAAGATTTTTCTTACTTTTAAAATTTTACTGTGCGAAATTATCTTAGGAAAATAAAACAATAGGCTGACACCTTTCTTTAATTAGAAAAGGGCTTAAAACATGTTCATTTATCTTTCTTTTACTAATTTACATACTTTTACATATCAATTATATATAATATTTCTACTGTCCTTTTTAAAAATTACATAAACATAACCGTTATAATTTGATATTTACTATGCTTTATTTCTCTAAAATTTTGTCATTTAACTTGTTCAATTTTTTCTTACTCTTTAAACAGTTCTTCTGAGATCATTTTCCTCCTTGAAGACTATTTTTTAAAATATCTTAGGTGGTAAACCATACATGTCTTTATTTTGGAATAGTTTTTTAATTAATTTTCACAAATATACATATTATCAGATTTTTACTCCCAAGTACTTGAAGATGTTATACCACCATCTTCTGACTTCCATTTTTCTTTTTTATGGAGATTTCTGCTATCATTCTAACTGATCTTTCTTTGTAAGTAGTTTTTCCTTCTTGAATTAATGGATTCATCTGTTTTAATCAGTTCTAAAAAATTCTCAGGTGTTAGCTTTTAAAATATTTTTTTCTCCTGCATTTTTTCAATTCTTTCTTTATAGGTCTCCTCTTAGATTTATATTAAAAATAAGTATTCTAGCTTTCTTAATTCTAAAAGTCACTTTTTTGTTGTTTTCTATGTTTTTATCTCTTTGTAGCATTCTTTAAAGCTTTTCCACTTATATATCTTACATATCATTAATTTTCTCTCTAACCATATTTAATATGTTCTTTATTCATTGAACTTGTTTTATCAAGTGTACCTGTTTTGCTAAAACTCCCTATTTATTTCAACATTTATATGTTGCATTTCTAAAATTACCATTTGTTTCTTTATTTCCAATTTTTTTCCTATTTATTAATTTTTTACAACCATAGTGATTTTTTTACAACAATAAAATTCACGTTTCCAAAGTGTATAATTCAGTGGGCTTTTTAAATTTTATTCACAGAATTGTGCAGCAATCATCAATGTCCAATTTTAGATTTTTTTTAATATGGTAAAAATATATAATATTGAATTTACCATTTTAATCATTTTTAAACACACACTTTGGTAGTGTTAATTATAATCACATTGTTGTGCAGCAAATTTCTAGAACATTTCCATTTCACACCACTGAAACTCTATATCCATTAGACACTAATTCCCCCACTCTCCTGCCCCCAGTACTTGGTAACCACATTTCTACTTTCGGTTTCTGTGATTTTAGATATTTCATATGAGTGGAATTATACTGCATATGCCCTTTTGTGACTGGTTTATTTAACTTACATAGTATCTTCAAAGTTTGTTCTTATTCTAGAATGTAACAGAATATTCTCCCTTTTTAAGGCTGCATAATAATCCATTGTATGTATATACCACATATTCATTAACTGTTTATCTATTGATGAACATTTGGGTTCCTTCCATCTCTTGGCCTTTGTGAATAGTGCTGCAGTGAACATGAGTATGCAAGTATCTCTTCAAGATCCTGCTTTGAATTCTTCTGGATAAATACTCAGAAGTAGGATTACTGGATCATATGGTAATCTTATTTTTAACTGTATGAGGAGCCTCCATACTTTTTTCCAAAATGGCTGCACCAGTTTACATTCCTACCAATACTGCACAAGGGTTTCAACTTCTCTGCATCTTTAATGACATTTTTCTTCTCTGTTCTTTTGAAAATAACCATCCCAATGGGTATGAAGTAGTATCTCACTATGATTTTGTTTTGTATTTCTCTAATGATTAGTGATGCTGAGCATCTTTTAATGTGCTTATTGGTCATTTGTATGTCTTCATTGGAGTAGTCTATTCTTTGATTATTTTTAATCAAGTTATTTTGAGTTTTGTTGTTATTGTTGAGTTGTAGAAGTTCCTTTTGCATTTGGATATTAACTCCTTATTGGATATATGATTTACAATTATTTTCTTCCATTCCATAGGTTTTCTTTTCACCTTATTGATAGTTTCTTTTGACACACAAAACTTTTTAAGTTTGATGTAATCACATTGGTCTATTTTTTATTTTTTATGTCTGCTTTTTTTTGTCACATTCAAAAATTATTGCCAAATCTAATTGTCTTTTTCCCTGTTTTTTTTTTTCTAGGAGTTTAACAGTTTTAGATTCTATATTTAGATCATTAACCCATTTTGAGTTAAATCCTGTATATGGTCTAAGATAAGAGTACAATTTCATTCTCTAGTTTGTGGATATTCAGATTTTTCCAGCACTTTTTATTGAAGAAATTGCTGTTTCCTCATTGTGCAGACTTGGCGCCCTTTGCCAAAAAACATTTAGCCATATGTGTAAGGGTTTATTTCTGGGTTCTCTATTCTCTTCCATTGGTCTGTACATCTGTTTTTATGCCAGTACCATATAGTTTTAATTACTGTTGCTTTGTAGTATTTGTAGTGTGTGTGAGAATTAAACTCTCTTCTTCTTCAAAATTGCTTTGATGAGTTGAGGATGCTTTGAGGATTCCATACAAATTTTTTGTATATGGTGATTAGTGAAGGCCACTCTATGCAGATGTCTCTGTTGGTTGAAGATCAGAGTGAAGTATGGAAAACCATGTATACAGCTGGATCACAGGCAGAGACAAATGCAAGAAACCCAGACTAAGAATGTATTTGGCATGTTCAATAAGCAGGGAGACAAATATGGTTGGAGAGGAGAGGGCAAGAAGAGTGATAAGAGAATGAGACCTTGAAGGTCGTGGTAAGGGCTTTATATTTTAAGTGTGTTGAGAAGATACTTCAAGTATATAAGTTGGGGTAGGACATAATCTGTCTTATCTTTTTCAAGACTCATCCTGACCTTTCTTTGACAGTAAACTATCAGATTCCATTCTTAAATACACTTTGAAATTCACAAGGAAGTTATTGCCTTAGTTCAAGAGAGATGTTAGTGGACTGGACCAGTAGTGGCAAACAGTCAGATTTGTGACATATTTTGAAAGTCTAGCCAGAACTTATGTTGACAGATTAAATAAGAGGAAATAGATTGATACTCCTATATCCATTACCCCAAGTTTTAAGGGAGAGAATGTTCTATTAAAAATAGACTTAATAGAGAGAAGTGGATGAACCCTGTGAATTAAAATAAACTGAACTATTTTGCATAAAGTTAAAGAGACCAAAACAGAAGCAATTGTACTGGAGCTTGCCAGGAACGAGTTGGGTCAAGATTGACCTTCATGACACATTCCTCCTCACCAGTCTGATTCCAGGAACTCTATTCAGAAGTTACCACCAGATTCTGTGTTTTGTCAAGGTGGGAAGAGGGAATTTAAAGACACACATATAAACACATCTAAGCACCTCTTGATGCCATGGGACTTTACCAAGTTAAAACATGTACTCTGACAGTAGAAATCTGGCCTCAAATGAGGTTATAACACTTAAAATATGTCTGACCTTACATCCCAGTTTTTCTTTTCTGTTAAGTAGGAGTGTACCATATAGGTATTATTTAAGCTAAAATAATACATAAAATACATTACCTGAAGTATCTAATATGTAATAAAATTTAAATAAATATTATTACAATTAAGTCTCTTCTCCAAAAAGGCTTATCAGCCAATTAAAATCACCACTTCCCCTCCGTCCCCTTATCCTTTCAGGCAGGCCATTTTTCTGCATAGTAGGTAGCACTACCTAACATCAAGTCACAGAGTATGAATTTATCCACTTAATGTTTGAATTCTTTATGAATGTTAACTTTGTGAGGGGAGTGATTTGTTGGTCTTATTCACTACTGAATTCCAAATGCCTACACCATTCCTGGAGTAGAGTAACAGCTCCATGAATCTTTGTTGAATGAATTAATGGAAAAGTTACAGGTGGAGGCCCAACAGAGGGAGTCGTTCATTCTCACTTAGAACTTTGATGAAGAATTTTCATTTTTATGATAAAGGGTACTAATTTTGTCTGAGGAGGTTCAGAGCAATTTATGGCAAAAGAACAGAGTAGTTTAAGGTGAGTGTGAAAGATGTATAGGTATTTCCAAGTAGAAAGAGCCTAAAGAGGTCCCAGGAAGAAAAGACAGAGTTTTCATAGACACCAGAGCAAAACCAGCTGCAAAATGGTAAGTATGGTTGCACTGTCGAGTGATTAAATATGATGCAGTGGGACCTGGCAAGCCTGGTAAGAGACGAGGCTCTCAAGGTAACCAAAGACCAGATCGCGTGGGACATCTGATAATCCTGGGTGACTTGTATGCTGCATTTGGAGCCTGGGTCTCATCTTGAAAATGATGATGCATTTTTGAATAGTTTTAAGCAAGTAAATAATAAAGGACCAAGTTTACATACTAAGAAACTCACTCTGGTAACACTGTAGGTGACAAAGTTAGTTAGGCAAAACATGAGAGTCTTCAGAAATCTAGATGAAAATTGAGCAAATCTTAAAGCAGTGGTAGTGAGAGTAGAAAAGGGTTTATTTGAGACATAATTTATAGGTTAAGTAGCTCAGGCTCTTAAGTATTTTTAAAACACAGAATGCATTCTCTTTTATAGAATAGCAGTTACATTTTAAGGGGACAAGACACACAATGTAGGTGATACTCTTTGGGTCAATCAAAACGTGAAAGAGGAGACACTACACAGTAGATGTGGAACCCTGGGGTTATCAAAGTGAGACGAAGATGCTTGGGACCTCACTCATTTTATGTTGCCTAAATTTCTGCTTTTCTGCACATACCCTATAGTTCAATTTCTTATACCTTATTAGGAAACAAAATCTACTGAATGTACGTGTGAATAAATAAATATACCTGGCTAGTATTTTAAAAATTCATTTAAATTTATTTCGTATACTTATGGTATGTGCATATCTACCTTAAATTTTGTAACACTGTTATTTTATATGCATTTTTAGTTCCTAGTAGTAAAGTTGTCTTAGAGCTCACTTTAACTCAAATGAGCATTTTCTTTTACTTGTGAGTAAAATATTGAGCAAGTATGCATGACGGTTGCAAAATCCAACCAAAGAAAAATCTAAGGCCATCATTATGATAAAATTACAGCTATAGAAAAAAACTGGAAGTCCAAACTTAAAAGATCACAAAGGAAAAAAATTCATGGCCCTTTGTAAAACCAACCTTTTAAACTCTCCAGGATTTCTGAAAACAGCTATTACCAGTTGGAGAACTTTTAACTAAGAAATCAACATTCCTCTGGTTCATTTAGTGGTCTGTCTTCCATCTGTATTTTTGTACTTATTAGGGCACAATAATTCCTCACAAACCTCAAAGCCCTAGTACATCATAGTTCTCCTTTACCATAAAGGCATGACCTAGCCTTGATTTTCAAATGGAGATGTGGAAGGACTTTTTTCATTTTCCAGGAGCAAGCAGGATGCGCCTCTTCTCCAGCTTTGCCCTGGAGAGATGAGGTCTGGCCTCTAGAAAGGGGACCTGTCCCCAGACAGGATCTAACTAACACCTTCCTCAGATGCTAGTACAGGAAATGTCACTGTGTACTTAATTTGGTCCTTGTCAACCAACATTAACCATGAGGGAATTTGCTGTTTTAAGAGTTATAGTTTTGCTATTTAGGCTGAGGGATAAAAAATGACTTTGGATTGTGATAAAGTAAAGACTTTTAAAGATGTAGACTGTCAGCTGAAAAGATGTTTTTTCTAAGTGATATAGAGACAAAGCTTGTTTAAGCCTAAAACATTCTTTCTAAAAAAATTTACGGCACATTCTCTACTACCTAGTTGAGAGTAAATTTCAAAGGATTGACGGTGATTTTTTATAGAGAGGGCAAGAATAAATTATTTTCATTTCTTCTATATTACAGTTTTATTGGGAGAAAATAGGTTTTAAGTTTATATGGAGAAATGACCTGAAAGTACTATCACAGCTCAAGGAACTTACCTTTATGTGGAAAAGACATGATGATCAAAAATGCATGGTGTACTTAATGTAATGTGTGGGTCAGTCATCAGCCAATCTGTGCAGTCTCAATGGAGAATAGTCCTTTGATGACAGGCCACTTTACCATAAGACAGGGTTCACTAAAAATGTTGTTAAAACATATGATGCTTTCAAGAGACACTGCCTTTGTTTGAGGCACATTTGAGACTATATATTCACTCATACGGGATGAGTGTTATCTTTGGATGTGCAACATCTGGCTCTAAACATATGCTTTAGTATTACCTAGGTAAGGTAGAAGTTAATTATATTTTTCATTGTATAGAGTCAAGGATACTCATAATATAAAAAGCTGAAAACTTTCTGGATTATAAACTCTAACCCTATGTTACAAATATATTGGTTTCAAGATAAATTGATCTTTTAAATCTCATTTTCAGAAACATTTATATATATTCAACATTTTTAGTGCTGGAAGTTATCCACCATTTTGCTTACAACCAACTAGTAATTGCTGAGATCTTACACTTCCTTTTTATTTAATGGAAAATCATTGCAAAAAGTCAGTAAAACCAACAGGAACGGGAATAAATGACAAATATCCAAGGATATTGTGAGATTTAAGTACTGTAACATTGTGGTTTATAAGAAATATATATTTGGTCATCTTAATGTATATTTAGTCTTTCTTACGTGTATTTAGTCTTTGTCCAAGGTTCGGCTCACAACTCCTAAAACTTTTGAAATTTCCTGAGTAAGAGCAATAAAGGCATCTTTTGTTATGTTATTGAAGGGACTTCAGAAAGGATGGGGGACTGGTTGCGGAGTGACCCAACCCTGTGATTAGAAGGGTCTGAACATTCAGTTCCTTCCCAACACCTCCCAGGTGAGATTGAACTCAATTGCCAATGGCCAGTTGTTTAATCAATCATGTCTATGAAATAAAGCCTCCACAAGAACCCAAAAGAACAAGATTCCGAGAGCTTTCATCGCTGAAACTGTGGAGATTTGGGGAGAGTGGCGCACACTTGGAGAGAGCAAGGAAGCTCAGCACCCTTTCCCCATACCTTGCCTTATGTAGCTGTTCCATCTGGCTGTTCCCGAGTTGTAACATTTTATAATAAACACATAATCTAGTGAGTAAATAAGTTTTCCTGTTCTATGAGCTGCTCTAGCAAATTCATCAAGTCCAGGAAGGGAAACTCTGGGGAAACTTTATAACCAGTTGGTCAGAAGTAGAGGTTACAACCTGGGCTTTCAACTGGCATCTGAAGTGGGGAGGGAGAGCCATCCTGCAGGACTGAACCCTTAACCTGTACAATCTGACACTGTCTCCAGGTACCTAGTGTCAGAACTGAGATGAACTGCAGGACACAATTGGGATCTGCACACTTTTAAGTACATATTGTAAGATATCTTTAAAAACTTTATAAGTTTTTACAACTTTACAAGTGGATGCTAGAAGCAGACTATTTAGTGAAAAATTCTATTTAACAGTAAAATTATTTCAGGCTAGAGATATTTTTGAGTTCTAATCTATTATTTTATCTGCTTTTTTACATGAGAGATACGAATTTCACAAGAAGCCAAACACAGTGATGCCATTTGCTATGTTTTATTTTGGTATTAGCTTGTTAAACATAACATGCAAATAATCAAAAAGAAACATACACATGACTTAGAATGAAAAAAATAATTCTAGAAAAGAAGAGTTTCACTAGGTAAGTATATTAAATTCGTGACACTAAAAATACAGCTTTAAGTGTATATGGCTTCATGAATTTTGTCTAATAGTTTGCAAAATCATTGGTCTGGAAATTTACCACCTATTTTTCAGCTAAACAAATTTGAACATTAAAATTTGAACCTTGAGATAATTTGTTTTAAGACAGGAAACGTTCATATGTATGTAACCATGCTTTTTGGCACATTAAGTTAAAGTTTAGGAATGAAAAAACTTGGCTGACTTCCATGAAACCAGTAAAAAGCTTTGCACGTCATTTGACAGTAAGGATGTAGAAAACACTAAATTTACAAAGAAAGCATTAAGTTTGTTTTCTATATGTGTGTATGTGTCTGTGCTTGTGATGAAATAGGCCTGCCTTTCATCTCTCCTTTTATAAAAGTAGTCAAATGTTTACAAAACATTTTCCCTCAGAATTTGAAATTCAAGGAATAAACAACAACAACAAAATGAATACTATAAAACTGACACACAAATAAACATAACCATAAAATGCTGTTCGAGGATATACCTCAACATAACTGGAATTAGTAGATACTAATTCACAGTGATTTCGTTGGCCACACGTAGACATTCGTACATATCAGGAGGCAGACTGGTGTGGGTGAGGCGATTGCCGTCCAGGCGCAAGTGTTTGATCTTGGAGTAGGATAATGGTCCCAGGATCTTACAGAAGCTTTTTACTTCAAACTCTGAAAATTAAAGAATGAAAAACATCAATCATTTTTTTTAGTACATGAGTTTGGAAAAAAAATCATTTAAAAAAAGGTCAGATCTCTAATTTTATCTATCTCACTCATTTGATGTATCTTTGAACTTGGAACTACTAAAGGAATATTTCAGACTACCACATAGCCCAGCAGTATTTAGTACAGAATACCTATGATAGGTCAGGAAACTTAATAGAATTTTTCAAACGGAATATATTTAAGTTCTTGATTTAAAAAGACTTGATTTCAGAAAGACATTCAGTGAGTGTGTCATATTATCTAAGCATTGTTTTGAAACAGTCTAGCCTGAAGAAATCTAATATTAGTGCTGTTGTATAAACAAGCTCACCAGTGTAAGCACCCTAGGTTTCTGCATCTTAAAATAGACGACCTCTGAAGAATTTTCCAACAACCACACTTCATGACATGATTATAAACTCCAAAGCAAAACGCAGATCCTGGGATGCCCACCATCTCAGCCCATGTCCTTTTCTTTTGTGGTCAAAAAGCTGCCACAAATGAAAAACTGATTTAGTTTTTAATGGACACAAAGACTGACAGTAGACTGCATAATCTATGTATGTGCATAGAAACTGCCTACGGGTGCCCAAGTCATTTCCGATGAACCTCATCTGGCCCTTTATCTTGTTATTTTAACCTCTTTCGTTCTCAGACTCTAGCAACAATGATTCTAGTGGAAGCCCAAACACACTGCAGTTATTTCCTCTAAAATGTTGTCTTAAATAACTCATCAGTCATATTCCAGGGATCTTGCATTTGATACCTACCTCTGAGAAAGTATGGAATAATGGAGAAAACATGGATTAGGTCTGTTTTAGCTTTCTACCTCTGCCATTTACCATCTGGAACGTTTATCTGATCTTCTTGTTAGAAGTGAATATATCTATCACACTGTGCGGCATGAATTACGTTCATTAAGGTATGTAAAATACTTCACAACACTGCTAGCACATATTATGTACTAAATAATTATTGGTGCCCTTTTGATTTTTTCTGTTTTACAAATTGCCTTACATTAAGAACATTTGTGATTAGGCTAATGCTAAAAGTTGCAAGTTTGAAATATGAGAAAGTTTTTTTGCCGTATACTTTCTAATATTAGAGAAACATTAAGGGGTTCTTTTTATCTTAAGATAATGTGGGAAGTTGGTGTGCATAATTATTATGCAGCAAAACAAACTAAGGTGAAGACTCACACGCAAAGTGAAAGGGCAAGAGTCCCTGAAATGTGGATAACTGAATGTCAAGGAGATGGAAGAAGTGAACGTAACTACTCATTTTCATATGGCTGTATGTGTTGGGCACTGTGGTTTCAGTCTCGGCCTGGCACTGAGTGGCTGTTGGCATTTCTCCCATAGACCACCTGTCTTATCTCTTACACTGGCTCATTATGTTTTTACTAATGCAATGAAAAAACAGGTCTTTCCCTCTCAAATGCTCCTGCATCTGTATCTCTCCCATTTTTTTTTTTTTGTCTCAGAGTAGGAGGTAGTCTTGCTCCTGTGACTAACCTCTACCCACCAAGTCTAATGGATTTCTTCAGCCTTTGAACATCTTAAATCCCATTAGCATTTTGGCCTGTCCGAACATCCTTCCTCTTAACCACAAATGTTTATAATGTGGAACCATATATTGCCACATAGTGAATTTTCTCCTGGAAACAACTGTAAGGGTTTAGCTCTGATAGCTTGGCCATGTACTGTACGACAAGTAAGCTTTTCAGATACAAGAAAGAACGGGTAGCATTTCAGAGATGGCAGTCATGGTCTCCTTCATGAGAACACCCCAGCCCTACTAGGGGTTACATGAAGCTGTTGCAGAATTACAGCGTATCATGTTAATAAGGCACACTGAAGCTTTTCTGATAAAAGTGTCAATGTCCTTACCCCATACGACAAGGGAATCAATTTTCATGGTACAAAGATGTACAATTTCAATAGATTATTTTGCAGATAAAATTGTCTACGGATGAATTGGTATTTTCCACCTGATTTTCCATCTTAAAAACTTTGTAAATTATAGGTTTTTCTCTTCTGTCAACTTCTGTTAAAGAGTACGGAATGGTAAGTGTCAATTTCCCATCTGAATCCCCGTAGAATTTAAATTGAAAAATTTCCCAGAAGACCAGAAGAGTGTATAAACAGCCCAAGTGGTTCAGGTCAAACTCCCACCCAGAGATGAATGAAAAATAAACTATGGCAGCAAGAGAAAGGTGGGAAAATCAAATGAGGTAAAAGGTTGTATATAAGAAAAGGGACTTTGTGATACTACTATGAAAATATTCCAAACCCTTATCATATTCCTCCTGAATCTTCCTTACAGTCCTCATAAGAACACCATGAAGACCACACACACCACAACAGGGATAACAGAGACAGATGATGGTCATGATAGCAGAGTAACATGGTGAGTCCCAGGTAAAGATGGCAGAGAAGACCACGTACGTGGGCTGCTCTGGGGACAAGCAGGAGAGATGTAAAAGCTACTGTTAACTGTGCCTTTTCTGGACTTGTTTTCTCCCTTAGCTAGATCTTGCCAATAAATAAATGTAGAACATAAATCAAAGTCATGGAGGAGGCAAATAATAACAGATAAACATCAAGAGATAACATAGCAGGATTCATTAGCCCAGAATATTAAATTTGAAAAAGTGAATATTTAAATTCTGTGTGGTTAATGGTTTCTTATCTGAACACTCCAAAGAAAAGCCATATATGGGATGAGTAACTGAACTGGAATTCTTCTACATTCCAGAGAAATACGTTGTTGACATTTTCATTTTTTAAAAAATGGAGCCAGATGCCATATTTGTGTTGCACAACTTAGGCATTTAAAACCTTGAAGACACATCATTCAAAGAGAGGCACAGCTTTCTACTTACTTTCAAGTTCATTGACCTCCAGGTAGTAGTTTTCGAGGTTTTCATTGACAGTCGGTATATTTTTAAGCTTATTATAGGAGAGGTCCAGCTCCAGCAGGGATGATAAATTGAAAGAATTTCCAGGTATCCCACTATCAGCCAGTTCGTTATGAGACAAACGCAGATACTGCAGCCCATTAAAACGCTTGAAATACTCATCAGGGATGTTGCTGATCTTGTTGTTGTCCAAGTAGAGAGTTAGAAGAGATACTGGGAGACCAGAAGGCAGTTTGGTCATCTGATTGAAGCTCAGATCAAGGTACTCGAGTCCCTTAAGACCTTTAAAGGCAGCTGAAACAGTATCCTCTTTCAACTGATTGTGCTGAAGGTGGATGAAGGTCAGGTTAACCAGTCCATCGAGGGAGCCAAGCTTCGAGATCTTGTTGTTTGTGAGCTGCAGGTCCACCAGAGACTTGGGAAGGGGGCCCACAGACTCTGTCAGATTGTTGTAATTTATATGCAGCTTCTTCAGTTGTTTCAGTTTAGAGAAAACTCTTCCTTTTATCTTGGAATTTTCTAGAAGGTTATGATCCAGAATGAGCCACTGCAGATCAGTTACATTTTCAAAGGCCTTGTCATCAATATGGTCAATTTGGTTATTCCGAAGGTAAAGGTACTTGATGCCAGGAGGCACCATTGGCACGCTTTTCAGTTTCAGCTCATCGCAATACATGGCGGATGGATAACTTTCAGGGCAGTTACATTCTGGTGCACAGTTTGGTGATGACCTCCCATATATCGATAGGGGGAAATCGTAATCTTCATAGTAGTAGCCATTGGCACCACCAACTAATGCCAAGAGGAGAGTAAACACACCTAGATTCATTTTTGGCAAATGTTTTGACTCCTAAATAAAGTGGAAACGTCTTATTACAAAATAGCATACTTTCAGGAAAAAATATAATTGAGAAGAAAAACAGTACATTAGCAAATGTGTATCTTATTATTTTTTCATGCTTTTTTAAGTGCACTAATGATGTCTTTTTAATTTGTGTTTAAGTATTAAGGTAAGGATGTACGCTTGCAACGTATGGAGAGGTGACCAGGTTCCAGGGCAGACTGTATACACAGGCGCCCCCTTCTGGGCGAGCCAGCCAGAGAGGTTGTTGCAGTCAACCTCTCTAGGTCCTTAATTAAATATCTTTCCCAAGAGGTTTCTGGGACATGCCTATTAACCACCATGTTAGAACATTGCTGCAGAACACCCTTCAACCAGAAGAAACAAATATGAGAAGACAGTTGTAAACTGTACCTTCTACCCTGCTATTCAACATCATTAAAATGTCTCATTAGACAGATCCTAACTGGGAACATGGGCAGTCTGTGATTTTGTCTGGAGAAAAGCTGTTCTTATGTGTGTGTGGTGGGGAAGGTCGGGGCGGGGGGCACGTTCCTTTAAAAATGTCTTTATTGTTGATTCGGAGGAAGGGAAACAGAATTCCTGGTGGGGGTGTAAGTATTATTTCAACTTTTGTGTGACATGCTATACTTTTAAGCACATTACAAAACTGTGTTCCAAAATTAACATTTAATATATTAGTGTTAGTAAAGCTAATGTTTTTTAATCAAGGAAATGTGACAAACTCTAAAAATGTTTACACTGAGAAAAAATTCCACTGGTAGAGAATGACATTCTTTTCAAAATTTTGAATGAAAGTTTTCCTTTCTCTCAATAACTCACAAGTTGTCTACTTTCTTCATGTTAAAATTTAAGAAGGCAGGATTCATTTATCTGGATTTTAGTTCTCTCACAGAGTGGAAGTGGGAGAGATGTGGAAATTGAGGAAAGTCTGTATTAAAAAGTGACTAAGAGCCATGTAGGAAAGGATAAAATTGAGAAGGTAATTTAAAAACACTTCGTGACAGTGATCTTCTCATAGGAACTTGTTTCTAAGGTGGGGTTCAATGAAGTACATATTCAGTTGCTTGAAGCAGAGGGTCAGCAGTTTAGGTAAAGGGAAACAGGATATCAGAGTTGGGCTTTTGTAGAATGAAGGATTACAGCTGAGAAGTTGGTAACCCTGGGAGGGAAATCGTGAATGCGAAGCAGAAATCACATTCCAATAGATACCATAAAGTCAGATCTCTTCCAGCGAGAAACATGGTACAAGCTTTTGGGTCTAGGTAACGTGGGTTAGCAGGATTTTCTACTCTCAGGAATTTTAAACATCTTTGCTTTGCTTTAGCTTGAAATTATAAGGCACTTTATTCTAGCAGATGAAACACTCAAAAGGTCAGAATCACTCTGATGACTGATGTAATGTAACATGTAGCCAGATTCTTAGTAAATTATTCCCTGATATTATGATGGAGTCATTTAATTTAGTTGACAGGACTTAGCCATGAGAACAATTACAGAGTGCTAACATAATTATAAAATCCTTCATAAGTTACAGTATGTTAATGTTGTAAGGATTTGTCTTGCTTCATTAATAAGCTTCCACCTTATTTTAATTCAGTATACACCAAAATAGACATGGTAACTATAATGTGAGTATTGACTAGTAATGAAAAATGCTTCCATATTTTTTGGCAGAGTGAAAACAAGGACTCTGAATTCAAAGAGAGTTTGTAACTGTATAATGACTCCACTATGAAGCAAAAACACACTTTACTTTTCCCAAGTCTTTTCAAATACCTGTGGCTATGAAGGAAATGCTTTTTTTTTTCCTCAAAAAGTAAATCATGTTTCCCAGAGTTTTTTTTTAAAACATGTTTCTGTTTCTTAAGACATACATCCAAAACCCAAATCTATTAAATTAACAAAATAGAAATAAAAAATTCATAAATGTCTAAATCCTTTAGCTCACATTTTATAACAACACAAAATGTTTATGGCAAATTATAACAAAAGATAACAACATACTTGTTGCAAAATATTTTGAATACTGATTAAAATGGCCTTTCTTTGCTCCAAAGTTAGCTTCTAATAATACTAACACAAATAGCTAAATAGCATAAAATAGCAAACATTTTAAATGCCATACTTTTTCACTGTGTCTAGTGTTGTCATTCCAACAATGAAACTTTTTATAACTTCCTTTGCTAAGCAATGCAGTAAATACTGTATAAAATTTATCCAAATCCATAAATCATGGAAAGTATATTAAGCAAAATGTGAAAGTAAATGCTCAAAATTGTGGATTTGCTGTTGAATAGCTCTGGAATTTTTCCTGTCCCTGTTACAATAAACACTGTCCCAAACAGTCAGCATCCCCAGTGCTATAGTTAAAACAGCGCTTACCTTACTGTCTTGACACTGCTTTCGTTAATTCTTAAAGCAGATGCACTATGGACAAGAATCCACCAATATATGCTGTAAACTCTGTCAGGACGGAACTGGCTGCCAGATTCTTAGTGATACAAGAGCTGAGGGGGGGAGGGAAACCCAGCCCAGTCACGCCAGTCTCTGAATGGAGTTATGTCATTGTGGGGTTCTTGTGGTGTGGCATGGAACACCCCGCTCTCTAACGAAGTGCAGGTGGACTTGGTGAGCAAGGACAGCCCAGCTCAGTCCCTATGGAATAAGAGAGAGAGATACATGCTTAACTAGCCCAAATACCATAGCTTTTAACCAGAACTGGAGTTCTGCTGCAAGTGAGACATCTACAGTGAGAACATTTCTCTTACAGAGCCCTCTCCTTCCATAGCTGTGGCAGCAATTAAATGCAATTCTCTCAGCCAAATACCATGTCCATGTAAAGGTCTCATAAATCATAAAGAGAATGAACAATTTCCGGAAAATGCAAGTGAGCCGACTCAGAGGAATTGAATCCTTCTTTGCTCATTACCCTTGAAATCTATATTGATTTACTTGGACAAACTAAATTTTTGGTCAAGAGGGAAACACGTTAGTTTCTAAAATATTAAAATGTTTCATGTATCCTCTGATACAAATGATAAATACCAACATTTTCAGTTTGCTTATGTTAAGCAGACTCGTTTTATGCTATTCAGGTCTGGAACCAATCAGTAATATTCTGCCTGTTTCTTATTTTGTGGATTTAATTTAGGAATTCATCCAAAACCTCACTTGGGGATAGTATTCTATAGCTTACTGCCAAAAAGCATAAAAGAACATGAAAAAAATGTATACTAAAAATATCACAAAGTAATAATTTTTCACTCTGTCATTGCATGCTAGCAATATTTTTCTTTCAAACGTAAAAGTTATGCTTAATTGTAATCTCCCAAAGGCCTGGTTTGATATATCTTTCCTTATCATTTCCTGATGCATGCTTCTAGAAAATGAGAGATCTACTCAATTCCTTGTCTATTCCATTTTGTGATTGTATCAGCTTTATTTGTAGGATTTTTCCCCAAAATTTTCATTTCCTCATGTTTATAAGAACTCTTAGAATCAGCTACTTTTAAGTTGCCACATGGTAAGATTTTTCCCTTTTAAAATAATTTAAATATGTTACTTTTTAGCTAGGAGACTGGTTGAAAGTCACTTAACTCTATGACTACTAATGCATTTATCTGAAAAATTAATATTAGAATAAATGCCTCATTTTTGTCAGAGAACTGTTAAACAAAAGATAATCTTCTTGAAAGTAATTCATAGAACTGTAAGGTGATTCATAGCGTAACATTTAAAGAAAATTTTAGAAAGGCTTCAGTTTAATAATAGAGGACATGAATACTTACAAGAAATCAAGAAAAAAAAAAAACAGACAGACAGACCCATCACACATAATGAGGTGATTCATTGTCAGAAGATAGTTAAAACAATTCTAAGCATTAACTTTAAGTGTGTCAAATTCTATAATCTGAGATTTCATTTGAAAAATTCCAGTTAGTTACTCCAAGGACTTTTCTTTATGAAGCAATAAATGTGTTGTGGTGCCTGCAATAGAGTTTAAATGTATTAAATTGGACTGAGCTTTTTGTGAAACTGATACTGTCCATGTATACTTTTTTTCTATAAAATTAGTTCTGTGAGACCAAAAATTGGATAATGTTGTGTATTTTAAAGCATATTTCTTTGGCCATTAGAAAGAAATTAAATTAATATTTATGATGTATCTACTTTTTTCCATGCTTTTTTCCTCAGAATTTTCACATATTTCTAAATTTAAATTTTGTGCTTTAAAATCCGTATAGATATTATTATCACATTTTCAAAGAAGTAAAAATGGAGACTCAGAAAGTCTAAATAATTTGCTAAAAGTCACCTAACAAGTAAATGGAAGAACAAAATCATGAGCATCTTCACCCATTGGAAAAAGGTTGGATAGGATGGCGCTGAGACAAGTTAGTTAATTCAATCAGTTTAAAATATTTTATAGGCACTATTATTATTTGTTGAGGAAAAGCTGAAATATTAACTTGGTAATAGTTTTTTAAAATGGAAAAAAAATTAGCTGAGCAGTAGTTTCTTTGTGCATTACACATTCAAAGTTACGCACACTTCCACAGGCACATTTTAGACTTTCTGGGTGAGATCTGAGCTTTCCATCCTGGTGAGTGGAGATCAGGTCCTTTGTGGTAATGGGTCATGGAGACTTCATCAGAATCTGTGTTAAAATGACTTAAGTTTTCCCCTCAGCCCACCAACTAGATTCCCTCTGTTACCTGAAACCAGCAAAGATAGTGAGGGACATTCTATTTCACCCTCCTGGTTCTGAATCCAACCCGGGACTTCTCAGAGCCCTCAGGCTCACCACAACTTGACTGTTCCCTCTGTCAACCATTCTGTAAAAGTATGACAGAGAAGTAGTAGTTGGAAAGTAGTAAACAGCCCAGACTTTGTGGAAAGAGAGATACAGATTAGAGACTTTCTCAAGCAACCTACCAGAAGTGAAAATGAAAAAATTATGTAATCTTGATAACTTTAATGTCATCTTTACAATGGGTGTGATGATTTCCGTAGGAAAACTTATGAGCATTAAAGGAAACGTGTATAAAGCCACTGGTGTAGGGCTTGGCATAATATGTGATTAATGCATTTAAATGCTTACTATTTTATAGCTATTTTAGTTATTCATGGAGTCACAGAACCACAGATTTGGAATGAATCTCAGAGATCATCTAATCAATGGGTTCTATGAAACCAATTCCCCAAGTTCTGCAACAGGTCTTTTCTTCTCACCTGAAGAGTTAAAGCCAATGTGTTACCAGTACTCCATCCAAACAAAGTGCAACTTTGTTTTCCCTTTGTGGTGATGAATGGTGTTCCATGTTTCCCTGTGCTCTGTGTATGTAGTGATGTATGACTGTGCATCTATCTACGTGGATAAGGGAAGTCATCTGAGAACATAGAATAGGGTAAATATAATGACAGTTTTCTGCTGGTAAAGGAGAAAGTTCTGTTCTTACCATTTTATACATTGGGGTTTCAAACTTGACTCTTCTTTTAGTATAAGTGTCATAAAGATTGTTTGTTTTAGCACATTTAGAATGTGCAGGGGAAAACAAGAGTTTTAGCACATTTGGAGAATACTTACAGGGGGAAAAATGAAAATTAATATTCTAGCCTAGAGATAACCATCTTTTGGTGTCTTGTCTTAGGGTGTGAGTGTGCAACCACACACACAACAGACATGTTGGTTCTCACAAAAAATATGAGAACATTATGCTTATAGTTTTGTAATTGTTTTCACGTAACAGTAAGTTGTGAATACTTTTCTATATCATTAAATGTTATTTTATAATGTCATTTTAATTAACTGTATTAAGTTCTACTATAATTATAATGTAGTTGTTATTTTTTAATATTACAATGAAACTTTGCTTTCTCTTATACTTTGCAAAGTGCTATCACATGCAATGGAATTTTATTTTTCAGATTGGCTGTACTGAATCTGTCTATTGTGCTTATCTCAATGGACACATTTTATTTATTTATTTATTTACTTATTTATTTTTAATTGAAGTATAGCTGATTTACAATGTTGTATTAGTGTCTGGTGTATAGCATAGTGATTCAGTTGTACATATATATTCATATTTCTTTTCACATTCTTTTTCATTATAGGCTATTACAAGGTATTGAATATAGTTCCTGTGCTATACAGAAGTAGGACCTTGTTGTTGATCTATTTTATATATAGTAGTTAGTATCTGTGAATCCCAAACTCCCAATTTATCCCTCCCTACCCCTTCTCCCGCTCTGGTAACCATAAGTTTGTTTTCTCTGACTGTGAGTCTGTCTCCATTTTGTAAATAAGTTCATTTGTGTCATTTTTCTAGATTCCACATATAAGTGATATCATATGATATTTTCTTTTCTCTTTCAGACTTACTTCACTTAGTATGACAATCTCCAGGTCCATCCATGTTGCCACAAATGGCATTATTTTATTATTTTTATGGCTGAGTAGTAGTCCACTATATAAATATACCACAACTTCTTTATCCAGTCATCTGTCGATGGACACTTAGGTTGCTTCCATGTCTTGGCTATTGGACATAGTGCTGCTATGAACATTGGGGTGCATGTATCTTTCTGAAATAAAATTTCCTCCAGATATATGCCCAGGAGTGGGATTGCTGGATCATATAGTTAAGTCTATTTTTAGGTTTTTAAGGAATCTCCATACTGTTTTCCATAAATGGCTGCACCAAACTACATTCCCACCAACAGTGTAGGAGGGTTCCCTTTTCTCCACACCATCTCCAGCATTTATTATTTATGGACTTTTTAATAATGGCCATTCTGACCAGTGTGAGGTGATGACTCATTGTAGTTTTGATTTTCATTTCTTTGATAATTAGTGGTATTGAGCAATTTTTTTTCATGTGCTTTCTGGCCATTTGTATGTCAACAGGCATATTTTAAATCAAAACACTGTTTTAATAGGTGGTTTATGTTTTCAAATCAGGTAGTAAAGGATCCGATTCTAATTTTTTTCTTCCCACACATCAATATTAATACCATTCATAATTTTAGCATTTCTTATGAACCATGGAACTATCTTTCATCTTCAGAGTCCTTATATGCATATGGATGTATATTTTTAAACTCATTCTCCAGTTGCTTCCATTTCTCTTGGCATCTTACCTGAAAAAAATATTTTTAGAATTATGAATAATAGGGTTTATTATATTTTTACATTAACTTGTTTGCATTGTAAAAATAATATATGTGAATGGTATAACATGCTGAAACATTTAACAGCATACAAGGATATAAAGTTAAATGTGAAATAATCTCTCACCTAACTGACTTTCTAATCTCACTCCCCAGAAGTAATCATTGTTTTAAATTTTATTACTCCAAGTATTTCACACACGTTCTGTATACTCAACAAAATTTATTTCTCTCTCTCTCTCTTTTATCCTATATGCCTTGCACTTTTCACCTAGACTATTTATCTAATTTTGTCTTATTAACACATGTATCTCTGCATCATATTTTATTTAGTTACAGAGCACACTATTGAATGGGTATATCAAAAATTACTTATTTTTTTGCTCAGTGGCAAGCATTTCAGTGGCTTCAGTGTTTTCTGTTTGTTGTTTTCACTATTTAATTGTTATAACATTTAATGCTGTGTTGAGCAAATTTTGTGTGCTAGTGCAATATAGCTTTAGAAAAATTCCAAAAGTGAAATTTCTGGAGAAAAGTGCATTCACATTTTAAGACTTTGAAGTTATTGTCTAATTGTTGTTCTGATTATCACTCCCATCAATGGTATATGAGGATATATTTCCACCACTCATTCATGAATTTTGGATATGATCAAGCTTAAAATTTCTGTGATCTCATTGTTCAAGCTTTATTTATTAAATAATATTTGGTAGTGCTAGTCTCTTGTCTTTTTTATTCCTTCAGATAACAATAATGAATTCATTGTGTGTTAACATAAGTAATATTTTTATAAAATGCCTATATTTTCCAAAATATATGTAGTGAGAGGAGAGAAATTATTTTATACTTTTGCAAATCTATTTAATAAATAAATGGCTTAATAGACAAGAACCGGATTCTTATAGCTGCTTCTTTGTTCCATCTGTTGTAGTAGTTGCTGTGTTTGATACATGTGTAGAAAATCTTGTCTCACTCAGATATTTACTTGGGAAAATAAGTACATTACCATATTTTTAAAAATAATTTCAATTACTCTTCTTTATTATTTTTTTAATTGAAGTATAGTCAGTTACAATGTGTCAATTTCTGGTGTGTACCCCATAGTGTTTCAGTCATACATATATGTACATATAATTGTTTCCAAGTTCTTTTTCACTATAGGTTACTACAAGATATTGAATATAGTTCCCTGTGCTATACAGAAGAAATTTGTTTTATACCTATTTTATATATACTAGTTAGCATTTGCAAATCTCGAACTCGCAGTTTATTCCCTGCCACCTCCTCTCCCCTGGTAACCATCAGTTTGTTTACTATGTCTCTGAGCCTGTTTCTGTTTTGTCAAATGTTCTTCTTTAATGAAAAGATCAGCCTCAAAAAGTGGTAGTTTTTGGAAGGTTCTGTGTAATGTAGAACTTGAAATCGTATCAAAGAACATTTTTTACACTGATTTCTAAAATTCTAAGTTCTGCTTCAGAGTTGAATTTTGTCAGCTATTGTCAGTTATTTTCCTTAAAGTGAAAGATGCATTTTGTTTTTTGAGACTATATGTGTGAAACACCCCAATTAGACAAACCATATTTTGTATAAGTCACATTTTCACTTAAAAATAATACTCCATTAGAAAGTAGCTAGTTCAGGCAGAGTCGTCTATAGATTGTCCATTTTTAAGGCAAAAGTACAAGTAAGAAGATATGATATTAACTCAGTCTTCCTGTTTTGGATAAATCTTTATCTGGATGACTCACTGCATCATTGGAAAGTGGCTCACTATGATTTCTTTCACTGACTTTCCATCCAGCAGGCATTCAGCAATGTCACCTTCATATATCAGCTTTTGTGTGTACCTCTCAGCCCATGCAATATGCTTTTTCCAGTAAAATGCTCAGTGGCTTTTCCTTTCTAGTTTAAAAGATACAGTCAACCATTTTTGATGTTTAGAGTTTCTCACATCTACTGTTAAATATTTGGTTCATTTTTCTTTGAACTTTGATTAATTGGTCTCCAAATGATGCCACAACTCAATTGATACCATGAAACTATCTAAAATGTTCTGTTGCATAAGACAAAACAAGTTAGTGATATCTATAAAACCAAGATATAATATGGTTTTCATCATATTTTTGTTGCTTATTTCCATTTTTACTCACCTCCTTTGGAGTGGGTTACTTCTTCCCATGACTTAGAGAATGCTCTGATATGTCAATCTGGGGCAGTGCAGCTGTGGATTGAGAAAAAGCCTTGCATGTCCCTTGTTAACAACAATGAGCCACCTTGAAATACAAGAAAAATATATTGATTTTTATTTTATAGAATAAAACATCATATCAAAATACTAACAGTTTTAGACAAAATTTTAAAATTTAGAAATATTTTTGAAAATAAGTTTAAAGTGTTATTGCAAAACAAGACCACAAAGTACATTTACTTCTTTTTGCTCACTTGTCTAGACACACAGAGAATTTAAAGATTGTGAAATAATGATTCACTGAATAATAAATAGCCAAGCAGAGAAATGATAGCAGGTGTAAACGAAGACAGATTGCAGGAACACACTATTGTTATTGAGAAAAAAGTAAATTAATGTCTGAAAGGACATTTATACTCTAAACCTATGACTATAGAAAATTCTAGAAAGCACAAGAATACACAAGCAGGTAGTCTATTAACCATCAGAGCGACAATGTCCTGTGTGATGTAGCCTCTGGAAAACTGCTTTTCATTTCTGAGATAATGTGAAACATGCAAAAAATATCTTAATGTTATTATAAAAATATTTTTTTATGTTGTGGACTCTCTGAAATTCTTGAGGTTCATGATCCGCACTTTGAGAACTGCCCCCCAAGATCTTTTCATTGTGGGCTACTTGTCACATAGGTCTCCACTGCCTCAGACAGGCTTTCTAACCACTCAAATTAGGGGGTCAGCGACCTTCTTTCACTTACTCTCTGTTACTTTAACATTGTCATTGTTCCCTGCCATTTACCACTCTCTGAAATTAATTCTAGGTTGTTTGTTTACGTTTTAGCAGTGTATTTTATAACTTTTTTATCTCCATGAGAATGAGGAAATTAGGCTTGACACAGGTCCTCCATCTATACTTGTTGAGTGAACAAAACATTTTTTTAGAATATCCCTTGGGGTTCCCAACTTATCTATTTTTCAGATGGATTTTCATTTATATTTTGTTATAGCAAAAAAATACGATTGTATTTGAATGTGATCACAGTGATTTTATAATTGAGCTTAGGAGAAGCTGACATCTTTAAAATACTGTGTTTTGACATCCAAGGGTAGGTTTTCTTAGCATTTATCGAAGTGGTCTTTTGTGAGTGTGAATATCTGATTGAATCTAGAAAAATAAATTAAATAACTTTGAGAACTCTGAGTCATGACAGGATCATGGTGGAATATGATCCCACTCTAACTATTAGGGAATTCAAAAGAATTTATTTTTAATCTTTTCTTCAGGTCTAGTTTTCTCCAGATTATCTTGTCTTTATTACTGAACCAACCAAACATAGAAGATGCAATTCTATGATGTATGGTGGTAATATGGATTTCAATTTTGTTGTACAGGATCAGTAAGATTTAAATTTCCCTTTATTTTTTATGAAAGTAGGTAAAGCACAAGAAACATGCTCATGACACTATAGTTTTTTCTTTTAAGTTCAAACCTAGAAGTTTCTCTGACATGTCCTCTAAAGTTTACAAGACAGACACAAGCCACTGTATGTGAAGCATGTCTGCCAGATGCTATGGTTTGAATGTGTCTACCATTATATCTATCATGATTATACACATATGATCAGATTTAAGTGGAGAGAAATAACGAAGAAGTGTAATAGTCATTTCAAAGACAAAAGTAAGAAAGTACATCAAGATTATAACAACTAAACATGGGAAAGTGATAACATAAGGCGTTCTGCCTTCTACCCCCGCAGTAGTCTGTGTGTGTGTGTTTACTCAGAACATTCTAGCAGTTAAGAGTGCTCTGTAACATATCTGCTGTGTGATCGTGAGCAATTCAGTTTGCTAATCTTTAAAATGGGAAAGGTTATGGTGCCTAGCTCACAAAACTTTACTTGTGACCTTAAATGAATTACGTATGTGAAACTTTTAGAAAAGTTTCTTGCAGACAGTAAACACTCAATAAATATTAGTTACTATTACTGTTATCTATCCACTACTTTCAGTATGTAGGAAAGAGAGTGACTTGGGGGTGTTTCAGTGTATAGGAGCAACAGATTCCCTGAGATGGGAGTCTTTGCTTCTGTCTCTCTGGTATCTTCTCTGCAACTAACTCTATGTATATAAACTCTTGAAACCTCATTTTCAGCTTTTGTAAAACAGAATGAATTGTCTCCATCACGGGGAATGGTAAGAGTATTAAATGAGTTAGTACATTACTGAGAACATATGCAAGCATATAGTGATTTATTTTTGTAAGTTAAACATATAAAACTAGGCTTACTATTCATAAAAGCTTAATATTCACACAAGTGTTTACATTAAACAATATGCAAAAACAAATAAAAATACAACAGCCAATAAGATGCAGTGAAAGAGAATACAAGCATTGGAAGGCAGAAAAAGACTCCTTCTTAGATAAACAAATATCCCAGCTGGGAAGGAAAAAGTGAAGAAATGGAGCAAAGAGTGTTCAGTGCAGAGGTTTCAGAATTTTTGAATGAGGGGCAGATGGTAAAAGCTTGGTGGGTAAGCGGCATGCAAATTGTCATTGGACGTGTAATGATGACCAGTCCATGTGGGGCATCACAGTCCATAATATGCATTTAGGATTTTTCATTCAAGGCTTTGGGATGGTAGTGATTGTAGGTAATAGAAGGTCAAGAGGAAGCAGAAAGGCCAAATGGCACACAAGGGCCTTAGTCTGGGCGAGAATTGAAGACGGTGGTTTGAACTTCAGAGGTGGTAGCAATGGAGAGGAATAGGACTTGGTACATATAATTTCAATATAATCAGTGAAAGCGTTAACTGCATAAAAATATATCCTTCTAACTTATGTAGCTGGGACCTAATTAAGACTTTTAAGATTGTGAACACTGAAAGAAATCTCATGGAGTTACTCCTCAACTAACAATTCAAATTAAAATCAATAGAAACCTATAAAAGAAGTGTAAGACAATTATAACAATTTTAATTTGCCCCTTGAAGGAAAACCAGATTATTCATTCATCAGTCCACATATAAATGTCTATAAAGACTTAGGCACCATACTGCACTAGAGAGTAGCCCCTGTCCTCAAGGAGAACAAAGTCTAGGTGGAGGAGATGCAGAGAAACGTGCGGTTATGATGCTGTGTGACAACTTCATCTACAGAAGGAAGAGCAAGCTAGAGCCAGCTCCAGAACCAGGCTTCATTGATTGAAGAGGATTTTTTTACGTTAAGAAGTTAAAATCAAGATGAGCTTGAGAGTGCAGGATGAGCTGGGGTCAGCCAACAGGAGCGTAGTTCACACGATTTCAGGCAGAGGGAAAGATTTCAAAAGGTACCAGGCATGGAGGAGTTGGTACGTTTAGAAATCAGTTGCCTCCCCACAACTGGATTCACGAATAGAAGGTCTATGTATGCTCTAAAAGTTAAATTCTATTTTTTTCTGTTAACTCTGTGATGGATCAGAACACAGTGTTTTCCAAGGAGCTAAATTAATCAATCGTTTAACTGTGCACAAATAACATAAAGGATTAAAAATATTTTGGTCTTAACCTATTTACAAATGAACACTTTCTTAGGAGTGCAGTAGGCATATAAT
Organism: Camelus dromedarius; assembly: GCF_036321535.1. Taxonomy (NCBI): domain Eukaryota; kingdom Metazoa; phylum Chordata; class Mammalia; order Artiodactyla; family Camelidae; genus Camelus; species Camelus dromedarius. The sequence continues at coordinate 28,107,582 of NC_087446.1, forward strand.
AAAACTGTAAAGTTTTTGAAAATTTAAATAATCCTGAAGTGTTTTTTTGGTGCCGATGTGGCATGTTTTGAAAATGACATAATATTGACTCATTATAAAACAGGTTCCACTAAAAACAAATTGACTTCTAACAGCAAATGTGTATAAGCACTCATTATTTTAGTGTTGAAAGTTTTGGTCCTGAAATTTAATATCTACCCTTCATCCCAAATATCTTTCTTCTATTACATGTGCAAGGAAATTAAGATTAAGTACTTAATACACTCTCAGATGATACATATTTCCCAGGGTTATATGCGTTCCCCTAAATTTCAGAAAGGAATTTTAGAAAATAGCTCTGGAGTTTAAAAATAAAAGTTGTAGTTGACTTATTCATGAATCACAAAGGTTTTTAATGATAATTATTTAAAAAATTGAAAACTCTTGAGTTCTAAGCTTCCCTTCTGCACAATATATGTTTTTGGATACCCATCCAAATCTATTATATTTTAACCCACACCCAGTCCAGTTTCTCCCTTTGCGCACAACAATGGAATTACCACATCAACAAAAGTCCTTCTAAAAGAGTTTCCAAGAAGAAAACGGGGCAGATCCATTATAGTAATCTTGGCAATGATTTGTTGATTTAGATATTTCCCTATTAAAAAAAAAATTCTTGGTTTCTCTAGTTAGAATTGGCCATAACTCAAATTTTGAAATAAGTTAATGATTTCTAAAGTTGGTTGTTGGTTGAAATCATTCAAGGAAATTTAAAAAATGCAGATTCTCAAGAGATTTCCCTGAGAGATCTTGACTGAATGTGTGTGACTGTGGAATTCACATTTTTAACAAGCACTGAAAATGATTACGATAATCAGATGAAAGTAAGTTATGTTCTATTCATTCCTCTAGTTGTGCTTCTCTATGTAGTAGAAGATCCTAAGTTTGGATTCTGTTCATTTCTCTGTTAACTTCTCTGTATAGTGGAAGATACCGTCGCCTTAACTTTGGAGGCTTTAGGCTAGTATCAGGCATGGAGAATCTCCTACTTTGTACTATTGAAATGATCTTTTCAGGACGTCATATTCCAAATGCCTGGTTTCTTATGGTGCGCTGCACTAATTAAAGAGCCCTTTCATAATTCTTGTGCTTTTTCAGTTGTCAAGTGGAGAGAATGTCTCTGACTCTTTTTTTTCCCCAAATGAAAAACATGTGAATCCAATGGCGAAAATTCAGGATTAGGTCATCAGAAAGACGCCACAGGGGAAGCAGAGATAAGTGAGTTCATCATAGCTTTCCTCATGTCTTAACTATTCAGTCCATAAATAATGCAAATTTGTGGAAAGAAGATGTTAAAAGACTCAAGGTCTTCAGGAATATTCTCATTGGTCCATACATGGGCTCAGTCAAGTCTAGAAGCTCATTAGTCCCAGAGTGTTTGTTAATTTTATGTTGGTTGAAAACCAATGCACTACATTCAGATGGACAAAGAAAATTGGGATTAAAAAAAAATTTTTTTTTGTTTAATTTCCCTTCCACTGACTGTGGAGCATAGGAAATCGGAACTGAGTAATTGGCAATTTGTTAGCCTCTATGAATTTAAATGATCTCTTTCAATTTAGATTGTCCATTTAGCCTTCCAGAGTTTAACTCCCTCAATATTATCTTCCATAGGATGGAATCTAAGTGTGGAGTTTAATATACCTTCCTGGTTCCAGGGGCCAAGGTAGGGAAGGAGTGGCTACCAGGATCTGTATGATGATTCTTTTGTTCTGCTCGATACCTTCATTGATTAACTCCTGCAACTGGAGTTTGTGGCTCCTGAATTTGTGGCCTCTTGTCCCTGGTGTCTACCATGTACCATCAATCCTCCATGATGATTCATCTCACACCATCTCCGGCGGGCTTTGAGCAATTTTATACTTGGCTATGACTCCCAAACAAAGCCCTGCTTGAGTGGTTGACTGTGCAGTAACTGCAGTAACAGAACCAAGGCCAGAGTGCCTGGCGTAGAATGAGGGGAGGGGAAGAAGGGACCCAGATGAGTTCCAGTATCAGTTTTCCTATTACTGCTGTAAATTTATTATCTTTCAGTTCTAAAGCTCAGAAACCCAAAATGAGTTTCACTAGGTTAAAAATCCAGGTGTCAGCAGAACTACATTCCTTTGCGGGGGGCAGGGGGTTGGGGGGAGCTCTAAAGAGAATTCATTTCCTTGACTCTTCCAACTTCTAGAGATGTCCACATTTTTTGTCTCTTAAGTCCACAATCTTCAAAGTCAACAGTGGTCAGTTGCGTCTTTCTCACATCACATCACTCTGACATTAATTTTTCTGACTGCTTTGAAGGACCCTGTGATTCCACGAGGCCCAGCCAGATAATTCAGGGTAATCATCTATTTTAAGGTCAACTGAGTAGCATCTTAATTCTGTCAGCTACCTTAACTCCTTATTGCATTGTCGTGTAACATATTCACAACTTCTGGGAATGAAAATGTGGACATCTTTGAGAAGCCACTATCTTGTCTACAACAGTATCTGAAAACATTTTATGGAACTCTAGGTTCATTTAGACAAACTCTTCAAAGATGTATGATTAGAAGAAACTCTACTTTTTAGGTCTACAATTTTCAATATGTTTGACAGCAATTTTTCAAAAATTAAGTATGGCCACCTCACAAATTATCTCCTAATTTATACTCTTAACATTAGAATATTTGACTTTCTATTTTTTAGCTTTTCTTACCCAGTTAGGAAGGTGAGTTGAGATATGATCTTTAGTAGCGTAATTCAGCTGTTATCCACCACCAAATTGTGTTTAATATTCCCTTGGAAGCCAGGGAAAATAAAATTATAATGAATTTATTCCAGGTCTGGTTAACATCCTTTCTGGGAATAGCCTTGGGAGTAACTTAAAAAGTACACCGAGACATCTGCTTGTGGGCATGTGGGTTGTTCTTCCCAGAAATGATGTTGTGCCCTAGACTGGTCAACCAGAAGAGGGAGGGCCTAAGTGCTAGCGAGTCCGCATTTATTTCTGTGATCACCATGACCATGACTCAGAGTGGAATTCTCAAGTGAATCATATCTCATTTTGCCACTATGGAAAAAAAGAAAAAGAAGAGTAACTAAAGAGAAAAACAGGTAGTTGTACTGGATATTGGATCACAGCCACTGAAAATACTTTCCCAAATTTCTAACGTCATTTTGTCCATGAACATTATCAGGATCCTTCTTAATACTGACTCCTTCCCTTCCCCCACTTTTCCTGCCTACTTTCCAATTATATTTCCCTTTACTGCTCCTGCGATCCCTCTGTGATAAATGCATCACCTGCTATTGTTTTATATATAATCTAAATATATACACATATTTAAATATTTTATAATTAAGTGATTTACATGTAATATAAATATATGTATAAAACATAAACGTATGTGTCTGTGTATATATGTACATATTTAGTCCATATGTTTTCCACACAGATGAAGACTAAACAGAATAAGAAAGTAAACAAAAGAAAGGGGTATACCATTACTTTTAGAGTCACTACTTCAATTTTATTAGCTTTTATATATGATTATTGCTTAAGTCCACTATGGCCTAAAGAATACTGTTATAGTATATATTAGGGGGACATTTCTTAGAAAAAGAAAAAAAAAAAGGCAAAGTAAATATTTCTCAAATATAACTCACGTATGGTTTAATTTGTGCCCTGTGCCTCCCTTCCTCAATTCCAAGTGTCACCTTCTTCCTAAACGAAATTCCAAGGTCTCCCTCTTCCACCAATATTCGAATCTTTCTGATCGAAGTGGTGAAATATGTCCAGGACATTATTATGTATTAGAAGATGGTGACTCTAAAACACCAGGTCTAATCAGGTCTCTCTAAACGTTATCTGTGCTAAGCTCCATAAGCATTTAATGCCTTTTTTCTTAAAAGAGTCTTTCATGGTAGTGATGGCCAGAGACATTCACCAGTTTACATTCTTGACAAAGGCAATGAAGATGACTAATGTTTTAGTGATTTACAATATAGAGAGACCTTTCATGTATCTTATTTAAACTGAGCCTTATTAAAATCTTGTGAAATACAAATGATTAAGTCTGTGTTAAAGATGAGGGAAATCAAGCCTCAGAAACAAGACTTCTGCCTCCAAATTCCATGACTTCTCAGCTCCACCATCATTGAAATAGGAGGTATTGTCTCTCTTGTCCTTTGTATCCGTTTGGATACTCATTCTCTCATCAACTCTCTCCATCAACCTCAACTCAACTCAGATTCTTCCACCACACTTGGTACACATGAGCCGTGGGACTTTGCTCTCAGCAGGTCATCTGTCAGTCTCAGTTCCTCTTCTGTTTGTGTCATAACACCTATTACAGTTTGCCTTTTATTTTTCTGCTTATGCGTGCCTGCGTGTGTGCGTGCGTGCGTGTGTGTGTGTGTGTGTGTTTACTCCTCAAGAGAATGAGATCAGACTTGCTTTTTATGATGTTTTGTCTGTGACACCTCTGGCGTCGATCACAATGTTCCACACAGGGTTGAAGTTCAAATATTTGTTAAGTGAATGAACAAATACATGAAAATTATGGTTTAACCTACCCATAACTAAAAATATTACATATACCAAAAGATCTGAATTCAATTAGAAGTCTGTTGAATATGTTTTAAGAATTAAACCATAACGGAGGTAGTCCCGGGATTATGTGAGGTCTTCCAAAAGGCTGGGAGACATCCGAACTCCCCACACTTCCCAGGCTGTCATGAAAGCATTTCAGTTTGGTCCTTTTTGCCTCAAGAGACTCCTTAAACGTCTGCTTCTCAACCAATTTGTGTTTCAAAAATATCCATACTATGAATCTGACGAATAGTCTCTCATTACAATCTACAGCGTGCTATTAACGCTGAGGTCGCGTGTGAATGATACGTAATACAGGAGATGAGGGCAGATGGTTGGATTACTTCTTTCACTAATTTGCTGTCCCCCCGCCCTCCGCCCACAGGCAGTATTTTAACTTCTTTGACTTTACAATCTTTATCATTATAATGAAGTTAATAAAGTATAACTAGGTAAAAAACAACAACCTAAATAACTGTAAGCTGAGAAAATAAGTTACCATTTTAGACCTATGAAATAACACTAATTTCAGAAAAATTTTTTTCATTAGCAAAATGTAATGAAATGTTCAAACCGTTTGATCTAATAATCCCCATATTTAGATATCAAAATAGTAAGTGATTTATAATGAGGACAGTAAGTTTTTCTAAACACTATATAAATTTTTCAACATTATAGAATATATTATTAAATAGTAATAGAAAATTGGAAGAAATTCTCAATTAGAGGAGAAAAAGCATGTATAAGTGATTATACAGTAAACTCACATAATGAAATATAATACGTTACTAAAATTATACCCATATTATATAATAAAATGGAAATACTTCTATTCAAGTAAGTTAGTAAAAGTGCAGTATAAAAGTTCACGGTCTCTATTTGCAGTAATAAAACTATGCCTTTGCGTGAGCATACACACCTAACAATGAAGCATTAAAGTCAAATCATTGACAAATAATCACCTTGAACTGAAGTTTTCTTTTAGCTCTAGTGTCATAACTTTGCACAACTTAATATCAAAATAATCATCTCACTAAGAAGCAATTCCTAATAATGAGTAATTCCTAAACGCAGATATGCAATTCATTATTTTATGGATTCTTTTTGTAAGTCTGACCTAATTCTTGATCTTATTTATGTATTCTTATCCTAGCCAGAAATAAAGTGAAGAGTTTGCCTATCAAACTTATATGGGCATTTTGGATAAAACCTTGAAAATTTTCATGTAATTTTTACACTTTGACAATTATCGTAGTTTTTAAAAATGAAATTATACTTTCTATTTCAAATTTGAGAAAAGAAAATTTAAAAAAAAGTTATATATGCTACAAATTTCTTCACATTTTCAACTAATGTGGTAAATATTATGATACATCTTGTCAAGGGCACCTTCCCTTGATTTATGGTTTTATTTATTTTGAATAAAGGACTCTGGGTACTCAGAAAGCATTGCCTCACCTCAAAAAAAAATACGGTTTTCAATAGATGTACAGTCTGATGACCAAAGAAGGCTTTTCAGACATTATGCCTTGTGTAAACACAGGCAAACCTCAAACAAATCCTGGCTCAGTTTGCAGAAAGGAATCTTTTAGGTGACTGTGTTTAAACTTCATTAACTCTAATTTTCCATTTCATCAGTAATGATACTTTAGAATTCCTGAGGACTGTTCCCTAAGGTATCTGTCTAACTCACCAACGTTTACAAACCCAGTGCTGCAGATGTGATTTGCCCTCATTTTGATTGCTGAAAATAATCCGGTGTTTTACCACAACTGCAGTTTTCTGGTTTCAGAATCCAACCCAGAGAATTTTATTTGGTTTTCTAATTTGGTCCAGCTGTTGAAATGGAACCTTTCTTTCTTTGTCTTTTCGTTTCTTTCTTCCTTTCTCCTTTGTCTTTCCTTCCTTCTTTCTTCACTTCCTTCTCTCTTCACTTCCTTCTCATTCTTCGCCTTCTTCTTCTTTTTTTTTTTTCCCCTCCTCCTTACTCTCTCACTCCCCACCAGTCAACTATTCCTTGGAAACTTATGATAAACTTATGGCTACAGAGTATTGATTAATTCACCCCAAATTTGGGAAGATTTTTGATAATCCATTGGTAAGTACCACTAGCATAACATCCAAAGCCTATCTTCAACATGTCTCCTTTATATCACTGTCACTGCCAGCCATTTTCACACCCTTGTCTCTCACCTGGACTGTGACATATTCTTGTGATTCTCCTGCTTCCACTGTCCCCCTCTCTCTATTTCATTTCTGCACAACCCCACTTCTACCCCAACACAATTGCTAAGGCTTTACATGAACACTTCCTTAACTCTCACTACTAACATGCCACACTGGTCCTACCTCAGGACATTGACACCTGCTCTTCCCTCTGTCTGGGACACTTTGGTCTGTGCTCAAATGCCATTTTCATGACCGCCATTTATAAAACAATTATATATTCTCATAATTTTCCATCCCTTTACCTTATTTTATTTTTCATAGTACTTAAATTTCTGAGATTGTTTTGTTTACTTGTTTATTATCTCCCCTCCCCGCAAATGGATAAACTCCTTGAGAGCAGAGACCTTGTCTATCTTGTCCACTGCTTATGCCAAGAACATAGGCTAATTAGAAACAAATACTTGGGCATTCCATATATTTTGAGTGAATGAATGAGGATTAAATAAATGAATAAATGCCAGAACTAAGGAGATTATTAGGTTATTTTCTTACTTAAACTTACAACTAACTATTCAGGAGGTTTGTAATTATTCAAAACTTCAAACTAGCTGTTTTTATTTACCTTCTTTTCCTTAATTTGTAGTGTTCAGGGGCAAACAGTTAATAGAGATGTTTTATAACGTGGATTCTGCCAAAAGAATCTGAGGGAGTACCTTGGATTCTAGAAGGTAAAGGCGGGGAATAAGTTCAAGACAACACAATACTAGCACATTTAGTAAAGTCTTCATCACTCTTTGTAAATACCCACACATATCTGCAGCATGGAACAGGTGTGTGCCAGTAGCATTTGAAAATTCACCTTTTTCAACAAGTTCACTTCCATTTAAGGAGTCATTGATTTCTTGACAAGAAGGAAAAACTATTCATTTCAGTAACATAAAGGGAATAGAAATCATATTACGTTCTCTTTGACAACAAAAAGCTAAGAATATTGATAATGATTAGTTGAAAAATAGGCACACTAATTACTCCTTGAAAAGCAAAACTCATACTCCTTGTTTAAAATTCAGTGGGTTCATTACCACTGCACTTCTTTCCCCTCTAGTGATTTTAAAAGACTTTCTCTACTCACATTTGCATCTATTCCTTCTTAATTCAATTAACAAATATTTATAGACTGCCGACTATAACCCAGGTCTCAGGGAAATAACGTAAAGGAGTATATAGATGTAGTCACAGATTTTTGTGTCAAAATACTGAGAAACTTGCTCTTTATTCTTCTGAAGTTTAGTGCTGTAGAGAAGCCCAAGGAAGCTATAATTGTTTTCCTTCTGTTGATAGACTCCTATTTGTTGTTGTTTGTCCCACAAACCTGTGAGGTGTGTGTGTCTGTGTGTGCATGGTATTATGTACATGTTTGATATCCAAATACTTTACCAGATTTCCTTAAGATTGTTTTCTTTCCATTAATACTTTATGAGTCCTCTTGTAAGCTACAGATTCTAATCACCAACTGAGAATATTTCTCCTGTTCTGCCTTTGATTATTCATTTTGCACTAGTTGAATGTTTCCTTTTAAAGAGCAGCAATTACCATGAGATGATTTTCTCACTGTTTCTCTTTGTCATCGCACTGAGTGACTCATACCTTTGTGTTTCCTTTCTGCGGTGCTGCTCTACCTCTTTGCTGTTTTCTGAAACTGTCTTACTATTCTCATAATGTGGTTTCTTTTCTTTAAACTCTGCCTGTCCCCCAGTTCTTGCTTTCCTTCTGTCTCAGTATTTCCTGTTTCATACGTGCTACTTTTTCAATATTTATTTAGAGTAGAAGGTTAGACTTTTCAAAATTTCTGCTTTCTAGATAAATGGTTTTTAAACCAGTGACCACCCTCCCCCCCAACTTCAGTTCTCTTTTTCATTGTATGGTGCAGATTTTTTCCATAAAGTTGTAGCTATTTTTACAATATTTTCTCATCCTTGAGTGATTTCTATTCAGGCTGGCATTTTACCTATCAACAAACACTTCAGATTTTTTTTGTCTTTTTGTTTCTTTCAGCTTTTAAAGAATTATCCTTTTATATATTAAGCAGGAAAGCTAAACGGTGTGCAGCATTCTGGTCTTTCAGAATGATTTTGAGAATGTGAATTTGCTGAATTAGGGAGGAAATTCCTGGTTCCATCACTGGTCCTCTTAGCTGTCTGATATAATGAGAAGAGGAAAAATTCAAAAGTAAATTAGAGACTCAGAAGTGTACCATTTCTGTGGCTCTGCCAAGAAACATGAAAACAAAAAGCCTGCATAAGATGTTATAAAAATGAATTGCTTCTCTATTTCTAAACTTACATTTTTGCCCATAATATACCATTTTTATCCAATTTTGCATGTAACTTATTGAAACTCCAATCTCAAAATTAGACCAAAAAGTATTAATTAAGGCATAAGTTTAGAGAATATAAAAGCTACTGCTCTTCCAGAAATTGACTCGAGATAAATAATAGTATTGGCTCTTTGACATAGGTCTTAGCAGTATTTTTTTGAGTCTGTCTCCTCAGGCAAGGGAAACAAGAGCAAAAATAAACAAATGTGACTTAATTAAACTTAAAAGCTTTTACACAGAGAAGGAAACCATCAACAAAATTAAAAGGCTGCCTACCAAATGGGAAAAAAATGTTTGGAAATGGTATTTCTGATAAGGGGTTAATATCCAAAACATAAACATCTAATACAATAAAAAAAATTAAAAAAAAAAACAGCCCAGTGGAAAAATGAGCAAACGATCTGAATAGGAATTTTTCCAAAGAGGATATACAGATGGCCAACAGGTGTATAAAAGATGCTCAGCATTAATCATCACACAAATACCAATCAAAACCACGGTGAGATATCACATCCCTTTTGAGTTAATTTTTATGTCGAGTATAAGGTAATGGTCAATATACATTGTTTTTCATGCATGTTGTTTTCATGCGTATGTTTTAAATATCCAGTTGTTCCAGGACCATTTGTGAAAGTGACTTTCTTTCCCATTTGAATCACCTTGTCACTGTCACTAACAGTCCTTGGACTGCATGTGTGTGGGCTCATTTCCATGCTCAACTCTCTTCTGTTCAGTTGATCTTTCTATCCATCCCTTCACCACTGCCACACTGAGCTTTATTAAAAGTGTAAATTCTCAATTTTTTTCCTTGGAAAAAAAACTTTGTATCTATGCAGTTGTTTGCCTTTTCATGTAAACTTTAGAGTCAGCTTGTCAATTTTGAGATGAAAGCTTATTAGAACTATGATTTGACTTGTGATGACTCTACAGGTCAATTATCTTACGAGATGATGAACATCGCATATGTCTTCCATCGTTAAGGTCTTCTTTAATTTCTGTGAGGAATATTTTTTAGTTTGTATGTATATGCCTTACATGTTTCCTGTTAAATTTATTCATAAGTTTTCCAGCAGACATTTTATAATTCTAAGGTAAACAGAGTAACAAAATATTTCAGGTTTTTGCTGCTGGTAAACAAAAACACACCTGATTCCTGCATGTTAGCCTTGCATTCTATGATCTTACCAAAGATCACTTATTATTAATTTTAGTAGCTATCTTTTATTGATATCTTAGTATTTTTCTATGGACATGTTCACATCATCTTCAGATGAAGAGGGTTTTACATCTTCCTTCTAATCTTCATGGTTTTATTTTTTTTTTTCTTGTCTACTTCATTACCTAAGACTTTCTGTATACTATTCAGTAGAAGTGGTAAGATTAGTTAGTCTTGATTTTTCCTGATCTTAGAGAAAAAAGAGCCCACCTCCTAATACCATCACTGTGGGGGATAAGCTTTCAACATATGAATTTTGGAATGTCACCTTCAGTCCATACAGGGAGGGAATGGATAAATAGGAGAATGAGGGAGTGAGCAGGTGAAGAGGTGGAGGCGATACCAGTACGAAGTGGAGCAGAAAAAGAGGTATTTTTCTTCCCCAACTCTGTTAGCAGTGCAACGCCCTGTCCCCAAACTAATGGATTAGGTGTATATTTAATTTCATTTCTCTATCAAAGCCTTTTTAAATTACTTAGTTCCTGTCTCCTTTTCCTATCAGAGTATAAATCAATTCCACTGTTGGTTATAAAACAGCAATGAGATTATAGGAGTGAATACAGTTGTCAACCAAAAGCTGTCATATCAATGCAAAGAAGCACTGTTATTGTTATTGTTATCATTGCTACTGAAAGAAAACCCAGAGAATGGATATAAACTGACAGACTTTAACTAAACATATTGCAGTAATCATTTCATGGTGTGTGTGTGTGTGTGTGTGTGTGTGTGTGTGTGTGTGTGTGTAATTTTTATAAACCCCAAATCATTATGTTGTACAGTCTTCCCTTGGTATCCGCAGGGGATTGGTTCCAGGACATCCCACAGATTCGAAAATCTGTGGATGCTCAAGTCGCATCACGTCTGTATGTGTGGTTCTGCACCTCTGGAGTCAATCAATTAGGAGTCCTGTGGTATTATATGTGTTTATTGAAAAACACATGTGTATAAATGGACCTGTACAGTTCAAACTGGCATTGTTCCAGGGTCTACTATACACCTCCAACTTACATAATGTTATACATCAATTATATCTCAATAAAACTAGGGAAAATACACATTTTCCTATGCAAAAAAATAAAGCAAAACAACTTTAGATCAATTTGCTATTTGCAGAGTCAGAAAGGACCAAGGTCAAGGAGTTCCAGCCATCTAAAAGAAGACTGTGTTTACATTGTTACCTGATATCCAACTTTGCCAGCTAGCGCCTAAGACATCCTTTTTCAGCAAGGAGTTTAAAATGGACCCTAGATATCTGAGAAAATGCAGGCTTTGTGAATGTGACAGCAACTTTTATACCTGGGCTAAGTTATACAGCCCACACATGCGAAGTTGAGTTTTCTGCACTCACTTTCCTTTTTAAGATTTACAAACTGTATGGTCACTCAGATAGATTTTTAGTATATTTGTCAATGAGAGTTGGCTGCAGCTAGGAAGAAAAACCGTAGGGAGAAATCCATCTATCAGTCCAGATGGTATGAGAAGGATCTGAACCAAATAACAGCACTCAGAAACATCTGGTCTCAGAAGGTTTGTTTATCATTCCCTAGACCTCAGAGTAAGCTTTGTGAGTTGTAGGTGGCCTGGTGTTTCTCACAGTGCTCCAGATGTTTCTCCTAGAGTCAAGGACAGCCACAGGAAATTTGTTTAACATTATAATTTTTAATCATGAAAGGGGACACAATACTTTTGACTTTCATTTCCTCTCAGGACCTTCTTAGATATTATCTTTTCATTCATTTTTAAAGTTTATTAAAATAATATCTCACTTTCACATCCCATTGTTACTGACCACAGAAAATAAAACGTACTTTTTAAAATTTTCATTTTCTCCAGACCAAGCATAGTTCCTGTCATATTCTACATCCTCAGTGAAAATGTGGATTCAATAAATACAAGAATGAATGATCAAATTAATTAAAATTTTATTTTCTCTTTTAGCATGTTAAGATGACAAGAGTATACCCCTCCACACACATCCACACACATGCATAACTGGTTTTGGGAAGAGATGAGAGAAAGTAAATTATTTCAAGGAGAATGTTTTATTTTTCGCTTATCAATGCCAGGTCAAGTGACCTCATGGAATCTTCATAAACTAGTGATCAGTGTAAGTTATAGCAGAATTGTCTATGCTAGGAGCCCATGAAATAATGACCTCGACTGTGGGATTTGTATGTTTCCATGCTTTTGTAGTTAAGTATGTTGGTCCAGTGCCCGAGGCCCCCTGAGATCTCTTGGAGTTTTAGGAATATGCCTTCTTTATGGTACAGGACTGTTTGTTCATAACTGTCAAACCACCAGCAAGTTATCAACCCACATTCAAGGCAGGCACCACACTGTATTTTCGTTAATGTGAGCTCTTGAGGGAAACAGTAACTAGACTGTGTTTTTATACAATTTTAAACTCGTAAGAGAAAACACAGGGATTTTTTTTTTCAAAAACAATAAAATTCTTTCTCCTCAAGAGGATTTTTTCTTTCGTGGTGTTCTTCAGGCAAGGACTGTTTTGGAAATGCTGACAGGATCTTAGCAAAGGCATCCAGAGGGAAACATATAATATGTTTATTTATCTTAGAAACCACAAGAACATTGCACAAAGCCAGAATTGGCCCTGTAAAATGTGCTGCTAACATGTACAGTATGACTGCTTAGTTTGGATAAAGTCAAATCATTTCTGTCCTGATAAAGAAGGACAGTCTATACTCTGACATTGCTCAGATTTATGTCCACAATCCATCCCTCTCCTCTAAGTTCCAGACTTAGTGCCAAAGCCTCCTTGATACCTCCAAGTAGAAACTGAACAGGCACCTCAAAATGAACAGATCCAAAATCAGACTCCTCCTCACAATCTTTCCCATCTCGGTCAATGGTGACTTCATCTTTCCAGGGGTTCAGGCCAAAATTCTTGGAATCATCTCTGTCCCTATTCTTTCTCTCTCACAGACCATTTGGACTCTCAGTCTTGCTTGGCTTCCTATCCTCTGTATCTTCCAAACACTCCTTCGCATCACCTTCCCTGCTACTGTCCACGTCAAACCCATCATCATCTCTTGCTTGATTATTGCAGTGGTGTCCTAAATATCCCTCCTGGGTCCATCCCTGTCCATCTACAGGCCAGGCAACCTGACGTACCCTTTCATGGATAGTTGAATTAAGTCATTCCTCTGCTGAAAACCCTTCAATAGTGTCCCATCTGGCTCAGGGCAAAAGCAAAGGCAAAGACAAGTTTAAAGTCTTTTAAATTGCCTAAAAAGCCCTTCAGGACATAGGTTCCCATGACCTCCCTGACCTTGTGCCATATCTTGCCTTTCCTTAGTCACTTTACCTGTTCATATTTGACCACTCTGCTGCTACTAGAAATTGCCATGCATCTTCCTAACTTTGGGCTCCTTTTTTTGGCTCGCTTTCTTCCATCCTTCATTATCTCTGCTCAAGTATCACTTTATGTAAAGATCTTTCTCTGACCATCCTCATTGGTCAGTCCCATTCTCCCATGTTCCTCATACCCTGTTCCTCCTTTACTTTCCCCCGTTTTACTTGCCATGCCCTGGAAGGTCTCCTCGCATTGTGATGCCTGCTTGTGTGAGGATGAGACATTGTTTACGGCTCTATCTCAGCCACTGGACAACGTCAGACAGACAGCAGGTCTTTAATAAATACGTGTTGAATGAATGGAGCGATATGGGCTAATACACACATCACGCCTGGATAGAAGGGTTAGATTATTTTGATATTTGAGGATATTTTTAAATTGATTTGTGTTCCTAAGCTTGTCTGTGAAGGCCTGTGAAGGCCTGGAAGCATTAACTTAGCCCTCATTGTCCCTACTGGAACAAGGAGCCTGGAGAGAAAATCTCTTACTCCTTGAGGGCTGGTCTGTGGTTGGGAGTCCTGTCCTCGGGGGCGTCTGGTCCAGGCCTTCTCCGGTTACCTTGCACCGGAGAGACAGGACGACTTTCTCTTACTTCAAAATTATTTAGCTGCATTTGAAGATTATTTTACATTCCTGGGTATTTATGTTTGGTTTTAATAAGTTTAATGGGTTTTTTTTCCTCTCGATTTTTCTTCATTTTCTACTGTTCTACTCTGTAGTGTGAAGTTGACAGTCTGTCGCAGACCTGTGACTTGAAGTAAACGTGACAGATGGTGCACTAGACCACATAAACAGAGCCCCTAAAAGAAATTCTTTAGCCATTCATGGGGGGATTAAAAAATAAGCATCAAAGTCAGAAAAGGAATATCAGCTTGGCAGCCCGTGATGCTGTTCTGCAGGAGAGGAGAGTCTGAAAGGCAATGAAGACTGTTAAGAGTTAACAGTGCGCGTTAAGGAGCAGACTTGGAAAGGACTCAGCCTCTCTGGAGCTTTGGATGAATGAGAAACTGTTGTATATACATTTTGAGTTTACTTAAGGGATTAGGCGTTTCTTTGTTTGCCTGGAAGATAAGGCAATGAGATTCTACATCTGCAGCTGCAATAAACTGTGGAATGAGGAGTTCCCTGGCATTGCCTTATGGAGAAGGAGGAAGAGAAAAAGAAAAGGAAGGTAATGGTGATGACTTAGTAAAATGAGTGAAACAGGAAAAAAGCAGACTTCCAGGTTATGCCTGATTTATATAATGAGAATGACATAGTAACTGTCATTGCCAGATCAAGGTCATTGAAGAGGAGTGCATTAAAAGAACATAAATACTTGTTCTGGAGAATCTGAGTCACTGGAACATGGTAAGATGACAGCACTTAAGACAAAAAGGTGTAAGCCTAGGCCAGCATGAATGTCTGCAAAGGGCAGATTCACACTTTCCAGTCTCTTCTGTAAACCCCACACACTCAAACAAAAATGTTAATAAAAATAAAAACAGAAAATAAGCATTTTTATAAAGATTAAAAGAGTGAGTGTTAATGGTTGAACTGTGTCCCCTCAAAAGATAGGTTCAGGATCTAACCCCTAGTACCTGTAAGTGTGATTTTGTTGGAAATAGGGTCTTTGCAGATGTAATCGAGTTAAGATGAGGTCATGCTGATTTCGGGGTGGGGCTTAATCCAACATCACTGGTGTCCTTATAAGAAGAGAACAGACACAGATACACAAGAGAGGGAAGCCATGTGGAGACAGAGGCAGAGATTAGAATTATTTTGCCTCAAACCAAGAACACTTGGAGCCACCTGGAAGCTTGAAGGAGCATGGAGGGGTCTCCCTAGAGCCTTTAGAGGGAGCATGGCCCTGCCAATACCTTGATTTTGAACTTCTAGCCTCCAGAACAGTGAGGGACTAAACTTCTGTTATTTTCGACCACCCCGTTTGTCTAACTTTGTCACAGCATCCCTAGGACACTCACACAGAGAGGGTTTTCACAGGGGCCAAGCAGTGGAGACGAGATACAGACGCGGTCCAGTAGGAAATAAGAAGACATTATTGCTCTGTTCTTCAAAGTACAGACCAAGGGGCAGTAGCACTTCTGGGAGCTTGTTTGAAATGCACAATCTGGGACCACACCCCAGCCCAGAGACATAATTTCCCTGGAGATGCCTGCAGCCTGAACTATGCAGCCTGGGGAATGACAGCAGGAGCAACCCATATACTTCATTAAGCCCGTTTCATGTGCTAGGCTCTGAGCTAAGGGTTTTACTCCATGTTAACCCATTTAAGTCACAGACCAATCTATAAGATTCGTATCATTGTTACATTCATTTTATAGACACGGAAACGAGTCACAGAAAGGTTAAATAACTTTCATAAGTCACGCAAATAGCAAATGTTGGAGTCAAGGAAATGAGCCACATTTATCTTTATTTCAAAGGAAAGATGTAGAAGAAAGAAGTTATCTGATACTTCAGAGTGGGATGCAGAGGGGTCAATCCCCTCCCTCCTGTGGATCCCGAACAAAATTAGAAACAGCTTTCTTGCTGGAAAAGATGTGTTGGAGGGTCTGCCTTACAGATGAAAGTCTAAAAAGGCCTTCCCTGTCCTTCTATCTCCATCCATCCCTCAGCCAGGAGTAGGTTAAGCTGCAGGGCTACTGGAAGTGTTCTCCCTACAAGAGGAAGGCTACAGCATGGAGGAGGCAGGACTAGAGAGAGTACAGCGTTCAAGGTCCAGTTCTGAAAAAAAAAAAAAAAAGTCTAGAGATGACATGGACAATAGAAACTAGCTTTTCACTGTAGCTAGGAGAGTAGGATCATTTGAGAGGTGTAAGAAAAAAGAAGACATTTCCTCCCTGTTATTGGACATCCTGGGAAATTGATATTTTGTGGGCCAGCAGGATTGTGGAACGTATAGTAAGTAAGTCCTCCTTTATGCCAGCCTATCAGAGAAGATGTACTTACTCTATGCCTTGAACAGCTCCTTCCCCCAAATCTCCCTGTTAAACTCTTACACATTCATCAAAACCCACTTACCTCCTCAGTGAAGTGCTCCTCACTGCTTGTTCTCCTTCCCTTGGCAGAACTGATCACTCTTCCTCTGAGCCACTGCTGTATGTTGCATATATTCTTATGATAAAATTTCTTTATATATATTTCTATTGTTTGGCTAAATGTTTCTGTCCTTCGTTAAACTATGATCACCTTAAAGCCAAAAATGGCATCTTACTCATTTTTGTATCGCCAGTGTCTAGCACAGGCCTAGTAAATATTTTTCCATGAACAGAAATCCACTCTGTACCCTGAAAGTGATATTTAAAGTCACTGGGAGTATTAGCCAATGTGATATTAACTAGTGACATATGGTTATTAATTTTAAATTCATTAAAATTAAATAAAATTTTAAGATTAAGTTCTTCAATTCCATATCCTTATTTGGCAAGTGGATACCATACTGAATGGTACTGATATAGAACATTTTCAAAGTTGAACAGTGTTGTAGAATATTTTCAGTTTTTTATGGACAAATTTATACTTTTTGAAATGTAAAAACACTAATTTGGACTGTGGGATTGCCCATTATTTTACAGCCCCACACAATATTGCAAAGAAGATGGAAGATGCTATGGATATTCAGTGATTCCTCATTGTTGGGCACAAATACATTCTTTTCTAAAGTAGCAGAGGGCAAGATGTTGAAGTGATGGAAAGTTTGCCTTTCTTACTTTTAAGCTTCAAATTACTTGCCGTCTCTGGGGCTGCATTTGCTCATCTGCACATTAAATAACCATGCATAGCCCACAGGGTGATTATTAAATGAGATAATGCGTGTACATTTAAGACATAGTACTCAATAAACCATAGTTATTATCTTTTTGACACCTGTACCTTGAGACTGTAACCTATTAACAATGCAGAGGAACTGCTGAGAACCATGCATAGATTCCCTTCGTAGTTTTTTTAAGACTACCACTTTTGGTCTTGACATGGCATGACTTGTATAAACTATTGTAAAAGGAAAGGCTGATCCTAACTGAATCAGGGTTATAATTCTGACTCTGCATTTCCTATCTCTCATTTTCATTCTGTGAAATGGAAATAGTACATTCTTGTGGGATTTTTGTGACAAGTAGACATGGCTCACAAAGAGCCTAGCACAGAAGCTGGCGATTTGTTGTGTGCACTGAATACATTCTAATAATTCTGAAATAATTCTAGAAATAAGTGTCTGTTATTGTTGTTGTTGTTCTCAACTTTCTACCAGGAGTTATCTCATGTCTGCAGTATGTTCGTTGTTAGTTTACTGAATGAATGAACGAATGAATGGACTACGTTAAGTCAGTAAGTAGCCTCTCCCAGTTATTGACTGATAACAGACTATGAATAAATATCACTAAAACATGATCACTTCATGAAAGTCCACCATGTAATTCAACGCTCGTACAGAGCTTTGTGTATTTCAGGCAGTAACTGGTATAAGGGAGACTGTGGCTTTCATGGCAACAGCTTAGAGCTCTGTGCGCCAGTTCTCATGAGTTTTAGGGTTATCCAAATATTATTTTGGTTTTCAGCCAAATTTATGTGCAGTACATAACTGACTGCCCATTAATATTGACTGTGTACGTTTTCTGTTTACACTTCAAATTTTAACACTAACTGTATTTCTTTCAACCAGTAAACTCTGCTCTAGTCAGTCATTATAAAAAAACCTGGTGTTTCACAATGGAAAACCAGATTTAGCTAATCATGTGACAGAGTTTTATCAAATATTTTTTATATTTATTAGCACTTCTGATCAGTGCAAAAAAATCTAAAATAATTTGGATTCAGAAAAAGTGCCTGGGATGACATACGATGAGAATGTAATGCTTAGGTGAGGTTGGTGGAATTTGTTCAGTGATTGTAGAGATACAGTTGCAGTGCCCGGGCTGATTATTCTCCAAGTGCCCTGACCAGATCCACTCCCCTCCCTTCTCTGCTCTGCCCCAGGAGAAGCCATCATCTCTGGCTTTCTTGAGGGTTGTCTTCCCTGTAAGTTTGGTTAGTGGACGATCTGAAGTAGAAAAAAGAGAAAGGTAGACACCCTGCTTCAGCACTTCGCTTCTGGCAGAAGTCGCAGGCAGAAGGGCTCCCTGGGTGTGGAAATCTTCCATTGTTGTCCTCTCACTTCGCTCCAGAAGCTCAGTTTTTTCCCCCGTCCGTTAAGCCACTCGGGTGGGAATGCCTTTGCTCCACTGCCTTTCTCTAGGTACGTCAGCATCCCTTGTTTGATGTGGTAAACTTTATAAACACTCTAGAGTAGTCCTTTCATTAAATTATCTTCATTTAAATTCTCTGGGGTAAATTCTGTTTTCTGCCAGACCCTGATTTGTACAAAGATTAAAAGAGAAAGCTTTGAAGTTTATATGTAATAATTAGGGAGATTCTCATGATTTTTCCTGAAATTTTGTGTTAATATGCTTTTGTGAGGGGGTAAATACTGGAGTAGATTCATATTTTGCAAAGCATAAGCTGAACGTGTAAGAAGGAAGGCAAAGCTGAAAGAATTGCAGAGAAACTCAGCTAAAGGCTCATCTACTAGCAAGACTGTTTTGTATTTTCCTTTATAGTTTAAAGCAGTTTGGATCTGGGTTTCAGTATTTGCAACCAGAAAACATCCAGGATTATAGGAGAAACAAACTGTCTTCACATGTTTACTTACTAATAATAAGTTGATAGCAGAAATGTACTTTTTGATAAATATTTACTCTTGGTAAATCAGCCCATTCCCCAGGCTTGTGAATGGTCTGTTTTGATAGCTATTTCTAAATCCTGCATTAAAAAATTTCTAAAATCAAAGATAATTACTAAATGCAGGAAATATTTCTAATACATCTAGTAAACACAGAAATGTTCAGGTGAGCAGCCTGATAGTGCACATATTTTAAAAATTGATTTAGTATTTAGTATGTGAAAATATCAGTTTTTTAAGACCAATAAGAAGTCAGCTTTGTGCCTTATCAGCTGAACACTGAATATAGATAAAGTAAGTTATAATACATACATGTCAAAGGATGGGGTGGAATACATACCTAAGAACGTGAAAAGGTGTGCTTTTTTTTTTATCAAGAAAGCAATGTCTATTCTTTTCAGAAAACTGAGGTCAGGGAAGATTTACAATTACACTTTTATACAATAGTAATTTTAAATGTACTTGTGAATTTATTTTCTTTTTCAAAATAATGACATTAGCAAAACTTTTACATAGCCTATAGAGAATTTACACACTCAAATGAGGCTTTACCAGTAATAATGGGGATGAATACATTGCTAGACTATGTCAAAGGAGCTAACCACCGTATGAGTTACAGAAGATTGATATCATTTTTATTGGATTCCTTCTGGAAATTAAAAGCTTAACTAAATTGTTTACTCCAAATTTTACATTTAGTGAAATAATATCTGCAAGAGCTCAGGTAACATCAACAAGAAGCTTCAAAAAAGGATTCTGAAAGTGGCAGGCAAAATATTTTTTTATTGTAGGCAATTATTTAAACTGCATATTTGGCTTTACGCATAATAAGTCATGTGGGAAAAACATCCACATTGCAGTTAGTTAGGTTTCCAGTATCTAGCTTTCTTTTTTTTCTTTTTCGAGCAATGATATTAACGGGATTTTGCCAGGTTATACAAATGAGGGCTTTCTTGGGAGCTACTTGAAGTTTCCGAGCTGAATGGCAGAGCGCACATAGACACATCGGAAGGTGGATGGCTGGATCTCCCAGTACTGGACAGGGTTGCTGAAAAGGCTCACCCCTGAATAAGAAGCCTTTTTGGTGTTGTACCCAGGTGGGCAGAAGTCGTTAGAGCCGACTGCAGAGATATTGTTGTTATGAAGGTAAACAACCTGCGATACGAAATAATGGGAGCGTGGTTATTTTCCTCTAAACAAACTGAGGCCCTCCGCAGAAGTACTTTATTCTTTTTCACTATACTCATCCTTCAGTTTAAACACCTAAGTACTTTTTCGCTACACTCATCCTTCAGTTTAAACAACTAAATACTTCTCAAACCAAACTTGATCTCTCTCTCTCTTTCTAATCTTGCTTTTCCCGTCCTTCGTCTTCCTCATCTCACTATATGGCATTACAGTCTTTCCAGATGACTCAGGCCGAAAACACCATCATTACCCTTGACCCTTCCTGTCTCTTATACTCTCTGCCCAACCATCAGCGAACCTTGCTTGTGCAGCCTTCAGAATGCACATACAATCCAGTTTTCTGCATGTTGACTCCTAGAACCTTATTCAAAGCTTCCATTAGCTCCTTCTGGATTACTGAAGTTGTCCTGATTATTCTTCCTGCTTCCTCTTTTGCCTTCTTAAAGTCTCTTCCTTGTCCCTCTCTCTCTCTCACTTTTTTTTTTTTCATAAAAACTATTGCAACTAAAAGCAGTTCTAGCACAGTACTAGGATAGATCCATATATAAAAAACAACTGAATTTCTATATACTAGCAACAAACAATTCAAAAATAAAATTAAGATAACAATTCATTCACAACAGCATTAAAAATAATGAAAAACTTAGGAATAAACTTAATAAAAATTATAAAACTTGTGCACTAAAAATGACAAAAAATTGCGTGAGGAATTAAAGATGAAATACAGAGATATTCCATGTTTGTGACTCAAATGACTCTATTCTTATGATGAAAAATCTCCCTTAATTGATCTATAGATTCAACACAATCCCTGTCAAAGTCCTAGCAGTCTATTTCAATAGAAATGAACAAGCTAAGTCTAACATTTATACGGAAATGCAAAGGAACAAGAATATTCAAAATAACTTTGAAAAATAAAATACAGTTAGAGAATCTTTATTCTTAATTTCAAAACATAACCAAAACTACTGTTATCAAAAGATATAGTTCTAGCAACAGAATGTGGTATATCCTTACAATGAAATTCCATTCAACAGAAATGGTACATGCTATGATATAAATGACCTAAAATCATTATGACAAATCAAAGAAACCAGTCACAAAAACCACACATTTTATGGTTACATTTATATGAAATATCTAGAAAAGTAAATTCATATAGAAACAGAAAAAAACGTAGGTTAATGATTCCCTATGGCTAGTTGACTATAAATAGATAACTGAAATATTTTGAAGGTGATAGAAACATTCTACAAGTGGATTGTGTTGATTGAACAACTATATAATTTTGCTAAAAATAACCAAACCATATACTTAAAGAAAAAAAGTAGAGCACTCAAATTCCCTTGGAACCTGCAGAAATGCAGGAAAAATGGGTACATGGATAGCCAATTAGAGATGGAAAACCAAGAATGAGGTCTTTCTGAATGTGGGACCCTGTGTGAATGCCCATGAGATTTGCTGATACTCAGCAAAGATTTCAAAAGGACATGTTTTATTTTTTTTTCTCTTTGACTCATAGTAAGACACATTATGTATTGAGCTTTCATATACATGAATCTGTGCATATGAAACAAAATTTTAATAAAATACCACTACAGTGATAAGTAATACAGTGATATTCTATTCTACACCATTCCATCCCATTCCATCCCTTCCAAACTTATCCCATTCCATCCCGTTTATGGGATATTCCTAATGAACCCATTAAACAAATTTTATGAACTCAATATTATGTGTCCATATCTTCTTATCCTTAAGAATACACTATAACTTGATAATTTTTAATTCAGTCACTCTGCTAGATAAACATTCTTTTTTGACCTGTATGACATCTGCTGAAGCTGAAAGTTAAAACTATGATTTTATTCTCTGTCTATACATTACAGATGATGTCATCTTTTCCAACCAGTATATATTTGTTATACTGATCTGTGACTTGAAACTATCCAGCTTCATTAAAAATATTACATTCTGAAAGCAAGCATTATGTTAAGTCCTAGGCAACAGTAATAATTTTTAAAAATTAATACTAATTTAAACCTATATTTTTCACAAAACAGGAATGACTATTTATGTAGACATATTAAAAATATTTCTCTTCAAAAAAATTTCTAAGCCGAGCTTCCTGCCTCCTTAGCATCCCAGTAGGGAGATATGCTCCCAAAGATATTTCTCACAATATTTAGTGGCATCGCATTACCTGGATATACTTATGATCCGCCAGCCCACCAGGCACTTTGATAAGCTTGTTGTTGTTCAGATGAAGCTCCCTCAAATGAGGAGTGTTGGCCAGAGAGCCATTGTCGACAGCAGAGATGCTGTTGAAACTCAGTCCCAACCTGCAACAGAAAACAGAAATGAATAGAATCAACGCCTTCATATAAGCATTGTGTGATTAATCAAGTCAATAGGAAAGAAATTTTTTTTCTGTTTTTGCACTTACTGTCACCTCTGCCTAGTGATTTTTCCCAAACTTGCTGAGTTTGGATAGACCCCATTTGTTCTTAAGGGTTTAGCTTAGAGTTACCCTCTTTAAAACTCCTCTGACGGCACCAGACTGGATAGGTGCCACTAGTGAATGCTCATGTAGCACCCTGTTGTCACCCTCTTGTAAAACTCAGGGGACTGTGTACTTGCGAGTCTTACCTTGAGAAAAGTGATTTCTCAAAGATATATGATATATTTTATATGTACTTATCGACCATGAAATTTATATACGAAAAGAGGAGTGAGCCAACTTGGCATAACACTGTGCTTCTCTGTAAGAACATTCAGCAATATTTGTGGACCAAGAACAGAGAGTTCCTTGAAGACAACTGCAAGCGCTCACACAGAGCTTGGTATGATCAGCGCATAGCTGCTGAATTGCTTGTATAATGGGCGTAGTACAAATAAAAGGAGTACTATTACCATTTTGGTCACTTTGTAAATCAAGTAATTGTATTTTTATTACCTAAATATATTTGTTGTAAATAAAACGTACAAGGTTCTAGTAAGTCAATAAAACTACCTGCTAGAAAGCTTAATGGAATTAGCATTTTGCATTCATTTGGAAAGAGTTTATCAGTGACCATCTGTCACTATCAGAATATGCCTGGGGCCAGTATTCTTGGTTTCCCATACTGATCTCTGCACTAGGGCCCTAATGGCTGATCTCTGGCCCTGACCTTGGCCCCTTCGACATTTCTCATACAATGCTACTCAAGGTTGGGGATTTTGCTTTTAATTAATGCTTAACACGCGGGAGCCTGCAGCGGTGATGCCCTGCGTTGTAAATGAGATTCAAAAGTCAGAAGTTGACTTGAAGACAAAACTCTAGGAATAAGTCTCTGTCAGAACCAGGATGCTGTGTATCCAAAAGGGCTGAGAGAGATGAGGCAACAAGGTAGTGGAAGAGAATCAGAAACCTCAAGGGCAGAGAAAGTGGAAAAACCAATTGAATTCCTTCAGATGCCATGGAAAGGATGGGACCTTTTTTTAGGATGATTCCTGCTTATCTTCAGCTAGTTAGGATCTTTGAGCTCTTTTAGGATTTAGATGCTGGTAACCAAATGTCTCCCAAGTTTAATCATGACTTGGTATTTGAAATAATTGAGATGAAAGTGTACTGATTTTAGGCTACTAAGAGCACAGTTGGTTTATCTTACTTAAGGTTCATTTACCTGGAATCCTGGCTCAGAATATTTTGTTTTTCCCTTTAGTCTTAAACATTCATCTCTTGTTTCTGGCCTTTCCTTTTCTATTTCAGAATCATGTCTCCTATTTCTTACAGCACTCTAAGTCCCATATCCAAGTTGGGCTAATACATTTCTTAGAACCAAATAGTCTTGATAATCTATTAAAGGGAACTTTACTTCTTCAATGATTAATTTATATTCACTCATCAAATATTCTTGAGAACCTACTATGCTCAAGATTTTGTCCCAGTCTTATGAGGGCAGAGGACACACGGTTCAAAAACCATGATTCTTTCCATTGAGGAATATGTCACCTAGTAGGGGACATGATGATCTATATACTAAATAAGAAAAGGGAAGTTTGCCTGAAAACCACTTTTTATTTCTGCAGAGGGACACACACTATTTTCTTTTCATTTGTTCCTAATAACTAACTGAAATATTTGCCCTGCAACAGTGTTCTGAGGTCAGAGGCTGCTCTGTTCCTTCTTTTCACAGCACCAAAATACTTCTCATGATCCAATATAAGTGAGGAGCAAACAACATAAGGATTTGATGGTATAGTAGACATCCATCCTGACGTGCCTTATTCAGACATCCTGAAATGATTCCAAAGGGAAAAGTATTTGATAAATTCAAGAGCTGAGAAAGTTTCCTTGGCCATTGAGGCAATCTGCTTTAATTTAATGAATGGAATTCAAAATCCATTTAAACAGAAATCTTCACTTCTGTTGACCTGTTCAAAGTTCATTAGCTCTTTATGCTTCTAGTTGCTACAAAGCATACAATGTTAATACTAATGTGTGGAACCTCAAAATCTCCATGCCACTTTCAGTACAAAATAAACATTTCTCTAAAATGGTGCAAATATTATGACTCATTCACCATATTTAGAACTTTATAGTGTTTTTGATCCCAGCTGTTCCTTCTCCTCCTACTACTAGTAATCCAGTAATAATAGCTGTCCTAAACACAGTTCTACACAATAAGCAATGCAACTCCTCCATTCTTCTCCAGCTAGAGAGATCTAATCAACACAGGAAGGTAGATGATGCGTAACACTACTTTGAAAAATATTTTCTTCATTAGAGACTGCAGTGAAACTATGTAAAGGATTGCTTACCATTAGAGACACTAGGGTCATATATTGCAGCTACAGTCACATGCATATGCACACTTTCAGCCTCATCCTCCACTAAGTCATTGGGGGAATAACCACAGAAATGGGAAAGATGGCATTATCCATCCATCTGGTCTTAGGGATTTCTCAAAGATATATGATATATTTTATATGTACTTATCGACCATGAAATTTATATACGAAAAGAGGAGTGAGCCAACTTGGCATAACACTGTGCTTCTCTGTTAGAACATTCAGCAATATCTGTGGACCAAGAACAGAGAGTTCCTTGAAGACAACTGCAAGGGTCTGCCAGAACTCTCCTCTTTTTATTTCTTCACCAGACAACAAATACAGAAAGATTGAAGTTAGCTTAGAAAGTAGGATGGGCACTCGTGATTATCTATAAGGAAAAAAAAAGTTAAGAAGGGCTAGAAAAAAATTTTTAGAGTGTATTAACTGTCCAGAGGCATTTTAAACATTTTAGAGAATAGGAGTTAGTTAGAGAATCTCATGATAACTATTCTAATATTAGTGTGAGATACTCAATACTTCCATGACCTTTCATTTTAGTACATTTGCAAATTCTGAATGCTATGTTATAATTTACTTAACCTTCTGTTTGAGACAACCAAGTTAGAACATACTGAATGAACATATGGATTTAATCAAACACCTTGTACACATGGTATATATTAATGAATCTAAAAACAGTATGGTATTCATAAAACATAAGGCTGATCTTGATGGGGTTATGATAAGTACATTATTCCATTAGTTTTTTTTTAACAAATAATTGGGCAAGCTGAAGTTTGAGGTTATTAGAAACAACAAAAAATGTGTTACAGGCAAAAAAAAAAAAAAAGCAATCATCATGTTTCTAATTCTGAGCATATATGCACTAGTATATCTAGCCATTTTACTGATAGAACATTGTGAAAGAATATTATTACTTAGCCAAATTATTCAGTCCTTTCAGGCTAGTTGCATCAACTTTGGTGATTTTGTTGCCATCAAGATGTAATTCAGTGAGGGAAGGAGGAAGACCTACAATATGGAAATGTATGACATTAAATTAGCAAATAAATGTAATTAGAGAATGTACAACTATATAATGAGGATATGTGCCATTAATTTTCCAAACGACATACAGTTTTAAAAAATCTGCTCTGCATCTTACTCACCAGTTTTGCTTTTCATCTTTTTCTTTCATCGCTTTTACAATAATACATTTGCTTTGGGAAGTAGTACAAGCCCTTTCTACCTTTCTCCTGGATTGATTTTAATAAAAACATGGACTGTGTTTATCATGTATTAGATTTCCATCCTAGCAACTTTTAGGATACAGTTGTAGAACTGAAGTCAAACCCTGAATCTCGTTAGTTTCTCACCCCTCTGTTAATGGGCTAACACTGCCACTGGTAAAAGATAATAACTCTAGAATGAGGCGATGAATGATAATAAAGCAATTATGTATAAGTTCAGCCTGCATACAAACTTAACCAGGTGTTTCATTAATGAGTATCATCAATAACTAACATTTATATACTGTGCTGACTTTAGTTTTAATCACCTTTTCCATGGAAACATCAAACACCTCTGCAACTTGGTGTGTAGAGAGAGAGAGCTAAGACGTACTGGTTCTTTTTAAATCAAGACTATTTCTTTATACGAGAGGAGTACAGAGGCCTATTATCAAGTGATCTGCCATATGTAAGGCACCTGGGGAAATAATTTTAAATCCATAGTCTCCCACTAAACCTCTGGATAGTAATTCGTAAACAGCTATGATTTCTAAAAATTTAGTAAAGTAAATATAAAAGTTTAATATCTTATTTTCATTTCCTCCTGCCATCTGAGGATGTTATGTTTTTATATAGCTTTTAAAACTGCATGTTGTGCCATTTACAAGAACAGCAACAACTACAAAGAAAATAGCAACTTGGTTACATGAAGAAATAACATCTGCTTAGCAGAAAGTGTTGGTTATTTGTTTATAGAGAACAAAACTGGAAAGTCATGGGTTATACTTGGTCTAAAGTTTTCTTTGCATCCCACCAAAGTCTGTCAAGATTGTCTATTTAATGTAAAAATTTATTCCATATTTGATTTGAAAATGACTATTAATTTCTCAGTGGTAGTACATTTTGTGTGGGAGATGGGAAGGAAAGGAACTTCTGCTTACTAAATGTCTGTTCTGTGCTGAACACTGAGATTGGCAGTTTTCCTAACTTAGCTCATTTAATTTTTTTCAATGTATAAATTACTTTTAATTAATCCTCGTTCATAGATGAGAAAATAGAGATTCAAAGTTACCCATCCTGTAAGCTACCTAGCTACTAAGTAGGAAATGTAATATGCTGCTAGTTGGCCAAAGAGTTAAAATAAAATGCTCATAACTGAAGGAAATGAAACAACAGTAGCATTATTCTTATGAATAACTATCAGGAAATCACAATCACTCTTGGAATAAAGGATTTCAATCATTTGAGTCTCCTTAGAAAAAGTAAATGTGGATTTTTAAAATGCTATAAATAAAGCAAATGAGTATATAACAAAATAATGACCTAACTCTGGAGTGTGAATTTATGATCTTTCTACTTCACTCCACTGCCTTTTCATGTCCATCAGTGATGGGAGAGAATATGTGGAATTTAAGACTCCTGGAAAGTGGGCGATGTTTGAGCATAAGGATCCCAGCCTAGGAAAGGAAGACTCATGTATTCCATGGGCATAAATGTGCACGGGAAGAAGGACTTAACATGGCAGCAGAGGGAAATGGTCCAGCACATGAGCTCTGAGGTCAGCCCAGCACAGCCGCAGCCGTGCCACTTTCTAGCTCTACAGTCTTGGTCGCAATTTGCTTTATCTCTTTAAGACTCATTTTCCTCATTTATAAAACAGATGTGATATATTACTACAGAGGATCGTTTTGAGATTCTCATAACAGAATCCATGAAAAGCATCTTGGCACAAGTGCTTAATAAAACTAGTTACTATAATTTTCATATTATTAAGAGTTTGGTAAATAAAAGCAAGCTAGAGAAGATGAGAAAGAGCATTTGCACAGGGAGGACATGTAAGAAATTAAGGAAAACAGATCACTCACTAAGTGATGAAATGTGTTACTGAGAGAGATTTAGGAAATGCTTTAAGAAGGACAGAAAAGTCAAAGACTGCTTAATGCAAGTCATCAGGCAGCGTGAAGTCACGAAAAAGACCTGGACTTTAAATTCCAGCTATTTTACTTCACCTCCTGCAGCTCTAAGGCTTTAGGCTATATATGTATGTGTATACACACACACACGCACGCACACACACACATATACATATATAGGCTATATATATATATATATACACACATACGTATATATATATTTTTAGGCAATATATATAGAAAATTTTATATATAATTATTATAAAATACATTATTGTAAATATAAATTAAAATATATTTTAAAATATAAAACCCCTGCACTGGGGATTAAAACATCTCTTATTACATGTAACAAGTCAGAGACTCAACGTGAAAGTGCTTTGTGAACTATAAATCAATCTCCCTCCATCTACCTACCTATCATCTATGCAATCAGTTGCTGTTTATGGGCAGCAAAAACATCCTCTGTAGCAAAAAGACTATGGAGAGGGCAGGGGGTAGTAAGGAACCACTCTATAGACTATGTACCCTCAAGACTTATTTCTGTGGAAGCACAATGAAGGATAATTGTCTTCTGTGGGCAAGTGCCTGTATTTTGTACTCAGTACAAGAACAAGACATCTAAGATGAGGAAGGACCAGAGGGGAAAATCTGAGAACAGAGGGGCTTTTGTGAGACTGAAAAACCTGGGGCCAGAAAAATATGAAAAGTAGAGAAACTTATTTTTGATGATTTGATGCCTTTTCTGTTTCACAAAGATTGGCGTATGTGCCTCTCCTGGCTAAGCCTTAGCACAACGAGCTTACTCCTGTGACTGTGATGACTGTCATTTACTTGCCTGGCTTTGCTTTAGACAATAAGCTCCCTGAAGGTAGGTACGTATCCTATTCACTGCCCTGCCTCCAGGGTTTGTGCTTTGCCTAAACAAAAGGAGTCCTTAAAATACTTCTAATGAATAATAGAAGGTAATGTTAATCTACTAGTTATCTACAGGTCAGGTATTTCTCTAATTATTTATTTAATTTTAAAACAACCAATGAAGTGGATGTTAGTATTACCACCACTTTACAGATTAAAAAAACAGAAGTTAAAAATAACTTGTCCAAGATCGTAGAGCCAGTTAGGGACAGTGAACTCAAGCAAACCGACTCTAAAATTCATACTCTTTACAACACACAACCACCACTCTTAAATAACAGTGTGACCACTGTGGATCCTGTAATTCATATAGTAATGACTAGAATGTCCTGAGATGGAAAGGAATTCACCAAGGGATTGGTGACTCAAAGAAAAAATTGGCTCAAATTTTGTAAGTACTTCATGTATCATTTTTTTAAAACAAAGTACCACTAAAGTACTCTATTTTTAGGTAACTGTACTTTTTTCTTTGTGATGTCACAATTCTATTGTGTATTAACTTACATGTTAGAAGAGACTTTATAGGTGAAAGAGGCTGATCACCCCTACAGTTGGCCTGGATGGCCCAATAGTTGCCTAGGTTCAGTAGAAACACTTTGAGGAATACAGAATTTACTAGAAATAAAGTTGGCCACTTTAGTTACCATTCAGATTTCCAAAACCATTTTTTAAGTGTCAAAGCTTTTGGATTTAGATATTCAAATTGCTTTGGAGAATTTTCATCACCTTGAGGGATGGTGGTGATGTTGGTGTCAGCGATGCGGATGTAGGAGAGCTTCTTCATTCCCTGGAAGGCTCCATTTTCAATGCCTGAGCTCTTTAGTGGGTTGGTGCCAAGCTCTATAAATGCAATAAGGGCAAGGCTTTAAGAGGACAATTTGAGGGCATTGCAAGTCAGCGTAGTGTCTGTTTCAACAAGAAGAAATTTAGATCTATAACGACTTGACTGAAAAACAAAAGAGATATTAAAAGACATGCTTCTCAAAGGGATAGCAAAATGGGATAAAAATTTCTCTTATTAAAACAAACAACAAAAAA
This sequence comes from Camelus dromedarius, assembly GCF_036321535.1. Classification (NCBI taxonomy): domain Eukaryota; kingdom Metazoa; phylum Chordata; class Mammalia; order Artiodactyla; family Camelidae; genus Camelus; species Camelus dromedarius. The sequence continues at coordinate 28,138,134 of NC_087446.1, forward strand.
CAAAGGTTTGTGGAAAAGCAATAGTAGCAAAAGCAGTAAGAACAAAATTATTTAAGGTCCATACACAAGTTTACCTAGAAATCAACAAAAGCAAGTGTTTACAAATCACACTAATGGGGCTATTACTTGATATATTAAAATATTGTTAAATAATTTGAATCTAGCATTTTGTAAGCCAATTATTAAAATTACAAACTTTTCACTACACACAGAACAAAACATTAGAACACATTTTTTTTTAAAGCAAATGACTATAGATATTCCAAACAGTACAAATTCCCACAATGGAAAAGTACCCTTTAGATATATTTAATTAAGCATTACTTAATTCCATCCTGCATCTTGGGCATCCAAGAGTGTAAGCCCTAGAGCTTTCTCCACATTCTCAGATCCTCAAGGGCAATAATAAAAATGTTGTAAGGCACAGATTCAAAATTCCATTTCTCCTGGCCCTGCTACCGGTTATTCCTGTGGGCTTAAGACATGCAAGTTCTAGGTAATTTACCTTCCTGTAGCTAAAGCTTACTTGTAATCTTTTAAGGTGAACTTTGAATCCTGGTCTTAGAGTTATAAGAATATCTGTACCTACGACGATCATCTGGTTCAATCCATTGAACACAGCCTTTCGCACTTTGGTGATCTCGTTCTCATGGGCACGCAGCTCCTGAAGAGTTTTGGGCATTTTCTCTGGCAATTCCTTCAGTTGATTCTTGGACAGATAAAGTCGTTCCAGTTTCACCAAAGGTGCAAATGCTCCAGGGCTGATTTTGCTAATTTTGTTGTTGATGAGAATCAACGTCTGTAGATAGTGAACAACAGAAAAAAAAATCTTAATTCCAAAACCTTCCCTACACACACATACATACACACACACATATACAAAACAAGTGTGTAGTTTATTCATTCCATTTATGAGAGTAGCAGAGAAATCTTCAAAATTAAAAGAAATCAGAAAAAATTAAACAATGTGATTCCTTTACTTAAAAAGCATATGAAGACCTGAACAAACATTAGGAGTCAAGAGGAGAGGACTTTAATAAAATTTAGGTTTTATATAGATAAACATACATAGAGAGATTTAATTTTTACACAATAACTACTCCTAAAGGTTGAAATCACCAGAGTGACCTGAAAAGAATCCAGGGCTACAGGCATCCACCCCTCCATCAGCTTTTGAACCTAAAAGTCCATGTTCATGGATTGTTGTCATGGCTCCTCTACAGAAGGGTGGCACTAATTTATACTACCACTAGCAATTCAAGAGAGTAACGTTTTCTTGCAGCCTTGCAAATTTAGATACAATCTTTTCTCAGTGTTTGCCAAATTAGCACATTATGTTGTAGCTCATTGCTGTACTTTGCATTTCCTCATCTCTTGAAAGAGTAAACAAATTTCCTTTGATTTTGCTACCAGTTATTTTTTTGGAGGGAAAGGATTGCTTTCTCACAAAAATTCTCATTTTTCCTAAATTTTAATGTATTTTACTAATGGATTTACAGAATAAAGATGTAGTTAATATGATATGCAAAGACAATGTATTTTTCTTCAGTTTTTGCCCTTTTTACATACAAAGGTGTATATATATTTATATATATATATATATAGTCAAATATGATAATATTTTTGGTAATTAAAAAATTTTGTTTCTGAGTTCTAATACAGGAGATTACTTGCAAACCATTATGGCTATGTTATAGATATTACTAAACTTTCTTTTGTACTACTTCATTCTCTTCCAATGATCTGTATGTCTACAGAACCACACTTATTATTTTAAGCCATCTTATCAACCAATTCTAATGAATTTAGAATAGTTTTATTAAGGTCTAAGAAACTTGCATTTTAAATTGTAGTACATTTTTAGGCACCTATGAAAATGCAGAGGGGCAGAATAGGAACTAAAGTAATAGAACAGTAAAAACATTCAGTCTCAGAATTGCAAGACTATTTTCTGAAGGTAACAGCTGGCTCATTAACTCATGTACGTCTTCATATAGTTCACATTATTTGACTAAGTAAAACTTACTACAAGTAACATAATCTTTTGACTAATGCCAACAGGTGCATTGGTTGATTAAAACAAAAGCCTAGGAAATTTCAAATAATATTACAGAAAGTTCAAAAACTCATGAGGGTTAAAGTCAGAGGAAATTGATATTAACAAGCAAAATATCCAGGAAATCGGTAAAAGCCAGAGCTAGAGGAGAGAAGAGTTGAGAGGACTTGCATCATTGAAAGACAGCCAGAATAGCGAACAGTTAATTATCAAAGCAAAGGATGTCCTCAGTTGCCATCTATGGAAGAAAATTCTGAAAGATTTATTCAATTAATTGCATTAAACATGGTCTGAAAATCTGTTTTATTTTACGTTAAATGTTGAAACCTATTATGAAGAATCAACCTGATGATGTATATTACCTGCCATTTCAGGTAATAAAATATTACTTCTTATACCAGATAGTAACTAGACAGTATCTCTACTGCTAAGTATGCTGTAGTTATAACTGCTGCTAAATTTCTGAGGTGGTGTGACATTTGTCCCCAATCATTTCTTTTGTAAAATGGAACTAATAACACCTACAGGGGGTTGTTGTGAGGATTAAAAAATGATCATGTATATAGACTGCTTCTTTGCAAAGCACCTTTAAAATAGAATAGTTGGTTAAAAGATCTAGTCCAGCAAAAAGCATCTTTGCTTTCAGAGTAAAATAAATGTGAAAAAATGCATAAACTGCAAATTTTTGGTCATCATGATATAAAACGTTAAGATCCATATAAATCAGAGCTTCATATAAAACAGATCCATATGTGAAAAAAGTTACTCGACATACAGTGTTGCTAAAGGTGGTTAATGTTAGTTCCACACACAAGGATGTGTATTTAAGAAGGTATATAGAATTATAACAGGCAATGGCAAGATGTTGATATGGGAAAAAACTGACAAATTACATTGGCTAATGACAAAGTCCAGCTAAACCGGAGGCAGTCAGGGTAAACTGCAGATGTTCTTCAGGAGATCAGCTGATGAAAAGAAGGAAGACAAGCCAAATGGATTGTCATTAGTTAGGTAAGAGGCTGAGAGAAGTCAAGTTAGGAGAAGACTTATTGCTTGAGGGTCAGGAACTGCCTTGAGTGCCACTTAACCTAAAATTGAAGCACAGGCTCAAAAAATCAGGACTACCTACTTCTCTAGTAACTAAAGAAAAAGCGATCTAGCCTGGTAGGTAGGGGGAGAGGTGATGAAACAGTGACTCGCAATAGAAATAGTATGGAAGCAGAAAAAAAAAGTATTTTCACCACTTTATCAAAAGAAAATGGTCAGAAGGTACAAACTTCCAGCTGTAAGATAAGTAAGTACTGAGGATGTAATGTACAACAGGATGACTACAGTGAACACTGATGTATGGTATCTCTGAATGTTTCTAAGAGAGTAAGTGCTAAAAGTTCTCATCACAAGGAAACTGCTTTTCTTCTTTTTAAAATACCTGTATGAGATGATGGAGGTTAATTAAACTTATTATGGTAATCCTTTTGCCATATATGCAAGTCAAATCATTATGCTGTACACCCTGAAGTTATGCAGTGTTGTACACCAATTATATTTCAATAAAACTGAAAAACAATCTTGAAACCTGACTTAATGTTATGGACAATTTTCTCCAAAGCCACTTATGTAGGGCACACTGTGCCAGGTGTTGTTTTAAGGGATTTTATGGTTACTATCATATTTACAGGCAATTATTAGTGCACAGACTCAAGCCAGACTGCTCCTGAGTTTAGATCACAAGTTCTGGCTCTTATTTGCTGTGTCACAATAAGCAAGTAACTTGACCTCTCTGTGCCTGAGTATGCTCATCTGTATAAAGGGGTTATCAAGAGTGTCTACTTCATTAGAACAGTTATAAAAATTAAATAAATTAATGTATATAAGATATTAAGAACAGTACCTAGTATATAGTAATTGCTAAACAAACATTTGCTGTTATTCAATCCTGACGATTTTTGTTTTGTTAATTAAAAAAAAAACTCTTTCACTAGATTTATTAAGCTTTAATTCAAAGGAAATATATTGATTGTTGGCATTATAATAGTTAATTTTCCATTATTTTATACAATAATTATGCAGTTTTTCTACTATATTTAAGTATAAGACTACTCTTAAGCAACATGTACCACTTATAGCCACAGTTGTAAACTGGTAAAATTCTTGAGAAAAAAGGAACATTTTTCTGTTAAATACTTTCAATTGTAATCCTTGGTAAATTCTCATTTCTTCCCTTCCTACTCATTCAAGTGTGCCTTTCCCAGGTGAAATTATGATGTTTACTTGCATAATAACAAGGATAGAAATGATCATGAATGAAAGAGCAAGACAAAAATAGCTGTTCAACATCCTCTGAATGGTTAGAAGCTCTAATAAACTCTCTACATCCAGTGTATACTTTAAAGTAGAAAGAAAGAGATTGCCAAGATGATAAGTTGCCTAAAAACATACCTAGAAGGAGATGTGGAAAAGAAAGAACACATTATTACAAATGCCAGATTTAATGAGAATGTCACAGAAACTAGGTATCTCTTATTTAAGGACATGAGGAGTTTACACAAATTATTCAGATTATACTTAAAATACAGGAAGTGGGATTAAGAGAATTTTCCTTCCTTAAAAAAATGTAGCTTTAGGGTAGATTCATGCAAATGAAATGAAGCTTTATAATACTTTGGTTTATTGAAACTAGTAATATTCAGTTTTACTTTCACCTCTTTTAACTTATTCCAGGGATAGTTTAAATAATCAGTGATAAACTTTGTTGGTGTCACCATCAGCTTGCTCCCAATGAAACCATAATATGAACACGGAGAGAAGGTGAATAGGGGCCCATGTCCAGTGCACGGAGAAGGGTCTCACTGGTCCAGGGTTTGAGATCTCCAGCTCAAGCCTTACCTCCACTGTCGTGGTGCCTGTATCCTTCACCTTAATCATCTTCTATTTTTATTTGCCTGCTGCTCGCTTTCTTCTGCCTTTCTTTTCCTCTTGCACAGAAAACCCTTTTCTCTCCCTTTCAAAATTCTGCTAATCGTTTATGATTCCTTTGTCCCATATTCTCTCAAAACACTGACTGGGTAACCTAATGTAGTATCATATCTTTTTTTTTTTTTTCTCTTACTTTTTGCCCATAACCTTCACAATTTATAATGTGCTTATATTATATTGTTGGATACTTCAATAATTTAATGGTGCCATTTTATTATGTGCTATTATTTTTGTTAACTGTTCCATGGACAATCTTAAAATCTCAAAGAAAAATTCTTTGCTTCCTTTTAAAAATCTGGTAAATTTTCTCCTAACAGATGTTTATTGCTTTTCTCATCTTGGCTGTCAGAAAGTTGATAACTAAATCTTGTCTTGATTATGCTACCTCTTTTCTGCTGGAATTCTGACTGGTAGCCTGACTGTACCACATTATAGTAGAGGTTAATGGAAAATCAGAGTAGAAACACAGATACAGATAAGGATGCAGCATGCATAATCCTAAATACAAGGCAAGATGTATGACATATATATATATATACACAGAGAGAGAGAGAGAGAGAGACATGTTTTTTTTCCTTGGTGCCAATCTCTGAGCCTATACAAAGTTATTTGCACCTCTTAGAAAAGGAATGAAAGAAAACAAAAGAAATGATGAAATAAAGTAAGGCTAAGGTCAGTCCATTTTGTGTTTTGTTCCACTACTGAAGTGCAGTCTAGTTGGGAAGATAAAGATTTTTATTGATAAAACATGTGAGAAGATTAAGATATAACATATTTTTTAGGAAGGCAATCCTAAGCTGTATGGGTATATGTAAGAAAATTGGCTAATTTTTTAGGGGTTAATGAGCACAACACTTTGCTCCCTCATCTCTCTCCTAAAAAGAGAATTTAATAAACACTTACGTGCTTATTTATTACCATATAGTACCCTTGGCCTCATCTAAATTTTATTTTGAAAAATACTTTGAGTCAGATCTTATTACAACTTAAAAAGAAAAATTTCTTACATGAAGGTTCTTCAGGTTCTTAAAGTCTCCATCTTTGATTTCAGTTATTTTGTTGTTTTGCAGGTCCAGCAGTGCAGTGTCAGGGGGAAGGTCTTTTGGCACTTTTTCCAGACCTAGCATGAGAGTAAAAGCAAAGTGCAGTCAATATAAAGGGACACCTGACTACAGAATCACAAAGGTTATGTTTACAAAGAAATCACTGTTGCAGTGGTAGTCTTACCACTACTGTATTTTTCTTCTTCTAGGAAATGTATTATTTGTAGTTTGAAATATCTGCTTTACCTTTTCCAACAAAGTCAAATGATTTTTTTAAAATCATAAATGGAACACATTATTTCCCCCATGTAATTACTCTTCTGCATAAAAGGAAAATTAATATTTTGTAAGAGTGAGGCTCAGATATCTCAGTGCACAGTGTTTTACCTTCATTGTTCTTGTTCTAGAAAGTAATTCCTTTCATAAGTGTTAAGTGGGAGTAATTTATAAATCTATACCTTTCTACATAAATATCCTTACAGTATACAAGAGCTTTAGCCAAATCATTAAAGATCCTTTTGATAACCCTAACACTGTCACAGATCTACATATAAAATTAAAGTTATATGAATATGCAACCAAGTTGCTGGGGCAACAACTTGAAAATTTATTCAAGCTTTTGAAAGAACAGTTCTTTCAGTTTTAATTGGAATGTCAAAACAGTATCACTTTTATGACCAAAGGATATGCAGCTAATCAGAATAAGATAAACAAAATTTGTTAATGTAATTTCTTTAAAACTTATTATATGTAGCATTACTTTGGGACTTTAAATTTAAATCTAAATAACTAAGTTACTGCTTTTCATTTATAAATGTAAACACACTGAATAACCAAATGCTCTTAAGATACTAAAATATTTCAGTAGATGTAAAAGGATAAACTTTTATTCAAAAGGCATGGTATTTAAAATAAATCATCATTATGAATGTTAATGGAGAAAAATATTACATTATATAATATTTTACTTTTCTCTCTTCCACTGGCTTTTTTCCATATTGATGTAAGATGTTAAGCAAAAATTTGGTATTTTATTAATTCAAATTCATGTGATCATTTTCATATTTTGAGACTATATAACATAAATCAAAAATGCTTTTCAACCCTCTGTCATATCTGGGACTTGAAGTGCGGAGGATCATTCAATTAAGTCTGACTGGATACCTTCTGGACACCATCAATTTATTAGGCCCTGGGGATACAGCAGGAACAAGACAGACACTGCCCATATCCTCACAGAAAAAAGAATTAAATTTGCAATTTTCAATTAAAAAGAAAATTGCAACAGGGTATATAATAACTGCTATGTTGGGAAGATACCATTTCAAGTTTGAATCTTATGTAAGTATATACAGGTAAACTATCATAATGGCCACATTCCTATCTTCATGTCATCCATGAAAATCACAGAAAATGTATCTGAAATCACCTACTTCTGAGTTCTTTCCAAAAAAAAAATTAGTTCATATTATCACTGCTCTGTTGATAGTGGGGAAAAAAGTTTAGTTCCCAATTTGTGGTCAACTATGGATATAAATTTGAATACCAAAGTGCAGGTGATTCTGTACATGCATAAATATATTCCAAGAATTCACTAGAGAAATAATTCAGAGAGGAATAATAAAAATGAAGTGTTTTCAGTGATGAACAGCTACCTTGTAGGAGGATATTTAACGCACTACATAGTCACGATCACTGCCATTTTCAGAAATGTCAGTTTGCTAATTTCATGCAATTAGGAGTGGTAGACTTTCTGCCAAATCTTTGATAATTAGGGTTCTCCAACTAAGAAAATACATATTTCCTTTCATTTGGAAAAAAGTTACTGCCTGTGTTTCATCATTACTCCGTGGCCTCATTGTCGAAGTCTTAATTCCCACTTATGCTTACTTTTAGATGTTGTTGAACTTCAGTTCTAGTGGCTCCCTTAACATTTGTTCAATGCCAAAGTGCAGATAAATTTCAGATGGGGAGAGAAAAAATGATATATCTGGATGGCTGACAGCTTTGATTACGTTGCCATCCTAGAATTTTATAATAACAGGAACTGCTTAGGTTGAATTATATACATTTTTTCCCTGAAGATTTAACATAAAAAATGGTTCAGGCTTGTGGCTTTTGCAGCTTAGTTCTCAGAGAGTCATCTTGGTGATTAAAATCACAACCCAACAATCTTCTCTGAATTACTCAAAAATTCATATTCACTTGCGGGACTTCACGTATCAGTATTTTATTATTAAAACTTTCTATTTATGTAGCATTACAGTTCATGAAAAACTGAAAATAAGTTATCTCCTTTACCTCACAGCAATCCAGTGAGGTCCATAAGGCAGTATGATAGTTTCATTTTTCCAGATGATTTTTAGAAAAAGTTTAGTGACATGAAGCAGCTCACATAGCCAGGAGTGATGAAATACAGATGGAAAGACTATTCTCCTGGTTTCCACCAGGGTATCTTTCCCCTGTTGTGCCTATCTGTATCCCCAACAAGACTTGTTCTGACATTGGACCTAAAAACATGCTGTAAATTTAAGGGCTAGACAGGGCATCAAGGTGTTAACTAGCTTGCTCAGAAACTACAGGCAGAATACAAAGGGGACATTATCCCAGTTATGAGCTCTTAGAATGTCACAAAGGGAAGGACCATTAAGTATCAGCTAGTCTTTGGTTCCCAAATGCTGATTAGTGATGATCTGTGATGAAGTTATTAGTCTATATCAAAATCAGACAAAAATGAGAGCATTTTGGTTAGTTTTAATATAAATTATCAGACACACACACTTCTGAGACTAGCTCCAGCCCCATTTTAAATATACCTTCTTTTAAAAAAATTATTCTAATAGTAGATAGCAGGTTGTTGTTATTTTGTTGGTTTTGACCTTCATTAGAAATCAACTTGGTCAACATTCAAAAAACTTGACCTGTCCCAGAAATCAGGAACTTTTAAGCTAGTCCAGTACTCTCTTTTCATAAGTAAAGAAACAGAAACCCAATGAAATTAAGTGGCTTATCCACGGTGCCTCATGGGTAAACTAAAACAAGGACAAGATGGTATGAGTCCTCACTCTAGAACTATCTGATGCACCATGTATTCACATAAACACTGTACATATTTTTAAAAGATGCTGGTCTACACTGTCCCTTGAACATACTGTGCTTATTCCTAGCTACTCATTTTTGTTCCTATAATTTATGTTTTATGGAACACTCCACCCACTCATTTTCTTCTACTGCCATTCTAACAGTCCTTTAAAGTGTACCTATCCCCCCTACTCCCCTATAGTATTCATCACAACCATTCCAATAACAAACCCCTCCAAACTTCTTATGTATCAGCTTATAATGTATTATACTGCATTTTCCCTTTTCTTTCTTTTCTTTAAGATCTGGGTAAGTAGGAACAAAGGACTATTTTTCACCAGAGCTTTGATCTCACTGCCTTATATACAGAAGTAGCTTTTTGATTGATTAGTTGTAAAATCATAGTCTTTTCTGCTGTCCCATGGTGAAAAGTTCAAGGTCATGGTTTCAAGACCTTTTCTGCTACGTTCTGCTACAATCATCTCTTCACATCCTTTCAAGAGGTTATACATTCTCATAATACATCCCCAGAAGTACTAGGATGCAACTAGACATAATAGTAATTTTCTTTCTGATTTGTATTTGGCCAGGAACATTTTTGAAATGAATGTTACCATCCAATATAACAACCTCATCATCTGCACCTGAAAACTGCTCTCACTTTCTTCTGTGTACTTGATGTATATTTGTGAGGAAGCTTTGTCACATGTGTCTTAGGCTGCCTTTCCTGGCCCATGTGGTGACCAATACAATGATAAGAGTTTCTTTGCATGACGTATATTCCTCATGGGAAGTGATCAATTACACACCTTTGAAAGGTAGATACAGATCCTCACTATAGATTAGTACTGTCAAAAACAATCAAATAAATAAACAATTAATCCTGAATCTGATTAAGCCTCTAGATGTAACTCGTAATTTATAAGAAATAGGTCAATGAGGAACATGCTAAGATCTACTAAAGAAATGGATTCAACAAAATCCCAATTTCTTCAATACATAAATTGCAAGAGAAAATTAAGAAATGTTGGTAAAACTACAGTTTTAAGGAGACTTAAGACCTATTTAAATAATGCAATGTATGGACTTCATTTGGACTCTTATTCACAAAGAAAAACTGTAAAATAAAACATTAATAATATTTATAAGTTGATTGAAAATATGTATATTGAATGAATATTTGATAATATTAAACTGTTTTTAATTTTAAATGTAATCTGGTTATCACGGTATTATTTAGAAGTTTTAATCTTTCAGAGAAACATACTGATATATTATTGGGTAAAATGATACGGTATCTGGAATTTGCTTCAAAATAATAAGGAAGGGGGAAAGTGGGTGGGGATATATAGGAACAAACTGGCCTTAGTTGATACTTGCTGAAGCTCAGTAATGGGTGCATGAGAGTCTCATCTTATTTTGTAAACTTTCTGTATTTAAAAATGTTTCTCTAACTTCTTTTTATAAGATTATTATTTGCATTTGAATCCTGGTTCCTCTTCTTGATCCTTAAGATCACTGGGAAAGTTGCTTAAATTCTCTGTGCCTTAGTTTACCTGTATCTTTCACAGCTTACAATGTATTATACTGCATTTTCCCTTTTTTCTTTTCTTTAAGTTCAAAAGGTGGAGTCAAATTCCCCTCCCTTGGAATCTGGCATGGCCTTACAATGTCTCTATGAACTAAAGGAATGTGGAGGAGGTGACACAGCATGACTTTGGAAACTAGGTCAGGAAAGGTTGTTCAGCTGCTACCCAGTTCTGGGATGCTTGCTCTGGGGGCAGCCAGGGGCCATGTAAGATGTCTGTCTATGTTGAGACCACTGTACTGGAGAGGTCACATGGGGCACTCCGGACAACAGAACAGCTGCGCTCTCAGGAGACAGCGGCACCAACTCGCAGTTGTGAGAGCGCACTGGCTGGGGGGTCCATTCTAGGCCAGCCTCCCTATGGCTCTGGCCCCAGACAACACCCAAAGGCAAATGCATGAGAGACCCCAGGTGAGAACGGCCCTTCTAAGCCCTGCTCAAATTCTCTGTACCTTAAATCATGAGCAGAATTTTATTTTTTTTAACTTTCCAAGTTTTGAGATAATACTTATTCAGCAACAGTAAAAGGAACAAAGTGGTTTCCTAAATTTTATTATTTTTCAATGAGAATTCTTTAATTCTAAATTTCCCCATTAAAATGCAATTATTTTCAAGACTAGTCTGAATTATTTAGTTGCTCTTCCAAATGCAGTAAAGGAAACTTTATCTTCTTTAAAATAGGGTTATATATTAAAGTATTTATTAAAGATATTACCAGAAAATAATTTCTGAAATACAGGCTAATGAGAATTGTACTTATCTTTTTCAGCTTGTCTCAGTGATAAATAGTACTGTTCTGCTAGCAAATGTCAGTAATCTGGTAAACATCATGTTGGACAAAGGCCTAAAACATCATGATTTTCTCTGCTGTTTTTTCTGCCCTGTGGCAGAGGTCCAAATGCGAAGATTTATTCTTGCTGATTTCCAACAATTTTATATTTCTGTATACAATTTAATAACTAGGACAATGGTGATACACTTCAGTTATGGGCATATGACCAAAGGAATACATAGGGGTCCCAGCTCCATCAAAAAACATTTCTGCTAAACGTGCATGCATGTTTCCTTCTTTCCCCCTTAAAAATGGCAATCTGACTGTGATGGCAGTTGGATTCAGAAATAGTAGTAGGTCCTCCCTTTAATTCAATTCTCTTTCCAAATAACCTAAGGAAGGTTTAAGCTTCCTAGGTCTACAGTCATCCTCAAAAACAGTAAGAAAGCACAGCTCCATAACTCCTAATTCCCAGTCAGCCATGTTCCCTCCTGTTTCCAGCTTGATAGAATCAAGAATATTGTAGAATTTTGCACTCATCCAAGCACTAAGCCACGCCTATGTTCATCTATTCATTTGTCAAACATTGATTGAACCTACCAAGTATAAAGCATTTTTTGAGTAGAGGGCCGAAGATAAATGATCATGCTTTTCTTCTGATAGAGTAGATATTTAAATAGGTAACTAAAGAAAATAAATAATTATTATATATGTACATATAATTGCTTCTTATAGACTCATCAAAGCAAATATAGATTACAGTGAAAACACAGAGGTAGACAAGCTGCAGAAATTGCCTCAAAGCAACCTTCGGACTAAGTCAAGGGTTAACTAAATCTTGAGCATTGTAGTGTAGCTGCTACAGGGCTTTTTCCTTTTATTGAGACTCGATTGCAAACTGGGCTAGTTCTTCTTTATCCTTATTTTCAAGGAAATATATAATTTTCTTGCTACTCCTTTGAAGGAGGAAAGTTAAGATTAGAGGGTATCCTGCATTTCCTCTTTTATCCAGGAAATTAATATTCTGTCTAACCTACTCCCATCCTGTTCTCTGGAGCCAGAAATGATCTTCCAGAAGAGAATGCACCACAGCTGCATTCTAACCAAATGCCTTGATCCCACACAGCTGCCTTTCTCTCCCTCCTGGGACTGGGAAGGAAACCAGGGATATGTCAGGTGTCAGTTAGGTCAAGGAGACAGATGCTTCCTTTGGCCTTCTCTGACCCCTGTCTTCCTCCTTCTCATCTTCAACCACTTGAGTCAGGAGCTTTGGTTATCTGGATCACACCTGAGTATTCCCCTTGCTGCCTCTAAGATCTGTCATGCTCTGTCCCTACCCAGTACCATTTTAGGCAACGAACTGGGCATGCTCTGTGCATAGCCTCCTTCCTGTACCGCATCTTAGAGATGCCCTTTTGGTGCAGCTGAAACTCCAAATGAGAGTCACCCCACATTCCTGTTGCTGCAAAGCCAGATGTAAACTATGAAAGCAACTAAGGTTCCAGCATTCTCTCTGTCCCTCTACAAAACAGCTGCAATTTATTCTTCTGGGATGATTTCATGGAAGAAGTCTAATAGTCCATTTACCTCATGCGTAAGATTTGCTTCTGGAAAAGCAATTTCCCCAAATAAGAGACAAGCTATGGCATCTGTCCAAGTAGTGGCTACTGGCAAAATTTTCACTAATTGAAGCAAACTGATTAAAAAGAAGAACACTAACTCTATGCAGTTTAAAAGATTGTGCTTTTACCTGTGATTTTTTAAAATTAAAATTTCTCTTGCATTAGAAGATATATTTTAGGAACCATTAGTTATAATGCTTTTGCTTGGCAAAATAAAATGTTCTGTCTTCCAGCATCACCTCTAGAGGGCTAACTATGTAGGTTGTGAATCACTTATGATTACAAAATGGCCAAATGCTTTATTGTTCTCCACTCAACTTAACCAATTTTGTTCAAAGGAATAGTGTTTGGGGAACACTATTTTGATAATTACATCATTTTCTAATTCTTGTGTATTTATATTTGGATGTGATATGACCTTTAGGGAGGAGGGGAGAGAAGGTGCTATTTTGTATCCAGCTTGACAAGTCACATACTTATTAAATATAAATATATAAAATATATGAAAATAAAGAACATTATAAGAAATAGCCTCATGTTATTAGCTGCCTTTGTCTGAAATGGTAAACTGAACATAACAGTTACTATGATAAACACTTTCACAAATATTTTCTATTCTTACCTAATGAAGTAAGATATATTCCTATGGATCTAATGCAGAAACAGGTTTTGAAAGTTTCAAAGTTACAGGTAGTAGATGATAAAGCAGGACTTGCGTTCAGAGGTGTTGAACTGCATGATCCAAGTTCTTTCCACTATTCAATGCTTTTAAGGGTGTTTTAATTCTTTTGAAACTTGTTCATAAGAAATGTGTCAATAACTATTCTGTAATTTGGAAAATAGTCAAAAAAAAACAATTCTTACGCTTATTTCACCTGTCAGGGCTAATCTGCCTTTAACCAATGAGATGAAAGTCAATGCCAAATAATGCTTCCTGGGGATACTTGCTCCAAAGATGAATGGCTGAGTGAAAGAGTACATAAGTAAGGGGACTGTCCTCCTTTAAGATGCTAAGTACACAAAACAAAGCATCCAATTACAAGCTTAATATTAGAACACTTTTAAAAGACTTGACAAGAATGAGTTACATTGTGGGTTTATTATTTCAAGGAAATCTACAGGTTTCTGAATTTACTAATCTACATTTATTTTTATAGTATTTTTTATAAATGACGTAATTAAGGGTGAATTATTTTATGTCTTAAGAGAATGGATAGAGAAATAAAAGAAGATAAGACTCTTCATAAAATTCTGATTCAAATTACAAGTTCAGCCGAATAATTTGGTCAATATCAATGGAGAATTCATTACTTTCTTAGGCTAAAATATGTTTACTTTCTCAATCCCCCATGCTCTAGAAAAACATATTATAATGCTCTTCTGATAAGTTGGAACTAGGGGATGATTAAAACAGTCGATTGTATCTTCTTGAATACCTCAAGTTTTCCCATGGACTAATTATTCAATTTTAGTTTCACAGTCTTTACATCCTAGCTTTGAAAGAACTGTTTAAAAATTTGATGTTGTTTAACTTTATCATAATTACTTCCTAGTGGCAAAAATACTCAAAACATTTTAATAAGAAATGTTTGCTTATGCTAAACACTATTTAGATAATAATATAACAAAGCACTATTGTCCTTCAACACTGTAGCTCTTCTCTGCTCATTATTCTCTGGCAAGAATAAGCCTTAAGAAAACATTAGTCTTTGATACAGACAAGCATTCATGTTTCTCATCCCAAAGGGCCTTTTTTTCTTTATTATAATAATTCGAGCTTCGTGGTCAGATCACTAGAGAAGTTAAAACAAAACAAAAAAAATAAACTACAATGCCATGAGTGAGGTTGTCCATTTCTCTGTCCTTGCTTTTTCTCCTGTGTTTCTTTCATCTTTTACTCCACATATGCATCATATAGAAAAAAATGTATTGAGCCTCTGCTATGAGCCAGGTCCCTCACACAGATAGTAGGATGTCTGAGACTGACTAATTACTCTGCAGATGAAGCTGTCAAGGCTCTGAACAGCTTGCTGTGATCATAATATGAGCAGAGGCTACACAGTAGTTGCAAACGTGAATCAAGTGTTTTCTTTAAAGGCAAGGGGGTTGCTTTTCCTTTTAAGAAATGTATTTTCTGTTTTAGAAATATCTGACCATAATTTTTGACAATATATTTAAATCTGCACCTGTGAATTAATAAAAACCTACAAGTAACTTGGATGAGATCATTGCTCATTGGAACTCAGTTCTCTTCTTTAAATACGGTTCCCCGAAACAAATCATGATTACAATCTTGGCTACTGCATCTTGCATATAAGATCAGTAAGCCCAAAGGAATAATGTACACTCTGGGCTCTTAGAAAAAATGATAACATAGAAAACAACACAAAATAAACAAAACAATGACAAGGACAAAAAAAAAAAAACTGTATCATGAGACATCCACGTCAATGAACTTGATGTTTCCTAAGGCTACATTTTTCTGTTTAGTTTTAGCAATAGTCTTGGAACTTTTTCATGATGAACAATTTGAAAACTGTCCCAATGCTTTCATCAGAGTCAGTTTTTATGAACTACTTCTCATGAAAGCAAAGTAAAACTATAGTTTTTGGAAAATAAAACTTCAGTGAAGTGCTTCAACAAGTCTTTCTTCCTTAAAAATATCAACTCCTCATTGTTGATAATATCTGTGTGGAGGGGGTAATTATGAATCCTTTTACACTTGTTCTCAGGCAAAGTGAGATTTAACTTGCATCACATATCTTAAGAACTTGGCCATTTTTGCAACCTTTAAAAAACGTTACCACTAGTGTATCTATCATTTGGTGAGTCCCTTGTTCAGATATTTTTAACACCATTATTCTTCTGTCTACACCAGTAACAGAGGTCATCTCTAGATGCTATAAAAGTTTCTGTAGAAGCTGATAGTAATCTAATCCCCCCTGTTGGGGGTACACGATTCAAAAAAGGAATAATCACCACCAGCAGACTATCAAACCCACAAGAACAAGGACCATATCTCTCCCTCCTCCCTTTCTCTTCAGGGCCCAGAACAGACCTGACCCATTGTGAGATCTCAATATATTTGCTGAATGAATGAATGAATGAATCTAGTGGAACTGTCCTGTCACCTTTTAAAAGCTTTTCTATACGCTTTTTATTTGGGTTCAAATGGCTGTCTCGTACATGTCAGCATAGAAGAATCTATCTCAAAGTGTTTGTCAGTTGTTTGTTAGTATTTGATATGTTTTGTGTTTTCCTGGGTTCCTGTTTGTAGTTTATTCCAACTCTAGGAGTTAGTGGCAAAATTTCCTGCAAAATACTCCTAGAAAGCATGTTCTGAGTAAATACAGGGTTTCTGAAAGAAGTGTCCTACTAAGCTATGGGGCTTCTTCCATAAGGAAATGCACCATGGCAGAATCATTCTGTGAGGGTTTTTTTTTTTTTTTCTCCTCTCCAGTAAGAAAATGAACTGAAAGAAGAGAGGAATGTGAAAGAGAGGAATGTGAATTACCTGCCATGTAAACTAAATTGATTAATTCCCCTTTGGTCCATCTGCTGGGACTCCAAACTTTCTGGAGATTTATCTTCTGAGTGTATTGCTCTTGGAATTCCCAGGCCAAGTTTTTCTTGAAAGATGATAAATCAAACTGTACTTACAGTGTTAAAGATATATGCTCCCTGATTATATTGATGATTAATATGATTAATGTGCTGTGATGAATATGATTATCTTATACCATATCTTACTTATAAAGATTTCCTATGAAACTTTCTAAATAATTTAAACAGCTAGATTACAAAATGCCAAAGGTAGAGGCAAAACTAAGATCCAGGGATTAAGGGAGTATTTTGGTACTTGGGAGATAATTTTTGTTCTAAAAGTTTATTTGTTTTGCTTCTGTTAATTCTGCATAGTTTACAGTTTAGTAATAGTCAAACTCTGTTATCTGGCTAAGGCAGGAGGAGAGAGATCACCCAGGCTTTCTTAATACCTAAGACTTCATGAGAGCAAATCATCGAATTAAAATAAACCATCACTCTGGAATCAGAGAACGTAAGATACTGTTTTGCTCAGAATCTTATTTTACAGAAGGGGAGCCATGAAGCTCAGAAAGAATTTTTTTTTTTTAAAGTGACTAGTCCAAGATTGCAAAGTGATGGAGTGCTGACTTAAAAAAAGAAGGGAAAAAAGTTTCCTAACTTCAAGGCTACAATGTTCTAGCCTGCTCTGCTTCCCTACGTCCTCATTAGGTGGCACTGTCTCTCACATTTGGAATTGCAGAAATTAAAACTGAAAATGCTAAGCTCCCAGGGAAGCCATTTCCATGAATAAAACAGATCAGGTAGGTAAAGAGAGCCTGCGCCCCACTCACCCAAATCAGAACACTGGACCACTCGAAGATGGCACTGACAGCGGAAGGGACACACTGGTCCCAGAGGTTCTAACTCAGAAACATCAGGAAAGCGATCTTCCGGGCCTATCCCAGAAGCCTCATCTTCTAGCATAAAGTCAAATAAGCCTTTCTGTTGAAACGGTCCAGCCCAGGAAACTTGTGCAACCAAGAGGAAGATGATAGTGGCCTTCATGATTTATCGCATATATTTTCACAATCAAGGAACCTAGGAAACAAACAGAAGGTTGAGAAGAGTAGCATTGCCTGATTTATGTGTTATTTTTATGTAACACCTGACAGTGGAGTGAGCATGGAGCAGAGCACAAAAAAAACTATTATATTTATTGTTGGACACAGAGCATTAGAAATGTGTTTGGAAGGTTATAAGGTACATTAGAGACTAACTTGCACAGCTATTTACTTAGGAATATAAATTTGAATATTATTTAAATTTACTTGAATTTGGGGTCTGAATTAAGACTATGGATTATATATCCAAGTCATGTGTAAAACTGTTATGATGATAAATCACCATGCAATTTTCAATGCTCACTCAACACCAGCCATGCCACAGTCAAAATAGTTTTGTCTGTACACATGAAAGGTCTCCAATTCCTGCTTCAGAAATATCTCTGGAAGCCAATCTTATCTCTCCAACCTAATGTATTTATCTTGGTCCAGACTTCTCATCACTCCCTGAACTATCATGAGAGCCTCCAAATGGTCTCAGCCTTGACTATTTCCTCCAGTCCAGGATCTTCCACTCTGCTGCCCAAGTCATCTTCTAAAAATTAAATTTCATTGTATTCATTTTCTACTGCAAACCCTTTGTTTACTTGTCAAGGCATGCCAGTAAGATACACATCCCCTTTGTTGCATATAAGACCATTCATAGTTTGGTACTAACTGATATTTCAAGCCATATTTCTCTCCATTTTCTCTCTATTCCCAGTACCCACCTCAACCCTGACATTCAAAGCTAATCACCATTTAAAATACCTACCTTGGAAGAGCGAGGTAAAGACTAAATGAGATAATGGGCTTCCCTTGTGTATTTCCTGGCTCATCCAGGCAGGATGCTGTTTTCTCCCTCTTCTGTGCTCCCAAAGCACGTTGCGCTTACCTCTTTTAAAGAACTTATCACATTATATTGTAATTTGTTTTGCGTGCTTGGTCTGTCCCCCCAACTAGAAGATGTACTCCTTCAGGGCGTGTCTTATTATTCTGTGTTCTGCACCCGAGCCTTGCACAATATTGTGCATGTAAATGACTCAAGTGACCATCAATTTATTAATAATACAAGTTATTCAATTTGTTCCCGGCAACCAATCTGATTTTTTAAAACACACAATTATCTTTTTTCAATATCAAATTTCTAGCATAAGAAAGACATCAAATTGAAAATCTCAACTTGTTATAGGCAAGATTCAGTGTTAGACATAAATCTATCGGCTAGTTTCTCAAACGGATCATTTTTAATAAACCAATTTAAACACATACAGAAAAACTTATCTGATTTTTATATGACTTATAAATTATTTGGTTTTACCAACAGGATTATTTTGTAAACAAATAAACAAAATCCATATAATATTTATCCATTCATTCACCAAGCATTTTGAGATACATACTTCTGTGTTATTGAATCAGTTGTTTAGTTGGCTGAAGTGAATTAAATGAATCTGAATAACAAAATCTTAATAAATCTGAATAACAAAAAGTAGTTGATCACGTAGTAGAGAACAGTCTAGTTTTGAGTTGAGTTTTTTCAAACTCCACTGAAACTGCTCTAAGTATTCCCCAAACACACTGAAGATACTATCCTTAGTCTCATCATCTCTACTTTGAATTGTGCACTAATGAGTCCATATTAAAGTTGTACGTTCATACCTATAGTTAGAAAATTATTTTCAGTCATTATCCAATGGTAGCATATGCAAAGAGGAAAATGTCTTTGTATGCCCTAACCTTAATGTACTTTCTGGAAATGTTTGCCTAGATCCACTAGAGGGGAAACAAATGTTTTTAAATTTCTTACACTTTTGTTCTTAGTTTATATTTACTACTGAAGCATGTCTAAGGCAGCACATATGCAAACAGACTTGAAGCTTTTCTTTTAAATAACACCACAAAGGTTATTATTTGCACTGCCCTTTTAAATTCAGTATCAGGTTTTCTCTAGAAACCCATTCCCACTCAGTTACTGCATTGCCTTTTAAAGGAGACCCTATTGTTTTGGCAGCATTCCCTTGGATTGGATCTAAGGGAGTGGTTTTCGGTCTGTTTCACATTAAAATGCAATGTTTATGGTTTACCACAAGTTTGCTAGCCTTGCATATTTAATGTCTTACAATTTTAGGAGAAAATGAAGCAAAGTAATTGCAGATTTAATAAATAGCAACAAGAATTAATGCGGATGTTGCTTTCTGATTTTTTCTCTAGAGTAGAAAATGCCTGGTTTATTAACTCAAAAAAAGGAAATGTTGAGCATTAGCTCAGAGGAATATTATCATTTTATATTTGTTTACTCTTATTAAAATGGTGCAAATTCTCTACACAATATTCTATTTGGTTGACGCTGAACTCAAGTAGACAGCTTTTAGCTTCTATTACTTTTCACTTTCATTTGTGTATGTATGTGTGTGTGTGTGTGTCTGTGTGTGTGTGTGCATTTTAACCCTGAACGTCCTGGGGAAGAACAATATGTCCAGGAACTTTATACAATTCCTCCATGAAATAAGCTTTTTAAAATTACTGCCATAATACTTGGAAGACTCAGCATCCTAAAATAATTAATGTGGGCTGGTAATAGTCATGATTTCTTTAATCACTTCCTTCCTTTCTTAATAAATCAAAAAAATAAACAGAAAATAGCAGTTGCCCTTTTAGACACCAAGGAGACTATTATTGAGGTGGCATACTTTTAAAATTTCATTTAAACTGTTTTAAGTATTCCCAAAATATATCCCTCTTTTCTAAAGGCTGATTGCTAAAAATGTCACTGCTTCACTAAAGCTCATTGCCATAGCTTATGTGTTCTATCAAAAATAATAATTCCTAGTTTCTTAAACTACTTCACCTCATTGAATTAACTATATCATTCAGATCAATATTTGCATGATGTCATTTATGCCTTTGATGTGACTTTCAAAGTCAAAATTTAACCCTCAGGAGATAGTGAATGCAGGGGAAAATTAAAATCCCCCAGCACTAGGTGAATGAAAAACCCCAATAATAACAGAAAAATTTTTTTAAATAAACAATAAAAGCAACATTTATCCATATATAAGGGTTACTATAGGAGGTATCTGGTTCTTTTTCTGGTCAAAATAGCAATTCAAAGAAAAAGCCACAGGTATTTACATCACTGGGAGCCCACTTAACCAGTGGTCATCATGTTACCCTGTTTCGAAATTAGAAAGAAAAATAACCCACACTTTCATTTTATAGTGAATGTATCTTATAATAAAATTTCATTGCTGCAAAAATTCTGGCAGGGTCTCTTCTTTATATTTAAGGAATTATGTGAGACTATTTTAGCTAGGTTCTTAATAATCAGTAGAAGTGTTCTCAGTGTTTATTTTCACCTCTCTGATGATCATTTCTGTTATTTTTTAGGTTGTAGAAATACACATCAGACTTCTACAGCTAATCACCAGAGTTCACTTCTCTGAGGTTTTAAAAGTTCTTAAAATATACAAGAATTCAGGAGGAGAATAAATCCTTAAATATATAATCCAACTACGAACAGTATGGTAGTCTAGAATACTTTTCTATAAACATTTCTTAAAGAACTAAACATTTAATTAGTACAAATACAAAATACATCAATAAAGATAATCATGGTCTTAGGTTATAGTTTCTTTAAGAAACATCTTTGCAAGAACAGAGAGAAAGAACTAAAACAATGCATTCAACCATTTTAGCAAATACTTAGTTTCTGTTTTCAAAAGCAATACTTGTTTAAAATGCTGCATAAAGATTACTGAAAGTTTAGCACACATTTTTTTTTTTCTTTCTCACCAAATAATTCCCTTTTCTCTCAACTTGATCAAAGTTTTATTAGTCTGTAGCAGAGTTCAGGACAATTATTGAAAATCATACCTTTTAATCCGGGGATTTGCCACAGGAGCCCTCAAAGCTGAGATGTAATTACACTAAATATTCGGCCCAAGCAAAAGAGTTTGCAGGTGTGGAAAGGAGGAGGGGGTAGGTGCTGCTCTGTGACTGTCACTAGGTTGAAAACCTCCTGCTTCTACTCCATAGCACAGTTAAAAAATAAGGTTTCCCTCAATGAACACAATCCGGCTGACACCCACATTAGATCATATGGTAATGATATGTCTCTTGTATTGTAGCCAGAAACTTTATCGGCCTTTTTTTCTCCCCATTTAAATGCTTTATTTCTTTTGCATCTCCTTAAGATTCTAAACTGCTTATGTAGTGTAGCAGTGGAGCAACTTGACTTGGGATTTGTTTTATTGTGTTGATTCATTTCCCTAAAATATTGTAACTAAAGGGTTTGTTTCCCCACCCCCAACCCCACTCATCTATCCACCCTTCCTAGTCTTGTTTATCATACTTCTGAAATGACAGGGTTGGTTTTTTTTGTTTGTTTGTTTGTTTTCCTTTCAGGACATGTAAGCTTGGCAAATGGAATGAAATTATTTTAAGTGTGGTCTGTGAAAATA
Organism: Camelus dromedarius; assembly: GCF_036321535.1. Taxonomy (NCBI): domain Eukaryota; kingdom Metazoa; phylum Chordata; class Mammalia; order Artiodactyla; family Camelidae; genus Camelus; species Camelus dromedarius. The sequence continues at coordinate 28,160,360 of NC_087446.1, forward strand.
AATAAGTAGCCATTCGGATTCTTATTTGCCTTGGGCTGTTTGTACAAATTCAAGTACTATGCTATGGAAGTTTCCTCTGTATTTTGAATGTATTTCTAAAGTGTCCTGGAAGAAAGCCATGGTTTTATATGAAAAGCATGTCATTTATTACTTTCATTACTCATAGTTTAAAACCGTTCTTCTTGTCTGCAAGGTTTTGTTTGTTTTTTTTTAAGAAAATGCATAGATACTAGAAGTTGGTCACAATTTAATTAGCCTATACATGAAAAATTTTATTTTCATAGACTACACTTTTATATAATCTAGAACTTTGAAAAGGCAATAACGTTTATGGCTCTTTCCAGATTTCAGTAAATAAAAAAAAAAGTGCAAATACAAGGAAAGATATTTATTTAGCCGGTGGAAAGCTTTTTGGGGTTTTTGTAATTCCCTTGCTGGATGCTGTCAGTTCTGTGTGTCTCTATGTTTTGACTTGTATCTTTATGCCCTGGCCCCTAGGCTGTTACCAGGTGGAAACTTGAAATCAACATCTGTGAAACATGAGAGGATAACCCTCCCATCCTCCACCCTCCCTCCTTCTCTCCTCTAGCCATCCAAGTATACAATTCGACAGTAAATATACTCGTGCCTTGATGAAACTTGAAGGAATTAAATTCTTTAGTGTGTAACTAAAGGAGGGGAGAAGGTGCTATCACATGATTTTTTTTTTTTTTTGCCTTATTTCCCAAGCCCAGTCTCCACAATTTTAACATCTTATCCCACTCCTCTTCTCCTTGGCATTTAATAAGCACTTACCTAGTTAGCCTGACAATCTAGAAAAAGGCAAATATTTTCCCTGGACGTTGGTGCAAAATTCATGATCCCCTTACCTGGAATCAGTTAATTTTTCCTCTTGAACTCCTCTGGCATTTATCTCTTATAACATGCAATCACTTCTTCAGATTATAGGTATTTCTGTACATCTCTCACCCCAAGGAATAAAGCACATTCCCTTCATATTTGTAGAATCCCCACACCCTACACCAATCATGGAATACGGTAAATTCTCAAGAAACACTTGGTGAATGAGGATTACATAAAAGCAGTTAGATCATTGGCTAGAGATCACACTATGATTCCACGATTACTGTTTTGCCAGATTTGGTTTTTTCCTTATCGAAACCTAACCCTGCTATAGTGCTATAGTGTACATGATGAATAACAGCAGTAATTGTTACCAGAGAGAGAGAGACTTTGAGGAGAGACATAGAGTGTTAAAGAAAAAGAACTAGGACAGGAGAAGAAACACATTTTCTTGATATGTCAATCATCTTACTTTTATAAAACAGAACCATTTTAGTTAAGTTTCACATCCATGTTCTTCCCCCTAATAGTAAGCTTTATGAGCTCAGCGCACTTAACCTCTCTGAGTCTCAGTTCCCATATCAGTAAAGTAGATATAAAGTATTACTTAATTCATAACATTGGAATAAAGATGAAAGGAGGCAAAATGTACAAAGCATGGAATTCAGAGCATGGCACCAATAAATTAAGCTCTCTGTAAATGTTAGCTTGTGTTGTTTTCTGATATATATCATAGTAATCCTTTGACCTGGGCAAGGGAAATGATTTTTACTATTTCCATTTTACAGATGAGAAAACTGAAATTCAATGATCTGCCCAAGTTCACAGAGCTAGTAAGAAGCCCAACTGACACGAATACCCAGCTCTTCCCACATCTCATCTAGCTTACCATTATGATACTGCATTTTAAGAAAGATCAAACTTTTAAGTTATACACAATTAATAATAAAAATTCTCAGGTAACATGTCTTTGCAGACTATAAACAGTTTATACAATGTGATCAAGTTTTACAATTTTTTTGAACTTTATCTTTGTGCAGGAACAAATATTTCCATCTTTTAAGTCTTAGTAAGAACCTCACCTCCAGAACCCCAAGGATTTTACTGAATATCATCTTATTTAAAATTTGTGCCTTTAATCAGATGTTAAGTTACATATGTAGTCATACTCACTTTTAGATAGAAGAAATTAACTCACAAAAAGTCATATACAGTAACTCACAAAAAAGCCATGGAACTGTCATCACAATCCAGGTCTCTGGCCAATCTAATGGGAATTGAAACACTTCTGAGGCTAGAAGCAGTGTTTGTGCAGAGAAGGCTGAAACTTATCCTGGCTTGGAATGTTTGGGAGTAGGGTTCACTGAAACCTTGGCTGCTGTATAGATATTTGAAATATTCAAATTCACAGCACATACCACATCTGCTGTTAAAACCACTTAAACTCTGATTTCTACTGACAACCCACTAGTTAACAGGGTGACTATATTCTGCATGTTGTCAAAGTTCATTTCAAGGCTAGTCACTCTTTCTCACAGACATCAACTACAAGTGATTTAAATTGTACCTGCATACTAAGATGTGAAGAATGCCAGAGCTGAGAAAGGTCTCCTTCTGACAGCCTTTTATTTTCTAAGAGGTCTGGAAACAAGTGATTATCTTCACAAACCTGATGTGACTGGTTTATTCGTAGATTGACTCTTCAAAGTAAGGTCAGGGGCTGGAATGGGTTGTCTGGCTCTTTATTTTGTGACCCTAGACAGATTTTCTCCTTTAGTCATGAAAGAAGGCTAGGTTGGAATTCAGGGTAGCCTAGAGTGCAGGATGGCTTGAAACAAAATTTGGTAAAAAACCAGTACCGTGGCCGTCTTCTCTCTTTCCCGTATGTCTGCACCCCCTCCAACCTGTGTTCAGTGTCCTTCTGCCTTGCCTAAACAACTTAACTCTCCATTTTTCAGGTTGTTAATCTATAAAATGTCTAACCATAGTACTATTTCATAGGTTTGTGGTGAGGTTTAAAAAAAGCTTAATACATAAAGCATTTAGAACTGCACTCGACACATCACAAACAATACATAAGTGTTTGCTGTTGCTTCTGCCGCTGCCACTCTGTGGTAGTGATTGTTACAAACCTTCCCGACACTCCAGTCCAATAATTAGATTGCATCACCGCCCTTGTCTGTTTTCTACGTAGCAATGCAAGAAATCACCTAAACCATGATATATCTGGAAAAACAGAGACTTTGCAGTTAGATAAGCTTGGGTTTAAACCCCTACTTTGTACTTGTTAGATAACCACCTGGCTTCCTTCATGCATAACATTTTACTGGGTTGTAAGCCCTGCTGAAATCCATTCATAGACTTTATAAGGATCCAGAGATTCCAGATAAAGAATCCCTACTCTGAGCAATGGAGCAGAAATGAGAATAGAGACAAAGACAGAATAAGTTCTGAATTAAGATAAAGGTATGGAGATATGTGACTTTCTCCACAAGGAAGGATTCAGTTCCTTATTTCTCTGACTCTTGTATGTTCAGGAGCATCTCTTTTGTCAGTTGCAGTCACGAAGTGTATTATTTTTTCATAGTATTGATCACTAGATTGTACCGGGACACCAAAGCAACATTCATTGAATATCTAGTGGTGTGTGCAAAGCACATACCTCTCTGTTAAGTGTAAGAAAATGTCCAGTAACCTATCCAACAGTCGATTCATCTGCAAATATTGAATGAGGAACCACCACAGGAGAAAATGTTACTACAGGCCATATATATACACACACACACACACACACACACACATATAAAATTACATATATGTATGCATATATATTATATGTGTGTATATATATGGTTAATAATATTTTACAGTTGTGGTACCAGAGAACTTACAATGTATTATATAATTATAAATCCTGGCCAAAGTAAAGTATGATGTAATCAAAAATAATTGTCTTAGCACGGCAGAGGAGGAATGGGGAGAGATCACTTTACACGTGGTGGTTAGGTAAGTGTGTATACAGAACAAGGTACAGTTGGAGATGAATCCCGAGGGATAAAAAGAGCGTGAAAGCAGAGGGACAGCTTTTTGGGGCCAGCGGAACAGCATTATCAAAACCTTGGCAATTGGAAAGCAATAAAAAAATCAATTTGGCTTAGAAGGACACTTTTCAAAGAAGCCATGAGCTCTTTTACCATCCTTGAACATTCAACAACTGCCATGGTGTCTGACACGTGGAAGTCATACAATAAATGAATGGTCCATGTTTATGGTAATAACTAAAGGGAGATAAGGAAAAAAATTTGAGGGTAGAGTCTGACTGTGGAAGGACTTGAAAGTCTGTCACTGGGCACTTAATTTATTCATTTGTTTGTTCAGCCAATATTCACTTGGTGATTAAGATGTGCCAATTTCTGTGCTAGCAGCTGGATGGCATCAGAGGTAGCTGAATAGGGTAATAACGTGATAAAAGTTTTATTTGAGCAAACCAAACCTAGCAAAAAATATACAGGCGGCGACACCGGAATCAAGGAGACTAGTTAGGAGGCTATAGCATTAGTCTTGAAACATTAATACCTTAATAGCAAGAAGATGAGCATGGCAAACACAGGCCACTGCTCAGGAAGCTGATGTGATGTGTTAAACATAAATGCTTAGAGCACCCTACTCTGTGCCAGGCACTGTGGTGTGTGCTTTAAATTCATTACCTCAGTTAAGACTCGGGATAACCCTATCAGTTAGGCACTATCATAATTAATTTTCATAATCAATTTCAAAAGCATGGAGCTAAAGCCTGAAGAGGCTACATACTCCACCCACTGTTATCTTTACCACTCCAACCAGCTGCTTCTGTCTTGTGAGCAATGGTAGGGAAAGAGCTAACTTCTTTACTGGCATCTTTATCTCCAAGGAGAACATTGTTTAAATGAAGATGAGCAACAGAAATGATTAACTAAAGCCCTTGATGTCTGCAAAAATGATAGGAAATTAGCCATTTGATGTGACTTCAAGTTTAAAGATACTGAAATAGTCTGTAGTCTTGATAGTGACTCTACTGTAATTAGGGAGAAATCATGCAATCTAAATATGCTATAAAAAAAGGGGGGAGGATTTACATAAAAATTTTCCCTGCGAATTCTCACGTGGGAAATGTCTTTGGGTTGAATGAAGGCTTCCTACACTAAGTGATGGCAGAAATGTCGATATTTTACGGATGAGACCACCTTTGGAGATGTACCTATTGAAAGCTGAGTGGAAACTACAAAAGAGAGAGAAAAAAGCCAGATGTTATCTGAAAGATCACCTCCTGGCCATGCTCCTGCATGTTGCTGGTAATAAGGCCTGCTACCATAAACGTAACCAGAGTTTGGCAATGTTGTATTTCCTTTTCAAACCAAGAAAAACATCCTGTGTGAAGATGAAAGTTGAAGTCAAGCACAAGATGAGATAGAATAATGTGCAACGCCTGACCTAGAAGCTGAGCACACAGACCCTGGGGCCAGAATGCTCAGGTTCAGTTCTTGGCCTAAGGATCTGTGTGACCTCAGGCAGTTTCCCCATTAATGATCACACCTTATTCACAGGAGGATGAAATGAGTCTGTATTTGCAAAGCGTTTAGAACAGAACCTGTCGCGTATGATAAGCTATGTAAGGAATGCAAATTTATGTCAAGTAACACAAATTTCAGAATGAACTGAGGGTTTTAAGAGATTGTGTTCTTCATCCTGCCTTTTATCCATGCTCTCGCCTGAAAGTTATGTCCTGTTTAGTTTGGAGCGTTCAAATGCAGGTCATGTCTGTACAGTGTGTATTTACTGCAGGGAACCTATTTGGTCTGTAAATATTCTCTTTTCAATTTACCCTGTATCCTAGGAAAAATAAATGCTCCACCGCAGAACACAGCCCTCCAGAATTTAAGTAGGCAAATGAATGAAAAGTTTGATTCTAATGTCTGCACTGTAAAATAATGGCTTCGTTTAGGAACTTTTTCTGGGATAGTTATAGTCCCTTGAGAACTATTTGATTTGATTCAAGTTGTCCCTTCAAGCAATAATTCATCCCTTGTAATTTTCCTTGTTGAGGTTATTTCTTTAATAATTCATGAGATGAATTTTTGATGCAGATAGATACTAACATGACAACAAAGTGAAAGTTGCTTTACCATTTAAATCATATGAGTGTTTTTATTTTTGGAAACAATCCTGTATTTTGAATAAATCCACTTTAAATACTTGAGGAAATATTATTGTTTAGAAATAATTTATGTGCCCATTTTTTATTGAATGATGTCTGAGCATATCAATTTTTAAAGCATTAAATGATCAACATACGAGCTGACTTATGAGTCTTTCGGGGAAAACAGAAAATGGAGGCATGATCACATTTGGTGCTGTAGGTTTAAATCTCTTTGGAACTTTCTTCATGAAAAGGTTGGCGTCTCATGAAACATCTTCATTCTTGGAGGCCAATTTCAATACCTTCTCTGGCATTACTCATGGTGTGAGACAATGCAAAATCCAACTAGAAACAGAGTAGTTCTTCCCACAAGCCAAGAACCATACAAGTTGGTACTATCAAAATAGCTCTTTTAAATATTTGTTACCTTCTGAATGATAAGAACATACGCGCCTGTCTCAGAAGAGTAAAACCACATAGTGAAAGCGGCTGAAAGATGACAGGAAATGCTGTGAAGATTTTGTTTGTTTGTTTTTAAATCCATGTAGTTGCAAACCTTGATGGTTGCCAGCTGGCAGTTAAAACGTAATGACACCAACATTACATTAACAAGTACCCTACGATACCATTGCAAATCTGGTGGTGTCAAGGGCTTTTTGTTTGTTTGTTTGTTTTTGGTTTTTTTGGTATTACTTTTGTAGTGGTAAAAAAATACGTCATATAAATTTTATCATTTTACATTTTAAGTATTCAATAAAGTGCATTTACAGTGTTGTACAAGCATCACTACTATCTATTTCCAGAACTTTTTCATCATCCCAAACAGAAACTATCCATGAAACAGTAACTCCACATTTCCCTCTCCCTCAGTCCCTGGCAACCTCTATTCTACTGTCTCTGTGGATTTGCCTATCCTAGGTACCGCATGTAAAGTGGAATTGTGCAATAAGTTTTTAATTTATGGAAAAAATAAGGGTTTTATTTTTTTCGCTTTTTTAAAAAATGTATTTAAATGGAGGAAAAGTGGAATAGGAAGAAACTATCAGGGGCCATGAAAGAGCTAGAACCACGCTGCCTCAAGGGGAGGGTTTCTTCTAGGAAGACAACCCTGGGAGATGGGCCTGGGAACTTGCTATGATTATGTCAAAGTTGTAACTTGAAGACACCTAATGTTCTTTATTAAAATCAGTACCAAACAAAAACATGACAATTAAAATATATTGATTTTCTGTAGAAAGTAATTCACCAAGGAAGCTTTCTTATCACCAAATGTTTGTTTATAAACTTTGAAAATAGAATTTGCAGGCCAGCTAATGCATGTGGAATGATAGTACGGACTTCTTATTAGTAGGCATGTATTTTCAGTTCTCTGCTCAGTACTGGTAACCAAGCTTTAGTAAAGTGTCTGTGTCTTGTCACAGCAGTTCTGTGAAATAAAGAACATAAAAGTATGTTTTGAGACTGTGAAGCACACTTAAACTAGCACATGGCACAGTCAAATAAAACCCTTAATCTTGGTCTTACTACGGACATTCTCTGCGCCAGCTAGCTGTTTTTATGAAAGTACTAAAGACTATCTTCCTGAAAGAATAGCAGCTATTTCTGTAAAGTGCTTTTAATATTTCTTTTAAAATGTTGAATATGTTAAAATTAAAAATAAACCATTTAAATGTTTAATTCCAAACAGCAGAAATAATTGAAGCACTGTGTAAAGATTTTTAGAAAAAAAAAATAATCAGTACCAGACAAAAGTTACCTGGGGAGAAGTGATTTTCACTTACAACTTAAGAATCATAATTCATTTCCCTCCAAATTTAATTTATACTGAGGTATGCTAGATGTGGGTACCAGAAAGAAAGTTTCATCAAAGCAGGGATATTTGCCTGCTTTATTTTTTGTGCTTAAAACAGACATGGCACGTGGTGGACCAAAATAAGCAGATGTTGAATATTAGCCCTCCAGGATCTGAGGTTACCCAACTTTAGGGCAGGCAGCATTCAATCCTTCCGTGTTACCTTAAATACCTAGAAGAATCTGTCCTCACTGCCAAAGACCTCTTAGATTGGCACAGGATTGAATCCAAGTTCCTCCTTTCAGACTGGTAATTTTGGAGATCTCAGTCCTTCCAGCTCTCCCTACCATGTTCCAGAGTCCAGACTTCCCATCCGCATTTACTCTCTAAAGCCCCACAAATGATTCCCCAGGTACTCGCACATAGAACTGAAAAATCTCACCTGTCTGAACTTCCTTATGTGTCTCTTTACTTCCATTTCTGTATCTCAAGTTTTTTCACACTGCATCCTTCCCATTACAACTGTCATTTCCCTCACAACTCAGTGATCCTCAAAATTCAGTAAGTTGATTACCAACATCATCACTTTTTATCAACTTCTTTTACTTAATGATTAAGAATTTTACTTGATGATCAATTATTTACTTAATGACTGTTATTTTAAATAAAGCCCTAAAAGCCACATCACTATATGGTAGTTATATTTTCTGTTATATGTTTAAATAAATAATTATTATAACAAAATTGTTTTTCAATGGACCCCTTAAAATTGCACTGTCTACTATCATTGATAGAGGTTTTACTTTTTGGAAAATATTTCATAATCCTTAACCCAATGGCCTTAAAACCAAATTCTAAGATTTATATTTGACCAGGCTAGTGATGATTAACCCGTAACAGATTACAGGCATATAGACATTTGAGGGCTTCCTACCTGAGACTACTTTAGTTTGCTGGGATCAAGTCAGGAATAAATCCCTAGTTCTCCATTCAAACCTCTTTCCCAAATGTTACAGAGATTTCAAATAATAGCAATCTAAAGGCTACACTAATCTTATCTTCTTTGTATTAAATCTACTCTATATGGATCCTGGGCTGGTTACTCAGGGTGCTCTTATTGGATGAAGTTACTTGGCACAACAGCATCTACACCACGTCTCATTGATCTTCCAATGCCCTATAAATCTGGTATTAGATCTTCCCTATGGATTCACTTATTATTTCCAGACTTGGCTCTCAATATTTTCTTTGACAGTTAAGACTCTTACATGTACATATAATCAGAGATGCCTTAGGTCAGGTTCATCAGAAAGTAGATCCTGAGACAAAGCTTTCTTGAAGGAGGATTCCTGGGAAAAGCTCTCAGAAACAACCCTTGTAAGGCAGAGAGGGAAGAAGAATTAAACAGAAGGAGAAGTTGAACTGTGTTGCAGTCACAACTGCAAGCTTAGTGGATCTGGTGGAAAGTTCTGGAACTGAGAAGACTAGACTTGACTCGAATTCAGCAGGCAACTTCTGTACCCAACAACAGCCAGACAGAGTGTGAGTTGTCTCCAGGAAGGGACTTAACCTTGTGCCAGGCAGCTCCCTTCATTAAAGGGACCACACTGTGAACTATCAGTTGACAAAAATTCTGGCAGCTAGAGAAATAAGTGAATACTGAATACTGAAGAGGAGATCTGAGGAATGACCCACAACATCTACCACAAGAGCTCCCTGTCTGATAATATAGGAAAACACAAACTAAATTTTTATATGAAGCAAGTTCACAGTATTTTCCATTATTTTGAAAATGTCTTTGTCATTGTTCATCTCATTGAACTATGAGCTGGTTGAAGGTAAGGGCCACGACTTTTCAAGTTTTCATTCCTGTAATCTGGCACAATAGGTATATAGTCGCTCAAATATTGTTAATTATTGAAATGAAAAAACTGGACATTTGACACTAGTCCATAAATAAGCAAATTACAACAGATTAATAATGCATTTGATCCTTGAACAGTGCTGAAGTTTGTGGGCCCTCCATATACCTGGTTCTTCTGTATGTGATGTTCCTCTGCATCTGTGGATTCAATGAACCACAGATAGTGTGGTACCGTAGTACATGTTTATTGAAAAAAATCTGTGTATAACTGGACCTGCAAAGTTCAAACCTGTATTGTTCAAGGGACAACTGTATATAAAATTATGAATTTAGCTAATAAACTTACATTTGACTGTTTATATATGACAGCATTCTGTTACAAGGTGTGATGACTTATACGCTAACCCAGGGGTTTTCGAACATGTAACCACTTCAGGGTTGAGGGAAGAAATGGCTGATTCTTCCCCAAACCTCCTCTGCAACTAGAATAAGACTGATGACTTCTGTTCACATCATCCCTTCAGTGAGAAAAAAGTCCAGACAAAGCTAATAGTTCTTAGCAGTCATTTCATATAATATTTACAAAGAAAACACAGTGTCTTAGTCTGTGAAGCTTGCTGTAACAAAATTTCAGAGACTGGATGGCCTAGAAACCACAGATACTGATTCCTCAGGTTCTGGCAGCTGTGAAGTCCAAAATCAAGGCTCCACAGAGCTCGTAATTTGGAGACAGCACACTTCCTGATTCATAGATGGTTGTCTTTTTGCTATAACTGACATGGCAGAAGGTGCAAGGGGCCTTCACTGGGACCTCTTTTATAAGAGCACAAATCCCATTCATGAGGGCTTCACCCTCATGACCTAATCACCTCCCACAGACCCCACCTGCTAATACTGGGGATTAGACTTCAACATGTGAATTGTGAGGCACTGCAAACATTGCATCTATAGCACACTTTACTTCAAGTTCTCGTATTTACAACTCTAAAATAAGAAAATATACAAATTAGATGTATCATGTCTATTTTTTAAATTTGGCTCTTCAAAAGATTTAAAAATATTTTTTAAAAATTTTACCTAGTTTCCTAAGATAAAGTTGAGGCTACTGATTTTAGATCTTTCTTCTTTTTTAATGCATGCACTTAATGCTATAAATTTCTTTTTACCCTTGCTTTTTCCTGCATTCTACAAATTTTGATAAGTTGTCTTTACATTTTCATTCACTCAAGTATTTTTTATAATTTCTATTGATTCAAACATTTGTCTTCTTTAATCCAAAAGTTACTTAGAAGTGTTGTCTTATCTCAAATATTTGGAGATTTGCCAGCTGTCTTTCTGTTTGATTTGTATTAACAATTCCATAGGTCTGAGAGTATACTTGGTGTGTTTTCTATCCTATTAAATTTGTTATGGTATATTTTATGTCCCAGAGTGTGGTCAACCTTGGTGAATGCTTATGTGAGCTTGAGAAGGATGTGAACCCTGCTACTGTTGGCTGGAATATTCCATAAACATAAATTAGCTCAAGTTGATTAATAGTAATATTCAGGTTAAATATACCCTGATTTTCTGATTGATGATCTATCAGTTACTAAAAGAGTGGTGTTGAAGGCTTCAGCTATAGTGGTGAATTTGTCTATTTCTCCCGTCAGTTTTAGCCTCCTTTTTTGACACTGTATATTGTTAAGTAAACTTTTAAGAGAAATTAAAATGGACTCTTTTATCATTAGGTAATGTCTGTTTGTCCATGATAATTTTCCTTGTTCTGAAATACGCTTTGTTTAAAATTAATACAACTACTTTAGTTTTCTTTGGATAATTGTTAGAATAAATGTCTATTGCTCCATCCTTTTTAACCAATCTGAGATTTCATTTTTAAACTTGGTTTCTATCAGACAACATACATTGAGTCTTGCTTTTTTATCCACAACGACAATCTCCAAATTTTAATGGATGCTTTCACCACTCACACTGAGAGTTGTTCTTGATATAGTTGGATTAATATCTAACATGTTTGTAACTTTGGTCTACTTGTTGAATCTGTTCTCCACCCCCCTCCCCCGCCTCTTCTGCCTTGTCTGGCTTCTAAATGAGTGTCTTATATGATTCCTTTTTACCTCGTGTCTTAGCACATAAATTCATTTTTTAAAATGTAGTGGTTGTCTTACATTTTCCAAAATACATTTTTAACTAATCTGATTGTTGCTCAAATGATGCCATCCTGCTTCACTTGTAGTGCAGGTACCTTAGATGTTTCCAGTCCTTCCTTCCTCTCCCTGCGACATTGCTGTCATTCATTATTTATCCATACACTATGATCACACAGAACATTGTTACTATTATTACTTTAAACAAAGTTATCTTTATAGCAAATAAGAATAAGAAAAATAAAATGGTTTTTTTCCTATGAAACTTTAGGTAAATTCAAGTTTGTGACTTATCTTCCTTCTGGTTAAAGAAATCCTTTGACTTTTTTTGCAAGTATGCTGGTAATGAATTTCTTCAGCTTTTGTTTGTCTTAGAAAGATTTTATTTCTCTTTCACTTTGGAAAGTAATCCTTCTGTATATAGAATTCTTGGCTGGTGGTGTTTTTTTTTTCCCATTTCAACACTTTAAAGATTTAGCCTACCTTCTTCCTTGCATAATTCCTGTTGAGAAGTAGATTGTGTGTTTGTTCCTTCCTTAAGTAAGGTGTATTTTTCCCCCTCTGGATTCTTTTAAGATTTTTTTTCTACCTCCCTCTCTCTTTATTTTGGAGAGAGAGTATTTTTGGTATTTATCCTCCTTACTGTTCTCCAACTTTTCTGGATCTGTGGTTGTCTATCATAAATTTTGGAAGCATCTCTGCCATTATTACTTCAAATATTTCTTTCTTCTTCTGGTATTCCAGTTATGTGTATGTTATACCTTTTGACATTGTTCTACAGTGTTTGGATGTTCTGAGGTTTGGGAAGTTTTTTGTTTGTTTGTTTGTTTTTCTATTCCTTTTTCTCTTTGAATTTCATTTTGGAAAGTTTCTATTGACCTACTTTCAACTCACTGAATCCTTCCTCAGACCTATCTAGTCCACTGACGAACCTATCACAGGCATTCTTCATGTCTGTTATAGGGTTTGGGATTTCTAGCATTTCTTTTGGATTCTTCCTCAGGGTTTCCATCTCTCTGCTTACTTTACCCATGTGTTCTTGCGTGTTATCTACTTTTTCCATTAGAGCTCATAATGTTTAGTCGGTGATAAAAAAAAATCCCCTATGATAATTCCAACACTGTCACATCTGAGTCTGTTTCCAAGGCTTACTTTGCCTCTTTAGACTATTTTTCCTTACCTTTTGGCATGCCTTGTAATTTTTTGTTGAAAACCAGGCATGTTGTATCAGGTAATGGGAACTGAGGTAAACAGACCTTTAATGTGAGGGTCTGTGTTGATTTGTGTAGGAACTGAATTGTATGTATATCTGCTGTGGCTTTAGGTAACAAAAGTTTCAAATTCCTCTAGTATCCTTGGTCTGTCTTTGCACTTGGCTTTTGGCTTCCCTAAGTCCTCTTCCTAAGAAAGAGTCTGTACCCTGTAGCTCTTCCAGTTGTAATTCGCTGTTAACTATACTAGTGTTAATGTATGACGATAAGGAATGGGGAAGGAGGAGCATTCTATAATCTTATGATTAAATCTTAGTCTCTTAGTGAGCCTGTTAAGTATGGACTGTGACCTTCACAACTATTTCTCTCCTAGTATAACTTCCCCCTCCCTCTGCTTTGGTAAAACAGGACATTTAGAGGAGCTGTAGTGGTAGGAAACCCTTGCCCTCAGCTGGGATAAGGCTCTAGTAAAGTCTTTTCCCCTGGAGAGTAGACCTTCATTACAGAGAGCACTCTAGATAAATTATACAATGATTACTCATCTTCTCCCCATCCCAGAACCATGAGGGGATCTTCCTTGGGCCTTCAACTTGAAACCTGGTAGAGTTTCTAGTGGAAAACCCATGAAAGTCTGGGATTTCCCTAAGACTGCAGAACCCAAGAGTTTCTCATTTTCACGCTAAACTACATTCTCCCTTCAGCAACTGGTCGGTCACAATCACCATGTAAGTGTTTCTACCAGTTTATGGCTACAGCAGCCTCTGCTCCAGTTAAGAAGATTCCAGCTATGAGTCTCTGAATTCACCTGCCTAACCAGTATAGTGTTTTGCTGTGAAACCTCCATTTTCTGATGAGTCCAAGAAAGGTCACTGATATTCATTTTTTGCTTTGTTCTGTTTTAATTGTCATGGGAGGTACTTCCAAGCTCTTCACATGTTGTTGCTGAAACTAGAAATGTCTTAGCTCTTTTATGTCAGTGAATTTTATCTTTCTTTCTAGCTTCTGAAATTCTGCTGCTATGGTCTTACTTCTTTTCATTGTCCTTCCTGATGTATTTTAATGCTCTTTTTATTATCAACATTTGTATGGGATTTAGTGAAGAAGTAGAGGTTAATACATTTGTTCAGTTTACCATCCAGTTATTTAAACTTTGCCATTATATTCCCTCAGAACTCCACGAGACATAATTTTTTCAACTAGGTCAATGTCTGTATTGCATCCTAAAATTATTATTTTGTTCACTTTTTTATCTTCAAGGCCAAAATAGTATTTGGTAAATAATAGGTACCTCAAAATATTTGTTAAATAACTGGATATGTGAATGACTGACTGAATGAATGGTCACTTACTTTACTGGAGTTATAGGTTTGCTGAGAAGTCTCTTCAGATCATCTCACTAGTGATCTGCTTAGGCTGGAAGTTCTTTTGGGGTTTCATAGATGTCAGTCTGGAAGGCTTTCATGTTTCATGTTTCTGGAGTTGTGTGTTAATGTTGAAATACTCTGGAAGAAATGACAGAGAAACCAATATCACCTAACATCCCAGTAGAAAATTTACAGGAACCTAAACAAAATGGTTTGAAGACTGTCAAAACTGGCAGAATTCACATATTTGCCCTGGTAAGATATTCTTCTTTGCAATACCTTGAGAAGGAAATAAAATGTCTCTAATATTAAGTCCTTTTTCTTATCACAATTATATCTGCATGCTTTTAAAATGCTACATTGTTACTTTTACTGAAGAATTTCCATATATCATTTGTTAGTCTAAAGCCTGGCATATAGGTAGTTCTTAATAAATAATATTTTCTAATTGATCAAAAAAGAATGAATTCATTCATACATTTGGTTGAGGAATGTGTGTTTCTTATAGAGTTCTGCTCTTGAGCAGAAGTCAGCAAACTTTTTCTAGGTCAAGGGACAGTTATTAGATACTGTTGGTCTGTGGGCCATAAATCCTTGCTGTAACTATTCAGCATTATAGAGCAAAAGCAGCCATAGACATACGTAAATGAATAGGCATGACTGTGTGCTGATAAAACTTTATTTACAAAAATAGGAAGTGGGATGGATTTGAGCCATGCATCCTGGTTTAGCAAACCCTACACTAGAGACAATTAACCTATACTCTTTAATTTTTATTTCTGTTTCTACTGAACATTCCTTATGGGATGTCCCATTGGCACCTCAGTTTCAGCATGTTGAGAACTGAATTTATCATTATTCACCAACATAAGGTTTCCTTGTGTATTTTCTACCTCAGGAAATGACAAAACCTTCTCCCCAACTAATCAACAGTCTAAGGATTCCTCCTGTGATACTATCCATCATCTCTTTATCTCCACTGATGCTCCCCTGATCGAGATTTTTCTCTCAATATGGCATCGATATAAACTATTTTTATAATTTGTCTCCAATATTGCCTTCTTCTAATCTATTATCCAAAAAGCCACCAAAGTGATTAATGTAACTTAAGAATATGATTATAATATTTGTTGCTTAAAATTCTTCAAAACTTAAAAAAAGATTATGAATAAGAGGCTAAACTTTGGACATAACCTTCAGTTCAATCATTTTAATTTATTTAATTTCTGAAACAATTGAAAGACCTAGCAATGTTGGATCATGTATTTTTTACTTAGTTGAAAACTGTTCTCTCTCTCTTTCTCTCCAAATATATATATATATATGTATATACACACACATACATACATCTATGGGCATTGAAATTTGAGATTCCTATTCTCAGTGATTCAGTGCTATCCAACAGAACTTTCTGCAATGACAGAAATGATTGATATCTGTACTGTCCCAAATTGTAGCCACAAGATGCAGTGGTTATTTAGCACTTGAAATATGGCTAAAGTGACTTTGAAATTTAATTTTTAACTCTGTTTAATTGTAATTAATTAAAATTAAATGTAAATAGCCTCATGTGGCTAGTGGTTGTCTTACTGGATAATACAGAAATTAACCACACTACCTGGAGTACGAGATTCATGGCAGGTTCTTGTTGAGGTCTCCAGCCTCATCTCTTACTGTGTCCTTCCATGCCCTACATGAACACCAACCACAGTGAACTACCTGGAGAGCCCAAATGCATCACACTCTTTCATACCATCTAGCTCATTGCTTATTCTGTTTCCCCTTCCATCAATTAATGAAATTTACTTGTTTCAATATTTATTTAAAATATAACTTCTTAGAAAGTCTAAATTGATCTTTGCCACTTTTCTAATCCTTAGAAGTAGTTATTAATCCATTTTTGTCATTCACATCATCACACGCATAGGACAGACTTTTCTCAAACAAACATTTAATTGTTCTTGTTTGTTTATATGTCTCTCTCCTCTTACAAGATAGTGCAGTTAGTATATTTCTTGATAATAATGATAGTGCACCATCATTTTTAGTATCTAGCACTGTGGGCACTCTATAGATGCTAAATAAATATCTGTGGCATGAATGAATAAATGAATAGATATTTAGGACTATGATACTAATCAATTTAAAAATGGCTACAAATCTTACAAATATCTATCCTGAAAAAAAAATGATCTTCCACCAAATAAGAGCCATGTTACCAGAGTCTCTAAAAGTTTGATAGAGACCAATATCCCTTTCATTTTATAGGCTAACTTTTAAAAATTAAGGAATGTAAAGATAAGATTTGTAATCAGTTGTGTTTTTAAAGAAATATGATCATGGTTTCCTTTAAACTCCATCAGTGTATCTCTATGACAGTACACATCTATGACTATATCTCTATTTGGAAATAGTATTGAAAGTCAAAATGTGAAAAGCTGTGAATGTAAAATATAGAGCCAAGTGGTCCTGCTGTACACTTTGTCCCCATGATGGACTTTAATTTTTACATATGAAACCATAAAGGAAATATACTTTTTCATGCATATGTATAATTCCTATTTTGAAACTTTACAAGTTTTTAGTGAGAGAATATAAAAATTGATGGGTTAAAATATTTTTTAGTACTGTCTTACTGTCTTGAGCATAATACATGTTATTTAAACTGCTAACTCGAGATTTCTAAATTTCTTACCAATTGATTGTCTTTTTTTCCCTCATTGCTTTATTTTGTAAGTAATTATTGATCAAACTTGGTTGTTCTCTAAAAGAAACTTATTTGCCCATAATGCTTGTGTGGAGTTTGGAGCTATGACATGAAGGCACATAATTTATATATTTGGAGGGATGCATTACTGCATGTTTTTACTTGCAATTAAATTACACCCTGAAGATAACAGTACATATTACTCAGCTGCCTTTTTTTAAACATGCAAAGTTCCTTGATGTATACTGTGGATTAAGATTAGAATTCAAAAGTCATTTTTTTATTCTTAAGAGAAAGAACATTAGCCATTAGCTTGCAGAAGGTAATTCATTTGTTGTATGATAATTTCTATTTATAAACAAAAGAAATTGCAGTAGTTATAAAACAGCTCTGCTAGACACTGAATTAACTTTGTCATTTTAGAAATTAATTTCTTTAAGTCCTCATTCTCACATGACGAGAAAGCAGAGTCTCTTGACGGCTACATATTCTATGTGATAAGGCTAACATTATCAATAGGGTCATGGTCCTTAACCACTCAGATTATTTGATCTGACCACATATCTACTTCCCTACTCTCTTCTCATCAACACAAATACACGTCCATTGGTTTTACATGGCTAATAGGGGGAAGGTTCTGTGTTTAAGCATATATTCCCTAGGTTAACTCTTCACTGGGGGAGGCAGTTCCTAGAATTAACTGCTACTGTGACAAAAACCTAAAATACTGAGCTGAGTAGTGGGAGACAAGAAAAAGATTTTTTAAAAACTCTCAAAATGGAAAGAAAACTAGTATAGGAGACTGAAAAAAATGGCAGCCTATGTCACCCACTCACAGTAGAAACGTACTGCTATAACTGACAATAGTAAATAGACCCAGTTAACACAGATCTGGGCGAGACGGTTTCCAGGCAAAATGTTGAAACAAGCTAGTTGCTCTTAGCAGCATATAAGTTGCTACAAGAACAATGGTCTTCTGTGCTAGACCTATATACAAATCAGACCTTGACTACTTTATAGCTTATAAACTATGGGCCAGTTTCCCTCTGAGATTTGTAGGTAAAATCATGTTTAACAAAAGGCTCATAATCACCCCTCCCTCAAAGAGTTACTGTGAGACTTCCATTTTTAGATAAGATATGCAATATGCTTGCCACAGCACCTGGAACATCGTAACTCATTAACAGACGCCCAAACACCATAATATATTAAATGAATAAATATGTTTCAAAATGATTGCATATAACCTTTGTAATGGAATGTAACAGAGGAGCCCATCAAGCTCCATCCACTAGAATGAAAGCTTCATGAGGGATGGAACTCCGTCTTGTGCTTGTTTTATCCCAGCCTCAAAACTGAACAAATATCTGTACATGAGGTGAGTGATAAAAGAAAATGCCAACTTCTAGACAGGAAGGAAAGGGACCCAGAAGGACCCTCCTCTTCCTTGAAGACTGCTGATTTATATGCACTTGCCTATGTTGAGTTAGTGGCAGAGATGGTGTCCATCTGAAAAGGCACACAACTTTTTAAGAGGGTCACTATATTCACCTTCAACAGTCTGGAGCCATTTTAGAATATCATGGGTGAATATCTGGGTTTTTATATGAAATTTACCGATTTTAAATATTTTTCTAAATTCCTTTTGGAATAATCTCAAGTCTAAACAAAACACAATGGTAGGAACACACTTCCTACAAACTACCCTTTTGCTACATTTGAACTTTACTTTGCTGCTTTATATTACAATCATTATTATATCTTCAGTGTGGTGTATATATTACAGGTGTGCATACTTGGGGCTTCAGAGTCTGCAACTGAACAAGTGAGGAAACAACAACTCCCCCCTCCAGCTGTTATAAGCATCTAGTGCAATAATGACTCCCTGGAGGGAAAGGGTTGTTGACAGAGTGCTCCACAGAAGTAACTGATTATCTGTGCTGTTCCATAGCTCTTAAGGTAGACTAAGTTGTATTTAGGCTACCGACACTTATCTCGAAGTAATTACTGGGGTTTTTGTTGTTTCTCATTTGCATAACCACTTGGCCATTCATCCCTTCGATGGGCCATTGACTGACAGCCTAAAACAACTGCTCTTTGTAAAAGAACAAGAAAAAGTACTTAAAAAAAAAAAAAAAACCTTCAAAAGCCCAAGTAAAGAGATTAGTTATTGAGGGTCTATTTTGTAAAAGTCTTCTGGGTGCTTTTGGGCAGTTTAGCTGCTGGTTTAGAGTGCAAATCCATATGTGTGAGGGCTTAAATCCAGGCTTTAATCTGTTAATATTTGTCTAAAGTGTGGTCTTTCTTCTAATCACCTGCCTAAAGAGAACATCATTTGATTTCCCATCAACTCATCCTTTGAAAAGCCTGTGTTATTATTAAAAGTGATATTTTTCTAATGTCCATAAAGGCAACTTATCACTTTATTGAAAAGAAAAGAGCTGGGGTTTTCAGGTATGTCTAGATAAAATCAGGGATACTACTTCATTATTCAAAGGAAAGAAAACCTTATTCTGCAACAAATAATTCTTGGCATTCTTCATTTATCTGAATTAGTTTGCAATCTGTAAAAGCTTTCAGAATGGTGTTGGAGAGAATGGTGTTCTCTGATACAGGCTGATAAAAGATAAAAAGTGTTACTTGCCAGTAGAATTATTAATTAGTTTAAGAGAAAATGCACATTACCTCTATTTGTCAATACAGAGAGGTATTGACAAATATTTCATTTACATAGAAGCAAATTTGTACATTGAGGATTTTAAAACATGAAACTCATGTTAAAAGACATAAAAATATCCATGTGCCTGATCTGGAGAGAGGCATTCCTGGAGTCAGGAAAACTTCCATATTCAAATTTCAATTTTCCAGAAATAGCTGTTAATTTGTGAAAACGACATCTACTATTTATTAATACCATCTTTATTTACACTGCATGTGTTTTCCCTGGATGATTACTCAAAATTTTGCAAGTCAGTCTGTGAATGAATACTTAAAGTATTTATCACGAATCACACGCACTTACTCACTTCAGGGAATTTCCATTTCATACAAGAGTGTGTTCCAGATGAGTTTTATAAGTTGCTTCTCCTAGAAACCTTGGTAGAGGAGGAAAACTCAGATCCTTAAATTGCCATCCCAGAGCAGAAGCAGTGGTCTTAGGGAGCAGAAGCCCTTCGAAATTCTTTCCAAATCTTACCCTCCAGACACAAAGGAGAGGCAAAGTTGGTCAGGGATGAGTGAGTGAGCAAAACAAAATCTGATCTGAGGATCCAGGATTCTGGGTCAATGCATAGCCAAACATCTTCCACACACTGGTTTTTAAGAAGCAATGAAAAAATAATGCACAGATGAACTTCTGTAAAGTTCTGATGTGTTACTGTAAGTTGCTATGAAGAGACCAAGTTTGATTAATATAATTTATAATTTCTTAATGTTTCCCACCTGAAGCCTATGGTACTTCATGCCCTCTGGTTGGCATTGGTTCCTTCCCAAGTAGAACCCAAAGAAAAGGTCCAATTTCAATTGAGTGGAATAAGCATTAAGGCAGCTCTACTTCAAAAAAGCAACTTATGTCCTAAAGACCATAATTAACCTAAACTATTAATAGCCAATTTTACTAGTTTCTAAAATAGAACAAGATAGTCTTACTGTTGGATTTTTTTCACCAAAATGCTTTGGTTTAGTGCTAGATTAAAAGGTAGAGTTAAATGGACATGATACATTGTTTTGGAGTTCTTCTGCTTTGGAGTAATCTGTATTTTGGGAACCAGTTTTTACTGACAGAGCCACAGAATGACAGTGTGGTTTAAAATTGCCTATGAAGCACAATGTGTTCATGAAAAAAATATTATAGAAATGCTCTATCTTTGCCATTTTATTCAGTTCCTCTAAAAGAGGACATGTCACTGAGGTAAGAGATTTGACTCTTTCATACTCTTTTCACCAAAACCTCCTATCTAGTATTTGTCACAGTATGTCAGTGGCAAATAACACATTTACATGGAGATGTCTTTCTTGCTGTTGTGAACATATGGAATTCATGCCACCTCATCTTCTAACCCAGGCCTTAGATCTTGGCCTTTGATCCAGTCCTTGTCCAGTTAAGACTCAGGAGAGTGTGGTACAGAGAAGAGTTCGCCTTTGCAGTCTATATTAGTGCTCTATTGCTGCCGTAACAAATTACCACACATTGAGTGGATTGAAACAACACACATTTTATCTTACAATTCTGGAGGTCAGAGATCTGAAAATGGTCTACTGGTCTACAATGAAGATGTCAGTAAGGCTGCATTCATTCCTGGAGACGCTGGAGTTGGATAGAAAAATCGGAACATGTGTGCCTTGCAGCAGTGATAACTATCATTCGTTAAGCATTATGTGCTGTGCCTGGCACTGTGCTCAGCCAGATGGCACTAAACGACCTTCAGTTCATATGCACTGGGGTGTGCTTCTCTATTCATTCTGTTTCCTTCCATTTTTATTCCAGAACTGTGAGTGGCAGCAATTATTTGTAAATTTGTTTGCCCTCAGTAGACTTCAGGTTTTCCATCAGTTAGCTATTCTGATGTCTAAAGTAGGATTAAGGGTGGATATAAAGAACAGAGAATATTCCCAAACCTATCTGGCTATTAACCTAAGCCACATCTTCCAATATAGGTTTTACTGGCAATAAAGTTGACATATCTGTCCTATCACTTATCTCCTATATATGAGTTTTATTTGTGATCCCCTAAAATTCCATATCCTTTCTATACAGAAATTCTGGGTCTATTCATATCGCCAGCTAGGATTCAAACACAAATCTGACACCAAAGGCCTTATTCTTAACTATTAATCATCTTTGAATACATGCTGTAATTATTTTAAGGTTTAGACAAGTTCATGAGGCAATTATCTCACACATAAGAGATGTTCAGTAAGTGAGAAATTCCTCCCACTGCTTTATGAGTAGAAGGAGAATCAAGTAAATTAGAAATTTTTAAATACTGTATAAGGTAATTTTTATATTAATCAGCTCTCAACATGTAGGGCAAATAATTTTCAGTCTAATGGTTGGTTTGTTCATTTATTGATCCCTTCATGCATACATTCGATTAGTTTTTGCTTCTTATAGAAACATATAAGGTAAAATGAGTAAGACTGAATTTAGTCTTGAGCATAGCATTCATGTTTTCAAATGAGCAATATAAAAGACTGAAATCCAACTGTGTCCCTGTAGCTCTCAGAGCTAATATTTCTTTTTTTCCCTGATATAGAATAACATAACCAAAGAAGATGAACTGCTTGGAACTTATCATAAATAATACCAATTCAGCTGTGTAGCCATAATTTTTACTTTTGTGACTCCAGCATGAATTGATCCTTGTATCTTCTGACAGTAACATATTTCAGCATAACTCTAACAGAAAGTGTTTGAATATCACATCCCCTATAATAATAAGTAGTCAAGGTTAAGACAATACTTTAACTGATTTTTAAAAATTGTGGACAGGATGCTCTCCAGTATTACTAGGCTCCACTGGAAAAGCTAACTACTAACACTTACTAAACAACTAATGACAGATTTTCTCTGTTGCAGCTGGTGATAAGTTTTATAGATCAGTAGATATTTCTCAGGACATCAAATGCAGGATGAGATCAGCCTGTCTCTAAGGGATTAGGCTGCACAGTTATTGGTGTTTTTGAGTGAAAACAGTGACAGATGTTGTATCATTCATTTTGTTGTTAGGCAGATTTATATAGGCATTGCACTACCACGTAGCTAATGTTAAAACCAGACTTTCCACATGTGAAAATATACACTGTTGGTTTAGGAAGTATGAATACCTGCTGTATCATCTCATGCTGTAATAGTCAAGTAGAATGTGGAAATTTTACCCTTTTGGAAATACAATTTGGAAGGTCAGACTTTTATTTTTTTCTCAACTGCGAATTTTTCTAAGCTCTTTTATAACATAGGCTCTTTTGATATTTGCTTGAGGGTGTGACGATTTGCAGTGTAGGATCACATAATAAATGAGACTAATCTCTGAAATCAGAAAATCAGAGCCTGAGTCCTAGTTCATCCATTTGAGATGCATGTCCTTGGGGAAATCATTCAGTTTTCTAATATTTATTTGTAAATAATATATATCAGCCTCAGACATTTACTGTAAGATTTAAGGCATTTGTACTTTTTAACATATTATTTGACATATAATAATACTTATTAGCAATTATTATTACTTTATATTAGTTAGGATGTGAGCAGAAAAGAACACACTCAAAGTATTGAATTGAAAAGACTTTAATGAAGGAGCTAAACAAAGGTGTGTTCAGGTGATAAAGTAGAGAGAACGGCTGATCCATCCAGGAAGAAGCAATAGTTGCAGACAGTGACCATCCCTGGAGGGAAGAGGGAGGGCACTAGTACTACCAGAATCCGGGGAAATCTGTGCCTGGAGGCTGGGGTCTGAGTAAGTGCCTCAGCAGAAGCAGAGGCACACAGCCCCTGACAGGGTCACAGCTGGTGGGGAAGGAGGTGAAGCAAGTCGCTTCTGCCCCTGCCCTGCAGACTACTCTCATTTGTCAGACCCAGTGGAAGCCAGAGACTAAAGGAAGCACCATAATGAGGTCCACAGAGGTCAGCCCTCTGGGACGCAGGACAGGGCAGGGATGGTAAATAGAGTCTAGCCAGCATGCGTTAAATTTAACAATCTCCTTCTGAGGTCCCACATCTACGGCATGAATTGTGACAATCTGGACCTGCTTGCCAAGCAAGCACTTGCTCTGTCCCATCCGGGATACAGCTGTGGCCTCCATGGAGCCCCACTGCTCTGGACGCCAATTATTGTCTCTCAGCCATGTGGAATTCTTCTTTCAAATCAAGGGTCTTGAGGTCACAACTCCACAGTACTTCCCCGTACTGGAAGCCTTCTCAGCCTGGCCTTATAATGGAAAACCATTGCCAAGGGTGGTTAATGTGAAGACGAGCTGTAGGCGTAGTTGTGTGATTCTGCTGGGTCATTTCCAATACCAGCAACTCTGAGAGGAGCAGCTAGACCGGCACCACATTTTCCTCTCCGAAAGACATACTTTTGAACACAAATAGCATTTAGTCACTTTCTGAATGGAAGAGAGTAAGTTTATCAAACATAAGATGCTCGTCAATAGTTGCCCTTTATATCAGCACGTTTACTTTAGGAACTCTCTTTCATATGAAATGGTTGGCACTTTTAAACTGTTTCATCTACAAAAGTATTTCAAGGGGAGTAAGATCCTGGCATGGTGTGTAATTAAGCAGAGAACACATTTTCATAATGTCTCTTCTCTATTGCTGTAGAAGCAGACAGATATAATTTAAAGCCGAAAATTGAGGTAAACTTCTGACCCCACTAACTCAGAGAGCACACTTGACCTCACCGGGTGGCCAGGCTTTCATCTGTGACACTGGGATTTGAGCATCTGCCTGCTCTAGAGCTGAAATCACATAGCAGATAGGAGAATCTTGATGTAAATTATAATTTACTTGAGAAACCCATTCTTGTTTCTTTTCTTTCTCTGTGTCTCTGTCTCTGTCTCTTTCTCTTTGTCTCTTTCTGACAGTATGAACTCTGCTATCCTCTAACTCAGGAAAAGCCTGAGGTTTTGGTCAAGAGATATGTAAAGACTAGCTTTGAGACTTTGAGGAAGTCACATACACTAGAGAGATAATAGATGCTTTTAAAGATACATTATTTTAAAAGCCTATTGAATAAAATTTTATTTTATCCTTCTTTAATTCTCAACTTTAACTGTGCAAAGTTATTTAACTATGATCATATTCAAATATTCTTTTTTGAGATATAGTTGGTATTACAGTTCCTTGCTAAGTTAGTAAAGAATAATATTGTTTCAAATAATTTGATTGATAATATTTAATGTAGTTATGCAGTTAGCATAACTTTAAAAAAAATGCTTACCTTCATCATAGAAGAATAATGATATAATATACCAGATGGAAATCCACTTACTCCTTAGGGGTCAGGAATGCAAATAAAATAACTATGTAATAATATGGTCCAGCTGCACTTTTGGATTTAGCAGAGGTCCCAGTTGTGATGGGACATCTGAAAGATTTTTCACAACATATTTTTCCAGCTGAAATCTGTCATATCCAGATACAGGATCTGCCAAATTACAAAAATCTACACAGATGGCTAGATTTAAAAAAAGAAAGGATTTATACAAGCTAGGAATTGTTCAGTAACTCCTCCTCCTCTCATCCCCAAAAATGTAATCCAACAACTCAGAGAAATATTGTTCAGTGAATCTATAAAAATAAGCTCTGCTCTAAGAGCTTTTTATTTCTTTATATGAAACAATCAAAAGAACTTGATAAAGGGTGTTTGTATATATGAGTGTGCTTGTGTGTGCAAGTGTATACCCATGCATGTAGGTGTGTGTGTTGTTTAAAAATATGGACCACTGTTGGAAAGCAAAAGCACATAGGAAATGTACATTTATATTTTCACTGCTGTTCAGAAGACCTCATGCCATGGCTCTGCATCCTGGACTCTTTCACACTACAATCAGTTGGTGAAGTGAAAAATGTTATGAACTCTAAGTCAAGTGAACTGAGTTCAAATCCAGGTTCTCCCATTTTCATGCTTTGTGGCCAAGGCAACAGTCATTACACTTTCTGAACTTGAGGTTCTAAAATGAACAAAGACATGCTTAGACTAGAGAACCGCTAGGGTCTCTCTGAATTTTAAAATGTATTAGAACTTACACTGCTAATGTCAGAATTTAATTATCCGTGGCTTATGTTGCCCTCTAATGACCTCTAAATAAATGTTTTATTTTAAATTTTAATAGATTTAATTTTTTAGAGCAGTTTTGGGTTTTCAGAAGAATCATGCAGAAAATACAAAGAGTGTCTGTATACTCACTTCTCACAGTTTCCCCTATTATTAACATCCTTCATTAGTGTGGTGCTTTTGTTACAACTGATGAACGATACTGGTACATCAACTAAAGTCCATTGTTTGCATGAGGGTTCACCCTTTACGTTGTACACTTTTGACAAATGCATAATGTTATGTGCCCTCCATTGTAGTATCACACAGAATATTTTCAACAACCCTGAAAGTGCCCTGTGCTCCACCTGTTCATCCCTGTTTCCCTCCTCCTGAAGTTGGGAAACCACTGACTTTTTTTCTATCTCTATAGTTTTGCCTTTCCCAGGATATCATATGGTTAAAATTATACAGTGTGTAGCTTTTTCACGTTGGCTATTTTCTCTTAGCAACGTGGATTTAAAGTTTCTCCTTGTCTTTTTGTATCTTGATAGCTTATTTTTATCACTGAATAATATTCTGTTGCATAATTACATTACTGTTTGCTTATCCATTGTTCTATTGAAAGACATTTGGTTGCTTCCAATTTTGGCAATTATGAGTAAAGCTGCTATAAATATTCATGGGCAGGTTTCTGAATGGACATAAATTTTAACTCATTTAATACCTAGGAGCATTATTGCTGGACTGTACTGTTTAACTTGTAAGAGACGGCCAAACAGTCTTATATAACCGTTGTATCATTTTGTATTCCCACCAGCAAAGAATTCTATAAACAAAAGTTTTATTTTAAGAAATGCAATCTAAATAAAGTTCAAACAGCTCCTGAGTATGAATAGTTTAATAAACATCAATTAGTTTATACTCCATTTCATAGAAATTCTTGTTTATACAAGACTTTGGTATGTCTAATAGTGTTATTTTATAGACTCTGCCATTCATTAAAATATATGTCAAATATTCTATATGCATGAAATAAATGTGGTTTTGTATAAGATCCTTTGAGAAGACTTTTAGCTATATGTGATAATGTTTCTTAGATTCCATGTATGCTTATGTTACTGCAAGATGAGCCCCAGGAATTTCTGCAACACTTCTGAGATAATCACAAGTCATGTTGATTTTACTGAATCTCAGTAACTGGCCCCTACTTGATGCAGATGTTTTCTGGTGATCAGACATGCCTTGGTGCAAACCAAGACTATAGCATTTAGAATCCCTTTGTATAAGCAATTAAATTTCCAGATCTAAAATCTCAACTTTGGAGCATGAGATCCTTTTATAACATAGCCCCTGATTTCCTCTCTACTTTCACTTATTTCCACTCCTGCTCTTATCCAAGGCTCCATATATAAAGAAATATTTGAAGTGAAAATGTTCGCGTTAGTCCCCACATTCTGGAAGCCAGTGGTAAATAGTGAATTCAGATTTGGGTCCTTCAGTCAAAGTGTTGGTTTGGTTCCCAGATCTGCAATTTCTTAGCTATTTGAAAATGGGTCAAGTCATTTAACTTTTTATTAGCCTCAATTTCCCCCATTTATATAGAGGTATGTACTTCACAGAGTTGTTGTAGGGATTAAATGGGACAGTATCTGCAAATATTTGAGCACGACAGAGAAATAGCAAAGATGAAATGTTAACAAGTACTCTCATCAAGAGTGTTGGCCCTGTTTCTTTTGACTGTTCTCTTTCTCTGCCTCAGTTATTTATAAAAGGCATTTCAGGGATCATCTCCAAGAAATCTCCCTTGGCAACCCTTCCCTCTCACCAACAAGCTGAGTGGGTTCTTGCTAGATGGATCTTTCTCTTTTCCTTTATTCTAAACCACATAACTCTAATTAGTTATCTAATTACTCTTCTGCTTGTCACTAAAATGTAAATCCCTTGAGGTGACAGACTCTGTGTTATTCCTTTGTTATTGCTAGCACTGGCCATGTAGTAGTTGTATCACGTGGGAATCCTTTAGCTGAGGTAATAGAAAACTTGACTCAAGCTCAGGCTTAAACAACAGAGGAACTTAATGGGCTAAGTAGCTGAAGACCAGAGGTATGTCTGGCTTTAGGCAAGGTTTGATGCCGTGTTCCTGATCCCAAAATACTCTGTTCCTTTCCGTACCTCCTTAGTGCCTTTCTTAGCGCTGTTTCAACCTAGGGCTACTTTTCCTTAGGGTTACAAGACGGCTACCAGGGTCTGCTAGTGACTACCAGTGACTCATTTACAGTGAGCAGACAGAGAGAACTTTGGTCTGAGGAGCTCTCTTGGGAGAATATGGGAGATTCTTTCTCAGCAGCTCTCAAAAATCTCCTCCCATCACATTGATCTGAATTCAATCATGTGCTCATCCCGGAAGGCCAACCCCCGTAGGTTGTGCCTATTGGCTTAGGTCAGTTGGGTCATACCTAGAGCTAGGTTTGGACTTATTTTCCCCTTACTCACATGAGCTGCACAGAGAGAGAGGAAAGTAGAATAAAACTAGCATATGGTTATGAAGAAAAAGGAGGAACAAATGTTGTAAACACAAGAATTACACCCTCCCTTTTCAAAGGCACAAAACTAGATTAGAAAATATCCTGTGATCTTTGATGGTATGGTTCCTATGAAAGAAGGTGATAAGCCTAAGTAGGATTTCCCCCATGTCTACTTCTTTGAAATGAAATTCAAGTTATGTGTATAGGAGCTAACCTTCAATATGTACATTGTAAGTTGCATATATTGTTTGAAATTTAATATGAACTTCATGAGAGTAGGGTCCTGGTTTATTTTGTTTACTGCTAAATGCCCAAGCATAGAACAGTGCCTGACACATATAGACATACAATAAATATTTGTTTAATTAGTTCATTCAAGTAATTAATATTTCTACTGTTTGGAGTTTACCAATGGAAAGACCACAAATGCAGGCAATGGGGTAAAAAACTTCACATTTGTTCTTTCTAGATTATTAAAGTGTCCAAAATCTCTCCACTAATGACGAATTTACATGGCATTAGAAAAAAGGGAGCAAATAAAAACCATGTGTTCCAAAGAACTCATTCAAATCATGTGAGCAGCAGCATCATAAGATGACTGATGAAGAAATCTGAGGCAGTGAGGCAAGGACTTTAGACTTGCGTGCTCAGAGAGAGCAGCACTAACCCATTCCAGGCTATACTCAGAACAGCAATATGCATGAGGTGTTGAAATCTAATTCACAACATAAAACTTCTCTGTTCAAGACTGTACACTGGCTCTGCATTTCCATTTAAAAAAAAATCAGCCAAAAATTTTAAAAGGCCCATGAGGGCCTTCAGAAAAATACTCCCCTCCCCCAACCACCACTATAACTTCTCAGACTTACCTTGTGATACTCTATCCTTCACTCCCTCCCATCCTGCCATTATTAATATCTTGCTGTCGCTCAAGTAAGCCAGGTAGTCTCTTCTCTTAGGGCCTTTGCACTAGTAATCCCCTTTGCATGAAAAACTCATCCCTTACATTGTACACCTCCCCTCAGAGTTACCTCTCTATGAGCCCTAACATGGTGCCCTATTTAGCTGTATCCTATTTCTCCCGTATACTTGGCACTAGCCCCCCATTACCACGCTCTATTATTTCCATAACATGTATTACCTTCTCACATGCAACATCATGTATTTTTATCATTATTTTTCTTTTTTTGTTTCCCTCATCAGAATATAAACTCCATGAAGGTAGTGGTTATTATTTTTGTTCAATGATTGATTCTAAGGCATAGAGCAAGACTTGGCACATAATACAGTCTCAATCCATATTTACTGAGTAAATGACTGAATGAGTTTATACAGTACTAACCATGTATTCAAGTCTGTAGTTAAGGCTTATCCTGTATAGAACAGTAACCCAAAAGGGCAAATTGAGTGTCTGTATTTATTTTCTAATGTGCTGACTTTTATTTACCAGGCCTTTTCTATGTTAGAAAACATTCTTTCCAAACTAAATGTATTTTGAGCATATTTAATACTCTTTTTTTCTGCATTTTAATGAAACCCAACTGTCAAATGAAACTAAACAATGCTATAATAGGCATAACAGTGACTAGTTCATAGCCAATTCTGGGTTTCTGAACATTTGCCCAAGGTCCAAGTACATAACAAAATTTTGAGCAGAAGCTCAAATATATATTTTATTGATTTATTATGTGACACATCATGGTTGAAACTTGAGGTTTTCCATCAGGACACTGCTAGGTGTGAGGACTGTATGATCACAAAATGGCACATATCTTTAAGGAACAGAAATTTCTAAAAAATTTATGACCCTACATTTAAACTTTTTTTAAAAAGCTAGGCAATAATCTCTATTTCAGTGAAATCCTAATTGTACACAAACTAACAAAAATATGAGATAAGTTCTCCTTGGTACTATTTTCTTTCCTTTCTAAACTTTATTAATAGTAGTGATATTCTCTTACTTGGAAAATAGTCAACTATTTTTATGAATGTGATTGTCTCAGTTCATTCGGGCTGTTATGACAAAGATACTATAAACTGGGTGGCTTATAAAGATTTATTTCTCACAGTCTGGAGACTGGAAAGTCCAAGATCAGGGCACCTGCATATCTGGTGTCTGGTGAGCACCTGCTTTCTCATCGACAGCTGTCTTCTCACTGTAACCTCCCACGGAGGAAGGGGCAGGGGATTTTGAAGGGACACAAACATTCAATCTGTAACAGTGATTATTTGGCACTGTTTTTTTTTTTCTTCATTGAGTTGCTAATAGAACAATTTAATGCAGTGATTATTTGGCATTATTTTGTTCTGCAAAGCTTCATTCCTTGAAGATGTTAGTTTTTTGTTTTGTTTTTTCTTTTTCAGAATTGTTGCTTCATTTATATCTGTTTACAATGTATTGGGAAAGAATAATGGCTGAAATGTCAAATATTATACCTTTAAACTGCTTAGATAGCTTGTTTTTCTTTAGACTGAGTCACATATTTTCCTTGCATTAGGCCCTCTATCACCTTCCCTATGACATCCAACATCTCTCAGAAATCTCTCACTAGACTTCATGCAAGCTTTGTTCGTCAAAACTGGAACTTTTTCATTATTCTATAATAGTCTTCTATTGAATTCTTCCCCTCTTTGGTCAACCAAAATTTTTCTTATTCCTCATATAATTTATCCATTCCTTTACTCAGTTGTTTCAATACATAGTTTAGCCCAAAGTATGAACCAGGAGGCACTGGTCTAAAAGAAGTAGAGTGTTGGACAGTAAAGACAAGTTCTCTGCCCTCACAGAACCCTCTTTCCCCAATAAACCATATCTCCCTATGTTTCCACTCTTGTGTAGTCATTCTCCTTAAGTCTGAGCTTGTTCTGTGACCTGCTTTAACCAGTACAATGCAGAGGAAGTCATGCTATGCAGGTGCTGGCCTAAAGGTTAAGAAAGATGGGAGATTCAGCTATTGCATTCTAGGTAGAGCTCCCCACAAAGTAAGGCCCTGACTACCCTGAAACTGGCATGCTATGAGGAAGACAATTCAACTGCACAAAGAGTCCATGTGACTGAAGCATCTTGGAACTGGATGCTCAGTTGGTGTACCCCAGAGGAGAGGCCCTAGCTGGAATCACCTTGATCAGAAACAAACCCCACTGGCCCTGGCCCAAATTGCCAAATTGTGATCAAGTTAAACAAAATAGTTGTTGTTTTAAGCCACTGAGTATTGGGGTAGATTATTATTTGGCAATAGATAACCAAAGCACAAAGTATTTTCAGTTAAGGTTGATTGTAAAAGTCAAAATTCACTAAACATCATCATCACCAAATGTTCTATTATTTACAGATTTGTAGAAAAAAATGCATTCAACAGCAATTGTATAAGCAATAACCATATATAAAAATATCAACTGCCATGATACTTTATGCATTTAGTTATATATATATATAACATATATGCATTTACTCACATGCACTTTTATATTTAATTCATTCATATTTATTTTAATAATAATTGAACACCTCATCAGTGCCAGGCACTAGATACATGAAATATGTTAGTGAATAAAACTGATATATTTCAAAGAATCTCTGAACTATAATAAATATTTTTAGTATTAAGCCACTGTGTTTTGGGTAATTTGCTACACAACAATTGATAACTATTTGGGGAGCTCTACTTCAGAATATTTCTCTACTCCCCCAAATCATATCCCTGATAGGCCCAGGACCCACAACTTGGTTGCTTATAAAACATGGATTCTGAAATAAGATAGACCTGATTTCTAATAACAGATACACAACTTCCTACTCATGTGTCTTTGAATAAGTCATTTGAAAGTTTTGAGCGATTTTTCTGCATCTTAGGAAAATTAAGCTGTAATATTATTTCATGTGGATGTTGTGAGGATCTAATGAGATAAATATAAATATAAACATAAACTCCGTTGTCTTTTCTCTTCACATCACATGTTCCTTTAGAAGAAATCTCTGACTGCTAAGTTGACAATGGAATTGGGGAGTGGGATCAAGAATGATGTGAGAAGACAAGTGATTAACTGCTATGGGCACCCAGGAGAGGCATGGCTCAAAGAGAGTGGGATCAAAATAAGACATAATGAGAATGTCAAAGGAACAGAAATTCTTGATGATATCCACTAATATATATTTTTAACTTTTATATTCCTTTTCATAAGGCTCCACATCTTTAGGATTAATTTTTCTAATTCCTTTAAATATTTCTCAGATATCATTTTTAGTCATTCATTTATAAATGTATTTTACTGTATCTACATTGCTCTAAATGAAGGTACCCTGAACTGAAAGAAATAGTCCAAGCCTTGACTCAGTACAGAGTTGAACCTTTCCTTCCCTAGTTTTAACTCCCTTAATAAAGTTTGAAATGATATTATCTTCTTGGCAATGAAATCACCTCTTTACTTGATACTGAATGTACTGTTAACTATCAAGCTGCTAAGTCATAGTCTCCTTATTTTGTATCAGTGAATTCTGTTGACTGCACATGTGTGGAAGTCTCATACTTACTTTTGGTAAATTTCACCTTGTAACACTTCCCATCTCCTCAGTCTATCACTATCTTTTTGTACACGTTTGTCAGAGACGTATTAGTTGTCTTCCTCACAGCTCACCATTAATTTCAATTTACTTAATTTTATCAAAATTATGGCTAAATGCACATAGACCTTTTCAAATTCCCATGTGTAGAAAGGCAAAAATAAATGATATAATCAGCACCAAAATGTATTTGAATATATCGAAAACCATCTCAATGTTCATATTTCTTCCATAGAATACACTGATTAGAAATGTATCTGTTTAGTCATAATTGTTTTGTGTTTTGTAGTTTTCTAGGTGCTAGGGATACAGCAGTGAAGAAGACAGACCAGGTTTGTGGCATTACTGAATTAAGACAAGCAAACAATGCCAACACGTGACATGGGGTGGATTCTATCTCACTGACAATTTTTGCATGAATTTTCCATGTGTAATCAATTTTAATTATCAGATTAACTGCAACCTCATCACATTAAAATAAATTTAAAAACATTCTGTCCCATTACTGAGATGAAACTATTTAGTTTATAACTTTAGGCTGTTTTTGAAATGCCATCAGCCTATTTCATAATGTTTTATTTCTACAACATATTTACAATATTATCAGTTTTGTTTTTCACTGATTGCATGTGTATATTCAAGATATATCTATCCTGTGCCTCTATTTTGGTACAGGAGCCTTTTTTAAGAGTTGTCATCATTATAATGGTTGAATAGCTATGGTTACAAAGATTATTCCATTTTAAGTTCTACTTTCTTTTTTAAGTTGGTTATAATTTTGCCTTTGTGGTATACATAGGTTACATCCAAGTATCTACTTAGAAAGAGAAAGGTCACTGAAGATGCAGGGTGCATTCAGAGGACCACACTGACCCACTATATACTACTACAGCCTAGTGTGTAAAACAAGATTGTGAAGCAAGCTTAACAATAATTGGCTATATAGACCTCATGTTGTGAGTTATAGAGAAGCTAGAGTTTTCCCATGGTAGAGCAAAGACTTGGACTCAGATTTTCTTCCATTCAGTGGTGTTTCTACCACACCACATTTCATACTTGTTCTAGGAATGCTAGTAATGTTTATACTAGGGCACATATAGATGAACAAGATTGGTTGTGTTCTGCTCCTGGGTCATAGGTTCATGGGGTTCACTGTGGTATTCTCAACTTTTGTCTTTAAAATTTTCCATATAAAAAGTTTATAAGTAACTAGAAAGAGCACATCTTTCATTTAGTATGTTATTATAATACATAATGTAGAGGTAACTGAGTACTATATAGTTTCTGAGGAAAGTAAGTACAGATTATAAAATATTTGCCACTTTTTTGGCACACATCTATACATAATCATTCTAGCAGTAAGAAACTAGAAGCTATTCTTCGAAATAAGCATGCTATAGAGTCACCATTTCTGCTTTGGTAGGAAGTTGGTTTTGTGTTTGTTTTCAAGCTGACTGAATTTTAGTACTGTTGCCAAAATATTGTTTCTATGATGTCCAAAATGTGAACACTTGTGATATCTTTTGTACCATATTGGTTTACTTTATAGTCAGCCTTTTAAAACATTAATCTAACAGAATTCAACTAATTGGGACCTTACATTAACATCTTGTCCAGTTAACTAGACAAAAGTAGAATGAACACAAATAGATGAATAGAGAAGATACAACCATTGAGAAATAAATTCTAGGATATGCCTTGTGATTTCTACAGATTTGGTACAACCTCTTACAAAAACGTACAGGATCTTACTGCAAGTTAGATGGTTCCAAGATACATAAAGATACTACATCTCTAAAGGAAGATTGGGTTGTTAGTTACAATAATGAACTCAGGAAAGTATGTTACTATATTTTAGAAAGTTGTTAAACCAATGGTAAAAAGAAAAAAAGAGGCTTCCTTCTACATTTTCGCTAACTAGAAAATTTAATAAACAGAACTAATCATGTTTTATGAATTAGGGTTATTCAATGAGCTTCAGGGTAGTAACACAGCAGAATAAAATGCATGACTCAAACAAATGTAGTGCTGATAACAGTCTTGAGTGTCGAGAATGCTCACAGAATTTCCTCATGTCTTATTGGATGTTTATGGCAGAGAATGAAGGAATGGAAAAGTTTTGCCAGCAACTCTAAAGACAGTGGATTGCTAAACTGTCTTTTTCCCAGAATCAGGACTATTCTCGTTAAGACACCACAATTCATGTTCTTTTAATTACTCATTTTTAATAGCCTTGTGTGTCACAAAACTTGTGGCTGTGACTTTGAAGATTTTTTTCCAGAGTTTACAAAATGAGCAAAAATATTATAGTAAGTCACTGAACTTTCCAGATTTCTTCTTCAGAACCACAAACTGCCAGTATGTCATGAAATGATTCAAAGTTTGCTCACCCAGTGTACATCCCCAAATTCCCAGTTTGAGCAAACACAGACATTTGATGAGGAGCCAAACCTAGAACAGCCTGCCTTGGCTTTTTTGCAGATGGAATTGCTTAGGATGAAAACGAATTCATTCAGGGACCCCCAGACCAGGTAATAGTCTTTCAGTGTTGAGCTCTGCCATATAGAGGAGAGCTATTGTCTTCAGACACTTACTCCTTTGTTCAATGATGTATTCATTTATCAAGTACTTATTGACAGAAATCAAGGCCCATGAGACTTGTATTCTGGTGTATGTGACAGGAATGTAAACAAATAAATAAATAAAATGATTTCAATAGCAATAGATTTAATCTCAATAAAATCAACAGATTTAATCCCAGCTCTTTTCTTATCACTTGTGTTAACTTGGTACTGTTTTTTAACCTTTTTGATATATTAATTTCAAGATGTTAATGAAACAACAGTTCTAGGTTTTTTGTGAAGATTAGATTATGCAGCAAAATGCTTGGAAAATACTGTGCTTCATTAACACAGGATATATGCTAGGATGTCTGTAGTGCTATTTATAATGATGGAGAATAATGGAAATAGGCCAAATTTCATTAGAGGAAAATAATATGTATTATATTAATATGGTGCAATGCTGCCCAGCTGTTAAATGGCACATAGTACTAGATTGAAAAAAATATACTTTAAAATATAATTTGAGTTTAAAAAGGTGGCAGAAAATATATAGTACGATGCTATTAACAATACAACATTCATGAACACATATGGATGTGTGCAGCAATATTTTTGAAAGGAAAGGAAACATACATATCAAGTTCCTGATGCTACAGATACCCTGAAAGAAGAAAAGGACAATATAACTAGGAAGAGGATAGGAGAATTCAAAGGGTTCTGTGTATTTATCTCATTTTCAAAATAAAGCACATGATAAATTGCATTAAAAATAATGAGGCACTATGTTGGAGGACATAATATCCATTGTATGAATAACTGAGATAATATATGAAAAAAAATGACTGTGGAAGGAAAGTTCTTTGCATATTTGTGGCCACTCTTTCTATACGGCTGTTACTTTAAGTATGAAAGTTCATTTTCTCTGGCTTAGCAAGGTTTTGTGAAATAAATGTGCTATCGGTTTTTGGTTAGTTTCCTTTTTTGAGGTTAAAATAGACTTAGGATAATTAAGAAGATTATCTCAATATTTTATTTTATTTTTTTAACATTTGTTATTGAGTTATAGTCACTTTACAATGTTGTGTCAAATTCCAGTGTAGAGCACAATTTTTCAGTTATACATGAAAATACATATATTCATTGTCACATTTTTTTTCGCTGTGAGCATTTTTTTTCGCTGTCAGCTATTTTTTAATTATTATTATTATTTTAGTTACTGTTTTGTTTATACATTGTTTTCAGCCAGGGACTTCGCATCTGGGTTATGGCACAACATTCCTGACTGCTATTCGTGTGCTTAAATTTTAAAAAGTCAGAGTGTTTCATGTTTCAGTGCATTGTCACAGAAAAGTTGGCACACAACCTCTCCCTGCCCCACATATGACAAAGACGTGATTGACTTTTACAGATTCCAAGTGGTCATTCTTCATGGCTTCTTTATATTACTAAATATACACATTTGTCTACCATTGCCAGCCTAAATTCTTTCTAGCTCTGATGGCTTTTAACTTTCACTGAGTACTAACAGTCCATGCTCTCAGTCACTAAATGAGGTTAAGTTTCCATTTTCCATCTTGCATAAATAGCTACTCAAGCAGATGTGGACTGCAATGGGTGTCCCCTAAACCAAAGCTATTTGGCAAAGGCTTGTCTTTCCTTACACAAGCAGGAGAAAGGGTTTTGGTGGCTAACATCTTCATTCACTCATTCACTTCATGAAAACCAGAATATGCTTAAAATAAGGATTGCTGTGGTGGGAGTTCTTTAAAGGGCTAATGAAATGAATAAAGCAGTATCTATTTTATTGCAATGTCTTTTCCTTGGTGGATTCTTATCAGGATCCAGTGGAACATATTTTTCTGTTTTCTGTAAGTTCATATTGCCTGTGAGATTTTTGGTATATTTCATAAGACTTGAGGACAAATAAGAGAATACATTCATTTAATGAAGCATGTTTATAAGAATCCAACTAAGAGGGGTGAAAAACTCTAAACTTCTTTGTTATCTTCCAATGTCTGGATGATGGCTTCAGACACCTGATTCTGCAGTTCTTTACAAAAGACTAAAAGTAATGTTTAAAAGTATCAAGTTTATTTGCTTCCGTGGTTTTTCACTTTGCCTTACTGAGTCATATTGTCCATGCCACACCCAAGTTTTAGGCTTAAGCTTGCAGCAATGTCAAAAAATGTGGCAGAGACCTCCAGGCTCTCTCAACTCCTAAAACTTTTTAATAAAATTGTTCCATTGAATGTTCAGTACTATCTGTCTGGCCCCATATATTGTTAACTTGTAATATGGCTTCTCTGATTAGAGCAGAACACTTTAGCCTGTCCTTCCCTTTCATTCTCCTGATAACCTTTTCCCCTTGGGCCCTTAACCCTTGTGAAATTACCTCTTCATATTTTTTCAGTAATCCTGATTCAAGAGAATGTTCCAAATTCACTTTCTCATTGGAAACTTGCCAAATTCTTTCTCACTTCCCCAATCAATTATATGTTTTATACTCCCTCAGTGCTTTAGATATATGGATTTCACCATATTATCTGGTATTTCTTCATTTTATCCTTAATAATTGCTCTGTAGCTAAATGAAAGCATGTGTGATTCCACCCCTCAACTTTCACTGTCACCATCAACCTGAGACTAATACCGTGTCTTTTTCTTCTGTCTTGCCTTTCAGATCTGTTATTGAACACAGTATGGGGGAGAGTCAAAGTTAGATAACGTAGGGAATCATCATTAAGAACTCAAAATCTTAAGGATTAATCAAGGAAACAAGATATAATTATTGTTCTAAAATAGTAACAAAATATTTAAATAATTTCTAATATAGAAGAGATACACAATGTTGCCAAACAGACCTCCTCAAAAATAATCTCTGGGGGCTCAGGGTAGGGAAAAGTTACTTCTAGATGGAGATCAAGACACACTATGTGAAGAAAGTAGAATCTGACTTGAGAAAAGTTTTAATTCATTTTTTAACACCTGTTTTTTTTCAAGTAGCTAAAATTCACCAGGCATGTGACAAAAACTTGCTGAATAGGATTTTACTAGGTGAAGAGAATGGGTCAAAGTCTATGAGCAGATGAGTAGTTGTAAGAGTGCTTGAGCAATAGTGATGGGCCAGTCCAATGTTCATTTATCCATTTGTACATGTAGCAAACAGTTATACTATTTCCATGTAGTTGATATTGGGTTCAGTTCTGAGAATGCAGAAGTGACACAGAACAACACCATCCTTCCAAGAATTCAGAAACACTTTTCAGATAAAAATGTAATCGGTGTAACAGAGGCACATATGTAAGCCATGCTCCCTGCACTAAGCAACACTGAAAAAAATAAGATAAAGCTTCTGCCCCTAATGAGAGACAGACAAGTAGTATAATTGATATAATAAACATTGATATTATGAAGAGACACAGGTGCTTTGGGGATTTGTAAATATACTGAAAAAACTAGGTTATAGGAGAGTGTGGCTAGATATTGAATTAAAGAAAAAAATGAGGTCCAGATCAGTGAGGCCTAAGTAACCGGAACTTTAGGCTATAACCAGTGGGACTCTTTGAAGAGTTTTAGTCAGAGATGTGATCAGAATGGCCAAATCCAATGGTCAGCTTTACCCTTGAAATAAATCAGAAGTAGTATGGGGCAGTTGGAAGTCTAGGATTCCAAAAGTTGGTTTAAAAATGAAGCTATAATATAACGGAGGATGCCACAAGCATTAGAATAAGCAGGGGAATCAATAAAAACTTGCTGATTAAATGGTTCAAGAATTCCTTCCTGGTGTCTTGCCTGGGAGAAGAAAAGCATGAAACTTGGAAGATTACACTTTTGTGTCTTAGTCCAAATTCTGCTGGAAAGGA
This sequence comes from Camelus dromedarius, assembly GCF_036321535.1. Taxonomy (NCBI): domain Eukaryota; kingdom Metazoa; phylum Chordata; class Mammalia; order Artiodactyla; family Camelidae; genus Camelus; species Camelus dromedarius. The sequence continues at coordinate 28,199,735 of NC_087446.1, forward strand.
GCAGTGACACAGGAGGCAGGAAAGGCTCTGGGCCACACCACATGGGCCACGGCTGTCTACAAATCTGTGTCCATCTGGTCAGAGGGGAAATTGGATGGCCTCAGGTAAATGTAAATGGGCCCAGGGACCATCTACTCAGAGTTAACAATTTTCTATTGGGAAATTTACCTGTTATTATAACTAAAAAGTAAAGTTCCACACACAATGGCTCATAGCCTCACAGCTGGAAGATCTGTTCAACATTCCAGAAAGTTCTGCTTTACTTTTCCAATTCCTCTCTTACTGAAATATTTGGAGGTAACTGAGAGTTGGGAAGTCTGCATTCCTTCTACCTATGACTTTCTGTGAAAACACTGGTGTCTCAAACTCAGTGCTCCCTTTTTAAATTTGAAAACATAGCTCCCTGTCCCTTTTAGTTTCAATATTTTATAGATCTCTTACAACAATCTGTGACAACCATTTTATTTAAGAAACCCAGTAACCCCAAACACTTTAAACATCTCCTTTGAGCTCTTACTATTTTATCATCTTGACTTCACTCAACTTAAAGTCCTTTTATCATTAGACTCCTAATACTTGACATTGACTGACTGACTTCATGGGTTTTTTTTGGGGGGGGGTGGCTTTGTTTTGTTTTTCTAATACTAACTTCTTTCCATCACTGACAAACTTTTTAAATAACTTTTAATATATCATGCCTTGGGTCCCAAATCATTCCTTTCTTGACATTTAAGTCTTAGTGAAATTTTATTCTATTAAGTACATCATCCTTAATTTCTGTATGATCATGCAAGACAACCTACCAAAACATTCCATCTGAATTCATTCAACTTGAAGGAGTTAGTCAGTTAAGCTAAATATATTATGCAATTAATCATATAATCAAAGCTACAAACACACACCCCCCCCACTCTGACATATCAGTACTCACTGGCCTTGTTTACCTATTGCACAATTAAATGTTTGAGGATAGCAATCACCCCTAATCTAATTCTGTTAAAATAACATAAAGCTAATACATACTCACATTTCTTATAGGTGTGAACTAAATATGGAGCAATGAAGATGCCATACTTTGTTACATGATTTGTGTCCAACTGTGAGATTTATGGAACTAGCTAAGGTTTTGTCAAATTTCTTGTGTAAATGTGAATAAGTGGGATTACATTTTTAGAGGGAAATACACATCCAAAGAAGTAAATATAAATATACAAAAAATTATTCTCATATTCTTACACCATTTTTTCTAAGAATAATATAATTTTAAGAGAATATCTGAAGAATACACAATGAATGAGAGGAAAACATGAAATTAAGCATTTAAATACAGATATTAGAGCACTAAAGAGCTATATAAAATTCCAATTATAATATTCACTTGAAGAAACACTGTTTTATTTTGTTGTTCCTCACCAATGTTCAAGGAGATTCAGATTATATGTGTGTGTGTGTGTGTGTGTGTGTGTGTGTGTGTGTGTGTCTGTGGGATGCGGATAAATATTAAAATTTTGTACCCAAAACAGAGTTTTTTCACTAACAATGGGCCAGTGGAACTCTTGACATGTCCGCAAGTATCCCCAACTACAGATTCATTCATTTTATCTGTCTCTCTTTTTGTTCTTTTGGAATATGAAGTTGTCCTTGGCCCTGGGAGAAGTATACATTATTGGGGTTTGGTTTATCCAAAACAGCATATGCTAAACTATGCTAAGTAGAGGTTTAAACTTGAAAATGATGTTGAAATGCTATGTTGGTTGTGGTCATGTGGGCGAAAAAAGAAGAGTTTGCCTTTCCATTGCCAACATCTTCCACATCAAGCGATTGGGCCTGAGATGTCACTGGCCTGTTTCCTTTTTTATTTTGCACCTCAGGAGTCCTTTCTCCCTTTCTTTTCCCCAGGCATACAAAAGGTCAAAAGGTCACAAACGTTCACCATTTCAGATTAACTGTGGGCTTTTTTGTAGGTCAGAGAAGAGATGTAGTATCTGGAGAGACACTCTGCTTAGCTCTGAATTACTAATGAGTGTCACAGTAGAGTCACAGGTTAATCTGCTGAGATAGCAATTCACATTTTGTTCTTGTTCTATCTTCCCTCTATTTGAAGAAGGTAGGCAGACACTTTGGACTCCTTTACCCCAGCAAAGTCTGAGAAGTGTACTCTGCCTCAAATTTGACTTCCTCTCTTTCTTTTTTAGAAAATTTAAGCTACTTGAAAATAAAATTATAGGGATGAGAGAGGAGAGAGGGAGAAGCAGTCAAAGGGAAGACAAGTTTGCCTCATTCCAAAGTAGGGGCTAGAGGTTCACTGGTTCAGTGAGCCTTGAAGCACTAGGGAAATGGGAGGAAGACACACTGAGGGAGGCAGTGTAGGACTTCCCAGCCCAGTCAAATTATCCTCTGCAAAGGACACACAGAAATATCGTGTTGCTGCCTAGCAAGATACTTTGAGATCTTGGACAATGGATGTCTAAATGGTAACCCAGTTTGGACAAAAGGCCTTTGGAGCTTGAATAATCTCAGTAGGAAACGGAATAAATTAATGACTAAAACTTAAGTTTTTCCTGGCTCTAAGGGACAGAGCCACAGATTTACTATGATTTAAAAGGGAAAATGTGATATGTCATTTCTTACATGTCCAATTTGTGAAGGAAGAGTCACATCAAGTAAAATTCCTAGTGTGTGCCTGTATGCTGGACCTGTTGTTACAATCAAAATATTTCTGTCTGTTGGGGAAGAGCAGAACAATCATTCATACAAATTCTAATGTAAACTCCACTTATTTCATGTCAAGTTAGATGAGCCGCTATGGTATGTGTTCATTACGAGTACAGTCAACACATGTCCTGCTTTGCTGGAGGCAGTCCTGGTATATGCAAGTTGTCCTGGAAAAATTATTAACAGTATCCACTTTCACAATCAAAAGTGTCCCAGTTTGAATGAGAAATGATTCTGTCAGCCTACACATGAAATATTTTGGCCTTGAGATAAACACTAGTTTATTACAATTATCTTGGGCATATGTAGTTGCACCAGTTTCTAAAGAGTATATAGCTAGTGTTTTGTAATGCTCCATTAAGTAGGAAATGTGGAGTAGTATATTATTAATAAATTTAAGTTTTAAAGAAGTACCAGAAACAAACAGCCAGAATATAAAGACAAAAATGTTGTTATAAATTTTTAACCTATTTCTTAAGTTAATAGGATTTAATCTTCTGAATCTTCAAAAACACAGAAATTTATTAATAATAAACTCCAGTCTGACATATTTTCTAATCCTGTGCAAAAATGAAAAAGTCTAAGACACTGATAACTTTGCATGAATTAGTACAAGATAGTATACAAATTACTTGTATTTCTAAGATAATGTAGAACTTCTGATTACTTAAACAAAAAGAAATATATGGAGAGAGATGGCTTTTGATATGAGTGTTAAAAATGTTGGGTGGGTGCAATGATATTCTTAATTCATATTGTTAAGGGTGAAAATGTTAAATACATATTTAACCAGAATTCAACCATGCTTCATGAGAGTTCAAGAAAAAAATAAAGAAAACATGCAGTCATCAATGAGGAAATCATTTTTTAAAAATTCTGAAATAGTTTTACAAAATAAATCAATAAAAATAATAAAATTACCAAAACATTTTATCAGTGTTAAAAAAATAAATTTTAAAAAAATGACATCATCATAATGTTTTCCATTATCAATTATAAAGTTAAAAAGAATCACATCAACAAATGTGTCATCACAGCCTGGATTCATGGTCCCATTTATTGCAGAACATGCATCTACAGACTAAGAAAATACGTTTTTTGGGGCAAACGTTTGAAAGGAAATAAAATTTTGATTATCATTGATGAAATTTCAACTGCTGCATATAATCATGTTTTAATAATTTATTTAAAATAAAAATTCATGATTTGGAATACAGTTTAATGGATCTGCCAAACTTGTGAACTAGAAGAAATTATCTGGAATAATTTATCAAACGATTTGATAGAGAAACAATGTTGTCAGTTAAAACATCGTTCTAGGAAAACCTCACTGGAATTTGTAGAGGGAAACTTATAATATTATGGAGGAACTCTGGATGTTGAATTTTTGAAAAATATTCTTGATGTTTTAATCTGGTACTGACAAAATCACTGCATTCTCAATTACCTTGGAATGATGCAGTAAAAGATGTAAATCAAGTAAATCACGTTAACTCCTTTTTAGTTCAATAAAGAAAAAAGTTGTATATGTATATACTGTCATACATCAAATAAACAGCAGGAAAGTAAAATAACAGATCTGAAGAGATGGGAATTGAAATAATGAAAACTGGAAGAATATTAAAATCTGACCCTCAATGATTTTTGCTCTGCCAAGCTCTGCAGGTTTGGTACTAGTCATTTCTACCTTGCCTAATGCAAAATACATGCTGTCTTTGTTCATTTTATTTCTCAATGCCAATGCAGTAAGGCACAATTTATAATAGAAACTGTGTCCTTTTATCTCTTCTATATAGTATTGTTTATGCTGCACCACGGACCTTGCAAAATAAGTTTACTGGCATGATTTTAACTCAGTAGGAGATGAGAGTAACCAAATATTCTGGAAGAAAGCATCTAGAAATATATATGTTATGTAGATGATCTTCTACTTGATAGCAAGTGGGGAGAAGCTCTTTAATTCAAAGATATTTATAATGTCATTTATAATATTTAGTAGAAATTGGGAATAACAAACATTTTCAATAGCAGGGTTTGGGTAGAGTAAATTATGATAAATCTACTCAATAGAATATTATACATGTAATGAGAATATTTTATAGAAGTTTCAATGACATTAGAAAATACTGTGACTCTTGCTACTCTATGATGTTAAATAAAAGAAAGATACAAAAATAAATATATACAATATAATGTTAATCATATGTATATTTGTGTGTATATATCGTATATATATAATTATAGAAAAAGGTTAAAATGTTAATAGTGGTTGACTGTAGCTAGTAGTTACCAATGATTATATTATTATATTTTTCTGCTTCTTTTCTCCTTGATTGTCTACCTCTTCTATAATGGGTATATATAATTTCCAATTAGATAAAATATGCATTCATTGATTATGGACTCTTTCACACACTTATTAACCATACTGGAAAATGAGATGTCATGATAGGCTACTTCAGAAGAATGCAATTAATAGACCACGTTTATAGTTAGTAATATAATTAAAAACCTGCTACCAGTCATAAGCACCAATCATTATTCTATAACCAATAAAGAAAAATATTTGATCTATTTCTAAATGTCTTCATAGGATCTGGGAGATAGACACTGTAGTCTCAAGAGTCAATATGTATTTCTCTTATTGGTGATCATTATTGGTGGTTGGAATTCTACCTTATATACTTGATAATAAACATACTATTAAGGTTGTTGAAAAAATTAATATAAGAAGCACACATAGTGGCTGCCTCTTTGTAGGTAGTTAGCTAATCATTATTTGTCCAACATTTAAATATAACTGCAGGAATCTGTCTGATCTTTTAAAGGACTAGGTTTGGGGATTTAAACTACATTGGATATTTCCATTAATATGACTTTGGAGTTCCACTAGGTGGTAAATGTCAAGCCTGAATGCTGGCCAATAGTCTTGAGGTTTTGTCTATTAAGGGTATTTTAGCACAAACCTACCAGACTGTGCATCTCCTGAGTAGAGAGCACTGAAATTTCCAAATAGCCTCCATAGAGTAAGGTAAATTGCAGGCAAAAGTTGAAGTAAAACTTCCAGCAAAATAACACAGCAGCCTGGACAGTTATGGACTGTGAAAATCAAACACCTACAGCATACCTTAGCTCTTCATTTATTCACTAACTAATCTCAGTTTATTTAACTATTAAACATTTATTTAACATTTGTAACATATTACTGAACAAAATAGGCAGTATTCCTTACACTGTGGAGTTTACACCTAGGAGGCAACTTATCAGTAGTCAAGATTATTTTTTAGAACAACCATAAGAACACTTAAGTGTTAACTGTAAGTCTAACTAGAAATAGCAACCTTGGAATAGCAAGGAAGGTGTTATTCTGTTCTGAATAACGGGTGATTGTTTGGAATTGGACTTCTGAGCTGCTTCCACATGCATAAAGAACATTTAACATTCATTCTACAAATATTTACTAGACCCTGATAGACAGCATCCCAGAGGTTGCAAACACAAAGAGGAAAAGACAGCGTTCCAGCAATACAGACATAGTGGGCTGATGAGATAAGCATTATTGTCACCATTATGTTTGAAGAGCAAGAATAAAGATGTTGTAGGAAGGAAAGGTAAGGAAAGAGAAGTAGGGAAGCACCTCTTTCTGGATCACATACTTTGGGTCTGATACTACGGTGGGTATTTTACAGATTACTTCACTTACTAATTATAACATCCAAAAAGTATATTATTATTCCATATTCATGGCAAGAAATCTGAGAGTCAGAAGACATGTAACTTGCTGAAAGCTATTCATTTATTTAGTGGGAAAGCTAAAATTTGAAACCCAATCAGTATTATTTTTTCACCTATATCTTAAATCATAGAAATAGTGACATTTTCTATATGTCTTGAAAATCTTTTAAAATGTCCAGTGTAATGGAGGAACAAACTAGATACAATGTGAAATCCATGGGTGAAAATTGCCCATAGATATTTAATTTCAAAATATTATCTGGGAAATAAAAGATCTACTATGAGTAAATGAATATATACGTCTGTACATACATACATACATACATCAATCCTGAAATTTAGGAAATGTAAAACTGTCTCAGCATCTCCCAGCTTAGTTTTCCACAGATTGTCTAGTTTTCACAGCATTTTATGCTATAGTAAGGCAAAGATTTTAAAAGTTAACATAATTTACTTCAGGGGAAATTAAATATTGCTTAATGACCAAGGAAAGAGTTGTATTTTAATATCTAAATAAAAATATACTTTTTTATCATAATTTTCTTTGGGGGAAAAGAAATACTAATTCTAATATAAATAAAATATTTTACAGTTAGCCTGTCATTCCCATATATAATTTTAAAAATAATATTTGAGTCTTTAGCTGGATATATGAAAGTATGTCAGCTTTTGAGAGCTTGAAAAAAATTTAAATTTTAGAGTCTCTTGTTAGCTTAGGCGTAGAGCTATGCAAAATACTTTTCACTTCTGGCAAAAACAACAGGAAAAAAGCATTAGTCTCTCCAGAGTGAATTTTGGTACTTCCTACTCTAGGGTAGTCCAGAAACACAAAATGAGATCAGAATTTTTCACTAATTTCTGGCCCTTCTGTTTCTCTCCATTCTGGCGATGAAATGTGGAAAACATATTTGTTCAAGGGCAATGTGAACTTTTTCTGAACCTCTCAAGGCATCCATTCTCAGTCACAGAAAAACAGAACTTGTTAGTTCTTTCTTAACTTCAACTGCTGAAGCCACTAATGAATCATACAATGGCTTCTCCTAGTCTGTCCAATCAGAATTCATTTTCCTTTCTTTACTTATCACATTATAAGTAATATTATGCCAAGGTCTGGATTTAGAAAATGCTTGATCAAAGATATGAAATCAGTTTTGCCTCCAGCATGAAATAGCCTGTGTTCTTAAAAATGTCCCCTTTATGCCTCCCAACCTATTTAACCCAAAACTACTACTGAAAGAAAATGATGGCTAATTGACTGAGGAGGATGAATTCTTTTTTAAAAGGTTGAGTCTATTATCATGTTTATCTTTATTAGCCTCCAGTTACTTGCCTATTTGAGGGTGGCCATGGAAAGGAGTTAGTTTAGAGATTGTTTATTTTAATTTATGAATGGAAAAAAAGACTGATATCAAGACAGAATGCAATATTTGTTTGAATAAGTGCTACATTGTGTTTGCTAGAGTCCCACGAGTTTTTCAAATATTAAATTCCTTCTTCTAATACAGTGATTCTCAAAGACTAGCTTAATTAATAAAAATGGGAATCTGCACAATGTCTAATTGTGAAAGAATTTACCTACATATAAAATAAAAAGTAGGAGCCCTCTAGGAAGAGAGAAATATGCTGAAGGGAATTGGAGAACATCTCTGAAATGAAAAGAGCAAGAAAGTAAAAAGGAATTACCTTCCCATCCATCTTTCCCCAAACAGTCTGCTTCACTGTTTGAAGGGGTGTTGAGCAACATTCAGGGTTTGCTATTATGACTACTCAGCTGAGTATATCATTACAGGTTTTGAAACAGAGCCTTAGATATAAGAACTTTTATTTCCTTTCACTCATTTCTTTTGTAGACATCTTCAATATTTTATTTAAGAAAATAATGCACTGATAGCATTACTGTTAATACATTTATTTACTTGAATTCTTTTCAGAAATATCAACCTGAGGTTTATATTTTTGTTTGACTTTTTAAAAAGTGAATTTAGTGATTAATATTATAGAACATAAAAGGTGAGTTACATGACTTGGACACATACTGATCCAGACCATATGTTCCACCCAGTAAATGGAATGTTCATTACTATTTCCATTGTGCTGTGACTTGAGAAACATCAGGTTCCCATTCCAATTTTCCTATATATTTTCCAGGGCTTAAAAGTACAAAGAACAATTGCTTTAGAAATTCTTTGAAAAGCTGTTTAGTTTGCTTTCTTTGCTTCAAGAAATTTCTAAGTTTATCTGTTCCTCACACAAGAGGGAGCATATATCTTGCATTACAATACATGAGAGAAGAAATTGTTTTTACTACAAAGGGTACCCTTGTGCAGGGGCCAGTAAAATTTTTCTGTAAAAAATATTTTAAGCTTTGTGGTCCACACCTTCTCTGTTGCAACTAGTCAACTATTTGCACTTCACAGAACTTTCACTTGCCATGAATTATTATTCTTTTGATTATTTAACCTTTAAATGGTTAAAAACATAAAAATTATTCTTAACTCATGGGCTATACAAAACCCTACTGAGGCTGGATTTGTTCATGGGTTGTTGTAGTTTGCTGACCTGACCTGGTGTATTGATTAGGAATCTGAATCTTGAAATTAGCCAGTCTTAATTAGAACTAAAATTCTACCGTTTGTTGTGCATATACAAGCCCTCTCAGTGTCTCCATTTTTATTGGCAAACAATTTCTATTTAACAATGTAAGGGTTAAGTAAAGTTCTTATTGTGTACCCATTGAAGTAGCTTCATTATTGGGTCTATAACTTTTTTAAGTAGAGAAGTAAACCTGTGTCACCCTGCTTCAGTCTCTGTATAAACAGTCAACAACTATTATTGGTAAATAATGTTTTGCAAAACTTGAAGCTTCTTGGTTTCATTTTCTTTCCTACCTCAAACAATGCTGATTCCTCTAGCTTTAATTTACAGATATAATTCTTCCAACTCTTTACTCATTTTCTGAAATTCTTTTAAACGCTCTGAAATGATTCATAATCCTCTGAAATGTTGATGCCAAGAATGGACTGAATTTTATGACTAAGTATGTGGCCATGTTTAAAGTTCTTGAATAACCACGCAAAACCTTCTCAGAAGAATTGCTGGTTGGTATTTTCTGAAAATTTAAGTATCATATCTAATGCTTTTTTCTTCCCAGAAAGATTAAGGTATTTTATATATTAATAAGTATTTGTTTTTCTATTTATATTGCAGCAATATTTGCTGTATTTTTACATGAATTCAAAGTCCTATGGATGTTTCAAAGGACATTGTTTGATTTCTTATTTCTAGAACTACCTACCTCAGTAGTGCTCTTAAGATTTGCCTTTTTACCTTATTTTCTCTTTATTTTTTAAAATATAACTTTACAAATTATCATTGCAAAGATGCCTCTGGTTATACTTACACAACAACACCTACCTTCCCTACCCTCCAGCATCCATAACACCTGACAACCACTAATCTTTTCTCCGTCTCTATAATTCTGTCAAGTCAGGAGTGTTACATAAGTGGAATCATATAAAATGCAACTTTTGTCATTTTCTTTTTTGCTGAGCATAATTCCTTGAAATTTATCTGAGTTCTGATGTAGGACAGCTTGTTACTTTTTTGTTGCTGAGTAGTGTTCTAAGGTATGAATGTACCACAGTTTGTTTATCCATTCACTGGTTGAAGAACATCTGAATTGTTTCCAGTTTGGAGCTATTATGGATAAAGCTACTGTGAACATTCTTATATAAGTATTTTTGTGAACATTACTTTGTTTTGTTTTATTTTGATTGGTACTGTCTTTGCCTAGTTTTGCTATCTGGGTAATTCTAGTATCATAAAATGAATTGAGAAGTTTCTCCACCTTTTCTTTTTTCTGAAAAAGATTGGGTAGAATTAGTGTTCATTCTGTTTTAAATGAGTTGTGGAATTCTCCAGTAAAGCTATTTGGGTATGGAGATTACTTCTTCAGGAAACATTTAATTATGAATTCAGTCTCTTTAAAGGTTATAGGATTATTCAAATGATCGATTTCACTTTCGGTGAGATTTGTACTTTTTGGCTTACAATGAATTGGTCTATTCATTAATCTAGTTTGAATTATGAGCATAAGTCATTCATAGTATTCCTTTCTTAGCCTTTTAATAGCTGTAGAACTGTAGTTATAGGCCAGATATGTGTCATTTGTGTTTTTTCTCTTTTTATTTTTGTCAGTCCTGCTAGAGTAGAGGTTCATCAATTTTAACAACTTTTTTGTCTCATTGATTTTCTCTTGTTTTCTGCTTTACAATATCATTGATTTCTGTTCTTGTCCTTATTATTCTACTCTTTGCTTGCTTTGCATTATTTTACTTTTAGCTTTCTAGTATCTTGAGTTTAGGATTTAGATTATTGATTTGAGACTTTTACTTTTTTAACATAAATTAAATAAACTGAATAAATCTCAACATAAATTTAAAATAAATTAACATAAATATTTTGTGCTATATATTCTCCTCTCAGAACATTTCTACTTGCATTCCACATATTTTGATATTTTGTATTTTCATTCAGTTCTATGCATTTTATATCCTCTGAGAATTTCTTTTCAAACCGTAATTATTAAGTAGCATATTTAATTTCCAAATGTATGGAGACTTCCTTGTCTCTCTGTTATCAATGTTTAAGGTCCATTATGGGAACTATGATTTTCAGTTCTTTTAAAGTTTTTGAGGTTTATGTTATTACCTGCATTTGGTCTCTCTTGGAGAATGTTTCATGATTCCTTGAAAAAATGTGTATCTAGCTATAGTTGTATAGAGTGTTCTCTAAATGTCAATTATATTGTTGTGCTTAGTTGTGTTGTTTATATCTTCCTTATCCTTGCTGATTTTCTCCTTTGTAGGTCTATTTCTGAGAGGGAGATTTAGAATTCCCTAACTGTAATTATGATTTTGTCATTTTTGAAGAACGTTTATATACCAGTTTAATCACTTTATAATTCTTAGAATATTTAGTGGAATATAATCTTCTTAAAATTAAGTTATGATTGACATATAGCATTGTGTAAGTTTAAGGTTTACAGTGTATTAATTTGATACATTTACATATTATAATATGATTACCACCTCTATCACATCACATAACTATCATTTCTTTTTTTGAGGTGAGAACACTTAATATCTAGTCTCTTGGCAACTTTGAAGTATATAATACAATATTGTTGACCGTAATCATTATACTGTGCATTAGATCTCCAGAAGAATGTGGTTTTGAAAGTTCTTCTTTTACCATTGCAAATACCTTCCTCAGAAAGTAGAGAGTGACAAGATAACAGAAATTTGATATATTCCATATAGCTAGTGACAAAACACACAAATCCAGTGTTAGAAAAAGCAGCAAATTTTGGCCAGATGGTCTCTAGGAGTCCAAGCAAATGCTGAAGAATTAGGTCCTATGGAGTTGTTCTGGTCCATGCACCATATTATATGAAAATTGCACAGCATTTCTTAATAGACAAAGTTGACTTGACTTTCTGTGCTAAGTAAATACTGAGTAACAGTCATACTAGGGCATATAGCAAAGCAATCACTAACAAAGTTGTGAATGGAACCCAGTTTATCTAACTTTTATACTCCGTTTAATAGACTCACTGGCCTTACATTATGTAAGTTTAACTTTACCATCTCATTAAAGAGACCTCTGTTAAATTTGAAATGAGGAGGCCCTTTCAGTTTTGGGCCTTTGTGTTCCATAGCCACCGAAGACCTATAACTGAGGGAGAACCTAGGAATATTCTTCCTGGTGGTGCTATTATCTAATGAATCACAGCTGATTTTGTTGGCTAAATAATCTCAGAAGGAAGTTTTATAATGTGTCCAGGGCTCAATAATTGCTGATTCAGTACATCTTTGTATAACAGGAAAATAAGAAAGCTCTGCAGTAAGCATGTTGAACAAGGTTTTAATTAAAAGCAGTTCTACAGCTGGCAACAGACTCTGTCCTAATTTTGTGTGTTTACAAAATTCTTCAAAATATTTTAAAGTAATCTCTACCTTTACTTACTATAAAGGCATCTACAGTCTTCTTATTGATATGAATGAGAATCATTTTCAGCTCATATAATTAATAGGGTAACAAATTTACTTACATAGTATAGTCAGCCAGCAATGGGTGTGTGTTAAATAAAAAGCTCACCCTATCTCCCTAGTGTATGACCTCAGCTTTGGAGAAGATAATAGAAATGGCTTATGTAAGAGATTAGTTCCTGATGTTTATGGACTTAAGATCCACAGAATGTGTTCTTTGTTCAAAAGCAGAAATGGGGGCTTGCTCTTATGGTCAATGCCTTATTTACATGTACACATGTGACATGTTTTTAAATATGTCCTCAAGTATAAACTCTATTAGTTTAAACTATTAGTTTATAAACTCTATTAACTTCCAACTTCGATTTCACTGTTGTCTAATGACAACATTTTTTTTTCTCATCCTCACTCCTATTTATGACAAGTGGCAATCCAATATTATAAATAAAGGCTAATCAAAAACTGCAGCTTTTTCAGTTTTCAAAAAAAGAGCACTATGTATAACGTTTTATAAGCTATGCTAAATGTCCTCAATTCTCCGGTGAATTTGATAAATTACTTTAAAGGAGTTTTGTTATAAAGAAGCAAATCCCCAGGATATATATTTCTCTCATTGCCTCATCTGCTTATTTTTCACATGATTGCCCTGGGCTAACTCTTTGAGAACATCTGGGAGAGCTCTGATTACAAAATCTGAACTGTTCTGAGCACAGAGCAGTTTGTAATTCTGATTTTCTTTGTTTGTAATGCTGAATCTTGTGTTCTCAACCCTTCTTCACTCTTTTCAGATAGATACCATGTTCCAAGGTCTCTTTTAAATGGGTTAAGTAAACTTGAGTTCCATGCAGTTAGGATTTTTCATCACTTAAGGGAAATCTGATACAACAGTTTTTATTACATGTCAATTGATATCATATAGGATGAGGCAATTTAATATCAAGAGGGACAAGGGATATACTACAGGGATCTTGGGTTGCAGAGCCAATTTCTTAATTTCAGTATTACAGCACCAGGTATAGCTCCTGTAGGAATTGGTTCATACACTTACGAGGATCTTTTACTTAAAATGTCAACTTGAAATTGAAGTTAGAGACTGGATTATGCTTTATTCTTCTGTGAATCCCCTGTGCCTAACACAGAGACCAGCACACAATATCCAATAACCATTTCTTGAATTCAATTTATATACAATTGATAAACAAGTAGGCAGACAGGTTAATTGACAAATAATTATTTTCAGTTTGTGGGTTCCAGTACCATTTTAAAGATATTTGGTAAAATTTAAAGCACCAAAAGTTAAATTGATAGGCATAATTTTTAAGAATCTGTTTTTGTGTGTTAAATATGGTATTAAGATTAAAATTATCACTAGCAACTGAATACATTTCATCCTTGTACTGAATGGTATAATAATCATCATAGCTGTCACTTAATTTGGTTCTGTTCTGTATGCCTAGGATTTTAGAACTTTATTTAATAACCTCAAAGCAAACTCTGTGGCTGAGATTTCAATTCAGATATACTTGACTCTAAAACTTGAATTCTTAACCATTATTGATGGTACTAGCACTGAACTGAGAAGGAGATCAAATTTTATCCTAAACTTTGATAATAGCTCTGTGTCACAGTGGGCAAGGGATTTAAACATTTTTTACCTCTTTTTCATTTTGAAAATAAAAATGGAACTAGTTGATGTATAAAATCCTCTTTAGTTTTATACGTAAATGTTCAGTAATCATAGACAGCTGTTAGTTCATTTCAGTTACCGTTACTTCTTTCTTACCAAGGACAGCAGAGTCATGACCAGGGCAATGAGGCAGAAGCCATTCTTGTGCACTTTTAGTTGTGAATGTACAGGAAATAAGTAACTTATGAATTAAGTCACTTTTGACCTTAGAGGAAAATAAAATCTATTTAGGGCAGGAAGGGACCTAAGAATGTGTTCAGTTAAAGGCTCTGACTTTACAAATAAGGAAATTTGGGGCTTAAAGAATTTATGACTTGCTTAAATTGCGTAATTGTGTCAGAGACTGGGCTACATTCAAAATTTTACTATATTACTCTTTCTACTGTATTAAGATGTTGATATCATTTATGAAGATCTTAAAATTTAGAAGAATCAAAGCATAAGTGGTGGTACACAAAATCATAAAAATCACTGAGAACTCTGCACTCAAAACAAATCAGTTCATCTGTGCATTCAGTCCAAAAACATTCAGTGAAGTCCTCTGTCCCAAGACTGCTTACATAAGGCATGATACCTGACAACAAAGAGCTTCCTGTTTAGTGGAAGAATCTCATAAGTAAATAGACTACTACAAAAAAATTGTACTGAATTTTATGATGGAAGAAAGCAAAAGATACTTACTCCAAGATAGCACATCTTACCCATATCAGTTGGGTTAAAGCACTGATCTCCAGGCTTTTTTCTCATTTACCCTCTAAAAAGATATATTTTTTTTAAATCATGTACTCTCTTACCTATTTTAAGTTGATAATCTAAAATTTTCCATTTGCAATATATATAGTGCCAAAGGATTTTATTTATAGTATATTATAAATACTGACTTTAAAAAAGAAAACTATATTTTTTAAATGTCTCCAATAAAATTTAAATTGCAAAACAATATGTCACCCATGACCAGCCATTAAAGTACACATGAACAAGCTCTTCTTTGGCAGCCAGAAATTTTCAATCAGTCCTTTTAATCTTTGAACTCATATTTCCATTTCAATTCTTCTATTGAAGTTTTTCAAATGTAACAGACTTATACTTAAAAATATTTTTGCTTGTCCTAATATTATTTCTATAATAAAAATATTTATATAGATTATATGAATTTTTTTAAATTTAAATTACATAAATTTTAAAAGACTGAAATCCTTCCTGCTAAAATCTGGAACCAGACAAGAATGCCCATTCTCACCACTTCTATTCAACATAGTATTGCAAGCTTAGCCACAGCAATCAGACAAGAAAAATAAATAAAAGGGATCTAAATTGGAAAGGAAGAGGTAAATTTTTCATTATATGTAGATGACATGATACTCTATATAGAAAACCCTAAAGACTCCACACATACACAAAAAGTAGAACTGATGCATGAATTCAGCAAGGTAGCAGGATACAAAATTAACATACAGAAATCTGTTGCATTTCTTTACACTGACAATGAAATATCAGAAAATAAATTAAGGAAACAATCCCATTTACCATCTAATCAAAACAAACAAACAAACCTAGGAATAAGCCTGACCAAGGAGATGAAAGACTCATATGCTGAGAACTATAAAACATTGGTAAAGGAAACTGAAGATGATTCAAAGAAATTGAAAGATAGCCCATGCTCTTACAGTCAGAAGTGCTACAGTTGCGCCACGAGGTCCTTGCTCTTGGATTGGAAGAATTAATACAGTTGAAATGGCCATTCTACCCAAAGCAATCTACAGATTTAATATGATCCATATCAAATTACTCATGACATTTTTCACAGAACTAGAACAAATAATCCTAAAATTTATATGGAACCACAAAAGACCCAAAATTGCCAAAGCAATCCTGAAGCAAAAAAACAAAACTAGAGACATAATCCTCCCAGACTTCAGACAGTACCACAAAGATACAGTAATCAAAACAGAATGGTTTTGGCAGAAAAACAGACATATGGATCAACAAACAAAATCAAGAGCCCAGAAATAAACCCACACACATATGGTCAACTAATCTTCAACAAAGGAGACAAGAATATACACTGGAGAAAAGACAGTCTCTTCAGCAATTGGTGCTGGGAAAGCTGGACAGCTGCACGTGAATCAGTGAAGTTAGAACACTCCATTGCACCATACACAAAAATAAACTCAAAATGGCTTTAAGATTTAAATATAATACATGACACCATAAACTCCCTAAAAGAGAACATAGGCAAAACATTCTCTGACATAAATTGTAGCAACACTTTCTTAGATCAGTCTCCCAAGGCAAAAGAAATAAAAGCAAAAATAAACAAATGAGACCTCATCAAGCTTACAAGCTTTTGTACAGCAAAGGAAATCAAATCATAAACAAAATGAAAAGACAACCTACAGAATGGGAGAAAATATTTGCAAATGAAGTGATCAACAAGGACCTAATTTCCAAGTATACAAACATCTCATACAGCTCAATATAAAAAAAAAAATCAAAAAAAGGTCAGAAGACCTAAGTTGGCACTCCTCCAAAGGAGACATACAGATGGCCAAGAGGCACATGAAAAAATGCTCAACATTGCCAGTTATTAGGGAAATGTAAATCAAAAAACTACAATGAGGTATCACCTCACACTGGTCAGAATGGCCATTATTAAAAAGTCTACAAATAGTAAAGGAGAGGGTGAGGAGAAAAGGGAACCCTCCTACACTGTTGGTAGGAATGGACATTCTTCCCATACGTAAGGAGCAGGGGCCCAGATGAAAGTACAGGAAAAGGTATCTATATATCTATATATGAAATCATTAAAGGAAACGATATATCCCTCTCAACATTATTAAAAGAGATGTTTAAGTCAGTTAAGAGCATTGCTTGTCCTATTTTCACATGGTCTGAGTCTGAACTATTATACACAAAATACTGCATTGACTCCAACTTCATAAATATCTTTCTCTCCCTACATCACGACCATCATTGGGCTATTCTCAACTGCCTGCTTTAATGAACTTTTTATTTTTGCCTTTTAATTCATCTAAATAAAGTAATTTTTCTGAGAGTCAACACCCTCTACTTCTCGTGTTCTTTAATATCATCCTTTTCCTTAAAATCCTGTCCTGAGACGCTTAAACACCATTGTCTTCCCCGCATTCTTCTTTCACAGATTTGAAAACATACATATACTTTACATCAGATGTCAGCTTTTCTCTGTATGTTGCACATTTTCAGTACATAAATAGATTCCTCTCCAAGTTGAATCCTTCTAAGTTGAATACCCTGAAGGGTAATGGTTGTTTATAGCTAACCTATTTTGAATTGCTCTTTCCTTCATTTATTAGCCTCCTATGTGAAAACAAGCTCACTCACTCCATTTTGGTGATGTCTTGCTCCTCCACACCCAAGGTTTGCATCTACATCTTTCCCCTATTTCCTTACTTATAACCTGGAATTAGCTCAATTAAATCTTAACTAAGTAATTATTTTCTAATTTGTTCTGGTTTCCAATAAAATTAATGAGGACTTTACTTTAGTAAAGGTTTGCTAAACATCTAACATGTGTAAGACTCTGGCTAGACGTTGTCCCAGGTATAATGGTAAATAAGATGAAATTTGAATTTTCAAAATGACATCTAGTAAGAGATGGAGGAGACATATCAAAAAAAAAATCTAACACAATGTATAATGAGATTTATGTAGTAAGAGATATAGAATGCTATGAAAGCACCTAAGAGGAAGACATTATAAAGATATTTTAGCTATAGGAGGGACCTTGGTGATTATCTAGTCTAGTGGTTCTCAAATTTTAGCAGGAATAAGAATTACCTAGACTCTGCATTAAAAAAAAACAGATTGTTTGGTCCTATCTCCAGAATTCTTGATTCAGTAGAGCTGGGGTGAGTCCCCAAAATTGGCATTTCTAACAAGCTCCTGGTGATGCTGGTGCTGTTGGTCCAGGGATCACACTCTGAGGATCACTGATCTAGTTTGTCGTGTGTTCTCACTTTAGAGATGAGGAAACTGAGTCTGAAGAGGTACAAGCTACAAAAATGTGCATAGCTCATGAGTGGCAGAACTGGGATTAAGACCGAAGTCCTCTGGTTACAGTTGAGTTTTCCTTTTCTTACTGCATGCTTCTTTGGAGCAAGTCGTGGAAGGAGGAGAAAGACTTCTAAAGATTGAGGTTAATAAGAAGTGATTCCCACAGATAAAGAGCAGGGGCCCAGGTAAAAGGTACAGCAAGCACAATAATTCAGTTTAGCTGAAGGGGCGAGTGCATTGGCTAGTGCAGGAAATGTGACAGAATCGATCACTTTAGCGGTTATGTAGAGTGGACTGGGGGAGAAGGCCAACTGACAGCTGGGATGTCATAAAACTTAGTTGAGAGGTAAAAAAGACCACAACTAGCATTAAGGGAGTAACAATGAAGTAACAATTGTCTCTTTACAGTTCAGAGAGTAATCAATTCCTTTTTGAACTGTAAAGGATCCCTAATAATAAATTCAGAGTAACGAGCTAAAATTCCTGATCTCCAAAGACCTTCAGTGTAAAGGGAAAAAAAAATCATAGTTGAATTTTAAATATCAGGATTAATTCTTTATGTGCATCAGAAATATACTCTGAATATTTCAGCTTTATGATGAATTGGAATGATCACCAATTTTAAAAGAAACATTAATTTCCTAAGCCAGGTCTAACTTTTTTAAATAAATAAAATAGAACTCATATTCATGTCTTCTGGCTCCTGCTATTCATTTTGATAAATTTTTTCAAAAATTGAAAAGATAAGGACATTTAACAAATTCTAAGTTTAGAGATCTAAATATATTCTGTTTAAGGGGTTGAAAATTTTAAAATTTAGAGGCAGTTTTTAGTGAATATATTCTTCAAGATTATGCTTTGTCCAAAACTACATGAGGGATTTTATTTGAGGGGAAATTAAAGGAGGATTTGGCTCAAGAATTTAATTTCCTAAATCTTACTTTCATTCTTTTTTTTTACCCACAGAAGGTCAGCACAAAATATCACAATTAGACTCATCTGGCATTATTTCCTACAGAAAGACTAAAAACTAAAGGATTTGTTGTATAGCTAAAGCATATTTATTGGGGTGTAAATTCATGCCTGTGGGATGGTACCTTAATATTCTCTCTCAAAATACTGGATATAAGAATCCAGGGGAAGTCATGAGGCTGGAATAAGTACCTCTGATGTTTCTTGCATTAATGGATTATTTTCAACTCTTCCAAAAAAATCAGCAAAATTAATACCATTTCCACTTGCTCCAAGGATTAGACTGTGCCGTAAGTCATCCATTCTAACTATCCATCAGGACAGCTGCTCCCACATAGTTGCTGATGCAACTCATACCACGTGGATCCCATGGTCATTTCTGCACCCACTTTGCTATGAAGTGGGTCTCTTGGTTGAACACTATTATGTATGACAGTCTCTGTTTATACATCTGGCACTATACAAGCCCCATAGTTATGCTGTCTGAGGCTCTGTGGAGAGAAAAAGCAAACTGATATCTGGAATATGTATTTATTCCTGTGAGGATAAACACTGGCCCTTCTAGCATGAAGGGGGCCCAAAACAGATGCCACCAGTTGGTCTCCTTGAAGAACAGTGCCTTACCAAGATCTCAGCATTGGTTTCTGTGGCTGGCGGGTTGGACATTCAGAGATGTCTGTGTCTTACTAAATGGAAATCCATTGGGCCAATGCACAGCTTCTATCTCTGCCACCATGGCTACTCTGTCCACGTACCCACTGTGTCACTTCCAGGATCTCAGAATACAAAGGCTGACTGAATCATTTTGTCTACTCAGTTTTCAGTGCCTCTCCAGCATGAATGTGTTCTGATGGATTTTAATATGCAGTAACAAAAATCTTCACACCAGTGAAAAACAAGTGAATTGCACAAAACCATATGGTGAATCACAAACATGGCCTCTTTAATGGTAGCTAGAAGTCGAGCTCTATCTCTGCAGGGAGGTGAGGAAAAGAAACAAAAGAATTGTCCATCCTGGCAAGATAGGTGCTAGCACTTTGTACTCTTGGGAAGATAACCTCTGTTTCATAAACATTCATTGCTTTCAGTTCTAGGGATAGAAAGAGGAATATTATCTCCTTTCTCTTGCTATTTAGGCTTGTGGGGAAAGACCAAATTTTTGGTAATTACTTCTATGTGCTCTGTGCATAATACACCATGTGGTATATACTATGTCACAAATAGTAATGGTGTGCAACTGAATGCCCACACGCCCTTGAAACAAACCTGCATAGGGGATTTTTCTGGGAACAGACTGAGGATGAGCACTACTGAATCTATAATAGTAAGCATTTTATTGACTCCGTAGCATCCATTTTATCCCATCCCACCTCTGTTATATAGGATGTATTTGATTAAGGTAGAACTGACCCCACCCTCAGGTAAAAGTAGATCCTAATTGATATGAACCAATCAGTGTAATTTTATCCCCTTCACCTCAGTAATAACCTGCAATAACCCAGGCTTAGGTCAAATAGGCTGAAGCCCAGATTCTAAACAAAAACGATCTGCTTATATCCAGTCGGACGGAAGTTCAGAACTATTATTTGACTGGGAAAAAAGGTCTCTCTCTCGGTGGTGTGATATGCAGAAATGAGGTTGAAACTTCTGTACGCCATTTTTCTACCAGGAAGGAGGCCAGCCTGAAGACTTAGCTCTCAGATATCTGCATGTCTAACTCTTTCAAGTCTTAGGTTTAAGCCAGTAAAACTCCATCACTGGTTCTAAGCGTGAGAAAAGAAGTAGGTTGGATTACAACAAACTTTAAAGCAGCATTTCAAAATTCCAGGATCAAAATGAACAAGGAGACTACTGGATGATCAGTGCAGGCACAAGCCATGCAGACATAGAAGTAGAAGAAAAAATGCTGTAAGAATGAAATAGGAAGTTTAAAACTGTAATCTGGCTGTTCTCAAGCCTGAATGTTCCCCTTTGGTCCCTCTTAGGGTCTTGGTAATTGTCAACTGTCAGCAGTAGGAATCTTGAAGAGGGAAAACAGGAAATCTTAAAAATTTGAGGCAGTGTGGAAGAGGAGAGAGGAAAAATAAGAGAATACAATTAAGAAAGAAAATGAGAAACAAGAGACTATTGAGTTATTTAAGTATACTTCTGTAATATATAGAGATGGAAAAATGACATAAGAAATAAAGATAGAAAATTTTATAATGAACATAGAAAGACACTTGCTCTGCTCCTCTTTGATAAACTTCCTCTTAAATTTCTCCAGTAGCTATTTCAAATCTGTCACACCTCCAAAAGCCTCATTCAATCCATAAATAGTCCACTCTAAGCAAATTATTTCTCCTACCACAGAAATGTGAGACCATCAGGGACCAAATGACTCAGCATTCTACCATTCTAATTACAATAGCTTCTCCATCCACAAGAATATTTTTTCCCTTCTCTCAAGTCTCCAAAAGGAAATTCCCCCTATCTGTGTTAAGGCTAAAAAAACCCCATTTACACTTTTCATCTCTTCTCTAAACCTTGGTTTGTTTTTCCTTCAAATTTTATTTTCTATAAATCCTTCCTTTCAGCTTAGATATACGCTTAATCTCTCCATCTTTGAGCAATTTCTCCAATACATTCCATTGCTTTCTAGATAGTTTTTGGAAAAAAAAAAATTTACACTTCCTTCTTTTAGTCATACAGTATTGTGGAAGCAGCTCTGGCAGATAATAAATGATCTGATGACCAAATCCAATGGACTTGGTCTCATTATGACATTTTATTTTTTAGTTATTCCTTCTTTTAGAAACTCTATGCCCTTGGTTTCTCTGCCGTTTTCTTTTGGTTTTCTTCCTATGTATATGATGCATTTGTTGGAAATGTTTTGCCTGCTATTTAAATTTCTATGTTTCTGACTTCAAATCTTTCTCAGTCTCATCTTCTCGCCTAGGAAACCTGAACCCCCAAAACCTATATGCAGGTGCCTTTCAACTTTGTTATCTCTACTTTAGACTTTTCTGCAAAGTGCCTGACCCACAGAAACTATTGCCTATTTGCACTAAAATATCTCACTAGAAGTTACATTTCTCTGCTCGTCTCTGATCTCTTGTCTCTTATTTCCTCACTTAAGTGGCATATACTCTCCTAACCAAGATACATGGGAATCAAGTCAACAACTACCCTTCGTTAGTGGCTAAGTTTTTACCATCTCTTGTATGTACTACTGGAATAGTTCCTTATTCAACTAGTCTTACTTGCAGTCTTACCCTCTTCCGTCCTTTCCTCCACATGCTGCCAAGAGGGATATCTCTAACAAAAGTAAAATATAAGTCTGAACATGTCATTTCCTTGTTTAAAAATTCCCCCAGCAGCTTCCCATCACCTGCAGGATTAAAACTAAATTATTGCTAAACGCCTTTAGCTGGCATACAAGAACCTGCATGTTTTGGTTCCTGTATACTTATCTGCCACATCTAGCTTATTAAGTCTCTGCATAAAGTTCTTCACTTAATGATGCTTCAAGTTTTGAACTTTCATGCATGCTGTTCCTTCTGGTCAGACTGGCCTTCTCTTTCTTGTTCAACTCTGGAATTTTCCTGTGTGTCCTTCAAAACCCAGCTAAATAATATCCACTCAAAGAAATGTGATCTCTATCCTGAGACAAAACTCCATCCCTCCCCCTGCTTCCAGTATATTATCACTGTATCTTAAGCCTACTTCTATTCTTGTACTTTTCACAAAATACTGCAATCTTTTTTCACTCTTTCTCCTCTGTTAGTTCATAACCTCTTGAAGGTAGAGACTTCGTCTTATCTAGTTTCTTTTCCCTTCACCTGGAACAGGCTGATTCATAGTTCCTCTCAACCTCTGTTTGTTCAAATGAATTGGATTTCAATATATACAAGATTTTTTAAGATAACATGTTATATGAATGCATTCAGCTTAGTAAAAAATGAGAGAAGCTGCCTACTAATGGGTTACTTAGGAACTTTGATTATTATGTCATATTTGTGGCTCAGGGAATATTTTATGTAAGCTTCCAAAGAAGCTTTTGTGTAAGCTTCAGATGATAGGAGAACATGGATTTATTTTGGAGGTTGTACAATTACAAAATATTAGAACTTCTTCCACGTAGTGGATCAAGAATGAAGACCTCTGTTCCTTATTTTCAGTAATGCAACAATGGATGAAGCCACAGCTGGGTCCTGGTAAAAGGATATTAGGATATGTCAGTGGTTTCAGGCAAAGTAGCAGCTGGATTAAGAGTTTTAGCTTGGAATAAGTGAAGGAAAGAGAGCTATTATAAGGGCAAGATAATATATATATAGCCTAGACACCAGGTATTGTTTTAATCTATTGACAGTGAGCAATTTTGGTGGAAAAAGGGACTAACTAAAGACATTCTACAAAATGTGGCTGCAGAAGTATAGATGAAATGAGTTAAGCACAGAACATTTTTACTTTATATAATAAAAGTATTGGATTTGGGAGTGACTTTTAACTAAAACTTGATAGAATTTTGGTATTACTGAAAGTAACCAAATAATATATAGAGAGGCAAATAGAAATTAAGGACTTTCCCTTAGAGTTGAGAAAGTAGAGGTTTGGACATTTAAATGAGTATAAATTGTGAAATATCACACTAAAAATGACACCTGTAATCAAGTTCATTTTCTACAGTCACCCTCTAAAACCTTTTCCTCTTTTAGGTCACTTCTCTACCTGGTGAGTCTTGTTGGGGGCAGAGATGGCCTCCAGTAGAAATGAAAATTTATTTTCCCAGACACAATCTTACTAGATTTTAACTCAACTCAAAGATGCAAAGAAGCAGGCAGGACTGGTGGGGCAAAAATATTTGCAAATGATGCGACCAGCAAGGGACTATCAAGATGATCAAATTATTTTTAGAAATGAGAGTTCCCAAGCACACATGTGGGAGGGCCTGAGCTCCTCCCACAAGCCTGGGTCCTGAGGGCCACATCTCCAGGCCTCAGAGTTCTGGAAGTGTAAACAGTTCAGTGCCTCACAGACTCCGCTTCCTTGGGTAGTGGTCTCAGGTATCCTAAGCCTACCTCAGCCTGGTACTTGTCTCGTGTTGTCCGGAGTTGCACAAATCATGAATCAAATGATGATCTTCACATTTTTTTGGACTGGAAATGATTTCTTCGAAATAAGTACTATTCAAAAGTCTAATATGTAAAAGAGATAAGAGTGTCTTCTCTGCTGGATGGAAACCTGTGGGATCTCACAACCTTGCTCTCTGCCCCTTTCCCCTCTTGATCACATCACACCCTTTGACAATTCACCTTGAAACTTCTAAAAATTTAGAGAACGAAAGTTTCTAAACCATCAAGTTTCGAAGAAATGGAATTTCATAGCAAAAGTCAGAGACTGCTTGAGGAGGAGATATGATGGAGGAACTCACACTAACGTACATTTGATTTCTAACTGAGCTGTATTAAAGACTCTTAGAATCACCTAATCTATACTGTGACACAGAGAGGAGAAAAGAAACAAATATGATACATATATAAAAAGTTTACGGGAACTCATTAAAATCAAGAAGGAAAGAGAAAAAAATATGTGTTATAATTTGCTGGCTAAAGATATATTTAGATACAAAATGAAGGTAATAAATAATAAATACCAAGATACAACTGTGAAAAGTTTGGTACCCCTGGTTATAGAATTAAAAGCATAGGCATAAACAGATGTCTGTTGTTTTTATAATAAAATCATCTGTGATAATTATAAGCGAAGTTATACTTTTTAATGCTAACAATGTATAACATAATATAATGAGTGGATCTTTGACTTCTTTGTGTTCAAAACACTATGGAGAATACACTAAGCTATCAATGGGAGGATTTTAGTGCCAGACCACCCAGGAGCTCATTGGACTCAATGAAGGGTGTGTTCTGTTTGGATGGTATGAGCGTGTTTTCCGGGAGAAAGAAGTTTTCAGAGTGTGATATATTAAGCTATACACATATGCCCTGAAGCATGTAGTGAGTTCAAGCATGTTTATTCGCTCTTCTATGCCAAACCAGGCAGGGCGAGATGTTTCTAAATCTCCTTTAAAGCAGTAACTCACAGTGCTTTCCTGGGAAGAATTCTTTGCGGAATGGTGACTGAGGGACTCAGTTTACTACCTGGGAACCAACCAACACTAGCTATAGATTAACCCATTTTTTTCCCTTCACAGTAAGTCTCCGTTGTGCTTCTCTTTAATTCTAGATGTGAGGAGACTAAAACATGAGTGAAAAAGAAATTGAACCTAGGTGTCACTGATGATAGGCAGGGATAGGAGAAATGAGTTATCTCATGATGTTAGGAATAATTTCCACTTATAAAAATAGGTATGTGTATGTGTATATTTATATGAAGTTTGCACCATGTTGCCAAGTGATGTCTGAGGCACAGTTGAGGTGCCTACTTTCTAGTAGGGCGAGACAGTCAGTAAATAGGGAAACAAACAAGATAAACTTCGACTGAAATAACTGGTACAGAGAAGATACACTGGGTGATATACTAGTAACTAGGAAAGGGTTTTCTCTCATTAAGTGTTTTAATTCATTTAATTAATTGAATTTTATCTTTCTTATAAAGAGTGTTGCCAGGGAGGGCTTTTCTGAAGAGGCGCTGTTAGAGCACAGTGCTGAGTGAAGTTTCTTGTCATGTGAAGTTCTAGGGAAAGAGTAGTTCAGGCAGAGGATCAGTGTATGTAAATCTCTGAGCAGGAAACAGCCTGTTAGTTTGAGGGAAGAGTATGGAATGCAATGAGTAAGGGTGGATAATGGTGGGAGCTGCAGAGAGCTGGGCAGAGGTCAGACTCTGCCTGGCCTTTTAGGTTATGATAAAGAGGTTGAGTTTAACTCCAAGAAAATTTGGAAGACACCTACAGGTTGTAGAAGAGAAAATGACCTAGCCTGGTTGGCTCTGTAAAAGAACACTTTGGATGCTGTGTGGAGAATGAAATATGCTGGTGGGATGTATGGGAGAAAGATTAACTAAAGGCTAGTGCTTGCTGTAGGCTCCCTGAGAAGGCATATTCCAGAAGCACTTTGGAGGTGAGACTGATGAACTTTCTGACAGTTTAAATGTGGCAAAGGGGGCAGGAGTTCCAAAGGGGAAGGGGAGGGCTCTAGAATAACCACACTTTTGGCTTAAACAACTGTCTATATTTGTCTTCCATTTAATGAAATGGGGAATGGCATGGCATGGCAAGTTTGTGAAAGAAACCAAGAGTTCTCTGCTAAGTCTGAGATATTTCTGAAACATCTAAATCAAAAAGCCAAGTATACAGATGACACACATGCAGGCTTTTTCATACAGCACTTGTGCAGCTAAAGCATTACACAAAGACACACAATGGCATATCCTTAGAGGTGGCACTCTTTAAAAACTCTACACAAACGACTAAGGATATGCTAGATGCATCATTGCTATGATTTAAGTCCAGATTCCAAGTCTCAATACCCAAAGTATCTTCCAAATCTAAAATTCACCGACAGTGGGCATGACTTAAAACATCAGACTTTTCCTCCCTTTAAGCATTCTAATCTATAACATGTAGTATATTTCCATTATGTCCAGTTGGAGATATTTTACTACTTGCCCTTCACCTCAGGTGGCCTGCCGGCTGTTATTTGCAAAAGATTAATCCTGGGGGTTATATTACATAAGACTATTCTTTATTTGACCTGAAACATTCCTTCACTCTTAAAAGACAGACAGGATGTAGCCTAATAGGAAAGGGTTCACAAAGCTCCAGCTCCAGTACAGCTGGCGTCCATTCTCTGCTTGTTGCTGCCAACGAGGCTGAGAGATGGCTGCTGTCCTGTGCAAGGCAGACTCTGCAGCTGGGAAGGTGCAGTTCTCTGGGAATAGCCTCTATTTGGGCCCCCGAGGTGGGTGGCATGTTTATCTTTCCCCTTGAAAAACAAAAGGTCAACTAGGAACACATGTTTCTATGACAGCAATAAATTCAGAGGAGATGCTAAGTCCCAGCAAGTGTGGACATCAGGAAAGAGGGAGAGAGAAGTCGGCCCCATTCCAGGGGATAGGTCTTGATAGTACATTGAGTTACTTTTCATTTCAACTTAATTCCCACCTGAATTTACACAAGATGAAAGGCTTCAGTGAAGAAAATATGTGAATAAATGAATAATGCTCCAAAGATTGTAGTCTGGGCGGTCTTAATTTGGTCTTAGTGATCCTTTGTCAGTAAGCGACGCTATTGATTCTCAAATGGGTATCTTACTTGTTAGTACCGGAAATGACTTAGTCTGGTCTGCCTCTGCCTTTATTGAACAAACACATTTGTAAACACGTGATTCAAAAAAATTTTATTTTGTTGTTTGTTTTCAGTTGTCTAACCTATTTTATCCTGCCACAATTTTGCTATTTTTCTGTACATGGGCACCAAAATATGAGATGTGGAACATTTCATCAATCTCACATAGTAAGGTGGAAGGAGGAGAAAAACAAAAACAAAAGCAAATGGAAAGAAAATCCTATTCAGAATTCTTAATATTTAAAAGGAACAGACAGAGTAGTAGTGATAATCATGCAGAAAAATAACATCTCTAGAAGAGTATTCTGTGTCATTGATTGTAATGTATAAAAATGGACTCCAGGGAGTGTTACAAAACGTTCTCTAAACTGTCATAGGAGTAGAAGAAAAAGATACCAAATAGAATTTATTTTTATTTAAAATATCACAAATCTAAAGGGTACTTATTGTAAATTATTAAAAAAATTCATAGGCACATGAAGAAAAGGTGAAATTCTCTTCACTGCTGTCTCTTCATTCCCACTGTAGAAAGGTAATCTCTGTTAGAAGTTTGTTGTGTATTTATCCAGAGTTGGTCCATCGCACTTTAAGGGGACTTGGAGAGGCGGCAGTTTGAGGTAGTGGAAAAGCACCAAGATGGAAAAGTCACTTCCCAGGTCTGCCGCTCTGTGGCTTTTGGAGAATCAATTAACTTCCTTGGGACTCTGATTCCTGACGTGTAAAATGATGTGGCTCTTGGGAAAGGTGGGGTGAGACTGACCACCAACCATGGGGTACTGAAAGTTGGTAAAAGCTATTTTGACAATTTTGTTTGTCAAAATGACTAGGAGAGCCTCCTAATGTTCAGTTCCCTGAGAACAAGGATGCCAAGCGTTTCCAAAGCACAATAAAGAATTTTCTCAGTCTGAATCTCCAAAGTAGACTCTACAAGGAAAAAGCTAGAGCATTACTGAAGTCTCTTCCAACTGACAAGGCCTGGCATAGAACAGTTACTGGTGATATCGACCAATACCAACCCGTATTGGCTTACCAAGTGAATTTCCTACCTACAAACAAAACTTTTGTACGTACCGTAAATGTTATACTGACATTAAACTGGTTTCTTTTGTGTTCTAATTCAATATTAAAGTCACTTATGTTTATATTTTATTATTTATTTCGAGGATCTCTCAGCAAGCATTTTGCTTCTTTTGCATTATGAAGATAGTCTGCTATCTCCAACCAGTTGTTTTGATTATTTTGTTCCTCCCTTTTTTCTTTTGGTATTATGTGCATCTCATTAGTTTTTTTTTTTAAATAGAAGTTTGCCTCTTTTATCATACATGCAAATATCAAAGAAAACGTTACTATACGTATTAAATGTATACTACAGCCTAGAAGCCTCAAAGCCAATGTTGCATTCAAGTGATTTTTAAATGATTATTTAATATTCAATTATTTTCTAAAAGGCTCCACAGGAGCCCAGTAGTCAAACCTCCCTATTAATTTTATTTCAAGAAAGCACTATTTCTAAACTGGCCTAATAATAAAAATTGTAATAATCAGGAGGTCCAGAACAATACATTTGTATAATGTAAATGGAAATCTATCGCTTATTTCTTCTAATGCCATCACAAGAATCATCTTGTGTGATCTTCACAACAAATTTGAGAGGCTGAGTATAGGCCAAGTACTGTTATTTTAATTTTATACTGAAGGAAGGATAGGTTAGTACAGGGTTAGCTTGACATACAAAGCCTCTTCTTATACCAAATTCATTTTCTTTAAGAGTTTAAAAAATGCCACTGTGAACTTTTCTTTTTTCTTTTTTCCAAATATACTTAATCTGGCAAGATTCTTTCACACAGTGATAAATAGCATTTGTTATCTTTAAGGGAAAGCCAGCCAGTCTCCTTCCTAGTCTTGAGGTAAACAGAAGGCTGCCTGCTTGCCTTGGGTCTGCTCTTGCTAATTAGAGAATCTGTGGTCTGTTTCACTTTAAGGACCTTCTGGAAAACAGTAGTTCCTTTTTCCCTCAACCTTCTACACAGCTCTGTGTTAGAAGCAGCTTCTTGAATGCTCCTCGCTTGCACGGGGATGGCAGTGAGAAAATCCCTAAGATTCTGGGGTCTCAGAGAGCAGGGGGAAGAGAATGTCTGGATGAGGAATGAATCCATATATGGAACAAAAGCCTGAATTTTCATTCCTATTCCAATTTAAACTAAAACAAGGATTAAGCAAAAATCCTCTGATTTAATGTAAATACCTCTTCCTAGTTCTTTAGTTTAAAATCCTGAAGATCAAATACAAAATTTCTTTTTCTCACTGACTTCTACTCAAGCCCCACTACAATTTGTTTAGCCAAGAGTAAGATATTAAAGTTTGAGTTTTCACAGCCCAGTTTCCTTCCCATTTCAGCTAAAGAATTCAGTATTGCCAAGAGACTTCTGGCCACTTTTATGTAAATGAAGGTTGTAGCAGATCAGAGGGTAGAATAAAGGCAATGGAGGAAAAATTCAAGATTAACATAAGCAAAAGTCAACGAAAGTTGGGGGCAGATCAGAAAGAAGAGACATTTGGGAGAGCTACTTCTTTGTGGGAGATATTTTAAAATAAGAGATATGATAAAAGGACATATATTAGAAGATTTTATTAAGCGTTAAGAATATATTTTCCATCTCTTCCTTTTTGGTAATTTCAAGAGAGACCTTAGTAAAAATGCAACTTGGTTTTAACTATTTCTTGGTTGACAGGCTGTTTGTTTGAAAGTGATGTTGACACTAGATAATGAGAAAGCTAGTTTCTACATACATTACATTAAAGGTTGACATTTTCTTCATGGAAAAGTCATCAGTGCATTCACACTCATTCAAAAATGTTAACTGCCTACTCCCCAGAGCTGAAATTTTTCCACGTAACTACTATCCAGCAACAACAAGAAGGAAAAGAAATGATGAGTTACAAATGCTAACCACAAATATGTCTAGATTCATTCTTGGTTATTTTTACTTAAATCTCCTTGAATATTTTTATTATTTTTCCAGTTTTATTGAGATATTATTGACATATAACATATGTATGTTTAAGGTGCACAATATGGTGATATAATACATGTATATATTGTGAAATGATTACCACAGTAGGGTTTATACCTCCATTTCCTCACATAATTTTATTTTTTTGGTGGTGATAACATTTAATATCTACTCTCTTAACAACTTTCAATTATATTATGTATGAATATTTTTTATTTAATGTTCCTTAACATTTCTTTTTACCCTCTGAAACTTTTCTTGGTTTGATATTCACTCATATAGTGAAAAATGTGAAATTTGAAAAATAAGAACTGCTCATGTTTTTCAAGTTGATTCAATATTTGAATATCCACCTTGTTTGCAGAATGTGGAAGATATAAAGGCTGAACATAAAACATTCACTGCCTTTAATAAGGAAATGTTATACAAATACACTGGCACACATCATATATAATTAATTAAGGTAAATACCTGTTTCACATGCTAACAGAAGTCTGGACAGAGAGGAGAGCTAAAACAAGCCCCACCCCTAAAATTGTGTTGTTACTTCCATTTATTATCCACTGAGTCCTGAAAGAGTTTGGGACAACAAGACACATACCCATTTCCTGCTTACTTTATGACTTTATATTAAAGAATCATCTTTAGATCATTAAGTGTGTCTACAATATGAATTATTTATTTCTCCCTGAAGTCACATACGCTGACCAGAAGTCTCTACTATCCTAGGAATGATGTGGTTTTCAAGCACCACCATTTCTCTTAAGAAAACTTCCTGGAACTTAGGAAAATTGGGTAGAAACTCTTCAAAGTCCTCTTAGTATCATTTCTTGTCCTGTCCAGGTCATTGTTTTTCGCCAGCATTTTTCACATCTTTCCCTTCAGGCAGTTTGATAAATTTTTGCTTTTATGCTTGCTCATGGCCCCTCTTCTGAAAAATGAAATTAAACTCAAAAGATAGTTACAATAGTGATTTCTGTAACTGGAACCAAGCCAAGGCTATATGTGTTTTATATTCAGACCAGTTATGAAAATTTGGCATCACCTGTGTCTCTCCTTCCAAATCTGTGAATACATATGATAAGTGATTAGTGTGTGTGGTTTTAAAAATAAAACCTTAGAGGCTAAACCACAAAATATCTTTTGTGAAGTTGACACATCATTGAGTATTTTGTAACTGACTCACTGTCAGTCATCAACAGAATCTCCTACCTTTAATTCAGACCCTCTGCCTTCATTTTGTTACTTCAATTGAACTACATCTTCCCTTTGAGGTCACTGCTTACTTGGCAGCCGTCACAAGTGGTGGCAGTTTTTTCTCCCACATCCTTCATCAACCCTAGACTGGCTCTTCTCTCGCCTAATCATTCCAATTGGGTGTCTTCTCTTCTTTTTCAGAAGCTGCTCATCTCAGGCCGCTCTCCCTCCCTCGCTCCATAAAAACATCCTCTGTCAAATGTCGTGTCATCAGAATACTACACCAATTTTTTGTTGTTTACATCTACCAAGCCCTGGGTCACTCCATTCATTTCTTAAAAGAGTTTCCTGGCTCAGTCATTCTTTCCAACATTACTTATGTGATCATATGTGATGATTTCAACAGCCACATAAATAATCCTTCCAATTTTCTGGCCTGTTCCCTGACATCCATTTCTTCCTTCTCCTTGTCCTTCACTCTACCCCAGCCAATAGTCTCCCACAGTCACACTTTAGAGTTTGTCATTATCAGTACATGCCACTCCTTCTTGATTTCAATTAGCCCCCTTTGACCTCAATTCCCCTGGTGTCCCATCTCTAGCAACCCTACAACTAAAAGCCCTATGAACTTCTCACTGTTCCCACCATGTCCATGCTCCTCATTTAGTTTAGACTTCATTGTCAACATGATAATCATTACTTGACACATCTTTTCTTTTTTTAAATTGAAGTATAGTCAGTTTACAATGTGTCAATTTCTGGTGTACAGCTTAATGTTTCAATCATACATATACATACATTTATTCCTTTTCATATTCTTTTTCATTATAGGTTACTACAAGATATTGACTATAGTTTCCTGTGCTATATTAACACATATTTTCAACTCCATTGTCCTTTCTCCCTTCATCTCACCTGGCTAACCATACCCATCACCTTGGTTAAATCCCCTTTTCCACCTCCTCAGTACGTGGATCCACATAATTAAATATGCTGGAGGAAAATACAAAAAACATCTTAAGTGGGTCCTGAATGATGGCAGCAATTATATCACACTCCCCTAGTTATTTACTTTCTGACCACTTCCAACCTCTGAAACTCTCCCTCCACCTCATTCTTAGATGGTGCCTTTGGGTCCTGTTCCCGTGAGACAGTAGAGGCAATCAAAAGCCTACATCCACAAGTTCTCACCACTTCATCTCCCCATTTACCTGTCTGTATTTGCTTTTATTGTTACGGAAATTCTATTACTGTTCTCAAGACAAACCCCTCAGTTTATTGGCTAGTCATGGGCATTTCTCCAGCATTTGATCCCTACCTCGTCAACATTTTCATTTTTTCCTTCTCTGCTGGGATATTCTGTTTAAATTAAAAATATGCTATAGACTTTCACATCTTAAAAATCCCCTTTGATTTCACATCCTCTTCCAGATATCACCCCACTTTTCTGTTTCTCTTTATAACATTAGTCCTCAAAAAAGTCTCTGTTGGCTATTCTCATTTGTCTTCTTCTTCCTTGAATGCATTCACCCACCACCATCACCACCACTACTCCACCAAATATTTTCTTGATATTTTGGCGACTGATTTTTTTTTACATTATTAAGCCCAATGATGCATGAATTGGTGCTCA
This sequence comes from Camelus dromedarius, assembly GCF_036321535.1. NCBI lineage: Eukaryota > Metazoa > Chordata > Mammalia > Artiodactyla > Camelidae > Camelus > Camelus dromedarius. The sequence continues at coordinate 28,233,057 of NC_087446.1, forward strand.
ATTTTCATAATCTGTTAGCATCTTTTCACATGACTGATTATTCTCTCCTCTTGTTGAGATCATTTCCTCACTTTTCATGTTTTATTTTACTTAAATTTCTGGCTATACCTCCTCACTGCTTTGCTAGTTATTTTTTATTGCAGTGACCTCTAAATACTGGAGTGCTGCAAGACTCAGACTTAGTCCTCAGATCTTCTTTTACTTTTTCCACATTCACTCACTAGGATATTTTATCATCACTGTAAAAGCATCTATATGCCCAAATTTTAGCTGTAGGCCAGAGCTCTCTCTCAAAACCCAGACTCCTATACCTGATTGTTCTCTTGACCCATCTGAATGTCTACTAGGCATCTTAAACTTAGTATGTCCAAAATTTAAGTACCAATCTCCACTTCTCAAAAATTAAATTACAGATAAAAACTGCTTCTGATACAACTTTCCTCTTATCTGTAAATGGCAACTTCGTTCTTCCAACAGTTCAAACCGAGTCATTCCTGACTTCCCCTTTTCTATCACATCCCACATCTATCTGTCCTTTCAAAATACAGACAGAATACCATGACTGCTCACTATCTCCATGGATACCATTATGGCCCAAACCACCATCCTATCCTATTTGGTTTATTAAAAGAGCAAGATCTCTTTTCTATTTCTATTTTCTCTACTTACACCCATTCCACCCTTATAGTTTGTTCTCCACACAGCAGCCAGAGTGATCCTGTTAAAGTATAAGTTGTATATCATGTGTCTAGAGAGGCCATTGAGTCCTAGGAAATTGCTAGAATCTCTTTCCTGTTTCACTGGCTAGATGAAGATGGCAACCAGGCTCCAGAGGATGGTGGGTGCAGACTGGGTCCCTGGATTATCAAACAGAGGAAGATCATACACCAAAATTGAGGAAAACCATATGCCAAAAAGGAACACCTGCTTTGGATGACTATATAAATCTACTGGATTTGAGAAATTTTACATCGTTGAGTCAGTTTGTTCCAGGAGTTAGCTATACTCTAATTAATACAGATCATGTCATTTTTCTTTCATAGCCCTCCATGACATACAACTTCATCAGAATAAATGCTAGTCGCTTACAGACCCTACAAACTCTGGCTCCCTTCTATCTCACTGACCAAATCTCCTATAACGACTAACCAGCTCCAGCCATGCTAGCTTCCTTCCTGTGTCCCAAACACATTAAGCACAACCTCACCCCTGGGGCTTTGCATGTGCTCTTCTCTGCCCTTAGAAATACTCTTCCTCCAGGTATCTGACAGCAACCTTCTTACCACCTGCAGGTCTCATCTACTTTATCAGAAGCCTCCCTCACATTCTTTCTCAAACAGCAACTCTCCCCCACCCCTTGCACTTCCTGTCCCCCCCATCCTACTTTGTTACATTTTTTTCATGCTACTCAAGACTCTGACATATTATATGATTTACTTGTGCATTTGTTTATGAATGTCTCCACTCATATTAGACTAGAACCGCAGAAAGGAGGTGATGTTTGGTTTGTTCACTGTTAGAGCCTCATCTACTAAAATATATAGCGTACATATTATATCTATATAGCATATATGTGCCACATAGTAAACATGGAGTGTACACTGGTGAATGAATTATTTATTGCCCCTCCTTTGAAAAGCGAGACATAATATATATTTGTGATGAAATCAATTCAATATTTCAAACTTGATATAAAGTTATGATACTTATAGAAATAGATCTAACCTGGACTTATGACTATCTAAGATATTCTTTACTTGGATTCAGTTGGTTATGTATTTGTCCTTCACCCTGCGAATCCTGAGCCCAGATTTTAAATGAAGTGCTACTTTAATGATGTCAGACATACAGGAGAATGATTTCAGCATTTTTGCCAGTCTATCCTGTTTATAATATATCTGGTTTATAACTAAAATTTTGTCAGGTTTCTTTGTTTGTTTTGGCCTTGCCTTCTTAAAGAAAATAGGGCTGATTTTCTCAGAAGAAAACCAAGCATATACCTTTGTTCCTAGGAGAGTATCTCTTATCAAAGTCAATAAAACAGGTTTTACTTTGAAGTTGTCTCCTCAGGTGAAGAAAAGCATGAATTCCAGGATTACATACTCACTCTGTAATGAAGCCATCACTGTCTGTGTAACCCACATCTATGTGGACTCAAAGGAACACACCATTGCCTTTCTCTGTTTCTGAGTATCAGGATGTATGCATCGCTGTGGGGCTTGTCAACCACTGCAAACTCTCAACAAACAATAAATCCTTGGTATAACAACTGTTAGCCATCATTAAAATAATAATAATAATAAACTTTAACATCAAATTTCTTAGTTTAGTCAACAGAAATACTGCTTGTCTACTTTTAATTATGCATTAGATGTGGCTTAAAACTACAGGAATTTGGTTACTATGATGTATTTAACCATCTTTTGGCCAATGGTTGCTATTAAAATTCAACTCTAAAATCACAGCTTAGTAATAAGTTCTAGAAGGAAATGAAACATATTCCCCTCCATCTCTCTGAATATTATATAAAAATAAAAACAACCACAAGAGCAATAATAAGATTTATTATTTTATGAACTGGAATGGTACCCCAAGAACGGTGTTAGTTTTTTATTTATTTATTGCCACTAAAATAGTTTTCCTGGACTACAGGTGCAAGAATGTGCTGGGTGAGTGTGGGCAAAGGGCCAGAAGAGAACTTCAAGCTTAGTCAAGCGACAAATCACTAAGGGATGTGTAAGCCACAGCTACATTAAGGACTTTGAATTTTATTTGGAACAGAAGGTAATCATTGCTCATTTTCTTTCACTTCTTTTTTTCTACCCCACTCTTTGCTCTTCTTCTTTATCTTCTCTGCTTTATTTTTCCTCCTCCTTTCTTTCCCCTCATGTCTTCCTTCTCTCCTTATATTTTATTTAAGCACAAGAAGTATCATTTGTTCATTGAAGAAATCTTTATTGAACACCTAGTACATGTAAGATACTCTGCTAGATTCTAAAAAAATTTGCTCTGGAAGACAGACCTAAATCCATCTCTCATAAAAGTTAGAGTCTGGTGAACAAGGTTGACATGTTCAGGAAACTGAAATAAACCCAGTATGACAAAGTTAAAAGCAGGGAAATGTCCAGAGATGAGGTCAGAGAAAAAATCAGGAGCACATCACAGGGGGTGTTGTAAATCAGATCAGGAATTTCAGTCTTTATGCTAAGAGCAATGGGAAGCCATCAAAGTATTTTAAGCTTGGAGATGATACGATTTGTGTTTATGAAAGATCACACTGGCTTTGTGTGGAGAATCAATTGGTGGAGGAGAAGAACAGATAAGGAAACATCAATAAGATTCTATGGCTATAGTCTCTGTAAAAAAGATGGTAACTTGGAACAAGGTGGTGGTGATGGTAGGAGAGGCCAGTATTGCAGGAGGTGGTAGAGGTGAGGAGGAGATGGAGGCATGGTACTCTGTTTGAAAGAAATTTGAGTGGTAAACACATCAGAAATTGTGGTCTAACTGTACCCATAAAAATAATTAAATAAGCAAGCACTTCCTCCTCCAGCTTCCAGAAAAGTAGCTGATATCTTTTTTATTTTTAAATTTCCTCTCCTTTTATTCGCACTTCTTAATATGGTTTCCATTCCTCTATGCCACTAAAATGGTTTTTAATAGGGACTCAAATAACCTCAGTAACGTTCAAACTACTAGATATTTTTCATTCTTGACTGCTTAGCATCATTCAATTGCCTCACTCCAGAGCACTCTAGTCTGTGACTTCCATGACAGTAGAATCTCCTTTTACCACAGTGGCCACTTTTTCCCTGTCTCTTTTGCCAGTTTGGCTCTCAGTTCTCTCCTGGTCTTTAAATGTTGTAGCTGGTCATTGTTCAATCCTAGGCCCTCTCCTATTCTCACCCTATAGTCTATCCTCATGCCATCTTATTTAAAGTCATGCCTCTAAAATTTACACCTCCATTTCATACAACTTTTCTGAATTCCAGACTCAAATCTAACTGTGTATATTAGATCTCCACTTTAATTCTTCACTAGTACCTCAAACTCAACATGCCCATTCACAGACTGGGAAGAACAGTAAAGGACAAGGTTTGGGGCCAGATTGATATGCGTAATTGAAGGTGTCAGTGGCTTAGATATATTGAAGGAGAAAGTCTTTGAAAATAAGGTCAAGAAATTGGGAAGCCAGGAAATTGGATATATTTTCCATGAGAACACTGAAGGTACCTAGAAGAATGACAAAAACCCTTAAGAAAATACTAACAAACTAAATTCAACAGCATAAAAAAATTATGCTCCATGACCAAGTGGGATTTACTCCTGGAATGCAAGGAATGTTCAACATATGAAAATTGATCAATGTAATGCATTATATTAACAGGATAAACAGAAGAAAAATAACATGGGCATCTCATTTGATGGAAAAAAAGCATCTGACATAATTCAAGCACTTTTCATGATATAAAGACAAAATAGAAATAGAAGTAAACTACCCCAACATAATAAAAGCTATAACGAAAAATCCACAGTGAACATAATACTCACTAGTGAAATACTGAAAGCTTTTCCTCTGGGATCAGGGACGAAGCAAGGATGCCTACTTTGACCACTTCTATTTAACACAGTACTGCATGTCCTAAACAGTAATTGGGCAAGAAAAATAAATAAGAGGCATCCAAATTAAACAGAAAGAAGTAAAATTATCTCTGTCCACAGATGGTATGATCTTATATGTAAGAATCCCTGAAGACTCCACAAAAAAATTTGTTTGAGCTAATAAAATGAATTTAGTAAAGTTGCTGTATACAGAGTCAACACAAAAATCAGATGCATTTCTATATACTAACAATGAACAATCTGAAAATTAAGAAAATAATTTAGTTTTCAATAGCATCAAAAAAATACTCAAGATTTAACCAAGGAGGTGAAAGAAAGACTTATACAAGCAATGCTATAAAGCATTACTGAAAGAAATGACAGACACAAATAAATGAAAGACAACCCACATTCACAGACTGGAAGATTTAATATTAAGATCTCTATACTTATCAAAAAGAGCTACAGATTCAACCCAATCAGAATTCCAATGACTTTTTTTTTTTTTTTTGCAGAAATAGAAAAGTCCATGTAAAATTCACATGGAATTTCAAGGAACTCCAAACAGGCAAAGCAATTTTGAAAAAGAACAAAGTTGGAGGATTTATACTTTCGTATTTCAACACATACTACAAAGGTACAAATTTACTATAATCAAAACAGTGTGGTATTGGCATAAAGACAGACATACAGAACAATGGAAAATAGAATAGAGAGCCCAGAAATACATCCTTGAATATATGGTTAAATTCTTTTCAACAAGGGTTCTAAGACCATTGAAACTGGATATCTGCGTACAAAAGAATGAATTTGGACCTTTACCTAATACATATGCAAAAATTAACTCAAAATGGATCAAATACCTAAATTTTAGATCCAAAACAATAAAACTCCCAGAGGATAGCATAGAAAAAAGCTTCACAACACTGGTAATGATTTCTTTGATATGACATGAGAGGCAAGGCAAAAAAAAGCAAAATCAGACAAATTGAACTTCATAAAAGTTACAAATCTCTGTACATCAAAGAACACTGTCAACAGAGTGAAAAGGAGACCTATGAAATGGGAGACAATATTTGCAAATCATATATCTGATAAGTTCTCTATATAGAGAACTATAAAGTTCAACAACAGAACAAAACCTTGTTCAAAAATGGGCAAGACTTGAATTGATGTTTGTCTGAAGAAGATATGAATGGAAATAAACACATAAAAAAGTTCAACGCCGTTAATCATTAGGTAAATGCAGATGAAAATCACAATAACTGCATATGTAATAATCTCAAACTAAAAGCAGTGTTTATGCCCATTAATAATAGAATGGATAAACAGAACAGTAAAAGTGAAGTATCCAGATATACCTGCTATGAATCTGAAATACATAACGTTGCCCCTAGTCAAACACAAAAGACTGCACATTGTTATTCCTTTTGTATATGTTCAATACAAAGAAAAATACATAAAAAGCAAAAGTATACAGTATTCAAAGTTAAGAAAAGGGTGACCTTTTCGGACAAGGGAGGGATAGAAATTTGGAGGTGGCATAGCAGAGGACATTTGAGGTGCTAGATAGCCTATATTCTGATCTAAAAGTGCTAAAAGTGGCTACTTAGATGTGTGCTTGGTATTGATTCATTAAGTGTACACTTAACATTTTCTTGCACTGTTCTATAAATATGCTCTATGTCTTAATTTTTAAAAATTCTAAATGTAACAAAACTACAAATACCTAGTAATAAAATTAGTAACAGAGATAAGTTGCCTATCTGAAATAAACGATAAAACAAAACCTGAATACACTGGGAGATGACCTAAGTTCCAGAATATATAAAGGCATCTTACAAATTGAAGAAAAACAACTAAAAAGGAAAAAGTCAATCAAAATTGGTAAAAAAGATGAACAGGCAATTCACAGGGGAGACAATGCAAAGATTAAAAAAATTATTTCAAAGATGTCACCCAGAGTTCAAAGGAAAACTCAGGAAAATGCAAGTTAAAACAACAATAACATATTTTACTAATCATATTTGCAAGCATTTATAAAATACCTGTAACATTCAGGTCTAATAACATGAGAAAACAGAAACTTCCTTAAGCCATGTTGCTAGTGGGAGGGTGTTAACTGAAATTTTTCTTGAAAATAGTCTGGCAATATCTGTTATAATTAAAAATTTTAAGTCCTTTGTTTGGCTCTACCAAAATGATAGTACCACATATAATAATATATGTACAATTTGTTTGTTTGTTTGCTCCACTTCTTACAATGGCTACACTGTGAACAATCTGAGTTTTCATTATGGATGGAATAAATCTTTGCCTACACAACTGAAGAGCTGTCCATAATCCATTGCAAAATGAAAAAAGAAAGTTGCAGAGCAATGTGGTCATAACTTGGGTATGTAAAAACACTGCCACCTAAACCCATTTATCTGTATAATGGCTTGTAAAAGATGTGGTTAATCTATTACTCTCAGAAGTATGGAAGTGGATGAGGCTGGGGGTCATCTGGAGATATTTTTATCTTCTTTTTATCTCTCTGTTTCATTTGTTATAATGAGCATGCATTTATATTTTTGAAAATCAGAATATTTATAAAGAAAAATGTTTTATTCATTAATCAAATATATGGCACTTTTCCTTCTTTTCCATGTAACCTCATACTTTTAGCTTCACCCATTGAGAGCGCCCGATACCAGTTGTTTCTTGCCCATTTTCATTAACTTCCCTTGAAACTGGTCTAGCTATGCTAGCTTTTCTTTCATTATAATGGTTATTTGCATTCTACAAGTATTTGCAGCTTGTTAAGTTGGCTCTGTGGCCAAGTTTAAAAGGGGATTCTGGTAAATCCCTTCCACTTACAACACTTTTATCTATTAATTTGCTATAGTTCATTGCTCTACTTTTGTTTACTTAAAGATTTCATCTAGGTTCTTTATGCTTTGCCAGCCCCCAAAGGCACACTTTTCTCTTCATGCATTCCAGTTTCCATAGTACTATTTGCTGGCTTGATTCTCCAAGAGACAATCCTTTTATTGAATTTCAAAGACTTTAGATTTAACCCAAGATAAATGTTGAATATTGCTTGAGGTCCAGGAAAGCATTAGACACTCTGTGAAAGAGTGGCCCTACCTCTAAGTTCAAAGCAGCCTGACTGAAGTTCCAAATGCACATTCCGCTTCAGTGTACACTGTCACCATAAGATTTCTGTACCCTGGGCGCACCTTGACAACTCAAATCCTATTCTTATGGGATCAGTTTCTTTCCTTTGGGAATTCATGGAGAACACAGACTCTATGCTCACTCATTTTTCTGTCTCTGAAAGCATTATTCTTATTTTAAATTCCAGGCTTTTAAAGTCACAATGGCCCCAAATGTCCTCATGGTTAGGCACAGACTCCTTTCATGACTCTTCGATGCTACAGTTAGCTTAAGCTGGTAAAATCCCATTTAAAAAGCTCGATCCAACTAGCTGTCCAAACAGGTCTGCCTCATCCCATTCCCATCTCAATATTCAATAGTTGAAGTATCTGATAGAAAATATCCAGTCAAAACTATGCTCTCCTCTCCCTACTCAATGACCACTGGCTTCCTTTGAGTTTTTTCATGTCTCTCCTGATTAATACAGTAGCCTTCTCTCTGAGCTTTTTACCTCTAGTCTCCATCATATTAATCATTCCATCACACTTCTGTCAAAGTTATTTTCAAAAACTGAAGAACTCAATTCCCTCTCTAAAAAAATTTGATGTTTCTCCAATACCTACAAGAAAATGACTAAAAGACTTTTAAATGTTAAGGATGTTTCTCCAAATTCATTTCTTCCCATCTTTCTGATCTTGACACCAGTATTCTGCCAGCATTGCTCTCCCCTAAAAATGACAGGCTTTGTCATGCCTTCTTGCATTTGGATATACTGTTTCCTTTTTGGGAATGCCTTTCTGACTCTGTTCTGCTTGGTGGAGTCTAACTCATCCTTACAGACTCTACTCAAGTGTCACAAGCTCTGAAGCCTTCCAGACTCCTTTGGGCACATAGCTGTTCTTCATTTTTGTCTTCATAGTACTGTTTAGAGTTCTATTTTAGCATGAATCAGATTGTATTTTAACCATCTGACTCCATATTTTACCTGACTCCCTCCTTAAATCATGAGTTCCTCAAGGGCAGTGATGATAACCTTATACCCACAATGTCGGGTTCAGTTCCTGACATGGAAAAGGAGTCCAGCATGTGCTTACTCGAGGACTGCAGGGATGATAAAATAAATGGATCTCTTTCACAGAAATCAGGAGTCTTGATATTCTACAAAGACTCTTGTTAAAACTTGACTAAAATCAGGAAATGAATCAGAGAGACTTCTCTGTTATTTTGTTTAAAGAACATCCTCTCATAAACTTCTGTTAAGATTCAGTGGAAGAATGACATCAATTTCCCTCTTTTCAATCGTGGACTAAATAATATTACCAAAACATTCTACTTTTAAAAACTGAAAATTTGGTTTCCAGACTGCAAAATGTCTCAAACTCGTGTCTCCTTTCACTATTACCAAACCAAGGTTGCATTTTATTTTCCACACAAAATTTGATTTTAAGAGTTCTCAGAGAAATCTCTTGTGTTAGTGAATTTGTACTTAAAGTAAAAATTCTGCTGATCATTTTGTGATATTTTTCTCCTCCATTATAACTATGATTTATCTGTTGCAATCATGGTGTACAGCCTGCTAAAGAATGAATTTTTATAGGTACTCTGGTAGAATATACATATATATGAACACAGAGAAAAAATATTTATATCTCATCTCATATGTACACATTTCAGGTAAAGGATCTTATACTTAGAAAGCTTAAGTAATTTATTAGCATGAACAACCCTCCTGGTTTGCCCAGGATAAAGGGGGTTCCTTGGATGCAAGACTTTCAATTTTAAAACCAGGAAAGTCCCAAGCAAATCAGGAGTAGTTCACTCTGTCACTTAGCCAAAGTCACAAAATAAGTCACAGATACAAAGCTCAAATTCAGTCCTTTATATGTTCCCAAATTTTATGTTCCTATCACATGCTGCCTTCTTGATTTGGACTTTATCCATAATATTTATTTCCACATTGTAAATCACATGGTGTCAGTAACTAAGATTTTCAAGAGCAATAGATAAATAAATTCTAGCGAGGTATTTTAACAAAATTTTAAATTACGGATCAGTAGCATACTTTGATTTCAGCTCCAGATGTTCATCTTCTAATTACATGCCAAAATTGCTAGCTGATAGATTTATTTTGCCTACTGCTACATTATAAAACTTATCTAATTACTATAGACTAGTTGTTGAGACTCTCAAATTAGACTATCACTCTACTTTCACTGTGAAAATAGTAGTTCTTAATTTTTTGTGAATGTTCATGAAGTTTTAATGTCCCTCAATGTGCCTCCATTTCTTCCCCTAAAACCATGCTTCTCCAATATTAGTATTAGAGAGATTTATAATAAATAAAGAGGAGGAAAAATGATAACATTTGCATTGTTTTGAAGAAAAAGGGAGCAAGCTAATGAGTGGGTTACAGGGAATGCAGAAGTATGTCAAGACAAACTGGATGAGGGGACAGCAAAGGTTTAAAGGGGATGGCACATACCCTGACTAGTTCTAGAAATCTTTTCCAAAAGATATCTGAGCTTAATATATTGTCTTGTAAAATTTCATCTCCAACCTCTGTCCATTTTTAAGGAAATACTGTACCCTTTCTTGCATATAATTTCTAAAGCTTCAGTTTATTTTGATTATATTCTCTCCAGGTACACTTGATAGAATATTGTAGGTATGATTATATTTCCAAATGTGTCTTTAACAATAATCTAAAACTTGTATCTTAATATTAAAAAATTGAAATAAATAGGAAAAAATAACATTTGTAGCATTATATATTTATTTCAACAAACAACAGTATGGTACTGTACAAATTTTAGACCAAGGGTTAAGGATTTTGAGTGCGTGTTTTCATTCCACACGTGATTAGCTGGGTAACCCTAAGAAAACCATGTGATTTCTCTTTTCAGTTTTATATTAGGAAAATGGGAAATGAAATAAGTGTCTTACCTTGCCCATGGACATGGAAAGAAGTTCAGCTATGTGACCATGATGTGTGCTGGGAAGGAGAGTGTTTGATAAATCTGAATAGGAGAAAGGTTATTTGTTATTTTACATGTAACTGTGCAATAGTTATATGTAAATCCAAAGAGAAACTAGGAGACTTTGAGGCAATATGATTTGGGTACAAGTCACAAAATACTTGAGCTCACTCAGTGAAATCTTATGCATCCTCAAGTTTGTGAATATTGTAGCACACTGGTGCTTCTTAAACTTCACTATGAGTATATGTTATCTACAGAAGCTTGTTAAACTGCAGATTACAATTCAGAAGGCCTGTGGTTAAGGTTGAGTATTTGCATTTCTAACCAAGTCCCAGGTTATGTTAGTAGTACCTGGACCAGGTGCCACATTTGAGCAGTAGAGTAGGTTTCCCGAGCACTTGGAGAGATGATGAAGATAAGTGGCACTGTGACACATAAACAAGAGTCATTCTGATGTAGTGGACATTAAAATATGAGACTGACTTGGAATCTGGATAGGATATGAATTTGAAGTAGTAATATGACAAGGGGGACCCCCCAAAAGGGTAAAGGATACCCAAGAACAGATTGGAAAGAGCTTCTGGTAATTGGTGGTTGAGAAAAGTTTGGATATCTAGCATACAGAGGCAACATGCTTAAAAACAAAACAAACTTAAGCAAAATAGCAAGGTAGAGAGTGGGATGTTAAAAAAGTGTGCAGAGAACAAATTTGAGCAAACTTCTTAATGAATCAAAGTAAATGGAGACAGACGCTGCTGGGTCAGCTTCAAGGCTTCAGAATGAAAGGGGGATTTTAAAAACTGAGCGGTAACATCTGTACAATGTAGGGAAGACTCAAAACCCACTAAGAGAAAGGGACAGAGGATGAAGAGGCTTTGACGAGAAAAGAAAAATTAAGATGCTTTTCAGGTGGTGGCAAGACAAAAAGGCAAAGGAAAAAACAGTCATGATGGATGTTGCAAGTCATCTCCTTGGGGAATGTGACCCTTGCTGTGAAGAGTGAACAGAAGAGGGAAGTCCATCCAAATCCACTGGAAAGGAAATAGAGAAGCAGTTAGGCCACAGAACACAAGAAGATGCCTGCTGTTCTTCGAACTAAAGTAACCAAAGAAGTCAGTGTAGGAGTTGAGAAGGAACAGAGCCTGAATCAAGGGACAAATGCAGAATGGAAAGAGAAAAGTCACAAGAGAAAGAAGAAGTCACACTCAAAGGGTGTCTTTGCAAATTAAAATCACAAAATTGATTATTTTTATGATTCACTATTAAGGAAAAAAGGTGACATCAGCTCAAAATTTAACAAATTCTAGCTAAATGAATTAAAGACTGATGGAAAGGGACTGCATCACAAGAATAGAAACCGTTTTTAAAAGCTGGAAAGAGCAACATGATTAAAGAACATGGTGAAATAAAGTGGTAGGGCAAATCATAAAGACCAATGACCAACGACTGGAAAGCACGATACAGAGGATGGAGTGAAGGGAAAGAGTCTGCAGATGTAGAAATAAGAAATTTATTCATCTGGAGGAAGCTGGGCAGTTTCCACTCATCTATGACACAGACACAATGGACTGTATTTGACCCCTGGCCTGGTGAGCCCCAACAGACCCTCTCTCTTTTGGTTCTTCTCCCATAAGCCTCACTCATTTATTAGCAGTATCTTGTCCCACGTTCTTTCCAAAGATATTTGAGACTGTTAAAGAAAACCAGAGCCAGATAGTAATGTGGTAAAAACATATTTTGTTCAGGAACTATTGCAATAGAGGAAAAAGAGACCTCAGTATAGGACTGGGCTCAACTCCAAATACAGCAATGACCAGTGGGAATTTACAGGCAAGAAGCAGGTTGTGGGGATGGGTGGATAGAAATTCCTAAGAAGAGACATCAAGGGTAGGGAGAATTCTTGCTGAACTGACCTAACAGGATTCTTGCTGAAGGCAGGCCAGGATAGCCAGCTACCACCTGGATGGGTCGGGGAATGAGGGATTTGATCAGATACTGAGGGTTGGGGATTCTCACTAAATTGAGTAGCAGGATTCTTGCTAAAACTGGGTTATGCAGGCCTGAGAACAAAGCCCAAGGATGAGTCCTAGTAAGAAAAGGGCTTAGAGGAGCCTGATTAAAGTTTGATTAAAAAGAGTCTTTGTCGGTCAACTCTATTCATGCTCTGCCTTGACTCTCTTGGCCTTTCAGTGTTTGGCTTCACCATTTCCTGAACTTTACTTTTTCATCACTGCCAACAAAGTACTAAGGCTTTTCTCTTTTCTCTTTTTCCTTCAGGTCCTGACAGATGACTGACTGAGCATCTGATAAATGAATTTGAGTTATGAAAGTAATGCTTAATAGTAGTTTCTATCTCATTCCTCCCACACATGTTGGTAAGACTAAGTAATGTTCACATAGGAATTACAGGACCAGAAAGCAGATAACTTCATTTTGAGAGTATTTTTAGCTGCATATACTCCCTGGAAAGATCGATCCTATGTGATAGGCAGAGCACTATACTTTTTAAACATCTAATTGGACTTGGTCCATATCCAATTCTGCCATTACTCAACATTCTCAAATGTATTTTAGAGTTTATCAGAGGAAGGGAGGGGAAATTATCCAAAAACAAATAACCACATTACTGATTATGGTGTATCTCATTAAAGAAACCTCTGAGACATGCACAAAAGTAGGCCAGAGATACAATCAATGACTTCCATGTTAAGGACAAAAGGAAAAATGATCCAGATTGAAAATAATTGAGAAAATAATAATTTTAGCAGATTATACACACGAAAATAGCTAGTGTCTTTCATAATAGTCACCAGAGGAGCTATCAAACGATGATGTTTCTATTGCTCAAGACATTTTTGAAACACTTTCTCGGAATTTTCATCAGGACTATTTTATAAGTCATACAAGAAAATTACTCCCATAAAATTATAGTCATTGCCTGCATATTTGCCCATTTTCACCATAGCATCTGTATCTTTATTTTTAAAAGCAAACAAATGAAAATATTTATTATGGAAAGTTATCCAAGTGAATATAAAGGAAGGGATCAACTTGGCATGTTGGGATAAAAACCTAAGTGACATTGAACATAGTTATCAATTTGAATTGCTTTTAGGACCAAATTTCCTGACTTCTTAGTGGTACTGCATCCTTTTGACATTTGCTTTATAAGACAAGAAAGAAAACAAAGCTTGATTCATAATTTCTTTGAAATAAACAGGATAACATATTCCCTTTGTGATTTTCTTGGACAGGAAAAGGAAATAGTTCTTCAAAAGACTAACTTGGAACAATTTATTTATATGCTTACAGTTGTCAAAGCAGCAAGTTGTATAGTAAACTAAATTTCTAAAAATTTTAGAGTCATTTTCGAAACAAATTACAATGTGTTTCTTTCTCTCCCAGCACGAACAAGATGAAATCCCTATGTAAGCATATCACTCTGATGTCCAGTTTCATAGAATTTAAAGATCATGTTGCATGTCTATCATTGTGTTAAGTATTATCATAATATTTTTGTGTTCTTTCCTCCCAGTGTGAATCAAAACCACTTGATTTGAAAATATTTTTCTTTATAAAAGGAGGATTGATCATAACCTCATATGTAAATGATTCTATTTCTTTGGTATGTATTTTTTAATTAAAAATTCCCTAATTAGAAATTATGTATAACAAGGCCAAATTAAGCAGATGTCAATAAAAAGTTTATTTCTTTCAAAAAACTACCTTTAAACATTCATACTAAATGTCCTCCTTCCTTATATTTTAAAGTTAAGTGCCCTCTGGTTTGGGGACAAGCCAAGAAGAGCTAGAATAGTCACTAGGTTTAGAATAAAACTGATGTCTTTGCCTTCCATCTACAAACACAGAGTTTATTATAACATTAAACCCTGGCATGTTTAAAGAAGCTTATATTCTTTGAAAAAGAAAAAATGTGGGTGTGTATGTAATTGGTAGGAATAATAAAATGTACATGCCATATTTTCAATGAGGTAGAGTAGTCACAGGGTTAAGGCTTTGGGCTTTGGACTACAGACCCAGCATTAGATCAACCCTTTCCCACTAAGCAGCACTGTGACATTGAATAAGTTGCTTAAACTCTCTGATCCTTGTTTCTCAAGTATCAAATGCAGATGATAACACCTTCTTCAAAGTCTTATTATAAAAAATCTTAAGAGAGTATATAAATAGTACTCACCAAAGTATTATGCCTAACACATTATAAGTAATTCAGAAAATACTGGCTGCTCATTATTTATTACATTAGTCAAGTCCACTTAAGAACTGATTTCAAGACCTCCTGAGGGAGGGGAGAATATAATGTCATTCTCTTTGCATCCATTTCTACATTAATAAAAAATGGACATACTAATAGCCACCTGGAAGAGCTATGTGAAGACCAAACATTCCTACTATAGGATTCCTTCATTTAACAGAAATCAGCTTAGGTAAGGTGTTTATCCTGTGCAAAGGAGAGGTTGGACTGCATTTTGTTTGGAAACCAATAAAGGATTTTCAGCAGTAAAGTGGTATGATATGTTTAAAATAATTATTTGGCTGCCATATGTAGAAATCCTTGAAAGAGAGCAAGACTGAAAATAGCAAGATCAGATGGGAAGTTATCACAATGACTGGGGCAAAAGATGATGGTAGTGAGCAGGGAGGGACCTGGACCTCCATACGTGGAGCTGACACAATGTACTAATGATTAGATAGCAGAAGAAGGAAAGTGTGAACACTCTAGGATAATTCCTCAGTCTCTAGCTTGATCAGTTGGAACAGGTAATGGCACTATTTCATGGAATGTAGATGGCAGAGAGGGAAGCAGGTTGAAGAAGAAAGGAATCAAGCATTCTCAGTTGGTTGTGTTGAGTCTGAGATGCTTACTAGGTACCCAAAGGGAGATGTCCAGGAGGCAGTTAAACATTCAGGTTTGACATTAAGAAGAGGGGACAAGTTAGAAATAAAAATGTAAGAGTCATCTGGGCATCACTGGCAATATCAAGCCACTTAATTAGATGAGTTTAACAAGGAAGAATAGATGCAAGAAGAGAACTCAAAATGTTCTCACATTTAAAGATTGAATAGACAGGAACAGCAAGCATAGGAAAATGAGAGGAAAACCAGTGCAGTGTATCGTGTCAGAGAAACCTAGAGAGGAAAGTGTTTCTCCAAATAGAGAACAGATGACAGTGTCAGGTGCTTCGGAAAGGGCAATAAATGAGATAGCACATGTGAAAGCACCTAGTGCACTTCCTGGCACACAGTAGGTACTTAATAAATGCTGTTCCTTTCATTTTCTATTTCCTTTCCAAGAGATAGAAGTGCTCAGTGGTTAAGAGTGTAGCCTTAGGAACCAGTGTGCCTCAGTTCAAATCCTTCCTCTGCCATCCCATAGCTGTGTTACCTTACACAAGTCATTTCACCTTTCAGTAGTTTGGTTCCTGTATTTTAAAATGTGGGCAATGACAGTGCCTACTTCATAGAGGCGTAGCTAATACATTACTATCAATCAGTAAAGTTAATTGCTATTTTCTTTCCTATTTACTTTTTTCCATGTTAGGTATTTTCAAAAATTAGCCAGTAATAAATATAAATTATTTTGATTTCCATAATGAATATTTGGCTGAGTGACAAAAATTCATTTATTTCCATAGCCAGTGAGACAATGACCAAAGCCTATGCTTCCTTGTCACAGAGTGCACATACCTGCCTTTAAAGGATGGAGCTGTTTTTATTGATTGGGGTCCTGACTATGTGTGAGAACAGTAAAAGGAGCAAGGCACCCAGAGAATAGCAACAGTGGAAAGTCATTTCCACCCTTAGGACCAAAGGGACAAGAGGAAGAAATGTTGCTACCAGAGTTCACGGAGAATGGAATTGCAAAGGAGTGGTTTCCTGTGGGAAAGAGAAATACAGTTATTACTAGGGATTAGGGTACTGATAAAGGGAGGGAAGGGGGAGAAATGTACAACTTCCTTGTTATTTCACCTTCATATCTCAGTCCACTGGGCCTACTGGATGAGTCTAAGCAGAAGCTGGCAGAGGATCCCAGGCGAGGTGGTCTGCAGAAATTGCCTTCTAAGGCCCAGAAAGGGTAGAGAAGCAAGGAGCATAGACTAAGGGAGCAAACAGAGGACAACCAAGTACACTTTGCTATTCTCTAGTGTTAAGTTCCTGGCCATGTCCCAGTGGATGATACCCAAATAAGGCTGATTCCTCCTCGTCTCAACACCCTCCTTCTATGCTGGTAGCCAAAAACATCTTCAGCTTCTGAGCTGCATTTCATGTCAACCAGCTTTTCACAACTATCAAACAATGTGGAATCTCCTTAGTACTTTGCTTCTAATTTTAAGAGCTCTGCACACACACACACACACACACACACACACATCAGTTGAAAGACTGTAAATTATAAAAATAAAAAGCTTATCTAAACTTTTCTGAAACATAAACCCAAAATTCTGTTTGTTTCAAAGATTTGGACAGACTTGACTACATCCCACAAGAATGCCTTCATTCCTGGTTTCTACTGGAAACTTGTAAACTGTTGACACCATGGATTTTAAAAAATAAACAGATGGACATGTCTCCATGACTTCATTTTATGTTGATTGAGAATATAAATAATTAGAGAGATAAAAGATAATATTCCTATTTTTCAATGTTTGTAAATAAAAGAATTTGCCAGTCATTTTATCCATCCACCCACTGCTTGTTGATGTTTATCTATGGCTGTGGTGAGAAATTCCTCAATCATCACTCATTCTAGGATAATTTAGAGTATTAAAAAAAAAAAAGGAAAGAAAATAAAAAAAAAAAAAAACCAGGCTCAGAGGTCAAGATACCTAAAAATATGAGATAAGTGAAATCTGTCATAATCATGACAAGATGAATGAAAATCCTTTTCAATGAAAATAACTTTCAGTCATTAAGGACTCCTTTTCTTATTTTACAGACAACAACAACAACAACAAAAACATGGTATTTGGCATAGAGTAGTAGTGGACTTTAGCCAGAGGAGAGTTTGTTCAGAACTTTGTCCCTCCTTTAATCTGGGCAAATTCAAGCTACATCAAAATTATAGTTTCCAGTATCCCTTGAATTTCCAACAAGTTCTGTTGAGAAGGAACCTTAGAAGATAATGACTCAACACTGTTAAATTCGAGATAGGGCAGCGTAAAAATCTTTGCTATTTAAATAATATCAGAAAAGTATTTTGTTACCTCTTGGTATCACATTTGAGATTAACAGACTTTAACCCAGATACGCAAAAATCCATCATCTTCCCAGTTAAAGACATTTTTTAAAATAATGGAAACCATTTGCTTTCACATAATAAGCTGGTATACACTACCTTGTCACTTTCAAACAAGATCAATTCTTATATAGTTCTTCTGTTTGAGTGCATACTCTACTATCATATAATGGATGGTAATTATAAGCTGCATTTTGCCAAACATACAATCAGAAAGAAGCAAAGGTCTTTCAAGGTAAATCAATAAAAATTTATTACTGACCAACTGAGTACAAAGGTATGTAGTCAAAATTAATAAAAGCAAATTGTTTACAATAATGTGTTCCTTTTCTCTATTTCTTGTTTTTTTTTTCTATTTGTTCAAGAGTAATTTGTCCAAATTATTTTTTGTGCAATGTAATTTGATTAAATTTATATCTTGGGAAGAAGTACTATGATCTGGGTGGAGCTTTGCTCCTATCAATGATATGTAATAAATAGATCATGGACTTCAGGGTCTAACATTTTCTCTGTCAGGAGCACAGCCATATTAAAGGTATAAGTGATGAGGGAAAGAGCACTAAGATCACAGCCAGCACGTGCTGTGAGTATTCCTAGTACAATGAGAGCCCAAATAGTCAGCAAGCTGCAAGATCTGAGCTGATACCACAGCAAGTCTGATTTAGCAAGTGTACAGCCCACATATTAACTTGAAAGTTAATCTGAAAGCAAAGTTTGGCTATTTTGGTTTCTAGAATATTTTTAAAATAACAACTCAGATTTAGAATTTGTTGTATACATATTTTTTCCCTTTAATACTAAGAGCCATATATCTCAATGTGATCAAGATACATACTTTTTTAAAAAAATGCGTAGCTGGCTAGTTTAAATGTGTTGTGGCTATGAGAGAGGCATGTGTATTGGAGGCTTGAAGAAGAGAAAGTCAGCTCTGTGCTCCTTCACTTTATGGAGAGACTCCCAAGCCACAGACCAGCTACACACGATTCCAGCTGAAACAGGCACAAATGCCATTTTAAGTATGCACTCAACCTCCAGGTACGGATTATTTAAGAATATTGTGGCATTTTCTAATGCCATGTAATATAAACTGGAATACATTTTAATGATACAAATTTGCTCTTCAGCTAAACAATACAAGGATTTTCCTTATTTTTCTAGCTAGTATCAGAGCATATTTATTTTGCAAAATATCCAGTTCTAGTCTTCTAGCAGAGTCATACAAATTCTCAAGAAAATAACAAATTTTATCTTTGACCGAAAGTTTGCGTTTTCCAAAATTACTTTCACTAGTGATAACACATTCTAGAAAATAATTTTTTGAATGATACTGTCACATAGTCTATAGGAAAAAAAATTTACTAGCTACCATATTTTTCTTACTTACTCTTTTAAAAGAAAACTGACTGAGAAAAATAGAATATCAGCAATACAATTTTATTTTTATTATGTTTTTCAGATGAGAGCATTAGAATCCAAAATGATAAAGTCATCTGCCCAAAGCCACATAGCCAGGGAGTATCTGCTCTGAAAAAGTTAATGTGTTTGATTACACTGGGCAGTGCGTATTATTCAATGTATGAATATACTTTTTATGCAAGAAGAGTGTATTAAAAGTGCATGAAGAGTATTGTTGGTTATGAGAGCCTTTAAATTCTAAGATACTGGAGATGAATCTTGAAGGAGAGGAACAAATGAATTGTAGATAAGAAAGGGAGGATTCTTTGAATTGATGAGTTGGGAAGAAAAGAGTATGAGCCACTAAAAAGTAGGAAAGTCATTCTAAAGAGGACTTTTGCTGGTTTGTTTTGTTGTCTTTGTTTTGGTAGGAGAGTAGGACAAAGTGAAAAGGATGATGGAATCAGGGCAGCACTCTATGAAGGACTGGGAGAAGGTTTCAGTCAACTAAATCTTGTAGAGTAAATCTGATGAAGAGGGTAAGAAATCATGGCAGGATTATTGGAAGTTTCTACTAATGAAGATAAGGATAATCTCTAGCTAGATTTTATAAATTTTATAAATAAATGTAGTGCCATCTCACTATAATACAATTTGTGATTAAAATAATTGCAAGTAACACCGGGTATCCTGAGACCTCATCAAAATATAAAAGTTAACATTTGACTGATAACTTGAATATGTGAGGGAAAGTCTTATTATATTAACCTTCATACTGGGAGGCATGTGGTGTAGGTGGAGTACTTCCAAATAATGTGGTGCAGAGATGGTTAGTAACGGGCCATTAAAGCCCATTACCAAGCCACTTCAACGATGGGGAGGTGGTGTCATATTTCCAAGCGAAGCCTGCTGTAAAGAGAAAATCTGTGTAAGACCTAGATTTTGGATAACATCTGGATTTAGGTGTGCCTAAATGAATCACTCTTTTATACAAAAAGGCACGGAAAGTGCCAAATCTCAAAAGTTATATGCTATGGGTGCTGTCCTGATTGCTGCAAATGGTGCAATTTTATTCATCTGCCAACCAATAAGAAAGATACTTATTCTTTGTTTTCTAGTAGAAAGAACATATGTTTAATTCACATTTAAGCTCTGTCAACTCCTAAGATCTCTTAGTGTTAACTGAACATCAAGCACAGGTCAGTTAACACAAGGACCTTCTACAAGCACTTAGCTGAGGGTTCCAAGAAGTCCATGTGAAAACACACCTATAATTCTGTCTTTATTCAAAGAAATTCTGGAAAATTGGACTTAAAAAGGAGACTGTTGATGTATGGAAAGCATAACTTATTTGATGATTCACTGGCAGATGTCAAAAAAATTAGGAATTTGGCATAAACCAACCTCTACTCTGGGTTGGTAACAGATTAGAAGTGCTGGATTTGATGTAAAAAGACATAGATTCCAGTCTGAGGATACCTTTATACCTCCTATATTATTTTGGGCAAGTCACTAAAGCCCTCAAAATAAGCTTCTATCTCTTAATCTACATAATTATACTAATAATACTTGCTTTTGCTAATTCAAATAGTTAGAAGAGTTCATTCCTTTTCCTAAATGGCTTCTGGAAACATATGTTTTCCTCCTGCCTGATTCATTACCACACAGCTTCTTATTCTTCCTTTTTAGTTACCTAGTGCAATGTTTGTTGCACAGCAGGTATTCAATGGACATTGTGCAATGTAATCGAATAATGCTCACAAGATGGAATAAAGAAGGTACTCACAAAGAGTTACTGAACACTCAGAAGTGAAGAATATTAGAAAAGGCGGAAGTACAGTGAAAAAGGGAGGAACAGAGGCCTAAAAAGACATAAACCTGCTAATTTCCCATAGTTGGTTGTAAATTTGCTCAGAAACCCACATAAACTGTAGAACAAATGCCTTTAGTCATTACACACTGGGTTACCCTATCACACTGTGAACCTCGCTTTGTGTTGTATCTTCTCATATGCTCTACAGGTGATGGTCTACAAGAGTGCTGTCCGAGTGAACTTTCAGAAATGATGGCAGTTCTGTGTGTGCCCTGCCCAATATAGTAGTCACTTGTCACATGTAGCTGTTGAGTCCTTGAAATGTGACTAGTGTAGCTGAGGAACTAGATTTTAAATTTTATTTAATTATCATTAATTTAAAATTCAATTAGTCACATGTGGCTAGTGGCTACTGAATCGGACAGCACAGATCTAATAACTTATATGGTTGGTTAATGAATGACCATATTCCTGCTTGGAGCAGAACACAGCTTCTAAGACAGCATAGTGGCCCAAAATAATATGTGCCAGAAAGAAAGAATCATGGTTAAATAGACTCCAGTTTTCAAAACTACTAGAGATTTTGTTTTCTATAACTTGTGACTCAACACATCTCTTTAACAGGTTATTGCTTTCTTCACCAGAAGTAGAAACAGAATTCAGTTGCATTCCACTGAACACATTCTTTAGCATTCTGGGCCTCAGTTTCCTCATCTGTAAAATGAAGTGGTTGGACTCCATCAGATCATATTTAAAATTCTTTTCAGCTGTAGGAATTGGGAGCAATTGACCTGAATTGCTGGGAAGAACCTGCTAGTTTGATTTTTAAGTCTCATCTGTTAATTCATGTCTCATCAGCAGAATCTCTCCAACATGTTTTCCTTCGCCTGTAAGCCTCTCACTCTTTCTTGTCTGTTTACAGTTCAAAAGATTTCTTCTGTCTGAATGATTTATCCTTCTGGATTTATGCTGTCAGAAAGGTTTGTTTAGATAGAGTCCAGACAGCCCCGTGTGTTGCTTATGCATTCTAATTAAGAACGACAACGTCAGATGGATCAAGGTTATCTAAAAAAAGAATTAGAACTTTAGTCAAAGATCAGAAGGGAAGAAGAACATCACAAAATAAACTTGGGATAAAGAACTTTCCGAAGTTTAAACCAAACTAAGACGGGAAGCATGTTTTTCTTTCACAGAATCAGACTAATTCTTATTTGAACGGTTCTTAAGAGCATAAAGAAGCTGCAGTTGCAGAAATGCAGATTTCTGACATGGCTGAATTTTGGAATTTGCTGAAGAAAAACAATTTTGAAAACTCACTCTGGTCCCTCTGGCTCCCCTGGTTCTCTGCACCCTGAGAAAGAAAAAGATTACACAAGTGCCACCTTTTGGAGAAAACAGCACTAGCAGCCGTGGCCAGATTTAAAGAACATTAACTCTCACTCTCAGAGGGAAAAATGAAGTGGTAAATATCATTTTAATCTCATTATCATGTTATATACCCCAGAGAAGTTTGTAAATCATTTGACTTAAAAATATAACTGGAAGCTTAATTAATATTTGATTTGGTTTTCCTTATCTTTTAAATGGGAGTAATAAACTGTATCTGATTTTGTTTAAAAACAGTATTTGCAATAGCCAAAAAAGGACAAAATGCTACGTCAAATCCTGAAGTCATGATTTTTTTCTAACCTTAATCATGAGTAGAGATCTACTGGGAATATTAATTATTTGCACCCAGTCTCTCTATCGTAGGTAAGATAATCCTTAACTTCAAGTAGTGTCCTGTTTTTAATATTTAGAATGGAAAACGAGAGAGGTAGATCCCTTTGTTTTGCTAGAGAAGAAAATTCTTACTTATTTTATCCAAAACCAGGACAAAGTGGTGCCAGGAATCTGCTAAGTTCCCTGGACTTGGACAAAGGCTTCTGAGATCCTGCAAAGCTTTGGTAGAGGACGTAAGCATAATTATTGTTTAATATGTGCACCTCTCACCTGTCCTGGGCATTCTGGGCGTGCCCTCCACTGGTGCAGTGGCCGCTGAGCATAAGATTCTGTGATTAAACTAAACAGATGAGGATGATCTTTAAAATGCTTCTGAGATGGACATAAGGGGATGTCTGAATTTCATTTTAAACCGTGTTGAGATATCCACAAATTATTACTTAGAAATAGTTCTCATTGGAGAAATCCTAAGTCTAAAACACCCCTCTTCATTAAATGTCCTCTTGTCCCCCTGAGGAACCTTTCAAACATCATCAAGTAAAGGCAGAGAGGCAAATCTGATTCCTGGCTGATGGATTCCATGTTTCTCCAAATTCATTTTCCCAAACTATTTTCTTGGTGCAATCACATACATATACAAATTATAAAGTGTTTTTTAAAGTTTAACTAAAGCTACACTCCAAATCAGATTCTATATCATTCCCTAAATAAAGTGCTATAAAAGCTGCTGTGATTTTAAAGTGAGAAATGAAAGCTGCCCTTATAAACAGCCATAACATTTTGAAGGACAATCTTTACTGAATATATGTATTATACTGACATTTTTAATATCACTTCCTTCCCTGCTCTACCTTGTAAATTAAAAAAAAAAAGTTATTTGCCCTGAAAATCAATACGTGAAAGAATGATTACTAAACCAGCATTTTGTGTTTTATGCTCTGCCAACACGGGACTGTTAAGAGTTGGAGTTGAAATTCTTCAGCACGCCCTGCTGTGGCTGTCACTCATATCTCTCCCTTTCCCAAAACCTCAAAATAGCTTATAAAATGCCACGTACCATATGTGGAGTAATAATTAGGCTTACCAGGGTGCTCTCTGTTGGACAATCTCTTTGGCAAAGACAAAGCCATAAAATCCAGCTTTTTAAGCAATGTTATTCAGCTTTTTCTGAAACACTTTTAAGACCATAACTGTAATATCACTTGACAACGTTGGCGATTCCCAGAGCTAACTGATGGGCACTTTTGGATCTGGGTTTTTTAATGCATTTTTTTTTTCTATTGGGACAACTACCAGAATTTGGAAATCAAATCAGTAGTACACATCCACAATCCTGAACTCTGAAAATTAAAGTGAAGGCAGACATTTAGCAGTATCACTCAGAACTGATTTTTGCAAAAAATATTTGGAATTTCAAATGAAAAGTCAAAATGAAGAACTTCCAAGGAAATTTAATATTTCGAATGTGCTTCTGGGAGCCTAGAGACAATACCATATTATTTTCCTAATTAGAATCTCTATATCTGGTCTCTCCCTATGAATGCATAAACCTCTGTAATTTGGTCACACACACACTCTATTGGGGTTGCTCTCTTACATGTAATTTGCACCCCAAAAGTCACAAAGCACATGCATCTAAAATGTGTGTCTTCTGATTCTTGCCACATCGTCAGTATAAAAGTAAAGGAATTATCAGCAATGATTGGAAAAAATAAAAGAAGATTTAAATATTTAGAGAGTAAGAATGGCTTAAACTTGGGTTTTATTGAGGTCAAGAAAAGGGGATGGGTCTTAAAAGTCAGTGCTCTACCTCTTCAGACACACACACACACAAGCACACAAAACAAGACACATTAGCTTATATAAGCAAGTCTAAGGTAGTGTTCTTTAGGACTGCAAGGCTATAATGGTGCCCTAAATAAAATAAGAAAAAGCTGCCTGTAATTATTGATTAATTTATTTTCTCTGAACTGTAGCTTCCATCAAATTCTTATTTCTTCTGATATGTTTAATTAAAATTCATAGAAGACACAGCAATAAGGCAAAAGCATGGACTGAACATTCAACCCATATATCCAGAATGTTCCTGACTGTTTTCACCCCACCTTACAAACTGGTCTATTTTGTAGTTAATTTTCATGTACTTTAACCCACATATATCTCAGTACTCAAGTAAGCATGCATTCAAACATCGTGTTAAAAATTTCTTTTTAAAATTCTCTTTTCAAGAAAATAAAAAGGTATATATATGTACATATGTATATACACAGAGATCCATAGATTTGCACATATATATATGTATGCATGTGTGTGTCTACAGTGTGTATGGAGTGTATTTTGTATGTGTGTATATGTGTAATTTGAGTTCCTCATACAATTTTGCCACAATGTATGTAGGGATGGTGGGATTTAGCCACAGTTTGGGGACCTTCACCAGGAAATGTATAGCCTTTTATGACCCCAATAGAAAATGTTATAAAATTAATACATATAATTAAAAATTATTTCTCAACAAGGAAATGATTAAAATAGAGGAGCTCTCTGTCTATTCATACTTTTAAAAATTGCAAAAACTAATATTTTGTTACTTAAAATTATATAGTAGAAGACCATGGGTATTAAATCAGAGAGTTTGGGGTTTGAAACTTATTTGTAATATCTTGTATAATATCCAAGATCTTGTGATGTTTGGGAATTATTAAGCTCCTGAAGCCCCAATTTTCCAGTAAGAAAAACCTGATTTCATGGGTTATGGTATGGATTTAGTGTAATTTCCTGTGCTTTTTCCACAGGGGACACTTAGTAAATATTAATTTTGCCTATTTTAAAAGCCCAAATACTTTTCAGTGAAGCCACCCTGGTATACAAGGTGAATAAATACCATCAGTACACTAATGTTGGAATGAAAATGAAAAAATGCTTTTTGGAAAAGCTTTCTTGTTGCTTCTTGCAAACACAGGCTCCTTCCTTCCAAAGCTTTGAAAAAAGGTTATTTGTACTGGAGATCCTTACAGGTAAATTCCATTCAACTGAATTAATCACGTTCATCTCGGCATAAACTTAACCAATTTAGAATCCTCAAAGGAACAAGTCAACTCTGAGGTTCTTCCCAATCATACTTTATGACAGCAGCAGGTGGACCATGAGCCTTTCCTTTCTTTTATTCACTCACCCACTCATTTATTCATCATTCAGTCAGTTACTTATTCAGCAAATACTCACTAAGGGGTGAGTGTGTAGGAGTGTTGGATTTCTCCAGAAGAGTAGAACAGGGGATACAAGTGTGCATACTTGTCCTACTCAGTGTCTCACAATCTATTGGCTTCACACCCTTGCATATGAACTAGGTGACAGGAGGTCTTCGAAGAGGATGATATCCTCCATAGCTGTGGGGTGTTGCACTTTCTATGAAGGGCTGTTCGCTTTTTTGATCTTGACAACCCCATGAGATTATTATTCTCAACTCAGAAAGGCCCAGAAACATGTCCAGGGTGATAAAAAGTGAAGCTGGCCTCAATGTTTAAGCTTCAGAAGTTGATTTACTCTGAAGACACTGTGTCTAATTTTTAATTTCTAATTGTTTTCTTGTATTCCTTAAAGAGGGTATAGGTTTCAAGCCACACAAACTTGATTTGTCTCTACTAGACCTGTGCTACTTCTTTTTGTTTTGTTTTGTTTTCCCTATAATATAATGAAGCTACTACTTTTAGCAACTATCATTAGAATATCTAAATCAGAGGTTCTCAAATATACTATGCATAATAGTTATCTGGAGAAAGTTGTTTAAATGTAATTCCAAAGTTGCCACCTGCCAGAACTTCTATTTCAGTAGTATAGTTTGCAACTTTAAGAATACAGATCTTCCTCAACTTACGATGGATTCCCAACGGAAAATATCCTAAATCAAAAATGTACTTAATACACCTAACCTACCAAACATCAAAGCTTAGCCTAGACTACCTTAACTGTGCTCAGAACACTTACATTAGCCTGCAGTTGGACAAAATCATCTAACACAAAGCTTATTTTAGAATAAAGTGTTGACTATCTCATGAAATTCATTGAATACTGTACTGAGAGTGAAAAGCAATGGTTGTCTGCATACAGAATGGTTGTAAGCATATTACAGGTTCTGCCTGACTGGGAGCTGTGGCTCACTGCCTCTACCCAGCATCACAAGAGTACCTTGCCACATGTCTTAGCCCAGAAAAGGGCCAAAATTCAAAATTCAAAGGGATGGTTTCTGCTAAATGCGTATCATTTTCATACAATCATAAGCTAAGAAGTCATTAAGCTGGACTATCATAAGTTGAAGACCATCTGTATATAAACTGCATAATATATATTGCATATATGTATATATTACATATATGAAATGAATGATCATATACCATATATCATATTTTATATGATATATTTGTGTATATGTATACATAAAACCTATATACATGCATCCCAACTAAATCTGCTAGTCTTTGGATCACATGTTGAAAATCAAATATAAGCCAAGAATTTTTAAATTGAAAGGAGCCTTAAAATTTGCTAGTGACATTCTTCATTTTAAAATAAGCTGAAATTTTTGCCACTCTGTTGGGTGGCTTCCTATCTGGAAATGATGACGACTGCAAGATGCTAGGGAGGGGATAGAAGGCTCAGGTTTTAAGCAGCCTCTTCCAAAGTAGCCCTTTGAGCATACAATTGGAGGTACTGCTTCTACTCATGTCACCTCTGCCATAGACACAGCTGATCATTTGGAACACTTTGGTAATCTCTTCAACCCCAAACTCCAGTTACACTTTCAGAGTGGCCACCATAAAAATGTTGAAGTGGTATAGATTAGCCCTAAAATAAAATGTAAATGGTCCTCGCATCTCCACTTCACAGACTCGGCTGTACAGCACTTTTAGTTCTATTGCTAACTGACCATATTTCTCTTCAATTCCTGTCTCTATTTTAACCTCTTTTCCTTCCACAGGACCCCTGATTCCTGCCAACCACCTGATTCAACCTCATTCCAACAGTTCCCAGCCCCCTGCCTCTCCACTCCTCCATTCCATCTGCCATAAAGCAGGCACTGCAAAACAGTCATTAAAATCTTTAGAGATGCCATCTGCTGCCTAATACTGTCCATGAATCATTCAAGATTATAAATATTACCTTTGCATTGTGTGACTGGGGACCTCGGAGAGACTGGCTCAAATAGTTTAACATCATAATTATCATCAGGGCATGGTGAACCACAACATTCAAATATAATTTCACCAGTAAGAGCAATGGTTTTTTAAAAAGCACAGTACTCTCCTTTTTCCTTATCTCCTTCCCACCATTCAACCAAATCCAGTGTCAGATAGAAGAGTGGAAAATACCAATCTCTTTAAGCTTCGCTAAAAACTAATGAAGAATTGAAATGTAGCCAAGACTCAAAATAGATTATTTAAAGATACTAAATATAATGGAATGAGAATATAGATTGGTGAGTAACAGAAAGTATAGAGTGCATTATAGGGTTGGTTGAAAGTGATTAAAAGTAATCATTGTACCCTACTGGAAATTAATTGAAAGAGTGAGAAAAAGCATCATTTTTCCATCCATTCTTTTACTAAATGAAAAGGATTTCTTTAGTCTTTATCATTTAGCACTATTATTTTTATAATAATTACAAATTTAGAGTACAAATATTGTATCACCAATAGTAAATCATATTTATTAACAAAAAAGTTAAAAATCATTTAAATGATTATATGAGAAACTGATCTATTTAAATGATTTAAATAATATGTTTTGTATGTATACAATCATTTTCTTTCTTCTAAAGGATTTATGTATATGCAATAGCTTTCATGTAATATAAGATTTCATCATGTATATTATTTTATAAAGTAAATCTTAGCAGTATGATGTAAATGGCAATACAAAGTATGTATTACATATTACTTTCATTAATATAGCAATATCGATAATTAAGTACTTACACTTAATAGAATAACCCAGTACCACCACCTGCTGTTAAAACAGAAAATTCAATCTAGAGAGTTCAACTTACAGTTACAGAAATGGGAGCTCAAAGCTCAGTCCAGTTATATATCATCATGAGGATAAATATCATTGCTATCATTATGTCTCGGGTTTTAAAGGTTTTAAATAATACATTTTTGAGCATATGTGCAGGTCTTTAAATATACTAATATTATGGAGAAGGAAAGAGATAAGTGGAACAAAATAAGCAAAGCCAAGTCAAATAAACTTTCAACTTGAATATTCTGCTGCATCTAAAAATAAGAGAATTTTCTTTTTCTGCCACACAGTCTCATCAGTGTTTACTCTTACTGATTTTGTAGACTATATCTGTTTATTCCTCTGTATATGTATTACTGGTAACAGGTATATAATCTCTGAAATGAAGAGAGAAAACATGCCTTTTTAATTAAGACAGACTTAGATTTGAATTCCAGGTCTTCTACTTGTTAGCTTTGAACTCAGTTCAATTACACAGCCTCTCCAAAACCCCTGCTGAAGATTTAAAAAATTGGAATATTAACATGGACTTTGTAGGGTTTTATTAGACTTTCAAATGGTATATGTAAAGCACTGGGCATATTAGGCATTGAATAAATGACATCTCTGATTATATTTTTATTCCACAATTTTTGTATTATAAAATTAAAACCTGTGCCTTTTCTACAGTTTCAAATAAAAGTTTATTAGTGCTTCTATTTCTGAAATGTGTTGCCATGTGCTTAGGTTAAATTCACTTAGTTGATTTTCACATGTAATCTTTTGAGTTCCCAATCTGTACCTTGCCACCATGGCACACTGTCACTAAAATCTCAAATTTGGGAAGTTCAAATCAGATCAGACCACGGACGGATGTCAGGGATATCACGAGAAGATGCAAGAAGTCTTAATCTTTCAAGTAAGTGTAAAGCATGGGACTTGCATCAGACGCTCAGTAAATTTGAGAGAAACATCAAATTTACAGCAGTCAAACCTTACGCTTTCAGTCTAAATCCAATTATGGATTCTCTCTTGACAAGGAGACTAGGAGATAGTCTACATGCATGTTCATGAATATATCTGGATTCATCTGATGATGTGAAGTCACTTTGGAAAGTATAAATCTCTCCCTTATGGACAAGGCTCCAACGGATTTTAAAGAATGGACTTTTATCCTGCTTTCTGATGTAATCCTTAAAAAAAAAAACAGTAATTTTTAAAGACCTCATGAATACTTAGTTATCTTTAGAGAGATAATATTGTGAGTAGGGCCATCACTGAGTTTTCCATGGAAACTCGGTTAAGTGAGAAAAATAAAATAGGTCTGTACCGTGACGCTCTTTGGTACTACGTATAATGATGCAATAGATGGATAAAAAGTAAATAGAGAGAGAGATGGATAGATAGATGGGTAAACAGATGGTGAGGACTCAGAAATGAAGTTTACCCGGGGAGAACAGATAGCTCTTCCTAAACAGAATTTCAACTTTAAAAGGTGTAAGAAATGATAGAAATAGAAAATCACTATTTGGAAACCACCCTAGTATCCTAGTAATAATCACATCAGGTATCATCAATGGATTTGTAGATAAAGGTATAGTGAGAAGCAGGATGGTTATATAATCTCAAAGTAGCTCTCAATTAGATAGTTATTAATTACAAAATGAAAAATTGTAACTTTACATTTAAGAAAGTTGGCAGGTACCACATTTATCACATGGGACAAAGTTAAATTACTATCCTAGTAATGGTACATCATGATACACTGAGAAAGACATCATTCCTGTGATTTTCCTTCCAAAAATTCCTAACTTAAATCTAACGATAAGGAAACATTAGACAAACCCAAACAGAGGAACATTTTACAAAATAATTGTCTGATATTCTTCAAAAATGTCTAAGTCCTGAAGGACCAAAAAAAAAAAAAAAAAAAAAGAGGATCTGCTTTAGATTAAAGGGACATAAAGAGACATGACAACTATACACAACATGTGATCCTGGTCTGATTAAGAACAATAGTTGTGTTAGTGGTACAGATGGATGAATTTGAATGTGGCTTATAAATTAGATACTAGTATTATTTTTAGTTTCTTTTAAATTTTTTTCAGTTTTATTGAGAAATAATGAACATACAGCAATGTATACATTTAAGGTATACAGCTTGATGGTTTGATTTACATACTGTGAAACAGTTACCACAATAGGTTTAGTTAACATCTACCATCTCATATAGATACAATAAAAAAGAAAGAAAAAAATTCTCGTGATATGAACTTTCAGTATCTACTCTCTTAACAACTTTCCTATGCCTCATACAGCAGTATTAATGATAGTCATCATGTTATACGTTCCATCCCTAGTACTTACTTATCTTATGACTGGAAATGTGTACCTTTTGACCACCTTTCTCCAATTCCTCCCCCCCCCCCAGCTCTGGTAACCACAAATCTGATTTTTTTCTCTGTTTTAATTAGACAGTACATATAAGTGAGATCATATAGTGTTTGTCTTTCTCTGTCTGACTTGTTTCACTAAGCATAATGCCTTCAAGGTCCATCCATGTTGTTGTAAATGGCAGAAATTATTTGTTTTTAATGGCTAAATAATATTCATATATATATATACATACTATATATATGATGGAATTTTTAGTTTCTTGATTGCATTCATAGACATGTGGTTAAGTAGCTGAAAATGTATACTAATGTATTTAGATGTACAGGTATCATGTCTGCAACTTACTCTGAAACATTTCAGAAAAAAATGAGATATAGCTACATTTTTATCTACATTTCTGTCTATATCCATAGCCATACCCACAAAGAGACAGAGAGAGAGAGAGAAAGCAATGGTGGTAAAAAGTTGGGAAATCTGGGTTGTGATATGTGAGACTCCTTTGCACAAATTTTGCAAATTTAGGAGGCATCTGAAATTATTTAAAAATTAAAAATTGAAAATGGTCAAAGAAGAGGGATGAAGACAGAGAAGACAAGAAGGAAGAAGAGGAAGAGGGGGGTAAAGAGGAAGATGAGGAGAAAGGCTTATCTTCTCAGAACATATTGTATAAAATCCTCTCATCCTAGCTGCTCCATAACCTCATGAATATAAGTATGAATTAACTGAATTAAGATGATTTGTGTGGGAATGAGAGATAAAGAACCAGGAGTTGGAGTTTGGGATAAAGTATACATCTAACTGAATGCATTTTCTGCACTATAAGCTATTTGAGAGGGAAAAAAAAAAACAGATCAATTTTTGTTCACTATTGTTCATCCAGTTCCAACATGATGCCTAACACATAGGAAATGCTTGATGAATACATTTTAAAGGAATAATGAACAATACCTACTATGTGATTCATTCAACTCTTAATCTCCTCTTGTGCAACTGTCCTAATGCCTTCTTAAAATCTGTCCACTAAACATCTTGGGATAGTAAGTATATAATTATTCACCTGAGTAGCCTTTTTAAGAAAGGAAAACTAGATTGTGTGAAACAGGGAAAAATGAAATCTGAGTTTTAATTAGCAATAAAACATGAGCATCTCTTTGCTGACCCAATGCTAAGAAGGTTTGTGGTTAACTTAATATTCTCTTTCCCCTAGTGAGTAACTGTAAACTTCCTTGAACATTAATTCAATATTAATAGCCTTAAATAGCTGTCAAAGACGTGTGGTAAAACAAGATGGCTGGTAGAGTGTAGCGCTATATTTCAAACCAAAGTCAAAAGTCTCAGTAACAACAACTTCTTAGGAATGTGGATTGTGAAATTTGAAATTACCAGAATAAATGGAAGTGCTAGAGAAGTTTAACAGGGTCACTACTAAACTGGACCTGTAAACCAGCCTGAGGGGCAATGACTGGTAAGAAATGTTTCAATCTTACCTAATTTTGTATCTATTCTTGGTGATATTTGCATTTTCCTTTACGTTAGATTGTGTGCTAAACAGGCCAAGTTTCAGAATGCCTGCAGCCCTTCAACCTGAAGTAATTCCTTAAACAGAACATCTTTAGGATGACAGCAGACAGATACCACATCTCCACATTCTACCCAGAGCTGATGAAACCAACAGTGACCCCTTGACCCAATGTCAACCAATCTGCACAACCAGTGACACCTATGAGGTAGCCTAGAGCAAAAGATTGAGATACGTGGATGATGGTCTTTATAGTGCTTTTTTTTTTTTCAAGAATCATTGAGACATAACTGACATAAAATAATTGCACATATTTATTGTGCAAAATGTGATGCTTTAACACATATATATATATATATATCTCCAGGAAGCCATCACCACAATTGAGACATTGAACAAAATCACCTCTAGAAGTTTCCTCCTGCCCCTTTGTAATCCCTCACTCCTGTCTCTCCTCTCCCTCCTCCCATAGAAGGCAGCCACTTATCTATCTGCTTTCTACCACTGTATGTTAATTTTCATTTGCTAGAATAAATAGTACCGTATATTGTATTCTATTTTACAGAGCTTCTTTTACTTAACATAATTTTTTGACATTTACATCCATGTTGTAGGATAAATTACTCTCTATTAGTGACTAACTAGTACTCTATTTTATAAATATACAGCAGTTTGTTTATCCATTCATCTGCTGATGAACATTCAGATTGTTTGCAATTTTTAACTATTACAAATAGAGCTGATATTTACATTCATGTAAAAGTTTTTATAAGAACATACGCTTTTCTTTCTCTTGAGTAAATAACTGGGAGTGAAATAGCTGAGTTTATGTTTAACTCTTTAAGGAACAGCCAAACTATAAATGTTTGTACCATTTGTCATCCTTCACAAGAGTGTGTAACAGTTCTAATTCCCTAACAACTTTGGCAACACTTAGTATAGTAGGTTTTTGTAAAGTTTTAGCCATTCCAATACGTGTAGTGTTAGCTCATTCCGATATCTCAGAATATATCATAATATTTCAGGTACACTGAAAAGATTTCACTGGATGACAGATGTAATTTTTTAAATTATTTCTCTATTCAATATGTATAAATTGAACCTCCATAGAGTTCCACACACTGTTGTAGGCATTGGCGATATAGCTGAGAACAAATTATATATTAGGTGGTTATAGATACTAAGAAGAGAAGATAAGCAAAGAAGAAAGTTAGAGATTGACAGGGATGTGCTATTTAAATAAGAGGATAGAAAATTTATCTCCAATAAGTAACATTTGAATAGATACCCAAATGAACTGATGGAGTGGGCCATGTGACTATCTGAGAGAAGAATTTTCCAGATATGGAGAATAGGAAATGCCCCAAACCCCAAGCAGTGGCATGTTTGGGCATATTCAAGAAATAGCAACCTGGCCAGTGTCAGCCGGCGTACAGCACGACAAAAATTTGACTTAGCGTAGGGATCCCTTAGCTTCCTACTACCATCAAATTTACCTTGTCTCTCTTTGCATTCAATAACTTCCTTGCAGAATAAATTATTTTAAAAATTCTGATTCTCTCAAGTTCCTGTCATCAGTTGCTTTTCACATATATTTTATGAATTTCAACAAGTCTTTAATCTTTGGGTATACTTAATACCACAGGAAAAATTCCTTTTTACTTGCCACAGGCTTTTTCCTTTTTGTTTTTTGATGTCTATGTGGACATGTCCATTTCGGAGAGGCAATGTGACAGGTGCAGCTGATGGAACTGAGCTCTGATCTGTTCAGATTCAATTCATAAAATTTCAAGAGGGGTTCTATTTCAAATTCCCATCATCTGCTGAAAAATATAAGAAAGATAAAAGGAAGGAGCTGAATTTCAACAGAAGAAAGATAGAGAAAAGCTGTATATTTGAAAAAATTTTTCTGGGAGCCAGTGTAGAATTGCTGGCAATATTTGTTATTGCAAGAATAAATAGAAAAATAAAATTTGTACATAATTACTTCCGTTAATTTACTATAAAACTTAAGTGGTAAAAATCATTGTCAAGAATTTCCTTCTTACAAAGGAAGTGTCCTCTACAATATATGTTCAGCTGTTCTCTGTTTATAAGAACTCTTGTGATATCTTGCTCTTGGTGTTTTTCAAGGAAAAGAGGAAAAAAACAAACATGTCATGCAAGTTATTTATATTGGCTAAATAAAGGAGAAGTCTGTATGCAAAGCAGTCGGCATTTGCAAAGATGATCTGACAATTTATAAACATTATTTTGGTAACATTAGGTTTTTACCAAATTGAAAAACCAAATTTCCTCTGCTCTGTCTTTGTGACACATCAAACAATTCATTGGTTGTGTGTGGGCCTTAACCTATGGTGCAATTCAATTTAGATCAATTCCAGGATAAGTAATACTGACCTATCTTCTTTTAATATCTCTTCCTCTTGGTAATGAGTTTTCAGAGAAAAAGAGAAGCTCAAGAAGAAATTAGGGGAAGCAAGGCAAATCTCGTTTGAGAGATAAAGCCAGCAAAATAAAGGAGTGGATAGGATTAATCACATGGATGAGTTTCTTTTGGTTTGTTTTTTTTTGTTTTTGTTTTGTTGCTGTTATTGTTCTTGTTTTTGCGAAGAACACCTTGCTCTAGGACACTTTCCATTTAAGGCATTTATAATAACAAAAGAGTGGATTCAAAGTACATTATGGGGATAAATTCATTAACAACAACAACAACAAAAAAAGCCACTGGGGATTCCTCATGCAGATAGACAGTAAAAGACCATTAATACGCATCCTTCATGTCAACTTGGCACTTACCATTCTACATTAAAAGGGGTGAGTGTTTGTATTAGCTTCACTTAGAAGGTATAGCTGAGATACTGAATCATGTGACTAAACACACAAAATAAAAATAAAGTCATTTCACCATGATCTTTAAATAAATGTAATTCAGTTAGAATTCAGCCTCCTGAATATAACAACAAAATACCTAGAATAGTCTTCTCATCCATCAAGTTGCAATGATAAAAATTTCCTTATGAAAAACAGTTATTTTGGATTCTGCATGCCCAAGCATTTTCTCTACTTTCTTATTGCAGATAATTCAGGTCTTTCAGGGAATTTATGGATCAAGAAAAAGAGTACCTTCCTTCCATATTATAGAATATTTCTATCATTATATATACCTCAAGGCCAATTTCTCCACTATCTATTTATATTACAAAAGGACCAATAAACACTGGAGTTGGAAACATTTGTAGGTTTTTGAGAGCTGCCTGAGGTTAAGCTGGTAAAAGTCACAAAGCATTGAAATTGTGTCAGCAATAGTGGTATTTCACAGAATTGGAATGAACTTTTAACCGTGCCTTACTGGCATGAGTATAAATTTTAAAAAATATTTTTCTCCTTTTCTTCTAACTGTTTTAACAGTGATTTAAGCATAGATTATTTCTTTACGTTGCAATCAAAAGTTGTATCTGAACACTGGGGCATAGAATGCTGCAGTGAGTTTTATATTATGCTTCTGTTGTTGTTATGGTTGTTTTCCCTTGTCCACAGTTTCACCAAATATTTCTTTTTTCTGATTGTTCCACTAGTATTATTTTAAATCTCTGGGTCATCTCTTCCTTTCACATGTGCCTTTTTTTTTTCTTTATCCCATTTCTGGGTATTTCCCAGTGCACCAACCTCCCATGCATTATTAGATTTTTTATCATATCTTCAAATTGTCACATAACTGAGTTATAGACAGTCTCGAGAACCATACTGTATTCAAAGCCTGAGGTATGCTTTACTATTAACTGATCAATATGTTTAAAAGCCCCTGAATTTAGCAAATAAATTATTTAATCAGTGGCCTAGAAGAGACTGGGGAGCAGTAATAAACCTAAAGGAAGTAAGTCATCACAGATCTTGATTGGTTTTGGAGGGCTATTTGCTCCTCCCAACCCCCCAAATCCTATGGGATTTTAAGAATATTATGCATTTCCCAGAAGTGGAAACATTCCCCTGTGAGGTATAAATTGCAAGATAATCCTGGTTTAATGACTCTTAACTTTCAGGATTCCAGAAGAGGATCTGAGTGTGCACTAAAGGTGCTTTTCTTTTCCATTGTCTTAAAGAACACACACATTTTCCAGGCACAGGGACAATTTCAGTTTTCTATAAAGTGTTTGCAACTATAAATCATGCTGACCAAAACCCAGCTGAAAGACCATTGTGAGTATATGGAACAGAAATGTTAAAAAAAGAAAGAAAAAGTATGTGTCTCTAAATATTTTTCATTACCATGAACGTATCCCTAACTACATGGTACACAGGAGAAAAAAAAAAATTTAAGAAATATCTAATATAAACTAAAAGATCTAACATAAATTGAAACTCCTAGAGAAAAAACTAAAAAATAAGCAAAAATTAGAGTCTACTTTCTAATCAGAGGCAAATGGTGAATATATTCGAGATATATTTTATAAGAAATAAATATCAATTCAACTGATTTTGAATCACAAAGTCTGCAAAATGTGGCTTATAGATACTTTATCCTTCACCTTGATTCCTTAGGGTTTAGCATAATTTGAGGAAAACTGAAGTCAGCTAGGCAAAGAGCAGCCAAAAACCCAGGCAACCCTTACGTGAGTGAAGCTTCTTAGCTAAAAAGTATTTCCCATAGTCTTGTCTCTGAAATTGTCAACTTTGCAGATTGGGACAAATGAAAAGACGCAAATTTGTTGACAACCTACCATGTACATTTCACATAAAATTTACATGTAGTGCTCACACCAGCCTCTGAGCTAGGATTCACCAAGCCTGTTTAGAGCAGGGAGATAAAATCAGGAAGATTGGATTATCTGCCCCAAACCCTCCAGCAAGCGATAAACCAAGGTTCATCCTCAGGTCAATGTGATTCTGAAGTCAACAGTTTTTTCCCTTAAATGCTATTGCCTTGCATTTCATGGACAGGTATTCGGTACCTTGGGAGACTGATCTTGAAGATCAGTGCAGACTGTGGACAGTGGGCATTTATGGTCCCTGAAGCAGCTGTGATGAATTTAATCTAGGGCAGAGAGGGAAACTGGGGTGAGGAGAATCTGCTCAGAGTGGCGCATGACTGAAGAGCTGGAGGAATCTAAGGACAATAAATAAACAGGTAAATAAATGAATCAATAAGTGACAGCTCCACTGTGGGTCTAATTTACTCCAGACTCAGGCTTGGTTTTGTATCTGTGTGTCTCTGCCATGTCTCATGTTTACTAGGTGGTTGCCTGCACGCCTTGTCTTCCTCTACTGCTTACACTCAGTAACCTCCCTTAGGCTGAAGTCAAAGCCTCAATCTTCCTTTTTCTCTGAAGTCCCTCGGCAGGGCACAGTGATCAGATAAAACTGGCCAGATGACTGAAATTTCAAGAAGTCCCCATAACACAGAAAGAAATGGTTTGTGGGTGCCTGCGTTCATGGTGCAGCAAGAACTTCCTTCTGTGGATAGGGCTTCCCACTGCGTGCCAATGTGCACAACCTCCCTTCCCCATCCCTCCCTTCCCACACCCTCCTGGGTGCTCTATTTCTGTAGAGTCCCTACTCTATGAGGCCGGCTAGATCTGATTTTGTAGCACAGGACACCCCTCTGTGCAGGCAAATGGAGGGACCCCGGAGTCAGGTCTGCTTGGTGGTATCCTTGACCATGTGTTTATTCTTTGCAGTGTCTGTTTGCTGACTCACCAGTAACCCAAATCTATTCCAAGTCATCATTCTCCCTAATCCTCAAATCCAGACCATCTTTAGTGGTCTAGCCTATTTCAGACAGGACGTGGTAACTGCTGATACCTGCTGGAAAGCACTTTATAGTTATCAAGGCTCTCATACATATCTATCTAATTCTATTGTTCAATACTCTCATTGAGAAATAAGATATTATTATTTTCCAGTTTTTAAGATGTGGAAACTGAGGGCCAGAGCTATCACATCTTTTTTCATAACACATCACTGATGAACCCTGGGGCCAGACTCTGTGCATCTTCACTACTAGCCTGTCTTATGCACAAGACTTTATAAACATGAGCAATGAAAGAGTTCCATAGATCCTCCTTTTTTTTGTTTTCAAGTGGCAATTCCCCCAATACCGGGAACTTTTGAGTTCCTAATATGTTGCAGCACCTTTCAAAGCAAATGCAAAAGGGATAAGATCTGACTGAAGGAAATGGTCACAAAAACTTGGAATAGATTTATTTTCACATTCAAAAATACAAGAAACCAGAACACAGTCTTGGCAGATATTCTAAACAAGGAGTTTGAAGACAAAGTTAATCTAATTAGGAAAGTGTGAAGAAAATATCCAAAGAACAAACCATATGTCATGTAATAGTCTGGAGGTAAATAAAGAAAAGCTGCCTTGGTGTTTAGAAATGAGAAAATCATAATTACATAACAATTGGCACCGAAATATTCACCACTTAAACTCGTAAAACAAATTTGCAGTCCACACTGGCTCAGGAAAGAAGTAGGTCAGGGAAAACCGACAACAACCTGGTACATAGTCAAAGCTTAATCAATGCTTATTGAGTGAGCAAATGGATGGATGGAATTATTGCCACAGACACAGTTGAGAAAGGAGCAGAGGAGGTGCTTCCCTCAAATACAGACCTCATTCTGTGCCTCCTACAGTTTATTTCCCAATTGTTGGTTTTTTGTTTTTTTTTTTTTTAATTTCTACTCTTTTCCAGCTCGTGGATCTACGGGTCTCACCTAGCTCTACACAGACTGAAGACATTTCCAATCGCAGAGAATTTAGGAATATGATGGTGGTGGTAGAACAGAGTTGAGAGAAGACGTCTGCAGAGAGAGGGGCAGTATTAGACCTGCGGTGATAACAGCTGCCTGTTTGCCTGTGTGCCAGCAGCCTTACTTCTGCTAACTCCCTTAATCCTCCCAATGCTTGGAGGTAGATATTCCTACCTCCAACTTATTTATCAAAAAATAAAGACAGAAGTACTATGTGGAAAATGCAGCAGAGCTGAAATTCTAACATATATCTAACTGAATTCAGTGTTTCCTGCTATCTTCACTAAACCACTCTCAGACCATAGGAGTAACCCAACTTCTGCATTTCGCACGTGAGTAAGGAGAGATAATTCTACTGATGCCTGAAGACTGCAAAATAGTTATGGATCTAGGTATCCTAAATCCTTGTTATATTATACCAAACTAGTCATTGGTTTATTAGTTGAAGACAAATCTAAAAAGCATTATCAGATAGACAGATTTTGCATTCTTAATAAAATTGCTAGTTGCGAAAGTAAAAGACAAATGAATTTCTCCTACAGTCCTTGGCTCCAATATCACATCATTAGGGTTAACTGCTGCTGCTCTCCTAAAAATCTCAGTGAAACCCAGTCCTGCAGAACTTGGCTAGAGGCTCTTAGCTCCTGTTGTCCCTTTTCTTGGGAGCTGGGTACCTTAGGGCCTGCCCATCAGTTTCAGAAGGTTGCAATTCATTGCACATCTTGCATATCATTTTTATTTTAGGTTGCACAGAACGTAGGTACTGATTTGTAATTCTTGAATTAACCTAAATCAAAAATATTAAACTAAATCAAATTTAATTTTCTTCTTCCCTGTTTCTAAAGCTATAGTATTATAGTAAAAGATATCTGGAATTCTGTTTAAAATACTCTAACATGTAAATCCTTCCAGAATGTAAAATTCAATAGTTTTTAAAAATATTTTTCTTCAAACTACATAATTCTAGCCTTTGTGAGTTTTCACGTTTCCTAGTATAAATTTGATCTCAAGAGGGGAGATATTTTGATTTATTTAGAGGAAAAAATATTTTCTGATTAGCTATTTAAATAATTTTGACAAAGGTACTGTCCAAATAACCTTAAAAAAACAAAAAGTGATTTTGGTGTACTGACTTGGGATCTTCCAATTTAAAATGAAAAGGAAAAATAGAAATTGGCATATGCCTAGAAACACTAATTGTAGGCTTGGGTTGCTGAATATTCCCCCCAAAGCAATAGAACATTCTTTCCTTTGAAATAACAAAATAATGGTATTAGCAGTCCATAGTCAGTGAAAAACTGGAATAAAAAGACAGTGAAAAAAAAATTCCAAGGTGAATGCCAAATGCCAAGGTGAAATGCAAAGAATGATGATGGTTCCTCACTTTTCAAAGATGAGCTTTCCAGTTCTTCTGGGAATCGGTATGGAAGGGTGTTATACTAGTGGAATGCCACACTTGGCCACACGTAAATCTTGCTAAGGAGAACAATTACAAAATCCTAAATAGTAGTTATTCTTGAATGTTCGCTCTCAAATCTCACTATTTATCAACTCAGTGTGAGGTCAATGCTGTAGCTGCTAAAATGAAATCGTTTTCTGGTCCTGGAAAACGGCTGTGAAATCTCAGACCCTTGGAACTCAAATAGATGGTACTCACGGGAAATCAAACACAGATCTATCTTTGTCAGTAGGAAGAGGTGGAAGTCCCTGGCTGGCTTTGTGAAAATGGTGGAAATGCTGCCTTCACATCTGTCTTCTTGTATGCTGGGAAATTTTACCTTTAGAGTCACTCTGTCTTAAAAATGTACCTATTCAATGTAAACTCTCCTGGACCTACCACAAGCCAAATGGATTTAATCTCCTATCCTATGTTGACCCTGTTAGTAAGTAGAGCTGACCAGAGGATGGGTTGAGAAAGATTTTGAAAATAAGTTGAGGCTTAGTGTGAAACAGTGCTTTGAAGAAATAGTCATGTCTGTTGACTGATGACAAAGATGAGGAGGAGAAGGATTGCAGAGGCCTTGGTGGAGGGTAGGGGAGCAAAGGCACTTACAGTGCTCATTTTCCAGCTCTGTTTCAAATCATTGTTAGTTGACAAGTAACAGGACGTCACCAGTGAAGTAAGTTGGTAAGTCTCATTTCATCTATTAACATCCCCAAAGAAATGTATCTTTATATTTATGATGCTGATGAAACGAGAAAATATTCATCAAACAAATAATATTTGCATATCCTATGGGAATACATTTTAGTTTAAATGAAGTGGAGCTAAACACCTTTTAGAAGAGCATATATTAGAAGAGCATATATTCCGGTCGTGGGGGATCAGGGGCACTTCCTTCCGTATTTAACTCAGAGAACAATGAACCAGAGACTTAAGTTCTAGTCCAACCATGTGCATGCATTTGGAGAAGTCACTTCCCTTTTTCTTCAGCTGTTCCCCTGGAGTTAGCTACAGGCTGTGGAGGCAAAAGTTCTGCCTCAAATATCACAAGCTGTACTTTTACCAGATGTTTTGCCAAAGTATATCCCAGCATCACCAGGTCTCCAGGCTGAATAGCTATTTGTTTACCATTCACTGTTGCACCACTAATCAATAGCCACATGTTTTTTGTTATAATAATGACCAACATCCAGGCACTAATTTCTGCAGTGGCTAGTTGTTGTAACAAAGCATTTTAAGATGCAGTAGATGTTACAAGACAATAGTCTATAAGTCATTCTCACAACCAGAGATGAGTTGTGGAGGGTGGGGGACAGGAGCTCCTATGAACAAGTGATGCTTAGCACATTTATTCACTCTGTACGTATCTATTAGGGATTCAACAATGAACTACCCATGTCTGCAGTCATGAAGTCTAGGGTCTAATGAAGATCCACAGAGTTTAACTTTGCATTTTTACAGCCGGTGAGGTTGCCCTAGCAGGGATATTATACTTCATCTTTCATCATTCACATGAGCGCCTTTCTTCATCTGTGTTCCAGGAATGGCCTCAAGTTGGCTGTTCCTCTTGCTTGTGTTTAAGGACAGCTAGCAACTTAAACATTTTCTCAACAAAGGAAATCCAGGAAGTCACATTTGGGAAAAGATGTGGTGAATTCTCAACTGTAATACAATATCTTTCATAAACTTCTGACTGTGGGAAATTGCCGTGGT
Organism: Camelus dromedarius; assembly: GCF_036321535.1. NCBI lineage: Eukaryota > Metazoa > Chordata > Mammalia > Artiodactyla > Camelidae > Camelus > Camelus dromedarius. The sequence continues at coordinate 28,275,786 of NC_087446.1, forward strand.
CATAGCTTTCCTCAGATGCTGGGATCGCAGCCCCGGGCACTGAGTTGAGCTGCAGCGCCATCTGGTGGTCAGATAATGAGGCGCCCAGATGCCGAGGTTTTAATCGGTGTGAGTTACTAGGTTTCTTAAGAAAGGTAGAGTTGAAGGGAACTCAGGAGTTACCTGGTCTACTTCCCTTACTTGTACATAAGAAAAGTGAATCCAAAAATAAAAAAAGAGAGAAATGACCCAAACTTTATGTTACAAAGAGTTAACTGCACTGTGCATTCCCGTTCTGTTGCTATTTCCCTCAACAGTGTGAGGCTGTAGCTGAATATTTTGAGTCTTCTTTCACCTAACTACATAACTTCCTATGGACCCGAGTGTTATGTTTAAAACAGGGATGATGTGACTGTTCTAAGCATCAGTTTGAATGAATGAGTATGTAAAAGGGCTTTATAAACAATACATTATTAAAAAAGAAATCTAGGTTAACATATTTTTATATTTGGTAGGGAAACAGATGCATCTCAATCAAAGCTGCACGTGCAGTTGAAAGTCACTCACTCATTTATGCGTAGCTCACATCCACGAGTGTGTACTGGGGTGGCTGCTGTATCCTCACCATAGGGAGAGGGGACACAAAGACCAAGAAAACACAGACTTTACTCTGGAGGAAACCACAGTCTTATAGTGAAGACAGACAGTAACACATGCAATATGTTGTGATAACAGATACTGGAGTAGAGACTGATACCGACTTTGGTGCTTGCACTTAAAAGGAGAGAGTTCATTTCTGCAAAGTTGGGGTGGAGAGGGATCACAGAGACAGAAAACATTTTATATAGGAAAAAAATAAACTTTAATTAAGTTTCAGAGAAATACTAGTGGTACACCAGAGAAAAAGATGAGGATAGGATAGAGGTAGAAATTCCAGATGTGGAATGTTAAAACACTGGAAAAAAAAAATAAAACTATTTAAAAAGAACAGTATCATCCTATAGTTATGGAAATATTCCAGGTCTGGAACAAATGACAAAGTAATCTGGTTTGGAGCCAATACTTCATAAGTTATAACAAAATTTGATATTTTCTTTGCAGTTATGAAAACTAAGATTATTTGAAATCATGGTGTATCATCTAAAGAGTCAACAGATGATGAGAACTGAACGGTTTCACGAAAGGTCATCTAGGCTAATCATTTTGTTGATTTCTGTATTACATATCTGTCCTTCAGTTCTGTGTGTTAACGACTTCTGGAGTTTTTTTCTCCCTTGCTCTCATCACATTGAGTATTTGGGGGATAAAAAAACACCTTTATGTCCCAGAAGTCATACTTTTCTCTTTTCAAATGCCTTCTAGTCTTCCTCAGCATCCTCTGACATTCAGAGAACTGCTTTTTAGACAGACTGATTGATGGTCATCAATCCACACATGGCTCATTCCAAATGGCTCCCTTCTGGGCCATCTCAGGAGAAGTGATCATTAGTCCTTCAAAACATAGCAGTACAGACAACTCTGTCAAAAGGACATTTCCGTGTACAGCGCAAGGCTATAATTACATTCTTCCAAGGTGTGTTTTCCTATGCTTCTGCATGTCAAGGAGAACAGAAAAATTTACGTTTAGTCAAACAACAAGGTAACAAAATAATCCAAAAAAGAAAAGAAAAGAAAAGCAAGCAAGCAAGCAAGCAAGCAATTTCCTTTGACTAAGGGAATAGGAAATTTCCAAACTGTATTCTAAAAACTTGTTTTGAGCTTCTCTCCTTCATTTGCCCACCACAAGCAGTATCATTTTCAGAAAGGTACTGTGTCCTGATTTCATGCCTCCTTAGGTCACTCCTTCTGCCGTGAAGGGCCATCCCCTCCCCTGGTTTTGTATGTTCACTTTATCAATGACAACTACCATTCTAGATGAATCCTGTAAATTATATCCTCTGGGAAATGTCTCCTGACTTCCTTTCCTGAAATATAGGCACGTCCTCTCTGCTCCCTTGGCACCTTATGCCATCTTAGTGCACTAGACTGATCATAGGCATGGCCCCAGCTGTTCTTGCCTCCCTTTTTTGTGTTCTTTGCAATGAGACTTTGGACCTCCTCCCATCCAGTCTATTTCCCCATTTCTTGAATCTGAGTTAGCCATGTGACTTACTCTGGCCAATAGAATGCAGAAGAATAACGGTTTGCCAGTTCCAAGCTAGAACTCCGAAAGATTGCATTGCTTGGAATCAAGGACTTGGGCGATCCTAATCAGAGGATACTAATGAACTGCCTGGTTTCTCCATCTGGTACCTCTCAGGCATCTACCATCATGGTGGTTCATAAGAAAGATGACAAAATGCAGATATATTGAGACCTTCCTACACCGTAGAATTTCACAGACCTGTAAGTGTACCCTGAGACCAAGTGGCCTTGGACAGTGTCTTTGAGACCAACTGGTTATCAGGTTGACCCTGAGAACTGGGTATTATCAAATACATATGACCAATGAGGGCAAAACAAAAGCAAATGAATTTTTTACATACATATACCCTGAGGGATTCTCTCAGTCTTAAAAGGATGCTCATAATTATTTCTTTGACCACTGTCAGTGTTCATTAATTAATGGAAAAGATTATTGGGAATATGAATTACTTTGTAGTGTTAGTCTCTTTAGTGACATAATTAGTCCTGGCAGAACTCTGAAAGGACACAAATAACAACACCTCGAGGTGTCAGCTGCCTTGAAATTAAAGGCTTGAAATTGTCCTTTGGTGATTGCCCATTCCGGCAAAGCCCTGTGAAAAACACTAAGCATATACAGTGCCCCAAAAGGAGAAATCACTACATCTGAAAAAATATCAGTGACCAGCAGTGTGCTTGGACCCATGAATTAAAGGGAATAAATGCTTTTAGGGAGGGGGATTGTGGCTCCTATAGGAGGTTTCGGATTTCTCAGTTACCAGTCAGGCTGGGGGAAGGAAAAGGTGAAATGCAGCTGGAGCTCATTCCTACTTCTCTGCCTCCTTCCCTGAAGCCCCTGTGTTAATCCTACCACACTCTTCAGATGCTCATTTTCAGTCCAGAGAAGCATGGGCCTGCCCGTAGTGTTCACCAACTGGGATTTTTCTGAATGTCAGACGTACGATCCTCTTCTCAGGTTAATATTTCTGGCCCCAAAACTTTCCATCACAGAAAAGTCTGTGGGGAACTTTTTGGATTATGGCATAACAACAATTCATGTGCAATGCTTAATTTTCCAAATGGCAATGATAGACAGTCATAGTAGCAGCCTGTACTTCTAGTATTTAATTCAGAAATGCAGGTGCACAATCTGCAAACACCGCATTCAGGAGAGTGAATATTACCAGGGAGGAGGTCAGGAAAGTCTAGGATGCCAAAGGGCCAGTATATATTTCTGAGAGTGAAAGGGGGCTCGCTCTAGCTTTGTAAGTAAGAGCTTGAGGTGCCTCCCCGATTACCCACAGAGGTAAGTATCACCCACCCTGCATTAGATCCTGTTCCACACTCTCAGTATACAAATTAAGAATTGTGCTGGCAGCTTGAAACAGAGATTAGAAATAACAGCTGTCTACAGAGAAGGAAACTGAATTCTTCCTCATGTAAAATAAACCCGGAAGGCAAAGTCCAGGGCTGCTAAACTATCTCAGTGGAGTCTTCTCCCATCTTTCCATTTCATCATCTTCTGCATGAGGCTTCTATCCTCAAGGTCACCTCCTAGTCCAAAATAGCTACAGAACATCCAGGCATCACTTCTACATGCCAAGATGGAAAGAAGGAAAAACAGAAGGGAAAATCAGATTTTTCTTAGTTGCATGTCATTTTTTTAAAAGAAGCTTCCCTAAAAATCCTTACCAGAAAATTCTACTTAATACCATTGGCTAGAACATAGTCACTTGTCTTATCTGGCTGAAAGGGATGCTGGGAGATGTAGTCTTTCAGCTGGATACAGTACTGACTCAAATTAGTTTGGGGTTCTATTACTATGAAATGAGTGGAGAATGGATATTCAGAGGACAACTATCCAAAATCTCTCCTCCTAAGTTAGGGATATAAGAAAGGAAGGTGTCTAACGGAGATGATAAAGGGAAAGGGCAGAAGCATCAGTTTTGTCACCAAGATCCCCAAATTTTGGCTGAAGACCGGAGCAGCCCAAAATGGAATGCCGTTTTAAGAAGCTTAGTGTTTAGGACAAGAAAAGTAGAAAAGTATGCTGTTCTGTAAATACTACTTCCTGGTTTGGGTACTCTGTCCAGGAAGAGAGCTTTAGGATAAATTTAAGTCAAGATTTTTGGCCCCCCAAATCAATCAAGTCCAAATGCAAAATTTATGCCTTATCGTCCAGCTGAAGATTTTGTTCCCCTTGCTTTTACCTGGTCTGGAATCTATTCACTGCAAAACCCCATAGAGTTAGCTGTGTGTACATCTCTAATCTTTGGAACCAGAGAGTTGGAAACTTGTAATGATGGAATAAATCAATTATTAAAAGCAAATTCTACTTGACATGTGGACACTTCCCCTTGGCACCTGGCTCTCCTCAAATATTCTCATAATGATGCCACTGGATTTCACTCTTTTTTTTTTTTTTTTTTTTTTAACGTTCAGGAAGATCCTGGTTTGCTCTTGATCTCTGCTTCGAGGTGGATGGCAGAAGAGCGATGTGGGAGAATCTTTTTCAGTGTTCAGTTGGCTTTAAGAGTGTGTTACAGAAATTGAACTTTCTAAGCTCTAACACAGCTTAGTGCAATGAAGCCCACAAAAGGCAATGCTGTGATGTCAGGGTAAAGTGTCAGGTTCTGTGTATTGCTCTACACTGGGGACTTCTGGATTAGAGAAAAAGAGCTGCTGGCAGGAATCCCACCTCCTTTCTAAATTCTAACAGGAGAGTCAAAGGGCAGGAAAAAAATAGATCTGTTCAAGTAAAGGAACTTCACTGGGGTAGGGGTGAGTTTTCATGTATAGGATGATTTAGAAAGAAAACTATTCTTATTAAGAGAGTTGAACAAGGATATTAACAGCTTTCTGAGAAAATACAGAAACTTCTAACTCTAATGCACCAAGGAATTAGTAAACCAACTACAATAGCAGAGGGAGTGCCACATGCTGGCCTATGGGTAGGTCTCAAATCCCACTGCAGAGTGGCTGATCAGCAAGACAAGGCAGAGATAAACCAAAGGAACGAGGAAAACCAACTTTGGGAGAGGGTCCTCTACCCCAGGAATATGCCTGAGGAAATAAGCAGTTATCCTCAAAAAAAGCAATTTACATTCACTCACTTGACTCTTAGAGAAGTTGGGGGAAGTATCACTCGTGCTGTCTTAAACTGCTTTGAGAGAGGAAATTAATGTCTTGGAGAAACTGGTTCAAGACACTTCCCCACTTTCTACAAAAGCCAAACATCTAGAGAACTCCACATCATTTTGCAGAGGCATGGTTTTTTGAGGAGATACGGAAGGATGATGTTTTAAGGCATCTCATAAGATTTGTTTTTTCCCTAGTAATTCATTTTCATGCCCCTCTCTTTCTCCACGTGGAGTTGTGCCCAGTGTATCTGGAGAGATGTGTGATCAGACAGAAACTAGAGAAAAAAAAAAGAGGTGTCTTTTTAACATAAGAAAGGCACCTAAATTTTCATTCTAGCATTGGGGAAGTAGTGGGTTAGAAAAAAAAATCTTCCAGTTAGTAGAGGAAAAGAAGAAATAAGATGGGGTGAAGAAAAGAGGACCCTCCTGCACTGTTGGTGGGAATGTAAATTGGTGCAGCCACTATGAAGAACAGTATGGAGGTTCCTTAAAAAACTAAAAATAGAGTTACCATATAATACAGAAATCCCACTCCTGGGCATATATACAGAAAAGACAAAAACTAATTTGAAAAGACATGTGCACCCCAATGTTCATACAGCACTATATACAACAGCCAAGACATGGAAGCAATCTAAATGTCCGCTGACAGAGGAATGGATAAAGATGTGATGTGTGTGTATATACATATATACATACACACACACACACAATGGAATATTACTCCGCTATAAAAAATAATGAAATAATTCCATTTGCAGCAACATGGATGGACCTGGAGATTATCATACTAAAGGAAGTAAGTCAGACAGGGAAAGATAAATATCATATACTATCAATTATATATAGAATCAACCTAAAAATGGTACAAATGAACTTATTTACAAAACAGAAATAGACTCATAGACACAGAAACAAACTTATGGTTTCCAAAGGAGAAAGGGACAGGGAAGGACAAATTAGGAATTTGGGATTAACAGATACTCACTACTAAAGATAAAACAGATAAACAACAAGGTCCTACTGTATAGGACAGGGAACTGTATTCAAAATCTTGTAATAACCTATAATGAAAAAGAACCTGAAAAAGAATATATATATGTACACAACTGAATCGCTTTGCTTTACACCTGCAACATTGTAAATTAACCCTAGTTCACTTAAAAAGAAAGAAAATACACAGAGGGTAGAGATAAGAGGAGTGATGATGTTGGGGTTCTGTTTATTGGAGTGGATATGAAGGGGCCACATGGGCATGAATGAAAAGTGCCATAGAATAGAGTCACTCATGAAAGACGCTGCTTGTATTTCCAGAGACTGTAGGGAAATTGAGTCAGCATATGGCCAACTGCCCAGGCTCAGCCCCAGTAAGGACTGTACACTGAGGTTGCCCTGGGTCTCTACTAACTTTTCTTTCCCCCAGCATTGGAGGACTTCCCTTTGCAATAGCTAGGTGCAGATGGAGAGTTCCTGTGCTATAATACTGGTGAAAATACACTGAATCATAGGTGAATCTTTGGAGTGGTCTTCTAGCTTATCTACCTATTTCTCTTATTCTCCAGTCACATTTGGCCCTACACTACCTCTTTTCTCTCTTACCTGGCTATGCATTTTTCCCTTCTACCACGGGGCATTTACACATGCTGTCCCTGCTGTCTGGAACACTCCTCTCACCTACCCACATGCCCCTGCCACTGCCTTCTCTAAATACATACATTTAAGTTATTTTCATTCTTCAGATCTCAGCTGAAACAGTGTATCCTTGGGGAAACCTGTTTTGGACTTTTAAGAGCAGTTAGATTTTCTTAAATACATATACACACACTTGAACTTTCATTCCTAATAAAGTATATTCTAGATTGTAATTGTGCATACATTCTTATTAGTGTGATTATTTGATTAATGTCCTTCTGCTCTACTTGGCCCTAAACACATTGAGGACAAGGTTCACATATTTTTGCCAACCACTGTATTGTCAGCATTCAGCATAATGTATGGCAAATAGCAGGTGCTTAATAAATACTCTGTGAATGTACAGATGCACCCTTATCTAATACTGTCCCTGGTATAATAGTTGATACACACAGATACACACACACACACATCTTAAATAAATATATAAACTAAACAGGGTAATATATGTTCAATAAATATATTTATGAATGACTTGTTTAAGGTACTGTGTGGTAAAGCAGAATAAACATGAATCTTTTACCAGGCAGGTTAGGACTGAACTGCAGTTCTTCAACTAACTGACTAAATGTGGGCAAAATATCTTACCTTTCTGAGCCTCAGATTCCTCATTTGAGGAAAAGAATAACAATTCTTAACTTGGTTGTCAAATTCAAATGAGATAATGGACAAAAGCTGCCTGGCCCAGGGCTCAGGACATAGTAAGTGCTCAATAAATGGTGGCTATTGACATCATTGGGTATGTGTAAATCAGGATACAGAGCTCAGTTTAGTTGAGTCCCCCACAAAAAACAGTCCTGGATACATAAGACAGATTAAACGAATAGTTGTAGAATAAACAAGTGAATAAATCCATGTTGAGAATGACTTGAAATCTCTGTTGTGTGAACAACTTATTTTTCAAGAGTATGCTAGTACAATTCAGAATCCTGCCACTAGGTGGCGATAAATATACACTGGAAAAAGCAAGGCGTAGGATTCCTAGATTCTGATACTGATGTAAAATTTTCTTGTAAAAGTACTATTAGGGCACTACTACTATTTATACAAAGTGATGTGCTCAGTCAGTTATTCAAAAGTCCTTTCTCTCTCTCTCCTCTTTCTTCATACCAGAAAACAAAGAACAAAGCCTTGACTTTCATTCTCACAGTAACTTACTAAGGCATGCCCATGCATAAACAAGGAAGCTAAGGCTCTGTAGCTGGCCAAGGACTGGGCTGGGAAAGTGAACTTTGCACTATAGCTCAACTGCCTTCAGTTTACACCAACCCCAATAACTGTTTAAAGGCCATTCCACCTCTTTCTTATCGTGGTTCAACTTCCTTTTTTCCCAGTTCATCCCTGATTCAGATTTCTTCTGTTTTCTTCTACTTACATCTAGATGAAGACTTATTTCTTCTTTGGGTCTCTATTTAGAAGGCATCCTCAAAAATGTCTTATTTTAGCCATCCCTTACTGGACATGGATTCTGTGTTACACGCTGTATTACTTTGTTACAGCAGCTATAACAAAGTATCACAGACTGGAGGGCTTAAACAGCAGAGGTTTATTTTCTCACAGCTCCGGAAACTACAATCTCAGCAGCAAGATGTCAGCAGGGCTAGTTTCTCCTGAGACCGCTCTCCCTGACTTGTAGATGGCCGTCTTCTCCCTGTACCTTCACATCAACTTTTCTCTGTATGTGTCTGTCCAAATTTCCTCTTCTTATTAGAACACCACTCGGATTGGATTAGGGTCCACCCTAATGACCTCATTTCTTAATTTCTTCTTCAAATACTTTATCTCCAAATACACATTCTGAGTTATAGGAGGTTAGGAGTTCAACATATGAATTTTGAAGGGACATAATTCAGCCCATAACATAAACCCTCATAGGACTCTAAAATTTCTCAATAGCACTTACCACAACTATAATTATTTACATGCAGAAGTCATTTTTAAATGTCTGTTACATACTTGCAGGCTGAAAGTTTCCATAAGACCAGGAATCAGGTCTGCTTGGTTAAAAATGTAACCTCAGTATCTGCAGATATACCCAGAGCCTAGCACACAGTAGGTCATCTTCCTTATGTTGCTATTAATACCACTCTCTTTATTATTTCCTACATAACTCCAGTTTCCAGCAAAAAGTGGCTACATAAATATTTAGTTAAAGACATTTTATGACTAGCAGCTGAAAAGAATACTCTGGACCTTTTTTTTTTATTAACAAACTATTTACTCTCTTTAGAATGCCAACCCACTGATACGGCCATCCCTCCCTGGCCACATATTCGCATCAGAAGAGGGAGTACACTTCACTGCAGTCAGGTGTGCTTCACACTAGCATATTAGACACAGCTTAGGTTTAACACATTGTACTTTTGATGGCGTACTAACTCCACGAGCTGTGCTAGTTTGTGACGGCAGGTGTCCTACAGCACGAGATTCAGTACTGCCCTCAGCACAGGCACTGGGGCCCCTGGCCTGGCCTCCTTCCTGCTGCCCTGCCCTGCCCGCTGCACTTCTCTCCGTTAGGGAGGAGTTGATGGGACAAAGGTACCTGATACATGACCGTCTGTTACCCACACTCCCCCTCTTCCTAGACCTTCCTCCAGGTACTTAGGACCCTGAATTTCCCTGCCAAAATTTCCTGAGATTGCTTCTAGGATTTACACAGACCCCTTTTCCAGATCCATCCTACTGAGAGTACTCCAGGCCCAAGATACGGCTGGAGATTCCTCATGGTGGAGGATAGAGGCAGGTGTGGAATAAAAGGGGGATAGGGCCTGGGTCAGAGGTCCCCATCTGATCTCTTAGTTCTGTCTCCTGGAATATAGAGGCAGGCCTAGATGTCTGCATATTTTATACTCTAATATCTTACCTAACAAATTATACTAAAATCCACAGAGATGTTCCCCAAGAAATCATGTGCCTCTCTGGAGTCACAGTTATTGAACATGTGTGTTTCCTAGAGCCAGTCAGGCCTTAACTTGAGCAACAAATCTACCACCACCATCTGTGTGACTTTAGACAAACTGCTTAAACTTTCTAAGCTTCAGTTTTCCTGAAGGAAAGATGGATTTGGGGGAAGTTAAATAAGATATTTATGACAAAACCGTTGTGATGTTTCTTATTGCCCTGGAGTTGATTACTAGGGCCCGAAGCTGAGGAAAAAGAGCTATTGTGTCTCCCACATTCAACGAACACATCAGTTAAGGAGGCACCAACAATTGGGCCAGATACCTCCCACAGGGCATATAAAGAGACAGCCAAACCCTCTCTGCTACCCACATCATCACCCGACCCTCTCCCTCAGAATAATCCTGACAGAGTAATTAAAGAGGTATGAGGATTGCAGGAAGAAGTTAAATATAGCAACTGAAAAATGCATACAAAGCTGAAAAATCAGTAGGAGAAACACTGGTAAGGAAATATGGAAAGTAACAGACCTGGTATTCTTTATGAGTCATAAAGTAAATGGCCTCAATAGGCAATGTTTGCATTTCAAACAGAATTCTTCGGGGGGGCTATTGTACCCATGTCTTTCTTTTAATCATGCTGAACACATGAATGAGGTTCCATTTTTAGCTCCCAACACTGAGAACCCGGAAAAAAGGTGAAGAGATCATCAACTCACTGGGGAACAAAAGGGCTAAAAAAACAATTCATTGAAGGGGGAGATGAGATATAGAAACAGCTTCCTTCTCTTCTTTGAGTATCTGAAAGCATGACTTGTTTGGGATCCTGTTGCATGGTCTTTGAAAAAGACAACATTGGAGGGATTGAATTTCTAGGAAGTGCTAGGCTTTGGGCCAGTGATACACAATTATTAACCAGAAGTGTGTTCTAAACATCTGAAAGAACCTGACCACTCTACTTCTCTGACACTTGCTGTAAGACCATAAGCTAAAGTACATGACAATCATCTTGTTACCAAGAGGAATTTGCTGAGAATATATTCTTAGTATAAGCAGTTTATCCAAATTAGGAAGGTAGTTTACTGATCAGAATACTGGGGGAAAAAAAAGAGCAAGACGCCTGATTCTAGTGAGAATATTTCAACTCTGTGTTCAAATCTTGGCTCTTCCTACTTGCTGAATGATTTCAGGTGAGCCACTCAAAATTTCTGAGCCTCAATTTCCCCTTTTAGAATGGGGAATCACAATCTCTGCTTGGAAGGTGACACTGAGAGTGTTAAAAGTGATTTCAAATGCAAAGAAACAATGCTCTTTGCACAATGCAAATACTCTATGCCAGTTATTCCTGCCCCAGTCGTTTTGAATTTCTATCCTATAAATAGAATGGAGGCTATCTCAGGACCATTTACAGAACCAATAATTCCTGAAATGTTAATCTCTCTTCATATTGAAGGAGATCGAATTGCTAATTTTTTTTTTTTTTTTTTTGGAAGTCTCCAAACTTCCAGTTATAAAATAAATGTCACGGGGATGTAATGTACAGCATGAGAAAACAGCCAATAACACTGTGTATTAATTTTGTAAGGTGACAGGTGGTAATTAGGCTTACTGTGGTGACCATTTTGCAATGTATACAAATGTTGAATCACCATGTTGTACACCTGAAACAAACTGCTAATTCTTATACTTTTGAAAGTTACCATAATTTTACTCATACATTGGAAGAATGAAGCCTAGGAAAGTCAAGTTACTGTTTTGGTTTTTTTTTTTTTTTTTTTTGGCACTATAGAAAAAACTGGAAATCAAATCTAGCGTCATTCTGTCAGACAAAGGTGAGGTCTTCTTTTAATTTGATTAATAAATAATTAAACTGAAAAACATAGCTGTGTCATAAATACTCCATTAAACCAATAAAACAGCTACTTTAAATTTAGCCCAGAACAAGTAAGAGTTCTGTTTGTCTGGGTAGATGGTGGTAGTGTTGTCACACCCTGACCCACTTTGCCAGCTGTGGCACCAGCCGCCAGTTCCTGAACCAACAGCTGCTAATAGCTAGCCCCTTCTCTGGAGAACTTCTCCCCTTAATCTAGTACTGCCTAGCTTGCATGGCAATGCCCACCCCACTGTACCCTTCTACAACCCACAGCTAGTGACAGACTGACCAGGGATAAAAATGGTGCAGCACTGTCTCAATGAGGTACCTGGTGGGAGGTACAATGTATGCTTCAATGCTCCCCATGGGATCAGGCTGAAGCATCTCCAGCTGAGTCTTCATCCTAGTTTAGCTCCTCCTCCTGCCCTGTCCTGCTCCCCTCATTCCCTTCTCTGGAAGGTTCTCTGCTGATTAAATAGCGCCATCTGAATTCCTGTCTCCAGTTCTGCTCCTAGGAAGCCCAATCTAAGACACTGGAGAAAGGAGATTATTAATGATTAATTGTATTTTTTGAAAGAAAAAAAAAATCAAAGAATGAAGATTAGGATTCAGTTGTAATGCCAAATGGAAAGAATTTAAAACTTGGAGTTCTAAAACAACTTTAAAATCTTCCTGTCATTTACAAATAGACAAATTGTAAAAGACAATGAATATGATCTTAAAATGTTTAAAGCATTCTCGTTGCATTTATCTCAGATCAATAATGGTATGGAATGAGAATTTTCCATATAAAAATAGCCCATTAAATTTCTCAGTGTTTTTTGGTTTACGGAAAAATACTTTCTATATCTCCTCCCCCTCAATCCCCAAGCTTGAAGCCTCAAGTTTCCCAAGTTGGGAGAGAGCATTAGTGACTTCATGGGGCCAAAATGGCATTTTTGGTTAAAACTCTTAAATAAAAGTGACAGAGATATCTCCCGTCCTAATGTATACAGATTTTCTATTTTGGGAGCATCTGTAGTTTGCACACTGTGTTAGCCTCTGCAGATATACTATATAAAATTTCAGAGCTCAAATATCCTCTTTATAAAGAGACTAAAATTAAGAATTGCTTAGAATGCCATTCGAAGTCTTTAAGAATATCTGAGATCGTTCTAGAGAGTCATGGGATTTCAAACTTTAAAGAATGAGAGAATTAAAAGAAAAATTAAGGTCTTAGTTTAGTAAATTACATGATTTCCAGTTTCTATGTTGTTTTCTCATTAGGTGAACATATTTTCTTAAAATACTACCATATAACCAAACATTCAGAATAGCTTATTGTTAAATACTGACCAAAAATACTATATTTGTCTACTTTCTTTTAACCAAAGCATTTTGCAACTGCAACTAGTGTTCTTCTAAGATGCATCATCACAGTTCTTCTATAAATTCAGACAGACATCTGTATTGGTAAGTTTTGAAGTTACTAGTGAATTTGGAAATCATATCTAAGAAGCAACTGCAACCCAGAACACTCAGAAGAGAGTGTGGGGGTGAATAAAGCTTTAGACCCAACTGGTCCCAGTGAGGCTAATCAGTACTGATGAAGGATATCTCAGATCTCAGGACTCTCACCAAAGCAGACTGACCAGACCTCCCGACTGCCCTGGGAAACCCCCAGCATGCCTCTCAACCGTGCTCAGATAGCCTAAACTGACGAAGAGATAAGCAGCAGAGGCTAAGATAAATTGGCTAGCTTCAAATGAGATTTTGCTGTTGGAGAATCTTCTTCCTCCTCTGGTTTTAGATAGTTGAAGCCAACAAATGTCTGCTGTGAGAAGTTCATCCAAACTGGAACCAATGGGTCACTTCTCTTTTTGATTCTATTCTTACTTCATCAGTGAAGAGAGACTGTATTTATTTTTTTTTTTATTGTTGATAAGGATTGTGGGAGAAGAAACTCTTTTATAAACTAAAGGATTTTGTATGATTTTTCTGGTATAAAATATCTGATCAGTTGATTGTCTTCAGACTCTGGACTTCCACTGGCCAAATATTATTTATCTTCTTGGAAGACTTTGGCAGGTTTTCTCTCCTTAGGAAATGAATTGGAAAACATCAGTGAGACTTCAAAGCAAGGCTCAGGATTATCTTCTGATTTATGAAATGATTATTTCCATCACTTATCAGAACACTGAGTCCTTCCTGTGGAATTGCAATCCTAGGATGTAAACAGAGTGGGCGAACTGCTGGTTATCATATTCATCACAAGAAACAACTCTACCAAAAGGTCCATACTGAGGTGATAGGAGTCCTAAAAGCTTTTTGAGATACAGCTGAATGTTTGGTGAATGTAAAATTTTGCAGACTGGGAAACAACCTTGTTTCCCTTAATTAGTGCTCAGTGTTATACCTTTTCAAACTAGGGCATTAACTCTCTTTATAAAGTTTCTGTTGATTTCCCCCATTTCTCAATTCCCTTGCTCTCAATAACTGAGAACATCTAGAGATTTGAGGTTGCCGAGTTAGAAATGTGGCCTTTCGCAGAGGGACAAAGCCAGGCTGCAGTAACCTGACAGAGAGAATTCAGGCAACTGAATCCCTGGCCTCGATTTCTTCCTTTCTTCCAGTGTGCTGTTGGTGTCTACTGCCCCCCAATAACTGAGAGTCAAGAGTCATGGATCTCATTCTGACTGTACCTCTGCCTTGTTATCTGAGCTTGAGAAAGTTACAGAACCTCAGTAGCCCTTGATTTGCCCACTCCTTAAATGGGAATCAAAAGCCAGGAAACCACATAGTAATAAAAAATAAAATACAATAGTCCAGATGCTGCCCCCAGAGACTGTGATGCAGGAGCTCTTGCTGAGCTTGGGAAATACATAGAAATATATGTTTTAAGAGAGCTATCTAGATGAATTTGATCATGAGCCAGTTTTAGGCACAACTAGACAATATTAGACGGTCTCTGGGGACTTTTACAGATTTATGAGTATGAAATCTATTCTATGATAAGAGAAAATTTTGACATGAAACAATTTCCTCACTTCAAGGTTGCCAGTTCTTCAAATGGCAACTTCTGAATCATTCTGCATGTCCTTGGTAACAGTAAATAGCCACTCATCTCAATGAGAATGGAGAGATGAGAGAACAGAGGAAAAAAATCAAGTCAACTAAACCTGGCTTTTGGGAATTGCACCAGAATCTCTGGGCAGAATGAACTTTTGATTTTTCATCAGTTGTGTTGTTACGTAAATGTACCAATCAGGATATCATCAGAATATAGTTGTACTTAAGTTTGGTAATTGAGGGAAGCCTTACAAAAGAGGGAAGCAAGGCACTGTCTACTCAAATGTGACTAGGGGGAAGGGAACCACAAAATCAAGGGCTTTGTAAAGAATGAGGAGGGAACTGTTACCAGCATCTAGAGGTTTGACTGTGGCCTTAGTAGAGGGACAGAAGTGTGGCCTTAGTAGAGCGACAAAGCCAGCCTACAGTAACCTGCCAGAGAGACGATGAGGCAACTGAATCCGTAGCCTCAATTTCCTCCCTTCTTCCACTGTGCTGTTGGTGTCTACTGCCTCCCGTTGACTGATCCCAAACAGGAAAGGGAAGCAAGGATGATGCAATGCCTCCTTCATGTCAGTCTCCTTCAGGTACAGAGCAAGATGCAGAGGGATGTGGAGGTACAAAGACCTAGCTCTTCCCCAGTGGCTTCAAATTTCCGTGATTTGATCTGAATCTTCTTTAAATCTTACTTAATTTACACGACTTCTTTCCATTTAGCTCCCCAACTCAGCTCAGATGTCTTCTGTTATATAAAGTTGTCCTGTCTCTTGCCACAACCAGTAGCAAGCCCCTCTAAGGACCAATGTTGACAATTGCTCTTTTCACATTGCATTTTAGGACCATACTTAAAAATTCTTATTGAATTGCTCATATTTTGAATAATCCATGTCAAAGTGTCCTTGAGGTTTCTGGTTAAATCAAACTAAGTGGTCTGGTAGATCAGACTGTTCTTTAGTTTTAGTTGACATGTAACAACATCCATGGCTGGTTTGTTCTTTCTCTCTTTGCCAAAATGCCCACCTGGGAAGTCATATACCATGGGAATACTGCTTTGTAAGTAGAGAGATCTAGATGAACCTTGTAGAATAGTCTTCCTGGCTGTTGCTCCTAGCTCTGATATCCTGATAGCCTCACCTCCACTATACAGGTAGGCTAACCAAAGAAAGCCCAATGACCACATCAAGTGAGTAGAACACCCTTCTTCACTTCTGACCCATCATCTTTTTCTCTAATCTCCATTGAAACTTAACCTCCATGTCACTCAATTATTTGAAACAAGACAATTCTATGTAAAGGGAGAATTTCTTCTTTTCCATGTACTACATCTTCAGTCATGGTTCCTGTGGATAAACTTTGATCTCTTGTGTTGAACTGGGAAAGCATCCTACTAACAATTATTGGTAAACTATTTCTTAGAAAAGATTATTTTGGATAAACACATTTGTTTTTGTGAATTGTTTTCAACATTTATTTTAGATACTCTTGCATGATTTTATTTACAGATGATAGTTAAATGAGATAGTGTACATAAAGGCATTAATGCAGTATCTGATTTACAGAAAACCCTCAATAAAAAAGTAATCATTACTATGTTTGGAGTTGCTACAATCACTTACATTTGTAAAACTGTTTTGTTTTGTTTTTTTTTTTGGACTTTAATACATAGTATCATTTACTCCTATGAAGTAGGTATTAGTAGGCCTCCTTCACTGTTGAGAAAATTAAGACTGAGTGGTTACCTGTGTTTCTCAAAAAAGATCATACAAGAGAAAAGCAGAAAACTCCACATTCAAATTCAGCTTTTCTGATTTTCAAATCTGGTGAGATTTTACTATACAGTTTCCCTCTGTGGCAACTAGTTTGTCTCTCTCTGCACTTGTTATGTCATATTACCACATTTTCCTTCCATACACATGTGAGTTCATGATGCCCCAATGTCTTCTCAGCCTAAGGAACTTTGAGGAGGCCCAGGTAGGGACCTGATGTGTGTTTGAAACAAACTAGGTTATTTTCTTACATGGACCCATCGCTCTAGGTACAACCATTCTGAATTATCTTGGCAAACACTGCCTTTCTGGGTCCAAATCTTAATTAACTACCAAAGATTCCATTTCTTCTGAACTTTGAGTCTTGCTTGTTATTTCTCTCTGTTATGGGCTGAGCTGTGTCCTTCCCAAGGCATATACTGAAGCTCTAACCTCTAGTACATCAGAGTGTGAGTGTGTTTAGATATTGGTCTTTAAAGAGATAATTAAGCTAAAACGAGGCCACTGGGGTAGGCCCTAGTCCAATATGACTGGAGTCCTTCTAAGAAGAGGAAATCAGGACTCACAAAGGAACACTAGGATGTGCCTGTACAGAGGAAAGATCCTGCGAGGTGCGGACACAGCAAGAAGACGGCCATTTGCAAGCCAAGGAGAGAGACCTCGAAGAAACCAACCCTGCCAACACCATGACCTTGAACTTCTAGCCTCCAGAACTGTGAGAAAACAAATTTCTGCTGGTTAAGCCACCGTGTTTGTGGTCTTTTGTTATGGCAGGCCTAGCAAACAAAGACACCATCGTCTTGAGGAGTCCCAGTGTTACTCCAAAAGGGGAAGGGAAAAAGGTCTCGGTTCTTGTCTTACCCAAAAGAGAAGAATGCAGATGGGAGACAGAAGCATTGTGTAGTGAAAGATTTTAAAGATTTTTGTTAGCAGAGCAAAAGTACGCCTCCAAGAATGCGAGGCGGGCTGATCCAAGGGAGGATAGCTGTGGCCTTTGTTTGCCCCTTCTCTTATACCCCGGCTGAGAGGGGGTCTCTTGACTGATTGATGTCTCTTGCCCCTGGAGTGCTTAGTCACACTCGTCTGCTTCTGTGCATGTCCCTACCCGTGATGCACACAGAAAAACCCACGGGGGAAGGGTCAAGCGGCAATGCTAATTATATTACAATGAGCATTGGGCCACATCTGGTTAGGTCCTTGTTGCTACCATGCAGTTGTGGCTGTCAGGTTCTAACCGGTTTCTTGCTGGCACTCATTTAAAGGAAGGAAAGCCCCTTTATGCTGAAAGTGGGCCTAACACCATCTTCCGGACCGTCCTCCTTCTGCTCCATCTTATCCGCCCAGTGCCCCCACTTATCTAACTACCTAACACTAATTTGAGCTCACACGTGTTTTCTGGATCATCCTTCCTACAGACTTTCTGCCAGTCTGCCTAGATGGATCGTGAGGCTCCCTAACTCCACGCTCCCAGTTGCGCCTCTTTGCCCACTGGCTTTACCCTGACATACCTTCCTGATGTGAAAACCTACCTGTTATCCCTGACAGCAGCTGTGGTTTTCACCAGCCTGCTGTCTGTAGATGTGACAGTAGGCTTTGCCTGTCCCTGGATGAGAGATGTAAACAGTCTCCACCCTCCACTATTCAAAGTGCCAGCCTCCCTGAATTCCTCCTGAATTCTGAGTAAGCTCTGCTATTTGTCCATTCTAGTCGGTTTCAGTACATGTTCTCCTTGGACTTGATTTCTCCCCAATCCCGCCTGCACTTTGCCTGTCCAATTCCTACGTATTCTTCAATTCTCCGTTTAGAAATAACTTCTTTAAGAAGTTCTCCCTGACCCCACACAGCTGCACATGTTCTCCCATACCACCCAACACTTAACATCTTATATTATAGTTTGGCGGTTCTCAAATGAGCAAGTTTCAGAGTTAAGCATGGGCTTGTTAAAGCAAAAACTGCTGGGCCCAAACCCAGAGTTTCTGGTTCAACAGATTTTGGACAGACTCCATAATCTGTATTTTTAACAAGTTTCCTGGTGCTACAGATGCTGCTGGGACTGAGACCACCCTTTGAGAACGACTGACACAGATAAATAGCCTCTATTTACACTCCTTCCGTTAACCTCCCCCATTTTACCTCCAATAAATTGTACAGTCTTTAAGAATAAGAATTTTATCTTTTAAATCACAGTGAGCCCAGGGTTTTACACAGTGCCAAGGGCATGACAGATACTCAACAATAACTGTTTAATACATGAATGAATGGAAATGGGAATTCTTAACATGGAGAGAATACTTTTTAGAATAACAGCATGCTCAAAAAATTTTGTTTTATCAAGGGTAATTTAAAATACATTAACATGAGAATCAGTACTCATTTAAAAAGGGCTAAGGGTCTAAAAGCATAATGTTATTTATACTGGTCTGGTATGTACACAAACTGTTTTATAAGAACTTTGACTAGGGTTATTTTGCCTCAGGGAAATGTAAAATGTATAGCTCAACAAGAAAAATGTAAAATACGATGTGAAAATGAGTCATCAGGAAAGCTAGTCAATATCTAAGAACAAAAAAAGCAAATATAAAACTGAGGAGCCTCCAAGACCCAGGATTCCTCTGCTGGTAAAACTTCAAATCACAAATCAGAATCTAGAAGATGGAGGAAATAAAGCCGAAAGTTTGACTCTGCAAACAGTGCATGCAGAAGCAGAAACAGCTGCACTCCCTTCAGGCCCCTCTGCTTTTACAAGAGTGATTATCTTGAAGTTTTAATGTGCCCTGCAGCCCCCCAGCCTCCCTCCCCAGCTCCTTTTTGTGGTCCCATCAGCCCATTAAAGCAGAGAGCATCGTGCAGGGATTCAACGGGATGCACATCACTGACTCAGCTGAGCTACGTAAATATTAGTGCTCTGGGACCACAGAGAAAGAAAGAGTAGTAGTGATTTGCCAGTTTCTCAGTCCTTTATCCAATATTTTTCCTTGAGTAAAATGTCAAGACAAGTAAGTGAAGAGCCCTGTTTTGCTGACGAGCTAGCTCACCAGCAATTTATGTTTCTGTGGACTCGAAAGAGCAAAGCAACATCACTTCTTGAACATCTGACAGGGGTAAAAGAGTTGCCTCATGAGTTCACTGACCCAATTGAGTTTATCTTTAGCCATCTGGGGAAAGATGGGCCCGCAGGTTGATAGGCTGATGTCAGCAGCAAAAGCCCCTTCTAAACACTAGTTCTCAATGTCTGGAACTTTAATCCAGCCTTCATGCTTGTATCAGTATTATTAGTCTAACATCTACATCTTATATCACCATTTTCCTCTTCAAAATCCTTCAGTGATACCCTTTGCCTATCGCTAAGATAACCATGGATCTCAGCTCAACAAAGATATTCCTGGTTTACACTCTCATCAGGGGAATTATTAATAGCACCCCCTCTATGTCTCTCAAAAGTGTCCCGGTTTAGACTATAAATTACGTGGTCACCCTATCTACAGCATCACAGATGAGGCTTTTTAGGATGTGGGTTCACCTTCAAATCATTTTATTTAATGCCACTTCTACTCCCTGTCACTGGCTATTCCCAGTTAATTATTTTCTCTGAATATTTTTCATCTGGGCCTTTGCACAAGCAGCTCCCTTTGCCTGGATGTCCTCTCTGTCCCCATTCAACCAAACCACCTTGTTATTATATACCTACTTACCTTCAAGGTCTTAGTTTAATGGCTTCGCACAATCTACTCTCACTTAAGTATTCCTGCCCAGTGCCCATACTGTGTAGCAAACATGTGCTCCTTAAAGCACTGGATATCATATTTTGTAAATGTTTCCACAATAATCTATATCCCAGTCATAAGTAATTCTCAAGCCAAGTGCATGTCTTTTCATCTTTACATGGTATCTCCTGTTGAATGGGTGAATGAATATAAAGAGTATACCTAAAGTAGCCTTAGAAAAGTCAGAAATAGTTTGGAAGGAATGTGTACCTCTGAATGTTCTCCAACTCCCCCCTTTTTAGTCCAAATGCCTAAACCAATAGGAAGCAACACATGCACCACAGGGCTCTGTTTATAAACATCTTTATATCTACATCTCTTGTAGGAAATGGGATATCCTTCTCAATCATGGAAAGCTCTGTGATCACTTCCTTGCATGGTCTTTGTAATTCATGATCCTTCTTACTGCCTAAATTAACTAACTTAACCGTATCAGGAGCTATACCAGTAGTCTGCTGGACCTGGCCTTTTCTTCTCCTAGGGAAAAAAAAAAAAAAACACAGAAGAAAAATTCCTTCTAAATGTTAGGGATGACTCTCTTGAGCAGCCTTCCTCTCTTGCTCTCCAAGCTGAGTGGACTGCGTTAGCCTTGGGCTATGAGTATACTGTTTGGTGACAGTATAATTCATGAAATCCAATTTGTGAACATACTATACAACTCCTGATACTCCTGAGAAATGATATTAAATGAAGAAAGATAGAAATGGCAAAAAGAGGGGAGCTCTAAAATGGATTGGATTAGAGGTTTTTGATTTCTCTTCCAGATTTCTTAGTTCTAAGAGTGTTCAACAAATTGAGTGAAAGTTTGAAGATTAAAATGAACATCGTGTACTTCTCAGCCTTTAACACCTAGAGTGTCTACACCTTGTATATTTTGTCAGAAGATGCTTCAGTGTCCAGTTTCCCATATTATCTCATTGCCTTTTGATACCAATGACTACATTTAAAGCAAAATTTGCACAAAGTCTGGGATGATTTTAATGAAGGAGACTCAGTCCCAAAGGTTAGTGGGGTTGCCCACTGCGTAAAGAGTAATGCCTTTCATTGGTGACAAAGTAATACTCAACAGCTCTCAAGCCACCTCATCCATCATCAATTTGAATTGTGTTTTGCTACTGATGTAAAGTTTAATATAGAGTCCACCACAAAGCATCATGACTCTTTTTCCCACGCTGACCCCAGGGGCACATGTCAGCCAACATCTGGGCACCACAGCTGTGAGATTTTCAAGAAGCCTGTGCATATGCCTCTTTTCAGGAGTAATTTGCTGGATAGCACATGTGCTCATTTGAAGGATGCACTCTGGCACCACAGGCACCTGTCCTACTGTGATGGGTCCTATAAAATATTCAATCATGCATTTTATTATATTAACCAAAGGAAGCATAGCATTAACACTTCAGTAAGTAAACAAAGGAACAAAGCAGGACCTTGCCATGGATGTGAGTACTCACACCCAAATGGAAAACAGATTGATTAACAAAGGGCCTTTTCAAAACAAACCTAAGTCATGATGTCAAGACAAACTAGGGTTGTTGTTCTACTTTTAGCGATTGCACAGAAGGACAGAGGGGAAAAAAAAGGTTAAGTGATTTTCACAGCATTTTCCCAATAGTCTGTGCTTGACATGGGCGTTTAAAAGCATTCTTTTGTTAGTTCTGTCAGTAGTAACCAACAAATCTCCTCACTTAGAAATTGCAAAGGCTTTCAGAATGCATGGAAAAGGAGCGAGCTACCACTGCAAGGGTCAGCTGTAAATAGGACCCCTTAGGCATACAGCTATGATGAAGACGACTAACGGTGGTACTTCATGCTGTTGCTTTCCACTCACTTATTCCGGACACATTCTAGAGGGACAGGAGGACCTCACTGAAGAGCTCTATAATCTTTGCGGTTTGTCAGATTCATAGCTATGTGACAGACATCCAGCCACACAACTTTTGAATGATCACATCTAACTGTATGATGAATTTTCACGATTAATTACTGTGGATGCCAATGAAAAAGAGTGCTTAACTACTATTTACAGATTCCTTCATACTGTTAAAATGATTTGCTTTACTTACACAGCACTTCAAAATTATTTACATGTTTTTACTCCATCTAAGTTTTTTCTCACCTTTACATACGATTTTCTCATATTTTTCCTTAGTGTAAAAGCCATAAAGGTAAGCTCTGTTTTATTAAAAACACAAAGAACACTGGGATTTTGTTTTGTTACTCTGAGGTCTATTTTTGTACTCTCCAACATCTATTTTCAAAAACATAATATACAATATGATGTAAAAACAATTATTTTCTCATTTGGGAAACATATTTTAGAGTATACACCAGCAAATATATCTTTTGATAATATCCAGAAGACTAAGGCAGTACAAATTCCAATTACACATTCTATTTTAAACTTCTTATTTCATTTGTT
The DNA here is from genome assembly GCF_036321535.1 of Camelus dromedarius. Lineage (NCBI taxonomy): Eukaryota > Metazoa > Chordata > Mammalia > Artiodactyla > Camelidae > Camelus > Camelus dromedarius. The sequence continues at coordinate 28,298,533 of NC_087446.1, forward strand.
TCTATGATAAGTGATTTTTTTCTTTTTCTTCATTTCATAGTTGTATAACTTCTAGTAACATCTATTTACTCCTAAATTATTTATTACAATAAAATCTTTCCCACAGCATTTACCTCATTCTAGCTAAAAGGTTGATTTAGACAGTTTGTTTTAAAATTGTTGTTGTTTCAATTTGTAGGCTTCACTGCATTATAAATTTCTAGAATTTACAAATGTCATTCATCCTTGCACAAAGTTATACTTCAGCTTAAATCCTTCCCCCAAACTTCCCCTGGTCCCACCTTAGGATACCCTCATGTCATTAAAGATTCTGATTTCCTCGACATTCTGGAAATTTTGTAGAAAGTTACCTTACTCACAACTAATCTAGTAAATTACACATATGATTCTAATTTTCTTCTCATATTTTACAGTTTCCATATTAATATTGCACAAATTGTCTGCCCAGCAGTGAACCATTCACAAGATATTTAAAAGGCCATTATTAAGCCTGTTAAGGTGGAACAGTTATGCCCAGAAGAATGTTTATACAGACTGACTTTCTGCACAATGGGCTCATCAAAGCTAACGTAATCCACATAGATTTTCTATGAGACCACAAATTAATCAGATTGAAAAGATGACAACCCAGGAGCACAATGAATCTGTTCTGTGGCACACACTGAACACCTGTGTTCAGTGGCACAGTAACACACACACCCACAGACACATACACAAACTGATAGTGAACAATTTTAGGAAACGCTACCATGTTTTCAATTCAATCTAAACAGAGAGAAAAAAGGATTTCCTATTTACTCCTACTTGGCATATTTGGAAGGTGGGAGAGGAGTGTTTGGGGAATTGGGTCGTCTTGGTCTGAAGTGAGGCTACACAGAAAGGAGAATTAAAAGAAAGCTTGAAAGCACTGCATTCATGAGGTGAGAAGAAGGCAGGAGATGCCCGAGTACTCATGAGGAACTAGGCATACTTCACAGTTTTGCCAAAAACACAGGAAGCTCTGTTACTCTAAGAAAACGTCTACCTCACTGTTGGAGAACAGAATTTGACCTGTTATATTGTGTCTGGCTTAGTGGCTCTATACCTTTGGAAGTATTAGTGGTAAAATCTAGTTATTTCAACATTTCACAATTCATGTTGGAATGATTATCCATCAATTAGTAACCATGCACTTTTTACAACTAAGATCACAGGTTAACAGGATCATATGTAGATACAGAAAAATGAAATAAGCAGTGTTAAGTTTTGGTTCTCCAGTCTGTTAATATCTGTCTTTTAGGTATCTAGCAAGATCCTTTCCCTTTTCTGGTCACCATTCCCATGGAGATGCAGTTAAATGCAAATTTGCATGTTTCTCCTCCCACAAATGCCTCAGTTCCCACAGAAAACAAAACACATACCATCCAGATTTAAGGCTAACCAAATACTAGGTTAGAGAGGTTAAGATACAAAAGGAGTAGCAAACTCTTGTTTTATTTCGTTTCATTTATTTTTGTCTTCAAGGAGTTTTAACACAAACACATAGAGAAAACTAGAAATAAACATGATTTGAAAAATATTATTATTATGTATTTATTTTTTAAGCAGACAAGTATAAAACTAAGGAATTGTTCAGATGACCAACTTAGGAGCTAAAACACCTGGTACAGAAAAGTGAGAAAATAAAACAGATCTTGCTTAGAAAAATGGCAATGGGTTAATTTCTGCTAGGGTTCAACATGCTATGCCATAGTAAACAAATAAGAATCGTGCTGGGTCTCAATTTATCAGATTCCTTTAATTTACTAAGACTGCATATTAAACTAAATTGTTAGCAGCTGGTTGTCTACAAAAACCTAGCAAAACTCCTGGGAGCTATTGTATAGCTATCTTCTTAAAAATGCTCCAGTGTGCACCAAATTGATTTTGGGGGGGAAAAAAAAGATACCTCTTCCCAAAGTGCCTTATTTCAACTATTCAAATTCATCCTCAGAAACCCAGGTGACATTTCCCCTCAACACTGTATTCTGTACTGCTCAAAATAAGTAAGTTTCTTCCCAAAACTCCTTTGTGCTCTCTTCACTCTGGCAGAATTTTTCATGGTGACTTATGCCCACCACATATTGGCCACCCTCCTTACAGCAGACCACAGCAAACCACTTCTGCAGTCCCAGGCTTGGATCTTAAATATTTTCTCCTTCCTGAAGACTTCCAGTTTTCTGGATATACCCATGATACACGTTCCCTGTCAGCATATGTCTAAGTGGCATTCTGATGGCTTGCAATTGTAGGAGGGAAGAACAAATCTGACTCCGTATCAGAGTTGCTCCTTTGGCTCTAACCTGTGCTCTGTTTCCTGTGCTTAGTCATGCTGGTTCTGTACCTTTTGTAGAAGAATGTTACCTATAGCCTGAAATATACAAGATAGCCTATTTTTTAAGGCGCTGATCTTTAAGGGGATAATACTTTCCCCTTTCCCATTCATATAAAGATAAAAAGTTGCAAAATAGAAAATAACATTTGTCTTGTTGGAAGTTTACGGGGACACCATGACCTAACCTACATGGACAGCTGCAAGAAAAAAGGATTCTGACACCAAGAGATTTGCACCAACCAACCACACCTCCTCCCCTTTTTAGGAAAGGGGAGCTGAATTCTGACCTGGGGAAGATGGTTCACCAAGACATTGGTATCCCATCTTCTGGGTCTGCCACCTTTCCAAATAAAGTCATTATTCCTTGCCCCAGCACCTCATCTCCCAATTTATTGGCCTATCGTTCAGTAAGCAGAATGAGTTTGGATTCGGTAACACAACCAGAAGTAAAAAGGGATTTTTTGTAAAACAAGCAAACAACAAATGAAGTCACAGTCCAAGCCTGAGTAATAAATGTTGGGAAAATCCACAACCCAAAACATATTTTTAAGAATTAGGCATAGAGTTGGTCCTTTTTCTTTTTCTCCCTTAGGAAGAGGTCTACTTTCCTGCTAATAAAATTGCCTTATGTTATGAAATTTTGGTTCAGTTTGGCTCTGCCTTCTTGCCCAGTTAAATGGATGGCTGATGGAACCATACCTTAGGGCCCAACTTTATCCATTTGGCAACCTTCATTTCCTGGTAATACTGGATAATTAGCAAACTGTGTGTTCTAACGCTTTGTCACTTCAAGTGCATTTGGGAAAAATACTTCTTGTGCTCAATGAGTAATGGCTCAAATGAAAGAACACGATCAAAAGACTGCTTTATCTCCACACATAAAACACACTGAATATTTATGATTTTAATTGCTGCACACCATGTGCATACTCGTTTGGACAATTATATACATCTTTAAAGGTCAAGGGAAAAGGATGACTTTATGACTTTATAATTCATGATGAGCAAGTCATTGAAAATTTCTATTAACTCAAAATGAAAATTCATAGGAATTTTGGGGGGAAAAAACCCTCGGTATTTTCTATATGATAACTGGCATTTCTGTGTGTTTGTGAAATAACTAGATGCTTTTGGATTAAAAAAATGAAAAATTGACTGTTTCTTAGACTTTCTGCCTCTTTGCTACAAGGATAACTCAGATCTGGGAATGCAGTTCTATTCCTACATTTACTGTTTACAAAAACACATGCTAATATAACAGCGAATGAGTAATTAAAGGAAAAATGCCAAACACGCCGTGACATGCAAAATGTATTTTTCTGTTTGCTTTAACTATGCTACGTTCATTCTGCAGCCTACCCTCTCCAAGACCAAGTATTTTTTGTGAGTGAGGCTAAAAATAGCCAGTCAAGCCTAACAACTAGCTTCTGATTGGCTCGGTGCAAAGGCCACCCAGCCTATGAGAGCTTCTGGGAACAAAAGCAATTCTTTTGTGTGTGAGATGCTCTACCCACGTCAAAACAGCTTCAGGCTGTAGAAATGATTTTGGTTGAGATTTAACAAGGTAATAATGCATTTCAGCCCTCTGAAAGGTTTGAAGCAGAACAAAGAGGGGTAGTGAAATCTACAAAACAAATGGAGAGCTCAGGCTTTCAGGGGATGAATCATCTGGTGCCTGAGCTACACACATTTGCAAACCCAGAAAAGCAAGAGCGTTAGGATTCCTTTTTTTTTTTTTCTTTTCTTCTTCCTTATATTTTAACTTGTTTTCCAAGCGTTTCCTCCGCCTAAGGACAAAGCAAATCAAAGGCGTTGTGTTCTGACTATGCACAAATGTGTTATTACGCTGGTTGGCTGATGAATAGAAAGCAACTTATCCACAATTCCTTTAAATCGTACAAAGAGAAAACAGAGAGAGAGTAGGTAATAAAGCTTCCGAAACTTTGGAGTTTGGTTTCTAGACATCAAAAATATCCCACGTTCTCAAAGTAAAGGCAGTTTTTGGTAAATGCTGTGACAGCTCTCAGATAAGCAGAATAATGCGAGACGATTTGAGGCAAAAGCATTGAACTTTGGGAGATTTTCGCCACCATCAAGGCATTGCGCCTCTAGACGTCGCTGTTGCACAGCTGACGGACCTCTTCAGCATATCCTCCCCCTTTTAATCTTAAATGAAAGGAGAAAATGGGCTTGGTAGGTGTCTTTCAGGTAGGACAAAAGGGAATGGGGAGTCAGTGTTTGAAGCACTTAAGCATGGTTTATTGTCATCACTATGGGACAAAGCATCCCATAACAATACAGGTTACTTCACAAGGAACTGAAATGCTGTATAGGACAAAATGTTGCTACAATAACAACTGGAAATGTTACGTAATATATAGGCACCCTTGAACCATCCCATGGTTTTAAACTGGCTTTACTGAGCAGGTGACAGTTCACAGATGGCATGACACTTCATAGGCTCAAAGTTGTAGGAAAGACACAAAGACACACATGTTAACCTCTTATATAGAAAACCTGTACAGGTTACTAAGTCCATAACACTGTTGACAAAGGAAATACAGATTACAAATGCATTATTTACAAGTTCTCACAGAAAACTACAGCCTCAATGCATTTTTGTCTTCTCTATAGCTTTTCTGGTAAATGATTATTGAATGAAGCCTTAGTTAAACTTTATTCTTGATATGACATAGAAGACCTAAGTAAATCAGACATCTCATTTTAAAAATGGAATAATACTTCGATTGTGTGATCAGGTGTAATCAAGAAGCAATATTTCTTTGAGTTACCTATTTAAGGAAATGCATAGCCAGAAAATACTACATTTGCTAATTAATTGTCCTAACAGCATTTATGAGCCTTAACAGATCTTTTGCCTTAGAATGTGGATGGAAGAGAGGGAGTCTGCTGAGAGGAGCATCCTATTCTCCTAACAAATAATACCAAACCTAGAGAGGTAGTAATCCTTTTTGTTTGTTTGTTTTTTTGTTTTACATTCACTTAAAAATAGTCTCCAAGGGGGAAAAAAATCAACCTAGGAATGATATTCCTAAACAACTAAGTCCCTTGAGGATTGAGTATATGTATTTTTCAACATTCCATGTCTAGAAAGAATGTGGGTCCTGTTCTCTTGCAGTACTTCTGTGAATTTTATAGTCTTGGCTTTATCATGTTGGCCCAAAGCCTGTTAAAGGAATTCATCACCAACTGCGTCGTTACACAACCGTAAGGGAGTGTCCAGCGCTTACTTTAGAAGTAGTATGAGTGGTTGCAGTGGAAGAGGCTGTGAGAGCTATCTGTGCCTTATCTCCCTGTGCCTATCAGCTGCTGAGCTGCTCAAGCCCCAGCCCTGACAGCTGTTCCTGTGCCATCCTCAGAGTGCTCTGTGAGAGCAGAAGAGAGGAGAAGAAGGAAGAAAGCAAAAACCCTCTTCTATTTGCCAGTGCAACTCTGAAGCTGGATCAAAAGCACAGAGGACACTACTTTCCTCCCCTTTCTAGAGGCCAGAAGTAATGCTCACAGGAAGTCAAAGCTGCTTTCTTCCTTCAACTGGTCATTAGTAATAGAAAGCCTCCACTTTTTGGAGTCACTCTGTAGTTGTACCTCCCTTATCCCGTAAAATTTACTTAGCTGTGTGAACTGGACCTCCACTAATTTTATGCCATATCTGTCATAATGTATATCTGTCTGTTTTATACAGCTAGCTTTGTGTTCTAAGCTACGTATTGCTTTAGTCTACCACTAGAATTATTTAGAATTATCTTCCAAAGCACCTGGAAAACTTCCCTTTATTCCTAATATCCCAAGTTCCATCTCAAGTACCCTGGGGTTTCCTCTTTGATACCTAGAAATTGTGCCCTTGTAAGAAATTTTTAAAATTTTGTAGGTTATAAATGTCCTGAAATAATTGAGTGAATCCCTTTAAGGGGCCTATTCATTATTTTGGGTTCATATTTTTAATATAAGTTTCTTTGAGGCAAAAATACATTTGAATCTATCTATACATGTGATATAATTTGTAAATTTAGAGATAGTTTTTCTCAAGTTAAATATTAAAAGTAAATTATACTTGGATTTTTTTTGGCAAAAGGCTCTTTTTCTTTTTTTATAGTTCTCTGATGGTTATGACTGATATGAAAAACTCAAAATATTTTGGGTTTGGTTCAGATAAGCATCTGTGACTTTGAATGTTATTCCAAACTCTTGAGTCCATAAATTAAAAATGCATGAGCAATGGCTTATGCCAGATTTTTGTTCTCAGATACAATCAGCTCCAGCAACAAAGCATGCGAATGACAAGTGCAATATAAATTGTACCTGACCTACAGGCAATCTCATGCTTATGAGCAGGTTCTTTCCCAAGAGTTTATGTAAAAGTTGCTTAGAACCTACTGAAACAGTGCTACATGGTGGTGAGAAATGCAGGCCTGCCCATCAGAGCCTGGCATGAAGTGCTAGGGCTTCTGACTACTTTTTGTTTCGGACTCTTGAGCTGGAAAAAAGTAATAATGTAGAGAATTATTCAGCTCTACATATATTAACTCCTTTAGCAACAACTCAGAGATAGGCGTTACTTTCATTCAGAGTTTATGAGGACATAGAGGTCAAGCCAGCTGCACACAGCTCTTAGGTGGTAGTGGCAGAATTTGGATCCCAGAATTTGGATCAGGGTTAATGTTCTCAACCACCTCTTCCAGAAAGCGAGGGGTGAGGTGGAATGGGGAGGGGTGGGCAGAAAAAGCTACTAGACCAAATGTAGCAGACAATGGGAATGAGGAGTCGAGCTGTCCAGGGGAGGGTACTCATCTTTAACACGGTGGAATTTGGCCTCCATTCCTTCCTCCTATTCCTAATTCATTTTTAAGCTTCTCTATTATTTTCATCCTCATATCCTCACTTGTTCTTCCCTCCTTTCCCTGCTTACACCTCTGCAGGTTTTACCAATAGAGGTAAACTGGGTAACAGGAATAACAGGATTGGGGCTGGACAGGATAAGGGTGACCCACTGCTTTAGTTTCCCCGTGCCTCAGAGGTTTCTGAAGATCCTGGATTTCTAGTTCTAAAACCAGGAAAGTCCCTGGAAAACTAGGACTAGTTGGTGTGTGTATGGCAGGAGGAAGACTCTACAGAGAGAAAAGGAGATGGAAAATAAGGACCAAAAATAATTCCTCAGGAGCAGTGACCATGGGAAATCTGTATGAGCTGAACTTCAAGCAGCTGGGGTGGATTTTAAACTTGAAACTGCAAGTGCATTGGGACATTAAGCAAAAGTTTCTGCTTGATTGTTTCTCCCCAGGTCTTAAATAGTATTTAGACATGTTAAATTTGGCCTCAACCTAAGTCACAAGATTTTGAAAGAGTATAGGGGAGAGTGGGAAGCCACTTTAATCTGATGAAAGCAACTGGAAAAACAACTCTGTTAAAGTTTCCTTGTCCTTACGGGAAAGAAATATTCAGATCACTCAATGGCATTTTATGTTGTTTTTCTTATTTAGTGGTTGAAGGAATAAGTAACATTGCTATCCACTTAAATTTCATACGTAGATAATGAATAGTTTCTGTGATGATCATCAAATTGTATCTTATTAAGAAGCAGGTTGAAATACTCTATAAAATCCTGTGCCATCTACTATGTTCTGGTTTACTCTGTGAGTGCAGATTTATTAGCTATCACTTGAATTAGTGCCTTAACTTCTTAATATTATAATTGGCTAAGGTTTTTTTTTAGTATTTTAAATATTATTAAATGAATAAAAAGTTGTTTCGCATTATTGACTTTAAATGAGTGTTTTTCTTCATAAAAATGTATTTTGAAGAGGTTTACAATGAAAAAAATTCCCAAGTCTGCAAAAATAATAACCTTTGAAATGTTTTATTGATTGTTCAAAGGACTTTATTACGTATTTTAAATTTGTTTTTAGAGATAGTATGTCTTAAATAGATAAACTTTCTAGAATACTCTTTATGAAATACTTTTCAAGTTGGAAATATCATGGCATAGTAATACAGTCTTCTTAGGTAAAACTATAAAAAGCAGTAAAGTAGAAATTTGAAATGCCCATTATTCATGATTTTTATAATGAAAATTCTACCTTACTATGAGTGGCAAGAGTGAGCCTTCTACTAATTTTTTCCTTCTGGCACTAAAATGAGAAAAACAGAAAGAATAAGATAATGAACCTATATGATACCCCTTAATCCAACCTTGGTTAATGTATCATTCAATTCTGGGTGAAATAACAAGCAGTTCTAAAATAATGTCATAGTGGCTTATAACATAAACATTTAGTTTTTGTCTATGTTACTTGAGGACCAGGGCTCAACTAGATCTTGCTCCTTAGATCTTATCATTCTAGACCCAGACAAAAGCAGCAGTCACTCTCTGGGACATGTTATTTTCTTGACAGAGAGTAGGAACTCAAGTGTGGACTGAGTTTGATGCAAACACCTGGTGTCACAAGTTATGTCATCTGAACCCATGTAAAGAAAACCTGCACAACTCCCGTGTTTCCCCTTTACTCTCACATTATTACCACCCTCACAATATCTCTGATACCAGATGGGAGGGGTTTTTCACCCACCAAGCAACTCTGGGACACCAGCTGGATGTCCTACAACTTAATTCCATCACAACACTACACCTGCAGATAGCGTCAGATCCCACAGGTTAATGGCTCAGTCTCACAAGACTGATCCTCCCACTCCTTCCCTTCAGATGCCAATTACAAGTCCAGGTGGTTACCTCTGCTTCTGACTGGTAGGTGCTAAATCAGAGGTTGCCACCACCCCCTCTTCAGATTCAATTAATTTACTAGAGCTGCTCACAAAATTCAGGAAAACAGTTTACTTACTGTGTGCCAATTTATTATATAAGGATCTGATAAAGCATTCAGGTGAACACCCAAATGGAAGAGATGAGTAGGACAAGGGGAAGGGGAACTGAGCTCTCCCAGCATCTCCATGGGTTCACTGACCTGAAACTCTCCCAATCCTGTACTTTGGGGATTTTAATGGAGATTTCATCATGTAGGTATGATCGATGATTCACTCCATTTCCAATCCCTCTCCCTTCTCTGGAGAATAGGGTATGGGGCTGAAAATTCAAGCTTCTAATCATGGTTTGGCCCTCCTGGTGACCAGCCCCCACCAAGGAGGCTCTCCAATAGTCATCTCACCAGAACAAAAGATACTCCTGTCACCCAGGAAATTCCAAGGGACTAAGGAGCTCTATGTCAGGTACCAGGGTCAAAGACTAAATATTAGAACATAAGATGCTCCTGTGTATGTTATTATCACTTAGGAAATTAAAAGAGTTTAAGGAGTTCTGTTCCAGGAAATGGGGACAGAGAACAATATATATATTTTCTATTATCTCAAAGCCCACCTCTGACTTTGGCCATTTTAAGGATGCTGACAGCATCACAACTCAAGCACTAGACATGCTACCCTCAGCCTTTCTGCCTCAGGGCCTCATCCATGGCCAGGCTTGGTAGTCAGTTCAGCCTGCACACAGTATTTGCTGAGCATTGCCTCCAAGCCCATGCTTCAGCGTCAGCCTTCAGCAGGTCACTCCAATGCTCTATCGATCAGGCTGGCAGCATCTAGACAGCGTGGCATGCAATACAACCAGGGATTCCATTTTCATGGTTCACTCCTGTACCCTTTTCTCTGTGAAGTGGATTTTCACTGCATAGTTTTGTGTATAATTCCAACTCAGTAGATCAGATACCCCTTAAGCATCTCGATAGTGGTGCTAGCAGATGATCTGCAACCAGGAGCAGAAAACCCACCTAGAATGGGTGTCTCTTCCTAGAGTAACAAACCTCTGCTTTTTCTAGGAAAGTAGGGTCCCAACCTAGTCAACTTTCAGCCAAGTGGCCAATTGATCTTCTCAAGGGATAAAAGGAAATGAGCCATGAAAGGACTCATTGTTGGTCTCTATTGCTGACAGGTTGGCTATTTAGAAGTGGTAATTAGAATGGCCTTATTAAGTGGGAATCCATGCTATGGGGCCCAGGCTTGGCACCCATGTTCGCCAAAATGGCCACTCTGCCCACTGTGCCTGTTTTGGAGTGACCAATGATAGAGACTGGCTAATATCAACTGACTGAGCCATTTTTTAAACTTAGTTGTTTGGTGCCTCTTCTGTGGTGAACGCTTTCTAATAGAAATGAATGTGTGATGAAATAAATCTTACATTTTTTTGCCTGCTGCCATATGTCCATCAATATCTTTCCACAACACTTTTCCACATCTGGTATCACTTAACCTAATATTTTGATACTTTTCTATCCAGATCCCTAACCAATTGGCGAGGCTGCTGGCCCCTTTCCATGAATCCATGTATTTTCTCACCCCAGGCTACTTCTCATCCTTCATGAAATATATGACCAAATACACCACTTGAAGTGCCACTCATTGGGGAAATTTCCTCTCATCAGTTTATTTTAAGGCCTTTCTTGATTGTGGTTATAACATAGCCACCATCTATTTTCAGCTCATAATCTTATACCAAGCTGGCATATTCATAAATCAAGTTCACACTTTTTCTTCTGCTTTAGGGGGTCTTATGGGATCCCTGCATATGACCTTAGCTGCATGGTGAGGGAAGGACACTGGTTCAACAAGGGTGGATCACTTGGGAGCCTGTATTTCCTATTCATGAAGTTTATAATTTCTAGCCCTAGTTGGCTATATTTAAGATGTGTCATTTTCACTCTGTGGTGGACTGCTACTGGGCCCACTTGAATTGGGACGCTCAGGGTTTGTGGTCACTTGTTTAACTTGATGGTCAAACATTTCCATCTCTACAAGTACTGAAGAACACTCCAGGAGTTGTTTCTTAAGAGGTTTATAATTCTCTGTTATAGGTAGTAAGACCTTGATCTAGGATCCCAGAAGCCAGTGTTGTGATTCTTTCACTAGCTCTTGGTATATACTTCAAATTGTCCCTTTTTCCATAACTGACACCTCCAACAGTACAGGGTCTGCTGGATCATAAGGTCCAAGCAGCAGGAAGCCTGGACCTGCTACAGAGTCTTTTCCTACTCCAAACCCCACTCAAACTTGGCAGCCTTTTGTGTTACACAGTATATGGGCCATACACTCTTAGATGTGGAATGGGTTGTCTACAGAGCTCAAAAAAAGACTGTCAACTTTTGTGCTTCCTTCTTTGTGGTGGGGATACAAAATAAAAATGCATCAATTTGTCCATTACTTTGACAGGGATAACCCAGTACAATGGACATAGGACATCTAAAATCTTAATAGAAGTGGCAAGTCCCTAACACTTTGTAGGTTTTATCACACTTTGGAATCCGCATGTCTTACCAAGGCTTTGAGCTTTTCAGTCACTTCTTTCTTTGTCTTGATCAACTTGAGTGTAATGGAACAATGTGATGTTCTGTGAAATTTCCTAATGTTTCTGATCTCTTTGGACTATATGATGACAGAGGAGAGGAGAGTTCACATAGTTAAAAGAAAAAAATGTACATGTATATTATTGAGGGTTCTGTGTGAATGCAAACTGTTTCTAATCTTTTCTGATGGCATAGAAAACTCTCTGCAGATGAAGACGTTTTCATTGCCCCTCCAACCCTGCTAGTTGTTACGGTCATTGCAGCCTCCTGATTTCCAGAAGTGAAGCACTGCCTCTGGACTCAATCTTCAGGCCCCCATCATCTCTATCGCTATTAACAAGCTAAGCTAGGTGACAGTTTCTCCCACTGTTGGCCCTGATCTTCAGAAAAGAGCCATGATGAAGCAAATCAGTGATTCTGATGTCTGCCTCATCAGCACACTCCCCGTGGCCTTGGTGAATTACGTGTCGTATTGGTTCTTCCGTGGAAAATACTACTCTGACAGGTTCCCTGGCATGACACTTTGCACCCACTCCAACACATCCACTTCCCAGAGTCTTTTACTCCTTTTACATTCCACTATCTTGCATGACAGTTCAGGAATTTCAGTATTATCAAGACTTTCTCTGCATTTCTAAGACCCATTCTACCAGCAAATTTCCCCCATGCCTTGGGATTTTACTGAAGTGCTAAATCTCATGTTTCAAGAGAATGCTGCCAAGTCAATAAATTATTTTCTAGTGGTAAAATCATTGTTCAGTGCTGTTGATCACATGCTCTGAAAATCCAATCCCACAGATACTTTTCTGACTCTCAATAATACATGCTGGCTAATTCTTGAGGATTCCTGGGGTGATTCTCTCTTTTCTTGTTCATCAGTCCTAGTATGGTTTCATCCCACAGCTGGGTCATGCTGGAATTGAACCTTACTTTTCAGCCTAGAAGCCAGGAGAGACAGTGGAGGTAACTCCTGAGGGATATACCTTTTACGTTATGTGGGAGCAACCTCTGAAATATCTTCCTGCAGGGAATATTTCTAGCTCTTCACGCAGATGTTTGGGTCATCTCTGCAGGCTTTCAGTTTATAGTACTTTGGGGGAATTTACCCAGATGTACTCGTCCTATGTTTTCACGCCCCAAATTTTCTCAAGCAGAGCTCTGATCTTAGCATAAGAAAATTCCCCAACTGAACATTCAACCATCTTTGCAGTCCAGTGGCTCTAAATACTAGATTCTGCATTTTCTCTCCAGCTATATACACTCACCCTTTACAAAAGGTAAGAATCTGTTTATAAGCTACCCAAGAAGCCTTCCTGCTTTCACACTTACATTTGAGCTATTTCTTAACTATGTTCAGTTTCTCATCATCTCTCTTTAGGTCTTACTAAGGTAACTTACTAATAATCAGCCAATTCCATTGTCTTTCTATGGGCTCTTCGTTCCATATTTTTCAAGTGTCTGAGTATTTTCCTAGCTAGGGAATTCACGTTCAAGAAGACATTTCTCCAAAGTTACCACTGATGAAATGTTTATCAACTGGACTGCTGTTTCATGCCATAAACTATCCATCTCCACACACCACTTGGGAAGGAATCATCATTTTCTACTAGGTAGCAAATGATCCAGTTGACAAACTCCATTTTATTCACTGATTATCACAGACTGCTTCCAGGATCAATCATGTCACTTGGTTCTTTTGGGAAGCAGAAGCCATTGAGTTAAACATGGAAAAAAAATATTGGGTGGGGAAAAAGACCTGTGAAATAGAAAAAGGCAAAGAAAGTAGGAACATCCAAGGAAAGCCTTCCAACTGGGATAAAGTTCTGGCTCCTGTGAAAGACAGAAGGAAAGCCAGAGGACTGGGTAGATGAGCCTCACACAGCAGTTCAGCTCAGAGGATCTCAGCCAACCTCATGGGGAACTTCCTTGGAAAGCCTGCTTTTTGAGGAGTCCTGTGCTGCTCCCAAACTGAAGCTTTCTTGCCACTGCCATACTCACTGGCTGAGCTCCACGCAGGAAACATGAGGCCTTGGCTCGTGTTCACAGTTGGCATAACTTGAAGGCACCTGGCCCTGGAGGCTCTGGTCTAACTGTACTTCTTTGGACAGCTTTTCTTTCGAAAGGAAGTCTCTGCATCATACCTCCATGGCTGCCCTAAAGAATTCTAACACAGAGTCATTTCAACAATTTATTCACACAGCTAAAACTTTCATCACAACACAAAATAACTCCAAAATGTACAAGATTAAAGAAAACTCCCAATACCTGTCTCACAATAAACTCCTCTGTGCAATTTGCTACTTTTCTCACTTTTCCTCTATTCTTATTATCTCTTAGTGTCCTCTTAGTTTTATTTCCCACTAGGACAAAAATATGTTCTCCATCTTCATATTTCCTTGAAATAAAACGTGTCATTGTATTTCTTTTCTTCTCATAGCTCTGATACTGGTTTTATGTAAAACCCATGCGTTCTGTTCGTGTTTCTAGGGAGTGAAACCTAACAGCCAATGTGAAAAAAGGTTTCACACACACACACACACATACACACACCTCTAACTTCTGCAAGGCACTGAATTACGGGAAATAAAAGAAATTTACTATTTGGCGTCTATGTCAAGAAGCTCACAGTCAGCTAATCAAAGGGTAGAATTAGGTTGTCTTTTCTCACTCTTACTCCCTTCTATCTCACATATAACAAAAATAACACTGCCTTTTGTGGAAGATAAAGACAGTATCCTCTTTCCAGTTCCCGCTAAGAGAGATTAATTTGCCAGGATATGAGGATGTTGATCTTCATGAAAGCTAGTCTCTTGCCTAATTAGGAAAAGTTTTCTTATCCATATTACTAGCTGGCTTCCTGCTTCTCTTTAATAATAAATAGTTCTGTGCTGAGTGAAATAAATTGTTCATTCAATTGTTATTAGAGGAAGCATTCCAATATAGAACATGATAAAGAATTTGTCTTTCCTAAAGCCCTAACTGTATATCCCATCTCAAAGTACAAATCTCAAATGACCACATCATAACATTTTAAAACACATTTAATCAGTTATCAAAAATTTTTAAGAAGGTGATTTCAAGTGTGTGTGTTTAAAATTTTTAAATGACACTCAAAAAATACTTCTGGATGGATAATGCTATTTTAGGGACCCTGACTTGCTTCCTAACAAAACGATGTTCTTATTCAAACATGCAGTGGCTCCAAATCATGAAATAAATTTATTCTTATAATTATATATTTGTTTAGTTCTTTAAGCCAAACATTGGACTAAATATTCTGAAATTAATACATCAAAAATATAAACTGGATCTATGTCCCTAAAACACACACTAGATGCCCCTCATTCAATCCTTTCTAAGAGGGAAACAACAACACAACTAAATTAAAAACTACGGATGGTCCAGGATAAAAATGAACAATTAATTTTGTACTAAGTAGGTGGCTATTATATATGGTTGGTCATGAAAAATGCAAAAATCAGAGGGCATGCTTCTCAGATGAAAACACATACATTCACCTTGCTTTCTAAGAGTTTCACTTTGTACCTTTGCTCTACATATATCACAAAGAACAATTTAGTGGTTCAACCATTCCTATTTCTTGCCTACCTCAAACCTGGCTGCTGCTTCTAAAAGAGAACATGGAAAATATGCTTTAGGCGGGAACATGTGCAATTACATTGGTCCTTGTAGTTTGACTGCGGTCTAGAACATTGCATAATAAAAGACTATTTACAATGAGCTTGTCCTCCCTTTGAAATATGAAAAAAGTTCTTCCATTAAAGTCCTGAGATAATAAAGTCAGTAGAAAATTCATCAGAATCTCTTCCTTTTATGCATGTTATTCTTTGGCCAATTTTGCATGTAACCAAAACTAGAGATGACCCAAGACTTAGGTCAAACCATGAGTGGAAATGGCAAAAGAGAATAATAACATTAACATCTGTTTGGAATGTTAGCTTCTTGAGAACAAAGGAATTTTAAATGTGGTGAGGTGATACAGAGCAGAGGTTAAGATGAAGGACTTTTAGGGTCGTATTGACTGCGGGACTTTGAATAGTTTACTTAACTCTTCTGAACTTCAACTTCCTAATCTGTTTAAAGTATCAATAATACCTTCATTACGGAGTTATTTTAAAAGTTAAATTATGTCAGCACTGACACACTGCTTTGCATACAGTAAGTGCTCAGTATATTGTTACTAATTATCAGTATAACAAACAATTCCAGAATATTATATTTACTAATACAAAAATATCTGTCAAAAAGTGAACCCTTGCTTTTAATGTTCTACCAAAATATATCAAATTCTAGAAAAGTTGTTAAAAATGGATTACTTACTACAAATGTGCTCAAATAAATATACATTAGAATCCTGGGGCCCATTTGGTAATTTAAATAAAATAAAAATTAAGTAACATTAAGATCAGCCAAATGGACTAAAAGCATTTCTAAATTATCATACAGAGTGCAAGGAAACAAAAAAACCCAAAAAATCCCTCAAGTCCTAGAAACATGTGAACATCTTTTTATCTCCTAATTTTCCTATGTGATGATGTACATGAGAAGCTTAAAAATTTTGAAATTCCTGGCACACATACTTCATTTAAAATGTTTTGGAGTAAAGGCCAGTTAAAAGACACATATAGGGTTTGTGCGTGGGCTAGTTGGCCGACTCTAAACGGTCAATTCTTACTTGGTAACAAAATTACTTATTTGACATCAAGGGATGCTATCTTTGGCCTACAGAGGAACTTTGGGAGAGAATTAGGCCTTACTATCTAGATACAAAGCTTCTGGCCCTGGAGACCAAGATGATCACTCAACCTATTTGGATCAGTTTCAATTTTTATGTTGTGGCCTAATGTTAATACTGGCTCCTATGAACTTAAGATCCAGCAATCTGACCTGATTTGGAGCAAGAAAAGGTTTAAATATGGAAGCCTCATCTTTACACCCCCAAATGCTGACTACAGATTGTAAACTCAGAGCCCAGAGGTCATGTCTGTTCTGTAAAGGACTGTGTTCCCCTGTCTGCTGATGCCAAGCACAGAGTAGGCTTTGAATGAAATGGACTCTTTAGCCCCTTGTTTTTTGGATCTTATGCCTAATCAAGGTATTAAGGCTTCAATACAATTGGATCCCAGTTGGCCCCTTTGCTTCTGATGGGGTTTTCAGAACATTCTGGAAATCAATTCAGAGCTTTCTCTCTGGATCTAATCCTTGGCCATTTTCCTTTAAGCCCTGAGCTGCATGTTACTTCCAAGACAAATGTATAATCAGATCATTTGCATTTGAGGTTAACAGCTCAACATAATTTCTTGACTCTCCTTCTAATTTTTTATTCAAGAAGCACTCCACTCCATCCCATCCCCTTCACCAAAGGGAAAGGCCTTTGCAGTTTTACAACTAAGAAGCATTATAAACAAACTGCAAAAGCAGCAGAGAAAATTTATATCTTACCAGAGCAAATATTAAATCAATCTTGATGCTTAGCTAAACCAAATAATTCCCGACTTTGCATTTTGCAACCACAGACATAAAACCATGAATAAAGACAACTAAAAATGGTAGCAGAAAGGGCTCACCTATATTAATTTAACACAGGCCCACAGTTTAATTGGTTCCAACTTAAAAGAGTAAATTCAAATTTCTAAATTAAATGATCCTTACTCATTAAGAATTTCCTTATAGGCTTTGCTTTCTAAATTTATTATTATTTTTATTATCATCATAATTATTATTTTTCCCTTCTGCTATTTGTTTATCATATCTTCTTTGGAAAAGACTGTTCAAATCACTGGCTTTAAAAAAAATCATACTGTTTGTTTTCTAATCATTGAATTTTAAAAGTTCTTTATATAGTATGGATACAAATACTTTATCAGGTATGTGATTTGCAAGTATTTTCTCCCAGTGTGTGACTTGTCTTTCCATTCTCCTGAGAGATAATATCCTGGACCTCAATGCCTTTGGGTTCCTTTCCTCAGAGGAAAGTCACCTCTGTGACTTTCATAGAGCAAAAGTTGTTTACTTTTTTTTTTTGTAAAGTCCAATTTATGGTTTAAGTTAATCATTATTTTGTGTTGTATCTAAGAAATATTTTCCTAACAGAACTTTTATGGCTTTAGAGTTTAAACTTAAGTGTAGGGTTCATTTTGTGTTAATTTTTGTGTAAGCTGCAAGGTATGGACAATGTTTTCCTTTGCATATGGATACCCATTGTTCCAGCACCATTTGTTGGAAAGATTATCTTTTCTCCATTGAATTGTTTTTGAACTTCAGTCAAAAATAAATTGAAAATATATGTGTGGATCTATTTCTAGACTCTATTCTATTATATTGATCTATATGTCTACTTTTTTGCAAGCCCCACACTGTCTTGATGACTATAGACTTATAATAAATCTTGAAGTCATGTAGCATAAATTCTTTGCTTATTACTATTTTACAAACTTTTTAAAAACTATTTTTTTTCAATTCTATATGGATTTTAGAATTATCATGGTAATGCTGGCTTCACAGAATGTGTTAAGTATTCTCTCCTCTTCAATTGTCTTGAAGATTTTATGTACAATTAGTATGTACCATTTATTCCCCAAATGTTTGGTAGAATTTATAAGGGAAGCCATCTGGACTTGTAGTTAACTTTCAATGGTGTTTGATGAAAGAGGGCAAGAATTCATTGACTTACAGACACTCTTTGAGGACAATGTGTTCAAAACTTTGCCAACGACCCCTGAGTAAGAAGTATGGAAAATGATGGACAACACTGAGCAAAGTGGGATTGCTTGATTTGCCTTGGCAGAGAGTAGAGGAAGGAATCAACAGACTGAGGCAAGTGGGCCTGCTGGAACAGGTACATGAGGTCAAAAGGCTCACCAGAGGATTATACATTATGGGAGGCCCCAGAGAACACCACCAAGTACCATGACTATCAGAAATGTGCTGGTGATTGTGGCACCAGAATTACTTATGAGGTCAGTACTGGTCCTCCTCTGCAGACCATCTCTGGGCATGTAATGTCACTGCGGACAATGGGACTGCAAAGAAACAGAGACGAGAAGCCTGGGGACCACAATTACCATTAATACCAGCAAAGTCAGAGGAACAGTGAAGGCCGTGTGACATCTAGGGAGTTATAGAGATAGTTGATTAAGCATGGTATCCCTAAAAACAGGATACAGAGGCAGCCAAAAAGACTGATGATTAATATCTACAACCAGAAATAGTCAAGAATGGAGGAATAGGAAGTTGAGAGCAGTCTTCCAGATAAAAAGTCACAATTCCCTGTTCAGTTGCTGAACTGATTTTCAGATTTGGAACCCACTGTCTGAAAACTAGGTCTCTACTATAAAAGACTCCATAACACAGAAGCAAGTAAATAATGTAATGGGTCCTTCATTCCCCTCCTAAAGGGACTCATGGCCACTTATTCAAGTGACTACACACTGGGAAAGATAATTTTAGAAGTGCTAAACACAAAGGTCTGAGCTGACACTGATAGCTAGAGTTCTTGTGGCCCTTCTGTGAGAGTAAGGGCTTATGGAAGCCAGGTAATAAATGAAGTCCTGACTAAAGTCCACCTCACAGTGGACCATTGGGTCTGTGGACAACGTAATCATCATTTCCTCAGACCCTGAGTATACAGTTGGAACTGATACAGTGGATATTTGGAGTAAACCCCATACTGGGTTCTTGGCTAGTGGGATAAGACCTATCATTGTGGGAAAATCCAACTGGAAACCTTTGAAACTGATTCCACTTGGCCCAGATAGAAAATTAAAAACTGTATCACATTATTGAGAAGGGATAAGGTAGCAAAGATTAGAGACATTAGTACAAAACTAGAATGGTGATCACTATCAAATTTCCTTTTCATTTACCAGTCTGGCCCCAGCAGAAAAGACACGGATCTTAGAGCTACCACAGCCCAACCAATTACTAGTACTGATTACAATACATTGTGTAGAATATAGAATCATTGCTAGAGCAAATTAATAAGGCCTCAGGTCTATGGCATAGAGTCACTGATTTGGCAAATGTATTCTTTGTATTCTCGTTAGAAAAGAGGATCACAAACAGTTTGCATTTACATGCAACAGTACTGACTTAGAGTTTTGCGTCAGGGTTATGTCAATCACATTCCGTCCATGACATAATTTAGTCTGAAAGGCTCTGGGCCATTGGGACATCCCACAGAACATCGCATGATGTTCTGACAACATCATGTTGATTGGACAGGAAGAGTGAGATGTACCTAGCATAGTGGAAATCTTGCCAAGACAATATGTGCTTTGGAGAGTAGGAGATAAACCCTATGAAGAATCTTGGACTTGCCCCTTCAGGGGTTTTAGGGGTTTAGTGGCCATGGCTGTGCTCAAAATTAAAAGACAAATTGCTGCATTTTTATATCTCCTATAACAAAGAACATACAATAATGTCTGACAGGCCTCTTTGGGTTATAGTGGTGACACATTAGACACCTGAGAATTCTGCTCTGACCCATTTACCTGTTGACATAGGAGGTTGCCAGCTTCTGTATAGGACTCAGAGAAGGAAGAGCTCTGGAGGATGTCCAGGCTGTGGTACCAGCAGCCCAGCATTCTGGCCACATGTCTTAATGTACCCTATGAGATTAGGGGTCTCAGTGATCAGAAAAAGCGCGGTGGGAAGAGCACCACTGGGAGCACCAGTGGGAGAATCACAATCCAGGCCCCTGAGAGCCAGGAATGAGGCCATGCCATCCAAAACAGAGGTGGCTGACATACCTTAAGGTGACACCCCCACAAGCAGTCATGCCCTTGTACAATCCCATGAGTGTAAGCAGAACCTGTGACTTTCTCCTCACCAACAGAATATGACAAATTCTCCTTGATTACGTGATGCTGTATGGCAAAGGGGATGAGACAGTCACTCTCATGATTATGTCATGTTCTGTTATGTTATATAAGATTCCATCTTAGTGGACTGGAGTAAGACTCTCCTGCTGGCTTTGAAGAAGTTAACTGCCATACTGTGAGACAGTCTTGTGTCCAGGAACTAAGGGTGGCGTCTAAGAGCTGAGAGTGGTTCCCAGCTGACAGATAACAGGGACCTCAGTCTTATAACCGGGAGGAACTGAATTCTACCAACAATCACGTGAGCTCGGGAGAGAATCCTGAGTCCCCCATAGGAACACAGCCTGGCTAACACCTTGACTTCAGCCTTGTCAGACCTTGAGCAGAGGTCTCAGTTAAGCCAGGTCCAGGCTCCTGAGCCAAAGAAACTTACATGTATGTATTGTTTTAAGCCACTAAGTTTGTGGTAATTTGTTAGGCAGCAATAGATAACTAATACACAGAGAATTATACATCTGTTTAGAAACACCTTGCATGATACTGGGCTCACATGGAGGTAGAATGCTTAACCATAGACAATGCATCAAATGACAAAGCATCAGGAACTTCCCTTCTACAGCTGGATTCTGTTAGACCCAACAGGTTATAAAGGTGGGCTGGTCTAGCAAATCTCCACTGTAACATGCAAGTGGTACATCCAGAACCAAGTCCAAGTTGGATCCAAAAATATATAACCTACATGACAGATAGCTCAGACCATGTCACCTGCATTATTGTCCTAGTGCCCCTCTTCCAGCTCCCATAAACCATCTGAAGGAGGAGGGATGTTAGTTTATAAATGGGTTGCCTTGATATGTGGGTACACAGTAGAGGTCAGTGCTGCTGCTAAACATCCTACAAGGTGCAGAACAACCCTCCTATTACAAAGTTTTACCCAGCCCCAAATGTCAACAGTGCTGAAGTTGAGAAACTGCCTTAGACGATGCACATTGACCAGGGTAACGGGGACAGGACGCTGCCGCTGTTACCAGGGCACTTAGGGCTCCTCGTGGCAAGAGAGTTACCATCATGAAGGAGGAATTGACCTTCAAGGGTGGAAGGAGGAATATGTGTGGAACTTGGGCACTACCTCATACTCCCTTGTTCCACTGTAATTATGAATAGACAGGAGCAACTTCTGCTAAAAGAATGGTTGCCAAGGGCTCAGCTCCAACAGAAATGAAGTGTCAGGTCAAACCTAGAACTGCTAGAATTTGGGAGAGAGACTAGATGAGCATCAGTTACTGCCCCAAGACCAACGTGGTGAAGGGGGTTGTTGTTTAACCCATTAACCTCCTACTAGTTTTTCCCTCAGGAAGTGAGGCCCACAGAGACCATCGAGGAACTGCTCCCCAACATACAAGGAGAAGTGGCACAAGGTGAGACTGGGATAGTTATGAAAGTGCTCTGGTCAGATTTGCCTTCAAGAAAGAACTTGCTGTCAGCAATGCAGTTAACTGACTGCACTGGCTGCCATGTTGGTAGGTCTGCTCCAGCTCCTAGCTGCTGGCTTGGCTTTCTCTCTACTTAATAAAAGTGCTCCGCATACATGTAAAGTTGGAAAAACAAACAGGCTGATTTATCATTAACATGAATTATAATACATAATCAGTAGTGGCTTGTCAGATGTCTGTGGTTCTCATCAGCATACAGCTTCCTTGTTAACATTTTCTTCCCCCCACTACAAAAAAGAGTAATTCATTTGCATTTTGCTTTATATTTCCTTTTGTACACTCAGTAACAGACAGAAAATGCATATGTAATTGTAACTTTTACCTGTAGAACTTCATTGGTTAACCAAGGGAGATAAAATTAATGAAAATAATCACTTAGAGAGATGTATTTCTGCATTTTGCTTATAATCCCCATAGGCCTGACATACTCTGTACCTGTGCACACTGGTTCTTTATTAGACTTCTGTTTAATGTTGATCATTGACTTTTCCTAGTTGTTTCTTATTTTTTTCACTACTATGGCATCTTAGCAAACTTGATTTGCGATACACAGTTTATGCACTTGGATATCAATCTTTAAAATTTGGAATATCCCCCTTCTAAATGATTTCTTGTTTTTATTTTAAAAGTATATTTTGTTGATCATGTTTTAGCACATCTGTTTTAAAGAATGATTTTCTTTTTTAATAATTTAAAAAACTTTACTTATCTCTCTCCCTCCCTCCCCTTCTTCTTCCGTCCCTTATGATATTTATTTAGCTTCTGCCTAGAATGCTTACGTTCTTTTTCCCTTGATGTGTAGCTCAGCGGAGCCTTAGGGCTATTCATCTTAGGGCTTTATCTGCTTGCTCAGGTACAATGATATAATTAAGTGTTTTCTTTTCTTTTCTTTCTTTATTTAGTAAGTAAAAGTGAAACCCTAAGAAATAGATCAGCTGCAGCATGAAAAAAATGGAATAATCCATCACTAATTTACCATGAAGAGGCAGAAAATTGAAAAAATAATTAGTAATTAAAGGCATAGATATATCCAAACTGAAAAAGACTAGGGGACATTTAGCTTTGGAAAGTGATTTAGCCTAGTTGACACAACATTACAAGATAGTAAAATTCTAGTGAATAGGTGAATAAACACTTGCACTTTATAAAATAAAGGTGTTAACAAAGTTGCCGCAAATTAACAATCTTATATGAATACTGCAGATAAAATTAATCAATAAGTTAATTTGTTGGCCTGAGTAACACTGTTTACTCTAATAAATTTTGAATTTTTCTATCTGCAGACAACTCACCTGATTAGAGGATTAACATACCAAAGGGTTTTTTTTAAAAAAAAGAATAGTCCTGGGAATGAGAATAAGCACAAGTATCATCCATCACTGTCTGATTCAAGAATTGAACCCACCTTCATCTGTGTAACTTAATTATCAGGAATGAGAACTGAGTCCACCTGTGTCAACATGACTTAAGTGTTCCAGAGAAGTTCTCACCCAAGAAGATAAGAATATAACCAATAAATAATCTCATTCTTGGCTTTAGTAAATATGTGCAAACCAATTTGGGCAAATAGTTTGCTCAACTAGGCAAACAGCTCTCCTATCAGAACAAAAGATTCCTCACCTGGCCAACAGCCCCCCAATCAAACAATATTTTACTTCTTAGAGCTGCTTCAAAACTCTTGCCTTACTACTGTGTCCACCAATTTTATGCCAACAACTTTGTCCAATTTCAATCCGTTTTCTGTCTTGAGAAAGCCACTATAAACCTAGTGTGACCAGATCTCCAACCTGACAGATATCCCTCTCTGACTTTCCCCTTCAGAGACTGAACTAAAACTGTCTAGGTGATGTTCTCTCTTACTGCAATGGGTCTGATGAACAGCTTTGCCTAATTAGCATATGTTTTGTGTTTTGGGGGGGAGTTGACGATGGTAGCCATAGCACCCACTCCCTCTCACCCACTGCTACTGACCATTCACACACCACCACCAGCTCCATCAAACTTAAGTGAGTCCAACTGAACTAATACAAAAAAAAACAAAAACAAACCCAACACACCACACACTAAAATTAATAAAAAAATTCTTCTATAAGAGCATAAGGCTTATTTGAGCAAGGAGATGCTTAAAGTACAGACCTTCTTAATTCTACACTCACACGAATGCATTGGAATATGAACAAAATAGGAGCAATAATAACTGGACTGTGTGACTTTGGAAAAATTATCTAACCTTTCTAAGTCTCATCTGTAATGTAATGATAATTTTAAAAATAGTGAAAATTGCTAGTACATACTTAGCCCTTACTACGTTGGATGTGAAGCTGAAATCAACACACTTGCCTGTCGTGCTAAACAGTTCTAGGACTGGCAAAAAAAATAACAGCTACATGGGCCAGGAAATAATCATTCCTGGAAGATACACCAACTAAAACAACTCATTTAATAAGATGGACTGCTTCTGTATCAATACTGTACCAAGCCTCTTACCTCAGCTGTGCCCATTAATCCATAACTCTCACATCAGAAACTGCTATCAGTTACCTGCTTTTCAAGACTCCTCTCAAAATCATCAGTCCAAATTCTAATACCATACACACACATACACATATATACACAGAGAAACATATATATGGTATTATATATACATACTATATATTATATATATATTTTTTTTTTTTCCTCTTGATTTTCCTCTTCTGAGACGCTCCTAAGACTATAGAAAGGCACTCCCCTTTACTGTAGTAGGTTTAATAAATTGAGTTCTCCTGGTGCAAATGACTTTTTGGGGTCATTATGAGGGATGACAGATAGCTTAGGTCTTCTTCTAAATATCATTCATGTATTAAATTTTTCAGTCTTCAAAATAGCCCTATGAGGTAGGTAATATTATTGTCCACATTTTACAAAAGAAGAAACAGATCTCTAGAGTTTAAACAACTTAGGGAAGAGCTTTTGTGAGGATTAAATATAATAATGCAGGGAAAGTAGCACAGCATAGGTGCTAGCACAAAGTAAGGTTTATGAAAGATGACTGTTACTCTTCAGCTATATTATTAACAGAAGGAGAAAAATAACCACCTCACCAAAGAGATCACTACTATGAATACTTTAGTGCTAGGATAATTGTATACATTTTTCAAATCCCCAAAATATTTGGTCATAGACAAGCTGGAAGTTGGAAATTTTACAGTAAATGTTCATTTCTGACTGTTACGTGAAAAATAATGTATATTTGTAACATGTTTGTTTTCTAGTTATATCTTCTTTTTCTAAGAAGAATCTTTATTTATTTATTTTTTAATATCCTGCTAATCCTCGACCTAGAGAGAGAGAACATGACATTCAGAGAAGTTTTGTATTATGGCCAGAGCAGAGAAGCTAAGGGTTATTAGCCACATATCATCTAGATCAGGAGTTAGCAATCTTTCTCTGTGAAAGTTGAGGTAGTAAATATTTTACACTTTGCCTTCTATATGGTTTCTGTCGTAAATTCTCAACTTTGCCATTGTAGCACAAAAGCAACCATAAGTCATATATGGAGGAATGGGTGTTGTGGATGTGTTCTAATAAAATTTTATTTACAAAAACAGTTAGCAGGCTGTTTTTAGTCCATGGGCTGTAGCTTGCTGACAGCTCTTTTAGGTGGGACTTGAAAAGCATGTTCAGACTTCATTCACAGATACAGCATTGCTTATCCATTCACATGCCCTATCATTAACTATTCTGGGTTGTCATGACATTTAATATTGCACTTTGGTGGCTTCTTTGACAAAATAAAGATACGATAAGTAAACCCTGACTGGGAAGCAACTCAGTTGGCTGCTGTTTTGTGTGAGATCTGAAAGTCTGAATGGTACAATGCTGGCGTCACCCAGGCTGTGCTATAGAGAAGGCAGTCTCTGTATGAGCTTAAGACAACAGACTCACTAGGGATAAACGAACTATTTTGTTAAATTCAGAACCCAATCTGGTTTCATTATTTTAGAATATAAAACTGTTTGGTGATTAGCTTTGTTTACACTTGGCAAACTATTGTTTCCTTTTCTGAGGGGGAGAAAAAGACAAAAAAGCTCATAAAAATTTCAAAAAGCTTTTCACTTCAAATAGTTCTTGCAAAACTGCATTTGGATGAGTTAAGTGTAAAGGAATGAAAACCATATGGATTGTACTTCTTTTAAAATAAACACTGATTTAAAAATTGAGGGAAAATTCTTGGAAAAGTAGGCTTTAGTCTTCACGGACTCCAAATAGTCAAAAACAACGTTGAGAAATTTGATAAACCCAAAGCACAGCTGGGTTTACCCATTCTTAATTATAGTGTTTTCATTGTATATCATGTAAAAATAAACAGCCTCAGGAGTGGCCTGTGTTCAGTTATTTTAGAAGAGTATGGGGATTTTCATATAACTCTAGAGTAACCTTTGCCCAAATCCTGGATTTGAGGTAAATCACATTATAGTATTTGAAATGTTAAAATGTTAAGTACTTGTGATTTACCATATTTTATTTTTAAATGTCCAGTCTTTGTTCCAAAACAGACTTAACAAAATGTTGAGAAAGACCTATATACAATTCTCATAAGGTGATTTACTCTGATTAAATCTATACATCTAGATATTTGGTCATCAAAAAATTAGAACCTGGTTCTCTTAATTAAATATCATTTCTAGATGGGGATTAATGCTCATCACAAATAATCAAAACTGAGTTTTCTCAACCACAGTCTTAATTCAAATGAAATCAATTCAACTAACCATTAATTCATTCCTTACCATATTACACGACCTTTGCTACATACTAAAGGTTCAAAAACAAGACAAGATTTCTTAGAGAAACAAAAGGTGAAATATAGTTAGGCAAATGATTATAATAGAATGTAATATTCTTTGAAATACATGTAAACATAAATCATTGTGACTCCAGAGGAGAGATGACCAGTTTCCTGGAAGAAAAGGTAAAGACTTTTTACATGAAGGGATGTTTAAATGGAGACAAAAAGATTAACAGGAGTTTGCCTGTGGAAAAAAAAGTGTCAACTATTCTGTGTAAAGGAAACAGCACACACAAAAAATGGGATACTTTGGGAGAACTTAAGAGTATCTCTGTGTAGCTGGAGTACAGGCACACCTCTGAGATGCTGTGGGTTTGGTTCTGGACCACCACAATAAAGTTGAGTTACACAATTTTTTTTTTTTGGTTTTCCAGTGCATATAGATGTTATGTTAACATTATATTGTAGTCTATCAAGTGTGCAATAACATGTCTAAAAAAACAATATCCATACCTTAATTAAATAATACTCTATTGCTAAAGATGCTAACCATTATCTGAGCCTTCAGCAAGTTTTAATCTTTTTGCAATAGTAGTACCAAAGATCACTAAACACAAATTGCCATAACAAATGTAATAGTGACGAAAAAGTTTGAAATATTGCAAGAATTACTAAAAGGTGACACAGAGACACAAAGCGAGCAAATGCTATTGGGAAAATGGTCCCAACAGACTTGCTCAACGTAGGGTTACCACAAACCTCCAACTTATAAAAATACAATATCTGTGAAGCACAATAAAACAAAATGCAATAAAACAAGATATATCTGTATAAGGTGAGTGGGAATGGCCAGAGAAAAAGCTGGAATGTCAAGCTAAACCACGTAGAGAAAGACTACGTATGTCATGCTATGGAATCTGGAGTTAATGAATGGCCAAGGATGATTTTTAACGTCATTATCAGATGCAGTGAGAAAGACAATTCTGAGAGCTGGAAGATAATTTTTAGGGGTGTATGCATGTGTAAGAGTAGAGAGGGAAGGGAAACCCTATTCAGTAATACAGAAGCTTATTAGGTAGGAGTCTCCAAACAAGTATACTAACTACTGCAACATAGCTAGTTATGACAAGTGCAGCTGCTACCCTGTCACTTAAAAGTAGGCTCTGTGAAAGTAAGGACTACATCTGGCCTACTTACTGCAATGTCCCCAGCCCCTAGTACAGTACATGGCATATAGGAAGTTAACAGTAAGAACTTGTCCAATGAATAAATGACAAATGGAAAGGCCAGGTGGTCACTCTCACTACCCTGCTCACCTAGCAAGAAAAGAGTCACTATATCAATTTCAGTTAGAGCATCTCTAAGTAGGTGTTTGCTATAAAATAATTTTGACTTTGTTATATGAAATTTTTCATAATAAAATGTTGGGAGAAAGATTAAATAATGTATTTAACAATATGAGAATATTAGAAAAATGTAAGTGAAGACTAGATATTTGATGATACTAAGAAATTATTATACCTATTTTTGTGGATGATAATGGTATCATGCATATATCCAGAAGGAATCCTACTTCAAAATGACACCTGCACCCCAACGTTCATAGCAGCACTATTTACAATAGCCAAGACATGAAACAGCCTAAATGTCCATCAACAGATGACTGGATAAAGAAGATGTGGTATATTTATACAATGGAATACTATTCAGCCACAAAAATGACAATATAATGCCATTTGCAGCAAACTGTATGCTCCTGGAGAATGTTATTCTAAGTGAAGTAAGCCAGAAAAAGAAAGAAAAATACCATATAAGATTGCTCATATGTGGAATCTAAAACAAACAAACAAACAAAACATAAATACAAAACAAAAACAGACTCATAGACACAGAATACAAATTTGTGGTTGCCAAGGGGGCGGAGAGTTGGAAGGGCTAGACTGGGACTTCAAAATGTAGAATAGATAAACAAGATTATACTGTATAGCACAGGGTAATATATACAAGATCTTATGGTAGCTCACAGAGAAAAAAATGTGACAATGATCACTGAAAAACTGTGCTCTATGCTGGAATTTGACACAACATTGTAAAATGATTATAAATCAATAAAAAATGTTAAAAGAGATGTACAGCAGAAAAAAAAAATAAACCGCATGCCTCCAAACACACACACACACACACACACACAAAATAGTATTGTGGTCATATTCTTTAAAGAGATCTTATCTTTTAGAGATAAATTTCAAAATATGAAAACCAGATTTTTGAGGCCCTTGCCAAGTTTTTCTTTGTCCTCCAAACTGATATTTTTAAATTTATGTAATTGGCCCAAGGATGCATGGCTGGGTCAACATTTAAAAATTAATTAATATAATCTATCACATCAAAGGGCTAAAAAAAAGAAAAAGGTTATATGGTCATATTAATAGATGCAGAAAAAGCATTTGACAAAATCCAATACCCATTCATGATAAAAAGTCTCAGTAAACTAGAAAGAAAGAGAAACTTAATAAAGAATATCTACAAAATACCTACAGATAACATCATACTTAATGGTGATAAACTTGAAGCCTTCCCACTAAGACCAGGTACAGATAAGGATGTCCCTGTCAACATTCCTTTTCAACATTGTATGGAAATTCTAGTTTATGCAATAAGGCAAGAAAAGGAAACAAAAGTTATAAAAATCCCCATTAGGAAGTAAGACATAAAACTGTCTTTGTTTGCAGATGACATAATCATCTACATAAAAGCTCCAAAAGAATCAACCGTCAAAACTCAACAAGAAGAGAACCATCTAATTTTAAAAACAGGCCAAAGATCTTAACAGGCATCTCACTAAAGACGATATATAGATGGGAAATAAACACATGAGAACATGTTCCACATCATATGTCATCAGAAAACTACAAGTTAAAGCAACAATAACATATCACTATAGGCCTGTTAGAATGGCCAAAATCCAGAACACTGACAACATCACATGCTGACAAAGATGTGGAGCAACAGGAACTCTCATTCATTGCTGGTAGGATTGCAAAATGTTACAGCTACTTTGGAAGACAGGTTTTCAATTTCTTATAAAACTGTATGATCCAGCAATTGCAGTTCTTGGTATTTACCCAAAGGAGTTGAAAACTTATGTCCACATAAAAACCTGTACATAGATATTTACTGAAGTTTTATTTATAATTGCCAAAACTTGGAAGCAACCAAGATGTCATTCAGTACCTGAATGGATAAACTGTGGTATATCCAAACAATCAAATATTATTAGCATGAAAAATAAATGAGCTATCAGGTTATGAACATACATGGAGGAAACTTAAATGTATATTAACAAGTGAAAGAAGCCAATCTGAAAAGGCTACACACTGTATAATTTTGACTATACAACATTTTGGGGAAGGCAAAACAAAGGAGATAGTAAAAATATCAGTGGTTGCTATGGTTATGGAGGAGAGATGAAAATGTTAA
Organism: Camelus dromedarius; assembly: GCF_036321535.1. Lineage (NCBI taxonomy): Eukaryota > Metazoa > Chordata > Mammalia > Artiodactyla > Camelidae > Camelus > Camelus dromedarius. The sequence continues at coordinate 28,328,832 of NC_087446.1, forward strand.
GGCCTGTGAAAATTCTATGATACCATGATAGATAAAAGTGACTTTGCATTTATAGAATGTACAACACCAAGAGTGAACCCTAATGTAAATAATGGATTTGCAGTGCTTATGAATGTGTCAGTGTAGGTTCCTCAGTTCTAACAAATGTACCACTCTGGTGGGGGACGTTCATTATGGAGGAGACTGTGCATGTGTGGGGTTGGGGGATATTTGGGGAATCTCTGTACCTTCTTCCACTCAATTTTTCTGTGAACCTAAAACTGCTCTAAAAATCATAAAGTCTTAAGAAAGAAAGAAAGCAACATAGGAAAGAGAAATGGATACAACCTTTATTGACTTTGTAGTTGTGTGAGGTCTGCTAAGCTTCAGTTTCTACAGTGATAAAATGGATATAAAATTAATGGCTAATATGAAAATGTTTATTTTGGTAAGAGCATGGTCTTCAATAAATATTATTTCTCTTCTCTACTTTTTTGTCTTTCTAATCCCATAATCTGCTATGTGCCAACTCATGTCTTCCTTTTTCCTCTTTTTTTTTAACTGAAGTATAAACAGTTACAATGTGTCAGTTTCTGGTGTACAGCATAATGTCCCACTCATGTATATACATACATATTCACTTTTATATTCTTTTTCATTAAAGGTTATTATAAGATACTGAATATAGTTCCCTGTGCTATACAGAAGAAATTTTTTAATCTATTTTTATATATAGTGGTTAACCTTTGCAAATCTCAAACTCCCAAATTTATCCCTTCCCACCCTCTTTCCCCTGGTAACCATAAGATTGTTTACTGTGCCTGTTTCTGTTTTGCAGATGAGTTTATTAGTGTCCTCTTTTTTCTTTTTTAGATTCTGCATATGAGTGATATCATGTCTTCCTTTTAAAATAGAAGTGATTTATCTTCAGTTTTAGGCATTTAAATGGAAACTTAACCTCAAATGTTCACATTTAGAGGACTTTGTGTCTAATTATGAAATAAATTTATTTTAATTTGGTTGCAAAATAATTGCACCAAAGGATCACCCACCTCTCCCTAATGTAAATAATAATGTTTAGGGAGACTATAGTCTAAAGTCCTAATTAGGACAAAAAGAAATCTTTAATTCTGTAGGGCACAAGCTAGCTGATGTATATAAATAAAGACTGCGACTCACAGACCTCCAGCTACAGGCAGCACCACTGACTTAGGGCCCAAAAGCTGTGCCACACCTCCCAAAGGCCAATTACTGAGCATTGTAGGAAGACAAAGGGAGTCCCTTCTTGTAGATAAGGAATTCCTAGGATAGTTGACTTTCATTCAAGGACTCCTGATGACCTTGCTGAAGATTCCTCATATTGTGGGACAGTTAAGGCTGCTTCTCAGTAGGGATCAGATCAGCATCATCTTCAGACAAATCTTCTAGTCTCTTCTAGCTCCCACTCCATTTTTTTTCACACAGTTGTGTTCCCTAATAAATTCCTTGCAAATTTAATCATATCTTGGTAATTTGTTTCTTAGGGGACTGGAGTAACATACTAAAAGAGCCCAGTGAGAGATTCCTTCCACTCCATAATTATTAATGTATCTACCTTCAAAAAGTTTACACTTTAAAAATGAAACAAACACACAAAGCATGACCTAGCATGGTTGCCATAACTGCATATAGGATTATGTCCAGACTTCAAGTCCATTTCATACGTGGTTTCCTATCTATCCCCAACCACCCACATACCTCCCACTCTAAATAGTGAGTTGAAATGTCACCATTTCTCATTCATAACCTGCAACTGCTTGTATCTTTGCTAATGTTACCTCTTGTGTTTAAACTGATCTTTTTCACAATTCCAACCTCACCACTCAAGGCCTGCCTGAATGGCTTCCTCAGCTCTAAGGCCTCTTCCCACTCTCTCAGGCAGGAGTACCACCAAAATCATTCATCTGTAGGTGTGCACATGGCTAAGTAATAGAGGTAAGTGTGTATCTGATCACACTGTGTGTAATTCCTTCTTGTGTTCTTCAGTGTTTAACGAGGGCCTGATACACTGTAGATGCTAAGTTTAATAAAAAGCTAAATCAATGTTATGTAAAGAAAATAGAATGGATTTGGAAATAGAACAATTTGGATTTAAATCTCAGATCCCTCACTTACTAGTTGTGTGACTTGAGGTAAATCACTTAATTTCTCTGAGGTTTGTAAAAAGGGAATAATAGATCTCATATTACAGAATATTTATGAAGATTAAATCTGATAATTTAGTTATTTTCATTTATCCAACAAACTGAGCACCTACTATGAGCCAGGCACTGTGTTCAGGCTAAAGGATACATTATTGGAGGAGAGACTTAGTGTGCCCAACCTCAAAAATTTTTCTTTTAGTGTAGAAAGACACTAAAAAATTTTAAATTAAAAAATTTGCAGATTGTTAAGAATTTTATAAAGAAAATAGGCATGATGCTGTGCTACGTAATGGTAGGAAAGAGAGGGCTCAGACTTTAGGATGACCGAGAAAAGTGTTTTTGGGAAAGAGCTGGACAGTGCATAGTGTGTGCTCTGTATCAATCATGGCTCCACCAGAGGAACAGAACCAGTGGGATACGTATACACACACATGTATGTTTGTATGAATATATGTGTGTATATATATATATTTATGTATATATTCCTATATAATCTATAGGATTTATTGCAAGGACTTGTCTTATGCGATTGGCCAGCTAGGCAAGTCCAAAATCCGTATGGCAGGTTGGAAACTCTAGAGGAGGAGCTGAAGCTGAAGTCACAGGCTGAATTTCTTCTTTTTCAGTGAAATCTCAAGGTTTTTTTTTTTTAGAGATTTCCAACTGATTGGATCAATCCCACCCACATTATCAAAGATAATCTTTACTTAAAGTCAACTGATTGTAGAGTTAATCATGTTTACCAAAAACCTTCACACCAACAAGAAGATTAATTTTAATTGAATAGCTGGGTATTATAGGCTATCTAAGTTGCCATAAAATCGACTACACACCCTTTAAGTGGCTAATTCTTTTGCCATAAATTGCTTAACTTAAAGTATTCTTTGGAAGACTTGGATATATGGTCACCTTTCCAATGAAAATCATTCTCACAGCGCTCTTAGAACATCCCTCTTATCAAAACTATGGTAAATAAGGATTTTAATAAGAAAGATGTTTCATTTTCTGAAATAAAACAACACATTAGTCAATATTTCCTGCTGTAAGATTCTATACAATGACAGCTGAACAGGCTGAATGCTAGTCCATTCATTATTCTTAAAAATGAAGAAAAAGTAGAAAAGATTTCATTGCTCCAAAAGACACAGCAGGGAGCACAACTATCAAATATCTTTAAATGATTAATGGCAAAAAACTATACTTCCTTCTTTGCGGTACCTCATACTTTTGATTCTAGATAAATATGTTTTTAATATTCATTGAATATTGATCAAATACTCATGACTTCCATATTAAAACTAAATTGAAAGCATATTTATTTTGCAAGTTAAACATGTGAACTGGAAAATCCAAGTTAAAAATCAGTATAGAAAGTTTGTTCAGATAAATCATATGTAAAATGAACTAAAAATATAAACCCCTGTCTCTCTTCATTTATCAAGCATGAATGCTCTTGTGTTTTTTCTTTACACACAAAATTTTTTTAAATTAATGAATGCCTGTTCCCTTTTTTCCCTGCCTTGGTTCTTAAATTCCAAATGGTATAGTCTAAGCTCTTGGCTTCATAAATGTGGACAGACCTTGGTACTTCCTGCCAACTTTTCTCCTGGGAGTCAGGGAGCATCACTTTTGGCAGAGCTCCAGAAAGATGACAGATACCATATTGATCAAAGATGGCAGAACAGCCCCTACATTCATTCCAATTTATTATTGATTAGGCCATTCTGTCACATCAACTGGAGACTAATGCTTTCACTAGAGTTTGAAGTCATTCTTCTTTTAGGTATGAGGAAGCTTAGTTTAGTCCAATGTTGAAACATTTTTAAGTACACATCTACCTCCTAGTCTGACCACAGTGTTCTGTATCCTGATGCAGAGTACTTCTAGTCATCTTAAACATACTAGCCAAACCCATAATTGGTATATTGAGATCCAGTTTTTCCCTCCGACCACAGAATGGAAGATTGGAATATTTCTGTAATTCAGAGTTATGCTCTCCTCCCAGACAGTTTTGCTTTCTTAACACCATATCCACCCCTGTCCTCCCTCTCATAATTATTTTGAAAATTTATGTTAAACTAAAAGTAATTCCATTCACCACTAAGAGAAAGATATCTCTCATGTTAAGGAATATTATGCTGAAATTTTAGAATTATTATAACTGTTATAATGATGAATAGTTGAATAAAGATGAAAAATCATAATAACAAAATTGATGCTGATTTTCAAAGATGAGACTGGAAAAACTGTACACAAATAAAACAGATGAGGAAACGAAGTAATGAAAAGATACTTGAACAACTCAGGTCCCCCTGATAGGCATGGCAATTTTTAATGCCTTATTATTTGCTCAGAGTTTATATCACCAGGCTTGCAGGTTTGGTTACTATCATATGCTGTAACTTCTTCCAAGTGATCTATGATGCACATTTGCATATGAAAGGCTCTTAAGTGAAGAACCTTGAGTTTGTGTTGCCTAAACTTACAGTTGTCCCTTGATATCTATGGGGGATTGTTTCCACTCTGATGATACCAAAATCTGTAGATGCTCAAGTCCCTTATATAAAAATGACAAAATGCATATAACCAACACATATCCTCCCATATGCTTTCAGTTACTTCTAGGTTACTCATAATACCTAACACAAGGTAAATGCTATGTAAATAGTTACCTACAGGTGGCAAATTCAAATTTTGCTTTTCTGTCTGTGGTTGGCTGAATCTGCAACAATTGTGGAATGTGTGAATACAGAGGGGTGACTGTATTTAATGATACATATTTTTCTCTTTTTTTGCCAATTAATATCTGGAGGAGCTAGTGCTTTCTGGAATACATTTTAGAAAATAATACTGTCTAGCTCTAGCAGCCGGTGTAAAGTATCGTCAAAGAGCTGGGGGTCAGAACCAGAAATACACAGTCCCTAGGATTCAGTGGGGGAAGGGAGGTTTACAGAGGGGAAAGGCAATGATGAAATTCGCCAAAAGATCAAAAAGGAAAGGACTAAGAGAAAGAACATTAGTTTCTGATCACAATAGGAACACTACTGACTAGCAATATAAAGTTCTAGGCCAAACTAGTCTCAGAGATACAAGTGATGAAAATGTATTAACAGCAATTTGGCTCCACTGGTTTAGTTGTGAAAGAAAATAGATAGCTAGTTAGAAAAGATAACTGTGTTAAGTGAATTGGGTATTGTTTATTTTCGCAACAGTTAAAACTTTCTATGTTAGAAGTTAGAAAGGGAAAACTGGTTGAGAGAAAAACACATTAAAGATTATAAACAAAGCTTCCAGCAAAGAGATCAGATAAAAACACAGGAGTTTATATTCTTTCTCTTCCAAAACTCAATATTGTTAAGATTGGGATTGGAAGATTCATTACTGTTAAGATGTCAGTTCTTCCCAAACAGATCTATAGATTCAATGCAATCCCCATCAAAATCCCAGCAGGGATTTTTTATAGAAATTGGCTAAGTGACTTTACATATTTATTTTTTTGTTGGGGGAGGTAAGTAAGTTTACTTATTTATTTACTTTTTCAGAGGAGGTACTACGAACCCAGGACCTTGTGGATGCTAAGTAAGCACTCTACCACTCGAGCTATATCCTCCCCTCTCGGCAAACTGAATTTAAAATTCATATGGAAATGCAAAGGACCTAGAATAGTCAAGAAAAAGTTGAAAAAGGGCAAGGTTGGAGGAATAATATTATTGGATTCCTGGACTTATTATAAAGTAATCAAGACAGTGTAGTACTGGTGTCATAATAGGCAAATAAGGCAGTAAGTCAATATTCCAGAGATAGTAAAGAATTTGAATCTTTAGATTGAGAAAGTTCCCTGAATATCCAGCAAAATCCATTTTTATGTGAAAATTGCAAAACTTTAGAATATTTCAACCCTAATTCCTAATAGCTAAGCACAACATCCAGGTACTAATTCCTTTTTATCAATAACATCTGGGAGACCTAAAATTTCCTATATTTTTTTCTATAAATCCTATCAGGATTATTTAAAATAAGACCACAAGTAAAAAAAAAAAAAAAAAAAAAAAGCATTAAAATTCCTTTTCTTTCACAGCTGCAAAAAACATGTAGGATTAATGAGTAGAGAAATGGAGATATGCTAAGTGCCCCCCCTTTTCCCACCAAAAGGGGAAGATTTAATACAGGATTTTATGCTAGGTGACATCAATTTCAGTAGAAGACTATAAGGTCCCTAATTCCAAGTAAGAAAAGTAAAATGGTATGGTCACCATTGGAAGGAAGACAAATCAATTACTCCAAATACAAATTAGGAGTAGTTTTGGACTAACCATCATGTGTTTCATTTATGACGTCCTATTTTAGATAGATAGATTTGTGATGTCCTAAGTTAGAGTGAATACTGCTTATCACCCTGTGAGGAAATGCAACCAAATAAATGGTTTGTTTTCAGGTCCTGGGTCCCTTGGGCTTTGGATAGTGGCAGAGAGCAGTGAAACTGGTCAGGGAGGGATGGTAGCTGAGAGAAGCCCTGCATTCTGCTTTCCTGAAAGCAGGAAATAGCCTAGAGGAAAGTCCTTGGCTCCAGGAAGAGTGCACCACAAAGAAACCAGGCTCAGCCCTGCTTTGAAAACAGGGACTGGGTGGCTTCTTTGAAGCTGGGTTTTAAGGCATCACATGCTCTAAGAATTGTGTCAAATACTGAAGAAAGTCAATTTAGCACACATATTCGGTATCCTCATAATCCTTAATTGTTGGCATTTCCTAGAACTTGGATCATCCTTCATCACCACTCTTTATCACGTGTCAAGGGATTTTTAGAAACGTGATTGTGAGAAGGATCTGCAAATCTTCCCATGAAGACAGATGATGTTATTTTTATAGACAGTGCATGATGTTCTGCTTCATCATAGCATATGTTGTGTTTAAAATGAAAAAAAAAATATTTATTTGTTCAGTTAAAAACTTCATGGAGTTTTATATTATTAGAGTGGCGTTTTCTTATTAAGTAATACGACATAAACTGAACACCCCCCCAAAAGAAATTTGTTAATGCATCCATGAAACATTCATTCATATGTATTCAATCAAGGTAGATTTACAAAGCACCAAAAATATACTTTATTATATGAGATGTTCTGGAAAAGACACAAAAAGTTAAGAAAAGGTAGAAATATCACAGAATACTTAAAATGACATTGACCAAGAAGTGCCACAATAGGAGGATGTAAAAAATGTTAGAAGAGCACAAAGAAATCGTCAGGAAGTTTCCCTCGGCTGATGTTTAAACTGCTTCTTGGGATATAAGTATGAGTTTGCTTGAGAAGGAGTGGAGTATATCACAATATCACAAACAAAAAGACAAGTATGTACAAAGGTATAAGATCAAGGTTTTGGTGTTTTTAGAACAGCATGGAGTTTACTGAAGTTGAAATACAGATATACCTGGAGTAGGTGGGGAAGGAAGGGACATGGAGCCAGAGAAGTGGATTCAGAATAACAGTAAAAAACAAACAAAATAACAAAAGGTGGTTTCTAAGAAAAGGACTAAAGTGATCAAACAGCTGAATAGCTTAGACACATTACTACAGTAGGGTGAGAGATGGCCTGGAAGGAGTGGTAATCAGTAGAAGGCAAACAGAAAAATGTAAATCTCTGAATTAACATTTTCTCTCCTAAATATTTATAATTCCTGAAATATAAGAGCCCTAATGTTCAGAGGAAACTCATGAAGCATTCTCGAGAACCAGAGCTGATGATAAATGCATTTCTGGAATATTCACTTTCTAAAGGAATATGCCTGGCAGCTAAAGGGTTTGGAGAGCACTGGTAGCCCAGGACAAAGGAGAGGAGCATCTCTCTGGAGCCATTCAAAGAGCAGGGCAGGATAATTGTTTTCACAAGTAAATAGTAAACACTGTAGATGCCTAATCTGTTTTGAGTTAGACCAAGAAACATGTGTTCCAGGAATTACTTCTTCTTGGTGGAAATGCATTATATAATTATGATAACTTTTGGTATAGCTCAGATCTGACACTGTTTGGACAAATACCTTCAAAGGCTAATTAGAAAGGATTGCTATTGTTTAATGATGATATGGAATAGGGAAAAAAAGCCATAGTGTTCTTTAGGGGGAAAAAAAAAAGAATTAGATGTCAGCTGATGAGGTTTATATTTATAGTGAAACTTTGCAAAGCTCTGTGCTAGAAGAATCCTGTATCCTGAATTGTCAAGAAACTCCCAGCATGGTCACTCTAAAGGCATGAGAAATACTTCTAACATATTTTACTTTGAGCCCTTTAAACTCCCAAATTGGACTACATGATTGACCTTTAACTGCACAGAGCTTGGTCATTTAAATATTTGGGGGTCCTTGGGAAATGCAGATCTTGTTTAATTTAGCCTTATACACAAACCAAAACCAACTTACATACAGCATGTGAGAAAAACTCATGTTTTTGTTTTCCAATTCATTTTTAAGTGACTGCTCACTGAATATTCCCCAGAGGTTATTATTTTGGTTCATCTTCTTGATGGTGGTGTTTTGCTTAAATAATTCAATTAAAAATTAATACTCACTATGAGTTAGACACCCTGCTGGACATTAATTCAAGGATGACTAAGACCTGCCAAGAAATCATCTATAAATGTTGGTGGGAATGTGAACTGGTGCACCATCTGGAAGAGCTATTAGGTAATAGAGGTCGATAATCCCTTAACTACAATTCTGAAATGCAGAAAACATCGAAAACAGATTTATTGGCAAGACTTGCCCTGAAATGATGGAAATAAGGTTATTTATGATCTTTATTCTATTTAATGGGAATATTCATACATTTTTCTGTATGGGTATTAACATGTTTTAATTACTGGGTGCTAATCCAGACACTCTTAGTGATGTTACATGATATATATCATATGTCTTGCTATTACCTTGTTAAAATCTAAGAAATTCTCAATTCTGAGACACATCTGACTTCAAAAATTTTATGTAAGTGATTGTGGATCTATATTTCCCCTTTCCAAGTTGTTAAACCTCTGACATGTGAAATCAGCTGTATAAATAAAACTAATAGCACTCACCCCAAATCTTTTATTTTACTGGCTACATTTAAACAGTAAAGATTCCTCAGACCTCCAACACAGCTTACTTGATAATGCTAAAAAAAAAAAAAAGAAAAAAGAAAAAAGAAGAAAAAAAGAAAAGCCCCATTATGATATTTTAAAATGCTTTATTTCTTAATGTTACTTTCTCTGTAGCGCAAGTCCTGATTTTTACGTCTTTTTCCCTTTGTTACTTGTATTTGGTACTGTTATGCAGATTGCTGTGGAGGACTTTTATGGAACTCCAGTGAGCCAGAGGACCCATACTGAAAACCACCATTCGAAAGTACTGTTTTAGATGGTGTATTAAATAGTACAAAAGCAACACAAAATGCTGCCCCTCGCTTTGCTGAAGCAAATTCAACAAAGTGGGAGTGGAATGGGGCACAGAACCAAGACCTTCCTTCATTCTTAACTGGGACCCAAGTTAAATTAGTTCCTGATGTGCCTGGTGTTTTTCAGTTTTTCAGTTTGTCTTGTGAAGTCACAGAAATAAATAATAAAAGCTGAATTCAGTCTAACAAGAAAAAACACAACAAGATTCAAAAGGAGATAATTAAATCCCTCAACTGCTGTAAGGCCAAATTAAAAAATATGAAGAAATTGCTCTCCCTCTTACATGTTAGCATACTTTTTCTATCATCTGCTCAAACGTAGCTTCTTAGCCAGATCTTACTTAATCAAACAGCAAAATGACTTGGAAGCTCGGTTCAAGGGCGTAGTCATAGTTTTGAATTCAAGCCATAGGAGAAATAAAGAAACAAATAAACTTACAGGAAAATCTGCTTGCCACTGAATCTAAGTTTATGATTTTCAAGACAGGACCTCCATTAAAATAACTAATTTGTAGATGGATGACTGTTGAAGATAATATTCCCTAATTAAGCATTCTCTTTCACTAAGAAAATATATTCATGGAAAAAATTAAAGACTGACATCCTTGGGTACCATAACCAAGGATTATAACATTAAACATGAACCTTAACTTCACCCCAAGTTTTATGTGCTTCTCACTTCCAACTTTAACCATAGTCTTTGTTTCATACAAACTGTCTGTCCCAAATGATATTCTTAACTTTAGCATGGACCATCAGGAACCATTTGCTTAGGAATTTCCCTTATTTCTCTACAACCCCAGGATCAAAATATATTTGATATATGTCGACTAGATATGCTTTAGGGTATGTTTTTGCTACAGATTGTTAAGAGACATGTCTGTGTGTATGTGTGGGTGCACATGTGTGAGTGTATTTTTGAGTATTTAACTTTCCTGATGCTTGACAACTATCTGATGTGAAGATCTACAGGTTAGACAGAGGTTCGAAAGGATTATTGTTCTTAAATAAAGGGGGTTAGTAGTGGATGGGATGTCTTGAGGGGTGATTTTTAAACTGTTTTCTATGGAACCTTAGTTCTTAAAGGTGTTTTAAAAGGTTTATTGACATTCGACTCCAATTTAATATTTTAACATAAAAATTGTTAAGACATTCAAATGTGTTACATACTAAATTTTAACACATTTTAGACCACCAGTATATTTGGCTTCTGCTGCCAGGTTAATTCATTTTCCTGCAGGCCTTAACCTAAAATCTTTCTTACCATTTCTGGGACTATATTTGAACTTGCAAACATGTGTCCTTAATTAAGATGGTTATAGCTCTGTGCTTTTTTTTTTTTTCCCCCGTAACTCGTATCTGTGTGTGCCTGTACACACACACACACAAATATAAGAATACAAGGTCATACCCTCCTGTTGGTAAGAGTCAAGATGTTCTATTTCCTAAACAATCCAGTAAATTACAAAGACAAATTGAATGCCAAGGCTGATCTGACTTAGGCAGTCACCTAAATTACTGTCTGAAAGTTTTGTGTCTGTCAAAAAGAATTTTCACTTCTTTTCATATTGTGCATTTCTGTGTTGTTTGAATGTTTACAATGTCTGTGAATTATTATTGTCAAAAATAAAAAAACAGATAAATATTACATAATAAAATTCAGTCAATCTCCTTTGCATTAGAATTATTTTTAAAAAGAATATTTCACTGCTAAAATATTTTAAAAACACCATTTTAGATAAACTGATTTTGAAAACTGTACTGAGAGTTATGCTAATTTGTAACTGGTAAGTACTCAGGCAATTGATTCAATTTTTTGTTCTATCTCTTTTTGTTGTATCTCTTTTACTAGCTTTGTGTACCTGGATAAGAAACTTAAGATCATTTCTAACCTACTTCCTCAATAATAAAATGTAGTTAATAATAGTTACCTCTATGGTTTTTGTAGGGTTAAATTAGAACATTTAACACTGTTCCTAGCTCATAGTAAGTCTTCAATATATGGTGTCTTTACTATAAAATATTTTAGAAGAATTAAATGGTTAAAATTATTTTTAAAACAATGCAAGTTAAAATGCATAAAGCTTAATTCCTTGATGCTATAATGTGAAAAAAACAGACGTACAAAAAACTGTGTAACCTTGGTTTTCCACGGCATTGATTCAAACAGATATAAAATAGTTAAGAGGTGGGTTCTACTGGAAATATGCTGAGATCAATTATATTTCACATCTCAACTTCTCTAAATTGAATTTCCCAGTTTGCAGATCCAGGTTGGAGATGGAGGGCAGGGGGAGGGAGAAGCACAGTGTTACTGTGACTGGGTAGAAAAGTGCTTGGATGAGCCCCAGGATAAAAGGTAACCAGTTGAAAAGGAAAAAATGCACTATAGGATGCCCATGAAATGATTCTTTTAAGCAACACCTCACAAAACCGAGTGGACAGGCCTCCATTATGGGAAGTTCCCCAATGAAATGAGCACTCAGTACTGCTAACAATTCAACAACAGGCATCAGCAACAACTTCCCCAGAAACCAACCAAAGCATTTACTTTTTCCTGTATTCAAAACCATGGTATATCTCCTCCTGGGGCACCACTTGCAAAACTGGCCACTTCAATTAAAAAAAATCAATCAATCAATTAATCCAAGGAATTGACAACTAAAATAATCATGTCCTTAAGGGGAAATTTGCTGATAAAACTGAAATTTCCACTAAAAGGCTGTGTGTGTATATACATATATAAATAGTTAGCAATCATCACAAAGGCTATCTAGATGCAAAATCATGATATAAACAGAATTTATTTAATGTTGCTTTTCAGAGAACACCTAGCAGTGACCTACCAGGAGGCAAAACAAGTGACGTTTGCCTAGTGCATGATTATTCACGAAGCAACTGTTTATCTGTTACCTCATTTAGTCGTCAAAGGAATTCCTAGGAGCTCTGGCTGGGGTGAGAGGAAAGACTGGCTGGCAGGGAGGGTTCTGTGTGCTCTCAGCCATTCACAGAGTGGCGCGCCATCAACAATGACAAGGTTCTGTGGAGAAACAGAGACCTCTAAGACAAGAAAAAACATTTCATAGATAGATCTTTGAATTCTTTTTGTCATTTTAAAGGATTGTTAAAAATTATTTTCCTTCTAAGTCCATACATATCATTGAGTACTTCCTGTAGATCTTTTAATTACTTTGTTTGTTAAATACTAACATAAATTAACTTCTTATTGCATATGATTACTTATTTTCTCATCTATTTTTCTGGACTGAAATTTGTATTTGGGAACCAAAACTTTTGTCTCCCTCTCCCATTCTAGTTTAAAGCTTAACAAATAAAATGCCATATATATCAGGAGGTCTTCTACTTCTTTATATTGTCAAAGATCATTCAGAATGCCCAGTAATAAAATTTTCCATTATATTAATTCATTTTGATATTTTGTTCTTCGTGGTTCTGAGTGAACTGAGATGAAAACCAATTAACCTTGAGGTCTTCGTGATGCAAAACAGAACTTTCCAAGACTGGGCAGGTGGCCTAAACTTGTTTATTTGGATTTAAATGATCTCTGAGCATTCTTTTTATATCAGATTGGTATAGTATAGGTGGAAGTAAATGGTCTGATTAAAAATCTTTGATTTTTATTCAAAACTGTCATACTGGGAAGACAAAAGGTGAGTATTTCCTGGCATAAAAAACTCCAGGGATGTTTTATCAGGATACAGGAATGCCTGGAGTATTAACCTACGTAAAGATAGGACTTAAATATATCCCACTCTCTGGGGACTGCCTTTCAAAGTTCTCCTCTTAATTGTCAGAGTTTTACCAGAATTGGACCAGAAATTCTCTTTGTTCTCCACTGGCTGATGCAGCAATGGTAACAAAACAAAGCTTAATGGTGGTTAAAAAATGCCAGTAAGCAAACCAACACGCAAACACACCAAGAATGGCAACAAAAAAATCCAATTTAAGAATGTCAAATGCAATGTTTTTAATCAAAGAAATTTACCTCCTTTCTTTGTTTGTTTTGCTTCTATTTTTCCTTAGCTCATTTTTATGTGTCATCACCATGCCTATTTTCAAAAATTGTGACCCAATTTTTCTCATTAGAGGTTCAATATATTTCATTCACTATGCAAAGCCTTTCAGATCACCAGCAAACCATGAGAAATAGATACCAAACAGAAGAATGAAAACTGTATTACAAAGGTCAGAAAAAAGGAGACTCTGAGAAGAGGTAACTCTGACATGTTCTATAATGGGGATTTTGTAAGCACTGAATTTGATATTTTGATGATGAAGTGACCTATAGAATTAGTTAGCTTCCTAATGCTTCCAGCTCGTGTTAAGTATAAAAGGACAGAACCTGGGAAAGAAAACCAAAACTAGTTGTGCAATACTGAGAGTATTTAATTCTTTTGATTCCCAAATTTGGGTCCAGTAATAAATAATGTACACACATTTTCGAACAAAGCACAATTTAATTAGAAAAAAATTAATTTTGTGTCATTCTCTAAATGAGAAATACTCTATGTAATATACATAATATACATTATTAATTGCCCATTTTGGGATAAAATTAATTCCATTTGGAAAGTTTTTTTCACCCCTCAAGTCAGCAGAAGGTATAATTATGCACATTTTAAATAAAGGTATATATTTTTTATTCATACCCAGAGTATGTTAGAAATCATGAAATATTAACATAAAAGTAAGATGGATAACAGCATGAAAGTATGGATAAAAGTATTGAAAATGCCCTGTCTGAGTAAGCAACCATGCATGAAAAGTGTGAATACAATGACTGAAGAAATATCACAGAGGAGGCAGCTGGAGTTGACCTGCTTGTAGGTGTAAGTAACCTGGCTGAAATGGGCAAAAGCACTGTTTCAGGCTTGGAGATGGAAAGTGAGATGAAGTATGGAGGGAGTTGTGAATGAGAACTTTTATAGAACTAACATGCCAATTTTCCATTTTCTGAGGACGTCCTGTGTGTCCTCACTTCTGCAAGCCAGGAGGCCTTGGATGCTTGCCTATTAACTTCTAGAGATTTCCCATGTAGATTCTAGATTTTAAAATCAAGCTAAAATGCCACATTCCCCACAAAGACTGTCTAATCCCTCAAGCAATGATCTCCACCATCTCTAAACTTTTATAACACTTTATAAAATACCCTGTATTAATTAGTCACCACTCTACACTAGGCAAGACCTTTACACATGTACATTAGCTCACTGAATTGTTGCCAAAAGCCTTACATCTCAATTATTCTCTTTTTAAAGATAGGGAAATATGCCTAGCAAATTTAATAACTTGTTAAAAGTCCCACAGTTAGGAAATGAAGGATTTGGTTTCAAATCAAGGTCAATTTTTAAAAATTGTTATTGAGTCCTCTTTTATGTAACAATTTGTTGCGAGTTCTGTATTTTTTTTTTTTTTTGCCAAGTTAAATACTTTTTGAATTGCAAGCAACAGAAATTCTTTCCAAACTAAATTAAACTGAAGGATATTATGATAGCCATATAAGGGGTTATATCACAGAATTTAAGGGCAGGGAGGGCAATGGAACTTCATGAAGGAGTGATTATTAAAGTTGACTAATCACAAAATGGATTTGGATCTATAGATCTGGTATTGGCTCCTTGTATGAGTTCTACCCCTGCCATTGTGTGGTTCGGGTGGGACCAACACCAATTACTGGTTCAGGGTGTACTATGTGAGTCTGTCACCCAGGTTGATCTCAATCCCAGGTCTCAGACAATGAATATTTGCCTTTCCTGGCCACAGTGATGATTTCTGGGTTGAGCATGCGACTCAAAGTGGGCCCAATCAAAATGAAACCCAAACCTTTTTTATGATTGGAAAGAGTTCTCTTCTTTTGATGGATGATTTCAGGATATAAGACCTCGAATGATTATCAGTTTACTATCATGAAGAAAGATGATCTGAAGTCAAAGTCAGTATTTAAGTACAGTTGTGACTCAGAGAAATGGAGCTGGGCCCTAATCAAACTGTGTCTGACCTGTATTCTAGGTGGTAGGTTGCATTATTATTTCAGAGTATGTGTTGCCTATCCCTCTAAGAATTATATTTACTCACCCCACTGACATGAGCCTTTGCCATGCAACCTGCTTTATGAGTTGGAAAAATATGTGATTTTTGAGAAGTTTTAGAAACCAGTATATAGTTTCACTGTTTCTTTGTATTATCCCATGAGATATTCTAGGTAGGGGTTGCTTCCTCAGCCTGCCTACCAGGATGAAGTAAACCCTCGTACAGAGTAACCTACCTCAAAGAAAACTTCACTGTAAGCCACTGCAATTTTGGAATTCTTTCTATAGCACTACCTAGTGAAAAGCAATTACTACTATCTATCACCTCTGATCTTTGCCATTAAAAAGCCAATGCATGTGCTCTACTGTTGAAGCCAGTATGAGTTTTCTGTTATTTTGTTTTGAAAATATCTTAACTGACAAACTCATTTTAGTCAATTGAATAATGTTGTCAACCCTCAGTAGTAGTAGGAAACTCTTTTTAACATGAAAACTTCCCAAAGATTCATCACTATGTAGTGCCCAAGATTTAGTTCAGGGTGGTTGTAGCTACAGGGAGGGAGGACACCATCTCTGTGGGCACCCATATGAAATGGAAAGGGATTTTCCAGTTTCTCTAATGATCTTAATGAAATCATGTAGAATGAACTTAAATATAATACATAGAATTTTACCATTTGTATTATCAAGAATTCTTTTTCTCTCATGCAAAATATGTTCTCCCTCACTAACAAATAAAATCAAAGCTGAAGAACAAAAGTGAATCTCTCTGATGCTTATTTCAAAGCATTTCAGAAGAAATAATTACAAGCAATACACTGAGAAATATTTAAGTGTTATTATTTCTCTTCCATACATGGAAAGGTGGAAACCTTGAAAGTTTAACTTTCTTTCCTGGAGACCACACAGTAAGTCAGTGGCAGAACTCAGTGTTCCTAACCTCATTGACCTCTACAATCTCAGTGTGGTCTGTAACATTTTTACATCAGAACATTCACAGGAAGAGGAGACTTTTTACTAAAACACTCTACCAATGTTAAATCACAGAACTCATTTTAGTGCTTATTGCCATTTATAGCCTGTTTTGAGTCCACCCTTAGGGTCAGCAAGGTACTTGAATTAAATTACTGCAAATCCTGCAAACCAGTTAGAGCCTGTTCTAAATGACTTTTAGGCATCAATGTAAACAGGAAAATGCATTGTTCAAGTATCCTTTGGACACGTTCTCTTCCCTTCCTCTAATTCAACTGAATTGTCAGGATAGAGGTTAGAGAATAAGAGTTAGAGAAATAAAATGACTGCTGAGGAAAAAAAAAAAAATCTTAAAAAAAAAAAAAAGAATGCATTACCTCTACCAAAATAATAATAGTAACAATAAAATTTGTTGTTATACCTGGTCAACATTACCTGAATTTTAGCAATTTTAATGATAATACCAGATACATTACTTAATTGTTCAAATAGACTATGCCAATACGAGAGACTTATCAAGAAAAAAAAAGGATTCAATAGAAAATGATGACTTACCATTCATCTAAAGAGATGTAACCCAAGTGTCAGGGTTTTAACCAAACCTCAAAACCTTTCACAGTGAACTTTGAGCTCATCTTGAAAACTATATTATTTCTTAAGGGCCATATGCAAAGCACAATATAAATCTAAAAATACATACCTTTTTGCTTTGGCAACTTTTCCCAAAACTATGAATACTCTATATAAGCATGGTATGTTTAATGCTCAATTGTTATAGTTGTACATATATTTGAGCCAAAAGACTATCAGAGATAATATTTTAAACGTTGAGATTTTAATCTTAAAAGAGAATATTTTTACTGTTGTTTTACTTTAATTTTTTTAATTATGTAAAACATGCCAAAATTGTACTACTGAGTCTACTTTGAACACACTTCCCTTCCCCTCCCCCACAAAATGGTACAATTCTACTTAATTAATTAAGGAAAACAGAACAGCTCTTAAATCCTTAGATCAGGGAAACTAGCACAGTTTCTCAACTCTCATTAATTCATGGGATAATTCATGCAACATTTATGTCTTATTTTATTTTTCCCATTGTGCTAGTTTTATAATACACTAAGTTAATTTTGTCAACATCATTCTAGGAACCACAGAGATCTGCTAGAGATACAAAATCAGAGAACCTACATATGTGTATACACTTTAAAAAGGCAGTACCTACTGTGAACCCACAAAAACAGTGTAAATATCAATCTAAAGATAAGCAGCTCAAATATCATTAATCTTTTTTGATGCCAACATCTGGTAAGCAAAACTGGAATAGTAGACACAAATAATTACATTCTGCTGTGTTATTAAATGTCAATTTTTATGATCTATATCTTAAAAATCAATCCATTCACATGTACAAACATTTTATACCATGAAAAATTTTCAGTCTGAATATAAGCTCTTGTCTTTGAGATGTCACTTTTGGAAGAGCTAGATACTATATAATATCTTATTCACATCAACGAAGTCATCCATTATTTATATTCTTTTGAATAAAATTCCAAGCAAAGAGCTCTAGCCTTGTGGAGTGAGGACTAAGTAACAATGGTGAATTTTAGAAGAGACAGGAGGCCTACTTGCTGTCCCACAGCTTTGTCAATAGATGCTTATCTTTCATTTTGGAGAATTTACAATGTTATGAACTTAAGACTTTTGTTTACACATTCTGTGAACTGTATGAAACAGAGTAAATTATGAAATGGGTTTATGGCAAAAAGACAATGCCCTGACAGCTGAAGCCAGGAGAAAATACTGGCCTTTAAGTTGGAGAAAAAAAACAATCTTGTAATATTTGTAAAGGATGTTGCCAAAATTCCATGTGTATTTTGTCAAAATATAATAGTGACTATGGCAATTGTGGATGCAGCTGGGGACACTGCTCTTTTCAGTTCTTTTGAAATATTTACCACTGCAAAGAATGAGGATTTCTAACATTTACCTTTCACCACAGCCTTGAAATGCTACTATTTATATTTGAAAACAAAAATCGTAACATATTCTCTTGGAAAAAAAATTCATGATGTAAAATGCAACTTCAAAATAACATCCTGTGAACAATGAGGAATTTAAAGAGAAGGATGGGGGGAGAGGGCAAGATTTTTCATACCCATACATATGCAATTTTATTGACGTTATGGATTCTTTCAAAGCCTAAAGTGGATATTATTTCACATTTTAAAGACCTTTACCATGAAACGCCAGGAAAGAGGAAGGTGGGTGAGGATGACAATGATATATATTGTTCACTCATGCATTCATTCATTTATGAAACCTTAATTTAGCTCATGCTATGAGTCAGGTTCTGAGGATACAAAATCAAGCATACTGGTCCTTGCCTTTTGGGAATTCATAACCCATTTGAGAGAGACATATAACTCATTATAAAGATTACAGCATGAAAAGTGCTAACTCAGTACTTTCTAGATTGCTAAAGAGACTAGAGCAGGGACACCTGAATCAAATCTGAGTATTCGGGCAATATGCAAAAAATGTCACTTTTATGCTTTTTTTTTTTTTTTTTTTAAAGAGTTACCCATGTGCATTAAAGAGGCCTAGGAAGATTAGCAGGAGAGAATTTCAGCCAGAAGGAACAACATGCAGGAGGTGTGGAATAGCATAATATGGTTGGTGACATACAATGTGATAGTGGCTGAATTACAGTGTGATAGTGGCTGAATTAGACTGAAAGACAGGCCAAGCCAGATTAAGGTAGCCGTTGCACGCAAAGCTAAGGGGACTGGAGGCTATAGAGAGGCACTGACAGACTCTCAGCCCTGAGTTTCAGGTAAGATTTGTATTTTAGAAGGCTATCCTGGGAGAAGAATAGGAAATATATCATAAGAGGATCAGTCAGCAGGCACTTCTGCTATTCTGATTTTTTTACTATCACATTAAGCAGCACACCTAGTGTTAATGACCCAGTTTGCAAAGGAAAGTTTCATTTAATTTACTCAGATTCTGCCTTCTGTGACATAAAAAACTGAGTACACTGAAGTGCCAAGGGCCTGCTTTCTGAAATCCCCTTCATTAACACCAATCGGGAAGGTCAATTTAAGAAAGTGAGTTAAGCTATCACGACACCTGGAAGAGCTATAAATGAGTTATTAGCACATTTCTGTCCTTGCTAGTTCTCAGAGATCAGAATGTGTAAGGAAGAGAACTTGGAGTTCAGTTTTGGCCCACTGGCGTTGCAAAGCAACGAAGAGGGAGAGAGAGAGGAGAACACCAGGGATGGAAGAGAGCTTAGTCTCATGAAGTCTCTCAAGTGGTGGAGAAAGAGGACAGAGTGGAGAGACTCGTAGGTACAGGCCCGAAATGAAGAGTTACTGCAGGCTCCAAAGGGACACTGCGGTATGGTGGGAAGCGCTGGGAAATTTGAACTTGATTCACATTTGAGAGTTCATCTTCTTTTCCACCTTGGGCAAAACACTTAATTCTCCTGAAGTTTTTCTTTGTGTGTTTGTTTCTAAAGAAAAACAACATAGGAGAAGAGAATCTCTGAAATCCCTTCGAGTTCTAATATTCTAATGTTCAACTACAAACAGTCCCTGACTTACAATGGTTCACTTTTTTTTTTTAATTTTATGATTCTTTTTTCACTTTTATGATGGTTCAGAAATGATACGCATTCAGTAGAAGTTGTACTTTAAATCTCATCTTTTTCCAGGCTGGCCATACGTGGTGGTGCAATACTCTTTCACATTGCTGAGCAGCGGCAGCAAGCTGTGGCTCCTAGTCAGACACACAATCACGGGGGGGAACAACTTATACACTTACAACCATTGTTTTCACTTTCAGTATATTGAACACTTCATTATAAAATAGACTTTGTGTTAGCTGGTTCTGCCCAACTGCAGGCTAATGTAAGTGTTCAGAGCACACTTAAGGTAGACTAGGCTAAACTCTGATGTTTGGTAGTGAGACAGGAAGAGGGCAGGGCACAGCGATTCAAGGAACGCTACAGCAATTAACATCAAAATGCTGAAAGAGTCAACCCCCAGGAGGCCTTGAGGCTCAAGACGAAGGGAGATTTAACTTCTAGCCGATCTTGACCTTCATTATACACCCATTGTAATATATTAACATGGTGAATAACACCCCCACTGGCACCATGGAAGTCCCAAGGCTAGTCACAAAACGTCAAAGAGTGGGAAATGGCCAACTTCCTGGGAATCCCAGCCCTTTCCCCAGGCTACTTAGACTGGTCCTTCCACTTATTAGCATATGAAGCCACTGAGCCTGTAAAAACTAGCAACACAGCGCCTCACAGCCACCTCTCTCTCTGTTTGGAGACTGCCTGCACTCCATCTATGGAGTGTGTACCTATTTTTAATCTGAGCACTCAATGCCCACACCTTGCGACCTTTCTCTTGCCTTTCAATGTATCTCTCTGAATAAATATACTTTTACTCAACTGTGGCTTGCTCTTGAATTCTTTCCTGCATGAAGCCAAGGACCCACACTTGGCAGGGCACGTCCCAGGGGCTCAACCGAAGCCTGGGACACAGCCCTCTTCACGCCCCACGCCTGTTTTCCTGCATCTGTAGGTTAGGTATATTAAGTGCATTTTCAACTTAACAATATATTTAATTCATGATGGGATTATCAGGACATAACCCTATCATAAGTGGTGGGAGATTGGTATTTCCCAATTTTGCCCAAGGCTATTCCTAACACATATACTCTATTCTTAGTTCTTTCCCCCCAAAAACTTCTTTTATGCTCTTCTTCCAGAAAAGTACAATAATAGGTAAAAAGCACTAACCTCACTTGGTGAATATTTCAGTGACATATATGTATGACACTTAAGTTTAATTTACAAAGAGGGCTGTTGTATACTAAAGAATTTGTCTGGTCTTTGTCCCACATTCCTGGGAGAGAGCTTCTAAAGCCTTGGAATTTCCTGAGTGAAGAGAGTATCTTTGTTTCTCATGGTGGTCCCTGGAAGACCCCACAACCTGAGATTTTTGCAAATAAAGTGAATCATGGTAGGTACTTAAGAGCTCCCTATATCAGAAAGATCAGTCAAGTGATTAGAGGGTTGGAGATTTGAGCCAAATGGTATTAGCCTTATTTCTTACCTCCAGGGAATGGGTAGGAGCTTAAGACTGAATTCAATGATTCAATAATCAATCATGCCTATGCAATGAAACCCCAATAAAAACTCTGCACTCTGGTGTTCAGGTGAGCTTCCCTGGTTGGTAATCAACCGTCCACAGGTCAAGAGGGTGATGTGTCCTGAGGACAAGGAAGCTTCACTTTGGGGACCCTCGCAGGCTTCACCCTATGTGTCTCTCTCAGATTTCTATCCATTTGCTGTAATAAAAGTGTAATTATATATATATATATAATATATATATAATATAAAACCACATATATATAGTATTTTCCTAAGTTCTGTGAGTTATTCTAGTGAATTATTGAATCTGAGGGAATGATGAAAACTCCCAAACTGGTAGCCAGAAGAGTAGGTGGCCTTGGCACCCCTTAACTCCTAGCTGATATCTGACATAAGGAGAGTTTTTACTGGGGGCTATTTCTTTAGCCTGAGAAGTCTGTGCTAGATTTGGGTAAGTAGCATCAAAATTACATTGTAAGGGCTTACTGAATATTTTAGCAGATTTTTTAAATTAAATTTTTACGAAAAATTTGCCGACATTTTTAAAATTAAACTCTCTGGAATGCTACTGCTTCATTTAAATATCCATGAAACAGTTAAATGTGGATGCAACAGAAGTACAAAGCCTCTTGAAAGCAAAGAATTAACATAACTGAACTGCTGTTAGAAGGAAATATTAAATGAAGAGACAGGGTCTTTTGCAACTATCGAACAGGAGAAAAGCACAGAGAAAAATGTTTTCAAGGTGGGGAGGGGAGGGGGTCAAACTCCTTACAATTTTTTTAAGAGACTCAGTGGTGTACAACAACAAAAAAATAATAAATAAGAACAGTTGATACCAGGATTCATCAGGATATTATATAAAGTCGAGTATAAGAAAAGTCTAGAAAACAGCTCACTGGAAAAACATGAATTATATTTGAAAAATCTGGTAAAAGGTAAGTACGGTAAGGTTTTATGAGAAATTTCACTGACATATCAATGTATAAAGAATGCTGGAATTCACTGGGAGTGGGATGTCATTGTGACTCATCTTCAAAATGTGATTTTTTTTCTCATATGAGAGAATACAAATTTCTAGGAAAAAATGATGCTAGGACAACTCAACTGCTTTTTTTAACATAGTTAATTTTTTTTCAGTAATGCAAATAAGCTGACATAATACATACTGATTTTCATGAGACAGTTTGAGTTCAGTTTAGCTTAAGATAATTGATTTGAATCATTGTGTCCTTTTCCATTAGTATATTATCAAATGCTACTTTGTTTCCTGGGTGGCAATGTTTTAGAGGGCAGCATTTAATTCAGAGCAGAAGGCAATCTAGGTGATACATAACCACAATCACTAGAAAATAGAGGAAGAACACTTAGAAAGATGAATCATTAAAAGCACCATCAAATTCTGCTAAAGATTCTTTCTATGCACACACACAAAAAGAAACCTAGAACTCTTTTAATCAAAACACAAGGTTTTCAGGTGAGTCAGCTGTCTGCACTAAAACACCTGTCACTTCCAGAAGTCTGGTGATCATCACGGTGTGAGATGGGAGTGCAGCTAAGTGATCTGACTAGAAGAGAACATCCACGTGACTTGGCTGATCTCTGCAGCCGTCCGTAAAGCTACCACGAGCTCTTTCTGGATGAGAGCCTTTCAAGTTGTGAAACCAGAAAACAATCTTCCATTGGTTCATTAATCTTTCTGACAAACTCTTATTCATCATTTAAGGCCCAGAAGCCACACTGGTAGAATTAATTATTCCATTAGATAGGTTCCTATAGCTTTTTATATTTATATTCTAATATGTACATGTACCTATTTATATACTTCCCTCTTTGTAAAATGTCTTGCCAAACCAGAATATTGCACATTGATCACACAAGTGTGAGCATGTATATAAAATATTCATGTGCATGGAATCATACATATTCTACATCTGTTAGGAGCTGAAAGGCTAAGTTTCTGTAACAAAAATACACCAAAACACAGTGGCTTAAATAAAGTAGAAGTCTTTATCCTTTATACGTAAGAAGCTCCTGGTGGATTGTTGAGGCTGATGATGATATTTGTTCCACAAAGTAATTCAGGAAACCTGTCACTGACCAAGTTATTCCATCCTCTTATTTCCCTGTCCTCTAGGGTGTTGCGTTTCTTGCACTGTTGAAGCTAAATCACCGCTGTCCAGGATCCACAGTAAAAAGGAAAGGAAAAGTATAAAATAATTTGCTCTTTATTTTAATGCCAATGCTTAGAGGTGACTCTAATCGCTCCGCCACTTCAGTTACTAAACTTAGTCACATGTCCACATCAATCTGCAAAGGAAACTGGGCTAAGCAGTCTCTAATGGTGTGCCATGTGCACCCAATACCATGGAAGAAGGAGAGAATGGTTCTCAGAGAAGTCCACCAATTTGCCACTTTTACTGCATATATAACATAACAAAGGCTGATACAGCAAAAATCAAAAGAGTAATTGAGAAAAAAAAGAAGAACCTGAATGCTCTATGGCAGTAGTTCTCAACAAGGGGCATTTTGTCCCCTAAGGGAACATCTGATAATGTCTGGAGATATTTTTCGTTGTTACATCTGGGGATGGGGTACTACTAGCATTCAGTGCATAGAGGCGCAGGATGCTACTCATCATCCCACAAAATCTAAGAGAAGAGCCTACATCACACAAAATTGTCTGGCTCCAAATGTCAATGTCAAGTTGAGAAACTCTACTTCGTATAATAATCTTCATATCTCCAAAATACTGCATGCCATTTGGGACAAATTGGGAACAGAAAAGTTATACGAGGATAATGTGTAAGAAGTATTTATGTTTCTTTTTCTGGTTTACTTGTGTCATCCCTGCTTGACTTCAAGCAACTGAAGATTAGAAATCTTGCTTTGTTCTTGTTTTCATTACAAGCACCAGGGCATTCAGTCTATGCTTTTGGATGCATTATGATGAACATGGAGCATCTCTTTTGTGCACTGCACTGTACCAGACTCTGTGGTGATTGCTACAAGATGCATGGACCCTGTTCTCAAGGTCCTTGTCATTGACAACCATTGTTTTTGTTATTTCTCCTTCTTTTTTCTCCCCCAATATCAATGGTGTCTCTATTCATTTCTATCACATCTGGAGAATTGTCTGTGTTGGAAGGTTTCTTCCAACACTGTAGCCATCTCACTTGGAAAGTCCAAGTGACCCATAGCCACAATCCATCACATTAAGAAGTAGCTTACTTCAAGTGTTTTCTGTCAAGGAGTAACCCAGGCAAAGCAGGAAACAGCTCTAAATTATTAACCTTTTAACAACTCAGCTCAGATGGAAACAGAATTAAGATTTATAGGACAATAAAGGAGGCGGTTGTTATTTAACTATTCAAAATGGGAAATTGAAAGAAAACCTCAGGCTTTACAAGATCCTGCGGCATAACCAGCACACTCAAAAAGCTAAGAGGAATGAATTAGGGAAATGAGCAGAACATTTGATGAATTTTATATAAACTTTTGACCTTTTCAAGGGTTTCAAAATTGCTTTTCTACCCCATCATCCAGCCTCCCTAGCAACTTCTATTTTTTCTTTGTCTTCTCTGTCTCTGTTTCTCTTTCCTCTCTCTCCTCCCCACCCCCTTCTTCTATTTTTCTCCTTCCCTCACTTTTCAAACTGTCCCAGTCTTCATTTCAAGGCCATCAATTCAGCCTTGCTTCTACCTGACCTAGTGCCCTTTTGTAAATTGTCTTAATCCAGGTCAGAGATCATAAAATATGAAGATTCATTTCTCTCAGACTTCATATATCCTCTAACTTACACAGAGACCAAGCATTTGATTTTCCAGCATTGCCTCAGTGTTCTCCATTGGGGAAAAAAAAAGTATTACGATCATTATCAACAGTACCATAAGGAATCATATAAAAGGCAACATAGTGCATGGAGCTTACTGAATTGCAAACAGCTTTCTCCAAAATCGAGGCTGCCCCCTGATGCAAATCAGATGCTTACATAATGCTACTTCCTGGGAGAGTGACAAAGGAGTGATGGGATTAAGATGCCCCTTTCTGGTATGGCAAAGCTTTTCTGTCTTCTTGCTTAAAGCAGAACATTTTGACATATTAACTGGAGCAGCACAGAATGTATCTAAAGCTACTGAATGCACCTATTTTCCTTGATAGAATTTATACCAAACCTCTTTCCAAAGGATCTGAAGCAGTTGGAAGCTACTATGATTTTTCTGTCCTTTTTCCCCCTCCCTCTTCTCCGTCTCTCCGTATCTCTTCCCTTCCTTTCCATAATCTTTAGATATGCATGTTTGAAAAAAACTGGTCACAGCATGAACAGAAAAAATCCATCTTGTTCTCACTAGATTTTATAACTTAACATCATTTCATAATATCAATTGTACACACATATGCTACAGTGCTTTGCAGTGCTTCTCCTTTTTTGTGGATGGCACACAGAATTAGGACCAGTGATCCAGCAGTCATTTTGCATAAAACCAGATTCCAGTTTGACAGGCGCTATGCATCACCACACATCCTTAAGAAAAATGCTCTGCTGTGTTTACATGTGTCTTCCCAGCAGCTGATTTCTGAATTTGGGCGCTGATGCGTGGCATGTTATTAGAGGCTGGAATATACCTCCCATTGTGCAATCCAAATGAAGCCAACTGCATTTCCTATAGGATTACCCTGCCTTCCTTTTTATTCTCATTTTGTCATCTCTCCGCTTTCTTCTCCCTGTATTCTTCTTCCCTTCCTTTACCCCTCATTATTCCTTCCCTTAATATTTTCTTCTTTGGATCATACTTCTCCCTTTTCTACTAATCTAGAGACTCCTTAAAATAGCATTCATTATATCTTAGTTTTATACCTTTAGGGTCTGGCCATAAAAGGGTGTCAATAAATATTTATGCAATAAACTGTTGATGCTTTATTTCTAATAGTTAAATGCATATTTATCTAAGATGATGGCATAATGCTGACGCACAGAAATGTTATCTTTGTCATTGTTATCATCATCACCACTTGTCATCATCTTTGACGTAATCATCATTACCATATCGAGCGCCTACTCTCCACACCAAGAGTGTAAGTACTATTTCATTTTATCCTATTGTGACCTTGTTAGTGTCTCATATGTATAAATGGAGATGGTACTAACACTTTCTCCATAAGTCTCTAGTGAAGACTAAATGGAATGATACACAGAAAGCACCTACTATATTAACTGAATATGAAGTATTCTGTAAATATTACCTATTTAAAAAATAATCCCCATCTTACCGTTGAAGAAATGGGAACAGAGAAGTTAGATAATTTGCCAAAAGTTACTTGGCTGATAAGTGACAGAAACTGGAAACAAACTCCTAATTCTGTCTCCTTAGACAAGGCCATATCACTACTGTCTTTCATTCTTCAAAGTTGTTGACAAGAGTAGAAATAGAAAGTCAAATAAATAACTGACAAGTTTAGAGGAAAAACTCTCTTTCTTAAAAAATTGGAGATTGAACAAAATTCTAAAGAAAAATAAATAATGTCAAAAAGTTTTACCCTAACCATGAAACTCTACTCTAATCATGAAAGTCTTCTTTACCACAGGTTGGGAGCACAGTGCAATTACACTTATATAAGAAATGTATGTCTGACCTGCACCCCAATGTTCATAGCAGCATTATTTACAATAGCCAAGACAAGGAAACAGCCTAAATGTCCATCAACAGATGACTGGATAAAGAAGATGTGGTATATTTATACAACAGAATACTACTCAGCCATAAAAACCGACAACATAATGCCATTTGCAGCAACATAGATGCTCCTGGAGAATGTCATTCTAAGTGAAGTAAGCCAGAAAAAGAAAGAAAAATACCATATGACATCACTTATATGTGGAATCTAAAAAAAAAAAAAAGCATAAATACAAAACAGAAATAGACTCACAGACATAGAATACAAACTTGTGGTTGCCAAGGGGGCGGAGGGTGGGAAGGGATAGATGGGATTTCAAAATTGTAGAATAGATAAACAAGATTATACTGTATAGCACAGGGCAATATATACAAGATCTTATGGTAGCTCACAGAGAAAAAAATGTGACAATGAATATATACATGTTCATGTATAAATGAAAAATTGTGCTCTACCCTGGAATTTGACACAACATTGTAAAATGATTATAAATCAATTAAAAAAGTTTAAAAAAAAAAAGAAATGTATGTCTGAAGTTATTCTTTCTGCTAAAGCAATAATCATCCATTTTTATAATTTTTATACCTTGGTATCAAACAAAGTTTTGAATAGTTGATAAATCTCTCTTCTGCAGCCATCTAAATAATGTCCTAGACACAAATCCAGAGGGAATCTTAATTAAAAAAGGTACACACACCTCAATGTTCATAGCAGCACTATTTACAATAGCCAAGACATGGAAGCAACCTAAATGTCCATTGACAGATGACTGGATAAAGAAGATGTGGTATATTTATAAAATGGACTCTCAGCCATAAAAAATAACAAAATAATGCCATTTGAAGCAACATGGATGGACCTGCAGATTGTCATTCTAAGTGAAGTAAGCCAGAAAGAGAAAGAAAAATACCATATGACATCACTTATATGTGGAATCAAAAAAAAAAAAAAAAGACAAACTTATTTACAAAACAGAAACAGACTCACAGACATAGAAAACAAACTTGGTTACCAGTGATGGAAGGGGTAGGAAGGCATAAATTGGGAGTTCAAGATTTGCAGATAGTAACTAATATATATATAATAGATGAACAACAAGTTCATACTGTATAGCACAGGGAACTATATTCATTATCTTGTAGTAAACTATGGTGAAAAATAGTATAAAAATGAATATATGTATGTTCATATATGACTGAAGCATTATGCTGTACACCAGAAATTGACACAGCATTGTAAACTGACCACACTTCAGTAAAAATATATATAAACATAAAAAAGAAGAAGAAATGCCAGTCTGCCTTTACTATTTCTTCCCTTCTTCTTTCCTGCTCTCTTGATCTCTCATTTTGGTTAATGTCTGTAGGAGTTAATGATGAAATTTCTTAATAGAATCTACATGGGAAATTAAAGTACTTCTTCTTAATCATTTTTTGAGTCAGAGCCATTACTGTCCATGTTTTCCCACATGATATTGTTCTCTATACCAAAAGAATACTGGTGATGCAGCATTTCTTAATAGAATCTACATGGGAAATTAAAGCTATTGGTGCTCAGATTTTAGGCCATACTGACATTATGCAGGATCACTCTGCTTCCCATTTCTATTTCAGGAATGCTGCTACACACTTCTGTTTTATCACTTCCACTGCTCCCATCATTTTACGTTATCTTCATGTATTGTTTAAAAAGTCTCCCGCTAGTGTCTTGTACCCAGATTTTAGGTTTAGTTTTTTATTTTTTTTTTTTTCAAAATCACTGACACCAATTCTGAAAGTTTTGCTAATAGTACTTCTAATACTTGACCATGCTCAGGAAATAATTACATCTTTACTCAGGCATTAATAAACAAGATTGTCTGACCAACCATGACTGGAGAAGGAGCAACTTTAGTTTTAAGACTGAACTCAATTTCAGTGTTAAGTAAGAAAAAACAGAAATGTGTGTCTTACAGTCAATGAAATAGAGAAGTGAATAAATATATGGAAAAGTTTCATCGTTTCTAGGAGGAAAAAAAAGACAAATTATAGTTATATCAATGTTCTGCTTTCACTTAAGGTGTAAAAAAACCTCACAAAAAAATGTCCACCACTCCTTGAAAATCAATCAACATCTTTCTGAGAAACACATTGGACAAAGAAGTCTCAAGAGAAATTTTAAAACAAATGAAAACAAAAATATAAAATTATCAAAATTTGTGGGATGCAGCAAAAGCAGTGTTTAAGGGAAATTTATAGCACTGAATACACAGATTAGAAATGAAGAAAAATCTCAAAGCAATAACCAAAACTTCCACTCTAGTAAACTGGGAAGAGAAAAGTAAATTAAACTTAAGACAAGCAGAAGAAAGGTAACAATAAAGACAAAGACTTGTTCAAACAAAAACTTACAGAACTCATTGCCAACAGATCTATACTATGATAAATATTAAAGCATGTACTTTAGGCAGAAGAAAATTAAAATGCATATGAAAATCTGAATTTACATAAATAATAGTCCCAGGAATCATATAAATTAAATTAAATATAAGAGATTTTCTTTCTTATTTCTAATAGATTAAAAAGATTAGTATCTGTTTAAGTAAAATATAGTAACAAAGTATTATGGGTTGTTTAGTATATATAGAAGCAAAATGTAGCACAAAAAATAGCAAAATTGTTGGAAGCAAAAAAACAGAAGCATATAGTTGTAAAATGAAGTAAAATGGAATAATATAATTTGCAGTGGGATTATATAACTTCAAGGTAGGATATATTATAAACCATAGAAAAGTAACAAAAAAAGGTTAAAAGAGTAACATAACAAAAGAAACAATTAGAAAATAATAGCAAGTTAGTAGATTTGAATTCATTCATTATAATAGTTACATTTAATATAAAAGGCTTTAACCCCTCAACTAAAAGGCAGAGTGTCAGATAGGATAAAAAATTAATAACAAATGCTTTCCAAAAAACGTCCACTTTAAAAGTTTTAAAAAATGGAAAAATATATACCAAGAAAATACTGATCAAAATGAAGAGCAAGTAGCTATATTAATACACAGAACAGAACACAGAATGAGGAATACCTCCAGGCATAAGAAGGGATATTGTTGGGAAACAATTCTCCTTGTGTCTCTAACATATCCTCACATCTTGTGATTCCATTTATTATGGACAATTCTCTTAAGGATGTTTGCGTAGGGAACAGCCTAGAAAGATAGATATTGTGTCTCTCATCATCTCCAGGGCATAGGGCAGATTTGTTTGCTGTCTGGATAACAGAGATAATGTCCTCCAGGGAAAATGCTGGGCAGGTTTCCTAACAGCCTTCTTCTGTGTAACAACAGCCTTGGGGTTTCATAAGCTCAGTGTTCCTCAAATGGACACACATTCATTTTGTGCACAGCATCTACCTAGGCTTACAGTATCCTGTACTCAAGAGATTTAGGGGAAAGGGGAAATTGATATAAACATGAAGCTCATGCTATTTTATTTGTTGTGAGAAATAAAAGGCTTTGTCTCCGACCCAGGGGTCTTGTGTCTTCTCCCAAAATCTATGTAACTGTGGCATTGTGTTGGTAAAGGAATCGATTCATCAAGAAGATAGAACAATCCTAATCATGTATTCACTTTACGGATCATCAAAATATATGAAACATAAACTGACAGACCTGAAAGGAGAAGAGATAAATCAATTATTATAGTTGAAACTTATAAAATGCATTTTCAGTAATAAAACATGAAGACAGAAAATAAATAAGGATATAGAGAACATAAAATAGTAACACTACCAACCAATTTTATCTAATTGTCATTTATACAACACACCATGTGTAAATTTTATGAAACATTTAAAGAATTATGCCAACTTTACACGAACTCCTACAAGAAGTTTCTCTCCTAAAGAGAAAATGAGAGAACACTTTCCAACTCATTTTAAAAGGACTACTAGTACCAAAATCAGAGAAAAACATTATAAGAAAAGAAAACTTAACATAGACCAACACAAAAACAGTACAAAAAAACTTATTATTATCCAATATTTTCACATGAAAATAGATGCAAAATTCTTTAAGAAATTATTAGCAAATCAAATTTAGAAATAGCAAAAAAGAATACAACATGAATGAGTGACATTTATCCCTTAAATTTGAGGCTGATTTACAGTTTGAAAATCAGTCCTTATAATTTACTACATCAAAACAATCTAGTAGAAAAATACATCATCTCAATAGCTACAATAAAAGAAATTGAAAAAATTCAACATCTACTCAAAATAAAAAATTTCTCAGCAATCTAACAATAGAAAGGAACTCCCTTAACTTGATCAAGGGCACC
Organism: Camelus dromedarius; assembly: GCF_036321535.1. NCBI lineage: Eukaryota > Metazoa > Chordata > Mammalia > Artiodactyla > Camelidae > Camelus > Camelus dromedarius. Next base: position 28,360,605 of record NC_087446.1, read on the forward strand.
TACAAAAAACCTGTAACTGACAGCATACTTAACTGTAAAATAATAGTGCTTTCTCCACAATATATTGAATAAGAGGATGTCTAATCTCACCAGTTCTATGTAACATTGTATAGGAGGTCCCAGCCAGTGAGATAAGACAAGATGTGTAAATTAAAAGGCATACAGACTTGCAAAGAATAAACATGACTATAATTACTTTCACAGAATCACAGTCATCTATAAATACAATTTGAAAGACTCTACAACATACCTCATAGAAATCGTAAATGAGTTTCAAAAAGTCACTGGATACATGGTCAACTTACAAAAATCAATTATATTTGTGTATAATAATACTGAACAATTGGATATTGATATAAATGTTTAAATCTTCTTAATATATAATAGCATAAAAAAGGAAACATGAAGCACCTAGAACTAACAAATCTAGTATGTGCAATAATTTCATGCTGAAAATAATGAAAACACTCATGAGAGAAATTTAAAATGATCTAATAAATTGAGAAAAAATATTCTGCTTGTGGATTGGAAAACTCAATACTGTTAACCTGTTAATTCTTCCTAAATTGATACATAGAATAAAAAAAATACTAATCATAATTCAAGGAGGCTTAGTTTTTACAAATGGGAAGATGATTCTATAATTTATATGGAGAGACAATGGCCTAGGGAGCCCAACAAATTCTGAAGCAGAAGAAAAAACTTGGAAGACACACAAAGCCTGATTTCAAGATTTACCATAAATCTTCAGTAAATAAAACAATGTGATTTTAGTGCTATTGATTGATGAAAAATAGAAAGTTCAAAAATAGACCCACATGTCAATAGTCCATTGACTTTCTGACAAACGTAGTGTTCCAAGGAAATGCTAGTAAGAAAGTATACGCCTTTCAATAAATTGTATGCTGGAAGAAAAAAAGACTTCATCTCTTCTCTTGTCACACATTATATACAAAAAAAAAAAAAAAAAAGATTAACATAAAATGGATCATAGACCTAAATGTGAAACTTAGAAATACAAAACTTCTAGAAGAAAATGTAGGAAAAAAATCTTTGTGATCCTGGAGCAGGCAAATATTCTTATCTAACACACAAAAGTAGAAATCACAAGAAAAAAGGTAACAATTTACACCTCAAAATTAAAGCTTTCTGCTTGCAAAAGATCTCTTAAACCACAATAATATGACACACAATCTAGTATAAGTGGACAAAAGTTTTGAAGAGAAACTTCATACAAACCCACAAAAATATAGATGTTAAATAAACATGGAAAGATGCTTAGTATCATTAATCATCAGGAAAATTTAAACTTAAATCACAATGAGGTATCACTACATACCTACTAGATTGGCTGAAATTCCCTCTCCCACCCCCTGAAAAAATTACTGGTGAGGGGATGCAGAGGGAACGGAAAATGATATAGCCATCTCAGTAAACCATTTAGGAGTTGAGAAACAAAGTTAAACATACACTTACCATATGAACCAACCATCCCATTTCAAAGTATCTTTATAAGTGTTGAAAATATAGCCCCATAATACCTGAATGTTCATAATCACCAAAAACTACAAACAATTCAAATTCTCTCAAATGGTGAATGGATACAAAAATTGTGGTTCATCCATGAACAGATCACTACTAAGCAAAAAAGGAACAAACTAATGACACATCAACAACGTGATGCTCTCAGGATTAAACTGAGTAAAAAGGCCAGTGTAAGAAGGTTACATATCCTATATTTCCATTTATATGATACTGGAAAAAGCAAGACTATAGCAACAAAATCAAATTAGTGGTTTGCAGTGGCTGAAGGGAGGTGGAACCTACCTCAACACGTAGTTCCACAGAGTAACTTTTTACAGTGACAGAAATACCTATTATATAAATTTTTATTGTAGTTACACATGTATACATTTGCCAAATCAACAAACTGTACAACTAAAACAGGTAATTTTTTCTGTATATAAATTGCATTTTATTAACTGAACAAAAAATGAACAAAAAACTGAACAAAAAAAGAGAAAAATTAATATGATAATGCTATTGGGTTTATAGATTTCAGCTGTGACTGCCAGAATCCTTTTGGAAAATAATTCGGTAGTATGTGTCAAGAGTCTTATATATGTGCCTGCATTTCATTCATATAACTCCATTATAGCAACCAAAGAAAAAAATCTAACATAAGAAAATTTATATCCATAGGGATGTTGACTACAGAATTATTTATAATAGTGAAATCAAAGACTTCAACTTGAGATCTAACAACTGGTGAATTAAGACTTAGTCAATGTCTTGTCTTTACTCAGACTTTATATAAATATGAAATTTATTGAAAAAAATAGAAAAAGTCATGAAGCAATGTAAATTAAAGGAAGTAACATACCCAATTTTATTTCAAGTCTTCTTCTGTTAAATAATGGCCGACCAAACATGTATGTATTTCCCATTCCCTTAGAGCTGGTCTAATTGGAAGTACAGAATTAGGAATAAAATCTTATATAAATGGTCTCCCATTTTTATTGCTTCTTTTTTCTGCTTCAACCTACTCTCAGTCCCCCACCCCCCTCACTTTTGAGGCATCCACTCACAAATCAATATTCTACCAACTAAATTTAAAGATCACCAGGGTAAAGTATTTTCCTTAACTCTTTTTTTTGTTTTGTTTTGAATTTAAATAATAAATCTAAGGTCATGGCTATACAATTAAAACATACAAAAAAATTAGCCTACAAATGATAACAAGCCAACCAAATACAAACACACAAACGAAAATACTCCATTGTTTTAAAAGTAATTTTATCATTAATAAAAAGATCTCTTGATTGTAGCATTGACTTGACTTGATATTAATTGATCAGTTATTGATGATTACAAATGACTAAAAGTTGTGATGTAGTGAGTAGATATACATGCACCTTAAAGTCTGTTTGTCATGCTTTTGAGCTTAAATATATAGATGATTTTCAAGGCAGAAGTAGTCTTTTTGTTGTAAATATTGTATCGTAAGGATTGAATAATCAGACTATCAAAAGACATTTAGGATTTCAAACCAAGTTCTTTTCTTTTTCTTTTCAGTTTTATCGAGGTATAATTGACAAACAGAATTGTAAGATATTTAAAGTATACAACATGATCATTTGATATACGCGTACATTCTGAAAGAACTACTATGATTGAGTTGACAAATTTATCATCTCTTATATTTACCTTTTTTTTCCTTTACTGAGAACACTTAAGTTCTACTCTCAGCAAGTTTTAATTATACAATACAGTATTCTCAACTATAGTCACTTTGCTAAACGTTAGACCCCCCATAACTGAAACTTTGAACCATTTCACCAGTCTCTATTTCCCCTCAGTTCCTGGCAACCACCATTCTACTCTCTGTTTCTAAGAATCTGACTATTCTTTTTTTTTTTTTTTTTTAGATTTCACATGTAAATGATGCCATGCAGTATTTGTCTTTCTCTGGTTTATCTGACTTAACATAATGCTCCTCATGTCACAAACAGCAGGATTTCCTTCTTGTTGAAGGCTGAATAATACTTCATCGTGTATACATTAGTTGATCTTTGAACAATGCAGGGATTAGGGGAATCAACCCCCAGTAGAAAATCTGAGTATAACTTCACTGTCACGTCTCCATATCTCCAGTTTTGTATCAATGGATTCAACCAAGGATGGTGTAGTAGCGCAGTATTTATTGAAAAATATCTTTATGTAAGTGGACCTGCACAGTTCAAATCCATGCTGGTCAAGGGTCACCTGTATGTACTACATCTTCTTTATCTATTCCTCTGTGAACAGATACTTAGGTTGTCTTTATACTTTGTCTGTTGTGAATAATGCTTCAATGAGCATACAGTATATAGATACCTCTTCTGGATACAAGGGTGTAATGTACAGCACAGGGAATATAGCCAATATTTTATAATAACTTTAATGGAGTAAAATCTATAAAAACATTGAATCACTATGTTGTAGACCTGAAACTAATATAACATTGTAAGTCAACTTTACTTCATTTAAAAAAATACAGTAGAAAAGTCAAAAGCATTTAAAAAAAAAGGAACAAAACAAAGAACAAATGCCTCATAGGTTTCCCAACGTGGTTAATAACCTCTGCTCTAAAATGAGCTTTCCTTGTATGATTTGAAGAGTTCCACACTTTCAACCTTAGCAGTTATACAAAACGCTCTAGTGAAAGCTTTAGGATAATCTACTACTTTAAATTTTTAATTGAGAACACTCTATCAATGACTTCGTAGAACTATGTAAAATTGTTTCAGCACTTATCCTCTGTAAAAATTCTACTAGTTTAAAATAATCTTTTTTTCTAACAGTTATCATTTTATTCCCTCCTCCCCAGCCTCTTACAATATAAAAGATTTCAGGATTTAAAATTTGCCCTTGCCATGAACCACTTCAAAGTAAAAGAAATCAAGTGAATTCAGGTGACGTCTTACAAAGTAATTGCCTTCTTTTCATACTAATACAAGTGGTCTCTCATGCCTAATTTCTCTAGCTAGTCCATATAATATAGGCAACTGTGTTAACACTTAGCAACCTTAAATTATATCAGACACTAACATGCACATAAATGTTTCTGTATTCAATAACCAACTTATCAACAGTTCTGTGCTCACTGTGCATATTAAAATGCCTATTATCTCTCCCAACAATGACATGTTGAAAAGTAAATACTGACTATCTGTTACGTATCTTGGCAAATAATAAAACATTAAATAGAATGCTTTAAATGAAATCTAATGAAAGAATCATTCCACAAGAAGTCCTTTCTACCATTAGCGTGCTCTAATCTTCATTCTGTAAAGATACAACCTCAGAGTGGAAAAGAAAAATGTTACAGTTGGAGTATGGTGTGAGAAGAATCTGTAAAGAGAGACTGAGAGCATTCATTTAAAAATGTGTATGTAAATGGTACTTTTTCCCCTTGCAGTTTTAAATTAGAGAATATGTATCTAGAGTTGACAGTAGATTCTAGTGGTAAAGGTAATTCAGTGGTACAGAAACATTTATTTTGATAGGAGAGAAGGCTATCATTTCTGTAATGTTAAAAGTGGTAAATGCTCTTGACTTTTAAATCAATCAATACAGGAATGTATAAAATAGAAAGTGGAAGTCTTTCCTTTCAATACCACTATTTTTGAGTCAGCCAAATACTTTTCTAGAATTGTATTTTTGAATTTAGAATTGTATTCACATATACATAGAGACATGTATATGCATGTGTATGAGTATGTGTATGTGTGTGAAAAGTATCCTGTATAGAAATTCTAATGGCTTCCATAAATTTGGTAGTGCCTTTCTGGCAGTATGTAATAGAGATACTCACATTACTGAAGGGAGAACAGAGAAGCTCCTAATCGCTTATCACATTTCTTGTGGAGCTAAATGGATGTTACATTATTCAAGATTAAGAGATATATTTCCAACTCACCAAGCAAGATGGATGCCTTAAAATCCCTCATTTCCTCCAAAAGCTGTTCATTGTTTGCCTTTTCATTGCTTTGTCATTGCCACGGTGAGGGATACCTTTGGTGCACAATGTTGTTTGCAGAACAATTTTTGCCACAAAAAAAGGATTAATTTTTTTCTGCCATTTTCCATTTCATCACCAATTTCCAACTGTCATGAAAGTGAGCTCTGTTTTTACACGACATTCCATTCTTATTACCATCTTCTTCCCAAGAAGGAAAGTCTGTAATGAGAGCAAAGCCATAGCTGGCATCAGAGGGCCGTTATAATTCATTCTCATGACAAAGATAGTAATGAGAAATGACAGTGGCACAAAATGAATCCTTTCCCATCCCAGCCCCTTGGATGATAATGAAAACAGAAGATGGCACCAACTTTATTCATCTTCATGACACCAATTGTGACAGGATTGAAAGCTGCAGCAACAAACCTATCTGAAGTTACAATTTCCCAGTCTCACTCCCATCATATTTAAAAAACAACTACAAACAAAACAAAACAAAGAAACTGCTATACCACCATTTCTCCTGGGAATACAGTTATAAGGAAGCTTTCAGAGGTTGCAGAATTTTATTTACTGTCTACAACTGTACGCATTTCAGAAAGGATGAAATACGTCCATCTCCTAAAATTGTGTATTATTTTTTACTATGAAATCATCTTAACAATGTCTCTAAAAGAAGTGATGGGAAAGAGCAGTGAGAGAATATGGAAATAAAAACATTTTTTGAAGTTCTAATTCAATTCTTTGACTCTTCCTAAAAATACAAATTTTAAGATATAAAATATTTAACTAATACAACTAAAACAGAATCTGACTCTTCCATATCTTTCCCCTCCCCTCCCCTCCCCTCCTCTCCCTTCCTCTCCCTTTCATTCCTCTCTTCTCCTGCCTGTCTTTTTGAGCTATGATTGTACCTTTATAAAATCTAAAAGGGAATTTAGAGCTAAGTTGATTCAAACTCTGCATTTTACAAATGAGAAAATGAAGCAACTTATTCACCGTCACCCAGGTAGTGCCAGAATCCTCATTCACAACTTTTCAATCTGATATTTCTAGGCTGTAAGTTGAAAATGCCAAAGAGATGGGTAGCACACAGTATGTGTATTCTGCTCAATTTCTTTGCAACCTCGATATAGAAGGAGGATGGAATTCTGTCAAGAAATTCAAGGCTATTTTGTAGTCAAATAAGACATGTACAAGGAAAAATATTTCATACTGGTTTTTAATTTTCACATTTTTTCCTATTTGTAGTCTAGAAGATCTGCTAGAGAGTATGTGACTTCTTCACATACTTTTCATAAATTAATCTTACTTTTGGCACTTAAGGCATCTGTAAGATTAAAAAGATGACTTGAAAATTCTATTTCTGATGACTGAGAGTGAAATCGCAATTACTACTTTGTTTTCCTGCTTGGTTAAATGCAATGTTCCCACTACATTTGCACTGCTATAATAAGTCAAGCTTAAGAAAAATGCGTATACAGAAACTTGCTTGCAATTACTTTGCCTGACAGTGATGCAAAATGTAATTAAAAGGTTTGAATTGTACAGGTGCTAAAAAGAAGTGTATTATAAAATAAGCAAACCATAATGTTAAGAACTCCAGTTGGGTTATTAACATGTTATGATCTTAATTATGACATTCCAGTGTTAAAATTCCAAGTATACTGGTAAAGAGAGGAGGTTATAAAAGTAGGTTATCAAAATCTTTATCAGAGAGTTATTTTAACATTATTTTTAAAAGAAATTTATTGTTTAATTATAGAAGTAATATAGCTACAATCTAGGAAATATGTGAAATGGTAAAAAGAAAAATAATTGCCTATTATCCCAGTACTCAAACTACCATTATTATTATTTTGGTGAAGTTTCTTTCAGGCTTTTTTTCATACGCTTTGTTAATTTTTTTGTTTACAACTGTGTGAGCACAAAACATTTTGTACCCTGTCTTTTCACTTTATTGTATATATTTAATAGAATTTTATATTTTCAAAGTGAGTCTAGTTCATATTTTAAGAAATTACTTTGGTAAGAGAAAGTGATCACCACCATGGCACAGAGCCTCAAGTCTGGTCCAGAAGGTAATTCCGCTTTGCTGTGAGGTGAGGCTTGAAATAACTAGGGCATTTTCATTCCCTGGAACCATTTCATGAGAAATGCTTTGCTCTGTGCTGAATACTAAATACAGGACAAAGTCTCCATCAATTAAGACTTGGAATGAGGCCAGACCTAAATCACTGGGGTAGAATCTTTGCATCTCAGCTTCATAGGGATCACCATATAAAGAGACCAGATGATACAAGACACCATAATTGCTGCCCATGGAAGCCAAAGGAAGGCATTTGAATTCACAGAGATGAAAGCACTTCTTTCAAGGACACCTGAAGGCATGTTACGAAACCAAGAACTGCAATAAAATCAAAATTACTTAGGAAACTAACTGTAATATATGAACAACTTTATGAGTGAAACTCAATTTAAAAAAAATATATATAAGTAATGAAACAGTAAGGACTCCCACAATTTTGTTACTTGAGATTCAAAAAAGTGAATATTGGAAACCTATAAAATCAACCTTATGTGCATATGTGCGGGTGAAATTTGGCACAAGTATGCATGGGAACACTGTCTTAGTAATATCTAAATTATAAACTGTACATTAAGTAATTCAAAAAAAGACCAAAGCTCATGAACAGTTTCAGAAATGTTAAATCTCTCCAAAACTTCAACAAAGTTTATCATTCAGAAACTACAACAGATTAAAAATGAAAGAGGTTTAAAGATTCTTCCACTTAGAATGCCAAAGTCATACCAACATTTGTGGCTATTTTCAAAGATGAGGGGGGGAAATGCACAATTTCTGGAGAGGAGATTGATAGTTCACACCAAAATCTCAAATTTTTGACTCTGTAATTGCACTTGAACTTTTTTCCCCCTCCTTCTGGTAACCTTTTAAGATTTCGCTATCTTTGTTTTGGGGAGGGTGTTTGTTTTTCTTCCACTTTTATCAAGATATAATTGACATATGGTACTATGTAAGTTTAAGGTGTATTGCATAATGATTTGACTTACATACATCATGAGATGATTATCACAGTAAGTTTAGTGAACATCCATTATGTAGATACAAAATTAAAGAAATAGAAAAAAATTCTTGAGAACTTTTAGGATTACCCTCTTAACTTTCATATGTGACATACAGCAGAGTTAATTACATTTATCATATTATACATTACATCCCTAGTACTTATTTATCTTAAAACTAGAAGCTTGTACCTTTTCACTTTACAGATTACACTGTATCTTTGGTTTTCAGTAGTTTGACTAGGCTGTCCCTAAGTATAGTTTATATAGTTCTTTCTATCTATACTTTGTGGGGTTTGTAGACCTTCTTGAATCTGTGGCTTGTTATCTATTCATGTCTAGGAAATCCTCAGCCACCATTTCTTCAACTATTGCCTCTCTGATTAGATGTCTCATATGCCGTTTACTGTATGTTTTTTCTCTTTGTGCATTGCTATGAATTCTCTCTACTGCTCTATGACCTGATTTACTAATTCTTTTCTTTTTTGGCTATTTCTAATCTGCTAATAAACTTCTCTGATAAACTTTTCATCTTAGTCATTATATTTTTTAGATGTAGAATTTCCATTTGGCAGGTTGTGTGTGTGTGGATTCTAGGTGTCTATTGAAGTTTCCCATTCTTTCCTCTGTTTTCTTGAATTATACCAATTGTGTTATTTTAAAATCTCTGGTAACTCCAATATCTGATTCACCCATGCATCTATTTCAATTGCTGTTTTTTTCTTGGTTTTGTTCAATTGGCCCTATATTTTAACATGCCTTTAGTTTTTAGTTTGATATCTGAAATGGTTAAAAATTATATAGTCTGTGAATAACATATCTTCTTCTAAAGACATCCTTTATTTTTTTTTTTTTTTGGTGGAAGGCAGATAGAGTGTTAGAAGTTCACCTCAATCCTTTCAGTTGACTTTAGTTTTTTAATTTTATTTTTTAAAGATTGTTATGTTTTCATTTTGTTCTTATCATTCTGTCATGGCTCTTCTGGGAACTCAGTGAAAAGCCCTGGGTATTTAGTAAGTCCTTCTGATTTGGTGGAACTTGAACTTCAATCTTGTTCCTTAGAAGCAGGCAGATATTGAAATCTGCTCTGTTTTTTTTTTTTTTCCTCCCAGCTGCTGCTTTCCATTGGTTTTCTGGCATGCATAATTAGGAGTCCATCAATATCTTGAAGAAAATCAGGATGAGATTTTTGCACTTCTCTGAAGTATCCAGTTTGAGATACTCTGGGATATTGTCATTCTATTTGTACCGTCTTTCCTAGTCTTAAACTCTGACTTCTGTCTCCTTAGTCCTATAAGACTCTTGCTTTCTGCTTGGGCTCTATTCCCTCACATAGCAGAAAATTTCTAGGTACCCTTAAAAGAGAAGCTAGCTAAATTTAGAACTCACTTGAAGTCCTTTCATTCTTATAATGACTGTAGTCCCTCGTGTGCCTAACTAGTTTGCTTATATTCCAGTGTTTTCAAACAGTTGTATTTTACATCTTGATCAGCTTTAATAACTGTAACAGAAAAGTTAGTCCATTATAATTCACTTCTTCATAACTGGAATCAGAACTCTACTTCTAGAAAATAAACTAATCAAAGGAAATAATTATGAATGTGTCAACGATTCAGCTACCTGGATAATCTATAACAGCAATTTTTCTATTGGTAAAAAATTGGGAACAACCTATAGGTCTCATAATATGAAATTATTTAAATCAATTATGATTTATCCACTGTAAATCAGAATTGCTCCTACTATTAGAGGCACAATTGAGGTGATACATTTCAAGTGTGACCAAGCTGTGTGTGTGTGTGTGTGTGTGTGTGTGTGTGTGTGTGTATTCTTCCAGTTACATTTACACTTTACAGGTACAAACATAAATAAATCAGGAGTTGGACTTAACCTAACCATACTCCAAAACCCCATACAAGGGCTATTTTTGTCTAATTTAAGAGAAATGGAATGTATTAAAGCACATGAACGACTCACAGAATTTGAGGGGACACAGGAGTAGGGATGAGGGATATACTGCTAGGAATAGCTTCAAAAACCATGAAGAACTGCTTCCGCAAGGACACCACTGCAGACCTATCTCAGTGGAGATGCTACTGCTGGTCCCTTTGATACCAATGATACATGACACTTGAAGTTGCTGCTAGGAACATTATCAATGCTGCTTTAGAAAACTAGAAATAGCTTGAATCACTGTTGCAAACCATTTCTGAGAGATTCCAAATTGTTCTTTAATGACATGAGTCATTTTACAAATAGGTACATCCTTCCCAAACCGTTTCCAGGTAATTTGTGTAATGGAAGAGCCAGCAACACATCCATGGCTATCAATAATTGTCCATGTATTCCAGGATTATATGTTCAAATTATTTAGTTTTCGATTCTCTGAGCCAACCAGAACTGGTACTGCAAGGATGCTCACCATACATCATTCCTCTCCTCCATCCTGCCTTTCTGAAGGGCTGTTTTCCTGCAGATATGATTTGTCTGTCCATAATCCTGCATTTAGCTCAATCTTCCCTTGCTCCTTAAGTTTTCAGGCCAAGCTGGGTCCAAACCATGAGATGTCAGATTTCTCCCCAGTCTAACTTTAGGCTATTTAATTTGGTGAATGAAGCAGCTTTTTCTGAAATCTTCAGTCATGGATGTTACCTCTTGGAAACCTTCACTTTTCTTTATGATAGTCACTAATTTTAGCAGTCCTTTCACACCTTTTGCATAGTCTTCTTGTTTACTGTTATGTGTCACAACACTGTGACAGCACTTGGAGCATATAAGGCATTCAATACATAAGCACTCATACTCATAATAATAATATGAAATACATTATAATGAGATCTCTATAACATTTTATATAATTAATAAATCCCATCTCTCTCTAGTTTCTTTAGAGAATCCATTTGTATTTATGCCTCTCATTCTCATATTTTCATGTGGTTTCCTAAAAGAGAAGGATCAAACTGCCCTTTCTGCTATTTTTAAAACCATACAAGTCATCAGTTAATATATGTTTATTGAGCTGAGCTAGCAGATATGCAATAACAACGCTAAATGGCCATTTGTAGAATAAACCTAGGGGGAATCACATTTATACCTCTAATCAAAAATTAATGTCACTGATTATTGAATAATCCATTTTTCTTTACTTGTACCCATCCTAAGGAGGAAAAGGAAATGGACATTCAATATTTTGACTGTTGAATGTTACTGTCTAATGAGATTGTGGGGATAAAAAGGTTAAGTGAAAATTTCTCTACTCTACACAAATTGTATTTGCAGGATGTGCCTTTCATCTAACTATATAACAACAAATTGTCAGACTAAAACCATTATGGAGCAATCTGGAAACTCTGCCTCTAGTTTCATTAAGTCTAATGGGAGCCAGAAAGAAGCAAATGAACAAAAAAATAATCAAATAAACCTAGAGTTGTTCATAAGATAAGATTTGCACAGAATTTAGGTGAAATCACAATCATGGTTATGGAATAAATATCCTGTGTTAATAACTTGTCTATTAAAAAATATGTCTGCTAGAAAACTACTGAAAGATCAGGGCTTGGCCATTAGACTCAAAAACAGATTGATATGTGGAGACAGTATCATATTTGCCTTCAGCAAGAGGCAACAAAGAACAACACACTCAGGCTTATCCTCTAAGTGGCTCTACTTTTGCCAACATTTGGAATTGTCATACTTCAAATTTAGCCTTTCTGTTGGGTTTGTATTTCATTATGGCTTTAATTTGCATTTCCTTGACTACTGAAGAAATTGAGCTCCTTTTTATCTGCTTATTTTATTATAGTCTCTCCTAAAGTATTTGTTCAACACTTGCATATTTTTCCATTTGGTTATCTTTCTCCTGTTGATGTGTAGTAGTTCTTTATGATTCCCAAATGTATAGCTATATATTTTGCAATATTTTCTCCTGCTCCTGGGTATAGCTTTGCTTTCTAAATAATATATTTATTAAGTTGAAACCCTTAATTTTAATGAACAATTGAAGCTATTTTCTTCTATTATTACTTTTATATTTGCAAAAACACACACACTATTGTTTTTCTTTACAATACACACAACACTCTGAGCACTGCTGTACTCCAGGTACCAGATATATGTATGTTTGGGAGGGGGCGGGGTTCTCACACCAGACAATTTGGCAAAACCAGCTGATTGTCCTAGAATTTAACTCAAATTCTGGTTCTGTCTATTCAGAAATAGAGTCACATTCCACATGTTAAGGATTCAATCCTACAAGACTGATCTTGCTCTCGAGATGCCAACTGCAAGTACAGGTTGTTACCTGCGCTTCTGACCCACCGGCTATCAATGGGAGGTTCCCACAGCCCCCTCCTTGAGTTGGATTAATTTGCTGCACTGGCTCAAAGAACTCACAAAAACATTTTATTTACTAATTACTGGTTTATGATAAAAGGATATAACTCAGGAACAGCCAGATGAAAAAGGTGCACGTGGCAAGGTATGCAGGAAGAGGTTCCATGCCCTCTTTGGGCAGACTACTCTCCCAGCACCTCCACATGTCCACCAACCCAGAAGCTCAGCACACCCCATGCTTTGGGATTTTTATGGAGAGTTCATTGCATATGCATGATTGAGTATATCATTGACCATTGGTGATTAAACTCAATTTCCAGCCCCTCTCCACTTTTGGGAGGTGAAGGGTGGAGGGAAAGACTGAAAGTTCCAATCATGTTTGATTCTCTGGTAACCAGTCCATATCCTTGGAGGCCTTCCAAAAGTCACCTGAATCACATAAACTCAGGAGTGGTGGAAAGCGGCGTGTTAAGAATAATAAAAGATGTTCCTTTCACCGTAATCTCTCTGAAGACATCTCAGGAACTAAGAATGAATACCCAATATTTTAACAAAAGACACCCATATTGCACTAATCACCTACGAAATTACAAGGGTTTGGGGAGATATGTGCCAGGGACTAGCGGAAAACCAATACATATGTTTCTTATAAATCACAGTATCACTGTGTAAAAAAATTTTCTCTCCAGACCTTTAAAGTAGTGTCTCAAGGTGTGTTTCTAGAAGCATTATTATTTTGCCTTTCACATTAAGAAATCTAAATACACCTGAAATAAATTTTTGTCAGTGCCATAAGTGCTAATTTTTAAAAATAGTTATCTAAAGGCTTCAGCAGCATTTATTGAAAAGAGACATGTAACGTTAGCTTTGTAACAAATCAAGTGTCCAAATATGTATGATTGTGTTTTTGGATTTCTTTTTTACCCCCTTTGGTCAGTTTATATATTTTTTGCACCAGTGTCATACTGTATTAATAAGCCTTACACATTGTTTAAAAAAAAAAAAAAAAGACAATAGGCCCAAAATGGAGCTGCTTATGCTAAGCCCCTTGTCACCAAATAGAGATTTAACTTACAGTTTTGGTTGTCCCAGAAATGTAACCTTAAACCAGTAAGTCAGGAACCACCTGATCAGCACTAGTGGTAATCTGCCTGATAGACCCTGCTGTCGTCCCTTAAAGGAAAATCACTTTGCAATAAGCAACCACTTCTTTGCCTCATTTATTTTCGTTGTCCCCGCTCCCTTCTGCCCATAAAAGTCTCTCATTTCGAACAGCTCCCCGGGGCTCATTTTTACCTGCTAGATTGGATGCTGCCTGACTCAAATTGATTTTTGCTCAAATAAACTCTTAAAATATTTAGCATGCCTCAGTTTATCTTTTAACAGTTCCGTTAGGAACAGTGAGTAACTTAGCTACACTTATTAAGAAGAGGGAATGGAAAGAGACGCCAAGGCCCAGGAACAACCAGACGACGTACCTGCTGAGCCCCTGGGCTCACTGCCTTCTTGCCGCCGCCTCCGAAGGAGCTGGGGGCGACCACAGCTTTTGCCTTAGGAGCTCTCAGACTTTATTCGAGCATTTCTTTTCCAGACTTGGTCTGGAAACAGCCGAAGCTGGAATGGGTCCGAATTAGAAACCAGACCTGGTATAAGGTTGGACTGAGTCCGACTCCGAAACAGGACCGTGTGGAGGGTCGGACCGTGAACAAGTTAGAACCAGGACTGGTTCCGGGTCAGGCTGCATCCGACGTACGCTGGACCCAGCGTGACCCAGCGTGACCCAGCGTGACCTAGCGTGACCCAGCGTGACCCATCATGTCCCAGCATGAGGGCTTGGTGCATAAAACTTTAAGGCCGAACAAACAGGATAATCTTATCCAAAATAATGTTTAAGTACAGCGGCCACAGCGGAGAACTTTTAACCTGGATAAACTTTTCCATTTCCGAGGCGCCCTAGAGAAAACGGGGTCTCTGCCAAGCACGCACAGTAAAGGGTCGAGGGAAAATTATTTTTCCTCCTCTTCAGTTTCTCGCGACCAGGATGAGACCCGCTGGGACACTCCACCTGCTCCGGAGCCTGCAGAATCCTGAGCAAACTGGCTGAAGCCGGCGAAGGGTAAGAATTCTCATTAAAATCAGCTCTCCTAGGTTTCTATCCGGAGAGGAAGGGAAAATTTCATGTCATATTTTCCTTTCAGATTATAAGGGAAAAAACATTTGTAAGAATTAAATCTTAAAATCGTGACTCGTGAATTCGCCTTTGGCTGTCTATCGGTTGTCGACATCTTCTGTCCCGGGGACAGCTACCGCCTGTCAATAACTGTTTAGTTCTTCTAAACATTTAGGCAGATTCTTCTGTTCATTTTTTCCTTTGGGTTTTGTAGTATTTCCTCAATGGGAGGATTGTCGTGAATTAATCCATAATTATAGGAAACAAACATTTTTCTCAAGCGCTTTTAAAGGTATCTTTTCCCAAACAAACCAAATTTCTCCCAGAAAATAATTCAATTTTTATGAGCTCAGGCATTAGCAGATATTTTCACCTCATTAGTTAGAAAGTCCCGGATTGAGGGACACTAGCTTCTACTTTACCTCCCACTGGCTTCTTTTTGAAGATTGTGTGAGATTTTAATTATCACCCAAAAGTTTACTATGCCTTAAGCAGGAAAACGTACAAAATTTGACTGCCAACGGAACGTATAGGTGGCCTTGTACAGAAGGTAGTAGAACATAGGTCCTAGGAATGTTTGAGGTGATGTCATAGATCACACACTCATAGGAAGGCTTTGGGGTTTCAGAACAAGAATCAGAAACAACTGTAACAACTTAATTTAAATACATTATGATGTAAGGTCTTCTGCCTTCTCAAGGGCAGAAGAGACTGCCCTTGCTGTGCACCTGGAATGTTTTGTGGGGAGGATGGATAGAGATGGTGAACTATTGGGATGAATAACTAGAATTCTACCTCTGTGTTTTAGACCTAGGTGATTAAACTAATGGCTTTTCCCATTAGTTAGGCAACTTATATTTAAATACAGAAATAAATAAAATAATCCTCCCAAAGGTGTTTGCATTTTAAGGCTGCTGGTTCCCTTAGCAGTTGGGATTAGCTTAAGAGAGAGGAGTATAGGAGTTGGGTGGGGCTCAGAAACTAGAGTAACACAGAGCATTTGTGAGCCCTGTGGAATTCTGTGGATGTCTAGAAGTAACTGTTGGGAATGGAAGGGATTATGGTGGGGAGGGCTCAGCCATACCTATTGATTTGGTTGCCATAAAAGGACACCTGCATCTACTCTATTACCCTTTGCTCAGTGGGCTAGGATAAAACTGTTAAAGGTAATGCAAATGAATAAGTACTATAAAAGGCAGAAATTATAAGCTCCAGTGAGGGACAAAGGGTCATGCCTGGCTTTGTTCATAAAGGAACTGCTTGCCAAGCATCATGCCTAGTGTACTAGATACTAGGGAAAGAAGAAAGGAAGAGAGGGAGTAAAAGAAAACTTGTATGTGCAGGAGTTATACGAATTTTAAAGCATCGATCTAACATTTATTACTAAAAAAGGACAAAAGAAAAGAGAATCCATGAATCACAAGTCTTTATTCTTGCTAAAGTATATTCAGCCCAATTAAATGTATTTGCTTATTCCTAATAAAAGAGGTTTTTTTTTTTTTTTTCTTTTTCCCAGAAGCAGCTATTCTATTACTTCAGGGTCACTCTGTTGTAGTTTTCTGGTCAAAGCAATAAATTGCTAATTTGTATTCTTTTAAGTTATATAATACAAGCGGTATTTCAAAATGTAATTTTCTCTTCCATACTTTGAAGTGTAGAACTCTCAGATATCTAATGAGTGTTTTATAGAAATAGTTGAGCAGACTTGATGGTCCCATTATACTCCCCCTTTCCTGCTTCCTCCTCAAATCTCCCTACCCTGCCCACACACAGACACATACCTACCCTCTTGTGTCCTACCATTATGCTTTCTGGAAATTATATGGCTTTCTATTCGGATAAGAATTCAAAACAGTCTCCAAACATTCCAGAAGATTTTATAAACTCTGCCATCTGCACCTCTGGTATGTAAGATGCCTGTAGTGCTCTTTAATCAGCAACACAGATATCTGTGCTTTGGGCACTTGTCAGAGAGTTACACCACAAACTGACTGCAAATAACCAGGTCTTGTCAAAATTTACTTGAATATGGGATGATTTAAAGAGACAAGCTAACCAGCCACTCTTACAAATTCTCCAAGCTCTGAGCTATGTTAAGAAATATAATCAGGATACAACATTGCTGAATAATGTCATTCATCTTCCTGAAGTTAAAATTGGATTATGTGTAATAAAAGAAAAATTTATCTTAACAAAGATTCCTGTTGTTGTTGATAGTAGCTTTCCCAAAACATATACATGTGTGTGTGTGTGTATGAGTTGTTTTAGGTTCATAATAAAATTGAGAGTAAAGTACAGAGATTTCCCACGTACCCGCTCCCCTCACACATGCCCAGCCTCCTCCATTTTCAAAATCCCCCACAAGAGTGATACATCTGTTATAATACGTAACCTTTTCAAACTGGCTTCTTGCAGTTAGTAATATGCATTTAAGGTTCCTCCATATCCTTTTATGGCTTGATAGATCATTTCTTTTCAGTGCTGAATAATATCCCATTATCTGGATATACCAGTTGATATATCCATTTGACTACTGGAGGACATCTTGGTGGCTTCCAAATTTTGGCAATTATGAATAAAGCTTCTATAAACATCCATCTGCAGGTTTTTTTGTGAATATAAGTTTTCAACTCCTTTGGGTAAATATCAAGAAGTGCTACTTTTTGATCAAATGGTAAGAGTATATTTAGTTTTGTAAGAAACCACCAAACTGTCTTCCAAAGTGGCTGTACCATTTTGCATTTCCACAAGCAATGAATGAGAGTTCCTATTGCTCTAGATCCTCACCAGCATTTGGTGTTATCAGTGTTCTGGGTTTTGACCATTCTAATAGGTGTGCAGTAGTACCTCATTGTTTTGATTTGCATTTCCCTGATGACTTACGATGTGGGGCATCTTTATTTATGTGTGTTTGTCATATGTATATCTTCTTTGAGGTGATGTTTATTAAGATCATTGGCCTATTTTTCAATCAAGTTGTTTGTCTTCTTACAGCTGAGTTTCAGGAGTTCATAATATATTTTGGATAATAGTATTGTATCCAGTGTGTCTTTTGTAATTATTTTCTCTCAGTCTGTGGTTTGTCTTCTCATTCTCTTGACACTGTCTTTTGGAGAGCAGAAGTGTTCATTTTAATGCAGCCTAGCTTATCAATTACCTTTTTTTATTTCTTTCATGGACCGTGTCTTTGATGTCGTATCTAACAGATTACCACCATAAGCATGGTCATCTAGCTTTTCTCCTATGTTGTCTTCTATGAGTTTTATAGTGTTGTGTTTTACACTTAGGTCTGTGATTCATCTTAAGTTAACTTTTGTGAAGAGTATAATGTCAGTGTCTAGATTCTTTTTTTTTTTTTTTTTGCTTGTGGATATCTATTTTTAACAGATTTTTTAATCTTTGGAGAGCTCTTTTCACTTATTGGTTAATGTCATGTAAAAAACCTTTGTATTTGATCTATGAGGTATATTTATCCTAGAAAATGTAATAAATGTAGTCTTTCTAAATGACTTTACTGCACTTTATTTAATGAAGAGCTAAATTATTTAATTCTGTTTTTCCCCTTAGTTCTTAGAGAATAATTCTGTATTATGTTTCCATTTAGTACAGCTTACAAATAGGTAATGAACAACAACATATAAAGAAAGAAACTGTACTGGTGTTTCAGGGGAGACAGTAAATAGCCCCATCCATGTTTAGCCACAGCTACTGTCCAGAATACTTGTCGGGGAGATGGGGGGAAGAGAAGCTAAGGCACCTGAACAATCAAGGTTGAGTAGGATGATACTGCTGTTGGTTCCTAAAGACTGAATTAAAAGGAGGCCAAGGAGGAAAAGGAAACATCTAGATCTGGGACTTTGCAGTCTGTATGAAGATTAGCATTTTGGCTTGTCTTGTCTTGAAGGTTTGGAGAAGAGGAAAAAATTTAAGTGAGCTATATAAGGTTTATTAAACAATCTTGTTTAATTTTTTTAGTAATTGTGTTTCCTGTTTTTGTAATAACGTAAGTTATATCAAATTCATTTTGATGATAGCAAAAAATAAATAACACATGTATAAATGTTGGTAAGAAAAATTTCTAGTAACAATCATTTAAAAAATATCATTTAAAACAGCTGTCCAATGTAGAACAGAAAGTGAACAAAATAGCAACTAAATTTGTCTAGAATCTCTATGAGTAAGGCAGTATGCAAAGTATTTTTCTATATGTTATTTATTCATCATGAAAATCTGTTTATTTGGCATTTTGATCTCAACTTTATGGGAGATATTCTGAAGCCCAGGTAAATTAAATGAGTTTCCCAGAGACCTACAGCTTATAGGTGCCAAATTCAGATGGAAAGCCAGAACCCTAATGCTCACTTTCTTCTCTTGGCACTGTGACATAACAGATAAAAGTTACTGATCGATTTACCTAATTTTCACATGTTCACGGTTCTTACAAGGCTTCGCAAGTCTGTGCATTGAAAGGGACCACACCAGTAGCAATAATAATCATGTCACCCACTTCTGCTCACTAGCAGACTATTGTGATCCCTTCAGTTTTCCTTAGTTCTGTCTGAGAAGTTCCAGAATGTTCTCACTTAAACTCACAAATTGTCTCTGCTATTACAAGGCACTGACCATATTCTGTTTTAGATCCATTGTTGACTCCTCCAAATCTGTAAATATTCACATGCCTAAACAGCACTTTGTTTTCCCAAAGCAGCACTTTGTTTTCCCAAAGCAGTCCTAGCCCAAACAGAAACAAGGTAATGTCCCTGTTCCCCTACATCACACTCTTCCATATTGGCATGAAAGTAGGTGGCTTGTGAACACACATCTCATAGACTCCCTCGTAAAATACAGCTCTTCCTTTCCTGCTTATAGTTCCTGTCTCCATATGGCTGAAGTGATTACCTTTTAATAGTAATGAAAGAAGATTCACAAAAAATGTATGTTTCTGATTCTTTTTGAACAATATTAAACAGAGATATCATCTTTAAAGTTATCTTGTGCTTTAGTTATAAGTGGTCTGTTTATCTTTTAAATCTAGTATGTTCATGTGTCAGGCAAATTATTTCATTTTTTTACCTGATTTCAGAACAACTGTAGAAGAACCAAAACCAGAAAGACTTCCCTGTATTGAGAGGATTTAGTGGAAAACGTATGAAATCATTTGAATATAGTAGTCTTAATAAAGTAAAATGGTCACTTACGAAATTTTTTGTTAAAGTCTATGGGACCAGTCTTTGAAACAGAGTCCAAGCTGCTTCTCCCAGCTCATCCTCTTTCATCCCCACTCATACAGTGTGAGAGCCTACGTTGGCTCCTTCCTGCCCCTTCAATCCCAACCTCTCAAGTCAAATGGTGCAAAATAGGTTCTGTTGATTCATTCTACCTATCCAACGAAGTCCAAAATGCAGCAGTAAGCAGGGACTAGACCATAGCTGGGACCTTTATTTATGTATGTATGTATGTATGTATGTATGTATGTATGTATGTATGTATTTATTTCTTACATACATAACTTTTTATCTTTTCTAGTTTTAGATTCTTTAGAAGAAAGAACTGGGTTTGCTCATCACTATAACTCCAAGGATTCCTTGCACATAGTACACACTTGAAAAATGATTGTTCAATTGACCCCTTTTGGCCATATTATGCTGACTAAATCCAATCATCTTAAATTAATCACCAACATGTATATTTTATATTTAACTTCGAATTATTTAGGAAGGTATATATATTCATAAATAATTCCAAAATATCAAAATGACTGATTTTGTTTTATAATAATTTTCCAACTCTTTAATCAAATGTGTGATGTTGTATAGACACTGCCTTGAAAGCAGCTACTGAAAGCACTTGGATTGTGTTACGAGGCCATCTGATAGGAAAACAATTATATTAGTGTAACTCAAATGATATTGGGCAAGAAATGATTAAACCATCAGCTCCTCAGAGCTACTTCTGAGCTACTGCTGCTATAGGGATACCAAGAAAATACAACAATGGCTATATTTTGCACAATGGGGGGATTCATTTTTGGAGGAGACTCTTCCAGGCAAATTAGATTTAAAATAGCTTTCTCATCAGAAATAATAAACCTAAAAGAGAATGCAGCCAGCAAAGGAAACAGACACAGAAATCTCAGAGAAACAGAACTCTGAAGTTTCACACTCTTTGCAACATTTTGCAGAATATATTGGAAAGCATCAAAGCTTCCAGCAGACAACAAAACATACAACTTTTTGCACTTTAAGTAGGTATTTTGAGACTAGTCATAAAAAAAAAAAAGGCCTATTAAGAGATACCTGGAATCAAAAAGTATACATCCCAAGAAAGATGTAAGTTGGGACAAAGTAAGCTTCATTTACAGGAAGATTCTCCCAACTTAAATGAAAATATCCATAGCCAATTGAGTCACATTACGCTCCTCTGCTTGTTGAAGAGGAAATGGAGAATGGTCTCAGGAAACCAGGCTTGTATTTTAGAGCATTCCATACTGGAAAATACATATATTCCTCATTATAGTATATGAGGTCATTTTTCTTAATGAATGCTTTTGTTGCCTGCATAAAGCCCTAAGGTGACAAACACCTTGGGTCATTATTATACATGTATAACAGCTGACAAACACCTCTGGTTATTATTAAAATATATACCAGACTGGATGGAACAATGGAAATTTCTAGAGTCAACATTAGTGTGGATAGTTACATAGTACCTCTTAAAGAATTTCATAAAATGAGGCCTCTTTTTCTCTCAGTGTGACATATTTAAATGAATGTAGGTCAGGAAAAAAGCTGTATTGCAGAGTATGAAGAAGGTGCAAATGTAAAATATTCCATAAAGCCAAAAAGAAAAGTTATGTAAGATGTAACCTAGAGGCAGTGCGCTGTCTGAGAAAGTCTGAGTGGGATGCAAAAAAAAAAAGAGTTCTAGTCTTGGCTCATCTCTAACCAGTTCTTTGGCCTTTGTTAACTTCCTAACCCCAGAGTGAATCCTTGTTTTCCCCTTACAGGTCAGAGCAGGCCACTATTGTGTGCCCATATAGCCCTCTTGTCAATTAAGAGCCATACTGCAGACCTTTTTGGCTGCCATTGGCACCTGGGGACTAATTCGTCCCCATTGTTTGGGCTCAGGAAGGTGCATAACTGACCCACACTCTGTTGTCAGAACTGAGCTTACTCAGTAAGCTGCCCTTGACTAATAACCCCCCCCCCACGTCAGTCTGCCACTTAGCACCACTTCACATGTGGTTAAACAAGATAAGATGCACCTTTAAAAGTAAAACAGAATGTTATTGTCTTCATGTAGCACCTTTGAGCCTTTAGCTGATTCCTTGTTGCCTGATCTGAAATTATTAAAAAGTGTTTCAGGTAGAAATACACTGGTGACACTTTGAAAAGCACCACCGTTGAAATGATGTTTCATAACTTTAAGAATATGGAATTAGTAGTAGTTGCCAAATGGGTAACAAGTATTATCTTAAATTTTGTTTTGTTTATACATTAAAATGTATTCAGCTGTGTGCTATGTAGAAACATTGTTTTTCTAAAATAAGATTTGCTTTTTTCCCCCCAAACTATACCCTATATACCAACACATTTGAATATATTATCTATAAAACTGAAAGTCAGGCATCTGGATATTTTAAAACATCTATCTGTAAACATTTAAATTTTTAAGCTTTAAATAAAAAAATTAAAAGCTTCTAACATAGAAATACAGAATCAATAGTGCATATCTGAGGAAGTAAGGACTAAAAGATGATCTAATGTAGATATCTGAAATTATAAATGAGAGAACACAGATTGATTTAAAAAAAAAAACATTCTGATGTCCTCCCTGAAAGTTTTTGTATCCCAAATACCTCAAAGGTTTTGCTCTTTGGACTTACCAAACATTAAAAATAATAATAGTAATAACAATTTCAGTTATTTCAAAGAACATTTGCTGTGTAACCTCAACCAATTAGAACATAACTGAGAATCAGTAATTTAAAAAGCTGGAGTCAAAAGGTACAAACTTCCAGCTATAAAATAAGTCCTGGGAATGTAAGGTACAGAATGGTGACTGCAGTTTATAATAGTGTATTGCATTCTTGGAAGTTCTTAAGAGAGTGGATCCTAAAAGTTCTCATCACAAGCAAAACAATTGTGACTACATATGGTGACTAAGTTAATTAGACTTATTGTGGTGATCACTTTTGCAACATATACAAATATTGAATCATTATATTTTACACCTGAAACAAATATAATGTTACATGTCAGTTATACCTCAGTAAAAATCAGTGGCACAAATGATCTTTGATGAACCAAAATGAGCTCATTAAATACTGACACTAAAGCTTCTTCACTTTATCCATAGGTGACCCCCTCAGTCCCTCCCTCAAGAAATATTTACAGTTGTTTCAGGCCATTAAAATAATCCTACTTCTCATGTTTTGCAATCATACCAAATTCAAAACAACAAATACAAAAAGATTAATTAAGCACATATTATAAGAAAGGCATGCACTGAATATGCAGAGGTGATTAAAAAAAAATGCCATTGCTCCTGCTTTCATGGAGGAATTGAGAGGATCTGAAGGAGCAAGGACGTTAACAGGATGCAGAGTACCTGAAGAACAATAGGATGAAAGAGAAGAGAAAATTATGGAAAAGTAGATGCAAGATCCCAAATAGCATCATTTCTCTGGGCTTTTTAGCTTAATGTAATACTGCCCTGTACGTGTCCGGAGTTCCTGAGCATATCTTTCTAATACAATATTTTGCAGTATTTGACATTTTAAACCTTGGACTTGGCCATATCAAGAAAATACTCAATAAACTCTACCTGAAAAGGCAGAAAAATGTGGGCATGTGGGAGACATCTCTAACAGGCCTCTCTTCTTGAGCCAGGTCTGTGTCTAATGATAGATGCTCAAGGATATTGATCATATCTGGGGAATGCTAGAGGGATCCCACAGTGTCCACCCACTGAAAGAGATTTCACGTAAAGGAGCTTTAAACAAAGAAAGATGTAGCCAAGTACAACAACCTGACCCAATAATATGCCTCACATGGCAACTCAGGCAGCAACTCTCATGTCACTTCTGTACATATTCCATTACTCGAAGCAAGTCACATAGCCACATCTAACTTCAAGGGGTATGAAAGTACACTACCTTATGTCCAGAAAGAAGAAAATCAGAAATATTGGTGAACATCTGTACCTTGCCAGATAATTCCAAGTGTTAGTATAGTGTGGATATAGACAGAAATCCTCATATAGTGGTGAGAATGTAGATTGGTACTGTTTCCTGGAGGACAACGTGGAAGCATGTACTTAAGTGTGTGCATACTCTATTGTCCAGCTGTTCTTCTTCTAGGTATGAGGCTCCAACAAATCCTCACACAGGATCACAGGGGGATACAATCCCTCCTGTAAAATGAAACATTACTCGAGATGGTGATGAGTTAGCTACAATCTGGGTGTCTGTAACTGGCAGTGGATATGCAGAATGCTGTGGGTACACATGCTGAGGTACCATGCAACAGTCAGAAACAACGGACTAGATGTACCTATAGCAAACTTGAAAGCATAGTGACAAGAAAAAAAAAAAAGAAATAGTTGTAATATATGGATGGCTTAATATGACACTTGTTCAAAATAATAATATGTAGTTCAAAAGTATAGTTATCCAATGAAAAAGATACACCCTAAACACATTAGAATGATTGAGTATAAAGAGAAGAGGAAATAGAGATGAGGGCGAACATATAGAAAGGAAAAAATTTGAGATGGACTTTGCAGATCAGTGATGGAAGTGATTAAATCAATGACCTGGAACTAAGAAGCAACAAAATAAAACAAATAAAACTTGAGGAAGTTATTTCAACTAAACCATAACACAAATCTCAACCCAACCATCATTGTTTTAGGGTTGCCCACTCTGTTGTAGGATACCCTGGGGTTTTGGCACAATGAGTACTCAGGCGTCTATCAATGAGCCCCTGGAAGAGTAGCAGTAAAGATTTTAGTACTCTAAAGCAGCATGGAATACCAATGGGACCCCCAACCTAATGGAGTGGCAGTACCCAGCAGGGCCTGGGGCTAAGGAGAGAGGAGAAGGCAACGCCCAATTTGTGCTGTAGGGGCCATGGCACAGCAGTGTTGCAATCTAGCAAAAATGTTGGAGCCCAGTGGAGCAGGGTTAGAGAACATACATTTGGTGAAGAAGCAGCCCCAGGGGCAGGAGAAATGGGTCTTTGCAATAGAATTCAAGGGAGAATGCTTGTGAAAACTATGTTAAATGCCTCTGGAGATACCTAGAAATAATTGTCAAAAACTACAGAAGTTAAGGTGGGAACGTCAGCAGAGGGGGATAAAGGAGTCTGTCAGACTCAAGTATCTCACTGTCCTGGGATATTTGGGTTACAAATAGTTAAAACAAAAATGTTGCTGTAAAAATATAATTCAAGTAACCAGAAAATCCCCTTACATACAATTTCTCATTTTATCGTGATATTCTGAGCATAAATGTAATTGGTTAAATGTTTCAATTAATTCATTCCAACCTTTTCAATGAGATGTGAAAGTGTGGCCATTACAAGAGAAGCTCTTAACAATCAGCTTCTTGGAGATTACAATAATGAGAGAGGAAAGGTTGGTTGCATCTTTTCCTGAGAACATAACTATATGCACACTGGATGTCTACCTCTAGATAGGCACTTCAGAAAGGAAAGAGGGAAAGACAGCATCAGGCAACACTGTAAGAAAAGATGATTCTGTATGTCAAAGGGAATTAAGAAAGGATCTCAGAATCACACTGAGGTTGAAATCTTCAGTGTCAGGAAGAGTTGGTCCATCATTAACACTAAGATGGAACAAAGAAGAAAGGATACCTTGAGAAAAATAATATAATTTCAGCTTTTGAAAAAAATCAGGATATTGAGGCTCAGAACATCCGTAAATTGAGGAGATAATAAAAAACACAAGGAGAGATGTCAAAGGGGAAAAGTATTACTTTGAAATGATGAGTTCGGTTCCTCGGATTCTCTCTGCTGCCACAGATTTTGATACTAGAAAGTTGGGGAAAAACATCTCCAATTTGCCAAATATGTGACTACACATGTATGATGAGTAGTGGAGTAATAGAAGGAGAATGAGAAATGGAACAGAAAACAAAGATTTCACCATAGTCAACTATTGGATGTCCTTTGGCAAAGAACTTTGTCTCTGACTTTCAATATCCTGGGCTATAAAATGAAAATGATGACACTTTCTATATCTCACAGAGTTGTTAACTACTCAAATGAAATCACACATTTTAAGATTCTTTCTCAGTGGAAATGTGCTGTAAAACATTACTTATTGATATTATTCTAAATTATTCTAAAATATTCTTACAGTATTTTTTTTCTATTAACTGTGTTTAGTAATACTGGGAAATTCTAGGTTTGTCCATTGCAATGCCCAGAGAACATTCAATAAGCCCAATCTTAGATAATATACTGTAATTGACGTTGCCTATAATAGTTACAAAAATTGTTCCTGTTAAAGAGATCACTGGAAAGAAGAGAAAGGTAAAGTTAGGGAAAGTGTTTATAGCAGGCATTCACAGGCAAATCAGATGAAATGTCCTGATTCTTGAGTCAAAATGTAACCGTAAAAGGGAGCTATAAATTTTTTTTTTAAATCTGAGATGTATTTAAGTTTTAACTTTTCACACAAAACTTGAAAATCGTATTAACACTTAAAGTTGAGCATTTACATTTCAACAGATTTTTGTATATTCTGGATATGAAGGAAAGTATCGTATTTTAAAAATGTATATGTTTGCCAAAGTTGCACTTTTTTTAACCAGACCATATGCTAGTAATCACTATGTCCCAAGATGAAAATCAATAGAACAAGTGGTCCTGATAACCACAAACAACAGAATTAGCTTCATGGACAATCTGGCAGATTGTAGAGAAATTTATAATAATAATAATAATGGTAATAATAACAATAATAACAGCAATGTAATTACTACTAATTGAATTGGTTAGCATATTAATTACACGTTTCAAAGAAAACAAGATGCAGTTGAAACACTGTGATCCACTGCATTAAAGCATTGCAGTCCACCTGCATAAAGTTCTCATTATGACCCACGAGGTCCGGTTGGGTCTCATCTCTCTGTTTTTCCAGTTGTCATCACACATCGGTATCGCCTTTTCTCTCTTTATTCCAGCCATACTGCCCTACACTCAGTCCTCTTTGTGTACTGTACTCTTTGTTTTCCATAGACTTTGAGCACACTCTGTCTCAAAACATGTCTGCCATGTTTTCTTCCTGTACTTTACCTCACTCTGACTTATTCTCATTTTGACTCAAGGTCACTTCTTCATTAAAGTTATCTGTAACCCTCCAGACTTGGCTGGATTCTCCTCTTCTCTCATGCTGTTCCATACATTTCTTGCTAGCACTTATTTTTATGCTTACTAATGTCTGTCTTGCCTACAAAATAATAAATTCCTTAAGAGTAAGTCCACATATACTTTTCTCATGATTTTGTCCCTAATACCTATTAATGTGCTTGCATATAATAGGCAATTTTAACATATTTATTAAATGAAGGACTAAATATTTAGCCTCTAAATGGCAGAGACCCCATATGATTCTCAACTCACAAGTAAATTCATTCATCCATTCCCTCTAGTAAATCCAAGCACTAAAAACCATTATGTAACATTTATTTTGTTTGTCATGTTGAACTGCTTATATGCAATCAGTGGTAGAAGGGAAATGACGAAGTTTTATGTTTAAGGGGACACTTTAACTCAATGTGCAGAGCACATAAGGACAGGCTGCTCCCTTCTCTGTTCATACTCACTTCATCTTTGTCACCTGTGGTGGGAGAGTATTCCTGTACATAAGCTGAGGACAAAGTTCTCTAAATGTTTCCTCTTTGTTTTTATTTCTATTTATGTGTCGTGTGTGTGTATGTGCGTGCATGTATGTGTGTAAGACAGATAGATAGATAGATTGGTAGATAGATAGTCAGTCAGTCATATGTGTAAAGCTCTTGCAATGATTTCCAAAAAACAATTTGTACTTTCATTTGTGTGAAACTCAGAAATTCCCATAGCAGGCAGCACGTAAGAGCTAATCAATACTTGGCTTGCCTCCCAGTATCTGCTGCTGTGTTTTATTATACTGTGGAGCCATTGTGGTCAGACTGAAGTAAGATGCCCAATTTATGGGTGTGCTGTAGTTTTCAGGCCACACCAGCCATGCTGGTACACGTTCTTCTTCAGAGAAAGGAGGTGATAATAATACAGCTCCAGTACCATGTTTAATTGTGATTAATCATCAGGAGTCTGTAGATCTGTAGAGTTTTTTTAAATGTCATGAATGAAGCAAAATAGAGAAATGCTTCAACTGCGCCCCATGTCTATGGTTTAAAAATAAATAAGGGAAGGCAGCATGGTAAAGTAGGATTTACCTAAGGGTCACAAGATCTAATTGAATCCCAATGTCAACTTCTTAATAGCTGCATAACTTCAAATACATTCTCTGAGCTTCACTTACCTTTATGTGTTAAATGGTGAATATAGAAATGACCTCATGGGTTCTCCTTAAAATAAAAACAAAAAAAAACCTTACTAGTGCCTACCATTTGGTGACTTCTCTGTTATATATATTTACCTGTAGTTTTCATCTAAACTTCCTGTGAAGTGATAGTAACATCCCCAGCTTACAATGAGGTTAAAGCTACACAACTAATAACTATCAGAGTGAATGGTATTGAATGAGATCTTTAGGGACCTCAGTCAAAACTGTGAGACCCTGTTTTGCTGTTGCCACAGCTGATAAAGCTTCGGACCAACTCCCAGACCAAGCAATGATTCTCTTATCGTCTCTGACCTTGACCAACAACCCTGCTTGTTTTAATTGATGCACCACTGTGGTTGTTTTGTCATGGGAAGTACCCTGTGATTCCTTATCCATCAATTTCAAGTTCATTTTCTCCAAACATGAGGTAAATAGAGCAGGGACTCTGAATATGGTTGTCATAACAGTCATCAAAATTGCCCTTCTAACTATATGTTGCCATGTTGAAGGACTCACAGAGTCTTTTTTTTTTTTTTTTTGATTTACATAAAAGGCATCTATGTCCTTTGGATTTTGAGAGACTGAGTTTGTCATATTTAAAAATGCACACCCTCTTCACAGTGCCTGCTCACCTGCATATCCATTCACTCTAGCCCAGCAAAGACACCATGTGAGACAGGAATGGGACAGGGTGCAGTAACAACAAGCTAAATTACCTCTGTGGGAAAATGAAAATGGATTGTAAAAGTCTGAACCCCAAAGCTTTTATATGGAAAGTATTCAGAGCATCCATTAAACATTTAAGTAATATTTTTAATGGGAAAATCAGAGTTTAGTGATAGGTGGCCTGGGTGTTTAAACACCTAGTTGTAAATCTTGGTTCCACCACGTATTAACTGTATCATTTTGTCCAGTTATAAAAGTCTGCTGCTTTCTCACTGTGAAAGGTCCATAATGAAACCTTCCTACCCCGCCTTCCTGAATGGAGTAAAATTCAAATGAAATATCATGAAACAGTGAGGCAAGGATACAATTCCCATATTATCATTTTGAATTTAGGTAGTAAGCTCTTTTATTATAGGCAGTATTTTCTAAAACATGTTCGGCAGAACACAAGAAAAGTAAGAAAAGCAACAGAAGTTATTCTTATAAGGGGTTTTGTGTTCAAATAAGTTTGGAAAATTCTGCATTAAACAAAGTTAACCCCTGATTTCAAAACTTCTGCCTCTAATGGGCTAAGGGAGATCTCCAGAAGGGGGAAATTTGATTCAGTACTTTCCCAAGTTTATTTAACCTCATCCCTTTTGTCTTCCAGAATTAGTATTATGTAGAACGTATTTTGGGAAACAGCTCTTTGGAGAATGGGTAAATACTGTGTTGAGATTTGGATTTTCAGATGAAACTTTCTATACATTACAATAACAGCTGCCGCATATTAGGTGTCTTCCACGTGCCAAGAACTGAGCTAGATGTTTTAAACCTTATAGCATGATTTAAACCGCTTAAGAATTACTTGAATTGCATGACTTACACGCATTTTATAAGTAAGCAAAGTAAAGCTTAGAGAGATTAAGTGATTTAACTAATGAATCACAAGGCCAAGATTCAAACTCACATCAAAGTCCACGGCCTTGCCCAGTGCTGAGCATTTGTGTAGATGATTGGATGAATGAGCCATGTGAACATATGTGAGATGTATATTTTTCAGTTTTACTGAAATATAATTGACATACATCACAATATAAGTTTAAGGTGTACAGCATGATAGTTTGACTTACATGTATTATGAAATTATTATTGCAGTATGTTTAGTTAGCATCCATAATCTTATAGAGACACAATGAAAAGAAAAAGCAAAAAAAGAAAGTATTTTCTTGTGATGAGAACTCTTAGAATCTACTTTCTTAAAAACTTTCCTATATAACATACATCAGTGTTAATTATAGTCGTCGTGTTGGTCATTACAGCTCTAGTATGTACTTATCTTACAACTGGAAGTTTAAGGAGGTGCCTTACTCCAATTCCTGAGACATATTTTAAATAGCACAAAGCAGTTCTATGAAAATTGGTAGACTCTACCTTTTTCTCTGGCAGTCAGCTCCTCTACGCTGCCTCTGAGAGAAGCTGGCCAGCTCATTGATCGGGGTCATGGTCAGCCCCTGAGCCCACTCAGGACCACTTCTGTGACATTTTCTGCTCTATACCCAGGTTTGGATTAGTATGGTCCTCAAGCCAGACCTAGCCTTCCCCTTGTGTTACTTTGCCTGTCAGTGTGATAAGCAGGTTGGAGCAGAGCCTGCCTCCTTAAGGTAGGCCTGCCTAGGTCATTCTCTTTCTGTTCCGTCATTCATGTACTTGTAATCAGGATGGGTGATAGGCTACTGTCTGTACCACATAGGGACAGGGCAAAGGACAGGAGGAACTCAAGAATCCTTAAGCCTATGATACATGTTCCAATACGGTCCTTACCAGAGTGCACAACTGTAGAACTATGTTTGGTTTTTAATTTCAGTATTCTTCTTCAGCAGGTAATTCTGCGCAGCAAAGTAAAATATAGAACTGTGATGAGTAACTATGAGGTCATCATAGTACAATAAAAAAAGAGCAGAACCTTGAATAGAGAATATTGAGATAAAGTTTAATCTTTCAAGAATATATATGTTAACAATAGATTGAACAAAGATTTTAGGATTTCAGCATTTTGGGACCTATTTTTTTACACATATAAAGTGACCTAATTTTATTTCATCCAACTAGTTTGATTATTTCCATGGTAAACTGTTTAAGGAAGTTGGTGTGACCTATAAAACAAGATGAGTTAATATTATCAAATTTCCTAAAACGTACCAAATTTACCTACCTTCGATCTTGTCATAAAATCAAAAGTTTATAATTCAGTCATGTAAGAAAGACATTGAGTATAGAATTATTCCATTGCTAAGGTTGATCTGTTCCTGTCAGGTAGCTCTGATCAGCAGTTTTCATATTTTTAAAAATAAAAAATACTTTGTTCAAATAATATTTTATGAAGAGCCCAATATGTTAGGCAGAAAGAAACAGAAGCTGTCTGAGAAGCAAGAGGAAAAGTCTGGAAAAGCTTTCTGCTCAGAACTTCCTTCTACCAAATTCTGCAAACCCTGAGGTCCAAAGAGAATCCCTGGCTATTTATAGAGCACTGCCTATGAACCACTGATCCAGATAATGCTTCAGACAAAAATTGGGGAAAGGTGATTTTTCTCTGTTGTTTAAGTTGGCCGGTAATACTAAGTACATACGTAAGACCATGAAATAAGGAAAGAATTTGAAAGAATTTTATAGCTGGAAGGAACCTTGATAATCATAAAGTCTAATGTCCACCAATTTTTGAATGAGTCACAGAGAACTCAACTGACACAACATCACATAGCTAATTAGGGGCAGGGTCAGGAATAAAAATCCTGGCTTCAGACACAGTCTGGCTCTCCTAATGCACTACATGGGCCTGCATAAATCTTTTGGAGGTAGCATTTTTTTTTTCTAAAATACTTTAGCATCAGACAGAATGTATTAAAAATTAATAATTTTTCTGGTAGTTCCTTCGATTTGAGACGTAAGTATAATGTCTTCAGTGAACCAATACATTAACTAATGTGTACTATATATCCTGAAGTTTCCTCCTAGTACTCTGCACAGAAAATCGTCGAGGGGGTATTTCTACATATTATTCACCCTGCTTTTTTGATGGAGAAGCCACTGCCCAGCTGAAGACTTGCCATTGGCCCTTTTACCATCCAGGGCACATGCTAAATAACAACTGCCTAGCAGGTGATCCCTTAAGCAGTTCCCAAGGTTTCTGTTTTTCATAATCGAAGTATTCCAAAAATCAAAGATCATAACAATTTAAAGTTCTAAGCTTATTCTGGAATGTTCCAAGTAATTACAAAATGTTTCTGACAGTAATGACATTTGTAATGAGAACTTTTTTTTTCATATATGATATTTTTAAAGTACTCAAATTAGTATGAACAGATATGTCTCTTCACATTTTGTCTCCTACTCCTGTTTCGGGAGTACTTTGTTACAGCGGTCCCAGGAAACTAGTATAATGACCTTGTCAAGACTTGCTTGATTAGGTATATGCATATTAAATGTCAATTTGAAAATCTAAAGTAGTCAAATAATGACAGTTTTCTATATTAACCTATACATGTTAGCATGCAGAAAACATTTCTATTGATTGTTATCTGTAAAAGAGGTTTCACAACTCGAGAGAGAAATTAGCAGCCTATAAGTCAGAATACTGTAGTTCTTATATGAGGACATGTTGAGAATGTAAAATCATGCTCCACTATGTTATGTATACTTTGTTTTTTAAGTATCTGGCCTGTTCAGCACCACAGAAATGCATCTATAACTTTGTATTACTTACAGATTTATTTCTGAGCTACTTGCTTGGCCAATTCCATACGAAGTAAATAGACTTCCCTGGATCTGACCTCATGAGTCATTTTTCTGATCATTGATCTTCCTTCTTCATCCACTGAACCTGAAATTATTTTAGTCTTTTTTTTTTAAATCTGAGAATATTTTCACTTATAGATATCTAGTATACTGAATTGTTTACCTATTTAGAACTTTTTGGTATACAAAATGATACTACATAGTATACTGAGTGGTAGATATGTAATTTGCTGAGAAAAAGAGCCTTCAAGATACAGCTACCATAGAAAATTGTCTATGGTAGGGTAGGATTGATCATACAAGATCACTTATAACCATCTGAGGTAGAATGAGCAGGGTTTATTTACACCATATTGTTACTGTTCCAGACACCTTATTGCTCCCAGTAATGATGCAATGACAATTTGTAATAGCATTCAAGTTAACTGGGTGCAAATTAAACTGGGCTTTGAATAAATGGAAAAGTAATTGGGGCATTCACTCATTAATATTTATTATTTCTTGATGAAAATGTGGAATATCTAGGCCATTTTCCTAAGATTTGCTGAATACTGTTTAAAAAAGTGACGCATCCTTTAAAACTTATTTAAAAGGCTAACCAAACTTAACATTAAAAACGTTTTCTTTGTCTCATCTAATTCCCTCCAGCTGCAATTTAAGCTTCTTTTACTCAGTCTGTTCTTTCTCATATTTTAATTGGTGTTCACAAAAAATATTCTCAACATGGATTTCCTAGGAACCAGAGTTCCACTCAGGAAAGTTTGTAGACCTGAATGTTAATAGGAGAACCCCAAAGGAACAGTGAAAATAGCAAGATTGCATTTGTGTTACAAGATTATAAGAAAGAAGAAAGAACAAGTGGTCATAAACATGTGATGGGAGAATCATAACATTCCTCATGAACTCTACATGAAGTGTCTTTTTCATTTTTTAAGTATCTTTTCTCCATGATATCTTAGCAAAGGGAACAATTTAAAGTTTTGTGTCCATATACAAAGTTTGAAAAATGCTAAGCCTCCAAATATAATCTAAAAAGTTTTTTTTTTTTTTAAGGCTTTTGAAAGCAGAAGTAATTGAGGTTCTACATTTTGTCAGGGAAGAAGTTACCTTTCTGGTGTTGACACTTAAAAAATTTTATTCATATGTTTCGTATTGTACTTCCTAAATCTAGTTGGAACCTGGATAAGTACTGGAGTCTTCAGAGACCAAGGAAATAGTTTAAACAGAACAGGAATTAAGGGTTTTGAACATCAAACAGGCAAAATTAATCTATTTTTAAGAATGATTCAGGAATTAGGATTTCTGAAGAACAAATATTTCTAAAATTTTTAGTCTATGGCATAGTAGACATAATTTATCTTAAAAAAGTCTTTCTCAATGTTTTACCATGAAAAGCGATGCTCTTGTTACCTCATAAAAATTGTCTCACATACAAAATCACAATTTTGAACACTCATTATGTCTGAGAAATGTATGCATGGATTTTTTTTTTAATCTTACCCTTCAAATAGCTCTGGGAAGTAGATATTTTCTTACTCATTTCAAGGATGAGAAATTGGAGGACTTTAGAAATTAAGTAACTTGATGATGGTTACAAAGACAATGAGTGACTAAACCACAGTTCAAATCCCAATGAACTTGTCTCATTTCCACTCTGAGTTAGGACTGAATTAGGTCTCCAAAATAAAGACTCTTCTGATAATATATAAACATTTAAAATAATTAGCCTGTAAGAATGTATTAGTCTTTTCCCTTGAATTCTTTATTATTAAGGGGCTCTGTTTTACAATGAATGAGAATATTTTCACTGTCAATATTCCAAAACTTTAGTTCATATTATATTAATTTACATAGAAATTTAATTCCAGTTTCTATTTTGCTTAATTTGACAAGAAAATTCTAGTACTAGTAAAATTTACATTAGAACTCATCTAGGAATGCAACTCACCATGTTGATAACCGTAGGCATCCAGTGATATGTTAAAGCATAGCTTTAAACGAATATTAGTTATAAACTCTAGAATGTATTTCAAAATGAAGGATGGTAAGAGGCTTTATTTATTGATAGGAAAGATCAATTATGTTGGTAAAGCTAAATATTAGGAGTTATAAATATTCAAGTTATAGTAACTTGAATAAATAAGCCACCAAAATTTTCCTTATAAGCAAGTGTATGTGGGAGTGTGTGTGTATGTGTGTGAGTATGTTTATGCATAAAATGAAAATAATTGTCTCTGGTAAGGAAATAGTAAGATGAACATTTTAAGTACTCTCAATGACAATATGAATTGCTTCAATGTCAATAAGAATATGTTGCTTTACTATATATACACATTTAAAAATATTTGCCAGTTTTCTTAAAATATTGAAAAATTTTGACCACATAGTTGAATTTCTAGAAATCTCTTAGAATAAAATTAATCAAAGCAAATCTAAAAAAATTAGAAATAATTCTGCATCCCACAATAGGATAATGGCTAAAAATAATGCTAGCTTCTTATCATAGATAATTATATAGAAATTGAAAATTATATTTTCTAAAATGTTTGATGGTATGATGAAGTCAATAGAAGTACCTACAGTAGAAACTCAATTATATGTGCACATATACTCATAGAGTAAATAGAAAAAAATTCCAAAATATTAATAGTGCTCATCTCTAATAAAGTTTATTTTCTTCTTTATTCGTATCTATTTTTATTTCAAAAATTTAGGGACTATATATTGTATTTTTAACAAAAATGAATCATCTTTAAAAATAGATAAGTTCTTGGGAAGTGGTGCCCTTATAGGTTAGAATGGAGACCTCAGCACCTCACTAGGGTGATTCTGAGGAAACAAACATCCACTGTAAGTGCACACCCACAGGTGGCTTTAACTGCTCACAACCACATTCAGTGGCATTGCTTTATGCCATTCCCACCATGCTCGAGTGCTTTGCATATGCCTCAGTTTGGACAACTTCTAGAAGGAATGATGCTATAGGAAGTGTGATGATTATTTTCTTTCTGAGTCATCTCATAACAATTTAGATGTAAGTATTATTATCTTGGTAGAGCTAATGGACTGGGCAGAGTGGCTCTAAGAGAATGTCTCCTGAGTTTCTAGTTTGAGAGAAATATCTTACATACATTATCTCTTTTAACCTGCATAATAAATAACCTACAGATCAAGAAACTGAAGCTCTTGAAGACTATGTGATTCGCCTATATAAACATGTGAATAAGAGGCAAAATTAGAAGCCTTTATTCTCTGTACTAATATCCTACAGCACTGCCTTATCAGGATTTTCCATAGCGTTTAAGTTTTATTTGTGCTGGTGTCAGACATACTATAATCATACTGGTGTATACCTTTAGAGAAAAACTGAACTGACAAAGACCCACCTATAAAGTAAAATTGGCTAACCTGTGCTTCCCTAAGACATTCCTCACACTCTAGTTAGAGAACATGGAATGTGTCACTGAGTTTACATATATAATAGAAAGGATTCTGAACTAAGTAATATTCTTGAATGAAGAGAGGCAGGCTCACACTGCATTTTCTTCTGTTTTATACACACAAATAAAAGTAAAATATATTTAGACTTAAATCAGTAATTACTCAAACCCATTGCATTTTAACTCTATAAATCCAGACAGCCCTTAATATAAAATTATATGCAGATGTTGTTTATATTTGTTTATTTATGCCCACAAATTTATGATAGAAATACAGATAAATTCTAAGCTATTACATTCAAATAAGAGATTTGAAACACAAGATTGACGGCAAAGGGAAAGATTTGATTCCATTTGTCAGAGATAGCTTTGAAGAAATCTGCCTATTTTTCCCATACACAGTGGGGCTCATTTCAGGTAGCAATTCAAAGCTGTATTTATCATTTTGGAAAAATCATAGCAAAATTCCTGTTTGCTGACTTGTTGTTGTTGAAAAATCAGTTCCGATGTTTTTTGTTTGTACTGAGTAATTGAATATATAGCACATTAAAGAGCCACTAGGTCTAAGTCCACTATTTTAATTAATACTAAATAGCAAGCAACACTGGGATAATTCCAAGGAAACTTATTGTTATAGTTGACATCCTTCTCCAAGTACTCCAGAACGTTATTTTTAAAGGCCCCAGGAATTAAAATTAAAACAAATGCTGTAAGCCTTTTCAAAACTGTGTCCCAGAAAAGAAAAGCCACATGCCTGCTTTTCAGAGTGTTATGGAGAGATGCATTTGTCAGCGTTTGTAAATATATCCTTTTAATGTGAACAGCTATAAAAACTATAATTGAACAATGCTAAATAACCCTCCTCTGAAGTTTAAAAGACAAATTTAGGTTTATTTAATCAGCAAAACACATTCTAAAACAGAAAATGACTATTACAGATTTAAAATCATTATGCATTACTTAAAAACTATAATTTGGCACAAATAGCATTATGAATAAGTAAATTAAGTCTCACGTTCTCCTTTAATAGAGCAAATACGACCCATCTCAACCAACTATAACTTTCACTAGGTTCTTCTCAAAAACAATAGCTTAGAAAGGAAAGCTGTAGGAAGTTTACTTTCCTTTGATGGAATTCTGGGCATTTAGGTAAGTATAAATAATGATTTTTTTTCTATTTAAAGATTAACATAACTGAAATTTTAAATGCTCAGTATATGTCAAAGATGAATTTCCTTAAGATTCTCAGATTTTTTCCCAATATTATACTTTAATAACTTTTAAAAAATCAGATTTAAATATATTCATTTGAGAACTGGCTGTAAAGTTCTGACTAATTGTGATAGCCTTTCCCAGTGAAATTATATGTGGAAATGATTTGGACTAGTCTAATCCCAATACTTTAGAGATGAATAAATTGAGGTTCCTTTATTAATAAATCTGAGAACTTGACAGCAAGGTCCTGCCTCTCCACCTAAAACTCTACTCTCACATTTCCTCCACCCACAGAATAAGTACTAAAGAAAATACTATTTAAATAGACTCCCTTTTTAAAGTAAAACTTCAAAAGGCCACGCTTTTTTTCCTTAACACCTCCCTTCTTGACCAATAAGTATGAGCCAAAAAGAAAATTTTATAATGCATGCTTATTGGAGAGGCATGATGTAGACCAAAAGTGAGTGCAATACTCAGTTTCTTTTCAGAATTTGCTCTCAAGACAGAACTCAATAAGGCACCAATCTGCCTTTAGCTCTTTATTCATTACAATGATACACTAAAATAAAAGATCAAAATGCTAACATTTCCATAAGAAACTCCTCAATGGAGTGCATTAAATTGATATTTCAAGGTTAGTAAAATATAAACTTCTTCTTGTTCATATGGGGAATTATAATATTTCAACAATGTTTTTAGGAAATTCTAAATAGGAAATAAGTCAAGATAACCAACTCAACAGAGGACCTAGGAAATTACTTAGTGGCCGTAAGTATTCCATTGTGATTAGTGAGACTTTTCTATTCCAATTAGACATTCGTCAGTAGTTATCACGCCAATAAAAATACTACCCTATCTCCAGTATTCTTTTACCTATCTGATCAAGTAATAATGGCTTATCTACACATAAAGCTTTCAGAAAGAGGGATGTGGGATATTACTCACTTGTTTTTATATTTCATGCTCAAAGAATAAAGTGGAAAATTAGCTTTGTATTTTTGTTTGGAGGGAACTAACAGAACGGTTGGAGCCCTTAGCAGAGGAAGCTCCATTCGGCTTTTTTATTTCCTTCTAGGTTTTTTCATGAGATGGGGATAATTGTAGGAAGTTGAAAATAATGGCCCAGAACTTCAGAGATTCTGATTTTTAAATTTATTTTAAGCAGTAGAACTTTTTCTCAAAGAAAATCTTAAGCAGAGCTCCAATAAATAACAAAGGTAAGTATTGAGCTTTTATCTCTGAAATAAATTGGGAGAGCCCAGAGTCCAGGAAAATCTAATCCCTTGTCTCTTTCTGGCGTTGGCATTTTTGCAGAATCACAGGACTCTGCAGAATGCAGCTTTAGAAGTGTGGTTAAGAGTCATACAAAAACCTAAGAGAATAAGTGAAAGAATTAGTCTACAGGTATCATTTATTTACTAGGCTAATTACGTTTGTTCATGATAGAGAAACAGTCCTCAGGAAATGTGATGCATAGAGATAGAAATTTGAGCTCAAATGACTAAGAGCTTTTGACTAAACCTAGAAATGAAAATGAATTGACAAGAAGCATTCTAAATGAAGTAATACATATCATGATTGGATTAAGTTTAGAAAGGAGGGTTAATGAGAATAGGAATCATTAGCTACTTTAGTAGTTGTTCAATAAGTCGTTTCTCTAGTAATCAAATAATATACATGTTTTAAAAATTCTTTATGTGTTTGGAAATTCCTATGTCTGGAAATAATTGGACAGATAAAAAAAGCCTAAGCTCTTAATATTGGCGAATACTTTGTATCTGTAGACCAATAAAAGTTCAAGCTATAAAACTAAAAAAATGTGTTGGTGAAGAATCAATCTTAGTATTCATTTTAAAAATGGATAGGAATATGAAGTCCTTCGTCATTAATAAGAGAAAGTTTTTTCCACTTTAGAAATGAGTTATATTAATGGAGATTATTAATATACTTACTAGATTTGGTTAGGATATTGGCATATTATTAGCCCATATATTTAGGTCTTAAGAAGATCTTCATTATGTTTCTTTTCTCTTAAAAAAATGATGGAAGAGAAGCTGTGTTTCCTAGTATCTATTCTCCTTTTTTCTAAGTTTTTCTAAATTTAATTTGGTGACCAGGTCACATGGCCATTTAGCTAGAGATTGTATTTCCTATTCTCGCTTGTAGTCAGTGACTATGTCTGGACCAGTGGGAAACTGCAAAAATATGTGCAACTTCTAGATTATTTCCTGGAAGAAAGCTACTGTCCCAATATATTCTTGTTTCTCTTATTCTTGGCCAGGAACAGCAGCAAAGCATATCTTAGACCCAAAGATAGAAGCCACATATTGACGATGATATAGCCTACTGAATAGAGTTCTTGGGAACCACACATTTATCACAAGAGAGAAATGCTTTTCTATCTAACTCAAGACCTTGTATTTTAAGGTTTCTTTGTAATAAATCTTCAGTCAATGCCTTAGCTAATAAAGAACTTGGTGGCATAAGAAGTGTGCTGCTGTAAAAAAAACAAATATATGGCATTGTTTTAGCTGTTGAGTTGTAGACTACAGCTACATAAATATTTCAGGTGGGAAAGCTAATGACCTTTATTACGGCATGGCAATGTATTTAGTAAAACTATAAATTGTAAAGGAGAGACGCTTACACCTACAAATTTGTTTCCAATGTGGGAGATTGGGAAAAGGCTAAATATTTGTCTCTCAGCTGCCTTTTCATACTTATAGCCAAATACAAGAGAGAAAAGCTAGAGTAAGGATTGCCAGTGTTAGAGTAGAGATAAAAAGGAATAG
Organism: Camelus dromedarius; assembly: GCF_036321535.1. Classification (NCBI taxonomy): domain Eukaryota; kingdom Metazoa; phylum Chordata; class Mammalia; order Artiodactyla; family Camelidae; genus Camelus; species Camelus dromedarius. Next base: position 28,401,156 of record NC_087446.1, read on the forward strand.
ATCTGGCTAAGGGAGTCTCTGTGAGAAGTCTAAACACTTCCTTGACCTCGTATTAGAACCTCTCGGAAAAGGGAAATCCCCTGCTTGTATGTCCCAGTTAGCAGAAGATAAGACTTTGCTATAGACTGAATGTTTGTGTCTCTCCTAAATTCATATGTTGAAACATAATCTTCAATGTGATGGCATTAAGAGTGAACAGGGAATGATTAGATCATAAGAGTAGAGCCCTACAATGAAAAAAGAGACCCCTCCCATTTCCCCCTGCCCCAGAGAGCTCCCTTCCTCCTTCTGTCATGTGATGACTCAGTGAGAGGTAGGCTGTGTATGTACCAAGAAGCTCTCACCAGACATCAAATCTGCTGGCGCCTTGACCTTGGACTTCCCTCCTTCCAGAACTGTGAGAAATAGATGTTTGTTGTTTAAGCCACCTAAAAAGATCTATGATATTTTTGTTATGGTAGCCTGAGCAGTCTAAGACCTACTCAGAGTCTTTCTCAAAAGCCTCCTATTTGTATTTCACAGACAGACAATGGGAGCTCTACCCAGTTACAAAGATCAGATAAAATCACAGTAACTTCTCACCAAAACCTATAGTCTCGGAGAGAGAGTCCTTAGAACAGAAACCAGCAAATAAAAGTGAGGAATCTCCAGGTCTAAGAACTATTTAGGAGTATAATTTTTATGTGGAATAATTTTTGTTAGAAAGCAAATAGAAGCTTCACTAAATTTTTGATGGAATTATCATGGCTCTTAAAAAAAGCCACAAGCCTGGCTAACAAGCAAGACCTTAGGTTCCCAAATGTGTGAAAATTATATAGCCTCCAAAGAAAGCAGACCCTCCAAAACTTACTTTGGCTTTAGCCACAACGTATAGTATTTAAGGGAAGACTTCCAGGGGGATCCAGATGTTATGAAAGAAAATGGCCAAGAGAGTAATGGCCAAGGAGCAAAAGCAAGGACAGCTAAGCAAGAAATGAGCTATTGCAGAATCCCTCACATCAGGATCTAACAGTTATGGACCACTAAAAGCTCTAGGTTTTCTATCTTTATCTCCATGAATAGAATATTTTTTACTTCATTTTTGTGTATTAGATGATGGAATTGGGTGAGGAAGAGAATTTGTCTCTTAGTTACAGATGAGAGATTACAAGAAAAGGATGGCACATTAGTAAGAGCTTGTGGACTTCAAATTGGATGTAGAAAATGCATAAGCCATGAGTGACTCCACTGAGATGATGAATATGTTCTGTGTGTCCAGAAAAATGATATGCAAAGGGGCAGACTTCTGTCCACAATCTCCCAATATCTGTTGTGCTTTTATCTCCTTTAGCAGTTCATGCATGTTTAAGGCACAAGAGTAGGTAGAGGGATACCCGGGAAGAGATTATGTTTCCTATCAGTGCCAGCAACTAGGGTAGCCATGTGATTAAATTTGCCTAATGGAATGTAAATGAATGTTATATGTGAATGAATGAATAAACATTGAAAACTGTTCCTAAATACGGGGAAAAATGCTAAAATTAAAAAAGAAAAGTGTGTGAACTAGAATTATCATATAATGAGAAGAATTACCATTCCCCACTTAAGATTTAAACTGTACCATAAAATTCTCTCTAAAATGTCATCAAATCTCCGCAGTGAACTAATAATCAGTTGATAATTTAGATTAGTTCATATAATTTGAATTATTCCTGATTTCTATCTTTTATCCAATTAGAAGGAAAATTAATTGACTTGGAATTAAAGATTTTCGTTCTTTTTATTTCTTCATGCTTCACAAATTGAGCGTAAATCAGAAAAAGGCATGCTAACAATTAGGTAGCAGACCCAAATTAGTTTTTGCTAGCTCAAATTTTTGAACATTTACTCTAGATATGGCATTCTTTGTTTTTACTGATTTTTAGAACTTACCAATATAATTTTCATTCTACTTGACATGGCTTATTTAATTACATGTTTCAGCATTTTAAATTGCAAGACTTGCTCAGTATGATCTTTTAAAATTTCATAGAAAACCATAGGTGCAGATGGTTCATTAATAGCAATAAAAAGGCAAATTAAAATTATGTAAAACCCTTTGGAAAGCAATTCACTCCACAGCTATCTCAGGAAAGAGTCTGTGTTTAAAATCTAATGTTATAAGACTTCCTGCTGATATAACAAGTCACCCTAAAAGAAGTGTTGTATCATCTGAATTATCTGCTTTTGGCAAGAAGGACAGAGTATCTAATTGATTTTAATAAACAATAACTATGAATAGGATTTCAGTCTGTCATGATTAAATCCTAATTCCTTATATGATTTGATAGACAATGACATTTAACCACAAATTTCTGAATCCTCTACTATCTGTTAATATCTCCCTACTGCTATGATGGAATTTTTCTGTTGTCTAGAATTATTATGTTCATTAATATTTCTGCAGAGGTAGTGGTTTAAGATGCTTTTGGTTGAATGAGGAATGGTGATGCAGTGGATACCAGTAAACTTTGGAGCCAAAATATGTAAGGGTTCAAATCTCTCCTTTACTCTTTATTATTTGTGTCTCTTTGGGAATATCTCTTAGTCTTATTTTTCATCTATAAAATGATGATAATTAATAACAAGTTTTTAAAGATTTTTAAAGATTATCACTGTGAAAATACTTCAAATAATTTAAAAGCAGTATTAATTAGTAATATCCAGATTGGAAAGAGAGAAGGCAAGGTAAACTAAGACTTTAGGTTGAAATCTGACCCAACTGACTGTCTTGGAGTTAACTTTCTTAGAGGTATGAGGAATGATGTGAAGAAAAATTTGTGTCAGTGGCAGAAAGGAGGAAAAATGACAACAAATTTCCGAAGAGGAATAAAAGTGGTGAATGGAGAAACAAATTGGAGAAAGAGCCCATGAAGCAGGAATGGAGGAACATTAAGAAAGATATTAAGAAAATGAATAAAGCCTTTTCTATTGATGCCTTGTCAGAACATTAATACAGTAGAGGAAAGACTGTGGCACAGCGAAGAATCCTAATTGATACTCTCCTGCAGGAATTTATTCTGTCAATACCCCCAACTGTGATCTTATCTACATGAGTAAAAGGATTAGGTTTAAACTATACAAGGCAAATCTCATTCTTGAAGTAATTAGCCAGTAGATGTGGAAATGTCATACTTCAATGAGAATTTATTTTTGGAGATAGAGGGACCAGAGATACTTCAAGCAAGGAGCATAATCAGATTATACCTGATCAACAAAGAAGAAAGCAGGGTACCTTCAAATTTCTGGTGCATCTGTGCAGTAATTATGACACAATTAATTTCCTTCTTGTGTGTATGTGTATGTTTGTATGTTTTCTACTCAGGATTTTTTCTTCATCTTATTCAGCAATTTATAGGAACCTAATTTCCTGGAAGTTGTTTAGAGTTTATTACATACCAGGATGCTAAGATGCTGAGTTTGGAGCAGCTTCCTGTGTTGTTTCTGATAATGCTGCATTTGAATTGCATTCCTTGTACAAAATCTATTTGAGTTTTTTTCTTTTTTAATAAGAAAAAAGCATTCTATATTCACAGCACAAAAGGAACTGTATACTGAGCAATCTCATTTCTGATACAACTATGGAATTCTGATGTGAAGTCAATCCAAAGAAGGGTGGTTTTTCTAGGGCCTATTTTCTCTTAGCTTATCACTTAAAATTCTTTGAAAGATTTCACAGGGATTAATGGTCAGCACCCGGAGAGGAACTGGGTCTGTTTCAGCACTCTTGAGCTTTATTGACACAGATTTCATTCTTCGGGTGTTCTGGGGTACCAAGCACACATTTTTAACCTTCATCACCATCCTAAAGAGATGAAAGCCCCTTGAAGTCAGTGGGAGATTCATTTTAAAATTAGTTCTGTAGAAAGCAGAGTAATTTGAGAAACTGGGCTGCAGATAATATTTGAATAAGGCAGACGCACACAATACCAACTTTGTTACTTGAACTCTATTTGGTGTGGGTGGCTTTTCATGTGTGTACAGGAGAAATTGGGGGAAGTGTACTTCAATAATTCAGGAAGTCTCTCAGCATTTGTTTATATAGTACTTGTATGCACATAATTTTGCATAAATATCAAAATTGATGCCGATCAAGAACAGACTGAGAGTAAGCTCTCTGTGTGTTTGCCTGTATTTACACCCTCAAAGTATGATTTGTTTGTGTTAGTTTCTGGTATGATTCTTATTGGAAGCAACTGTTATATCAAAAGAGGGTTTTCAAGACTAGATTTTAAATACCTAAAATGAAGCAAAAATAAGGAGCACCATGCATTGGGAAGAAACCAGGACATATTGCTCATCTCAGACTTCCAGTAATAGCCAAATTAGAGGAAGATACTAGGAGTCCACACAAGGTAATTCTCCTTTTGCTACATGGCAGGAAGGGGCAGGGAGGAAAGAAGGAAAAAAAAAAAAAAGCTTCTGAAACTCCCCCAGTAATTGACATGTCATGGAAAATATGAAAAACACATTATTTCAGTCTTGCATTCTACCGTGGATCAGTTGGCTTTCACAAAAGTATGTAACCCTGCCTCTCTATTTCCTTCTTCAGCCAGTTTAGTAATTTCAGGGAAGAATGTCCAAAGGGGAGGGAGCTGCGATCAGCAAGAGAGGCTCTGGGAAAGAACTGTAGAAGAGACATTTACACAGACACATACTAGCAGAACTAACAAAGGTGGCTGTGAGGAGGAAAATGTGTATGTCTTCACCAACCAGATTAGTAAACTGGAGATCATTTTAAAAATCTAACTCAACATCTCTGGTTTCAACTAGCTTACTCCGAAGAGAGGAACAAAATAAAACTCAAGGGCTAGTGTGACTGTGTGTCAGTGTGTTTTCTCAGCTAGGCTTCTTGGAGGATTTGAGTTCAAGGAAGAGTATTAAAGGATAGGAGAGAGTTACTCCGAGAAGAATGACTCATCATAAAGGGCTTTGGAGTTAGTCAATAGTATGTGAATCACCAAGGGAGGAAATAGAGCAGGAAGCAGTTCAGTGTTACTGCCTGGATGTGGCAAGAGATGAGGCTGGAGAGTCAGAAATCTGATTAACTGTCATATATATATTTACAAAAATGTATGGATATATGGCTGTGCATATGAGACTCAAATATGTGTGTATATACAAGTAAGCATATGCTCCCATAGATCTTTATTTTTGTTCTTGATTTCCCTTGCATCCAAGTCTCTCCAAGGACAGGAACTGTGTGATTTACTCAATCTGTGGCATCTTTCATAGCTCCATGCATAATGCTTTGCCCACATTGGTTCTCCACCAAGATGCATTTACTCACACTGTGGTCAAAATGTTTCCAAACACTTTGGATTTCAACTTTGGGGACAGCAATGCTGTTGACATGCAGAAGTACAACAAATTGATAAAGATAAATCAGAGTTCTTGACCACTAAAATCAGGCGCATTTACAATTATTCAAGACGCCTACAATGGGCCAGGGACATGGGTGGGCCCTCGCATCATCACCCTAATTCATTAGTCCATTATTTGGGGAATCACCTAACTTGTTTGTAGTCACAAATGAATACATTTAGGATAATAAGTAGAGAACCTATCCTAAGAAAAAAATCTGTGAAAGCTTGGACAGTGATCCAGGTTTGGAGGGAGCAGAGTGTTTGTGAATACAGCACAAATACATGATGAGTAGAAATAAAGGTGTGTTACCACTTCAGTCAATATAGTCTTCTCTAACAGGGTGCTGTGCACTGGGACGACTGAATTACATACATCAATGTAATCAAAACCTTTAAGAAAAACTATATTACAGTAATATTTCTGTTGTGTCACATCTGCCTTTCCCTGGAGAAGTAAATTCCCCAAACACCTTCATTGATTTACTCTTTAAGTAAAGGCGACAGGATAAATAAGATTGCAATGTTAACAGCTGGCTCAGAGTTCCCCTTAGGGAGAAAACTATCTTTGTTTAGGAAAACACCTTGATAATCGGCTTTAGATGTGTGAGCCCTAAGGGCATGTTCTGAAAGGATCCCAGAAAGAAAAAAAGGTAAATTTCTCTGTCTAAAAATTTAATAGAAATTTAGAAGTGAACAAGAAGTAGGGGAGGGCAGAAAAGCAGACCTTATCTCCCTGAAGGAGAGAGAGAGCGTGAGCGAGCGAGAACACAATGTAACATGGTAGGAAGCTAGAGATGTTGGGGCTCTGTTATTACTGAGAAATTCCTGGTAGGTAGCTGGAAGCCAGAAGGCTAAAGAAAAAGGCTATTTAATATTCAGTGTTAAACAGTTTGGGAATTTGTGCTGCTATGCAACCCTCTTCTTTTTCTCCAGTTCTTAATAAAATCTGCTGAAGCTACAAATGCCTTGTATGGGTAGCATTTTGGAGCAATTAGAAATGGACATTCCACCTTTAGGTTAGCATAAGGCAGAGTCATGAACAAACATAGGATGTGAGACACTCACGAGAATAACAGTTCAGTGGGAAGAGGAATTCAACACCAGAAGTAACCATGAGAAGGTCAGCCATCGAAATCTTGTTGAGAACCTCAGACTCATCATCTGAGAAGAGGGATTGTGACAATTTTAAGTAAATCTTGAAAGACAATATAACCTTAACTGATACTGGGAATATACTAAGTATTTGCTGTTTAGGGCAAGATCAGATAAAAGAAGACTGGGGGATTTCTAGTTAACTTCCTTAGACAAGTAAAGAAAAAGTGAAAAGAGGGAGAAGGATGAAGAGGAGAAAATCCAAGAATATGCAGGAAAGGAAAATATCAGAGAAACTATTTATAACTGAACCCAAGTTCAGTGCAAGCGTAAGGGCTGATGAAATAAAGGTTGGGGAAAATAAACTCCAAATAACATGTACTGGGACCACCTGTAGCTGTCTGTGTTCACAGTCTCCTTCCTGGGACAATTTTTACATAATTTAGAGCAATTCAAAGGTCTTTATAAACTCAGCTTAAGTTAAATAGCCTTTGCTTGTTTGCCAATATAAAGGATACATCTGGCATAAGGATTATAAAAGGTAAAACTCTATTGCTGTGATCCTTGCATGTGGTTAATCATAAAAAAGGAGGTAAATTCTAGATCTTTCCTAAAGCAAAGTAAGGACAAATTAGAAATGTGAGCCAAGTTCTTTTTAATATGTATAGTTGTTGACATTAAGTAGTTCCATCAAATCTTTTTCAGTTGTGGTCACAATCAGATTTTAAATAAATAGGTTGCTAATAAGGGGAAAGTTGAGACAAAGAATTGACATGGAACATGTGTATGTATATACGTCAGGGAATAATTACCATATGTAGCATTATCCATTATGCTCCTCTAGCCATTTATGTAAAAGGCCATTCTATAGGATTGCAGCATCAAATCAGAGAATATAGTTCCTCAGCATTGAGCATGATTGAACTATATTTGGAATATGACACTTAGACAACATTTTAAGACATTAAAAAAAGACTAATGTTATAGGACACAACTTCTTATAATAGCAATTAACATTCATTGAGTGCTTTATGCTGCACTAAGTGCTTATCATGTATTATCATAATACAGAAATCTCATGAAGCAGCTGCTATTCTTCCTTGTATCTTACCATTGAGGAAACTGAGGCTTAGAGTAGTTTAGAAGAGTTTGTTTGCCTACCCAAGATCACATAGCTAATAATTAGCAAGCAGAGTCTTGAGGCCTTTCTATGAATTTCTTGTGAATCATCTGACTTTTACTTACTAAAAATGGGTGTCAGCTTCATGCATCTTTCTGAGGGTTTCTTTCTAGATTATCTTATTCTTGTGTAGCTGGTCCACGATGCATTTGACTTTTCCTCCCACCTTTGACTACCTGTAATTTCTTGAACCTAACAACAGATTAGCCTATTGGATTGTAACTTTTTGGGTAAAGGCTTGTATATTTTATGTTTTCTCCCCTCCTAACTTTTCAGAATTCATAAACATTTATAACATACAAGATACTGTGTTAGTTTCACAGAGGGAACAACTAAAAGAAAACTACAGAAAGTAACTCTGATTGAATTCTACATTTTAGAGAGCTATTTTTCTCTATAGGGGGGTGGTATTCTAAAATTTATGAGACATAAGATGCATTGAAATTTAGGGGGAATAGGCCACCACATAAGAGAAAATACTCTAACCACTTGAGTCTCAGTATGTGGATTTTTCAGGTTAAATCCCAGCCTTGTTAGTCATGAGTTCATGTACAGGAATTCTGACATCCTGAAAGTTCCAGAGTCCCAGAGTTCTACTGTGGTCATCTGTTTGTACTTAGACACATGGCTGTGACCTTGGCCTTGTCTGGGCATCTTAGCACAGTTTAAATCCTGGATCTGTGTGAGAGTATAGAAAAGTCACATTCTTTCAGAAATAGAAGCAGATACATTTCTTTTCTCCACTGGATCATTCTATTGTCAAGCTGGTCAAGCTGAGGAATATGCTTTCAGAATTCTTTTCTCCACATGATAATGGAATTTACTTGGCAAAGAGAGACAGAGACAGAGAGAAAGAGAACCCTGTGGTGGGAAGTAATCAGTTGCCCTTACTCTTGGAAGGTCTTCATGATTGGATTAACTGACAGTTACCAGTAGATGTGTCTGGTGGTTTCTATTTGATCTTGACTTATGTCCCTCTAGATTCAGCTCTTTATCCTGACTGCTAGGCATTCTGATCAACAGTGTCCCCAGGACCACCAGCACATGCTTAACTGAGGACCACCAGAGGTAGTTACACAGAGGCAATAGCTTCTAATAGGCATCTCCACAAGTATCCCTTTCATAGTCTTAATTCTGTGGCTGGACTTGCCTGGGCTTTTCAGATCCTCTTTGTAACCTCCAAACTGTCCCTTTGTACCAGTGCTTTGGGAGAATTAGTTCAAGACTCTTTCAGTGATCCTCTGACTCACTGTTCGAGACCTTTACTTGCCCCAGCTCCTTTAGAAATTATGTAAGATCTAATTTTTATAATAATTAATTCTTCACATATAAAATGGTCCTGCTTCCTTGACCAAACCCTGCCTAATTCAGACTCTTAGAAGTGGGGTGTTTTCATTCAAAAATGGAGTCACCTTGAGGATTTCAGAGTCAAAGAGCAAATCAAGGGTTTATCTCTAAGACCCCTTGTTAAGATGTCTGAAAGATTTAAGGCAATGTCACACATATAAGCGCAGGCAATGTGTAGAAGAACCACCCTGGTAACCCATAGAACTGTGAGAAATAATAAGTCATCACGCTTCTAAGCCACCAAAACTTTGGGGGTGATTTATTGCACAGCTCACAAATTCATGAATTATATTTGATTAATTTCCTTAAAATAATACATTTTAAACCAAAATCTACTCTATACATACATCTAAACATGGGCAGGATGACTCTCCTTTACCTTTTACTCCAGGTAAATCAATAATTTTCATTAAGTTATTACAATTTGCAGCCCAGTTTATGCTATCATTACTCTGTGAAATTCTTCATAATGATGTGCTTCTTGCAGAAAATTCATATTTTCATTGTGATGGAAGCTTTTTAGAGGTAATGTACCCACTGGTTGACTACATCATCGTTAGACATGATAGTTTGAATTCAAACAGCTGCTTGATATTGAAAAAGTTATTTCTCTGAGCTTCAGCTTCTTCATCTCTATAATAACAATATTTGTTTCTCAGGGTGTTATGAAGAATAAATGAGATTATTCTTGGCATATAGTAATGCTTAATGCATGTCAGCTATTACTAGTTCTAAGACAATAATTTGCCCTCAAGAATGGGGTCAAGTGGTATCAGACATCAAGCCTGGTACAGTAGAGCCCACTTCTGGGCTCTTAGATGAAAGTAGGGTTGCATAGTGGCAAATCCCTGCTGGTTCTACAAAGCAATTCAGAGGGTAGACCTATTAATAGAGTATTCTCTCTCCTCCTAAGCACCCAGCAAAAGAGCTATATTTGCTGTTAACAATGGAAAGGCCAGGAAATTATTCGATGGGTTTACAGTGGTCTGAACAAAAGATGTGAAACGTCCAATGATTATTTGTCCTGGATTGATATAGGCTGATGTGAAATACTGGGGAGATATCAGAAACAGATCAAATCAAAATCTTTATTGCCTCTCATCCATTTTTAATTTTTAGTAAATATTTTTGTTTTTAAAAATTTTCCATTTTGCTTTTCTTATGCCTTCACATTTTTAGATTGAGTTTTTTCCTTAGTAATCTAGCTATTTATCTGAAATCTTAATATTTATTCATTTTTGGCTTAGTCATTTAACAAATATGTATTAAATATTTATTATGTTCCCGTCACTATGTTAGATGTAGAAATGCATCAGATTTCTACAAGAAAGATGTGGTTCATCTGGGAATTTTCAATTTATTTAGGAAAATAGAGGAATGAATAGGAAATGACTAAACAGTGTTAAAAGTGTTGCAATAGGGGAACTACATGTTGCTATTAAAGTTCAGAGAAAAGGCATATGACTCCAACATGGGTACCAGGGAAAGTGAAAGCCCACATGAGCACTAAAGGATGAGTAAGAGCCAAGCAAAGAAGAGAAGCTATTGGATGCGGTGACATAACAGAGATAGAAAGAATCAAATTTCGGGCTTGACCAGCTATGTAAATACTGACATCATTTCATGAGATAGGGAATATAGAAACAATAGAGGAGGAATGGGTGTCCAAGATACAGTGACTAATTTACTTTTGCATCTGAGGGCATCCAAGTTTAGATGTCCTGCGTGCCATTGAATGTAGTGTTCTGACTTTCAGGGAGAGATTTGGCCACTAGCAGTGGAAAACATTCACTCAGTTATCCAGATGTTTTCTTCTGATGATCATCTATTTTAAAATTGGCATAGAGAGCCCAAGTATCTGGGGATTCAAATGGACTTTTTCTTTTCTTGCGTGAGTGTGTTAATTCAAAGCTTGTGGACCTCACTTATAAACAGTCTCCACATCAGATCTTCAGCTAATAAGAGTCGATGGTGTACCTTATTGTTCACTTAACCTGTGTCTTTCTCTCAGAACTAGAGCATACGTGGAGATTTTTCAAAGTAGTCCAAAAAGAAAAAAAAAACTTGATTCCTTATTTTTAAATCCTTAAACATGATGAGTTTTAAGTAATGGGTGAATAAATAGTTTGGGCAAGTTGATTCTCAGTTGGCAAAACTTCTTGTTCATTATTGTTAATCATCCAATATTTGAACAAATTTGGATTAACATTATAGACAATGTAGATAAAAGATTATCAGTCCTACCTAAAAGATATGAGGTGTGTTTTTTCTTAATAACTGAAGCTTGCTACAATCAACCTGGCAGTTTATTTTTCATGAGATCATTACGCAAAGGCAAACTGCAGGTGAGGAAAATTGGCTAAGACATTCCTATAGCACAGAAACACTTTTCATTAGTGAGGAAAATAAAGTTTATTCCTTGTGTTCAAAATGAATTATTTCCAAAAATAAATGACAAAGAGTGGCATCTAAGTATAGGTGAAATGAGAAGCTTCTAGGATGATTTAGAGAGAGGAGAAGTCACACATGTTCATGGTTAGAAGTCAGCGTCATAGCAAGTAGCCTTGGACAGTGAAGTTCTATAGCTTTTTCACTGCCTCTGCTATTTTTTAAAACATTTGAAAAAGAAAAAAAATGACATATTTTGGATTAGCAAATAGAGGAATTTAGACATACAGCCTTTGACTTTAATTCCTGGGAGAGTTTTGTTTTACACTCATGCAGTTATCAGTAAGATTGGATCAGATCTATCAGTAAGCCCCCTGGAAAAGTCTGATAATCACATTTGGAAAAGTAAGTGCCCTCTATCAAAGCCTATCTTTATTTGACTTGGCTTGCACAACATGTATGAGAACTTAGAATGGCATTCTCACAAATGATTAGTCACAATTCTCTCCTTGAAATTTCACCTAAAGTAAATTTCCAGAATTCTTTTATATGAAAGCTATTTAAATAATGGGCTGCTTACAACTAAAGAAATATTTATGATCCTAGACTTGAGGGAAAAAAATGGAAAAAAAATGGAGAAGATGAAAGAGGGATCAAGAAAGTGGTGATGTCAGTGAAATGAAATATGAGACATGCTTTCCTTGGCTTACCTTTCTAAAAATATCAAGGATGCTCCAGATAATGGCAAAACTCTTTTATGAGCTGGAGGCCAAGTGATTAAGCACCTTCAAATATTGTATTGAAGTCCTTGTCTAGGAAAATGGAACTCATGATCAAAATAAAATGTATAATTGTGCACACACTAGCAGTGTAATTGTAGGCAAAATACCTAACTTCTCTGAATTAATTTTCTCATCTTAAAAATGAAAATAGTGATGCCTATATCACAGGTTACTGCCAATATTGTTACATCGTTTTGTCTACATTTCTTGAAGCAGGGTAGTGGGCTATGTGCTTGGCACCACTTAAAGCCACCAAATAACCATGGCACATTACTTAATGGTAGGTAATTTGAAACAGGTTTGAAGCATATGTAGTGGGAGTAATATTCAAGGTGAAGCCTGAGAATTCAAAGAGATTAGGCTCACAGTGGTCTTGTCAGGCTACATATAACCCCTTCCCAAAACTTTAAGGATATAAAATAAGTATTCTTTCTTATTAAGGTAATTTTAGGTGGGAAAAATGAGAAGTGCTGTTTTATGCATGCCAAATACACAGTAGACTTTCCATAAACTTTTAAAATATTAATAAAAGCTAAGTTATTCAGACATAAATATTCAGTACATAATAAGTACATGTGAGCACTTACTGTGTGTGGATTATCCCATTGAGCTTTTGTAACAACCCATGAGGTAGGTACAATTAATCATCACTACTCGATAGATAAAGAAATTGAAAAAAAAGGGTAAAATAATGAGTCTAAGTCCAGATAGGTAATGAGTAGGAGAAGCAGAATTCAACCTCAGGCTGTTTGACTCCTAAATTTATGCACTTAGCAAACTGCGTTATACTAAAAAGTAGAATCATGGGTCCACAAACTCCTAGAAATCAGGGATTCATGTAATGGCCTGAACACCTGTAGGAACAAAGGAAGCCTAGGAAAGAACAACACAGCGACTCTTATAACCCAGAAATCATCCTGTGAGAATGACCTTCAAAACCAGGGTAACTGCTAGGACTCCTTTCTGCCTCACTCAAGGCCACTTTGGGGAATATTTTAAAGTCTTATCTACATTTCTGTATGTTATGTGTGGAGTCCTTGGAAGACATATATGATTATCTGAGTCTGAGTTACACATCTGATTCTTGGTTTTCAGGGTACAGAGAGGTTTTTTTTATCCCTTGGGATTCAGTCTTGGGAAGCTGAATCCTACCTTCTATTGAATCGCGTAATTTGCATTATTTCTCTAAAATAGGAGGGAATATTTGATGCTGAGCAGTTAAAAGTGATCAGCAAGTTTTCCACCTAACATGATGAAAATGTTCTTTTTATAGCTAAATAGAGATCATTTGTTTCTCAGAGGAGACAATCTAGGTCTTCAAGTCAATATTATCATATATGTATATTTACATTAGTTCCTTCACATCGCCCCTGAATATTCTGAAACCTCTAGACCTGCCTTTTCCAATATGGTAACCATTAGTCACATGTGGCTAGCTCTTAAGCATTTGAAATGGTCTAGTATGTATTGAGATGAGCTATAAGCATAGAATATACAGTGGATTTTGAATTCATGTATATTGAATGATAATTTAAATATACTTAAGTAAACCATATTATTATAATTTTACCTGTTGCTTTTTACTTTTTTAGTGCAAGTACTTGAAATTTTAAAATTACATAATGAATCATGTTTATATTAGGCAGTGCTAATCCAGACTAAATGAACTAGTTAATATAAGCGCTAACACCAACGTGTCCTACACCTTGTATTTGGAGAGGTAGGTAGGAAAATATGGGAATTACTTAAAATGTATAAGTGTATGTGCTACAGCTACCAATAATCATGGTGAAGTGCCTAGTTTAAACTAACATTCCCACAGAGAATGACTGTGTATATTAGATTAAATGCTTAAAAGAACAAATTGAAAGCATCAGTGAAAAACTAAAGTTTCAGGGACTTAAAAAGCCAAGATCTTGAAAGTAAAATGCATTAAGATGAACTCAATATTCTCCTGGCAATCTTTCCTCAAGGCAATTGCCAACTCCTAAGTTGCAGATGTAGAGAGTGAGACACTGAGGGGAAAAAAAGCAGAAAGCAGTTGCTAAGAAGCTAAGAAGACAAGCAGAATATAGAGATTTTTTTTAATTGTCTCCTGAGGCTGGGGACATTTGAGTCATCATGCTGTACCTTAGATCCCCAGGTCTTATTCATGTGATACCTGGAGGTTTGCACCCTTTGATCAGTGTCTCCACATTTCACCCACACTCTGATCCCAGGCAGCCACCGATCTGTTCTTTGTTTTTGTGTTTGACTTTATTTAGATTCTACGTAAGTGAGATTATATAGAATTTGTCTTTTTCTGTCTGATTTATTTCACTTAGCATAATGCCTTCAAGTTTTACCTGTGTTTTCATAAAAAGTAGGATTTCCTTTTTTCAGTGGCTTAATATTACTCCATTGAATATACATATTCCACATTTTCTCTATTCATTCACCTATCAATGGACCCTTCAGTTGTTTCCATATCTTGGTTATTGTGAATAATGCTGCAATGTATATGCAGATGCAAATATCTCTTTGAGATAGTGATTTCATTTGAAGGCCTTCCTTTTAATATTTTCTTGTAATTCAGGTCTTCTAGTATTGAATTATTTCAGCTTTTGCATGTGTGAAAACTTTTCATTTTGCTTTTAGGTTTGAGAGTTATTTTTTTTTCCTGGGTTAAGAATTCTGGTTTGATAGTTTCTAACTTTCGTTACATCCAGTTGCTCTTCTGTATTCTAGCTTGCATATTTCCAGAGGAAATATTCTCTATTTTTTACATTTTCTTCTTCACATAATGTCTTTTTCCCTCTGGCTTCTTTTAAGATTTTCTCTTTCTTACTGTTATAAGCAATTTGATTATTATATGTTTTGATGTTTTCTTCATATTTCTTTTTCTTCTAGTAACTGTAGCTTTATAGTTTTCACCATCCCTGGGACATTTTCATCTCTTACCTTTTCACAAATTTTTCTTCTTAGACTCCTCTACCCCCCATCCCTGCCACCAGAAAAAAAGGGAAATAATTTATGGGTTTTTTTACAATTTGAATAAAATAAAATTTTAAAACCAAAGTGAAAAATGAAGAGAATATGTCCCTTCCCTCCCCACTTGATTCTCAGACAGCCTCATGTTCCTTCCACCCCATTCCCCTAGCCAGGAGACCCAGGCATCAACAATTTGGTAAAAATTTAAAAGACATAGGTTGTATTTTGCACTTTAAAGCAGTGATTTAATTTCCCTGAACTTTCTGGACTTTTACCTCTAAAAGAGAGAGTTGGGTAAGCTGATGTTTCCCATCTCTAGCCCAAAAGTGAAGTTCGATCTTGAAGTTGATTTATCTAAACTGGAAACAAAAATCATTTTTAAAAATCATCAATTAACACCCTTAGGAGTCCCCTCTGACAGTGGATCCCAATAGTTATAATGTGTTTCTAGCCATTGTTTTAGTCTGGAACCAATGTCTAATAACCCCCAAGGTCTAGGTGGATCCCCTCTCCTAGAGTGCAGTTTCCCAAGTAAGTATTTGCACATTTTTGGGGATAAGGCCAGTTCCACAGAAATACTTCTGATTTTATTTTAAAGGCCTTTCATGAAGGGTGACCTTTCCTACCATAATTTGAGACTTGGGTCTTAGATTTGGGGAAGGGCCAGTTCTCTAAAATGGTGACACAAACAAGCCGCTCTTCAAGTCAAAGTGGTTGTCCATTTTACATGCCAAGCAGAACCTTAGCAGGCTGCCTCCATATTCAGCTTTTGGTAATGTCATAATCATTAATCATATTAACATAAACAAATCTCTGAGGACCATATTCAGAGTGCCACATAGACTTTGTTGATTATTGTAGAAAACATGCCCAATTTGCTTTATCCAGTTACATGCCATGTCATGGTCTTAGCCGTTTAAGAATCCTCCTAGCTCCAGTAGAATTTTACTTTAGAGTCTTCCACATCCCACCTGGTTGGCAATGCTTCCCTTACCAATGGACATCTCAAGGTTATGGTGAAGAGAGTGAGCTGTACTCCCTAACAGAACACAATTGCATGATCATTAAGCATGATAAATCCTTGTATTTCATTTGGTACATTATTCTAGAGAAATTTCTTTAATTTTACCTTCATTTAGGTTGGTCTACCATAGAATCACAGTTTCTATCATTCATAACCACAGCATCAGATTCAGAATGTCTGATAAATTCATCAATTATCGATAAATTTAGCCAGATCCTTGCTTGAGAATCCTAGAAATCCATTCCCATATCCATTCCTGAAATTTTTACCAGTAAAATTTAGTGAACTCTGAAATCTGCCTTCTTTTTCTGGGCTTAAATTTGTAATTTGTCTTCCAGGTTCCTCCAACTAAAATGTAAGCCATGTAAAAACAAGACCTGTGTTCTATTCATTGCTGTGTGAAGGAGGTATTTAATTAATATTTAATGAATGAACTAATAGATGAATATTTTGATTCGTAGATCTGGAAGTAATGAAAGGTGGTAAAGTAAGAGGAGAATTAACTCCTACAGGTACAACTCCCTTAGGGAAGAGACATTGCAATGTATTAGCACTTTGTTGTATTTGTATGCTGAATTCTTTTTGTGTTGAATCCTAGGTGACACCCAGAATATGTATAATATGGATTTTCTTATTACTAGAGATTGCTCAGCCATAATATTTGTTAGTTTTACCCCTTATGGCTTTAATTTTCTATGAGAAGCAGATTAATCAATAATTTTCTTAATAAATATAGCATTATAAGTATCTAAATAAATGCAATATTGGCATTCAGAGCAATAGGTCTAAAAATTAGGATGACGTATTCTCAAGCAAGAGCTTTTCTTTTGAGAGTCTCCTTAGACAAGTTTTCTCATGCACACTCCAAGACATAAGTAGCATGTATTGAGCAACTTCTTTGGATTATATGTTAATATGCTCCTTTTAGCTGTTTCTGCTTGCCCTAGAAGATGTTGCAGTTTTTCCCAAAGCTAAGATCTGCAGAAAGTAAACCTCGACCTCATTTAGTCAACTGCTATATGTTTTAACTTGAAACTTCTGGATGAAAGAAGTTGCAAACTTTCTATTTTTCCTCATAGCTATTTTACTAAATTAAGTTAAAACTGAACCATAAAGAATAATGCTTTCACTGCCCTCTTTTCTGCAAAATAGAAGCATTCTCTGTTGAACTGGGAGAATAACCAACCAACCAGACTTAGGTCTGTCTTACACCATTGCTTGGCAGATTGCCTGGGCTTGTCCTAGCTGTTTAGTGATAAAGAGGAATTAATCTTTAATTTCATTTCATCTGACACTAGAAAAGCAAACCACTCTGGTTCCCTATACCACCATTCATTTCTTACATCAAATAAATATGAAAACTTCTGTTAAAAATTAAGCAGTGTTTCCCCCTGAAGCCTCTTTCTGGAAACTCCCCTATTTAGAAGATGGTAGATAGTATCTTCAAGAGCATCATCTTCCATGAAATTCCTTTTCCAATCTGGACAGTCTTCCCTGTGATTTCTCCTTGCCTAAATTGCTTTTAATTACATTCCTGTTTGCTTTTTGTCTCATCTTCTGAATTAAATTTAGCATTACTAAGATGTGTTCCAGCAAGCTATGTAGCTTTGTTACTTTTCCAATCTGAATTTTTTTTTTTAACAGAGAAAAATTTTAATGGCCCATATTTCTTCCTACCTTCATCTCCACCAATGAGTATTTCAAACCTGGCTTCAATATATAAAGCAGAATAGTGTGTGAACATTCAGAAAAGTTTCCCACATTAGCTAAAAGTTAAAATATTTAAAGCTGGTATTAAAATAAATACTTCTCAAAATTGGCACTACCAGAGAAACAGAAAAAAATGATTTTTAACACATAAAACAAGCAGCAGTTAATTTAGAATATTCAGCGCTAATTAGCTCGAGCTTTTTTGGGGGGGGGTGGGAAAAGGGGTCTATTAGTTTTCTATTGATGTGTGATAAGTACTGCAAATTTAGCAGTGTAAAACAACACCTCACACCTCTGCAGGTCAGCAGTATGACATGGCATAGCTAGTTCTATTTTCGGGGTATCACAAAACTAAACTCATGATGCTGCAGGGATGATTTTTTGTGTAGAGGACTTGCAGGATAACCTGCTTCAAGTTCATTCTTGTTGTTGGCAGAATTCAGTTTCTTTCAATTCTAAGACTGAGGTCCATGTTTCCCTGCTGGCTGTCATCCAAGGGCTGCTTTTCAGCTCATAGATGTCTCCTGCATTCATTCTTTGGTATGTGGTCCCCTCTGTCTTCAAATCAGCAGCTGCATGTTGAATTCTTGTTCTGTAAATCTCTGATTTCCTCTATCTCTATCCTTGAGACCCAAATTTAAAAGACTGATGTGATCAGATAAAGTCTACCTGGATAATCTCACTGTCTTATGATCAACTGATTTGGGAACTTAATTACATATGCAGAATCCCATTTGACATATAATGTGACTATGGGAATGATATCTGCTAGTCTCAGGTTCCATCCACACTCAAGGAGAGATTATACAAGATGGAGTGTCATTGGAAGTCATCTTAGAATTCTGCCTATCACAAGGGGCAATGCATGAATTTGACAAAGCCTACTGAAAATTTCCCCTTTTAACTAGATTTTTTTAGGCAATGCCAAATTGATTAATTAATAAAAAGCATCATTGGGAAATATAGAAATTTGCATGGATATTGAATACTAATGTGAAATTTTAGTTTTATTTTTTAATGTAATAAGAGTAAAAACCAAATTCATAAAACTATTCATAGATGTGTTGCCAAAATGGATCTCAAGAATCAACTTCTTTTTATTTTATTATCCATTTACTTATTTATTTTAATTTTTGTATCATATGATTTCATTTATATAAAATATCCTGAATAAGCAAATTCATAGAAACAGAAAGCAGGTTGTTGGAATGACAGAGGCTGGGAGGAAGGCATATGGGAGTGACTGCTAATGGGTACAGAATCTCTTTTTTTCTTTAATTGAAATATAGTTGATCTACAATATTATATTGGTTTTAGATGTTTCACAAAATGATTTGACATTTGCATACATTAGAAAATGATTCCACAATAAGTCTACTAACCATCTGTCCACATACAAAGTTATTACAGTATTGACTGTATTCTTTATGCTGTATGTTACATCCCCATGACTTATTTAATACATAACTGGAGGATTGTACCTCTTAATCCCCTTAACCTATATCACTCATCCTCCCAATCCCCTTCCTTCTGGCAACAACCTATTTATTTTATGTATATAGGAGTCTGTTTTCATTTTCTTTTATTTGTTTGTTAAGTTTTTTAGATTTCACGTGTGAGATCATGTGGTATTTGTCTTTCTCTGACTTTGGTTTTCCTTCTGTTTTTTAATGTCAGTGATATTCCATTGTATATATACATAAATGTGTGTGTATATACATATATATAGAGAGAGAGATAGAGAGAGAGGGAGAGAGAGAGAGGAAGCACAACATATTCTTTATCCATTCATCTATTGATGGACACTTAAGTTACTTTCACATCTTGGCTACTGTAAATAAAGCTGCGAAGAACACTGAAGTGCATGTATCTTTCTGAATTAGTGTTTTTGTTTTCTTTGAGTAAACATGCAGAAGAGAAATTACTGAATTATATGGTAGCTGTATTTTATAATTTTGAGAATCCACCATACTGTTTTTTATAGTGGCTACACCAATTTACAATCCAACCAACAGTGCATTTGTTATTTGTTGTCTTTTTGATGACAGTCATTCTGACAGATGTGAGTTGGTATCTCATTGTGGTTTGATTTATATTCCCCTAATTATTAGTGATGCTGAGAATCTTTTCATGTGTCTGTTAGCCATCTGTATATCTTCTTTGGAAGAATGACTATTCAGTTCTTCTGCCCATTTTTTAATTGAGTTGTTTTTGATGTTGAGTTACATATGTTCTTTGTATATTTTGCATATTAACTCCTTATCAGATATATCATTTGCAAAGATGTTCTCCCATTCAGTAGCCTGCCTTTTCATTTTGTTGATAACTTTCTTCACTGTTCAAAAACCTTTTAGTTTGATTTTCACATTTGTTTATTTTTACTTTTGTTTCCTTTGTTTGAGGCAATATATTCCAAAAAAATGTTGCTAAGATTGATGGCAAAGAGTTTATTGCCTATGTTTTCTTCTTGGAGTTTTGTGGTTTCAGGTCTTACATTTAAATTTTTGATCAGTTGGGCTTATTTTGGTAGATGGTATGATAAAGTAGTCCAGTCTGATTCTTTTGCAAGTAGCTGTCCAGTTTTTCCAACACCATTTATTGAAGAAGCTGTCTTTTCCCCATTGTGTATTCTTGCCTCCTTTGTTGTAGATTAACTGAACATATAAATGTGGGTTCATTTGTGGGCTCTCTATTTTGTTTCATTGATCTATGTGTCTATTTTGTGCCAGCACCATACTGTTTTAATTATTGTGGCCTTGTAGTATAGTTTGAAATCAGGGAGTGTGATACCTCCAGCTTCGTCCTTTCTCAAGATTGTTTTAGCTATTTCAGTTCTTTTATATTTCCATACAAATATTAGAATGATTTGTTCTAGTTCTGTGAAAAATACCATTAGCATTTTAATAGGGATTGCATTGAATCTTGTAGATTGCTTTGGGTATGTGGTAATTTTAGCAATATTAATTCTTCCACAGTATATCTTTCCATTTGTTTGTGTCATTTTCAATTCCTTTTGTCAATGTCCCATAGTTTTCCAAATACACATCTTTTACCTCTTTTATTCCTAGGTATTTTATTCTTTTTGATTCAGTTACAAGTGGAATTGTTTTCTTAATTTCTCTTTCTGATGGTTCATTGTTAATATAAAAATGGAACAGATTTACATATATTAATTTTGTATTCTGCAGCTTTACTGAATTTATTGATGAGTTTTAATAGGTTTTAGTGGCATCTTTAAGATTTTCTACATATAGTATCATGTAACCTACAAACAGTGACAGTTTTACTCCTTCCTTTCCAGTTTGAATTCTTTTTGTTTCTTTTTCTTGTCTGATTAATGTGGCTAGGACTTCCAAATACTGTGTTGAATAAAAGTGGTCAGAGATGGCATCTTTTTCTTATTCTTGAACTTAGAAAAAATGTTTTCATCTTTTCACTGTTGAATATAACATTTAGTTGTAAGTTTGTCATACATGGCCTTTATTATGTTGAATATTGCCTCTCTACCCATTTTGTTGAGAGTTTTTATCATAAATGAACCTTAAATTTTGTCAAAAACTTGTTCTACATCTATTGAGATGATCATATGGTGCTTATCTTCAGTTTGTTAATGTAGTGTATCACATTGACTGATTTGTAGATTTCGAAACATGCTTGCATCCCTGGGATACATCCCACTCGATCATGATGTAAGATCCTTTTAATGTATTGTCGAATTCAGATTAGTAATATTTTGTTGAGGATTTTGCTTCTGGTGTTGGCCTGCTAGAAGAATCAACTTCTTTTACTTTTTTAAAATGAAATGTTTTCAATATATTTAAATCATAGTAGCTTTAGCAGTCTCATATAAAAATAAAGACCTTGATAGCTGAAGAGCTAATGCATGCAACAAAATTTTCAGCACCTTGTCATTTGCTGCCATTTCTGCCACCACCTCTGCACTCCAGAGAATTAGCTATTTGAAGAAGGGTCAGAGGGCCTCAGATGGTGTTGGAGCTCACATATGAAAGGACACCATCTTGACTCAATGCTAAATGTGCTGGAAAAGAGTAAATAGCCAGAAGTAGCTGGCAGTTCAAAATAATAAATTTGAAAAAGAAAGCAATAGGTGATAAGTGCAATTACGTTAATAAAGATGCAAAAACACATTACTCTAGCACTCTAAGATTTATTGGAAGGGATCAGAAAACAATTTTAGACAAATTAGAAATAATTCCATGTAAATTTCTAATTTTAGTTCATAAAAATTATTCTACCAACTACCTTTTTTATTTTTTCATTTTTGACAATTTAGTGAGAAGATTTTCCAATCCTTCTAAATCACACATTTTCTATGCGAATATTTGAACTCTCTCTCCTATCTCCAAATTCATTACAATTGCTATGTCATGAGAATCTGATATCAAGCTGAAACTCCTATTTGACTAAAATAGCATTAACATCACAACAGGCAAGTGCTACTACAGAAATAAAACTAAAATAATATTCATTATATATCTTTTACACTTATTACGATGTGCCTGTAAAGAGTTGCTAATACAAGGATTTGTATCTTACAAATTGTTATGCATTTACAAAATAACAAAACATGTTTATAAGTATTCTTCTGAATTTAAAAACATTTTCTCCTTTACATCAGAAATTGGATTCTTTCCTCCTTGGACTCTAAGGAAACTGCTCAGTAGCATGGGGTTGGTACATAGTTCTTGGTCCAGATACTATAATAATAGCCACTGCTGACTGACTGTTACTATGTGCCACAAACTGTGCTCAAAGCTTTCCTCCTCAAAACCATAAAATTATTATCATTCTGATGTAACAGATGAAAAACTGAAATCAGAAACATCTGGCAATTTGCCCAAAGTAGTAAGTGGAAGAGTGGAAATTATCTGAATTCACAACTCTTTAAATCCTTAACAATAACCAATTAGATAAAAACATGAAGGGCTAAAATAGAAGAAAAAATAAAATCAACTTATCAATCTCAATAATGCAGTCAGCACTCTTTTTTTTTTTAGTGGCAGCATTTTAGGCTTCTCAATCCTCACTCCATGTGTACCACATTTTTTTCTTTTTCAAAGTATTTTGGGTTTGTTTTATAGTTACCGGCTTACAGTATATTTCAGATCTTTGAACAAAAAACTCTTTCTGGAATAACCAACACTTTTTTAAATTAATTCACTTTATTTTAAATTTTTAAACACATTTGCTTTTTTAAAAACTGAAATATAATTGATGTACAATATTATGCTAATAAAAGGCATACAACATAGTGATTTAACATTTAAATATATTACAGAATGATCACCACGATGTCTAGATCATCTGTCACCATACATAGTACAATATTATTGACTTACTTTTAAGCTGTGTGTTACATATGCATGACTTACTTATTTTATAACTGAAAGTTTGTACCTCTTAATCCCCTTCATCTATTTTTAAAAGTTTTATACAATTTTAAAGGTTATACTCCATTTACAGGCCTTATTATAAAATAATGACTGTATTCCCTGTGTTGTCCAATAAATCTTGCAGCCTATCTTGCACCCAATAGTTTGTGCCTCCCACTCCCCCACTCTTACAGAGTAATCAACATTTGACAGTTGTTCCTTGAAATAAGATTAGAACACTGTACAAGCAAGGGGCACAGCAATTAATCTCTATGGCAGTTGGATATTATGCAAAGAGAATGGTGAACCTGAAGGAGGATTTGAGACAAGGTGATAATGATCTGAGTAAGATGTGAAGAGTCCTAGAAGAGAACCAGATTGCACTTGGTGTCTCTTTAGGGAAAGGAGAGATTAATGAAGATGCAAATAATGAGGATACTTCTTATCAGTAAAATGTTTATAAAAATAATGTCATGGTGGAAAGGCTGCAAAGGAGGGTTATCAAACCCAGGAAGGTCATTGAAGGAAAACTTAGGATTTGGAAATTTTGAATAGTTTAAACCTAGGGCAATTGTTTAAAACAACTTTCATTATACTAAAAGGAGTCAATACATTTGACAAATCAATGTTGAATAACAATTTTTAAATGAGTGGTATATGTTCCCCATTTCTGTAGTGAGTTAGTACTTTGACCATGGCTATGTGGTTAACACCAAAAAGCTGAATATTACAACCGTTAAGAACCGGTGTTTGACTTCATGAGTCATTATTAGTATAAACCATCTATTCTGTTGTAAAGGAAATGCATGATTTCCTTCTAGTAAGAATACTTGTATCTTTCATGAAAATCTTATGTATGGATTTTCATATGTATATTTGGCTTTCAAATTCTTATATTTTAAACGCAGTTTTGCTAATTAGCTTGCTTATGTACAATCGATTAAGGAAAACAAATGGGAAACTTAAGAAATAGAAAATAATCATAGATGATAAAATTCATTTGCATATTTATAATTACCTTGTAGCTTATGTCATTTAGAAATTTAGAATTCCAAGTTTACTGGCCTAAAGCATCAGAGTTTGGCCTTCTGCTTCAATCTGGGCTGATGATGATCATGACTATTATTTTATCATTTTATTCCAAGGAAGATTTAGGTAACTCCCTAGGTTTCCTAAATAACAAATTGTTATATTTTATGGTGGTGATATTTACAGGACTTTGCTTCTCTGCCTTTCTGTGGACATTAGCCTGCAGTCATACAGAATAGAATAGATTTAACAAGGAGGTATGGAGCTTAAGTAATCTTCCTTTCTACATTGATTTTTGTTTTCAAATAAAATAAAATATTATTAAATTTAGTTTATTGTTTTAAGTAGAAACCCACTTGTAGAATAAAGTATAGCTTTTATTTTACTCAACAGTATACGTAGAAGTTCACAGTAACAACTCTTTCCAGAGGAGAGAAATCTGTACTTCTACCCCTATTCCTGCGTAAAACAGCAAACTCTCTTGTAAGATGTGATTAATCAAACAGCTGTGCATAAATTTATAGTATAATGATAATTTTCCATGCAAAATTAGGACTTTTATTAATAAATATACCTTTTCAAGTTAAATTGTGGTACAAAACTGAAATATGTGATGTCTGGATGTGTAACTGTTTTTCATCATATCCTGTGTGTTAGAATTTGGAAGAAGGCATAGATCTCTGTGTAATAGTAGAGTCTTTTGTTTGTAACTGTATCTAATGTTAGATGCAGAAGTGTTAGCAAAATACTTTTAATTGCCACTTGCCCTGCCTTTATTCACTTAATTTCAATAAATAACAGAAATATTAACTAGAAAGTTAAGAAAATAGCATATGGGTATTCTTTCAAAAAATACTGTATTTAATTCATAAGATTGGATAAAACTTTTAAGACTTGTAAAACTTAATCTTGGTAATGATGTAGGGAAATTAATGGTGACACATCACATTGTTGGTGGAAATATTTTTTTCATTAACAACATTTAAAACATTAAAAGGATGTATAGGTTTTATTACAACAATTTTGTCCTATTGAACTATTTGCACTTGTGATATATATAAGGAAGATCATTATAACACTGTAAAATGCTGTTAATTAAAAATTTATCAAAAGAGCAAATAATTAAAAAGTTGTCCTGTATCTGTATGAGTATTCCCTTGCAGTCGTGAAGAAAGACTTAAATATTTTCCAGTCATAATAAGGGAAAAGGTATGCTTATTGGTACTGACATGAAAATTTTTTCAAGTACATGTTGAGTGAATCAAAGGAAATCACAGAAAAGAATGTATAGCCTGATTTTATTTACTTACAATATTGCAACTGCATTTATTTGCAAATGTAGATAATAAAAACAGCAAGAATCACTAAGCAGGAAACAGTGGTCATCTCTGATGTGGGATTTGGAAAGGAAAGTAAAAAAAATGAAGAATTTTACTTTTCAATTTTTATGCTCTTATGCTGTTTGATTTTTTTACAACCAGAAGGTATGCCTTTTATAATATAAAATATATACACTAATTATGTATATAGTTTCTACATGTAGTTTCTAATTGTAAATGGTAAAGTTTATAGATTTAATGGGGCCATGTGATTGATTTCATCTGGCTTTGTTATTAAGTACCAATGTTTCAACATTAGTAATATCCCTGAGATGTTTTACTCTCCCTCTTCAGCCACAATTTATATGAAAAATAAATTGTCAGGCCAATTGTGTGATTTTTCTTTTTTCAAGTGAAGTGGTTGCTGTTGATTGATAGTCCTCAAAAATTAGAAGATTCAAATAAGCCATATGTATAGTCTGTCTGTTTTCAGGTTGCTATAGGTGTTTTAAATTTTACAATTATAAGTACAAATAATATTTTGAATATTATGTAAGCTACAACTGTTTGGATAGAATTTTAAGAACATTGTGAATTTATCTTTTAATGTAAGATTGAGCAATTATTTGGTGAAATAATCAAACCACCTGGGATCAGGCTTTAGTTTTATCTTATAAAATATTTGCATTAAGTTCTTTTTAACATGTTTCATGGTATAGTCACTGACATTTACCCAGAAGAAAGCACAGTTCCAGGCACATTGTAGACTCTGTATAAATGTTTATTGATTTATTCATTTTTATTGACCATCAATAGGAAATTGCCTTTTTGACATCCTTTGTATTGATGAAAACCTACTTCATTAGAGAAAAAAAAAGCATTAGGTTCAAAATAATAAACATAGTAACCTTTGCTCGTGTTAAGACACAAGATTATGGAAATAATGTCTTAAATTTATTCTGTCCTCACCTAATATCTCAGAACTACTACTCAGAACTCAAAAACCAGTAAATTAATACTACATCAAGACTTTATACCATCAATGTATCATGTCTCATTTCTGCTTACAATTAGTAAATTTTCATTGACTTTCTACTGTCATCCATAAAGGTCAAAATCCTTGGCATATCAGTCAGAGTGGATTTATGGTGTGGACCTGCCAAACCCTTGAACTCACTTCACAGCCACTTCATGTTAGCTACCTTCTACCCTGGTTTGGTGCATTGCTGTGTTATTGCCCTAGAAAATAGGGTCCCAGAAAAAAAAAAATAATTGAACCTACACCCATCCCATTCCACATCCCCCAAATGATAGAAGATTAATTTAGATAAATATATCCAGAATTTTGCCATCAGAAAGTTTAGAAAGAAGCTGTTTTAATTCAGCAGCATGCATGTGTATTTTGTGTCATTAAAAAAATAATATTTTATTCTTAATTTCCTTCTAAAAAATCTTCATTTAGGCTGTCCCAACAATTTCACTTGTGTTTTTCTCTCTTCTTGAAAATGATTTTCTTTATCTGTCTCATCATATCTCAACCTATCCAGACTATTCTTCATTTTACCCTTTGCCTGGCTGACTCTATTTCATTCACCAAGACATAGCTGCTGGCATCACCTCTACCAGGGAGACTTTCCTGATATCAGCCCTTGGGTTATGTGTCCTTTCTTTATGCTCCCGTGTCTACATCATAAAGTTACATCTTTTATTACATGTACTCATTTTATTATAACCGTTTATTTATGTACCTCTCTCCTCACTAAGCATGGGCTGGTTTATTAAATAAATGAATGAATGAGTGAGTGAATAAGTGAGTAGAATATTTATTTCAACTGTTTTGCACATTACAAATTCTTAAAATGAACCATTTCTTAAATCTTTACATGTGTATACTATACACTCTTCATGCAATAAAGTGCTAGTTGGTGAACTAAAGAACCAAATAAAGTAGGTTATTTTCACCCATATAGTAGAAGGCTATTAATTTATCTTTTTGGCCATTGTTAAGGCCAAAAATGCCAAAAGGAAAAATGGCATTGAACGATGATCACCACTAAGCAGTCTTTATTTAATTGGCATTTAAGGCATTTTCCAAGGATGCTTGGTCAAAGAGATGTATAGTAGCCTTATGCTGAGCACTATTTAATTAGTTCAGTCCTCATCTGTCACATTAGCACTCTCCTGTCTCATTTCTAGTGCCCCTAAAGCAATGTAGTTGATGGATTATGGAAAATAAATCTAGTGTGGAAATACTGATAATTTGCTCAAGGTCAAAAAAAAAAAAAAAACAAACCAAAAAACCAGGCAAGAGTAATTTGCAACTACTAAACTGCTGGATGTAGTACTTTGGCTTGCTGCTCTCTGTAAAAGCTGGGAGGGGGAGTTGACAAGAGTCAAGACTCTTTTCAGAAATATGCAAATCAAAAATTTACCACCTTTCTAAATCCTTTTAA
The DNA here is from genome assembly GCF_036321535.1 of Camelus dromedarius. Lineage (NCBI taxonomy): Eukaryota > Metazoa > Chordata > Mammalia > Artiodactyla > Camelidae > Camelus > Camelus dromedarius. The sequence goes on from NC_087446.1 coordinate 28,429,227, forward strand.
TCCATCAGTTAATCTCAACAATGACCTAGTTTTCAGAACATCGAATATGCTTGGCTACCTAATCACATTATCTCACTTCTTTTCTGCAAACTTTGAAGTGGGAAAGATATAATGTATAAATGAAAACATTGATAAAGCACAGCTGCCTGTCATATTTCCAATCTTCTCAGAAAAACAAATGATTTGTAGCATGATGAGATCAAATCTTCCTCCATGGCATGCTAATGGCTGTATTTTAAAACTCAGTTAGCAGAACTCATGCAATAGCCCAGACTGATGACATTAACGTCAGATCTTTGAACAAATCTGGTTAACGTGAAAGCAGAAAGATGATCTCATTTTGGAAACAACAATAAAAATGATGCTGTTCAATGAGAAATTTAAACCATGAGGGTTTAGTGTTATATCTTTGAGCTTGGCTTTTATTAGCCAACTTTTCACTATAAAATACATTAAACATTTTTTATGCAGAATACAGCTGAGAACTGCTACAAATTGGGTGCTTTGCTGAGAAAAGATCATCACGTGGTTAGCTTGTTTCTGTCTTTACATCCGAAAGTGCTTATTGAATGCCTACTATGTTCATAGTATAATGCAAGGGTTATAAAAAGACTACAAAGACAAGGAAGAACATAGCTGGCTTGCCAGGATTGGTAAGTGGAGAATACAAAACATAGAAACATATCTTGTTTAACATACATGTGTGTTGAATATAAACATATGCATATTATTTAATAAATAATCTGATGATGAACATCTTAGTTCAGGTTCCCTAGAGTCAGGAGCTTAATATATGGATTTTTATTCAAGTAATTTATTGAGGACTTCTTTCAGAAGAAAGGTGATAGAAGCAGGATAGAGCAGGGGGAAAAGAAAGCAAGGGTACAGTCTCAGATGCAGACTAGTTTCAGTCTGATCACAAGGGCAAGCTTTGGGAAAAGATTGCACTACAGAATTATTCCCCCTTTGAGGGAAAGGGGCCAATTTTTTGTATTCCTTGACAGTTAGTTATAGGCCAAGCTCTGACTCCAAGGATGTAGGCATGGGCAGCCATGCCTCCTGGGCAGGGTATCTTCATTCGTCTGAAGGCAAATCTCTAGCAAAGGGGATGGCTGTGAGCTGTCATCAGTCAACCCAACTGTAGGGAACAGTGCACTGGCTTTTAAGGGAGGGTTAGGATGGGGCACCAACAGCATCAATTCTAGTTCACCATTTCTACCACTCAGATTCACCGCTTTTTACAGTAAGTTAGATCCTCATCCCTGAGAATCCTAACCTCCTGTTTACTGTACCTCAAAACACCATGGTTGATGTCCTTGTACATTTTGAATTATTTCTGGGCCAGGGAATACCATGAGCCCACCAGGGGATCACCTAAGTGCTGCAGATACTTATCTTTGCCCTCTTTATGAAGAACACTTCCATTTCTCCGTAATGATCATGGTCAACTACCCATGCTAATATGACAACTCCTTTCTTTACTTCCTGGTCTGCTGGCACAAAGATCCCAAAGTAATAGTAATAGTCAAAAATAATAAATAATAATAATAATAGTAATAACAATAGTAATAGTCAAAAATGTTTATTTACTGTGACTCTTTCTGTGGAACCCTATTTTCTCTGGGAGCCAGATATTCTAGACTTACAGAGCTTAAAGTAACAGAAGAAGAGAAAGTGAGTGATGGCACTCCCTTACCCCAAGCCCAGTATATTTTACCTATTGATGACATAGAAAAATAGTGTTGGGTAAGACGTATACTGCTGTATCAAGGTTAGAGCCCCATCTTTGCACTACATCATCTCCAAAATGAAGCTTCAGCAGCTTCAGCAGCTCCTTTAGGGACTCATTTCATCACTCCATCAGGCCAGCAGCTTCTGCTTCTGGGTAGTACATTGTGTGGTAGGATGAATGAATCCTATGTTTATATGCCCACACTTCTTTGGCTGTAAGCTGCCTACCTTGATTTGAAACAATGTTATAAAGAATCCGATGTCAATGGATAAGAAACTCTGAGCCCTTGGATAGCTGCGCTGTCTGATATGTTGTAGGCAAGCAAGGCAAAGCCATATATAGATTATGTGCCAATCCCATGGTGGCAGCTACTCCTTCACCATTATATGCTGTGTACCAGAAACACGCTTTAAATATAACATACAGACAAGCTGAAATTAAAATGATGCAACAATAAGCAAAAGAAAGCTAGTGCAGCTAAATTAATATTAGACAAAAAATATGACAAGAAATATTATCTGAGGTAAAAAAGGATATTTCCTAATGATAAAAGGGTAAATTAGACAAGAAGTTACAAAAACCCTAAATGTGTATGTACCTAATAAAAGAGTTTCAAATACATGGAGCAAAAATTGACAGAAGTAACAGAATAGAAAAATCCATAGCCATAGCTGGAGATTTTAATAATGCTTTATAAGTAATTTTTAGAAAAGATGAACCAAAATATCAGCAAAAATATTTTAAAAATTTAAAACCTGACCTAATAGATATTTTTAGAACACAACACTTAACTGAAGAATACATTCTTGTAAATAATAAATGTGGAAGAGAACCCTAAAATGGGGAAAGTCTTAAGAGACTAACCATGTGGATCTTTTACATGAAGATAAAGTACTTGTATTTAATCCAAAGACAATGAGAAGACATTGAAGAATTTTAGCAGGGATGTGAATGGCATAAATGAATTATATATTGCCTATTTACTCACATCCACCCCAAATATACTCAGGCAAATGTTAGGCAAAACATTTAAATAGGTTTGGGCCATGAAGAAGAGGTTTCGAAAAACAAAACAAAACAAAAAGTAGGTTATCAACACCAAATCATTTTTAACATGTAAAAACAAAATTTACAGAATGAAGGAGATTTTTTTATAATGCTTAGGTATCCATTAGGCCCAACAATAAATGAGCAATAAGGAAAGAGATTCTAGCTTAGTGCCATTCCCAAAACACACATACATAGGCATGCTTGTGTGTGCATGGGTTTACACACACACACACACACACACACACACACACACAGAGCTGAGTCAGCAGAAAGAACTTGTCCTGCCTCAGTATCTTCAAAGATATTCTTGTATGATAGATGAAGTTTCCTATTTTTTTTTTATCTTCCTTGACCACAAACTCCACAGTTCAGTGTCTTTATGATTTTGCGAGATTTTAGTCATTTTTAGAGTAAAGGAATGTAGAGATAGTGTGTTTCAGGCATTGAATGTGTTTTGAGATTCCTCTTTTTAAGAACTCAGTATTTCTAGGCCACCAGTCAGCTAGATAACCTTGCAGGCCACTACTTAATGAAGAGGCACATGTTTGGACCAAGTATAGTTAGAAAATAAGGGCTGAACACACAAAGTCAGCAATGACAAGTTCAAGTCAGTTTTCTTATCCTTTTGGTCTCATAAATTTAAGGGCAGTCTTAGATCGCAAAAGACATTAACTTCTTCCTTGTATTTTTTTTTTTTTTTTTGTCTCTGTTTTGGGCCCAGAGTTTCATGGGACTACCCAGAAGGATCCATTTCTTGTCTGGCTTACCCCATGCCTGCAGTAATCTTTTAACCTTTAGATTCCCAGGCCAAAGAAAATGACAAAGCAAAATCTAACCTGACTTGAAATGTAAATGTTGACCCAGTTTCCTCTTTCATGTTGCTCCCTCAGTACTGATTTGTGTGAAATAAGAACAGATGGTAATGCGTTACTTGTGGGGAAAAAAACTTTACTTCTAAAATGCTCCCCTTCACTCAATAACATACTGCCATCAATAAATGTTTCATTTGCTTCATTTAATTACTCTTGCCCAGATTTCCTTTGACTGTGCAAGTCTAATAAAAATTCAAATAGATAATATTGTTCTGGAAGGAAAGTGGAAATATAATAATATAAACAGTTTTGATAGAGAAATATTAGAGACTAAAAGCTTTGTGTCTCAGACTTAGGAGAAGTTGAAGAGATGGTCTCAGGGGCAAGTTTCAAAATAAGCTGTGGAATTAATAACATGCAACTCTGTATGTGCAGCAGCCAACACAAACCGAGGAATGAAGCGCACAGAGAGCTTCAGTAGACCGAAGGTGTGCAAATGTTGGCTGACCAACACAGACCTCAGAGTGGGTATAAGCGTCTAAAACAGTTTATTGAAAAACAAGCCTAACATTTCAAATTCTCAAATAGAACTGGAAAAAATGTTGAACTAAAAAATGTGAGAGCTTTTTTGGAATAAGAGAAAAGTTCCTACGGGGATGGACTAAAGGGAATAGTCAGCTGCTTTTATGTAAAATCTCCCTTGTGTGTATACTTTTCCCTCCAGAGAAAGGGCATGGAGAAATGTTTTAAAATCTCCAGTTCCCCAGTGGTCACACCAGAGTAGGAAATTGGTGTGACCCTTCCCTTCCCTTTCCTTCTCTTCCCTTCCCTTCCCTTTGTCCTTCCTTCCTTCCTTTTTTCCTTCCTTCCTTCCTTTCTCCCTTTCTCCCTCTATCCATCCCTCCCTCCTTCCCTCTACACCTTTGAGGCTTAATAACAACTTCCTTGACTAGAGGCATCACATTGAAAAACAGTGTTTCTCCCTGTTCTATTGGACACAGTGGACATAGTTCTAGATGACTCATACTTTGGGGTCAGACTGGATCGTGGTGAAAACATGGTTCAAATGAAAGGAGTTTATGGAAAAGACTACTCTTAGAGTTCCCAAGGTTGAATTTCCTGACCGGGGTCCCAAGATTTAATTTCTAAAACTGGTGTCTGGCTATATAATAAGCTGAAAGTGTGGCAGGACAGTTGCACCAATCAGATCATTGTCAACCCAATACCTTCCTGGCATCAGTTTAAATAATTTCTCTCACATGGTCTGCTGATCTGATTTAGGCTGCTAGGGAAGCTCTGGGCGAATGATGACAAAAGACACCGGTGGCATAAAGGACAGGGCATTATTTAGGGTATCAGAAGACCTAGGCTTGATTCCTCTCCCTCCACGAGACACTAAAACTTAGAAAAGTCACTTAAACTTCTCTGGGCCTCAATTCATTTATTTATAAAAATAGTGATAGCAATAGCTCCTCTGGGAAATAATGGTCTGAGTATTAAATGAGGTAAAATATGTGAAAGTGCCACAAAAGCCCCAACTTTGCCTGTGTTAAGTATTGTGACTATTTGTCAAATAGGGCTAAAATAAAGATGTTGATTTTATTCTAACGTTCATAAGACAGACTTTAGAGTCTTACTACCTGGTCTTTTGTGTGTGTGTGTGTGTGTGTATCTTTTTTTTAGTTGAAGTATAGTCAGTATACAAATTTATGGCTACTGGGGAAGGGGGAAGAGGATGGAAAAGGATAAATTGGGAATTCAAGATTTGCAGATACTAATACATATAAAATAGGTAAACAACAAGTTTATACTGTATAGCACAGGGAACTATATTCAATATCTTGTACTGACTTATGGTGAAAAAGAATATGAAAACTACCTGGTATTTTTGAATTCTCACTTTACCACTTACTAACTATAATCTTTGACACATTACTTAGCCTTCCTACTCTTAGTTTTCTCATCCATAAATGGGGGATTTTTAAGAAATTAATGAGATAATACATAAAAAGTTTTTGGAATAGTGCTTAGCACATATTTCACTTACAGAAACCTATATAAAAATGATTCCTACAAATATAAAGACAAAAAATATTCATGTTTAGATTCCCATTTTAACTATTCACAACTGTTCATAAGTTTAAATTCCTTTGCTGTGAAGTAGATATTTGCTAACAAATTCTTTTGCAGAATACTCAGAGGATTTCAAAATTTTTATCCTTGAGAACTTAAATTATGCTGGGATAATGCAAGCTCTGATTGTGTCCGTCCAGTTCAGCTGATCTGGAAGTGAATGTTACATAACTGTGTGTTGTGTCTGTGTTCTCCATTCTCCAAACTTCATAGCTAACAAATTCTCTCTTATAGTTTTCATCTTTTATTTCTAGACTCAAAACTTTTTTGCCTTTTAAGTTTTGTTTTTCCCATAGATCACGTATTTCTGAGAAATTGATTTTTTGGTTTATTGTTCCTAATTCTGTTTAATTTGGCTGCTTTAAAATGTCCTTATAATATTCCTAACTCCATAAAACTTTAAGATTTTTGTTAGAGTTTGGCAAGTTTTCAACCAATTTTTTTCAACTGACTTTTTATATTATCTCATTTTTAACTCTTTTAAGGGATACATACAGGAGATAGCCTTTCAGTTAGCCCCTCTGAGTTGCAGGACTGCTGGGGAATAGACATAGGAATTTGTAGACTTAGCAAGATGCACATGAAAAGGTGGAGTCAGGTGGCATGATTAAGGAATGGACTTTACTCAACACAGTTGCTACACATAGTAAAAAGGGATGAGTTTGGAAATAAAGCAGGAAAAGTGGTAAGAAATAGTGTCACTTGCCATGATAAAGCATTTAGATGGAAGTTAAGATCAGAAAGAGCACAGGAGGAGGGATCTCAGAGACAGAAGAGTATTTTTGTGTGTATGTGGGCACTGTGACTGTCGGTCACACTTTGTCTATGAAGTAGCGAAATAGGAGACAGGAGGAGGTTCCTCTACCAATAAATAAATGTGAGAATAGCATGAGTTAGAGTGCTTGAAGTGAATAGAGAGAATTTGTTAATTACTGTATTCATTATAGGATTCTCTTGGGTCTTCAAGAGATGGTACCAAAAAAATCAACCCCAAATATTCTTACCTTGACTCGTCGTGATGGGAATGACACAGCTGCTGCCTGACAAAGCAATGTCATGACTGCCTCTCTGAACTTGAGTCTTTTATGATAAACAGCCTCAACCCCTTCATTGAATTTAAAACTGTTTCCTAAGAACTACTCTCATCTACTCTTATGAGAAAACATGAACATGCAGATAGTAGTATCCAGAATTTATTTTTATTTATCTTATAAAGTTTCACCTAACTCCAAATGGGGACACATTTTGAGATTAATAAAGTAAGTAATTTATATCTAAATTCTATTGATTTTAGAATTTCAGGTTGAGAAGTGAGAAAATTAGTAAATGGTGTTGAATTATTTCTCTCTTTTCATCTCAAAGTAAACTGTTGACTCAACTACTTCTAAATTCCTTCTGTTTAAAAGTTTTGAGATTCAAGAGTGGAAGTTTATTTCTGTCCCAAAATTTTTGAAATAAGCATGAATCTCAGTCTGTAAATACTGATTGTCTAAGTAACAAAATGTGACTTCTTTTCTATAACTCAACTTAATTTCCTACACAGAAACCCCATTACACCACTGATGAGAATAACCCCTCAAACTTTTAGGATTTCCTTCTGGTGGTCATACTACTACTTTAGGCTATCACACAGGCAAGGTGGAAGGAAGAGTGGAAAAGACGGGTGGGGGAGGGGGAAGCAATCTGCTCTTCAGTTATTTGTCCACTTGGATTTTCACTGGAACGTTCCCATCTGCCTGATTCCCTTCATATCCAGGGATTCACGGCTTTCTGAGCCATGATTCTGGCATGGAATTTTTTTTTTTTTTACCAGACTGCATATGGGTCCATCTGCCTCGTATGCCCCACAGCTACTTCTTTCTTGGGTCTTATGGCCTTCCCAGCAGCACTACAGTGTACAGTTTTCCTCTACTTGGGGGTCACCTCTCTGTTTAGCTTGCCATTTCTTCTCCATCCTAACTGAGAGGTCTTTTAATAAGGATATTTGGTGGGAGTTATTTTTTGTGGACTAGTTTATTTCAAGATAATCCATCTACCCCTTCAGATTCATTCTTGCATTAGACATTTTGTAAACCAAAACCCAGAAAGACTTGTGGAGAGTTAAAGGAAGAGAAAAAGATAATATCTCAAAATATTTACCCACCATGTTTATATATATTATAGCCATTCTTTCTGTTGGACAATAGTAAAATTGGCAAAATCAAGCTTTGTCATCCATAAATATCCTTTTGTTAGAGGAGGGAAAATAATCATATCATACAGTTATAGACTCAAACTCAGTTTTATTTAACCAGTGTTTACTGAACATTTGCTGTTCGTAAGGTACTTTACATAATGTAAAGTTGAAGAAAAACAAGATTCCTATACTAGAGGAGTTTGCAGTCTAGTGAAGAAGGAAGACTAGAACATAAATAACAGTAATGCAAAACCTGAAATGATTAATCTGCCCAATGAGTCATAAACAAGGAGTTTTAGGAGCACCAAGAAGGCGATTAATTTTAATCAGGGGATTGGAGAAAACTTCAGACCTAGCACTGACTCATGGCCTACCAGTAAACAGAATGTTATCAACTCTCCAGGCAGCTTGGGGTGGGGGCACAGAAGATTACTCACTGCTTCCTCAACCCCTGGACAGGCTCATCTGGGTGCCTTGGAGGGTCCAGAACTTAAAAGGCAGTTTTTTTTTTTTAGGTGTTTGTTTGTTTGTTTGTTTTGTTTTTGCTAAGGGATTCTTCACCACACCCATCCTCACTCACCACTAGAGCCTCTCTGTCATCACCTACTTTTCTAAAGCTTATGCATTCCAGGTCAGTCATTCTCTTGCCTCCTTGTCTTTTGGTGGTGGTGATGTTTGTGAATTTTCTCTGTCTTTTGTTTTTAATATTTCCTTTATGTCTTTTTTTTCCACTTGAGAAATTGATTTTAAAATCTGATCTACTTTGTGCTTGGCATTTTCTGACCAGCTAAACTTTGTTCATAAGCTTCGAAGAATCAGAAGCTTTAAGAAAATGAAGTGGTCAATATGACAGAAGAGAAACATGGGGTTTCTTTTTCTTTAAAAAATGCTAAAACTTAAAAAGCACACTACTAAGTGGAAGAAGCTAATCTGGAAAGATGACATACTATAGGATTCCAGCAATGTGACATTCTGGAAAAGGCCAAACTATGGAGACAGTAAAAAGATCAGTAGTTGCTAGAAGTTGAGAGGGTGAGTGGGGAAGGATGAAACGGCAGAGTATAGAAGATTTTTAGAGCAGTGAAAATACTCTGTATGATACTACACTGGTGGATATGAATCCTTACACATTTGTCAAAACCCATTGAATGTACAACACCAAAAGTGAACACTAAAATAAACTATGGACTTTGGGTGATAAGGATGTGTCCGTGTAAGTTCATCAGTTATCACAGATGTATCACTCTCATAGGGGATTTTGATAGTGGAGGAGTCTCTGCCTTTGTTGGGGAGTATACAAGACTTCTCTGTACTTCCTGCTCATTTTTACTGTGAACCTAAAACTGCTTTTAAAAATAAAACCCATTAAAAAATAGTGTGCGTTGTTTCCTATACCCTACCAGTTAGGGATTGCTCTTGTATTCATTTAGCCACAGAAGTGTCTTCTGATTGTCTGTACTAGTCTCATTGTCAGCCTGGGTGAGTGAAACTGTCTTTCACTTTCAACAGAACATAAGTGGTTGGTAAGACTTTCACTGTCCTGGTCCATATATTTTTTTTTTTCTTTTTAAGATTCAGTGTATTTTTGCCTCCTGTAATAAGTGTGCTACCTTGATGTATACTTCAAAGAGATACGGCACAGATAAAAAAAAGGACAAAAAGAAAGGAAAAAAATCAATATGGGAAAATATCATTTCTGATTGCTGTGAACAATTTCTATGTTCCCTATTTGTTTTATCGCTCAAAGAAAAAAACCCTGATGGTATACAAGGCTTATTTAGCCCCATACAGAATGTGTTTATGATGCTGAGAGAAGATAGTCTGTCCTGGCCAGTCACCATGGTAACCTCTAAAAGCAAAGATTATGTCTGATTAGGTTGCCCTTCTCAGGAAGAATTGACCAGAAAAAAATCTTCTGAAAAGTTTAAAATGGAGGGTAGGAAGATACTGGTACTAATTTTGCACAGCTGCTCTCCTCCCTGACTCTCCTAATAAGAGTGACTCAGACTATTTTCTAGAACCTTTTCGCAGTCCCACAGAGAGCTTCCAATGACATCCTCCCCTTGTTAAAAATGTACCTCAGCTCAGTTCTTTGTGGTTATTGTCTCCACAGCCCATAATCAGAATTCCGGATACCTCTGTGATTCCTTGTAAAGAGATTAATGAATGTTCTTAAAGATAAAAAATAAATAAAAGAAGTGAAACATAATCTGCTCTGAAGAAGTTATAAAAGGAAGCAAAAATTCAATCATGTTTTCCTATAATGATTTGGGAGGCAGGCAGGCAGCAGTAAGGTGGAAACACTGAAGAAGCCAGAAGACTACTTTATGTTAGAATTATTTTTGTGGATGCTCTTAATGCTCTCTGCCTTAAAAAAAAAATCCTTTTAAATATGTTTTGGTATTTTTTCCCTAAGTTTCTGCTGCCAGTACTAGTGTCTATAAAACACAATGTGTATCAATTATTGTGCTTTTCCTATTTCATGTCCTAAATAAGGTAATAATCAAGTTACTTTATTGGAGGCTGACTAATATAAAGAGGAGCATCAAGTAGAGGAAATGATAGTTTTAGTCTTAACTGAAAGGGTAAAATCTTATTGGACTGATATAATATGCTGTGTTGGTGGGCTGAGAGAGAATTCACATAACCTGCAAAATATTTGCAAACCTTTTAGTGCTTTGTAAACCTAAACACTGGGTGGCATAAAATGTCATTCTAGTGTCACTTACACTGACAGAGTAAACAATGAAGGGATCGTTTATTCAACCTAATGTAGGAAAAAATTTTTTTTTGCATTTGAACAAAAGATAAGAACTAAGTGTCATTATTTTCTCTCTCTTTATTGAAAGGAAGTAGCTTTTTCCCCTTGGTTATACATGATTGTTATAACAAATCCTGGAGAGCAAAGTGGCAATATACATCAGAATTAAAACTGCACGATCCCTTAGAGATAGGTTTCCACATATGCACATGGAAATGTGTTCCAAGATTCTTATTGAAGCAAAAGATAGGAAGTTATCTCAATGTAATCTGTGAGACAGGAGGTTAAAAAATGATGGTGTAGCCATACAATGTAATACTATTTTGTTTTTAAAAAGAATTAATACACTATATGGACCAATAAGGAATAATCCCCAGAATATATTCTTAAATGACGACAGAGTAAATAGGCATGTCCCAAGTGCCTTTTGCATATTAACTTATTTGATCCTCACAGCAACCCCTTTAAGTAGAAACCTTTATCATTCCCATATTACAGTTGAGTTAACAGAGGCACAGAAAGATTAGGTAACCTGCTCAAGATCACATAGCTAGGAAAAGTTAATGTCAAGATTTGACCTTTACAGTCTAACTTAAGGAGTCTGCACTATTAAACACTGAGCAATACTTCGAAGCAGTTTTCAGAAAATGTATATAATATGTTGGTTGCGATAAAGGAGATATATGCATATGTATATGCATATATGCATATACAACACATACACACACATATATATATACATACACACACAGTCAATTCTCAGTATTTGTGGATTCGTCTACTTACTAAAATTTATTTGTAACCCCAAAATCAATTTCACAGAATTTCCTAGGTTAAACAAGACAGTGCTCTGCCTTCTTGTTTCTGCTCCCATGCTGTAAACGAGTGTCCCTTTTGCAGTCTACTTAATGCCTGGCTTTTATCATTTTTGTGCCTTTTGTTGGTGATTTTGCTGTTTAAAATGGCCCCGAGCATAATGCTGAAGTGCTGTCTAGTGCTCCTAAGTACAAGAAGGTTGTGATTGCTTTACAGAGAAAATACGCGTTTTAGATAAGTTTTGTTCAGGCATGAGTTATAGTGCTATTGGCTGTAAGTTCAATGTCAATAAATCATAAGTAATCATAAGTAAGTTTCTATTTCTTTAAATAGAAACACACATAAGACAAAGTTATATTTTGTCAATTGGTGACAATGTTGTGATCAGTTTTCCAGGAACCTAACTCTGTATTTCCCCTAGGAGTAATGATACAGTTGTTGTTAATTTAGTGTTCAAAGAGACAAATATAACTACTGTGAATAACAAGAATCAATTTATTTATATATATATACACATACATACACATATGTATGCTTATATGATTTTTATATGTCACCCATAGGAAAATCTTTAAAAAAGGTGATAAAATAAACTGTAAACAGTGGTTGTTTAGGGGAGGGGAATGAAGATAATGAAGTTCAGAAGTGGGAGAAAGACTTACTTATCTCCTTATGAAATTTCACCATGTGTAGTATTATCTACTGAAATATTTTCACGCATTTGGTACAGAGAAGAAAGTGTTCCCAAAGTTCTGCATAATCCCACCTTCCCGCAAATAGTTTCATAAATAATTTTCTTGGCTTTTAAAATGCAAATATAATACACATGATCATACTCCACTGCATCTTGCTTTTTTAAGCTTTATGTGCTTAACTTCCTTCTAGGTCTAAACAGTAAGACCTATTCCTCCTTTTCTTTCTATGTTCCACCACAAACACAGCCCCATATGGAACACAAACATAACAGATTTCTGTCTTTCTAGGCTGCGCTCTCATCACTGGCATTTCTGCAAGACCACAGCAACAGTATTTTGAAGACAAAATCATGCCATGACTCTGAAATTTAAAATAAGAGCATGGAAGAGAATGTATCAAGAAATGAGGAGACTCTCTTGAAAAGTTTTACAACTTTTTGTTTTTACTTTATAGCCTGAGTCAGGGAATTTTTATTACAAAATGGAAGAGAAAAGAAATTTTCTCTGTGTCAGTTACATATTAGGCAATGTATATACTGATCTTCAAACTACTGGAGGTAGATTTAATTATTCTCAGTTTATAGACAGAGAAAATAGGTTTCCCCAAATCAGACTATTTATGTCTGTAGGAAGAAGAGAAAGGAGCCCTTTTCTATATTCATCTACAGTTGGAAGATGGATATTTTTGTCCAAATCTTGATATTTGGGTATCATATCTGCAGGATATGGGGGCCACTTTTAATTGCTGTATTCAATTTATACAACATTACGTGGCAGCCAGTGCCCTCAAAGACTACCTAGCAGATGTAATGTGAATCCCAGAACACTGTAATCATACTGATGGGATGCCACTCATTGCATTAGACACTGAAATGCTAATCTCTTCAGTACACCCACCTTCACTAGGGTTAAGATTTTGGTTTTGCTATTAAACAAACAAACAAGCAAACAAATGAAAAAACAAAAAAAACCCAACAACAAAGAAAACAAACAAAAAAAACCCTTAAGATACTGACACTCCAGCTTTAAGAAAAAGATGCCAATAAGAGATCGCTCATATGTGGAATCTAAAAAAAAAAGAACGTATATACAAAATAGAAACAGACTCATAGACATAGAATACAAACTTGTGGTTCCAAGGGGGTGAGGAGTGGGAAGGGACAGACTGGGATTTCAAAATGTAGAATAGATAAACAAGATTCTACTGTATAGCACAGGGAAATATATACAAGATCTTATGGTAACTCACAGTGAAAAAAAATGTGACAGTGAATATATGTATGTTCATGTATAACTGAAAAATTGTGCTCTACACTGGAATTTGACACAACATTGTAAAATGACTATAACTCAATAAAAAATGTAAAAAAAAAAAAAAAGAAAAAGATGCCAAAAACGTAGAGCTACTTGAGGTAATATCTTCTAGGACTGAGTTAAGTTGAATGTAAATGAAATCAAGGAATTATTCTCCTGATTGTTTTCAATTAGGCCTGCTGATATATTAGATTTTGAAGTTTGAATCGTAGTACCCACTAACTTCCTCTAGAGGGAGAATGAAACAAAAATAGACAGAGTATTAAAAAGTGGATAATGGGAATGATCCTAAAGATTGCTCCTTAACAGAGAAAAGACATCTTGCCAAACCTGTCATAAGCAAAAGCAGGGTGGTTAGTTTTATTGTGGTATGTTTTCTAAGTGTAATGTAGTCAACCTCTAAAATAAAAAGGGGCATGTTTTTTGTTTCCTTTTACTTTTGAATCAATAGGAAAAGCACACATGCACCCAGGTGCACGCACACACAACTTTACCCACTTCACTCTGTATAAATTTCAAAAATATCTATATTATAAAAAAGATGATGAGCTGCTTAAAACACATATTTAAAACCTGTTCACTTAATTCTTAGTATTCGTGAAATAAACATGATGTTCATCTACTTAAAAATTACAAAGCAACGCAGTCTAAGAAAAAAGGCATTCTGTAAAGCAGATTACTCAGTGCTATATAAGATACTGCATAAAATTAAATATCAAGATGCTTCTCCCTCTTCCCCCGACAATTTCATTAGGGTGTCAATGTTCTGCTAAAATGATCCAACATTTTCAAGTTTGGAGACCTATAGAAGAACTACTGAAATACATGTTTACATGCATTGTGCAAGAACTGAAATCCAGGTAGCTTCACTGTTACTACAGAATCTGAAGAAATAAACATCAAAGGGAGATGAGATCACTAGCTCTAGAAATAAAGATTTCCACAAGAGAAACAATCGTGGAAGAAAATTATCCTCTTTGCTAACAATATGGTAATCAGCCTTTCCTGCTTTCTCCTGATGATGAGGTGATGTCACTGGTCAGAAGTGCTGGCCTATTTTCTGTTCTGCCTATGGTGGGTTGGATTGGATGAAAATAAACATCTTACATAACAGGCCGGCTGTGCACTTCGTCTTTTTTTCTCCCAAGGAGATTTTCCCAGCGTGAATTCTGCATGTACAATTAACACTGGCGGAATTTCAGTTAAAAATCTGTTAGATTTATAAGCAGATTAACAAATACAAAGTCCATGTATGCTGCCTCCCACTCCGCTACCCACCTTACCTCCTTTACACACACACACGCACACACACACACACACCATCATCATCTCCACCACCACCTCCACCAACACCACCACCATCACCTCCAGCCCTCCTGTAATCAAAACAGCTTTATACTGAGAGAGAAGGGAAAACAGGCAAGTTTAAATTGAAATTAGTCTTCAAATAGTGGTAACAAAATAGAAGATTGCAGATTAGAACCATTGTCTTACTTCAGTGATGTAAACCAGACCCCCCTCAGGGCTTGCTTTCTCAAAATTGAAGATGAATCAAAGATTATAAGCTTAACAAACAAGAGGCATCCCTACATTTGTGGCTTTTATGCTCTTAAAAAGAGCAAACCCAGCATAGGAAATTTTCTGTTGTAATTTGTAAAAATTTACCAAAAATTCTGGAGTTTTCTGTCACAAATCCTGTTTTGTATGGAGGGGTTTAAGAATTTGTAAGCTTCAACATTTATGGTAGAGGCCATTTATGGAATGAATATATTAAACTGAGCATTCAAATTGATTTTCCTAATTCCTGAAGGTACGATAAAATCAGAGATGCTGCAGAGCTGAAGGAAACTTGAACTTGAATAGCATGGTTAGAAGCTCATTTGACATCAGCAAAGTAATTCACAGTGATTTGTAGGGACCCCATCAACTGACCTAGTGGTCTTAGTTTCAGAAAAAATCATCACACAGTCTCCACCCAGTAAATATTTGAATATCTAACATATGCTTAACACATGACAAATACTGAATAACCTAAACAGTATAGAGCTGAATTTAGACTATGAGATAACTTTTTTTTGTATTGCTAAGCAGTGTGTACAAATGGTCCTTATCTGTTCCTAATCTGCAGTTCAAAAGAGAAAAAACATTTAAAGAGAATGTTTAAGGAGTAGATGATGATTATCTGATCCTTCCTGTTGTAAGAATAATCGCCAATTTTCTGTCCTAAGTAGAAGCCACATTGGAAGGTTTCCAAAAATGCAACTTTCTTTTAGGTGCAGATACCTAATGTCAAGTCAAGAAAGCCAGTCCTATACCTGTGTGGGCATTACTGTGTATTCATTTAGAGACGTTTACCTTTGTTTAGCGGCTACTCTGCCTTATATAATATGCACTAGTATGGTATATGCATAGTATACACCAGTATACCCACTTATTTGAATGGACAATATGTATGAAATGAGTCAGCTGTGTTACTTTGGAAAGATGAGTGAATTTGTATTCTAAAGATTTGCATTTAAATATCAACTTTGATTTTTACCACCAGTAAGATCTTAGACAATTAACTATATTTTTCTAAGCCTCAGCTTTCTTATCTAAAACATGAAGACAGTGATGCTTTTAAGAGGTGTTGTAAGGAATAAAAAAGAAAAATGTGCCAAAGAATCCAGCACAATGCATAGCAAATAGTTGAATATACATATGTATGTATCTATGAATGCATGTGAATGATCAAAGTTAGAGGTATTCATACAGTATTTTCACAAAGAAGCAAGATTGAATTATCTCATATTTACCACAAAAGGAAAAAATAAGATTTTTTGACTACTTAGAACAATTATTTATTTACTTGGCTTAAGGAATGATAATGGCTGATACTTTTGTCTAAGTATGCATAATGATTTGCATTGAATGAGTAATATTCAAATTAACAATTGTTGAACCAAATATATTTTGAATGCCTATTTTATGTTTAATAATAGAAAGGAGTAAGAATAAATTATTTCAGTAGTTTATTGTCTTCCAGGAGATTTTAGAGTTCTTGGGGAGATGATAAATTAAAGAAATAATTACAAGTATTAATTATTATATTATGTAAGCTGTAAGTGCTCTAGAAGCTAAGTGGATATTTTAGTGACTCAAAAACAGTTACTGCATTCATATGCATTTCCAAGATGGAAAAATCGGTTTACACATAGAAGCAAATTCTTTACAAGGGTTTAAAAAAGAATTATGATGTCTTCAAATATTTCCATGAATTTTGGAGGAAAAAGATATTTCTTTAAGTAGTGTTTTTTTTTTTTTAAGACAGTGTTAAAGAACTCAAATCTAGGAAGGTTTACTGCTGATAATACTTTAAAAATAAAACAAAAAAGATGAACATCTTAGATAAATATATTTGCAACAAATGTATTTCTTTAAAAAATACATGTTACAAAACAAGAACTTAGTGGTTTATTGAAATATTATCATGTTATAGTTTTGTTAGAAAATTTTAAAAACTATGGAATCACCGTGGTCCTTCTCTATAAGCTTGTAATCATGAATGTAAATATTGGCAGTAAAGGCTTACTGACATTAAAGTTTAGGGTTTTATTTTGCTATTTCTGACAAAATTTTAACTGAAGAAAATTTAGATTTTATGGGCTCTGGAAAAGGAAGAGGAAACCCAGCTTTCTCTTTGTGTAGAATCTCAAGTCCAGATGCTGGCTTTTTTCTTCATGAAAATTCATAATGTATCTATTATAGCTTTCTAATTAAAGTCACACATGTATGAATAATGTTTTGAAAATCAGTCACTATCCACTTTACATATGTTAACATATATTATGTTTTAAAGTCATTTTCTGCCGAATAGCTCAGTGTGCTATGTAACTTACAATGAAGTGGTTACCATTATTTATTTTTTTTACTTATTGACTGGGTTCAGGCATTTTATAATGTTGAAAAGTGAAAAAAGCTAGAGTTACTTATTTTTCAAAACTCAAGCTTTATGACTAAAAAAGTGTGTTTTGGTTTTTCTGTTATATTTCCTGTAAAACTGTAACTTTTAATTCATTCAACACATAATTTTTTAAACACCTACTTAGTGCTAGTCATTCTTAAAAGCATCTGGAATATATCTGTGAAGAAAGCAGAAAAAAATCTCTAGCTTATATTCTGAATCAACAATAAACTAAAGTAAAACAAATACATTAATTCTATAACATATTAGAAGGTCATAAGTGCTGTGGAGAGCAATATAACAAAGGGGATGTTCAGAGAAGGAAGTATAGTTTTGAGTGGAGTCCTCAGAGTTGGCCTTACTGAGAAATGGTCATTTGAACAAAGATGCGAAGGAGGTGGGAGAGGTGGGATGTGAGTGCCTTACTGTCACTGAACAGAGCATAGTACCAATGATCAGGAATCTGGCTCTGTCATTAATTAAAATTGCTGATCCTGGGCAAGCATTTTCTTCTTTATAAAGTAAAAATAGGGAAAATATCTACACAAGATTGCGGGGAGGAAAAAGAAGACCATTTATTTCACAAATACCTTGTTCAGTGCCAGCTGGGGGCTTGGCACTCGAAATGAACAGCACGTAATCTTGAGCCCTTGAGGAACCTGCATTCTAATAATGATTACATTCTAGCAGTACACAATGGATTTCAAGGCTTTTTGGAGATTGCCATGTATTTTGTAATTGAATAGATATTGGTAAACAGAATTGCTTTTCTCATTTGTCATCCTCTTAGACCCCTGCATCATCGATCTTGCTGAAGCTTCTCTTTTGCTGCCCTCACTCTCTACCCTCCTGTAGCTTCTCCTGCCTCCCACTCACTCACTTTCCACTTAATTCACTGCCTCCTTTTCTTCTTTCACATTCTTTATAAATAATATATTTTTAAGGATTCTTTCTCAGTCCTTGTTTTTATCTATTCATTCTTTATTATTAAAGTATAGTTGGTTTACAATGTTGTGTTAAGTTCAGGTGTACAACATAGTGATTCAGTTACACATACATACTTATATATTCCTTTTCATATTCTTTTTCACTACAGGCTATTATAAGGTATTGAATATAGTTCCCTGTGCTATACAGTAGGACCTTGTTGTTTTGTCTACTCATTCTTTTCATGGGCAATGTAAGTCATACTGATTTTAAACATTACCTTTAAGAAACAGCTACCTCTCTACCTTACCCAAATTCTGAACTGAGATATAAGTCAGGAGTCTGCAGATGGAGAATAAAGTAACTTTTTTTATAGCTCAAGGCTAAGAGGGAAGATGTAGCTTTACATGCGAATCCAGTGGGCTGATAAACTGAACCTCAGAATTCCTTGCGCGTAGGGGAGGCAAAACTTTACCTCTACCCTCTCAGGATCTCTGCTGAGCTTGAAAATTAAATTGATATAGACATATAAATAGGAGAAATGCATGCAGATTTTTACATGTACATGGGGGCCCCCATAGGAAAATGAAGACCCAAAGAGGTGGCAAAACCTAAATGCTTCCATATTAAGTTGAACAGAGACAATTGAGGAAAATAACTAAAATATATGAAGAAGCTAAAGGAAAATAAGAGTTATTTTTACAGATTCTGTCTGTACAACATTCTCTCATCCTGACACCCTATCTTGGTGATAAGAATATTTCTTCCTTCCTGGTATAGGGAAGACATCTCTCACTTGGGAATTTTATCTCCTATTTTCAGGAAGAAAAGGGAAGGTCAAATAATCCTTCTTGCAGTTGCTGTTTCTCAAATGCCTTCAGCCCAAACTGATCCTTAAGCCAGTCACCACAGTTGTAGACTGTGGAAACCCTCCTCACTTGGAGTGTCCTGGTGGGACTTCGGTGGGCAGTGCAAAGTTTGACAAGAAGGTTCTGTACATAAGGCTGATATTTTGCTCCCTATTCTTTTTCCATCCCAAATTATGTCCAGCTATATTGTCTAGCGTAACATGACAGAGGTTCTTCCATAAAATTAAAAGACAACATTAGAATTCTCATATAATAAAAAGGCATACAGATTCTCTAGATTAAAAAAATCACAACAATGTGAATATAAACACACCAACATTATCAAATTTTCAGAAAGAAGTTAAAAATTAAACGAAGTTTCAAGTTGGATTCTAGCAATGAATGGCATTGAATTCAAAATAAAATCCCACGTGAATTCCAGGTTCACAGAAAGAAGAGTCAAAAATTCATTCTCAGCACTTCCTACTCTTCTCAGCCTTGGCTAGAGAAGGTCTCGATGCCTGGGCAGAGTTGGGGCTCCTTCAGCAGCTCAAACCTAGGCTAGTTTTTGCCAGAATGTGTATAGTTCTTTCAATGCTCAGAATTTTATGCCTGATTTTTTAAAGCAGAGGTTTGGGGTTTTTTTGGTTTTTTTTTAATACTGTCAATTACAATGTGCCTGTATCTGGTATACAGCGCAATATCCCAGTTATGCGTATACATACATATATTTGTTCTCATATTTTTTCCATTTAAGGTTATTACAAGATATTGAACATAGTTCTCTGTGCTATACAAAAGAAACTTTTTTAAAAATCTATTTTTATGTATAGTGGCTAACATTTGTAAATCTCAAACTCCCAAATTTATCCCCTCCCTCCTCCTTTCCCTGGGAACCATAAGATTGTTTACTAAGTCTGCGAGTCTGTTTCTGTTTTGTAGATGAGTTCATTAGTGGCCCTTTTTTTTTTCCCTAGATACCACATATGAGTGATGTCATATGGTATTTTTCTTACTCTTTCTGGCTTACTTCACTTGGAATGACAGTCTCTATGTCCATCCATCTTGCTGCAAATGGCATTATTTTTTATGGCAGAATAGTATTCCATTGTCTGTGTGTGTGTGTGTGTACACCACAGTAAAGCAGCTGTTTTTTAATGTATTACTTGTGTTTTTATTGAGGCAGGATTTGCAAATGGTGAAATGTACAAATCTGAAGTATATAGTTCAATTAGTTTTGACAAATATATATACTCCATGCCTCTATCAAGAAGTGGAATATTTTCTGTCGCTCCAGGGAGTGCCCTTGTGACACTTCCCAGTGAATTCCTGTCCCTCAAAAACCAGTCGTTCTGATGTCTTTTATCGTACTTGAGTTTCGCCTGCTGTAGAAATGCATGTACATAGAATCATAAAGTATGTATTCTCTAGTGTCTGGTTTCTTTCACTGAGGATATTTTTGAAATTCACCTATGTTTTTGGGTATCAATAGTATAGTCCTTTTTGTTACTGAGGGGGAGGCAGTGTGGAGGGAGTGTTAGATGTGGGAATATGACGCAGGCTTTTTTAAAAGTCTGCTCTCCCGTTGATGGATACCTGAGCTATTTCTAGCTTTTGGGATGTTATGAATAAAACCACCATAGATGTTACTGCTCGAAGAGTTTTGTGGATATATCTTCATTCTTCTTGGATCAGTACCTGGGAGAATTCCTAGGCCATAGGATAGAAGAATATTTAATTTTGTAAGAAACTACTAAATTTTTTCCAAAGTAGGTATATCATTTTTATACTTCCATGACAATATTTGAGAGTTCTGGTTGCTCCACATTCCTGCCAACATTAGATAGTTTTTTTTTTTTTTTTATCCATTTTTAGGTGTTTTATTGTGGTTTTAATTTTTGGCTCACAGTAATGGAAACCAGGCATCCAAGATTATTACAGTACTGGCCTTGCACCAATTTTTTTTCAGATAATTCAGGCCACAGCTCCAGTTTTGCTCCTAGGCAAAATTATAAACAGAATATTCAGCAATATTTTAAAAGTAGCATAAATTACTTGGTATTTGAGTGAAGGAGAGGGAAGTTGGAGAAATTTGGCTTGTTTTTAACATGAGGATGCCAGTCAGTCTGACCTTATCCATAACCCATAACTTATTGATTTAATCTCAACTGGAAGAAATCTATCAACAAGAAGTTAAATTAAATCCTAATCATTGTTTCTGGAGAGGCAAGATCTACACATGTGTTACATCTTAATTTTAATTTTCCTCTTTATTCCCATCATCTGCGCCACGTGGTTTCCAAGATTCCTTGTTCATTTGACTAAGCTTGTGAAGGGAAATAAAGCAGAGAGGAAACGTGAGGAAGGTTTACATGAAGTGAGCCTAAAAATGATATACCATCATTTCCACTCATATTCTGTTGGCTTAAACTCAATCACACAAGCATGACTTACTGCAAGGAAGACTGGAAAATGACATCTAGTTATACTCTGGAAGAAGAGAAAATGGATGGAGACTCAGTAGCCTCTCTGCACCCCTAAGTCTAGCCTGCAATGCCAGATTATACTGTGCCTGTATAGCAGTCTGCAGTGGCTCACACACTAAAACAGGCTATGACTCTTAAAACAGTTAGCAGTTTGCCAGGGTCTGTTTGGCTGGAGCCCTCTGAGACTATCTAAAAAGTCCTCAGAACTTTACTGAGCCTCCTGTATGCACCTTCACCAGCTAATTACTTCTTCCAGGACCCGAGTGCCTTTGCAGGGGTCTGAATGCCTTTGTTTAAGGTCCATGTTTACTTAGATCCCTACCTCTAGGGAAATGTCCTCTGTAGAAACATGCCCGTGGACAAAGCCACATGGTAACCAAAGTCAAAATACCTTTGACCCAAAGTTTTAAGCTTTTGTTTAAATCTGGCCCAATATAAACTTCCAAAAGTGATTGAGGTTAGAACATTCTACTCACACATAAAATTCAAAGCCTAGAACCATATGCCCTGGCCACATCAGACATTCCATCACTTCACACGTATACTTTGCTCCCTTAAATTTGTCTTGGTTTACTTTCCAATGTTCCCAGCCAACATTAAAAAAAAAAAAAATGCCGAATCTTAATGCTGTCCTTTCAAAAGCTACAATTCCCAATTCCTTACCCTGTAGCAACGGAGGCTGCCCCAGCACAACAAGTACCAGTATGTAAGAAAATGATGTGAAGCATTGTACTGACTTCCAAGGATGAAAAAGGGCAAAACTGGCCATATTCTTCCTTTCACATATAATAGTCAGATGAACTACCCACATCCCCTGGTATTCAGGGAATGAAAGGGTGGCAGAGCCTAAGAGTTAACAATATTTGCACTCCCACCATATGGAAGTAAACATCATTGAAGGGGTTCCCCACCTTTTAAAACAATAGCAGTGTCTATGCCCCTAGTCCTTATGTCTTTCTAACCTTGAGAAACTAATTTCCAGCTACCTAGTGGAAATTTCATTTGAACATTCCAAGAGCATCTCAAAAAATACTCAGAAATTCCCTCACTGGTTCCCCCATTCTCATAGTCACCCAAGCTTGGAAACTTAGAGCCAGCTATGATCTTTTCCATTTTAAAAGTGTGATATAGATACTCTTGCCCAAATTGTTTCTCATATATGTCATGTTTTTTCTACTTCCAATTTTCAAGTTCAGACGCTTTCTGCCTCATCAGGAGTTTGCAAAAGCCTCCTATCAGATTTCTCCTTCAAACCCATTAACCTACATATGATTGCCAAATTTATTTTCCTGAAATATAGCTCTAATCATGGATCTCTTTTGCTCACAGATTTTAATGACTTCTACAAAATTGAATACAGCCCTTTTTATGGACATTTACATCCTTTTGGTTATCCAGGAACTGCTTTCTTTATATTTGAGGAATTTCCATCTTAAAAATTCATGTTTCCCCAAGATACATGACCTATCAAACATACCCATGATTTTAATTTAGAAGGCAGTGACATAAGTAGAGAGATTCATTCTGAAGAGAAAAAGAACATGGTGGATAGGCACCGGTATTTCAGAGACAGTGCCAGCTGAAGTCTTACTAGCAGCATCCTGTAGTCAGCATCAGTGATGAAGCCTGAGGTCCCTTTTCCCAGCAGCAGTGGTGGCAGTAGGGTCTATAATGGAGCAGCCCTGTAGCCCCTGGCTGTGTATCCTAATTCTCTTATCCTAATATTCCACAGTAATTTCACTTTCTCTTTAACTAATTCATACCTTTAATTTTCCTGTTAAAATCAGTTATATCTTTAATAATTCTGTGTGAACTAGATAAAGCAGATTACAATGTTTGCAAATTAAAACTCTGCTAGGTACAGTATCCCTGTCTTGATGCCACCCCCTTTTAGAAATCATTCACTGGCTTCTTGTTGCTCTTAAAATAAAGGTCAAAATACTTTAAGTCGACCACAGGACCCTGCCTGATCTGGCCCTAATCTGGCCTCGATCTGCTTCCTTGATTTTATTTCTTACTACTCACCCTCATCACTACCACACACATTCCAAATGGACTTTCTTTCGGTCCCTTGAACTAGTTAAGTTTATACCTGCCCTAGGACTTTTGAACATGCTACTTCCTCTGTCTGGAACGATCACTGTGTCCCCCCACCCTCCTCTGTCCAACTTTCCAAACTCACTTTACCCAATTAATGTCTGAATATCTTTCAGGCCTCAGCTTAAATTGTAACTTCCTCAGAAATGCCTTCCTTGACTCTTTAGAAGATGCCAAGTTTCTCTGTTATACACTTAAACGTCATTTTTATTTTTCTAAAAGAACATATCACAATTAAGACTAAATACTTAAACGATGATTTTTTGTTTGTTTGTTCGCTGTTTCTTTCCCACTGAAATATGTCATGATGGTAGAGAATTGGTCTGTTTTATTCATTCCCTTTTCCCCTCACAACTCAAGAGAATATCCGGTAGATATTCACCAAATACTTACAGAATTAATGTACCTAACCTTCAAGATATCACATGTTATGACCCCCAGCCTACATTACCAGCTTAGTCTTTCAAAGGCTAGTTAAATTTTCTCTACCACTTCACAAGTCTACTGTAATAATGTGGCTTGTAATTAATCTGGTACTTGGAGTATCCTTGACATACTGACTAGATCTGAAAGTGCTCTAAATATCCTTCTATGCCAACTTATGAAATTATCATTTTCTCCAAAAACCCATTTCTTTTAAAAAATTTTTATTAAATAAAAAAATTATTTCTGTATTTTTTTTTTATTTTGATTAACTGACTTGTTATTTCTTTTTTCTTTAATGTATTTTATTTTTAAGGCAGGTATAGGGGGGAAGGTAGTTAGGCTTACTTACCAAAAACCCATTTCTGATGTCCTTCGCGAATTGTCATGTCACCTTTCTTCCTTTAAACTCAAGCAGAACAACAAAGTTCAACATATTCCTTATTGTAGTACAGTATTTGTGTTCCTGCCTTAAGCCCCAATTAGACGTAGATTTCTTGAGGACAGAGAATTATTCTCTTTAACCATACCAGTGCCTGCTATAGTGCTTAGTACAAAGCCATTGCTCAACCAATGCTACCTGAATTTCCTACCATAGGAAATAGAACTAAATGTCAGTCACAGACTTTAAAACTAATTGATGAAGACCAAGATATAAAAGCCATAGCCTCAAGGTTGGATTTCTGTAAGTCCATTGACTGTGAGCTTAGCCCCCCCTTCTTTTTAAAGCCTCTTTTTTCCTTTCCTTTTCTTTCTTTCTTCCCTTCATATTCTTTAGAGGATAGAAAACACAGCAATGTTGCAATTAAACAAGCACTTTACTTGAAGTAAGGAAAGTCTGTGTTGGATATTAGCTTTGCTCCTGACCTGGAGCTGACAGTTCCAATCAGATATTTTAAATTCAGTATCTTGCATTTCTAAAGCACTCTAGAGTTGATACACTCTTTTCTTTGACATGTAATGAATTCTCTCTTATATCCTATGAGGATGCTTTAAAAAGATCAAATTGTCTTTACCTCAAAACCAGCTGTCTGTACTTATTAACCTATTTCTTTTTCAATTGTTTCATTGTCTCTCAGGCACTGAAGAAGGAAAACTGCTTTCTCACATTTAATGAGTACTCAAGTCCCAGAAACTCCTTCTTCATAACTTCTCCTGTTTCCACTTTCACTGCCGCCCCTCCTGTTTGAGGCCTTTGCCCATTCAAATCTGAATTGATATGAATAATTTCAACCAAACTGTCCTCTGTGTCTCCTGGGAGAAAATTCTAGCACAGTCACATTAACATCCTAAAACACAATCTACATTTGACTACTCCAAGTTGGAAAGTATTTAGTGATTCTCCTCCGAGAATAATCTACAACCCGTTCTGTCTAATATGGAAGCCATCAGTCACATGTGGTGATTTAAATTAATTAAAATTAAATGTAATTAAAAATTCAGTTCCTCAGTTCCACTAATAACCACATTTCAAGTGCTCAATAATTACGTGTGACTATTGGCTATCATATTATACAGTGAGGATATAGACTATTTCTGTTATGGTAGAAAATTCTATTAGACAGTGATTTTTTTTCTCATCTCTGAACAGCTGTAGCACATATGAGTATTTTTTCAGACACTTGATGACCTTGACCTTATTTTGTTATCTGACCAGTTGTGTGATGTCATGGAAAAAAATACACAATCTCCATTCAGAAAACGCGCTTTTACATCTTGGCTCTACCACTTCCTAACCACATGGCCTTGGGCAAATCACTCTGGTTTCCACATCTGTAACATGGAGTTAAAAATATCACCGAAACTATTTCTTTCACTGAGTTTTTCTGAAGGTTAAGTGCATATGTCTGTGAATGCTGTAAAACCCAATACAAATAGCGGTGATAATAGAAGTCATAAATGTTGCCATTGTTCCTGGTATGATATTGTTAGCTTCTTACCATTTTCAGTAATAAGACCATGTTGAATTGTGCTTTCTACAACCAAAAGTGCCATGCAGAAAGCAGGTTCTTAATATCACTGCTATTCATTGAATTTGAACATTAAAATATTTCTGTAGAGAATATATTAAATATATATAATCACATGTATGAACATATTAGTACATGCTACATATATTTTTACCCTTTTTTCTTCAGCTAAAATAAAGAATGTAAATATTTTAAGTGTAAACTATTGAGAGGCAAATTGTATATTTAGATTAATGGTTAGTAAAATGTGAGTTTTTATCTCTGTGATGATAAGAAAATGTAAAAATAACCTATCCAGATAATTCTATTAATTCTCCCCCACTCTGTCCTTTTTCTAAAATTTCTAAACTAACCAGATGTGAGGAAAAACTGAATCCAAAATAGTTTTGGGAGGAGTTGGCCAAATATTCAATTCCAGGTGTCTTTCTCTTCATTCAGATTCATTCTGTTCATTAATTTAAAATAATGGTAATTAGTTCAGTTTTTCTTTCCTAGTCTGAATTTTGAAAAATTAGACTTAAAGCTTATGGTTAAAACCCCCCCACAGCTTCCTTACCAGCTGTTCTATTTTTGGTTACAGAGACTTTAAAAAGTGTTAAAACCAACCCACATAGGGTCAGAGCAGAAGGGCATATTGTGGCATGCAGGTGCTCAAGGAAATGTGTGGTCTGCCTCAGCAAGAGGACTTGCCTTTATGGGACTCTTCTGGCAAGCAGGAGAGCCCATGAACACACAGCAAGCCAGGGATGAAGGCTTGCAGTTGAGAGTAATATTAAGATTCAGTAAAAATCACCTCCTGTGAAAGATTAGGCTTGAAATCAACCCTGAGAGAGCCCTCATGGGACTCGACAAAAGTTTGCTTCACACTTCCTCTTTGGTTCATAGGGCTGAGGAAAGCAAAAGGAGAAAGATGTAACTCTGTGCTCCAGAGTGGGGAAAATGACCCAGTTGGCATCCTCTACCTTTAAAGTATTGTACACTGCTCTGCATCAGAAATTAGACCACTATCCTTTTTCTTAGCAGAAAACAAAATTTTGAGACCCAAAGTGGACAAAGAGTGTAAGGGTAATTTAGTGAGCTAAAAAATACCCCAAAGGCAGTAAGATTACAAAATCTCACCTTTTTACTTTTGATTTAAACTCTTTTTTGATGAATATCTATTGTGCACCATGATTTCACAATTAAGGAGTAAGTACTGACCAGAAGAAGGGGAAGAGTTAGGCCCTCCAGAAATTCCTAATCTATTGGCTTCAAGGCAGCCAACTGAGCTCACAGAGCTACAAAGTGCTGCCTTTGTGAAGTGAGGAAGGTATGTTTCTAGGATTACAGATCCTCCTCAAAGGAAGCTTCCTGTAAAAAATAGAGGTTTGGGAATCAGCTTAGAAGGTGAGGGAATGCAGTTCAATAACTCTATACCTTTATGAAAAGAGAGTAGAATGTATAATTCTTCCCAGAAATGGAGAGAAGAAATGAAACCATCTTTCCTTGTCTCTAGAGAAAATGTTATTTTTAATTCCTGGTATTAAATGACATAAAAACTGAAATAGAGTTTAGTTTGTTGTGAGTGGTGATCCCCAAAATAGCTCAGGATTGACTGACATGTTGGTAAAGGAATGACTGTGAAGCAAATTAACCAGACCATGTAGATATGTATGGTATATTCTAACAATCTGGTTAGCTCCAGGTAAACAGAATGTTCAGAGATGAAGTTGAGAGGGTGATCTAGCCAAGCAATGGTTTGTAAATACTTCCCATAATGGAAAGGAAACACCATATAGCTTCCCCTAGTGATTGTCTCTTCGATTTCTTTGGTCACACACACCCATATGCATAAAGAACATATATACACACATGTACATTTGTGCATCTATATAAATGTATATATACATAGTATGTATACATATATCCATTTGTGTATACCTTTTTGTAGATATTTGAAACACAGATCATGTAAACAACACAATTCCGCTATATCTGGTGATGATTTCTTAGAGTAGGTAAAGATAAAAAAGCCTCACACATGATGTATATGAGTTATAGCAATAGACTAAATTTAAGCCACTTGCCAGAGAAACAACAGCTTAAGACACAGAGCAAGTCTCAGAGATTTTACATAAATCTTGGTTCATCCTCCCTCAAGGTCATCTGGAACTCTGCTATATTCCTCTGTTGACCTTAAAACTTCAAATGACTAGTTCTATCTCTCTTGAGACAGTAGTAGAATAGAAACAACAAGGGCCTTTTAACACATACTAACTGAATTCTGCTCTGCACTGTATTAATTGCTTGAGGATTCAATGAGATAACAAATGCAAAAAATTGTGGAAATAGAGCAGGTTCTCAGCACATAAAATTTTCTTTCTTCTGATTTCCCCTGGTACTGTGAAAGAGATACCCAGGGGAACAAATATTAGTACTCAGTATCTGGAAAGGTACATTGTCTATTGTATACTAGCAAATTTGGGGGTAAATTAGTAGAGAAATGCTTCCAGAATTTTCTTACTGCGTCAGTCTTGCAGAATCTCTGAACAACTAATTTCTGAGATGCTTAACAAAACTAAGATCATGGCTCAACTTTTATGGTTGCAGAAAGGTGTTGCTGATAAAACAAGCACTTTTCAATATGATACAGTCCATGTATCAGGAGGCATTCATACTCCTGGCTAATTTATTCGTTTTAATCATTGATGAGATCACTTGAAAGCTAAGGAAGGCAGCTCTTTAATATCTATTCTGATTGTTCTTCTTAGCTCAAGTCAGAAGTAATTTAACTTCTATCAAATGTTAGTTGTTAGCAATACTGGAGAGGTTCCTAACTACTAGAGGCACCCAAATATACATATGTGTGTACCACACAGTACATGGTTGACATGTACTTAAATTTTGCTAGTAAAGTTGGGGGTGCGAGCGATAAATCAACTCTTTTGAAATGCACTGGGGAAGCCACTGACAAAAAAAAATCCCTTTGTCAAATGATACTGGTAAACATTGATTTTTTTAAATATTGGATTTGCTAAAATACGTAAGTCATGCTTTATTTGAATCTATAAAATCTAATATCAGGCAGAGAGGGGCTCTCTAGTGATCATTATCACACACATACGGACACACACACACACACACAGTCATTCACTCTCCCAAATATCCATATATAATTGGCCTAGTGAATGAACGGAAAACTCAAGCAGTTTGTGTGGCCACTGGTGTTCTTCACAGCTCGTTCTGCTACTTCAAATAAATACAACTAAATGCCTGCCAGGGATTGTAGCAGGCAGACAATAGCAACACTGTCTTTTGACTATAGACTCTGCCAGGCCTTGAGCCTTTAGGAGACAAGCAGAAGGAATTCTTCATCAAGCCATGGCTCAGCCCCCAGAAAGCGTCTTTGTTATGACAAATGGCAGCTTGTATTCATTTATCCCCACTACTGGTGGGAAGGGAAACAGATCGTCCTCACCACTGGAAAAATTAAAAATTAAAACTGGAAAGAATTCTATGGATTGTCTCGCCCATTGTTTTTCAGACTTCTGAATTTCATGGACCAACAACTTTTGAAAATATAACTCAGTTTTTTAGAAAAGAAACTAACGAGGGAGAAAGGGCAGATACTGATACAGGATTTTTATATAGTAAAAAATTCTTAAAAAATACCACTGCCAGTTTGAAGATGACAGCTTAGATTAGCATCTCCCTCTTTTTTCTTAGAAATCATGGAAAGCAGAAAGGAGACCAGGAAACAAGAGCACAAAATATGATTTCAGCAAAACCAGGAGACAACTGGAACCCCAAATTTTGCAGTAGATGGAGAGTTTCCAAGAACAGTGGCAATGGAACGAAAGTGTGACAGAGAAAATGGAAACCACGGATTTTGGAATATCAGAGTACTTTTCTGGAGCCACTTTCTGAAGGAAACATCTAATCACTTGTTTTCAGCAACAGAAGCGGGTGTACATATCAACAATACAAACTCGCATGATTTCAGCTTTGTTTTAAAAAGCAGAGGGAGATTGAATGATATGCTGTAGTTGAAAGAACTATTCTGTCTCCTGGAAATAAAAGAGAATATAAATATATAGATATAAATACATACATACATACATACATACACACACACACACACACACAGAGGGAGAGAGAGAGATACAGATACCAAAGTTATCATTCCCACTGGTCCAAGAATAGTATATGGTAAACTTTCACCCAAAATCCTGAGTCTAAGGAAAATTTAGGCAAATTGTGGTTTCTCATCATGAACCCCTACAAATAAATGGTACAGAAAACACACAATAACTTCAAAATTAAGTACTCAAAATACTACCCAAAAATGATTGATAAAAATATGCTACAAGAATCAAAAGAATAACAGAAAAACAGAGATTAAACTCTCACAAGAGAATTGTTTTCATGGAGTATTTTAAAATTGAGACTAAGTATTTTGCTGTCATTAAAAAAAGATACTGAAGTAGTTCTCCTTGCAAAAGAATACAAAGAAGAGATGTAATAGCTTAAGGAGGATATGCCAATTAAAGAGGAGGATGTAAAATCTGAGTTAATCGAGTTTCAATAAGAAATTAAAAAACAAACACAAATAAAGATGCATTTGAACAACCTGATATATATATATAAAACTGAAGCACTGAAAAATAATTGTTGACAGAACAAATATGTAAAAGTAATTTTTAATCTGCCACATGAAACAGTACCCAGAATTGTTAGTTATCAGGAAAAAAAGTTAAAATCTCAACCAGATACCACTGCACACACATTAGGATGGCTAAACTTAAAAGACAATTCCAAATACTGGAAAGTTGTGGAGCATCCTGACTCCCATACATTTCTAGTGTGAATGTAAATGATCCAACCACTTTAAGCAAAGGTTTGGTAGTTTCTTATAAAGATAAACATCTGTGTACCTTAGACAGAGAAATTT
Organism: Camelus dromedarius; assembly: GCF_036321535.1. NCBI lineage: Eukaryota > Metazoa > Chordata > Mammalia > Artiodactyla > Camelidae > Camelus > Camelus dromedarius. The sequence continues at coordinate 28,460,340 of NC_087446.1, forward strand.
TACTTCTGGATGCTTATCCAATAGAAATGAAAATAATGCCCATTAAAAATTTTTGTAGAAGAATATTTATACCAGATTTTTTCACAGTAACCAGAAGCTGGAAGCAATCCAAGTATACATTCACAGAAGAAAGGATATACAAGGAATACTTATTTTGCAGAATGATACTAAGCCATCAAAAGGAATAAATTACTGACATGTCCAATATCATAAATGAAATATCAGATAATATGCTGAGGAAAGAAGCTGAATGTAACATATCATATTCTGTATGATTTGATATATGTGAAGTTCTAAACAGACAAACCTTATTATATATATATATATATTTTTTTTTAATTGAAATAGTAGTTTCCTGTGAGGGGTTAGGAGAGATACTAATTTAAAAGACTCAAGAGAACTTTCTGAAATGATAGATTTTCTATCTCAATGTGCTGTGAGCTAAGGAAGAGAATATATTCATCAAAATTATATGGTCAAGATTTGTGAATTTAAAGGTACCTACATGTATTAACTTAAAAAAAATACAGTCAATAGTAACGAATAATGAAGTGGGAGTTGGGGAGTGAGTGTAAGGACAGACAAAATAAAAGAGACAAAATGTTGGTAATTGTTGGAGCTGAGAGATGGCTGCGAGGAAATTCATTTAGTCATTCTACTTCCTTCATATAGATTTAAATTCTTCCCAAATAGTTGAAATTCTGAAATAAGAGAGGACTTCATTCTACATATAGAATTAGCATAATGCTCGAAAGCAAGCTGTTTTTTTTTCTTTTGGCCTGAATTTTATTTTATCTGTTACTAACATCATGACTCATTTTTTTGTACTTAACATTTGCCTATTTCTTTGCCAATTCTTTTTATTTTAACCATCTAAATGTCTTTAAGTGTATCTCTTTACAGAGTCTTGAGTTGGATTTTGCTTTGTTCGCCCAACTAAAATTTTTTTTCTTGTAATATGTGCAATAAGCTCACCTTACAGATGTGACTGATAGGTTTAGTCTTAGTTCTACAATACTGTCTCATGGTTTTTTTTTAAATGTCTTTCACTTTGCCGTTTCATTTCTGTATAGTTTTGTTATTTCTTTTGATATTTAGAAGACATACATTTTTGCTTTAGTAGTTACCTTTATACTAATAATTTTTTGTAATACCTTTAGTCCCCTATTCCTTTTAGTTTTTACTGTGAGTGATAAATTGAAATTAAGCAATATCTGCTTCTTTCTCCACTCCTCTTTCTTCTCTCCTCTTTCTCATTCTCCAGTTTTAATCATTGGTATAATTTTAGTTTTCATGTTTTTATTCATAAGTGTACTTAATTTCTACTTGATTTGTGAATTTCAAGTTATACTGTACTCCCTTATTAATAGCTATGAAAATACCAGGGAGCTAATTCTACTTTCCGCGAAGTCTCCCTTCTCACGTTTTTGTTAGTGGTGGAATATCTCTTTTCTTAGAGTGTATTTCATTTACATACCATTCTGTCACGAATTATTTTTATCTTTTTGTCTTGGTTCTACAGTTAAATATATTCAGTTTGCATCCCACGGACCTTATGATGGAGTATCTCTAGTCATTTTATAGTGGAGGAAGCTCATTCTCTAGTAGATTCCTAAGGAAAAGCTTGTGGGAATGATGTTCCCAGATGGCCAGCTCGTTCATAACTTTATTTGATTGGTTGTCAATGGTCTTACATTTGAAGAATATAAAAAGTATGTGTCTCATATTTCTTACCTTGCATGTTGTGAAAATGTTCTGTTACTTCTTTACCTAAGCATAGATTTCATCTGTCCCTGTTTTGTTTTTATTGAGGTAAACTTTACATATATTAAAATTCACTCTTTTCAGTATATGGTTCTGAAGCTTCCAAACACATTCAGGTGGTTGTCAGAGTTCAACTGTACGTGGCTGTTAGACTGAGGACCTCATTTCCCTGCTGGCTGTGAACTAGGGGCTGTTCTCAGAGTCTCTACTCCTTGGCTCATACCCTCTCCCTCCATCGTCAAAGGCAGCAAAGGTGGGTTGGGTCCTTCTCAGGCTTTAGTTCTCTCTGACTTCCTCTTCTGCCTTATTTATCCACCTCTTTGGCTGCATTTCTCTGATTGACTCTTTTGTCTTCCTTCCTTCTTTTTTCAAGGACTTGTGTAACTAAATTGGACTCACCCAGATAATCCAGGACAATCTCCCTTTTTAAAAGCCAGTTGATTAGTGACTTTAATTATATCTGCCAAGTCCACGACAGTGCCTAAATTAGTGTTTAATTAGGTTATCTTTATGGCAGAGATGAGAATTTTAAGAAGACATCTTCTGAATTGTGCCTAACACAAATGGAAAATAATTCACTCAATTTCACTCATAAGGGACAAATAAAGTAAGCATATACTGAGATCCCATTTTTCACTACTACATAGGCAAAGATTGAACAGTATAACATACTGATGAAGAAGAGGGATAACAGGAATTTGGATATATTGCTAGAAGGAGTTTTAATTGATTAATTTAATTGATTGATAGCAAAATCCATCAAAATTACACGCATTGATACCAGTTTACTCAGAAGTTCTTCTTCTAGAAAAGTTTTTGATAAATATCACGTATGTATAAAATGACCTACATACAAGGTTGGTTACTGGACATTTATTTTTGTAGCAAAATACTGGAAGCAACCTAAAGACCCAGAGGACTAGTTAATAAGTTAATGTAACTTGATATTAATAGACTGTAACACAGAGAATACATAAAAACAATAATGAACCTGTTTGTATACTGTTATTTATTTTAAAGAGAAATTCTAGAACAGTGGATATTGTATGCAACCAGCTGGGCAAAAAGAGGAGAAATAGAATATATACACCAACATATATTTTCTTGCATTTGCATAGAATATCTTTGAAAGTATATGAGAAAAATATGATAACAATGGGTGCCTTCAGGGAAGAGAAATTAGTGGTAGCTGGTGTCAAGGATGGGACTTTTTGGAACTTTTTGAATCTTGGATCATATGAGTGCATAATCTATTCAATAGTTAAAAGAATAAATAAACTGTGTAAAGTTCTTTCTATTAACACTATCATTTCTTAAAAGTAAATACTTTTACTGAAGAGGCAGGCATTTCATGAGCACTTACTATGCACCAGTCTGCAGTGTACCTTTTAGGCATCATCTCTTTCCATTATTAAAACAGCCTGTATGATTAGCACCATTCTTCCCATTTTACAGTTGAGAGTTGAGCATACTGAGGCTCAGAAAGATGTAAAATTGTCCAAGACTGCACAGATGCTATGACATTTGGCTAGGGTTTAACCTAGGGAAATTTTATATCACAGTTTTAACCACCAAATAATAATAGCACTCTACAACTAAAAAGGAAAGAAAAATATAATTTAGAAGAAGAAATATCCTTAATAACATATTTAGCTTTATATTTAAAGAAATGCATTGCCTTTCTAGTTTCCATTTTGCACACACAGTAGCATGAATTCTATTGAAGTTTAGGAATATGCAGAATCAATAGTATTTAACCAGAGGAAAGTTACATTAGAAACAGGCGGAAATTTAATCATAGAAAAGAAGCAGTAGGTGCAGTGGTTGGGCGTGTATGCTTTCAAATCACACAGAATGGGTTTGCATTCGACTCTGCCACTCACCAGTAGTGAGCACGTGGGCAAATTGCCTAACCTGGGTGAGCCCCAGTATCCTCATCTACAAAATGAAAGTAATGATGTCTCTCCTTCAAAGGGCTCCTACCAAGAACAAATGTGATAATATATGTAAATCACTTCCTAGTGCTGGACACATAGTATGCACTTAATAAATGATGGCTATTATATTATTATTATAGTCAAGTTTGAGTCATGACACCGGAGGGAGCTTATGCCTGCTAAATTCAATTTTCTCCCTCAGTGAAGTTGCTCATGTCCCTAACCTCCAGTAGTGTCTAATTCAGGAACGTGTGCTCAATAATTAATCATATATTATATTTTATTGCATTAGCTAATGTTGCTTTCCACTTTTAGCTGTTTCAAAACTTCATGGGGAATTTGTCATTTTTTTTCATTAACTGAAAAAAACTGTAAAATAAGAAATCTAGAGAATACTTTTTCCCCCTACCATTTCTAAATTAAAGAGTACTTTTCCTTCCATGGTAGAACATTTATCTTTTATTATAAAGTCTATCAAAATGCCTCTAACAATGGCAGTTTCTATGACTGGAGAGCAAATATAGTTTAGGATCAAAATTTAGCAGAGTGTATAGCTGAGAGCCTGGGATGGTCCAGGACTTTTATCAATGCAGAATCATTGTACATGAAAAGGAAATGATTTTGTTCAAAATGGAGTTAACATTTACTCAGATTTTAGTACTCCCTTATTTCTCACACTATTTGCTGCATTGTTTATTGTTGACGTTTTTAGGCACAGTCCTCAATATCTTTTCAGGTTTCCAAGGACTTGTCACTCCCAGGAAGTCCTTCCAAGCACGAATGACCAAGTACCCTGGAAATAATCAATTCTTAGCCAGTTTCACTTCTCTTCAAGTAGAAGATCGATAATATTTTTAGTTATAACATAACACACTTCTACCAGTGGGAACTATGTCACTGGATAGTGAAGTGAAAATTAAAACCAGATCCTGAGACTTCTGTGCATTAAACTTAATTATCTTCCATCAAATTTATACTAGCTCCAAGGCCTTCACCTAAGAAATCCCTACCTTGATCATCCATCTAAACTCAATACCCCACTCTAGTCACATGGAAAAACTCTACTATATTTTATTTACAAAGATCAGTACCTGAAGTTACATTATTTACTTATCTGTGAGTTTATCGGCTACCTTCCCTACCAGAATATAAGCAACATGAGAGCAGTAAAGTTGTCTCTTTTGATCACTGCTGAATCTTCAGAGCCTACAGGAATATTTGGTACACAGTAGATTCTCAAAACATATTTGAGCAAATTAATAAAATACAGGGGATTTAAATTGTGGTTTGCTGTGTGTTCAAATTAACACAATAGCATGGTGGCTTCACCTACCCTGGAATTAGACTGTCTAGGTTTTCAAACCCAGGTTCTGCCACTTACTGCTCTTTATTATGTTCATCTGCCAGATGGTACCTGTCTCATGGGGTCTTTGAAAGGACTGCCTGCAATTATCAATGTTAAGTACTCAGTATAGTAAGCTCTCAAAAATATCATCTATGATTATGTATTTCTTTTGTGTAACAAAACCTTGTTGCTTTAAAAGTTTTATTATCATATACAAATCCTAGGTAAAATTGTTAAGATTCTCCTGGCTAGTGAGCATGTCTCTTCCTACTGTCAATTTGTATTTCCTTTATTGTAGGATTAGCAAACGCAAGTTAGCATCCTCTTTTCTCTTTGCCATTGTCAAATTCTAAGGGAGCTCATCCACACTACGGGTGTAACTTTCATTTTCTGTGCCAGTGACTCTTGCTGCTCCATTCATATATCAAATATGTGAATTTTTCTATAGAATTATTTTTTGCTAGAAACTAGGAATATGATCCCAAGCTACCTAGAAGGGCAGATAAATATTAAACACATTAAGAAATTATATAATTATAATCCAAGTTAAGTTCTATGAAGGAAATATAGATGAACCATGAAAGTGTATTATAAAAAGACCTAATTTAGTTTTGGAGATGGGGAACAGAGAGGGAAGGCATTCTGAAAGAAATGATATTTGAGCTGAAATTAAAAGCAGAGTACAGGCTAGTTGAACAGAAACTGAAAAGCACTGTGTCCTACAGAAAGGAAATGAAATTTGCAAAGCCCTAATAAGTAAAGCGATTGAAAATTTAAAGGAAAAGAAAATATTTGGTTTGTGGTATAATGAGTGGGGAGCAGAGGCTTAAGGATGAGATTGTAGAGGAGACTGAGGCCAAATTCTGAGTACTTTGTGACAATGTTAGGCATTTGGGATTTTGTCTTTTAAGCAGTGGAAATCCATGAAGAGTTTTTGGAGATGAGTATCCAGGTCATGTGTGCTCATTTGGAAGGTCACTTTGGCTGTGTTGCTGAAGATGGCTAGGAAAGAAGGCAGAGGAGGGTATCTCATTAGTCTCTAGTACAGAGATAGTGGCTTAGAACAGGGAAGAGGTGACATGAGAAAGGAAGGGATGGATTCAAGAAATATTCACAGCACTTTCAGTCTTGAAATATCAGAAGTTAGCATGCAGTCTGTTGAATGACAAAGGCCTTTAATTAAACAACTGTGATACTGAAAAAAAAATCACCTAGCTAAATCACTAACTTGTGAATCCACAAATAGTTATTATAGTAATTGACTGTTAGATATGAACAAGACAGTGGCAACCCTCATTAACTCCAGTTAAAACAGGTGTGGAAAAGTCACATTAAGTAGCTGACCTCTTTGAAAGTGTTTTAACTTCAATCTGAAATGTGTGCTCTGAGTGATACTTTTTCCTGGATATGAAATACGGTTATGTCTGAAAACGATTTCCTTCCAATTTATATATAAATAAATTGCCATCACTGTTACATAAATTGAATGTGTATTCTCTAGCTATAAGAAATAGGATGACAGTTCATTTCAACAAACACACACATTCAACAGTGCCTATATGCCAGCCACTGTGATATGCGGAAGCAATACGAAGATCAAAAGACACGTCTCTACCACGGAGTGTGGCAGATGTGCCTTCCTTCTGGTGCTTGTAATCGTTTTTCATCTTAAACTCATTTTAAGGACTAGCTAAACCTGCTGGCTAACTATTATCAGAATGGCATTTTTATAGCAATTGTATTAACAATAAAAGTCATATTTGTTGAGTATTTTCCAAAACTTACATGAACAAAATAAAAGATGAATAGGTACTCAGATCAAATATTGTGAGTTCCATGAGAGTAGGTGCTGTTTCCATTTTATTCAATACTGTATTCTCAAAATTTAGCTCATTGTCTAGGACATAGTACTTATTTGTTAAATTAACGAATGGTAGAATAAATGAACGCCTGAATTCTTCTCTGTGGGAGTTGAATTTGAAACCCCTACTCCCAGAAGGGCCCATTAGGATACCTATACACTCAAAATCGTATCTTTCACAGGAATTAATAAATTCATAAGAGTTGCCCTTTACCTTTCTTCCAGATACCAGATAAAATGTATTTTCCATTCTTTTCAGGCCAAAACTCTAGGTTCTTGACTGGAAGTTCACTGAAATTATCAGCAAATACCAAAAAAAAAAAAAAAAAAAAAAAAAAAGAAGAAGAGAGAGAGAGGGAAATGTCCTGCTCATTGGTTTTGCTAAGGTCCACTTCTATGTAGAAATTAACTGTGTAGGAATTAAGTTTCTATCTGGGAAAGAATTGTCAGGCCTAAGCTTTCACAAAACTGCCCCCTCCCAGAGTCTAGTATTAAGTCAACTCAGTGGCAAAAGTACAGTAGCTACTCTGATTGTTAGAAAACAAATGAATAAAATTTAGCCTGAACTCGAATATGTCACAGTTTATTGGAGGAGAATGAGAAGTAAGTAAACAATTATAATGCAGTGGACTAAAGGCTGTGATAGAGTAAAACAAAGGATGCCATCAGAGCCCAGGTAAGGTGTTTATTTGTCAGCTCAAGCTGCTGTGAACAAAACACTATTGACTGAGTGGATTCAACTAAAGAAATTAATTTTTTCCTAGCTCTAGAGGCTGGAAAATCCAAGATCAAGTTGCCAGCAGAGTTCAGATTCTCCTTCTGACTTGCAGAGGGCTGCCTTCTTGCTTTGTCTTCACATAGTAGAGAGAGCGCGAGAGAGACCCTCTGGTCTTTCTTCCTCTTTTTTGTAAACAACACAATCCTATTGGATTAGAGCCTCACTCCTGTGACCTTATTTAACCTTGTTACCTCCTTATAATCCCTATCTCCAAATATAGTCCTATTGGAAATTAGGGTTTCAATAAAGGAATTTTAGGAGGACACAATTCAGTCCATAGCAAGGCATCTAAGGCAGATAGAGGCTGATAGACACCTTGGAGAAAAAGCAACCAGAGAGCAGCCCTATATTAGTCAGGGAAATAGGACCTTTCAGGCAGAAGGCACAGTGCAAGCAATTAAATGATGAGTATCAGCGTTATTTAAAGTGTCGATCAGAAAGTGAGGCCACTGGAAATCTCAATTCAAGGGTCCCCAGTATGTCAGAGTGAATGAGCTCACTAAAGGAGGGAGTACAGATAAAGCAAAGGGCAAGTGATGAAGCTCTGGGTGGCACATCAACAGGACGAGTTTGCTTAAAGGAGGAGGATCCAGCACAGGAGACTGAGAAGGGGTGACCAGTAAGGTAGGGGGTGGAAACCCACCAGAGTATGTGTCCTGGACGCCAAATGAAACCTGTGTTTCAAGAAGGAGGGCGTGCTCAAGCATGTTAAATGCTACTGACAGGTCTAGTAAGATGAGTACTGAGGACTGATGTTAGATTAGCAAAATAGAGTGTGTTCTTAGTAACTTGGACCAGAATAGTTTACCTGCAGTTGTGGAGTAAAGGGCCTGGCTGAAGTGGGTTCAAGGAAGAAGGGAATAAACATTGGAGATAGCAGGTATAGACAAGCCTTCAGAGAATTTTTCTACGAAGGGAAAGTGCAGAAGGGTGTATAGTATGGGGTGTATAGCAGCTCCAGATGAAAATAGAGCCCTACCAGGCCCCCCAAAGCACCTACCTGCTCTAAAATCCACACTGTGTTCTGCAAGTGTGTTTATATTTATGTCTAACACCACCTGTTTGACTGTAAAAAAAAAAAAAGCAAAAAGGTTAACTGAAAACAACTGAACAACCTACACTTTGAGATATAAACTATATATAGTTTACTAAACAGCTTTCTAAAGCTTTATTATATATTTAGCTGATAGAAAATTACATATTTTTGGTTTTGGTTTTGACTTCCAATTCCTCCTCTGATGAAAGTCAGTAAAGTCCTTAGCTGTAGCTCCGGCTTTATTAATATCTACTTCTTTTTTTTAAACATTTGGAGGCTATAGTCTACTCTTTATCTGTTTTACTGTATTTTCCCCTTACCTTTTGAATTAAAATAGTTTTTTTTTGTAGTAGTTGCTACCTTTTTTCTGTTTTTTTTTTTAATTGACTCTGGATAATTCTTATCACTTTGAGTATTGTGCAAAGGTTTAGATAAATACTATGTCTTCAAGTGTATAAGCTAAGATTTTTGTTTTCCATTCATATGCTCCCTGATAAATTACGAGTTTTCCTAGGTATGCCTTCCTTTGATCTGCATGTATTTCTTGTGACTTTATGATTTTTTATTTCCAAGGGTGGCAGAAACATACTAAAGTGACCTCCAGTGATCCACAATCTTGTGTGATTCTTTCCCCTTGGGTGCAGGAGAAATCTGTGACTTGCTTCTATTTAATAGAATATGGCAAAGTTGATGGGCTGTCACTCCTGTGAGTGTTTTATAAGACTCAGGCTGAGAGAGATTCTCCTGATGCCCTTGGATAAGCCAACAGCCATGATGAGAACTGCCTGTGGAGAGGTCCACATGGCAAGGAACTGTGGAGGGCCCCTAGCACCTGAGAGTGCCCTCCAGCCACAGCCAGTAAGAAACATGAACCCTCAGTCACATAGTCACAGGAAATGTATTCTTTCAGCAACCAGAATGAGCTTGGAAGTGGATCTTCCTTGGTAAAAAATCCAGGCAGGCTGGTGAGACCCTGATCTGAGGAACCCAGTTAAAACATGCCCAGATGCCTCACCCACAGAAACTGAGATAAAAGATGTGCGCTGTTTGAAGCCATTAAGTTTGAGGCAATTTGTTATGAAGCAATAGAAAATAAATACAGTTTTCTCTGTTTTTTTATTTAGAGTATGTCTCTTTTTATATACACACCTCTTTCTGTTTTTTAGACCCAGTATGATAGTCTCTGTCATCAAGGAGTAGTTTCAAAAATTTAAATTTATTGTATCTATAGTCACATCAAATTATTTCTATTATCATATTTTAAATTATTCATATACGGTACTTTATTTCCATTTCTTTTCTTCACTTCTTATTTTTTATTAGACACCTTGAGCACCTTTTTACTTGCTTGAAAATGATATATTCTGTTTTTGTTCTTTTAATGGTTGCTCTTACTATCTTATTTATTTATTTTTAGAGGAGGTACTGGGGATTGAACCCAGGACCATGTGTATGCTGAGTATGAGCTCTAACACTTGAGCCATACCCTCCCCTGCTCTTGCTATCTTTACTTATAATTATTTAACTCTATTTATTTCTTTAATCTACAGATATCTATATTTGCCCCTAACAAGACAAGCTTTTTAGCATACTGTAATATAAAGTTGGTCACCCCTTTACTGTTTTATTGATGTTACCTGGAATTTTAATTAGCAATAACTGTATCACCTCAACTTTACATGCTTCTGGAACATCTCCTGGACTGTTTTCTTAATGAGAATTTCCCTAGGTGTTTCGACTGGGTCTTTGGCAAAGCCTATGAGGTCTTATATACCTGAGAATACCTTTATTGTGCCTTCACTTTGGAAAGAAATAACAGTTTTGGTAACTGACTCAGTTCCTGACTTCTTTTCCGTTAACCCTTAAGCTGCTGTTCCTTTATTGTCTAGGTTTCATTGTGTCTGTGGAGGAATCTGACGGATTCTAATTCTTATTATTCCAGAGGTAGTCTGCTTTTCCTCTCTGAAAACTGATAGATTTCTTTGGACTTTGATAATGTCACTCTCATGTATCCTCTGTCCTTTCTGCTTAAGCACTCCAGGAGGTCTTTCAATTAACACTTTATATCTCATTAACTCTGAATTTATCTCCAGTATTTCCAAGTATTTCCTTCTCTTCATTTTTATTTTTTTCTCTCCTGTTGTTTCTAACGTTGGTTCTACTACTCATTCTCACCGTATTTCTTAGCTTTTGTTTCCTTTCCTGCTGTCCTCTGATCTTCCAGCTCACCATTTTCTTCCCATTTTCTTAGATTCGTGTTCTCTTTAAAATCTCATCTACTGGCTTCTCTGTCTCAGCTATTATAGTCATACCTGACATTTGTAATTGCTTTTTTGTGATTTTTTTTTTTTACTTGCTTGTTATTGCTAGTATCATCCCTTATATTCTTTGATGTATGTGTCATAACTATTTTACATTTTCGGCCCATCTGTTTCAATAGCTCTGCTTCAGAAACTATTCTAATTCTACTTCAGATAGTATAGAAGTACACGTTGTTCAGTTTTTACCTTTCTTTTATAATTAAGTATTCTTCGAGACTCAGTTTATCTTGTGACTTCACATTTAGCTTTTCTTTTTGGATCCTGAATGTTTGGGAGGGACCTAAAACTAAGCCTAATATCAAAGAACTTTAGTCTGTGACGTGGTGGTAAGTTTGCAAAGATGAGGGAGGATAAAGCTTAATGCAGAGAGCTCCTAGCACCACAGACCTGCTCCCCCTGGGAAATCCTCCAGCCTCAGCTTCACCTTTAAAGACATTTGGAGAAGTAGTATGGGGAGGCAAGACCTCCGTAGATTATAACCCATCAGCCTGGGAGGTTTGGGAGGCAAGTAGTGTAAGAGGAAGTGCTCAAGGGGGCTTTTAACTTTGCAATTGCTTTTATCAACTCCTGGCCCGAGAAAGGCTTTGCATATACTGCCCTGTGGGCACGAACTGCAGCAGAATGGTCCAGGGGATATAAGATTATGATGTAGTCAATGACCACGCCAGTCACCTTGTGCCAGACACCAAGAAGCAAGAGCAGATCCTCCAACCAAAGGTTTGCCTGTGTCCTGCATCTGCCTCCTTCACACTCACCACTGTCCCTCATCCTCCCTCTGCACCTTCAAAAAGCACCAGCTCAAATAGCTTTCAGAACTCACGTTTAGGGATGGCCAGCAGCTCATGCTAGCTCACCACTTTCATTGCATTCTTTTTCTCTATGCAGTCTCATCTCTGTCCTCACATTATCTCTGAGCTTCAGCAGAGAGATGACTCTTTTTTATCAAGAGAAGAGCTTCTAGGTTCAATAAAATGAAAAGTATTACCAGTGCCACAAAGCTCATAAACTCAGATATTTTGGGTATCAAACAAACCCTTTTTCGTGGCTGAAGCCACATGGGATGCTGTTGTGTAATTAGTTAATTCATTTGTGCAGTTACTGAATACAACTGAGCATTTATATTCACTCTCAATAACCTATATGAGAACCAGAAAGTCCTAGAAGATAGTGACATGACTCACACACTCAGTTAAAAAACATTCATGAAACAATTGCCATGTGCTGTGGAAACAAAAGTAGGTAAGATTAAATACTTGTCTTGAAGAGAATCTTCGCTAAAAGAATTGTAAGTGGGATTAATAGAGTCTTAAGTAATTAAATGCATCCATAGGGTTTGTACAAAGTCCTAAAAGAACATAGAGAAGGAGGTTCCTGACTTACCAGGGAAAGGTACAAAATTTTCCCGGAGACACGTCTCCTGATGATGTGTCACGGGATCAAGATCATGGCGTTCTGGACTCTCAGCAGACTTCGCACTAACAAGGTCTGCCCTCAGCTACTCCAGAATCTCTACACGAGACTCTTTTGCCTTTGCAGAAAAACAAAATCAAAAGAAGCTGATGTATTACTGTCTGCGCTTAGTTGTTAGTCATTTGCTAAACCAGTTTGGCATATACTGGTTCTAGATTCATGGAAGTGTTGTTGTGTGGTTGTGTGATAAGCCAGCACCTACCTCTCCAGCTGTGTGGGTGGACTTGCATGCATACCAAGGGGTGAGCACCTGTGCTTTTGAAACCCTGACTTCTGGTTGTATATATATTCCAGATGAGAATGTGAAAACCGTGAAAAGTTTATCACTTTTTTGTCACCATTCAATTTTTACTATAACCTTTATCTAGAACCACTGAATAAATGAGATCTCTGAGGGGCAGAGTTAGAAGTCACAGCTTTTGAACCTCCAGCACGTGCCTTAATATCAAATCTGTACAAGTCCTGCAACATTATAGCAAGGTTATCACCTCTTTCATCCCTTACTCTGACTCTGTATGAAAAGATTTTGCAAATAAAATATATCAATTATTTATTTTAAAAAGATGTGTTTGATGTCACAGTTTCCTAAGTACTAAGGTAGATGCTAGAGATAAAAAAGTAACCAACACAAAGTTTCCCTCCTTCATGGAATTTACAGTTTTATGAGGCAGGCAGACTTTGGACAAGTAATTATAAATGCAATGAATGCTGTAAAAGGGAAGTACAGAGTATTGTGGAAGCATCGAAAGGGCATTTTAAAAAGTGACTTCCTCTGAAGAACCAATGTGGAAAATTGAGATTTCACATTAAAGTCAATAGGGCTTCATTTTTTAGAGACCATGTTGTGAATGGCTGTGCTTCTTATACCAGGATACCCAGGAGGGATCTAGAAAGCCACAGGATAAATACATGCATATTCCTGGGGCTTGAGTTTTACTTAAAGATTTGGAGAAACAAACATATTTTATATTAAAACAAATAGAGACATATTATGGAGTAGAATGTATGCATATTAAAGATAAAAGATGAAACTTCAAAGAAATTTCACACTTGCTGTGATTCCATTTGAACTACACCCCCAGACTCCCTAGGGGTGTATATTCATTTTCCTTTTCCTTTAGGGATACTTTATTTTTTAAAAAAAATGTTTAGCAAGCAGTAGAAAGAGCATGGAGTCAAACGTTTGGATCTGGGGCCCGGCACCATTAAGAATAGCTGGTAGCCTTCACTAAGCTAGGTGACCTCTATGACTCAGTTTCCTTGGGGATAACATAGAGATAATGTCTACCTCTCAGCATTGCTGTGAAGATTTAATCAGATAGCAAATGGAAGATTTTCAGGAAATTGTTTGCTACAGAATAGGCATTCAATAAATATTAGTTACATCTTCCCAGTATCAGTGAAATACACAGTGATCTAACATTCTCATTGCTTAAACTCAGCACAGCTAGAATCACAGAAGAAAAACCAAAGAAAACAGGTTTTAGAAAGCCCCGTGTTATGTTCCCATCTGTTTATCCATCAGCATAATAGCTACTGTAATAACAGCTAACCAATGTGAGTGTGTATGGTGAATATGAAACGCCTGTAAACTGTAATTTAAGGAAACAAAACAAACCTGCCCATTTTCCATATGTTGATATATTTTTACTCTGTTGCTATTTTTAACCATTTTGTATTGATTATGACAGAAAAAACACAAAACAAAAACTGGACTGCATTCACTCCTCTTCTGAATGGAGTTTAGGATGAAAGTGTAAATGCTCTTGGTAAACTCTAGCTCAGTATGCAATTGTGAAGTATAATTATGATTATGATTATAAGGATATGCTAAGAAAGGGCTCTGTGGTTCTCATTTCCAGGCTTTCTCATATCCAAGCAGTTGGCATATTCACTTTTTCTTAAACTCAGTTCTGACTGAAATTTTCTCTCCTTTGATGTCCTAAGTCCCAATGAATTAGGCTAACTGAAAAGTTTTGGGGAATTAGCTATGAATAGGAGAGAAATACCTGATTATACCTTGCTGTTTTTCAAATAACAAGGTAGATAGATAGACAGAAGATTCATTTAAATGCTTCCCAAATGTTTTATATCCAAAGTGGAATTAAATGTCTTAATATTGCTGCAGAATACTGAAATAGTGTCTTCTTGTTTCACTTACTGGGACAAAGGAAAAAGAAAACATTGGGGTTGTGTTTGTTCTCAAATCTCTTTGTTTTTTTAAATATATTATTTTATAATTAAAGGGCTATGAGCTGACCTTGAGTTGTTAAGTAAAGGCCTGCTTATTCAGGATCTGTGGTGAAGCAAATAGGAGAAGGTTCATTAGGAACATGGTGTATCTGAACCATTGCCAGTGTTGACAGTCAAGGCTGATTCACCAGGTATTAATCACACGTGGCTCATTACTTGCACCAGAGAAGGTCCAGGGAAGTGGTCCCCAGTGTAAATGAACACAACTGCCTGCCAAGTTCTAAATGACACAAAGAAAAGGAGGCTTCAGTTTCTCACAGTCCTCAAGATTGGAATCATAGAATTATAGTCCTTCCAGTGGCAGAAGAACCAAGAATTCTAGTTTCCTTAAGGCAAGATAATAAAAAACTGTCTTTGTATTATTATAAATGTATAGATGTCTGCTGTTTTCTTAAGGTCTTTGACAGTGGCCATCCCACAGTATTGCTTACTTGCAGGACTGAATTACTCTAACAGCTAGATGTGGGGCAGAAATCATTGTCCACGTAGCACATGGGCAATCATAGCAAATACATTAACTTCTGACCCTGACTTAGACAATGTAAACAGAAATTACTGCCAGTATTTCCCTCATTACAATGTTGTCTCGCCAACCTTCTCTGCTGAGGTTTTTCTTCTGTCTGGACCTCATGGGAAGGTGTCAATTTCATCTCACCACACACCCCAGTAACTTCAGTATTTGCAGTGGATCCTGCCTTTCTGCAACAAAGATGTGATTCCTCTCCCAGCTGGAAAGCTTCCTACCAAGCCCTTAGGCCCATGGAGAAAGGCAGAGCCTCTTTTGATGAAAGGGATGAGAAAAAAATGCTACACCTCAAGCTTCCATGGCTGTTTTCTCTATCAATTCTTTTACATGGATGTGTAAAGAACTAAGTTCTTTTACAGGAATTTTTGGGTTTCTGGAAGCTCTTGAATTCACTTGATAACTTCAAGAGTTTAAAATGAAGACTGAAAGTAACACTGTAGGTGATTAATATATATATATATATTTTTAATAATGCTAAGATTCTTGGTTAATGTGCCTTTTTTCTGAGTAAAAATACTGAAGAGGTCTTTCTATTATTCTGTACCTTGGAGTATTTCTTCAAGTGAAGTGAGACTCCATGGCTAAAAGATTAGCATGTTCTGAGTCTGAAGCCTCAATACTAAATGTACATCTCTCAGGAAGACTTAGTATAAAAATCAGGTGGGGGGTTCTTTGGTTGTAAACAACAGAAACTGACTCTAGGTAACATAAGCTAAAGAGAACATTAAGAACCTAAGACAATCAAAAAGAAAACTGAACAACAAACCTTTGGAAGTAACAACAGACAGGCAGCTTATTGGGATAGAAAGTACCTACATAAGCTATCTCACCACAGGAATTTCCTGATAGAAATCAGGGTCTGTTAGGAAGCAAGAAGTTAGTCATATATAGTCTGCTTTTGTTGTTGTTGTTGTTGTTAGAGATTACAATATTCCTAATGGATTGTGTTATAGATTTATTTGCACCCTCAATCATTCCACAAAATTGGTACTGAATAAACAGTTATTTATATGAATAGTGATCAAGATTTCTTAAACATTAAGCTTTAAATGCAT
This sequence comes from Camelus dromedarius, assembly GCF_036321535.1. Classification (NCBI taxonomy): domain Eukaryota; kingdom Metazoa; phylum Chordata; class Mammalia; order Artiodactyla; family Camelidae; genus Camelus; species Camelus dromedarius. The sequence continues at coordinate 28,476,686 of NC_087446.1, forward strand.
CTCTTTTTTTTTTTTAACCAGAATTGGGATTTTTGGTGTCTATGGTATGCCATACCACCCTCTCTTTTGTGAAGTCCCTACTTTCTTTACCAGAGTAATATTTCCTAGTAACAATTATTGTGAAGAGAACCAGTAATTCTTGCTTTCTCACAACTATAGGAGTAAATCAAGTCTGACATTTTGATCACAGTTATTCATTAGAATAGTGAATTAAATAAATGCTGGTCTGTGATTTTAATTCAGAGACTTGATACAAAGTTTCACCTAAATTTCTGAAGTGAATAACCAGCAGCAGGTATAAATTGAAAGCTGTGACAGCATCCTTCCTCTATGTAGCATAGTTCTCTAATCTTGGAGCATCAACTGATGACTCCTTTGCTTCAGGTCTCCAGTCTCTGAAATTCTCCATAAGTGATTGGCACTTGCCTACATTTTGTATTACACTTGCTGTGTGTCCCAGATGAAGGCTTCTTCTTTTCACTTACATTTTATTCTCATTTGTTTTCTCATTGAGAGAAGGGCTCTGGAGAACAGCACAACTGAAATTACATCCAGTTAATTTACAGTTCTCGGGTTGTTCTTATTCTGCATTGGCAGTAATAAATGGTTAGCCTTGTCTTCATCTAGTTTGATCTCTAAGGCATGTGAAAAGTTGACTTCTTTTAAGGTGGGTTAGGGTTGTATCAATTGACAAAGTTTAATTTGAACATCAATCCAAATGTCTACTCATTGTGGAGAAACTTTTGAAAGAAATGAACCTAGAAATTGTGTCAAGAGTACTGGATTTAACCAGATATAATTTTATTTTTTTATTACCTTTATTGTGGTAAATTGTGAACTACATATATTTCAGGTGTACAATTTGATGAATTTTGATAGATATATACACCTATGAAACCACCACCACAATCAAGATAGCTAACATTTTCATCACTCCCCAAGAGGTGCAAATTTTGAACTCCTGATTTATCCTTTCCCACTTCCTTTACCCTTTGGTAACCATAAGTTTGTTCTCTATGTTTGTGAGTCTGTTTTTGTTGTGTAAATAAATTCTGTGTGTCCTTTGTTTTTAGATTCCATGTATAAGCAATATCACATGATATTTTTCTTTCTCTTCCTGGCTTATTTCACTTAGAATGACAATCTCCAGGTCCATTCATGTTGCTGCAAATGGCATTATTTCATTCTTTTTTATGGCCAAGTAGTATTCCATTATACACACACACACATATATATACACACATACATACACACACACACACACACACACACACACACATATACATATATATATATATATATACACACACACACACACACACACACACCACATCTTCTTTATCCAGTCCTCTGTTGATGGACATTTGGGTTGTTTCCATGTCTTGGCTATTGTAAATAGGGCTGCTGTGAACACTGGGGTGCATGTGTCTTTGCGAATTACATTTTTCTCCAGATATATGCCCAGGAGTAGGATTGCTGGATCATATGAAAAGCTTATTTTTATTTTTTTAAGGAAGCTTCATACTGTCTTTCATAGTGGCTGCACAATTTACATTCCCACCAACAGTGTAGGAGGGTTCCCATTCCTTTCCTCCACACCCTCTCTGGCATTTGTTGTTTGCGAACTTTTTAATGATGGCCATTCTGACTGGTGTGAGGTGATATCTCATTGTAGTGTTGATTTGCATTTCTCTAAGAAGTAGTGATGTTGAGCATCTTTTCATGGCTTGTTGGCCATATGGATGTCTTCTTTGGAGAGATGTCTGCTTAGGTCTTCTGCCCATTTTTTGATTGGGTTGTTTGTTTTTTTGATATTAAGCTGTATGAGCTGTTTGTATATTCTGGAAAATATAAATCCATCCATCCAGCCAGCCAGCCATCTGTAATATTTTATAAGTATTTACTATCTTACTACCTACCTATATAATTGTTTGTTATTATAGGTATTCAGTAAATGTGAGTGGAATCTGAATCACAAAATTATATGAAATATAGATTACACTATGTCTTTTTTACATGTAATCCTTCTGCCTTATGAAATCTGAAGCCAACAATGTAAGGTATAAATTTTTCTTAATATTTCTAAGAGAATCCATATATAAACAACAACAGAGAAATGGCCATAATCTGGACTTCGTTTTTTTAAAATTTAATTTATCTGAAGAATGTGTAGGGTGAGTGGTCTTACCGTTAGCTTAAATTTGTTTCTCTCTGTTAGGCTTTCTTTAATTTATTTTTAGGATTAACATTTTGGGAAATAAACTTGGAGACTTGCTGAGGAAAGAGGAGAGAAAAAAAATTGAGAATAGTTGTCATTTACAGGGAGAAAACACTATGCTTGAGAAACCTAAAGATTTGCCATCAGGTTCACATTATAGATACACATATACAGAGAGAGAAAGGGAGAGCATGGGGAAATTGATGGTGCTGTACAGTAAACACCTTGCAGTTAGCTTTGAAATGCCTTTTATTTCTGAGACGGAGCACTGGGGGCTGGGAAGGAGCAAGTGTGAAAAGACTGAGAAGTAACCAGAAGGCTACAGCTACAAAAGGAATAATAGGTTTCGATACTGATAAGCTAGGGAGATTTTTGTTAAGAAAACATGCAGTCATTGGCGGAATTTTATTCATCTACAAAATTTCAGGTTTCTTGGCTTCAGAGAATATAATACTTGCTAATCATTTGAGCCATAAGATAACATTTTAATGAGGATTACATGATTTGACTAGAAGGGAAAATGTTCTAAATCCTTCCACTGGAAATTGACGGCTTGTATTTAAAACTGTCTGACACATTCTAAAGTCTGAATATAGATTCAATGTGAGGCCAGCAAAGCCGGCTTCTGTTGTGTCAGAATTTTTGTCTTCCAGAACTGTATTGTTTGAGGTGAGAAACGTAGAGTTTTGTTGTAGTTCCCCTTCTTCACGCTAGGGCAAGAAAGTCTAAATCTTTGAAAGTAATGGAATCAGAAATAATCTTTCACACGTTGTTCCCAGCCTGAGCCCCATGGGCAAAAATTATTCCCATGCTGCCTGCACAGCATTTTCCAGGCTGCCTATCAGACTGTGAAAGCTCTTCCGGAAGAGAGAGCATGAGCGAAGGGCAGGCAGGATGAGAATGCACAGGACACATAAAGGGCAAAGACACAGACCAACACACAGCTGTGGAAGGGAACCAAGTGCGATTCTAAGGAGCCAGTGTCGTGACTGACTCAATAAATATGAAAAACAAGGGCGTGCAGGCTCAAAAGCAGTAAACAGTAAAGATAAAAGGCTCAGGCTTTGGGACCAGATTGCCTCCCTTCCCCCGGCTCTGTTACTGAGTAGCTGTGTGACCTTGGGCAAGTAGCTTGACATCTCTGTGTCTTATGTCCCCAACAATATAATGAAGATAATAGTAGTACCTACCTCATAAGCTACTGTGAAGGTGAAATGAATTAATATGTTAAATAGATTTGAAACAGTACCAGACAAGTAGTAAGACCTTAATAAATATTTAGCTTTCATTTTCAAAACTTAGGAGAGCTTAAGAATAAGTTAAAAATTATGTGAGGTGAGGTTTGAAGTAATATTCACAATTAGTCTGTCCTCACCCGGGGATACTCTTACTAGGAAAACACACACACACACACACACACACACACACACACACACACACACACACACACACACACACAGAGTCAATCCAGTCTTGGGGCATGGGTGAGGTGGGGTGAGGAATACACTTAAGGAGTAGCCAGTTGTGTTTCAACCTAAAAATAATAACCAGAGATTAAAGAACTCTGTCATGAGTCCAGAGGAGAAAAAAATAGAAAATTCTTCAGGGCATGTTATTGATATTTTATGAGAATTTGATAAGGCAGAGCATTAGAGAGTGAGTGCTAAATTTGTACAGAATAATAAAGACTTCAGAAGGTAATAAAAATCTTGAACCCTGCACACATAAGATACTCTAAGAGGCTTAGTAATTTCTTAAATGAAAGGACATTGCCATTTCCATAATCAAATTCAAATCTAGGAGTCATTTATGGCTGATAATGTTGAGGTGCCGTTCCATCTTCTGTAGCACAAGAAGCTTTTAACATGAAGCAGCTTACAGCGGTTTCCTGTATCTTGTTCATTTCACCATCATTTCAGTGAGATATTTTAGCCCTGTGTTTAAAACATTTTAAATATTAGAGCTTTCTCATGGAAAAGCTTTGTGGTCTGAATGTAACATCAAAAATACAAGTGTGAGTAACAAAGAAATTTTAATGAAAACAAGGTGCAAAGGATGTAAGATAGTGATATTTTTATTTTTGAACCATTGAAGATGTTCATGTGCAAAATTATGATGTCTCATCATATTTTCACCTTCTTCAGGAGAATCTGACAAATTTAAGATATAGTAAGTATACTAAGATGTACTAGTGCTAAAATATTTTTTATGCTTGAAATTGTCCTGAATTAATCTCCACCAAAATTACATGACATCATTACTCTCATGAATTAATATATCGATAATCTGTGCCCAGTGTCTTCTCATAGGAATAACAGTTGATAGCAAGATAATTTTCCCCAATAATTTACTGTGTTAGGGGCCAGAGAACCACCCTAGATTTGATGATTCCTTATAAGGACTCGTGGGACTCAACCTACCATCATACCCATGGCAAAGATTTATTACAGTGAAAAGACAGAAAGCAAAATCAGCAAAAGGAAACAGCACATGGGGTGAAGTTCAAAGGAAAGCAGACACAAAGTACCAAGAGTTGTCTCTTACGGAGTCACACAGAATGCAAGTGCTTAATTTCTTCATCCAGATAGCTGTAACAGCACATGTGAAATGTTATGCACCAGCGTAGCTTGTTAGAGACTCAGTGCCTGGAATTTTACCGGGGGCTGGTCACATAGGCATCCTCTGCGTAGCATGTACCAAAGTTTCAGACTCCCAAAAGGAAAGCAGGTTCAGCATAAACCATGTTGTTTATACAAACTGTTTAGGCGCAGTGAGTCTCTCCTGCCATTTAGGAGAAGGTTTATATGAGTGTAGGGAACTATTTGCCAGTCAAGTTGCTAGATACCAGCCAAGGAACAACTCTGCAGGCAGTGCTTTCTAAGCATAGCAGTCTTAGGCTCTCTTCTGTGCATGTACTGAGATAAACTTTCAGACCGGTTTTTAACACTAAGTAGAAGAGTTTAGTTTTCCTGACAACCCTGAACTTGACTTGCCTAATGAAACTGTCGGAAAGGGTAGCATGGCTCCACGGTACAGGTCACTGCCAGCTGACAAGGGTATAGGCTCTGCTAACACATTTTATCACTGCCACCTAACCATTGCTTTTCAAATGTTTTTCTCTTCCCTCTAAGGAAGCATTATCCACCATGACCCATTTTAAAGAAAAGAATCTGATGTAGCACTTAGAATCCTATCTACCAAAAGTTTGTCTGTCTAATTGTATTCAAGGGCATCTTCACGAATATCAAAATGAAAAGGCAAATTTCTATGTTAGAGATTCGGGAATCTTGAAGAAATTATAGACAAGTCTTGTGTTTCCTCAAAATCCTTAAGTTCCAAAATGAGAGGCAAGAAATGCAGAAGTCATTTTTGACCCTCCCCCGTCTCACTATTTATGTTGTCAGTCATTAAACTTTGTCAATAGTAGTTTCTAAAACATTTCCCAAATTATCTTTCGCTCTCCATCCGCCCTGCACGTCCTGTCCAAGCTACCATTATTGCGTTATGCTATACTGATCGAGACTCCCAACTGGCCCTCCTCTACTCCATTTTGATCCTGCCCTAGCCATTATCTACCTTGGAGGCATAGTGATCTTTTAAAAATGTGATCATCTCAGGTTACCCTTCAGCATCTTTCCATATGTTGATAACGAAAACCACCCAAATCATTATCAAGTTCTGCATTATCTAGCCCAGCCCAACCTTAGTAGCCTGACTTCATGCCCTGATTCCTCTTGCTTTCTGAGTCGCAGCCATGGAGGTCTTATACAACCAAGGGTCTGCTGACCAGCTACTCTTGCCACTCTTTCTTTCTTCACTTAGTTGATTTTTACTAATGTTCCTGGTTTTGACTTAGAATATTCCCTCCTTGGGGAATCCTTTCCTATTTGCTCTTTTCCCTCAAAGCATTCATGAACACACACACACACGCATACACACATACACAGTTGTATTCTTCTGCTGGTGTATTCTTTATTATCTTGTAATTCAACTCAACACCATGGCCACTTGTTTTTCACGGTTGAAAACCTTTTGATATGTTAAGTGATATGACTGACCTATTTCCCAACTGTAACAATGCTGGTTATTACAAGATGATGGGTAGAAATTATTTACTGATCACAGCATAGCAGTAGCTGGATATAAACATCTATACCTATTCTCCTTTCTCAGTTATTTTGTACTTTGTTGCTATGCTTGAGTTGACAAATTACGTAGAGCATGAATTGCATCATTTTTTGGTCATTACTATAGAGCAATACAGCTGTATTGGAAGTACCTCTAAATATTTGTGTAGTAAAGAATTTGACCTCACCCAAAGAGGTGTAGCATTTGTCCCCCACCCCGAGAGACAATCTCTAAATCATTGAAATTTTCTGAGTGATTGCTGTGTCTTTGTTGCTCATGATTGACCTCTCTGACCACACCTGATAGTTTATGCTAACAAGGTGGGGCTCAAGGTGAAGCACCCTGGGCAGCTGGTATCAGCCTGACCTCTGGGGAGAGGGATGGCTGGAAACTGAGCCCAGTCATGTGGGCAATCAATCCGTCAATCAATTATGTCTACACAAGGAAGCTTCAGTAAGAACGCTAGACACCAAGGCATGAATGAGCTTCCCAGGTTAGCAATACTCTTTGCATATTGTCACATATTGATACTGGGAGAGTAAAGTGTCCTGGAAAGAATGTTCATGTGTGGAACATTCCTCAGGCTCTGCCTTATGCATTGCTTCCTTTGGCTGGTTCTAATTTGTACCCTTTCCCTGTAAAAAACCATAACGATGAGTATAATAGCTTTCTGTGGGTTCTGTGAGTCTTTCTAATGAATTATCCAGCCAGGGTGAGTTTTGGAAATCCCACTGAACTGGCATTTGCTGTCAGAAATGAGGCCAGTCTTGAGAACTGTGCATTCAAAATTTGCAGTTTGCCTAATACCAGGCAATGTCTAAAAACGAAACAAAACAGAAAATCAATATGCTACATAAATAGTATATATTAGGAGTCATAATCAAAGAATGAAAAAATTCCTTGATATGACAAATTAGTGTTATAGCCACAGGATGCCCCACAAAGAAATCTATGCCATGTAGCCTTTTCTGATGTTTACTTTAAATTGCCATCTGTTACGTTGCTTTTATTTGTCTTATAGTATTTCTTTTTTTTTTAACATTTTTTATTGATTTATAATCATTTTACAATGTTGTGTGAAATTCCAGTGTTCAGCACAATTTTTCAGTTATTCATGGACATATACACACTCATTGTCACATTTTTTTCTCTGTGAGTTATCATAACATTTTGTGTATATTTCCCTGTGCTATACAGTGTAGTCTGTTCTACAGTTTTGAAATCCCAGTCTATCCCTTCCCACCCTCCACCCCCCTGGTAACCACAAATCTGTATTCTCTGTCTGTGAGTCTATTTCTGTCCTTTATTTACGCTTTGTTTTTGTTTGTTTGTTTGTTTTTGTTTTTGTTTTTTAGATTCCACATATGAGCGATCTCATATGGTATTTTTCTTTCTCTTTCTGGCTTACTTCACTTAGAATGACATTCTCCAGGAGCATCCATGTTGCTGCAAATGGCATTATGTTGTCGGTTTTTATGGCTGAGTAGTATTCCATTGTATAAATATACCACATCTTCTTTATCCAGTCACCCGTTGATGGACATTTAGGCTGTTTCCATGTTTTGGCTATTGTAAATAGTGCTGCTATGAACATTGGGGTGCAGGTGTCATCCTGAAGTAGATTTCCTTCTGGATACAAGCCCAGGAGTGGGATTCCTGGGTCATATTGTCTCATAGTATTTCTTAAACAAAATTTCGTAAATGTTTACAGAAGGCTGAGAAGTAAAGATTTCTTGCCTGGAAGCTTGAAAAACGTCCTTATCTTTAACATTTTTACCCTAATACATTTTTTTTATATTCATCACCATTGTCTATTTCTCAACATATAGTCTAACTGACTATATAGTGTTCTCATTCCAGGGCTTGACACTCATTTTTATTTCTTTCTGGAATGATTATCTTTCTCATTCTTTGTCAGATTAACAGTTACTCATCTTTCAAGTTTAAATTAAATTTAAGTTGTTATATATTTATTAATTACAATGGGTAATTATATTTATAATTGACTTACATTTGGATATATATGTTTATGACTTATATTTGATTTATAGCTGTGTATATATGCATATATAATGTAGGTATGCATATGTGTGTGTGTGTATATATATATATATGACTATGTAACTGTAAACTCTGGTCTATTTTACTCTTCATTATATCTTAACATGTTTTATATAATACATGGACCATAAGAGATGCTATTTAAAAAAACTTACCTATCGTAACTATAATCTTTGCAAATTGGTTTTAGGGATGTAAGATATTTGCTTGACAAGAGATAAGGAATAATGAGTTGGGAAGCTTAGCAGTTGTTTGGAGGTGAAGAGGCTGGTGAAACAACAAGCAGAAAATGCCTGCAGAAGATAATGAAGAAAAGGGTTTGGAGATCTATACATTCTTTGGGAGTAAGAATACTAGAAGTCCAGCAGTAAGTCCAATTTGACTGAGACAGAGAGAGGGTGTTTAAGGAGCTTCTGGGCAAGAGATTCATAACTAAGCAACAGACAGTTCATTGTGAGGCAATTGCTGGTGGAATCAATCCATTTAGATCCAGGCTATGGTGGGTAGATTGGACATTGTTCTTACCCAAGACCTGGGGCTGAGAAAAAGGGCTTGTCTTAGGCATAAATCCAGCTGAAACTATGAAATAAGATTTCTGTGGTAAGCCAGAACAAGCTAAATTCTTTGATAAGATGTGTACACTTATCCTTTACAACCTGTTTATAATGTGTGCCTCAAGACTAATCATGCAAAAGGCAGTTTTTTAAACTCAGTCTTTCAGTTTCTTGATGGCACCAAGTTTGTAACTTACCCAGGAACCTGCACATGGTCTTCCATGTGTCTGGAACATTTCCCCAATTCTGTCTGCTTAACTCTTAATTCATCCTTTATGTCCCTTTTGACTTTCTCCACTTCACCCAGTTCAAACCAGTGCACTGCTGACTTTATAACAGAAAGTCCTGATTAGACATTTATGCATTTATATGCGCTATTCTTTTATAAGTTCATGACAGTTTATACACATTTTTGTGTTTGTATTTGTTGAACAACTTGTCTCCCTAGTTGATTGTTAAGGTTAGCATTATAATATTAGAGTTTATGTCTGTTTTATTTACAACTGTATCTCTAACACTTAGCACATTGGTAACAGTGAATAATAAATACTGATTGAAAGAATGAATACCAGTTATGAATGTGTACAGGGCTAATAATCCTGTATGGAAAAGGAGTGGAGAATTGTCAGAGGCTGTGACTACAAAGTTTCAAACACATACGAAAAATTGCTACTAAATTTGAAATGGTAATATAGATGGTCAAGCATGGCTACCTTTCTGCTGTGGGCACCTTGATGGTTTCAATATAACTTACCTATGTTATGTTTTCTTTAAAATGTAATCACATTTTTCAGGACTGCAGACTGTGAGCTCATGTTAATTGGTCTGGTTGCAAATTAGTAAGTGCATTATGTCATTTTTATCATGTACTAACCAAAGAAGAGAGTCTGTCAGGTGGAAAAAGCATAAATTTAATTAATCCCACTAAACAAAATCAGATGATCCAGAAAAAGCCATATTTTGAAAGAGGTTTTATTTGTGCTGAATAAGTAAATTGTCCTGTAAATATCCACTCATTTGAGAAATGAAAGAAAAATAAAGGACCTCGGGAGTGCATATTAGGTTAGATGATTTTTTTAATCATGTTTTTCAAAAGAAATAGGCTAAAGGTGTGGAATACACTTGATCCTCTTATTTTTTTCTTGAATAATCATTTAACACATAATCTACTTTAGTTACCTATTGTCATGAAACCCACATTAATTTCTACCAACATTGGTGAACAGCCAATAGTAGGTGGGACTAATGGGGCCCTACCTTCTGTAATTAGGGATGCCATCTAACTTTGTTACTGCCTTAGATTAGTTCTTAACTGAAATCGCTTACATGTGATTGTTACTGTTAATGGGAAAGGATATTAAATATGGATTATATCTTTCATAGTCTAGCTAGCTGGGCATCTTGGACTTAATACTCCCCATCTGTGACCCTTTACAATACATTAAGCACACCTTTTCAGCAGCAGCCCTATTACAGTTAATCATGCTGAGGAAGAGATTGCACTAAATGTATTAGAAAGACACTGACATTAACCAAATGCTAGTCAGATGTGTCAAGGAACAAAAAGCTAAATCTAGACTTTGTATTTTCAGTGGGCTTTGAGCTTTTAAGTCAATGGTATCTGAGTCTTTCCATCCATCAGTATGGGGATTGCTGGTCTCTCAAATTACAGTGATATATAGCCTCATGTTTTGTTAGTAAAACTATAATAGTCAACTCATCTGCTTGTTTAGGACATTTTACTGCAAAATTTTCTATTTATTTCTCTGTAATGTGCATATTATTTCAATAAAAAGGAATATGCAGTAAGTACATGGAGTTGCAGGAAATAAACAAGGTTTTAAAATTCTTCAGGAAAAAAAGTAAGTCGAATAGTAAACACAATGATAATCTTAGCAACATACAGAATGCACTGTAATAATACTTTTCAGAAACTCCATGGCATTCTGTAAAAATCAGATAGATGGTATAGCCTTCATACTTATGTATGAAAAATGTAAATGTTAATGGGAGATATCAAATGAGTGGGAAGAATATGTTTCTGAGAGCCCAGAAACATGAGAGGAAACAAAGTTACTGGGGATCTGGGGAACTGGGACGTGCATATGTCAAGGATGATTGTTAAGCTGAATCATTCTTGCTTACTTTTATGCAGTCAAATAATGAAAGGTCTGGAGGATGGGGCTGACAAGTAAGTGTGCCTTATTTTGGGGTTAGCCTGAGATTCAAAAGTAAGCTTTTTAACAAAGAACAAATGTCCCTATGGTTTAGTGTGGGACATAGGCCAGGGTGTAGAGGGGAAGTTAATAAAAGGAGATTGTAGATTTGGTGCTATTTAGGATGAAAATATTATTGAAAGATTCTAACCTATCTACATATAGCTTATAGGTTCATCAATTCCCTACATTTTGTTAGTAAACTGTATGTATTCTATTCCATAGAGTAATTTTAGTTCTTCTCAGGGAAACTTTTATTGTATTTGTAGGGTCCTAAGTTTCAAAATTACATTCCAACTTTGCTTTGTGTATTTAAAGACTTAATGTTTATATAACCTTTCCCTCAAAAATTCTACTCCTAGTAACTATTGTTTTTCTTCATAAATTATTAGCTAATACATGTGTGGTATTTACTATGAGTCAGCCAAGGTATCTACATACTTTATACACATCTACAACCTCAGTTAATTCTCATAGTAACCCTACGAAATTGTCACAATTATATTTCACAGGTAAAGACACTGAGACATGAGAAGTTAGAGTAGCCTACCTACAGTCACGTAGCTGTTGGTACACAAGGCTGTGAATCCAGGAGATCTGGTTCCTGGGGACTGTGCTCTTAACCACAGGAGAACCTCTGCTTACTAGGATGGGAATACCAGCTAACTAAAACGATGAAACCATCTTTGATGCAGTGACTGGGGCTTTGTTCAGAAAGTTACGGCATAACATACCTACATAACAGATGACATTAAATATTTTATGCCATGGAACATGCTCGTATTATACAGATTAACAAGAAAAGTGACTTCAGTCATGAAGTACAAATGTTGTGGAGCAGAATTCCTAGCAAACCAGCAAAGAATATGTAACATGAACAAGAAATAAATCTGTGTTCCTTTAAGCCACTGAGATTGTGAGTTGCTTTAACAATCTGATAAAGATGTCTTTAAAGGCTACATGGCAAGGAACAAAATGTTATTGTCAAATTTTGCTTTCACCAAGGTTTACATCACGATCCTTCCTCATGAAATGTTTTATCTTGAATGTTCATTCCTCACTAAATAATAATGAGTAGAACATTTATATCTTATAATTTTTGAGGTAAATTTGCTCTAAAAGTATTTAGGCAGATCCCATACATATTTAAGAGAAGAAATGAGATCAATATCTCTATATTCCCATCTACTAAAAAAAAAATGCTTCCTTCCTCCTCAAGGGATCCTTCATAACTTGTATTTTAAGCTTAGTACCTTGAGCCCCCTATAAAACAAAATTAAATTCTGGCACTGTAAATTTAAAGATATCATGTCCTTACTTTATTTATAAAGCAAACCCAGGTATTTCTAGTGTCTTTGGAGAGGGGAGGCTGGTTTATACTAAAAAAAAAAAACTTGTTGGCAAAATAAATTTATAACTTAGATATTAAAATTATTGTTCAAAGTAACACAAGTTAGTTGCTTTCTCTGTATTTTTACACTGAAGTCAAATTCAGTTCATAGATATAATTCTGATGTTATTATAAGTCTAGTTCTTATTTATGATAGATAACAGATCTCATGAGTAGCATTATTTAGATTTTTGTTAGCATATTAAGAAGCACAGATGCTGCCCTACTGTCCACGATTTTGAATAATCTAATATTTTTTCTAGGTCCTGGGAATTCTAAGCCTGAAATCCCTGAGTTTCAAAGAAATACAAATTGCTGGAATAAGGGATATATTAAAATATTATGATATTGCTTAATTATCATCACTTTCATCTCTTATGCTATAGGGCCTGGGGTTATGTCCTGTCCTATGGGATTTTTTTCCTCAAATTGATCAGATAGATAGATCACTTGGCTCTGATTTTTTTACTGAAATAATGTTTTTAGGAAGTAGAAAAACTAAATCAATCCCAGCTACTATTTTTGTATCCCATTATGCTCTAATCTTTGAGATTGGAACTGTTGGTTGCTCTTACTCCCAGTGTCTAAACAATATCTGTTATATCATATATGCTAAATAAATTTTTGATGAATGAGTTATTAAGAAGTTGTTAAGAAATATCCTTAAACCTATTTATTTCATATTTTTGTAGACTTTTGAGAAATAGCATCAGACACAAGAATAATCTGATTCTGGTCCTTATATAATCGTTCTCTGTCATCATGAAAAGCCACTAAGCCACATGCTTTACTTCTTACAGTTTGAGAATCTAAAAGGCACATGACACCAAGTATGAACCACTTTTTATATTAGTTTGTAAAGCAGCTTTTATCATCCCAAATGATATATTTCAAAGTGAAAATAAATGGGATAATGTTATTATATAATTAGCATAATGTCTGAAACACAAAACACATGGAATGCATGTAAATTTCCTCTCCTTTGTTTCCCTGCTTGATTTATGATGCCAGGCATTCAGAAGGTAGGACGGAGAAGGGGGAGTATAAGGAAGCTGAGAGATCATCAGATTATTTTTGCCAGGCTTGTAGTCTATTATTAAAATAGTTTTTACTCCCATTATTGGAATAGTAGAGACTCACACACCAAAAAATGTTTTCCTTATCTTTATTCTCATTTACATAAATATTTACTATCAAATTGGTAATTTAATACTTTTCACTGTGTGTTTTTTCAGACGTGTTTTAAAATATAAAAGCACAACTGCTGTCTTGAGTTTTGCCATATCAATTTGAAATTGTATATCCCTTAGGTTTTTAAGGTATAAATCAAGGGGGAAAAAAGTAGTCCTAAATTCTTTTTTATTTCCTCACCCAGAATATCCTGCTTCAATTTGGTTTGTATTCTATGGAGTATAGTCTGCAGAAAAGAAGGGGGGTTACTTACAGAGAGTCAATGCTGTAGGATTTTTTAAAAAAAATATATTAGGATGGCCATAATTTTTCACTCTTTTAAGCAATTATCTTATTTCACTTTGTAAAGGAATGTTGAGATACTGACTTTAACAGGTGCAGCATGTACATTTGTGGCATATGTTTTGCAGAATAGCCACAATCATTTCCTTTCCTTTATCCAGGGCCAGGGTGGGTAGTACCTTCTAGACATTGACTCTGGGCTTAGACATGTAAATTGCCTTGGTCAGTAGGATAACAGAAAATGTGACATAAGTTAAGAACTGAATTGTGTGTGTGTACACTGGGGATTGCCATCTGTTGTTGCTTCGGTGAAACTGCACTCACCACTGCATCAAGAAGCCCAGGCAAGCCTGCTAGATGAGGACAGAGCGAGATGGCACCCCAGGTGCTTCTGCTGCCCTGATCAACAGCCTGATGACTGCCAGGTATACCAGTGGGACACAGACACACAAGACAGCCTAACAGCTCAGCCCAGCCTGCTCAGACCAGAAAAACTGACCAGCCAACCCATGGAACTGTGGGCGACATTAAGTGATTTTTGTGTGTGTGTGTGCCATTAAGTTTAGAAGTAGTTTGTTACACAGTAAAAGCTAACAAATACAATATTTTTAGAAAATTTCCAAATGCCTAGCCAATACTGGTGGAGCTAGCAATTCCATCCAAAGAAGAAGTTTATTTTACACTTAAAAACACTGAGATACAGGTGCAGGTTGTTCTTCCAACACTACTTCTAATGGCTGTTTTTTCTAATAAAACTGCAGAAACCATAACCTATTTGGCAATGTGGTGAACGCAATTATGGCCAAATTCTACCAGGAAACTTTGGGAAAATATGAAGCATGACACATGGGAACACAAGAGAACACTGACTGAATTTTTGTTAAATGCTGGACATTGAGCTAAGTACTTCCCGTGTGTTACCGCTCACCCTTCAAAGAATGTCATATTTTTAATCTTCACTTTAAAGAAAAAAATGGGACAAAGACAGTCTAAGTTACTAGCCCAAGATAACCTAACCAGTAAGTTAGTTAATCAAGATCCAAATGCATACTTGTCTGACTCAGGAAGTGTTTAAATATCTCCCAACCTGCAAAACATCTTATAGTTTATGTATAAAGACCTAAGGCTCCTGGAGTTTAAAGAGATTTTTGTAATATGTAACAACATTTTGAAGATGAAGAAACAATAATCTAGAGAGGACAGATTCAAGATTTCACAGCTATTGAGTGGCACAGTGGAGACTAGAAGGTTCGTTATAGGAAATGAGAGTCTCAAGTCTAACACGGTTAAATGATTCCTGTATGTTGTATACTTTCGGTCTCAGCTTTTGTGTAACCAGGACAGAAGGTGATAGTGAGTTGAATTGTAGGTGGGAGTGACAGTGACACAGAAAACACCTCATCAAAACTTCTAAGGCTGGCAATTACCAATTTCCTTGCTAATATTCCAGTATCAGGTCATTGTTTATCTAAGGAAATCTCAAATTTCTTGGGTTTCTAACTTAAGGAATTTTCAAGGAGACAATTATATGAGCTGTTTCCTACATCTAGCAGTATGATTTTTATTTTTTCTTCTTTTCGGGATAAAAACCCAATTTATATTTTGACTTGCAAGGTTAAAGCAAATTCAAACAAGATTCTCTTTAATCAATTCAAGAAGAACTAGAGCCAGAATTAACTATTTTAAAGAAAACATTTGAAAAGACTCCTTTAGTGTTTGGGAAAATGAAATGTCAGTAACAGAGTTTTGGCACCAGAATGTCTCTGATTAAAGAGCAAATGTAAGCTGTTTCTTATCTGACTTTCAATCACCTAGCCCAGATTTCTAGATTACCCCTGATACTGTGTTCTTAAATTTTTTCCATTGTATGGTCCCTATTTATAATATTATGTTTGGTAGTATAATTCAGTTCAACTAGGAAGAAGAATTGTATGATTCAGAAGTTTCAATATTTAGAAAAGAATTTTCTTCCTGTTCTTACCTACAACTTAATTATTTGACATGCTGTGTTGCATATACCATGACTGAGGCAACGTTGTAATCAGACGGTTATATGGTCTTTGGAATCATAAATATGAAACAAACACATGCTGTGATCAGGTCTTGGAGGATCAAGTGTCCACCAGCCACATTTATTCAGACTTTGGTTTGATAAAACTGTCAGTCCCTTTCACACTGAGAACTTCCTTTTTGGAAAATAACATGGTTTGACCCACCCTGCTAACCCTTTTCTGTTTTTCCTTTGTGGTGTCTATCATCATCTGATATACCATAGATGTACTTGTTTGTTAACTGCCTAGATATGTTCTATGAGGTCAGCAATATTATCCGAGGTCAGCTCTTAGGGTAACTTCCCTTCTAGAAGACACCTAGTGCAGCAATTGTTATCTGATACTATGATATCCTCAGTGTCCAAAGTAGTGCCTAACACAGGTCTAAAGAAGTGAGCAATAAGTGTTTTTGGTAGATGAGCTGCTCCCACTAGGTGTTTCTATCTCCCACCAGGCCCCTGCTACCTGAGAGTAGCTCCCAGTTCCCAACACACACAACTAAGGTTTTGTTGTCTGGGCTCTTAGACTGACTTCTCTTCTAGAAGAAAGCTAGTGCACCAGTTCAAATACAATCCTAGCAGCCTTGATCCATCCTTGAATCTAAGTGATGGATCCAATTTAGGCTACCTCCCCACTGTGTTTTCCTCAAACTCCTGGGAGATCGTAGTCAGCAAATGAATGTTAGTTTCTGTCCAGAATCTAAAACAGAATTATACTTAACATTGGATCTAAAAGGGATTTGAAGATTACTCATTCTCATTTAATGTGTGGTGAAACTAAACCAAAAGAAGCCAAGAGATAAGCTCAAAGTTATTTAAAGTAAATCAGATCATATTATTCCTTTAGTAATATCTAACTGTCTTGCCCTCGCTTATCCAGCCCTCTTTACTCTGGCCCCACCTACCTCTCTGAACTTGTTTCGTATCTCTGTCCCCCTAGTCTACTATCCCCCTACCATACTTTTTTTTTTTTTTCAGTTTCTTAAAAATTCCAAGACTTCCCATCTTAGAGTATTTTCTCTGACTCTTCTCTCATCCCAGAATGCATGTTCCTTTCATCTTTCCATAGCTACTTCTTTTTTGTTACTCGGATCTCAACTTAAATGTTCAAAGGAGCCTTTCTTGATTACTAGATTCAAAATAATCACCCAATTATTCTCCCTCACACACAGTCTAGCTCTTCACACTAATAAATATTCATGGTGTATTCCTTTGCTTGATTGTTGTCTGTCTTCTCTATTCGGTAGTAAGCTCCAGGAGAGCAGAAAACTTATTTTTTTGTCTTTTCCAGAGCTGTTCTTTTTGTCTGGAACGACATCTGGTACCTAGTAGCCACTCAGTTTGATAATGAAGGGATGAATGAATGAATCTTTGTCTTTGAACATTGCTTGGATCCTATATGGCTTACCATTTTCAGTATCCTAGGATGCTCACAGGTCCTTGCAGAAAACACTGCTGGGGGTTGAGGGTTGGCAGAGGTTTGGGAGGAACCTTCCCTCTCTACCCCTGCCCCACACATTCATGTGATACTAAAAGAAACCAGCTGAAAATCTGCTCCAAGATGGCTCAGTGGGAACACAGCCCCAACACAGGACAGAGGCTCAATAAATGATAGTTGCCTATTCAAATTTGTTTTTGAATTATTTGGTTACATTCAGAGGTAAAACTATGAAATGCATCACACTTCTAGAGTTAGACAACTTCTATCCAGTACTGCCAGTTTTTTGATCATACAGTATCAGGCAATTTTTCTTCCTTTTGGGCTTTGTATGCTCAAGCGTCTGTGTAAGGGGAAACTAGAAGCAGAGTTAAAAAGATTTTTGTGAAATTAGAATAGATGATGCTTAAATTAATAAAAATAAAGCATTATCTTTATCATAGTTATAAGTAACTATAACTTATCTCTAATGATAAAAGTTATCACTAATAATAAATAAAATAGTTATTAATACTTAGAGTTATTAATTAATTAATGATAATAGCTATTAATAGTTACCATAGTTAACACTGGTGATAATAGTTTTTTTTTAAGTACCTAGGATGTGTAGACACTATTCTAAGCACTGTACATGTATTAACTCTTCACAACAGCTCTAAGCAGTTGGTTTTATACCTATTATATAGGTGAGGAAACTAAGGCCTAGAGATTTTAAAGAACTTCTCTAAAGTTCTACAACTAGTAATCTGCCAGAGCTAGAATTTGAACCCAGAAACTCTGTCTCCAAAGTCTGTATTCTTAGTAGAAAGCCTGGCATATAATAAATATTAAATCAGTTATATATGCTTTCTATCCTTTTGTAATTAATTTAGATTATTTTTATTATCTGTATGAGCTTTTTACATAGCTTTTGTCATATTTGTTACCAGGCAAGTCTACTTTTTAATATCACGATAAAATGTTAAGTATAAAATTGTGGCATCTAAAGAAATATTCAAAGTCCTTTAGTTATTTAAAGCCAAAAGAAGCAATACTTTGTGGGGGGAGGGGGGTATTGGGCGGATGTTTAACTTTAAACCCTCAGCACTCATGTAAACACCCTAACCTACGTAAGTAACTGCCATCCAAGAACAAAGCCACATGCCACTCAAAGTTCCAAAATGGCATTTTTCATTTTAGAATGTAATTTTTTATCTGTATATTGGCATGTCCTAAATCTGAGAGGCTGGACCATCCAGGTCTCAAAGTGAGGGAAGCTAAACTAAAGCTGCAGCCTTGGGCCAAAGTAGTTCTCTTCCACAAGCTTACACTAAGTGCCCTCTGTCAGAAGCATGTTGTGTCCAGTATTTGTCTCATTATCTTCAAATTGTGCTTTCGAAACGCATCTAGGGGTGACACAGCTCCTCGTGAGGGGAAAAGATACAATTTGCTGGGCTGATGAAACACAGTGGGAAGACGGGACACATTCCCTTCCAGTTTCAAAGAACAATGGCAATAAAGCTTTTTATGAGCTTCAGTTACACTGCACTGCCATGAGCTGCTTCCATCCCAGTAAAGACTATCACTGCATATGGTTATAATCAAACCAAGAGCTAGAGATTGTTCAAGGTCGGGGTAGGGGTGGGTGTACAGAAAAGAAGGGACAGTTTTCTGAATTTAACTGATAACAGTTGAAATGTGAAACCCTTAAAGAGAAAAATCTAAAAGCTTTATTTTATTCTTTATTCAGAAGTATAATTAGGCATGTGGACATTTAGTGAACTTCAGGATTGTTGCTGATTTTTCAGGATGCACTGGTTTTCAATAGTCAAATACTCTCTCCAATTGTCTCCATTCATTTTAACCACATCTTGATTTTTTGTTCCAAAAATATTTCTATAAGACATATTTAATTTACAAACATTATCATTTTGCTTCTGATTGAAAGACCAAACATAAATACAGAGAAATAAGCCTATATTCATACTTGAAAATGAAGAATCAAATGTGAATATTGTTTGTCTTCTTGAATATTGTTCTTTGAAAACAGAGACAGAACTCTAAGCCATTGGAAGTTGGGAGGGATAAAGTAATTTCAGTTTGCAGTATATCTGGAGAAAAATCAAAAATAAGATTCTTAAACTGTGCAATATGTATTTCAGTATAATGTGAGCTGACATACAATACACAGAATTTAACAAGATGCAAGCTTAGCATTTTATGTAGTGATTATATCTTTAAAGGCAGAAAAATATTTTTAATACTTTAAATACATTAAAAATACACATTATCTCTGTCTAATGAATTCTTTGTGTAATTCCCTTTCTTTGGTTTTCAGGCATTAGTGTACTACTGACAACTTGAGGTGTTTGTTTAAAATGTAGATTCCTGGATCCCTGTTCTAGAGTATCTAACCTGGTAGGTCTGGGCAAAAGCATGGGGATCTGCTTTTTAAATAAGTATTTAGGGTAATATTACCCATATCTATATTTTCTACCTGTGAATGCCTGCTGTATGCTGCTTTTACAGACAATTTATTTCTTTACTCTTTGCACCAGTCTTTTGAGTTAAATATTATTATCTGCATTTTACTGATAGGCTAACAAAGAGGGAAGAGAAGTACATTTCTCATGATGATACAACGTACAAAGAATAAAGTCAAAATTCAAACAGACTGGTAAGACCAAAGACCTTGCTCTTTCTTATTTACTATCTGACTATCATGATAAAAACATATTAATAATCAATTCTAGGAAGAAAAGTGTTTTTTTTTTTTCTGTTTTGGAGAAAAAACATTAGATAAAGGGTAAAATGAAATGTCAGGATGACAACCTATTTAATGATATCTTCTAAATTCTCATCAAAAAAATCATAAACCATTTGAAGGAAAACATAAAATAAGCACTGAATTAAGAAAGTAGTTTAAGAGGAGAAACCAAATTACATTTTCTATTTGAAGGCTAGTTAGGTATGAACAAGTATGCCCCTAAACTGTTAACCAAATTCTGGTTAATCACATTTGTGAGTCTAACAAAGTTGGCTGCTAAAAATTTAGTTATGGGAAGGTATATATAGCATTAGATTAAAGCAAACAAAAGAACCACAGCAAACAATGCATGTTAGTCCAAACTGAATACTTCTTTCCTATCTTTATTTTTGCAGTTTCAGAGATTTGTTGCAGAGGTGGAGTGGTGCCACTTAGTAAATTTAGAATTTGTTGAGTATATGACCCCCAAGATACCTGCCTCCTGGGGTGCACATGTTGCACAATCCTTGAGTGTGGGTGGGCCTGGCCTAATCAGGTGATAGTGGTCAGCAACAGAAGTCAGAAAAGTTCAAAGTATGACATGTCCCATAGAGGGGGCCATGGGAAAGGAACTGCTAAGGCCTCTAGGAGCTGAGAGCAGCCCTTGGTCAACAGCTAGCTAAAAAGCAGGGGTCTTGGGCTGGAACCACATCAGACTGAATTCTGCCAACAGCTAAGTAAACTTGAAAAAAGATTCCCAGCTTCAGAAAATAGCACAGTCCAGTTGATAGCTTGGTTTCAGCCTGATGAGGGCCTAAGGAGAGAATCTAGCTTAGCCAGGCCTGGAATTCTGATTTATGAAACCATGACATAATAAATTTGAGTTATTTTAGTGCCTAGGGCAATTTGTCTATGGCAGTGTACGGCATAGGAATAAAAAAAACTAATGCAAGCACCTCTGATACTCCAGTGCTGAACCAGGCATAGAGGTAAAACAATGTATGTGATGGACAAAGAGCTCTGCCCTGATGGACCTAGATTATAATGGGGTAAAAATGACGATATACACATGAAACAGAATAAATGTATATATAGATTTTAAAGAGAGGCATATTTTACAAAGAAAAATAAAATAGAGCAAGAATTAGAGATTGGCTTGATGGAGACTGGGGCGGTGCTTTAACCAGGGTGGTTGAGAAACAACTGTCAGGAGAGATGGGAGTTGTGTCAAGGCCAATATGAGGGAAAGGAGGCACCACATAAAGACTGGGGTTTGGATCTTGTCCTAAACCTTTTGAAGAGTTGTAGGCATGGGGAGAAGTTGATCTGCATTACCCTTTGAGAAAATGTCTCAGTGGAGAATGAACTGAAGTGGATGAGGGTAGGGAGGCAACAGGGGAATTGTATCTAAGAGGGCTCTTGTTCATTTACAGAGGTTTTGCCGTCATCCATGAAAGATCATGGAGGATCAGACTGGAGAGATATTCCTCAGGCTTGAAAGAGGGAGTTTATACAGTGTTATGAATCAGGTAGTGTAGACCTCTTCTTCTATAATTTCTTGTAAAGAAATTTTTCTCTAGGGTATTTCCAAATTCAGATAATGCAGACTTTTATCCCAATAAAAATGGGAGAAAGGCAAGATGAAGGAAGAAAGCTGAGGGTAGAAATTTTGGTAACTTAGTTAGAAAGCCAAAAATGACCTGATATTTTCCAACAAATTACCAATCTGTAGATCAGAGGAAACTAGACTTTAAACTATACTTAAGATATTTCTTAAGATTATCCAAAGTCACATTCAAAGCCTGACAATTTTTTTCGCTAGTAACAACAGATCATAGGAATTCAGTTAACATTTTTTGTTTTGCTAAGGACAAAATGTCAAAACTAAGTAGTGAATACTGCTTTGTTCAAACTAAAGTCAGTGTGAGACTTTCAAAATATTAGAAACTTCTTCACATACATTCTACTTAATAACATGAACAGTGTTCCACAATGAAAAAATGTAGATATGGTATACATTTGTACATATTTTTAAATGTGAGCATTTTTCTCCTCATGTTTAATACTCAGACTAATAAGAACGAGTAACACTATGCACAGAAATGTAAACCTGAGGAATTTTCTTCAGAGTTAATTAACTACAACATGCAAAATTTGAAACAGCTTTCCAATAAAATTCCGAGCTCTAATTAGTCCCAAAGAGAGAAAGAGATTACAATGGAGTGGAATACAATTTTCTTCTCTCACTCCTTGCTTTCCTCTCTCTTTCTGTTTTCATCCCTTGAGCACACAGTTATAGATTGAATTTTGCCCCCCGCCAAATTCGTATGAAACCCTAGCTCTTAATATGACTGTATTTGGAGATAGGGCCTCTAAGGAGGTAATTAAGGTTAAATGAGGTCATAAGGGTGGGGCCCTAATCCAATAGGACTTGTGTCCTTCTAAGGGGAAAGGTCATGTGAGGACATGGTGAGAAGCCAGGAAGGGCATTCTCAACCAGAAGCCAACCCTAACGATACTTTGATCTTGGACTTACAGCCTTCAGAAATGTAACAAAATAATCTCTGCTGTTTAAGCCATTCAGTCTGTGAAATTTTGTTATGGCAGCCAGAGCAGACAAATACACAAGCTGAACTCAGAAATTAGAGAAAATCATATAACCTCATATTTAGACCATCAGTGATATCAATAACTTCGAAGAAGTTGAGTTTTACACAAATAAATTATCCTTAGTCTACCAAAGAGTGAACATGTCCGCTTCTGTTTAGGGCCATTTCCCTGAATGTTGGGACTGGTAATGCTGAATTGGCCATTGAATAATAGCACTTTTAATTTTAATACCTAAGATTCTGACCAGCTCTGGTGGCATTCTTAACAAAATTAACTTTGTCCTGTTCTGAATTGAAGACTAACAACATGTTATCCATATGAAGCAATTTTTATGTTTAAGTTGTAGCCATTAAATTCCCCTTACTCCAAAGAGTTGCTTTTATAATTATCTGAGAAGGGACTACAAATAAATAAATAAAAATATACAAATAAACAATAAACAGCAACAGCAATAATAATGAAAAAGGAAAGGCTACAGCACGTTCCATTACTCAGGACGAGGACAGCACTAGTGCTGGCTGTAGTAGCAGCAGCAGTAGTCAGTGATGGCTTCGAGTTTTCCTACTTTAGCATTGTTGACATTTTGGGCTGGATGTCTCTTTGTCACGGAGGCCGCCCCATACATTGAAGGGTGTTTAGCAGGATGTCTGGCCTCTACTCACTAGATTCCAGTAGCATTCCCCAAGCTGTGGGAACAAAAACTGCCTCCAGACATTGACCATGTCCCCTGAGGGGTAGAATCAAACCCTTTTCCCATCAGAGAACCACCAATAATAGCTGATATTTCCTGAGTACTTTCTATATACTAAGCAACACTTAGGCATTCCACAAATATAAATTTATTTAAACCTCAAAACATCCTTAAATGTAAATATTGTTGTTAACCCTTGTTACAAATGTGAAAATGATGGCACAGAGGTTAGTGAGCTCCCTGAAGTTGAACAGCTAGTAAGCATCTTTTATTTATTTTTTATTTATCTATTTTGCCTTTTGAATCACATTTTACTTTTGGCAGGAAGCATGATGGAAATATTTTTAAATAAATATTCTTAAATCTCTGAGACTTCCTTTTTAATATAAAATGGAATTCCTTTTTTAAAGTGTGCAACATGATTTAACATAATATTGTGAAAGGATTTCCCTCATTAAGTTAATTAACACTCATCATCTCACATATTTATCTTGTTTTTCCAGTGAGAACATTATATTTCTACTCTCATAGAAAATTTTAATTAGATGATAGTGTTACCAACTTTAGCCACCATGTTATACAATAGATCCTCAGACCTTACTTACCTTATAACTGAAATTTTGTACCCTTTTACCAACCTCTCCGTATTTCCCCCATGACCCAGCCCTATAATTGGTACCATACAGTTTTTATCTTTCTCTGTTTCACTTATTTCACTTAGCGTATGTGCTCCAAGTTCATCCATGTTGTCCCAAAGGACAGTATATTTTTATTTTTTAGGACTCAATAATATTCCACTGTACATTTATGCCACATTCTTTTTACCCAGTCATCTGTCAGTGAACACTTAGGTTGTTTCCACACCTTGGCTATTGTGAATAATGAGTAATCATCTTTCAGAGCTGGGATTTAGACATAGATGATCTGTTGCACTTTGTAGAGGGGAGCTGTAATCATTCATTCTTTTAACAAATAGGATTTATTAAAAGTTTGATATATAGAATATAAAGAAGGAAATTTAAGGAAAAAGTAAATAAGGCTTGATTCTTGACCTCAAATTCCTCATCATTTAATAGCAAAAGTTAGAGGAAGTTGTTGGTGTTGTTTGAAGAAAGGATAACAACGGGGTTATCCTTTAGGTCATAGCTGGTCTCTCTTACCTTCCTCACTCTCCAGCCTTTTCCCTCAACATAACCATCTTCTTGGTTACTGTCCAGCCCCAGCCTAACTATCTGGTAGTACACCCCCAAGTAGGTGCTATTTGGTGGCTCAAACATGAGCTGAATGGCGGTTAATAATAGCATTCCATACTAGCGGTGTTTGCCATTCAATAAAGAACTTATAGGCAACAAACAACTTCCACAACTCTACAAAAATTGACTCTTATACTAGTGGGATGAGTGGTAATGTTTTGGGCAAAACATTTGCTGGAAAAATCTCATAAAGACAAGTAGTGAGGTTTGTGAAAGGTGTACTTCATAACTTCTTAAAACTGAATTTTAATTTCAGTCCTGCTCCTGCCTAACTGGATGACTCAGAACATCTAGGCTTCTGTCTCAGGTTATAAATTTAGAAGCTTGGACTAAATAATATCTAAGATGTATTCCAATTTTAACATTCTGTGACTCTGAATTTTCTGACTGTGAAGCATACTTACCTGGATTATCGCGCAATATATATCTGAAAATAAATAAGCAAATCAGAGTTGGAGTTGGTTTTAGGATTTACCATTTTGAAGAATTTGTTTTATAATTTAAAAATGTGAAAACCCTGCTGTGGCCATTCATCAGTCTTCTTCAATGGACCAATAAGAACACATGGTTTGAGGATACATAGGGACAGCTCACTGTTAATTCCAGTAGCTTCTTGGGGGCATGTTATATAGTCTATGTGGCAGCTTACATGCGTGGAATATTTTAGCATTGTCCTGTACAGCTATTTTTATAAGCAATTTGATATCCCCCTTATGGTTAAATGAGGAAACAATAGAGGAACAACAACTTCAATGACTAGCATGAGGTCAATTGACAAAGTAGCAAGAACAATGGAGTCAAATGTACAGACCTGGCACATTCCACCAATAACAACAGGAAAAAATTTTATTCCTAGGTTTCATTTCATCCAACCTATGAAACCAATTTGATTTCCTGATCCATTTTGTTAAGCCCATTAAAGTTTATTATAACCATAATTACAATAAGAAAAGAAAGTATAAAACTAATCCATTTACTTGTTTTTAAATCACTTCTTTAGAAAAATCAAATTTTAAATTCTCCATGGACATTTTTAAGAGACCCACCTGAAGAATAAAAATAAAGACAATCCTCTAATTCTTTCATGCACTGAAAACTTATGTTTGAATAAAGGCTGACAAACAAAATGTATCATACGGTAGCTGAACTCCAAATCTGTAGAAAATTGTATAGGAAAAGGCTTTCCTTTAAAAATATATGCATTCAGCTGCTCAAGTATATTTAGATTGTGGTCAAGGTTCTTGAACAACCTACAATAACCGTTTTTATAAAGATAAAAAGAGAAATTTTTTATTTAAAGTTTGACTAATGCTATCATCTACATTCCCATTTCATTTTTTCTAACATAATTTTATCCTCCGTTTCATACACAGTTCTTTAAAGTGAAATAACATGCAAAGCAATTTATTACAGCATATACCTCTTTACAAGTACATGTATATACATATACAGAGAGAGAAATTTGAAAAAACATTTTATTGAAGAATAGTCAGTCTACAATGTTGTGTCAATTTCTGGTGTACAGCATTGTGTTTCAGTCATACATATACCTACATAGATTTGCTTTTATAGCCTTTTTCATTATAGTTTACTACAAGATATTTAGTATAGTTCCCTGTACTCTTATGGTATGAACTTGTTGTTTATCTATTTTATATACAGTAGTTAGTATCTATAAATCTCAAACTCCCAATACAAAATATATTTTTGACAAAACTTTTCTTCTTGATAATAACTTTCCAGTTCTCTAATCTAATATGTGCTAAGTATGAAAAAGATACCTGTTTTAGTTTCCTGTTGCTGCTATAACAAGTTATCAGAAACGTAGTGAATTCAAACAAGTTTATTATCTTACATTTCTGGAGTTCAGAAGTCCAAAAATGGATCATACAGGACTAAAAGCAAGGTGTTGGGAGGTCTGTGTTAATTGTGGAGACTCTGGAGAAGTTCTCTGTTCCTTGTCTTTTCCAGTTTCTAGAAACTACCTCCATTTTTTGACTCAAGGTTCTTTCCAGCAATGTCACCCTTCTGACTCTGCTGCCCTAATCACATCTTTCTGATTCTGATCCTTCTACTTCACTCTTAGAACAATTCTTGTGATTATGTTACACCCACCCAGATAATCCAGGATAATCTTTCCATCTCAAGATCCTTAACTTAATCACATCAGTAAAGTGACATGTAAGGTAACAAATTGACAGTTTTGGGGGATTAGGACATGGACATCTTAGGGGATGGGCATTACTTTACTAATTACAACACAGCTGCCCTAGTATTTTCTATTTATTAGATGTGTTGGCAGGTAAAATTTGAACACATACAGCATTTTTAATTCATGTTAAGTGAGGCAATCTAAAAACCTTAAATATGATGATAAAGAAAATTAACATGTAAATTCTTCAGTAAGTTTTCTTTTTTACTTTTTGTGAAAAATGTCATCATTCTAGAAAGGTTACCATCCCACACAGAGTATATTGTAACCCTCTAATCTCTTAAGGTCATTGGAAAAGTACCTTGCCTATATTTACACCTTGCAGAAAAGAAGTTCTTAAAGTACTGATGTGGGATGTGTCAGCAAAGAACTAAAAAATTTAGCAGATTTTTTAAATTTGGGAAAAGCGTAATTGTACTCTGAGTTGTTAGGTGTCAGTATTCCTGTGGTTGATGTATAAATAAAAAAAATTAATTAATAGAACCTTACCGTGTGCTAACTGTTAACACTACACCCTTTGCATGCATTTTCTCATTATGTGAGATATGCACTGTTATGATTCCAATTTACCAACGTAGAAACTGAGGTTTTAGAAAAGTCAGTGCTCTTGCCCATTATTGCACAAGTGGTACTGGCATTCCAGCTCAGGTCTGCTCACAATTAGGTGATGGGACAAGATGGTTTCAGTTACCACAAAGTTTTCATCATAAAAGGCGCTAATATTTCTGAACTGCCCTGTAGCTATTGTTTTTAATTTATCCTTCACATTACCTCTGAGAAAATTTATATTATATCTCCCATCTTTTAGAGTAAGAACCTGAGGTCTAGCAACTGTATTTCAATCAATTCTTTCATTTTTTAACTTTCTGAGTAGTAGCATATAATCATATAATTGCATGAAAATAATCAAACGTCACATCAGATCTTAATACTAGATTTAACTATGATGGATTTTTTTTAAATTTTGAAATTGGCTACTTGTTATTCTGGAAAAAGCACTGGTTTTGGAAAAAGCATGAATTGGATTTGAGTTTGTATTTTGGAACTTTTTCTCTATGTGGAAAATAATTAATTTCCCAGAGCCTTATATTCCTTATCTTTAAAATGGGGAAAATAATACAGGCCTCATGAGATTGTTATAGAAGCTCTCAAAAAAGCTAGATTCCTTCTCTAGTGGAGTATTATTTTTCTAACATTCTCAAAAGGCAGAACTCTCCCCTTTTCTCTGATTATTTTGCCATTTATAAAGATATTCTAAAGCCTTTGGGATCAGGGATGGAGAAAACCACTTTTTTTACTTATTGTTTTGAGTAAATCATTTCCCAAATACTGTTTTGTTCTTCTTTTTTTTTTTTTTTTTTTTAACTATATTTTCAGTTGCACTGAGCCAGGCTGGTCGTTATTCCATTATAAATGATTCTTGAGCATTTTCACAATGAACGAATTGCAGTGGGATTCATTAGGAACCTTCAAGTTTGCCATTTTTCCTTGCATTCTTTCTTTCTGCCCTCTGTAGAGATGCCAACATACTTAATGTCATAAAAAGCCAGGATGTCTCTGATTTGTTGAGCCCAGTACTATGCAGAACATATGAAAAAACAGCAATAAATAACTTTTTGAATGCAGCTTTTTACGATAATGCAGTTTCATGTTTTAATGAACCCAAGCCGGAGTAATAAAGTCTCTTCTGACACCCACAGCCAGCAGTACCTTGACTCTCTAGGAGTCAAGCTCTGACTCAACTTTGAGACAGGAAAGACACCATTCAAAACAGTATTTTTAGAAACATTTTATCGAACTTCCAAACCCTTCTAGGCACATTTACTTCCTCTACCACTTGCTTTGTGTGGAAAAGCAATTACTCCATAGTGATAGTGCAGTCAAATCTGTAAACAGTTATTACATTTCAATTAGGGCTGCATGAAACTCTATATATTTGGTTTGCAGGGAATTAATGCAAATCTTTTTTTGATGTTTCAATTCACAAGGGGTCCAACCCAACACATTTGGCTCTTAGCAACACTCAGACTCATTCAAACATCAAAGACTATTTTTCCAGCATGAAGCATTTAGCCTGGGGTTAAATTCTCCCAAAGTATCAGTCTGTATTCAAACTCCCAATTCTTCCAGCTACACCAAAAGTTTTGCCAAGAGAAGTCAACTTAGATTGACTTTCTAGTATGAAAGAAAAAATTCTAGTAAATCTTTTGCCATAAAACCTGTATTGATCACACTCATGATCTTGGCTGAATGCCTACAAATCATTGAAACACAAACAAAATGTTTCATTTTTCTTAACAAGAATGGCAGTGAGGTGGAGGGAACAGAAGAAGGAAACCAATATTTATTAAACATCTGTGATGTTCCAGTCACTTTTCTTGGATTATCTCTTTAAATTCTTCCATCAACACTGTAAGGTAGGTATTACATACCACCATCCTCCAGATGGGAAAATTTAGATTCAGATTAAGAAACTTGCCCAGATCTGCTAGATAGATGGAGGTGCTGGGAACAAACCCAGATCTCTCTGTTTCTGAAGTCCTTGATGATTCTTGTGTCTCCCCCTGTGCAGAGATTTGGAGCATATGCTTAATGTTCATTTTTCTTTTTTTCTTTTTTTTCCATTGCCCATCAGTTCTCAAAAGTGCCTTTCAGAATAGCTTGGTTTATTTGTCCATTCTTCATATTAGTAACACTGATTCTCTTTAAAAAATTTGTGTTACTCAAGGAAAAATGCAAGCAACAAAATCAAATGATGAAGGAACTATTCTCCCCACTCTCAGCATGTGTTACATATGGTGGGGCGGGGGAGGGGACAGCAAGACCTCAAGCAGAATTTGCTGAGGGGGACTTCACACTTCCATCAGTTACTATGAAAGATAACATATGGACTGAACATTTATTCCAAGCAACAGATTTGTTTCTAGTTACTCTCCAGCAGTTGAATAGAAAAGAAAAAAAAAAATCCTTTTAACAGTCATCTGAAAATACTCCCAAATGAGAGAAATATAGTTGATCTTTTTTCACACTGCAAAATTATATTAAAAAATAGTTTTTAAAATTGAAAAAAAAAGTGAGTCATAATGATTTAAATGTGTTTACTAGGCTACCATCCTCATGAATCTACCTCTCTGTTGGGGATGACATGTTGCCTGTCCTCAAAAATTTAGATTCTGTTTTTTTGTAGGGGGAGGAAAGATATTATTACTGTAATAGACTTATTGCATTTTATTTTTGGTACTGTTTTTAAATTATTTATTTACTTTATTATCTCATATATAACCAGCCTTTTCAATATTATGATGAAGATAAGAATTTGTGTCACTGAATGGGGATACTTTCCTGTTTCCCATCATCTTGTTTGTAATCAATCATTTGCTTCATGTCACCTGAGTTATTGGTTTAAATCTGGAAAGATTCATAACTTATGGTGTTGCAAAATTCTTCAGGCTGAGAAAAAAAGGCATTGTCAGGAAGCCAAAATTAAAAAGTTAAGTTTAAAATTGTTTCTACCCTCCAGGCTCCTGACATACAACACTATTAACAACATATGTCTAGGTTAGATTTTTAAACCACATGAGAGTTAAGCAGACTGAGCCTCTTTGAAATACTGTGCTTTTTGGAAATAGAAAACAAAAGAAAATGAAAGAGAAAGACTATAATTGCCTTCAAAAAACACACATATGAACTTTTCTCATGCACTCAGGCAAAGCAATCTTATAAATGGGCCCTATTCTGTTCCTGGACCTTTCTTTGTTAGCTGTCACTTCTTTGAAAGCAAAGTTGGACGTTCTTCACCTTCAAGAAGCAGTCTCTGAAAAACTCATTCCTTCTCCCTGTTAAGACTTTCTCCTTTTTTCAAATCATTGTCAGTGTGTACACGAGGGTCTATCTTGCTTTGTACTTGAGCCTTTAAATAGCTATTTATCTGACCTTCTGAGAAAAGAAATTTATTTTAGAAATTCTTTCAGTGAGGCTGATCATGGGAAAAAAGATTATAAAACGTATACCTTTATAGTCTGAAAAGACAATGCTTATCAAAACAAAGTAGGTTTAGGATGAATGTGAAATTACCAAATTTTGCTGTCAAGAGAAATAAAAGAAGTATTCTTTGAAATTGCAGTAATGGGGGAAGATAAAATTACATTTTTAAGATATAAATAAATTTAGAGTTAGAGAATCTGATGTGGATTTTTCAAGTGCTAGTGAGTATTTTGGAAATATTCCCTTATCTTGACATTGCTATTTTTCCGGGAATCCCAGCCTTCCCATGTCATACCTTTGCCTCCCTGAGACTAGATCAAGGCTCTGATACTCTGTGCTCTGCTCAGTCTTAGAAGATGTCTCAGGTTTCTAGAGCCTCAGATTTTCTCCAGCCTCATTTCATCTTACATCAGGTAAATCTTATTTAAACATTCAAAACATATAGACAACCTAACATATCCAGAATTGAACTTACGATCTTCTACCCTAAAACAGAAAAACTCAGTTTTCCGCCTTCCTGAGTATGGAGAAAACCCAGTTCTTTCTTACTATGACTTTCTTCCCTGTGAGTCTCTTTTGCCACTCACACAGAACCCTTAACTTCCAACACTTCTGGTTACCAAACATGTGGAGGTTTTTCCTTGCAACAAGCAATTCTCTGTGGTATCAGTTGGGCATCCTAAAATTTAACTCAATTCTGATACTATCTACTTGGAGATTATGTCAGATCCCACAAGTTAAGTGTTCGATCCTACAAGACTGACCCCCCCCCTCCCATATACACCTCACAGGCCCAAGTTTACCTGTGCTTCTGACCAACTGGCTACACATTGGAGGTTCCCATGACCCTCTCCTCAGATTTGATTGATTTCCTAGAGTGGCTCACAGAACCCAGGAAACACTTTTGTTTACCAGTTTATTAAATGATGTGATAAAGAATACAGATGAACCAAATGAGTTGATACTTACAGCGAGATCTAGCAAGGTCCCAAATGTAGGAGCTTCTGTTCCGTGGAGTTGGGGGTTTGGCTCTGTCTGCAGGGAGGGCCTACAAGCAGTGACATCTCAGAACCAATAAGCACAACTAGTGCTCAAGTCCTGATTTCTAAATATCATTCTCCAATAAAATAAACCAGGGCTCCTTGGAGGAAAAAAAGTAATTCTAGGGCTGGGACAGGGAAAGTTCAGGATAAGCCTGGAATATTTTGTGATACCAAAAAGTAAGAAAGTGTGAAGAAAGAGCCAGGTAGGGGTGGGGAGATCATGCCAAAAGGACATTGGCTTCACCCGAAAGAGCTTCCAGTAGCCAAAGCTGGAAAAAAAGTAAATAATGGTATTGTAAGATTATAATCCAAAACATAAAATAAATATCCATGAGCCCATGTTGATATAAATATATGATGAATTAGTAACTAAATGGCAAAGAAGGGAGAGATCTTCCTAACAGAATAATTCCAATTAACAAATATGAAAAGAATGAGAGGAATAGGAAATTGCTATTATTAAACAGCAAGATCCACTGATGACTGCTAAAGGATAAACCTTTGAAGAGAAACAGGGTATTTGTATAGCCTCATAGTATTCACTCCAAATGTTTAGTAATTACTGTGATATTAACTTACATTCACAAAATCTTTGAAACTCTTCCCTCCAGCGGGTAGAGCTTAATTTCCCTCCCATTTAAGTAGAGCCAGACTGAGTAACTCACTTTTAAGAATATAATTTGAAAAGGGATTAAAAAAAAAAAACTTTACTGTAGAAAAACCTTCTAGAAAGCACCTTAACCAAGAAATTACAGTTAACATCACCAGTAATAATAAGGCATACTGATATCATGAAAAGGGTGCATTACCTCTGTGGTACTGTTTCGCCATATCCATTACCTCAATCTAATAGTGAGAAAACATCAAACAGACCCAAATTGAGCCACATTCTACAAAATACCTGACCAGTGTTCTTTAAAAGTGTCAAGGCCGTGAAAGACTGAGAGATAGTCACAGATCAGAGGAAACTAAGGAGACAGTGGCTAAATGCAATTTGGTATCCTGGGTTGGATTCTAGAACAGAAAAAGAACATTCATGGAAACACTAGGGACATAGGAATAAAGTCTATGGTTTAGTTAACTATATTCAGTGCATCAGTGTGGGCCTCTTAGTTTTCACAACAGCATTGTAATTATGTAAGATGTCAATATTAGGGGAAACTGGGTAAAAAGATTAAGGGAAATTCTCTTTACTAACTTTATAACTCTTACATAAAGCTAAAATCACTTAAAATAAAACGTGTACATATATAAAATGAAGTGATACAGCAACATGCCATGTAACAGAAGGAGGCATGGCAAACTAGAAGGAGGAGGTTAGGGTCAATGAGATTTGAATACACCAAGAACAGCTTTGATAGGACTTACTGGTAGCAGGAAGGATTACCAATAAGGGTATGCTTCTCTCTGCTGGTGATCTTTTGGTTGCTGTTGTTTTGTTCCTTTGTTATTTACAATCATCAAACTATCCAGTTTCCCTTTCTGGAGACATTATTCAAGAGCCACAAACTTGGTATTTCTCCACAGAGAATTTGAACAGAAAGAGTACAGATTTGGAGTTAAAGATTCTGGCTTCTGCTTTGCCACTTCCAGGCATGTGGTTTGAGAGAATTTCAAATGCTTCCATCCTAAGTGTTTTCATTTGTAAAACGAGGGGGTAAAGCAGATGCTGTTTCATCTTCCTGGAGCTTCCTAAATTTCAGAACTATTTTAGAAAATTAAAAGTGTCATATATGTTGCTTCCTTCGAGTGAAATGTTAGCCTTCCTAAATTCAGTTAAAAGATGTGAATGTCACAGAACAATCACTTATCAAACACAGTTCTCAGGAAACAGACATAACCACAGGCTAACCAAATACATAAATTGCATGAAGCTATCTTTGGTGGCTGCAAAACCAAACCTTTGTCTCCCTACACAGCCTCTGTTTTGTGATGCTGAGGGTCTGCATTTTATCCTATGTAATTCTTCGTGGAATTGATATTTTAAAATTGAGAAGCAATTTAGCATGTTGCATCGCCCTGCTCTATTAGCCCAGGCCATCATTAATGACACATCTTAATAGAATAATGGGCAGTTGGGCATCTTCCATTCACCCTGCCATGGATCATTTTTGGCAGCTGTGTTTTTCATTCAGCAGTCTGATTGAAACTGCTTTCCTGACAGAAGCAAAGATAGTCTTCTTTGTTCAAAATTCCCATAAAAGGCGAAATGAAAGTCTTTGCAGACAGTCTGGCATGCCTGAATAAATTTATTTTCCTAGGCTCTTAGCCACAACAGTGAACAAACAAATGCCTTTTACCTACACTTGAAGTACACCAGAGGCTGGCACATTTATGGGATTAAATAATACCCTTTACTTTATCTTCATCCCTGTCTGTTTTAAATCATTGCCCAAACTTGCATTTTAAAATCTTTCCTTATAATTCTTAACCTTTAGCCCTGGGCTATTTGAGCAATCTCTGGCTGTGTGTGTGTTTGTCTGTGTCTGTGTGTGTACACATACACTGTCTATGATGTTGGGGGAGGAGAAATGGCTTTCTTTCTAATCCTCTTTCTTTATAGGGAACAGACCTCAAAGGGTTTCCTTTCCTAGCTTCTTAACTTCTCTTCCAAGAGTAATGATTCTAGACAGACCAAATGACTGACCAGTGATCCATCGTGTTTTTAATCATTTACAGTCTGATTCCTACACAGTGGTGCCTGATACTTGGTTTTGAAGAATGCTTTCCCGAAGAACACATTCAGCCTGGCATTTCTGAGCAATAAATTACCTTTATTTGGGGGCCCTTGACAGCCTGTATTATTTTGCCCTTGTTGAAAATAATGGATGATTTGGAACAATGCTCCCTTTTGAATTAAAATATAAAAGGTTAGAGTTTTAGAGTTCAAGATAATGAGTAGACTCTCAACAAACAGACTGGATCCAGATCTCCCTCAGAGAGGAAAGATTCGAGGGGTGAAAACATGGGGGAGAGGAGGCATAAACATAAGCATTCATACAGACACATTCCTTGTTTTTTTTTTTTTTTTTTCCAGGGCTGGGAAAATCTTTCTGTATCCTGCACTGTCCCAGATGCTCAGTCAACTGTATAGTTATAGTTATACTAACATGAGGCAGAGCAGAGCTTTGTGCAAATATTATGATCATCCCAAATCACCCAGGAGAAATCTGGTCTCCTATTTGGCTGGCGAGCCAACCTCTTTCTGTCTCCAGCCGGGCGGGAGGTGGGGAGACAGAGGGTGGGGGTGCTGCAATTTTTGGCACTGTGGAGAGATCACAAGGGAAACTGAATTTTAACTGAAAAATGCATCTGTTTACACATTCGTGCAAATTAGTCATCATAGATTAAATGATAATACTATTGTTTAAATGTTTGTAGAAGAAAGGAACAATTATCTTCATATGTAAGTGTATACTATATACTATAGGTAGTCCCAGGACAGGAAAAAAATTCCAAAATAATGATGTGATTTAGAAATAGAAATATATTTGCCATATATATATAATGTTGTAAGCAGTGATCAGGTTTCCAGGGTAAACAAAACTGATCTGAATTTCTAGTTTATTTAAACCAGAGTTTTAAAATTTAAGGTAAGAGTTAAGGTCACTGTCCAAGACACAAAACACCACATGAGTTAAGAAACAGAGACCCTCACTTTTGAGTCTGGACTCCCCTACTCACTGGTAGTGTCACTTGGGGAAAGTTTTGTGACCTGTCTGAGCCCAGTTTCCTAGTCTGTGTATTACAGGGATCAGCTAACTAGGACCTGTGAGTCAAATCTGGCTTGCCACTTACTTTGGCTTGACTTGAAAGCTAATTTTTTAGAAAATATTTTTAGGTGTTAAAATCGAAGGAAGAATAATGTTTCATGATATGTGAACACAGTATGAAATTTAAATTTCATGATCCGTAAATAAAGCTTTATTGGAACATAGCCTACTCGTTTGTTCACATATGTTCTGCTTTCTATGCTGCTTTCTCCTGACCAGGCAGAAAGTTACAACAGGGACCACTTGGCCCACGCAGCCCAAGATATTTAATATGTAGCCCTTTATAGAAAACGTTTGTCTAACCCTGCTGTGATATCTACCTTGCTATATTTAGCACAGGGAATTAGAGTGAGGAAGCCTTGGCTAATGCTGCCCCAGAAAAGGAATATGTGGCTGTGTGTGTAGATGTCTTAAAGGCAAAAATAAAAGACAAACTGCAAAATAATCCCAACAATTGAGCATGTCCGTTCTATTTACAAGAATGCATGATATGGTGTCAGAGGGTATTTATAGAAAAATGGAAATGTTCCAATTTTGTCAATCTGGCCTAACCTAACAGAAACTGGACTATGAATTGCCAATAACCAATTCAGCACCCATTTTAATAAGAGGTAAAGTTTTGCCATAGACAATACTTTGTTAGTTTTTATATTTAGTGTTACTCTATTATTGAATATTTTGTTGTGACTCACGATGGGAATCTCTATTTAGATATATAGAAGCATGTCAAAGTGTCTGACAATGAAAAAAAGTTCTAAGGACCCTTGCATGGTCAAATAATTTGTTACTTGAGTACAGATGATGAATGAAATGCAAGGATACACTCCAGGATGGAAGTTCTTTCCTTCTCTTAACAATAATAAAAGCTAACTACATTGAGCACTTCTTCTGTTGAGTGCTATATAGAAACTCATTTTTAATTCTTCCAACAGCCCTGTGAGATAAGTAGAAAACTGAGAATATGAAGAGTTAATTCCATTGATGTGGAAATCTCATAAGGAAGTAGGCCAAGGGAGAGCATGATGGCATCCTTCGGAATGTATCCCCACTTTCGGTGTAGTGACAAGGGCCCTACGATTAAGCCAGGACTCATTTCTAATGGAAACATGTGGCTCTCTCTATAAATGGGTTTCTACTGTAATTGTTATTTAAAATCAACAACCATAACAAAAATAGTACCAATACACAATTAGCATTCATGCTTACTTATTGTTTTATGGCCTACTATGTAACAGACACTGGATTAGGCCCTAGGCGCACAATGCAAAGCAAAACAAAGTCCCCATCCCATGGATCCTACATTTTAATAAGCAGAGGCAGATAATAATCAAATAAGAAAAATTAAAAATACACTAGAAAATATCAAGAAATATTTAGTTCTGTGATTGACTACACAGTAAAGGCAGGGGGAAGGGCACTTTTGATTAGGTGGTCAGTTTGGAGTAGGGCAAAGACTCCTGGTTGTAACCACAGAGAGATTTAAGATTATATCTCAGGGACTTTCTCAGCTAGACAAGAACTTTGAAGAGCCTTAAAATCCTTATCCAAAAGACCCTTATGCTCAGCCCAAAACAGAGTGAAGTCTGTCTCAAAGAGATTTGTGGGTGTGGCCTTGTCTAATGGAGTCAACTACAGTAAGATTTATAAGAAAACTTTTAAGAGAATTACAACTGTGGAAGCACCTCCAGCTTTCACTGAATTGGGCAGAAATCACTTATATTGAAAATAGGTCACTGGGTTCCCAAACTTTCATGAGCAGGAAGCAGACTAAAACAGCTACTCAACCACAGGCCATTTCTAAAGAAAAAGAAGGTGACTCTCCAAGAGATATGAAGAGCCTCTTGCAGAAAGGAGAGTTGAGCTCTAATGTAGGACCGAAAACAGGTGTCCAGTTGACTCCTCTGAGCTTACCTTTCGCCTGTTTTTGTTGTTGTTGTTGTTTTTACAGTTATCTAATCACAGTTGTATGTGTACAAAGGATGAAGCGAAGGGGGGCAGAGAGTCAAATAACTTATCTCTTAGTTCACAGGCCTTCAAATCAATGTAAATTATTCTTTAAAAGCTGTGACTAAAGAACTTCCCCTGAGAAGCCTCCTCCTATCCCATTCCACCAAATTAATTTAGATGATGAAATGTTCTGAACTTGAACCTGAACTTGACTCCATAGTGGGATAAGACTTTCAGAGGTCTTGGAAAAGGTAAGTTTATTCTCCATGTGGGAGAATTGCCAACTATCAGGGTCAAAAAAATTTTTAAAAATTCATCCCCCCTCCCTTCCTCCAAATTCCTGGCAACCACTAATCTTTAACTGTCTGTAAGTTTTGCTGTTT
Source organism: Camelus dromedarius (assembly GCF_036321535.1). Classification (NCBI taxonomy): domain Eukaryota; kingdom Metazoa; phylum Chordata; class Mammalia; order Artiodactyla; family Camelidae; genus Camelus; species Camelus dromedarius. The sequence continues at coordinate 28,514,835 of NC_087446.1, forward strand.
CCAGAATGTCATACAGTTGGGATCATACAGTGTATGGCCTTTTCAGACTGACTTCTTTCACTAAGTGATGTGTACCTAAGGTTCCTCAGTGTCTTTTCATGGCTTGACAGCTCATTTCTTTTTACTGATGAATAATATTCTGTTGCATGGATATATCACTTTATCCATTCATCTTCTGAAGGACATCTTGGTTGCTTCCAGTATTTTGGCAATTATGGATAAAGCTTCCATAAGCATTCATGTGCAGATTTTTATAAGGACAAAAATTGTCAACTAATTTGGGTAAATAATCTGGTAGCACAATTCCTGGATCACATGGCGAGACCAAATTTAGCTTTGTAAGAAACTGTCAAACTCGCTTCCAATGTCTCTGCTAGATATTTTTTAGGCTCTTTATCTGGAAACTTAGGTACTTTAGTTTTGGAACTTTTTATTGTATTCTTTTTTTTTTTTAAACTAATTTTTCCCCTCCTGTTATCTCTTTTGGGGAACTCTTTTTGGTCAGCCTTTGGACTTCCTGGACTGGTCTACTAAAATCTTATCTTTTTATGTCTATCGTATTTTCCATTTAATTTTGTTCTGCTTTCTATGAGAATACCTTGGTCTTATTATCTAGCTATTTGGATGAATCTTTTTTCTATATGCATATTTCTAGTTTTTACGAGCTCTATCTAGCTGACAATTTCATTTTTATAGTATTCTATTAGATGCGATGACTTATTTATCTGAGAACATAAATTATAATTTTAATTTAGTTTTCAGCCATTCTCAGCATCCCCCATTTTCTATGAGTTCCTTTTTTTCTCTTTGGTATCTTAATTTTGAGCAGGCTTTCCTCAACACCCAGAGATTTTTGCTATCTGTTCATTTTTAAGATTGAGGCATCAGAAGTTGAATTGAAGGTCTGTGTGAGAATACGATGCCTTCCAACTAAGAGCTTTCTCCTCGAGGGTGATTTATTAGGAATTCTCTCATTTTGTTTTGAGAACTCCACCCCACAACCCACCCCATTTTCCCCCTAAAATAACCCTCCAGTCTCCTGATGGTAGTGTATGCTAAGCATTATCAGGAGGCTAGCAGTTGCACAGCTCAACACGTAAACTTTTATTTAATCCTCTGTTTGCAGTTTGGCTTCTCTCTTCTGCCTTCTGCTCTACCTCCTGTCCCTGATTCCAGGGCCTCTTATTTATTTTTTTAACAGAATATATCTTCATTTATTTAAATCTTCTTTGATTTCTTCCATCAACATGTTGTAGTTTTTAGTTCACAAATCTTGTACATGTTTTGTTAGAATAATACCTAGGTAATTCATTTATCTTGGTTTCCAGTGTCCACTACTAGTATATGGAAATGCAGTTGATTTTTTATTTAAATTTTTTCCAGCTTTGTTGACATATAGTTGACAAATAACATTGTGTAATACCTGTATATATTGTGAAATGTACCATGATAAGATTAATTATCTGTCACCTCAAATAATTACCTTTTTGTGTGTATGTGTGGTGAGAACATTTAAGATCTACTCTTTTAATGACTTTCAAGTATATAATACAATATTGTTAAATATAATCACTATGCTGTACATTATATTCCCAGAACTTACTCATTTTATAAGTTTATACCCTTTGACCAACATCTCCTCATTTTCCCCACCCTCTAGCCCATTTGACTTCTCTTTCTATGAGTTTTTTTGTTTGCTTTTAGATTCCACATGTAAGTGATGGCTTACAGTATTTGTTTTTCTCTGTCTGGCTTATTTTACTTGGCATAATGCCCTTAAGTTCCATTCATGTCGCAAATGAGGGCCTCTTATTCTGATTCAGGATAAACTTGCAGTTTCTTGCCAGATGGATGAATCTATTGATTGTACACACCAGGGAAGAAGACTTTACCTACCTGTCTCTACAGAGACTTCCACCACTATCCTGATTGATTGCAGCACTATACCTTCCCTGCCTTGCTTAATAAGCTCATTCCGAGAGCCTGTCCAGGGATCTGGAGAAAGAACTAAGTACCATTCTCATTGCCTTTCTCTCCAGCCAGCGCTTGTATCCAGCTTTCTCAGCTCTACTAAGTCCACCATTCACTTTCCATTTACTGTAAATAGTTGCCATTTCAGTCTATTAGTGTCTCCTCTTGCATTCTTTTTCTTTTGTATGTTTCTACCATTTTTGATTCCTTTATTTTCACTTTAAGAAGGTTTTGGGAGGGAACCTAAATGAAAACCATGTGTTTAGTTTATGTATAATCAGAAAGCTACTGGAATCATCACAAACATACAAAATAAAAATTTAAAGAATAATATACAACCTTATTCCAGATATACCAAGAGCATATGATCACTAATCTAGACGTGCAGTTAACTTAAACAAAAGCAAAATTTGGTCTAAGCATTCATGTTACTAAACACATTTCCTAAACTGTATAATTTGTATAATTCTCTCTCCCTAAAAGTGCTATAATATATAAAGGAAAAATGATTTCCTAGTTGTCTAGCATTGGCAATGTATCCTTTTCCTGTAATATCACTTACATGAGATCTTATGAAAGTCTAAGGAAGCTGAATTTAGGGATGTTGGAGCCCATACAAATCATAAAGAGGGGAAATCCTTTTTATCCTTGGCTCTCCTTGGAGCCCGAATGTATTTTCATTCAAGGGGAAATGGAAGTGAAAAGATGTACCAAAGGGCATCTTTAGATTCCTGGGCGTGCGGTGGGTCTTTCTCAATATTTTTCCAATATTAAAGATTCTTTTTAATTATCCTCCTCAATTTCCCTTTTGGGGAATTCTCCACTGTGTGCAGTGCCTACCTCTCACTAAGAATATCAAATCAATCAGATCCTCCTCTCCTCCCCTTCCTGCTTCGGGCAGGCACAGCCCAACCCAACAGTCATGGGAAGGATTATGCAGTTTATACCCTATTCATAAGGACCCCCTGTCAACAAGGTCAAGGGGGACTGAAAATCAGCTGGAATCTTCTTGCCAAGCCTGGCACCAGTGGGTTTGCCTTTACCCAGAGGGAGCGCTGTGTTTTAAATCACACAAAGACTCAGTTTGGACTAACAACAGTTGTGGTGATTCATATTTTCCTCCTGAGATTTTGCATCTAAAGATGTCCTGATATGCATCTCAGCTGTAGCGGCTGGTGGATCAGACAGATTCTGCAGCATCACTTTTTATGTGATTTCTACTGCCCAGCTCTCAGGTATTCTTGGGTCTCATCAGGTTTCTATGCCTGCCTCCCATGAGCATTGTGAAGCCCCATAACAGCTCACTAGGTGAAGATAAACTAGAGTTGGTGATTGCTTAAAACCAAGTGATACAGAGGATGTGTAAATGCATGGATGAAGTAGCATTGCCTATGGTTTTTTTGGGGGGGGGCGGGGGGGAGGTGGGGTGAGGGAAGGGTGTTGTGTGAGAGGAAAGCAGGAGGGTAGGGATATGGAGCAGAGAGGGAGGTTGATAAATTATTGAAAAATGTGAGCTCTGGTTCTTTGTAGTATTCTCTATCAAAGACTTCCTTCCCATCATCTCCCTACCTTGCCTGCCCCCACCCCAACTCTCTGACTTACAGCCTAGTGACAAAAGTGTGAGCTCCCTAGTGTTTTGGGCATAAAGCAATTGCTTCAGTTAGTTTTATCCTGGGGATGGCTCTGTCAACATCAGTAAGAGCTGACAATAGTAATAGGAGCTTACAAGATGGTGAGAATATGAGCATAAAAGCAAAGAACAGTATTCAGCTTGAAACAAGGTCATCTGCTCTGTTGTGGGGGATGGGTGAGAAGGAGGATCTCAGAACACAGTTTTTTTTTTTTTTTTCCTTTAATGATCAAGAAACCAAATATCAGTGCTCTTGTAAAAAATTGCTTTTTGGCAGAACTCAGTAAAATGAGAGTTTGCAAAGTGAAATAGAAGAAAATAATCAAAAGCCAAAATTTTCCCCTTAAGTCTGAGGCACCGCAGGAACAGAAGAGCCTGATTAAAATGAGCCACTTTGCCAGATACATAGGTTATATTATTAATTCCAGAGCAGAGTGTTCAAAAAGGAAAAAAAAAAAAGAATTCAAATGAACACTCTTGAAAGCAGTGTGAGCTTGGTTTCCCAGGTAGTGTTACCTGTAAAGGGAAGAGCAGATAAGCAAATTCAATTTGGAAAATAATGACCCATACTATGAACTGGGGCTCATGTGACAAGCTGTTGATACAAAATATGGCAGAAGCCTGTGTCATAAAGGCTTATGCAATTGGAACCTTTCAAAATGATAGAGCACCTGCAGTTTTGTTTTGTTGGCTTTTTTTCTCCTAGTCTGTAAGCCTCACTGGACAATAACATACACCAAGAAATGTATTAAGGAAAAAATATTGTAAAGTAGATGTAACAGCTGCCTAGGCTATATGTGAGAGGATGGAAGCATAATGACTGAGGAGGTAGCGGAGAGTGAGGTGTGCACAGAAGATGGGTATATAAGGAGTCTCCCTGGTTGGCACTTCATTAACTGCAGTAGGAAGATCCCCTGGTAATTCACACAGAGGCTACGCTGAAGGTTTCTTGACATTCAGTTCACAGTAAGCCATTTGTGGTCCTGTTGATGGATATATTTGGAGTTAGCAAAGTAAATCAGTTCAGAAGGTGCTTGATAAATGCACAGGTGGACCAAGGGAGAATGGAACTGATGACCTATAACGTCCTGTGATGTATTTTGCTGAGGCACAAGTTTGAATCATGGGCTCTAGAAACCTAGAGAGTTCAGGGAGACATTTGGTACATTTTTGTTGTTCTTTACAAATCTTTAAATAAACAGTACCTCTTACCTTTTCATAAAATCAAGTTTTTGCTTCACCCATACATTTAGAGAATAAATTTAGAATGATGGAATTTCACTTTGGGATCCCTTGGAGGTAGTTAAAAGAGATAAATTGTTATCCTCCAGATTAGTTAAAACTGAGAACGGATTTTGCACCAAATTTAACAGTATGATTGTTGTTGGTCTGACTTAAAACGTTGGCTCTCTGTTCAACACAAAATGCATCTGATGGAGCAAGAAGCACCATCTATAGAGAGATACAGAAGTATCTATCCTTCAGAGGAGCTGGAGTGGGAGCCTTACAGGGGACCCAACTGGGAGACCTGGCATTTCTACCGTGAGCCCCACATTGGGGGTCATGAAGCAAATGCTCTTATTTGCAGGTTTAATTTGCAGAGTTGTTGCTTCCCACACGAGCAGCTTCTAGTGAGCATGTTCCAGTGTTGAGCAGCTGCAAGTGGTTCGTTACTAAACACAATTAATAACTTGTCAAAACAATTGTAGGTAGGTCATCTTTGACCATGATAAAAATTCTTGGTTTTAGAGATTAGAAACAGTCCAGAAAATAAAAGACAACAGTTAGTTTTGCTGGTGGTTATGAAGGAAGATAAGATAAAAAGTGTACTATTGAATGTAGTAGTAGCTCACCTTGGGGATGTGATGAACTGCATTAATGGTGATATTAGAAATAAGAAAACAGAGTGTTATTTGTTAATTGAGAGACTTCTGTGGTCTTTGTGATTCTTTAGCATGTCAAGGGGAAATCATGGTGTAAACAAGACTTAAAGGGAATTTTTCAGCTACTTTTGGGATCTAATAGATTTTAGGTACCCTGAGGCATCAGAGTTCACAGATTTGATCTTTGCCAGTTAGCCCCTCACCTAGTATTCCAGGCAGGAGAAACAGGATTGGAGAAGCAATGTGACAGCAGAAGCAGATGTTGGAGTGATGTGGGGCTATAAGCCAAGGAGTGTGGGCAGCCTGTAGAAGCTGGCAAAGGCAAGGAAACCTCTAGAAGGAATATTTCTCTGCTGACCCATTATAAACTTTTGCCCTCCAGAGCTCTAAGTGAATAAATTAGTGTGCTTCAAGCCACTAAATTTGTGGTAATTTATTACAGCAGCAACAGGAAACTAACACTGCTATTTTCATGAGTTTTTTTTTTTTTATTTGTTGGTGGAGGGCTGTTAGTGTGTGGAATAACTTTTATAATTCAGTCAGGAAACCAAATACAAATAAAATGTCAGGATGGGAGTAGTCAACCAAACCAAGAGTGGTTATCAGGGCTTCTCCATTTCTCACATAAGTTATAACAATGAACAGGAATTTGGCAATTTAAAGACCCAAAGAACCTGAGAACTAATAAAAGCAATACTGAAATAGCTGCTAAAATATTTATCAGCTGAGAAATTTGGGAAAGGCTATTAATGGTGTGTAAATATTGTGAACTCTAAGTTCTTCAAAACTTTATGATTATTTTTTACTATATACAGCTTCCGTTTATACCAGGCCAGCCATATCCCACTTAACTCCTCCAACAACTCTGGAGTTCTATTTGGTTAATATTCTCCGTCTTAACAGGGAAATTGGGGCTGAGACAGAATAAGTTATGTAATTCGGCCACACAGGTCGTAAGTGTTAAGTTCCCAGTAAAGCTCTAATTACAGCAAGTAGAAATTGTGCTTTTTAAATGTTATTCATTTCCTTGTCTTCATGGGGAAAAAAAGATATTCTTTTAATTTGGTGTGTCCCCAGCACCTAGCACGGTGACTGTTACACAAGAGACACTTAATCTGCCAGTGGAATAAAGAGATGGTACAGCTAGTGTATGGCTAATTCTTAGGTTGAAGAGAGAACAGTTCATTGGGCTTGGACCCCCTGCTACGGCATCTCATCTAGTAATCTCAAACAACGCTTTGACCTGCACTCCATGATACCTGTGGAAATATAAAAAGACCTTTGTTGAGATTATTTTTAAATGAATTACTTAATAAATAATAAAATATGTAGCTGTTTAGTTTAATATGGGCTTCTGGATTAGTCAGAAATCACTATTAAGTTAAATAACACGATAACAATGATTCCAAGAAGAAAATAAAGTGACAAAGTTTCTTTAACAATGTGGTAAGAAATTCACAGGAGTTAAGTATTTAATCGAAAACATTCAATAAAAGTAGAATTGCTCTTGAAAGCCAGGCTGCATTTTTGGTGGATTAACTGGACTGAGTCCATAAACATTTGTCTAAGCCATTATCTGGAAAATCACTTTCAACCCTAATACAATGAAAATATATTATCCATGCTAATAAGTATGTCCCATCTGTTTAAGCACTTTACAACCTACTGAAAGCCACACCTGCAGAAAGCCTCATGGCTCTGAATTCAAAAACAGTTGCAAGTTGAATGCATGTACTAGTATTACCTGATAAACAGGCCCTATAAGCTTCCTGTTAAAGGACTTCTTTGGTGCTGTGAACCAAACTTTCAAAATAAACTACCGGAATTAGCCAGGGGTGGATTTTACAAAGCTATAGACTATCTCTAGCCAGTGATAAGTGACTGCTCAGGTCTGACGATATTTTAATGTGACTGCTTCTTCTTCAAGACTGACAGCTATCTGATATGAACACCCAAAGGATAAGCAAACAGTACAACCCCAAACACAGTTTACTTATAGTGTATTTAATGCTTGAAAATTTATAACTCATCCAGTTAATCAAGGAATACAAAAACTTGAAGGTAAATGTGAAAGTTTCAGGCCAATATTTCAGCTTTAAGTCGATTTAAGTGATCAAGGTGGGCATTTTTCTCCCCATTGAATATAGAGAATGGGACAGAAATATTTCATTTTGGTGCAAACTGGAAGTAAACCAACCTGGAACTATCCAAGGAACACATTAACCAAATGATTAAGAATATTAATACAATCCAAAATAGTGAAATACTTCTGTAATATGAAAAACATTATTCCCTTTCATAGGGAAAAATGTGGGTGAATGTGTGAATACTAGATAACTAATACATGTAGCTGGATTTTTTAAGTAATGCTTTCAGTTTACAAATTTTAATATGTTAAATGATTTTTTATAACAACTCTGTGTGGTAGGTAAATTTAGAACCATCTTCATTATAGGTTTATTGTTATTGTTCAAAGTCACAAAAACTTTAAGAGGCGAAGTAGGGACTTTTGGTTCTAAGCCTAGTGTTCATTTCTCAATCTTTGCCTCTTCAATATCGCCACCAATCCTGCCATATTTTATCAGTAGAGATTTTAAAGGGATTACCTATGATATTCCAACCAAAAATAAAGGTCTTAGTCTTAATAAGCCACAAATTCTAGAAACATTAAATATATCAGATTGAAAAACACTGTAGGCCCCTTTTGGATATATTATAAAGTTCTCTGTTAGCTGGCAGTGTTCCTCGTGGTAGAATCAAATTGAGGCCTGAGTAGTTCTCCAAAGCCAGTTAAATGGAAGAAGTAGAAGGTGACACACCGGACTCTTTAATCAGTGTCCAGTTCACTAAATACCTGGACACAAATGCCATAACTTTTGATGGCGTCAGTGTACAATCAAAACACACCTGAGCAAAAATTCTGGTTAAAATATTCTTTTTTCAAAATACTGAAGAACAGGAAAAGTGAAAAATTAAAGAAGTTTTAGAGTAAGCCAAGAATAATTTGATTGTACCAGGAGGAATGCTAGCAAATTCCTAGTGCTCAAGAGGAAGCTCTAAGCACTAGTCTAAAGGCATCTAATTATTTTCAGAAATGTGAGCTTTTCTTTACAATATTGAAGGTGATGAATCTGAATCTGGCAGGAGAGAATTATTGAAGAAAATAAAAGGCCCAACTCAGTTTACCATCCAAAGACCTTTATAAGCCTACCTCACATTAAATTTTCAGTAGAAATTTTGAGGCAGATAGTAGTATCTTTAAATGCAGTTCTAAGAGCGTTGGGCCCTGAAAAATCTCAGTGCTTACCCAAGGGAGATTCTGACCATTTTGATGTGTTTATCCCAACTTTCCTAAATTCATATTTTAAGAAACTACAGCTAATCCATCTCAGGCAGAGCATTTCCCCAAAGAGAATACTTAAAATGTAATTTTTACATTGTTTCATTGTTTGCTTGATTTTTTTTATTTTTGTCACTGATTGTTTGTATTTCATGGCATTGAATGTTTTTAGAAAAATAATATCCAAAGTACAGTATTCTGACAGGAAGAAATATGGTTGGCATATGACAACCTGGAAAAACTGGGTCACTAGTTGGAGAATACCTGTATTTTTAAGGTCACAGTGAACCTTTCTTCCAGTATGAATTATAGGAGTTCAGAGAAGGGGATAAAATGGTATGACCTGAGCCAAAATGTTAAGAAGAGTTTCGTGGAAGAGTTGAGACTTAAGAAGGACTTTGAAGAATGGGGAGGATTTGGCTACGTGGAGAGGAGTACAGAATGTTTTCCAGGCAGGGACAATATGAATAAAGCCTTTTGGTCAGAAATGAGCACAATCCAGAACTATGAGAAAACCAGTCAGTCTGGAACAATGAATTAGTTTTTCTTTTCATTTATTCAATAAATATTTATTAACTACTAAGTTTCTAGCAGCATACTGGGTACGAGAGAAACAAGATAAGTAATGCCCAGTTTTGCTCTCAATAATCAATCTCATTGTCTAGATAGAGGAACTCTGTTGGTAAGAAGTTATGTCCAGCTTCTTGGGAAAACAACGTAACTGTTGTGGTTTAGTCAGAGACCATCAACAGGTGTGCTACACAGTGCATTATTGTTTTGCCAGTGTGTTACCAGTGTGACAACATAATGCACTTCTTTATTTCTGTTTGTGAGAGCAGAGAGAGCATTCTGAATATTTAACTTTGTCTCTGAGTTGCCTTTTTCTTGCAAGTATCAAATATTATCACTTTCTATATGTTTTATAATGTAAAAAATCAGAAACCATTGGCTTTACCAAACAGTGGATATTTCATCATATTAAAAATAATAGTACATAGTACTACCATAGTACACAGCTAAACAAGGTACAGGAAGCTCCATTATGTCATTATAGCTTCCTTTTATCTTCTTCTTTCATCATCCTTCACATATGGTTTTCATTTTCATGGTTGCCATATGACTGACTCCAAAATGGCTACTCCATGTCTATCCTCTCATCTGTATTCCAGTTATAAAGAAGGGTATGCCTACATTGAGAAACCATAACTTTTTCAGAAATCACCAACAATGTTCTAGCTATTGTCTTGATCAGAACTGTGTCAGGTGGTTAGCCTTGGTAGCAAAAGTGTCCAAGGAATATAGGTTCTTAGCTGGATACAGGCTATTCAAAAGAAAATCATAGTTATTTTAGTAAGAACAAAGTGGGGGCTGGTAATTGGGTCTGTTGGGTCTGCTCTAGAGGCACATACATAGGCAAATAATTATAATGTAATGTATTCACTTAAGCAGATATATACAATGTCTTGGGAAAAAAGTGAAAAGATACACTATTCTGCCTGAAGAGGCAAGTAATGTTTTACAAATGGCAGGAAAATTGAACAGTCTTGAGTCCAAATTAAGACACAGCAAAAATCTGGAGGAGATGAAGTATGTGTCTGGACATTTGAGTTTGACAGCCAAAAGGTCAAGGACATCTGCTAATCTCTGGTTTTTTTGAGGCCTAGAAACTTACATCAGCACAAGGAAACTCCTTCTGTGTTTTTGGATCTGCTCATTGTGGTAGGGAGCCAGTGCTAGAAGAAAGATTGTACAGAGAGGATTCTACTACCCCAATTAAGAGTCGTGGAGCACATCCATTAGAATGGCTACTATAAAAACAAACAAACAAACAAACAAACAACAAGTGCTGGTGAAGATGTGAAGAAATGAGCACCCTCGTTCAGTGTTGGTAACATGATGTGGCTGCTGTGAAAACAATAAGGTGTTTCCTCAAAAGATTAAAAAATAAATTACCATATGATATAGCAATTCCACTTCTGGTTATACACCCAAAGGAACTGAAAGTAGGGTCTCAAAGAGATAATTGTATACCCACGTTTATAGTAGCATTATTCACAATAGACAAAAGATGTAAGCAACCTAAGTGTCCATCACCAGATGAACACTAAACAAAATGGAATGGAATATTATCCAACCCTAGAAAGGAAGGAAACTCAGATACGTACTACAATGGATGAGACTTGAGGGCATGACCCTAAATGAAATAAGCCAGTCACCAAAAAGAGAAATATTGATAATTCCACTTCTCCAAGGTGCCTGGAGTAGTCAAATTTATAGGGACAGAAAATAGAATGGTGGTTGCCAGGGAGTCAGGAGAGAGTGAAATGGGAAATTGTTGTTTAATGAGTACAGAGTTTTAGTTTTACAAGGTGAAGAGAGTTCTGGAGATTGATTGCACAACAGGGTGGACATACTTAACACTATTGATCTGTACACTTTAAAAATAGTTAATATTGGTAAAAATAAAAAAGGAACTTAAAGTTGAATGCTTTACACAGTAACAAACTTCCATTTTTCTGGAGTCTTGCTTTCCTAGGATTTTTGTAGCAATGTATGTCTAGCCATGATTTTAAAATATCATTTTCTAATAGCACTTTTCTATGTATTTTTCAAATAGTAGCATTATAAAAGAAATTTCCCAAAATGGGAGGTCAGGGGACAGTAGTGGCAGATGTCACCTGGTGATCCACCTTGTCTACCATTTTTAAGGCTAGAGTGAAAATATTGCTCACACAGTGAGGTACTTTTTGGGATGGAAGTTATTATTCTAAAGAGAAATTCACAACATGGCTGGTGGTCAGAAGTGACAAGCACCAGAAGGAGAAGTGAATTGTCTTTACAGAGGTACATGGTATTTTGTGGGAAGAATGTGGACAGGAGAGAGGATGAAGGAACAACATTCCTGGCAGAGGAAAGAGTATGTGCAAGAGTATGGATGCACGAGAGAGGATGGCATCCCAGAAATGAACATGGGGCAACAGGAAGAGTTCTTAAGGTACATGAGAAAGGATGATTGAAAATGAGACCAGAAAGGTAGGCAGAGAGGTGGAGTGCTCACTACCTGCCAACCAGTTACATGTATTATCTCAGTTAATCCTTACAACTCTTCCATGAAAGAAGTGCTATTAATGCTCCCACTTTATAGATGAACAAAATAAAACTTGGGAAGGTAAAAGTAACAGGTAATATTATAAGGATGATTTGTGTTAGGCAGCATGGGGTGATCTGCCTGGTCCATGAAACTATCGTCTTTTAGGAAAAAGACAACTCATTTTAGCCAATTGATAATACACATTTATTGAGTGAAAGATAGTCTAAATAATCTTTTACATATGTATAGCAGTTACTGTGCATAAAGAAATTTCCAGCACTAGGAAATAGATGTAACTTTCCCCAAATTACAGGTTCTCATTTAGAGAGTTGAAGTGAGTTATGAGTGCTTGAGTGCTGCAGTTATAACTTGAATGTAGGTCTTTTATATTTTTCTGCTAAACCTCACTACCTCATTTCTCTATTTTTTTTTCATGTGCATCACCTCTTTACACTAGTCAGAGGTTATGACACACTGGCCGAATTATTAGCAATCTTTGCAAAGGTTTTGGTGATAGCTCCTAACACTGAGATAAAAACTAAAGGCACAAATGCTCTCCATTGTTAACTGCAAATTTTAGTCCCACTAAAAGCTCATCCAAAGCAAATGCGTGCCTTCCAATTCCCTCTTACTGCAGAAATACCTTTAACTTTACCATTAATTTCTTCTATGATTCTTATTCTGTGAAATAATATTTATTTTCTAAATTATGCATGAAATTATCAAAAAACTTTACTGAAACTCTGATGATATGTATATAAAGAACTAATTGCCTAAATTCAATAAAATAAATGATTAATAGAGAGGAAAGAAGAAAGAAATGACATAGGATAATTCATGGATAGTTTTCATTTGGATATAAATGAAATTGTTTTAAAGGAGAGGAAGCATTACTGAGAATTAATGGCAAATGCAAATTATAAAAAATTTTTAAATATTTATACAAGATCATTTAAATGCATCCATAATTAGCTGGCTTTAATTAAGCATTTACTGTATACCAAGTAATGACTTAAGAACTTTTTATCCTCACATCTGGCCAGAAAATTGGACATGAAATGGTTACAGAGTGGGTACCACGCGTGACAGAAGGCAAGGCAGAGTAGTGAGCCCTCCAGCCCCATGTGCTGTGTGGCTCTGAGAATACTTGCAACCAAGCATAAGCCTCCCCTCGTCTCTACTCCAAGCAAACAGGCAAAGGCGTCCCTGGGGCAGACAGAAATGGAACAGTCCAAGAGATTAGGGAAAAAAAATTAAAGCAAGAGGAAATGGTATTTTGGATGAGAAGGAGGAAGAAGAGGAAGGGAAAGGAATATGGAACAGTAATGCCAGATGTCACAGAGATCAAGTGGAGTGAGGCGGGGAAATGGTGGTTTCATTTACCTGTTAGGAAGTCCTCCTTGATTTTAGTGGGTGCCTATTTTAATAGAATGGTGTGGCTAGAAGTCAAACTACAATAAGCGATGAACAAGCAGAGGATGAGGAAGTGGAATTGGTATGAACCCATCTTCAGGAAGTTTCTGTTAAGATAGATAGGAGATAATTTGTAAGGATTTTTGCTTATTATGGCCTTTCATGTTTTTCATACCATAGGGACAAAGTTACCTGCTGAGAGTAAGGATCATGGAGGTGGGGCATAGAAGTCAGAGGATGGTTGAGAAGCGAAGGAAGGATGTAAGCTGTGCTTTAAAATGTAAGCAAACAAGAGAATTACCCTGTGTTTATTTCTTAAAAGCTGAATCTGTGGGCTCAATGCCTATGCTGCAGTGTATTTTGATGTACTATTTAGTGCACTCTACCTGGAAGCAGGGAGGTTTTTTTTTTGTTCCATGTGCCACAGGATTCCAGTTCCATTAAAGCTATATTATCTCCAAAATTAATGCAAAAAGTCTGCGATGCAGAGTTCCCACACAATGAGAGCACGCTGTGACAGACACACATGTAATAGAGGGCAGCATCCAGTCGATATTATCAAAAATAAATGTACATACTGATCTCCCTGGAAGGCCAAAAGGACCTTTCAGTGTAAATTGATGGGGTTACAGACACTCTTTTCTAAATGAGGTGAAGAATCCATTTAAAACAATTTCATTAGACCTGTTTGATCTCAAAACCCTCCTACAGTAAACGCATTCATTCATTCCTATCAATTACCAGGTCCTAACTTGGGTAACTGTGATACATTCCACAGCCCATGAATTGTCTTTAATCTGTCCTTGGAAATGCACCAAAAGTGCTCCAAAGATTCAAACTAAAATTAAATTGTCTTCAATTATTAGAGCAGACCAAAGTATGAGCTGGGAAATGCCATATTAATACAAGCCTATTTTTTTTAAACTACTAGCCTAGACTAGAATTGCATATTGTAGGTTTTCTTACCATTTATAACAGGATCTCCAACTATTTAAATGTAATTTTAACCCGCAAATAAATACTTTTCTTCTCATATGAGTATATCATGCCATCATTTGTGGGCTGCAAATCTCTGTCAATCAGTACCAGACAGTCTGCCCTTCCACTCCCCCTTGTAAAACTGCCATGGATGACGTCAAGTCTCAATTCCCCTTTGCCCACCAGATAATGAGCTGGCACATGTAGAAAAGATCAATGTCAAACAGAAGGGGGAGATAGTTTTGAAGCTATCGTTTTCAGTTGCCATCTGATTCCATTTACAGAAATCAATCTCCTCCTCCTTGACAACTCTGAATGTGTTATCACTGCAGCTCCAGTTTATTGGATAACCAAGTGCTCCCTTTTGCTCCTCTGGAGAACATTTTCCATTAGAATCAAATGGAAATGGTATATTTTTGCAACAGTGGAGAGGGAAGGGGGAACAAACAAGTAATCTATTGTATGTATGAAAATGGGATATACATGAGTGTATGTGCACGTGTGACCCCAGAGTAGCTACCCATGTTATGAAAATAGCTACAAAGCTGATAGAATCAACAGTTATTCCTGAAAACTCTATGTACTTGAAGACGGCAGGCAACTGCAACTGGATCACAACTTACTGTGTAAAATGTTCACAGGCATACCCGTGTGGGTAATAGATGTTAGTCAACTTTAATTCGCAGTGCTAATCCAAGGAGCGGGAAAGAAACCTTAATAGCTATCATTTGTGGAAGAGTTTTTACATTTTTGGAAGGAATGCTGCCTGGTAATCTAAAAATGGATAATACTCCAAACAAAATAATGAGACCACATGCAAGCATCCTAACTACTGAACTTGGCAGGAGTTGATGAGCAAAGAATAGACTCCACTCAAAACCTGAAGGATCATAATTGTGGACGTCAAGGGCCAAGAGAGGATGGAAAGGATTTGCTCTTAACAGAACCCGTGACTCTGAACACCCATTGTATGCAGTGTGAGAAGGCCTGATGTTTATCTTGGAAGGGTCCTCAGAAAGGAAAGTAAAATTGGAAAAGGGACTCAGTTATGCGGAACTGAGGATTAAGATCCTGATATAGATAGAGGATCATAGCAAGATGTGGAATAAAGGTTAAAGGCAATGAGGCAGGAAGAAAGCAGTTGTGAATATATAACATCAAGTTTCAAAAAGCACTTAGGACAAGTTAGGATGGCAAATAAGGCAAATTATTTATTTTCATTATACTGAAAATTATCTGCTACCAACCCACACTTCTTGGGTTCTTAAATTGTTCTGTTCCTGTCCAGGACAAAGCGCTGCATATATCCTACTACCAACTCATTTCAGTCACCTCCTATTCACTCTGTTCATGAAGGAGAGATCCCTGCCCTAAGGTTATGGGGATGGACAAACACGCAAGACCTGACAGATGAGAATGGACAGATGAGACTGACAGCAGTTGATTAGTCACATATACTCACAACCCAGAGGAGGGGAACACCACATGCAATGCAGGACCACGTGGGGCTTGCACTCAGAAACAGAGTGAACAGCCGGGGCCTGGGGGAGGCAGCCTTTGTAGAATTAAAAGGGTGGGATGATCCCCTGGTTCTGTGGGAAGATATAATTGGCTTGTTTGCATAATCCCGTGGCCTGGAAGGGAACTGAAACTGACTACTGGGACACAAGCAGGAACTTCAGTTGGTCCCTTTGATAAGCAGCCTTGCTTGGCTAGGAGGTCTTATCCATGGAAGCAGCATTGGGAAGCGAGCGTGTGGTTAGGCTGTTTGAGGTCCTCCTGGTTTCAGCAGATGTCAAGGCAGCACATAATATTGATCCTTAATTTTAGTCCTTACCCTACACCTGAAGAGGGACCAGAAAACTGGCAAATGTACCACTCCTGCATCCCCCATTTAGAGCTTCCTTGTTTCTTAACTCTATACTGGGAATACACAACTGGCTGAGGCAAATTATCTACCTAATCGCCCATCTCCCCTCCCTACACTCACAGTTTCCAGGAGGGTGCAAGATTTTGGTTTCAAGCAGTTTGATTGCTGCTTTCAAGGCTATAAAGACAGAGGTAGGACAAGAAGTCCACAAAGTCCTTAATTAAGTAGAGTAGGTGATAGCAGCAGCAAACATTTGAAAATAAGATTTGGTACATATGTGTTGCCAAGAAACTGGAGGATGTGGGCACTTATGCATACTTTTTAAATATACCTTGACAAATTCTCACTTGCCTAGACAATATTAAAGAGGATGGAAAGGAAATTGATGCCCACTGAATTACACATTGGAAAATATGTTATCCAAGAAAGGTGGTAAAACTAATTGGACAAAATGCAGTATGTGAGAAACACTCTACTTTCACTACACGTGGTGTATTGATTCTTCTATTTGTCTCTATTTTTATTTGGAGATAATTCCCTATGGTGTCTTTCTGAAGATATTAAGCTTAACTTTCAAAGGTCTCATACACATTTACAAGATTATTTTCAGAAATTTTACTCCAGTAATTTGGCATCATTTTTGTACTAAAAATAAAATACTATCAACTTCAAAATTTCAGCAGCTCCTTTACCAGTTCTCTAAAGCAGAAATGATTGTGCCATCATTTGATATTTAAAGTGCTCTGTTCCCTTTTTGTATTATAGCACTTATCAACCTGTATGGTATTTATGCATTTGTGTGTCTGTCTCCCTCTCTAGAAGGTGAATTTTTAAGAGTAAGAGATGACCTTAATTCTTCCTTATATAAACATCCCCATTACTGGCACAGTTACATAACATGTAATAGTCTCTAAATAACTTTTTGTGGAATGAGTTAATGTGTTAGTGAATGGCATCTCATTAAACTCTGAATTTATGTGTACAAATGCCTATTTGACATTTCCACTGGAATATCCACTGGATACTTCAAACTGAAGATACCTTTAAAGACATATTAATATGCCTTCCTTCAAATCTTCTTCTTATTCAGTACTTTCTATCTCAGGAAATGATAGCACCACGTTTAGCCATTAAGTCCAGAAATATGCAAGTCAGCTGGAGGAAAATGTTCCCCAACTCCTTAATCCAGTCCAGCATCATGTCCTATCTAGATCCAAAGTGTAACATATATTCATTCACTTATTTCCATATCTGTTACCATCATCCTTATCCAAGCCACCATCATCTATCCTCCACAGAACATCTGGGTGATCTTCTACAAACATAAATCATATGTCACTTTTCTGCTTGATGCTGTCCACGAGATTCCCATCTCTCCTGTACTAAACTTTGGCTTACAGTGCTTTTTATGTAGATCCTCTCCACTCCTCTTTCTTTAGATCCCACCGACTATTTCCCTCAGTCTGTTCCAGCTCCACTGGCCTCAGAGATCCTCAGATAGGCCCAGCTCATTCCATCATGTTGTTTTATTCATGAGTTGTTTCCTATGCATGAATTACTTGTCCTCTAAATATGTTTGTGACAAGTTCCTTTTTGTCACTGAGGGGTCAGCTTGAATTCCATCTCCTTATTAACACCCTTCTGATTTCTCAGTCTAAAGCAGCAGTCCCTGGTCATTCTCTTTTGCATCATTTGGCTTTACTTTTGTTGCAGTGTTTACGGTTATTGGAAATTTTCCTATTTGTTTCCTTAAGCTGATCTTTATTATTCACAGCTAAATTTCCAGGGCTTGAAATAGTGTGTGACATATAAAAGACCTTCAGTAATTGACATTTGGGGATAAATAGGTTCATGAATGTGTTAAGATACTGAATCAATGAATATATAAATGAGTTTGCGAATAAGTGCATGAATAAAGGAATTTTATTTCTTGACATTCATATTATCTTGATTATATCAGTACTAATATGAAATACTGTGTATTACTAATCATGAGCTATCCATCTCCATAAACTTTATTGGCTTATATAAATGAATGATATCTGATAAAAACCAACCTTATAAACTTAGATGTATTTATACTAATAAAACCCCTTGATATATTTTTTCACTGTCATAATTTATGTCAACTTTAAAAACTTTATATTGCAATTAATTTTATTCTATTTTTCTCACCTTCTTCCTCTAATCTTTACGAGTCTTTAATGCTAGAGAATTCTCCTTTTTCCTAGTTTTCTTCAAAAGTAACACTATTAGTTAAGCAGTATTATGAAAGAATTTGAATCTTCTTAGATAATCTGAATATTCCTATATTTATTGAAGAAATTGAGTTTCAAGTTAAAATTTCCCTCCCAAAAAAGAGTATATTCCAAGCCAGATAGCTTCACTAAGTCTGTCAAACATGTAAGAAAAAAAAAATACACACAAATCTATGCAAATTTGCTAGAAAAGTGTAGAGGAAAAACTTTCCAACTCCTTTATGAGGAAAATAATATTTTCATATCAAAAACCAGGCAAAGACATTATAAGAAAAGAAAACTACAGACTAAAATCCCTCATGAAAAAGAATATAAAAATTCCTAATAAAATGTTACCATATTGAATCCAACAATATATTAAAAGAATCAAGACAAATTGGTATTTCTCTCTAGAGTGCAAAATTAGTTTAACACTTGAAAACAAACCAATGTAATTCACTATATTAATAGACTAAAGAAAATGAATAGACTAAATCAGACATAGAAAAACCATTTGACAAAAGCCAAAACCCAGTACTTATTAAAAATGAAACAAAACAAAACTCTCAGCAAACTAGGAATAGACAACTTTTTAAAAAATTTTTAAAAAAGGGATCTGTAATAAACATACATCTAACATCGTGCTTAATTGTGAAAGAGGAGTTACTTCCTAAGATCAGGAACAAGGCAAGAATATCCACTCACAACCACTTCTGTTCAAAATTATAACGGGGGCTCTAACCAGAGCAATAACTCAAGAAAAAGAAATAAAAGCACCTCAAAATGAAAAACTTCAAGACAGTATGGTACTGATGTAAAGATAAGCAAGTAAGTCAATATGAAAAAAAAAAAAGAGAGTTCAGAAATAACCCACACATATATAGTTATTTAACAAAGGAGAAAAAATATTCAGTGGAAAAATTTTTTAGTAGATGATATTTGAATGATTGGATTCCCATATGCATAGAGAAAAAAAGAAAGAAATTTGATCTATACCTCACACCATATACAAAAATTACTCAAGATATATTATTGACCTAGACGTGAAACTGAAAACTAAAACTTCTAGGAGAAAATATAGGAAAATTCTTTGTAACTTTAGGTTAAGTAAACAATAGGGAAAACATCTTAGCATCCATGGTTCTTACTTTTTAGTGAAATTCAAAATGGGGTCAATAAATTCTTCCCTAAGAGAATAAATTTATGGATTTTAATAACTCAGAAATAAATCATTGGATATATTTGAGTTTAGAATTAATAACAATTATGAACTAAGGTTGATTGATAAATGTTTTCTAATTTTTTCAATTTTTTGTTAACATCATTGGGCTAAAGTCAGCTGTGCATACATTAAATAAAAGAAAGAAAGAACTAATTTATTGAGCAGAATACAGTCTACTGTTTTCCAAAGGACTCTACCTTGATCATTTTCTTCACCTTTACTGTTTTCATCCACTAAAAATTCCTGGCTCCCTCTCAACCTATATCTATGGCAAGTCCCCTTTCTCTCAGTGATAACCAGAGCAGATAGGAAAACTAACATCTTAACAGTGTTCCACGAGAAAGCCCAGAGACACTTGGTTTTCCAAAGCTCTAAAGAATGTTCTGAAAGAGGCACTAACATCACTGAGAAGCTTGCCATCTGGTGGTAGAAGATGATGGTTCAGACTGATAGTAATGGGACATGATAAGATCTCAAAATAATAGAGACTAGCTGGTGGTGTTTAACTATGAGAAGGCAGGTGGCTGCAATTATAGAAGTAAGCAACAAGATCTGAATGGCAGCCAGAAAATGGGGTGGTGCTGACCTACAGAGAGCTATGGAGGTAGTTACATAGAACACAATACCCTAGAAGCAAGATGGGTAGGCAACCCACAAGGGTTATTACTCAATCTGTACAATCAACATAATTCAAGGATAGATAATCAGGATGCTGAGGATATCCACTCCACTAAAATCATGACTCCCTGCCACTTTCTAGCTCTAAGCCATATTTTAGACCCAGAACTCAATGACTGAAAGAAAGACCAGGCCCTCAGGAGGAGAACCCTGTAATACCATTACAAATGTTCATTGTAATTATTCCCTCTGTCTTTCTCCAAAGGGAACCATGGTCATTGAGGCAGGTAACTACACTGCTAAAAGGGGAATACTCAAACTACACAGACATTTGGAAATGTTGGACACAGAATCTGAGTTAGTACTGACAAATAGGAACTTGAAGCATGATCTTGATGCCTCTGTTAGAGTAAGAATGTATGAAGGTTCAGCTCACCCACAGGTTCATTGAGCTCAAGGAGTCACCCAGTGGCCACTTTCCCCAGCCACCAAATAAATAATTGGAATACATATACTTGCTACTTGACAGAGCTGATACATTAGTTCCTTGGTCTGTGAGGTAAGAACCGTCAGAGTAGGGAAAACCAAGAGGAAGGCACTGAACATTCGCCCTTCTCAACTTGGCTAAGATAGTAAATGCAAACCTAAACTGCATCCTGGGGATTGGTGGAGATTGATACCTCCCTTAAAAAACTAAATGATGCAGAGGTGATGGTTCTGATTATATCTCCGAAACTAGTCTTGTCCCTACAACACACAGACAGATTTTGGTGGATTAAGGTAGACTGTTTCAAACTTTACCAAGTTGTAGCTACTGTGCAAGTTACTAGAACAGGTTAACACAGCCTCAGTAGCAGGGGCTATAGTTTGTCCCACTGACCTTTTTTCTTGGAAGTTTTCCTAGGAAAAGAGAGCAGCTAGAATTTTGGAGAAGTAGTTCCTAGATGGGTGAAGATATTTCATTAAGCAAGTGAAGTTGAGTGACTCAAGGTGTGGGCTGTGCTGGAGACTGTGCTGCACCCCTCCCTTCCCCTCTTCAGGACTAAGAGACTCATTCTCTCAAGTCACTGGCAGTGTTGCCCATCTGTGACTCACAGATGAGTCCCTGTCCAGGAATTACCCTTGGTCGAAGAGACCTGCTTCACTCAAGGTTGTCACCTCCTGGTGTTAGCCCACACCTAATATTTACTTGGTCATTGTGTTGATATGAAGTCTCAGCCTCCTTGCTTCAATTTTGGACATGTCTGAAAGACCATTCCAGCCTCAGAGCTCCCTGTGGAATCAGCTGCAAGTTTTGTTGAAACTGTTACATAGTTCAACTTCTTCCTCTGCTCAATCCTCCTTCCCTCATTCCCTACAACTATTGCTTTTAAGAATCCATCTCAATAAACCTCTTGCACACCAGTCACTGTCTAAAAATCTGTTTCTTGGGAAACTAAAATTATGAGATTGACAGATCATTTTCATTCAATCTGAGAATCTCTTCTGATGAGTAAATTTAACTTGTTTACACTTACTGTGATTACAGCTGTATTGACTGTTTTTAGCTGTCTTATTTCATGTTATGTATTTACCACATTCTTTATTTCTTTTTCTCCTTTCATGCTTTTTGTTTATTTGAAAGTTACATACTGTAATTGACTAAAAAAAAAAGAAAAAAACTTAAAAAAAAGTTACACATAATTTTGTACTGTTTAAAATTGGACTTAATTTATTTAAGACATTTAATATTTCATTTCAATTTTCTAACTGTATTTAGAATTGTATTTATTCTAATTTAATTTAATCTAACTGTATTTATTCATCTCTTCCTAATGAAAAACATAAGTGCTTAGTAATGTGTCCTACTCCTACATCATGTTTGTACTGTAGGATTTTACTTCTGGATTGTCATTTATACACATTTTTAGGGCACATTCTTTAAAGAAAAGATTAAATTCTATTAAATTATTTACTTACCCATAGTTCTCATATAGTTCCTCCCGGAATTCTGGTTCTTGTCTTTAATGAAATACTTCATCTGAGATTCCTTTTAAGATTAGTCTTTCTATGGTAAAACTGAGATGTATATGCCTGAGAAAGATTGTATGTTACTCTCACATTTGTGTAGTTAGACAAATACAAAATTCTATGTTAGAGTTTCTTTTCTTTGAAAATATTATTTCACTGTATCCCTATTTTTAAAGTTTTTGAGAAGTCTGACACCAACCCAAATCTTGTACCTGTGGAAGGAATCTATTTATTTCTCTATAAGCTTTTAGAGCCTCCCATTCCCCCTTCCTTTATTATTCTTAAAATTCAGTTTGATGTTTTTAAGGATTTTTTTTTTTTTTTTTTGGTTAATTTCACTTTGTTCTATTCATTGTTTGTTTGGCATTCCATGTGCTCCCTTAAAATGAGTTTCTTTCCTTTTTTTAATCTGAGAAAGTAGGATAATTTATTTCTTCAACTATTTCCTACTATTTATTCATTGTTTATTTTTCTCCCTTTCGTGGAAAATCCATTATACATCTGCTGAGACTTCCTCTAGCCTCCACATGTCTTTCTTAATTTTCTATCTTTCTATCCCTTACAGATCCTTTCCTAAGATACAGTAAAAGAGTTACAAATCTAATCTTTCAATTTACTTTAATTCATCCTTTGGTTGTTTTCTTTCTGCTGTTTACCTCATTCAGTTAGTTGTTTGTTCAAATTATATATTTCATACTGAATATTTTGAATTAATTCTTTTTTATAAAACTGCTTATTACTGTTATACCAATATCTTTTTATCTTTCTGAAGATAATTTCTTTTCTTCTCTTTTTTAAATTCTTTTTCCATCTGGTCAAGAAATTCTGCCTCTTCTCATATAAGCTGTTGAATATCTGTCTTCTGTAGTGATTGTCTTCCTCAGATAAAAATGCTATTCTTCCCTCTGGTCAGCTTTTCCCTGGACATACCAAACACTGGGCTGATGATCAGAGGGGTGGGGAAGGAGCTAAAGCAGCCAAGGCCCTACTTATCAGCCAACCCTAAGTTTAGTACTTGGAGATGAAAATGTCTCAAGATACAGAGTTTTTACAAACTGTCCCACACTAGGCAAATCTATCTTACAATTAGTGGAGGGAAGTGCACCTCCACTAGTATTATCTTATGGGAATATAATTTTCTCACTTTCAGTTTCAGAAAAAAGAGATGAGAAGAAGAAATAATAAATGGCCTCGGCCAACCAGTCTGCCTATATTTCTTGTTATCTGCACTGCATCTCAGCTAGATGATACTCCCACCCCCAAGATACAATGGCACTGCTATTTTTCTGTCTTGCATTAATTACTGGCTGGGCAGTGGCTTTTCTGAAGCAATACCAGTAGAAGTCAGGGAGTAGGGATACATCACAACTAAAAATTTTGTCTTGGTACCTCTCACCCTCTCATTGCCCTGGTTGTCTTTGAATTTGGAGGGCTGTTTCTCTCTCACACTGGAATGTAACAAACTTCTGTTTCCCAAGATTTTTGTAGTAAATGAATACTCCTACCAAGAAATAGAAAGTCTTAAATATTTACTAAGTGTGTAATAGAAATATCCTACTTAGATCTGTCAACCTCCTTCTTGTTTCTTTGCATCTCTAGGACTGAGCTAGGGAGTGAGGCACCGGAGCTCATGTTCGTTTGTCAGCCTACCCATCATCATTTAATCTCTGTCAGTTAGACATATTTCTTAAAATTTAGATTTCTGAAAGCTCTTTTAATTTCTAAAAATGCATAAAGAACACCCATTACTATATATGAATTTTGTTTTCTATCTGGAAAATGGCAAAACATAAATCTATGTGCCTTATTTAATAGAAATAAGGACCAAAAAATAACCTGAGGCTAATTAAGCATAAGGTACCTCAAGCTTTCATTCTGGCACTATTTCAATTTTCAGTTCTTTGTTTATGATTCATGTAATAGCTCGCTTTAGACAAATTAATTAGTTGTGTATGTCAAGCTAGCTAAATGCATGCTAAATATTTTCCCAAGAGAACTAAGTTGAAACTGGGTGCTATTAAAACCTTCAAATGAACAAAATCTGTTTTTAACAAGTCACACATTATTAATTGGAACTGGATAGTAAGGCATATTTTTGGATGCTTGCCGAGAATAATTATGGAACTTTTTTTTTATTGAAACAAGACAAGTTAATCAAGAAAAGCTAATTCAGTTCATTATGGCCAAAGCTTGAAAGCATGGCTCTATCTACTCACCTTATCAGCTTGGGTTTAAGTTGAAAAAGCAAGTGGGGTCCAGAGATCATTCTTATGCTATAGTTGATACCTTGGAGGGATCTTTACCCAATTTATTCATTTTAAGTAAGTAAAACATTGGCTATCCAGAAAAATATTATTGACCCAAAGTCACACAGCTGGTTGGTAGCAAAGCCAGAATTATGACATAAATTTTTGTTCTGCCATGGCTAAAAATGGCTAAAAAATTGTTTATTTAGTTAAGTTTTATTATATATCTTTCTACATTAAATCTAAATAGTTCTTTTTAAAAAGTTGTTATAAAATGTGTATAAATTTTAAAATAAAAATATGTCTCCAAACAATGGAGTTGTTGCCAGGAAGAATTCAATTCTTCTATAATATATTTTTTTTGATTTGTGTTTGCTTAGCATCTACTCACTCTTTTTTCTTTTTTTAGTACTTTAAGGAATTATCTTGCCTCTATGATGCAGTCATGGTGGGACTCTTATTCAGTGTGTCTATGCCCTCCTCCCTAATCCAAACAAGTTTAATCAGTTTCTCTTAAAAGACCTTAAGTCTTGAGAAGCATGATGTAGGGGCAGAAAAAATAGTCAGTTGAAGCACATTCATTTCAAGTGGTTATTGTAATCTAAACCCACAGACCTTACCTGAGTCTTATTTTCTAGGAGCTTCATTCTTTAGTCTTCTCATTAGCCTTTTGATTACCTTCCCATTGCTCTTCTCATCATCCAGCTAACTGGTGTCCATTTTTCTCTGTATGAATGAGCTAGAATTAGTTTCTGTTGCTTGCAGACATTGGGGTCTGGCTGATCACTTACTATCTCTGTGTCTGAATCAGGATGCAATCTTAACCACATTGTTGTGTGTGACCAGGAGTGATTTTGTTCTCAATAGGAATTGAGCTGGCTCTCTTCATTTGTCCTACCGTTTCACTTACTTGATCTTTTGTAAAAAAGAAAAAAAAAAAAACCACAAGAACATAAGACTTGACAGAAAACTTTTACTTGATAGCAAAAATTATCTATGATTACTGGACATACCTAATCCTAATATTCACTTTAACTCAGTATCCAAATGAAAAGAAACAACTACCCTCATGCTTGAGGCTCAAGAGAAAGATGAATATCTTAAGGGGACTCTAGAGATGACTCATAAGAATAAAAGTCTTAGTCTTTGAGGTATTTAATACAATCTGCTTTTACTACTGAATTTTAAAATTTTGGTTTCCATGATGATAACTATTTTAAAGAAATGGCAAACTGTAATACATGTGTTACAAGAGGATTCTTAAATAAGCCTAGACTGACCTGGGAGCTGTAGTAGGGAGATTATGCCAAGCCTATGGAAAGCACTCAGTAACTGTTTTAGATGCTGGGAGTAGTTGGTCCAGGAGCTATGGCAGCAGCATGCCAATATGGGCGACTGAACAGTGCTTTTGGAAACGGCCACACATCGTGCTCTTTCCAGTCTAGTTGAAGACATTTAATGAGAAAGAGAAAAGAATAAGGAGGGGTAGGAGGAAAATAAGAATGAAAAGAAGAGGAAGAAACTAACATGTATTATAGATATTAAGAAGCTAATATGTGTTAGGTACATTCTAGGTGATTACATTGCTATCTTCCTTATCCTCAGTGGCCTGTGAGTTAGATATTATTATGCTCATTTTATAGTTAAAGAAGTTGGGGCTGGAAGCAATTAGTTTCCCTAAGGTCACAAAACTTGTGAGTGAAAGACAGTTTTTGTAGTGAAATCTGTCCACGCTTTATACTCCTGCTGCTGCTTTAGCTGCTGCTCAGCTGGTACTGTCACTATTGGTATTACTACTGTCGTTAGAGAGTGGGCCAGGGGTTGGTTAGAAAGCTTCACCGAAAGGGATTTGCTTTCCTTCATTTTTGTGCTAGAATTTGGTATATTCTGTCTAGTTGATTTCTTGAGTATTCTTCTCTTTTCTCACTCTCTCATCAAGCCAGAAATTAATTTTTTTTAAATACCCTCTTTTTATTTAAAATTAATTGATTACATCCAATTTCTGCAAGATAATTTTTGCTACCAAACTATGATCAGACACAGTTGCAGTACACTGATGCACTGGCTGTCCTTCTTCATTTTCCTGAACTCAACACAGGACAAAACTGAGCTTTAAGAACAGCATACAAGTCATGGGGAGGAGACGGCAAATAATCATATCCCTTCATTACACTTGTCCCCTGAAAAAATGGTCAAATATAGACCCTGAGTTAAACAACCTTCCCTTTCTCTGCAGTATAACACAATGGTTGAGAGAAATGGATCAATTTACTTAGTTCAAATCTATTTGATTTTAGGCAAGTTTTTTAGCCTGTTGCACCTCAGTTTTCTCATTTGCAAAGTAGGATGCAAAGGATTAAAAAGGTCAATACATTTTAAAAAATGGCATTGTAGCTGGCAAATAGTCCCCCTTAATAAGTGGTAGCTATTATTTAAATTGTGAATGTTAAGATCTATCATTCTTCTTCCTTTGGGGAAGCCATAGTAGACCTCTAGCAGAGGATAAGAGCAACTGGCCTCCTCGTTTTCTACCTCTTCTGAGTCACTCTGTTGGACTGAGAGTGAGATTTAATTTTTTATTTGAGGCTACATGTTTACTAGGCATCAAAAGATGATAAACAGAATTAAAATGTGAATGCATGGACTAGAGTAAAACGAGAAATAAAGTTTGAACTAATCTAATAGAACACGTATTTGAGTGAAAGAAATAAAAATAAGATCTACATCTGTATGGATGAAATTTTAAATGAGTCTTTAAAAATGGTTCCAAACTTTTATCCACTCTCCACATCAGAAGATCCTGAAAGATAAAAGGACACACTAGCAATTTACAAGTATGCCTGGACTGGAGGGCCTTGATGATTCTATTAACACAGGCTTTGAAGTAGCTTAATATAAAGCACATACGCTGTCTATAAATACAGCTTATGGTTGGCAAATATTCTAATAAAATTGATTTTGTTCATACCAAGGGAAATGGCCTTGCAATGGATGAAATGACCTTTAAAAATACAGTTAAGACATTTTAGTATCTCTATCTGTTCTCAAAAAATTTCAAAATATCACTGAAAAGAAGTCTAAGACTTTGTATAACCAGATCTCTTTATCAGATGTGTCAGTAGAACTATGATACGCTTGTGTGTCAAATCAAGTTGCTCAGGCAGAGCAAAATCATTGCCATCACAACATCAACTTTCCAAGATTTTTAAACGTCTACTTTTACTTTTAGGACAAAAATTCAAATAACAGAAAAATATTAGTTACCACAGATTGGGTAAAATAACAACAATGACTTCTTCCAGGAAAAAAATTATAGCTGTGTCTGGCAACTTTTTGCACCATGATATTAAAAACCTAACAACAACAAAAAAGGAAATGTGATATCCAGGATTATCTAGGATGTGAGGAAACAGACACTCTCAGAAACTGTTGGTGGAAAATAAATAGGTAAGTCTTTTTGAAAGAAACTCAGCATCTTCAATGTGTGTACCCTTTGACATAGCAATTGCACCCTGGGGAATTTATTTCTATAGGAGGCATTTGTGTAGTGATTCAGTGTGGAGTTCTCATGTGAGACTTCCTGAATTCAACTCTGCCTTTGCACCATACATGCTAGGGGGGAATTTTCAGGGCCATTGCTGGTAAAAGAAGTTCAAGCTGGATGTCAGCTCCAACTTGCCACCTCAAACAGGGAACCCTTTGCAAGGAACATCCTGCATCATCTGAGGAGAGTAGGCAAGGAGTATTAACTTTACAGGCTTATTGTGAGGTTCAGATGAGATTATCTGTCCAAAGTGCTTAGCATAGTGCCTGGCACATAGTAAACACTCAATAAATAATAGCTATTCTTTTCTTACCATACTTTAGAGAAAATCGGTGTCTGAAGAAAATTATTTGATATTTATTGCAGCACTGCTTATAAAAGTAAATAATTTGAAATAATCTAAACATCCTTCAATAGGAGATAGTTTAACCAAATCTACTACAGCTTTGGCATTCCACAGACTTTTGATTTTTCTCCAATATTTTATTGAGGTAAAATACACATTCCACAAAATTTACTGCTCAACCATTTTAAAGTGGACTGTTCAGTGGTACTGAGAACATTCATATCGTTGTGCAACCACTACCACTATCCATGTCTAGGACTCTTCATCTTGCAAAACTGAAACTATAAACTTAAAAAATGATGATATGAGTCTACAGGTAATAACATAGAAAGATGTCCATGGTATATTAATAGAAGGAAATCTGGAAAGTTGTAGTATAATCTGAATCTATTTTCCAATATGAGAGAGAGAGAGTACTTAAGGGATTATCCTGAATTAATTTTCTGGAAATTGCCTACCCTCCCATTCAATGGTTAGGAGAGGAGCGTCCCAGTTAGTACAAGGTGACACAATACAATAATCATTACTGCTGTCTCATTATTAAGCTGATTAAATGAGTTAATGCTGGTGTAGCAGTTAGATCGCTACTGGGCACTTACTAAATGTCACAGAAATGTTTCTCTTCTTGATACAATGAAAGTTTGGGAAAGATCTTCTCAGTATGTGTCCTCTAAGATAGATAGGAGATTAGTAGCCACTGAGAAACTGTTCTTTTAGATACCTTGCTGCTACTACTACTAAGAGTAAAAATGAAAGTGACAGAAGCAAAGATCAAAGTAACAGCTAATATTTGTTGAACATCCTCTGTGTCATATACTGGGCCAATGCTTAACCAGAGCTGTCTTATGTAATCATCTCAAGGCCATGGAATAGACACTACCAGTCTTGTTTCATATGTGAAGAAAGCTTAGGGAAGTTAAGTAACTCACCTAATAAGTGTTAGAACCAAGTTACAGAGTCATAGATATCCTACTTCTAGAGAGGTTTTCTGTACTATCACTGGCATCATAACCCCATAATATACCGTATACAGATGCACACATGCATGTATGTTTATGGCACATGTGTGTGTATATTACTGTAATGTAATGAAGAATTAGATCCAGGCATGTGCCAAGTTCAGAATGCTAAATCATTGACATTTTCTAGAATGTGATCTGAAGATCCAAAAGGAACACACCCTACTTCGCATTGTATTACACTCATTTATTTATGTGTAGTTTCTCCTGGACAGGTATGATTTTTTTCATGTGTGTATACCTCTGGCTTAACAAGTAGTGAGTATATATCAAATTTTACTAAATTTTATAATACTGAAACAGAATTTAGAACAGTCTTAAAATAGCAAATCCTGTGGTCTCCCTTCTGTTTACATTTTTGGAGACCTTTGCCATTAGGATTTGACTCTCAAGCTGAACCTCCTGTGTCTGCAACTTCCTCAGAATCCTTCCCCAGTGTATTTTCTGCATTGCTCACCTATAAGGCGACCTGTCTGCCCCATCCAGTTAGAGTGACTGAGTCCTGTCTAGACAATTCTTAAGAAATGTTGACATACTCAACTCACTAATTTGTTTTTCCCAAACTAAGATGTTAGGATTAACCTTTTACCACTGAATATCTATTTTTAACTTTAGAGCCATTCTCCACTTTAAAATACCACTAGCCAAAACAGAACTGCTCCAAAATAACATTATACAGTCATTCCTCCATTCAAATCTCAAACTTTTGTCTTTTAAAAAAGCCCTCCATACCTTCGTATCATCAGCTTCATTTCCAAAGCTTCTCTACAGTGTAAGGACAAACCTTCAGAGACAACGTCTGTTTCTTCACTTTCTCTAGAATGACTGTTTCATAGTCGGCTTCTGAAACGTAATCAAAAGAAATGCTTCATGGCACTTTGTAATTTCTCTGCTTCTCCTCTGCTGCTTCATTCCCTCTAATATACAGCAGAAAGATGCAAAGAAAAAAAAATCACATACATAGAAGTGTGGTGACTTACATTTCTGTAAATCTTTGAAATGGTATTTCCAATCTAGGAGGAACCTACAACCACTGTGATAACTCTTTATATACTTGAGCCATCTCTCTGGAGAGGCGACTCTAGTTAGCCTGTTAGTCCCCTGAGATAGAATATACAATAAACTTTATTCAGAACTTGCCAATTTTTAAGATAAATATTTAAGCTTGTATTTTATTCAAAAGCAAGCAAGAAAGTGATTTTATCCAATAGTCATAAGGGTAATAGTGTGGTAATCATCATCATCATCATCTATTTACTGAGACCTTGAACATTACATGTATCATCTCAATTAAGTCTTACAACAACCTGATTAAGTAAGTATTTTTGTCCCCATTTTATTGCTAAGGAAACTAAGGTTCAGACAGATTAACTGCCAAAGATCATGCAGCAAACTACTTACCAATACATATTTACCAAGCTTCTTTGATTCTAACACCTACCTTAGGTACTTATTATGGTTCAAGATTTTTTTTAATGATATGGTAACTCTTCAGAAATCAGGAGTAATTAATAATTTCCAGGATAAAGTGAATCATGATGCTCATAGGGAATATGCTATTACATAATATATCAATTGGTATGGAATTTTAAAGGGTTAGAAAAAGACTCAGATCTGAAGAGGAAAGCACTGATACGTGTAAAGCCAGTGTTTGCTGCTATCTGGTCTACTTCCAAAATGAAACACTAGCAAGCTTACTGAGGTTTAAAGATCCCGTTTGCCTTCCAACCTCACCTGCTTCCATTTTCCCCTTCACTTACTTGTCTCTCCCCTCTCTAACACAAATGTCTTAGTCTTTCCCTAACACACCTGTCTCAGGGGTTTTGCACTGTTCTCCTCCCCAGTATTAGACCACCTTCCCATCTCCCCCAGTATTTACACAGTTGACTTTTTTTTGTCTTTCAAGTTTCAGTTTAATTGTCACTTCCTCTGAAATGCTACTACTGGTCATTGACCTAAGCAAATCCTGTCTGTCTTAGAACCCTGTTTATTTCCCTCATAAGTTGTAATTCACTATATTTTGGGGGTGTGCTTACATGTATATTTTCTGCCTAGAAGCTTAGTAGTAAAACTAGTACCTGTTTTGTATATTGTATATCCAGAGCCTAAGTAAAGCCTGCTCATTAGTTGTTGAATGAATATGTTATATTGTAAACATAAGTTTATAAAGTGGAGTATATAACAACAGATAACTAACATTTATATATAATGTCAGGGTAACCTCTAACATCTCAATTTATCATATCTCCACTTGCAGCTTCTCATTTTTCCAACGTTTCTTCTCATAAACAAGATCCTCTTACAATAATGACCAAAACTCAGTTATAATCTCACCATGTCAGCAAAATCCAGTTGACACTGACATCACACTAAACCAGTAGTCACTGGGTCAAAGTAATCAGGGATGATGAGGAAATCAGGAAGGATGATTCACACACTAGAGAAACTTTTGGTTGCATAAATGCAGAATAAGACCTATTGAATCCATGTGGATATAAACCAGTTAAAATATTCTACATATTCTAGGAAAGGACCAGTTGAAACAGAGTAGGATTCTGGGGGACCTTCCCTGGGACAGACCCCTCTCCTCGCCTTGTCCCCTGCCTTTGTAGAAAAGCTTTAGCCTCCTGGGCCTTCTTCAAGTTTCAAAAAGCAAATTTAATCAGAGAAGTAAGAAAATGAAGAAACAAAGAAAAGCAGTCAAACAAGACAAAATAATAATTGCTTAGTCATAAAACAAAGTCAATGACCTTTGGTCCTTCCTTAAAGGCTATAGATAATATCCTGAGTCATATCCTTGAGTTGTGTTGCAGATACTAACACTCCCACCAGGAGGAAGAAGTTAACTATATGCTGCCCACCAGCATGTAGACCCCAGACTGGTTAGAACCAGGAGGTTGATGATTGAGTTTCTTGAAACATCACCCTGTTACCTCCCTATCAGCCAATCAGAGAATTATGCATAAGCTGATCACACACCCTGTGATCCTCTTCCTAACCCTGTCTTTAAAACCATTTCCTGAAAGACATCAGAGAGTTCGAGTCTTTGAGCATGAGCTGTCTGTCCTCCTTCTTGGCCCTGCAATAAATGCTGACTTCCCTTTACCACAACTTGGTGTCAGTAGATTGACTTTGCTGTGCATTGGGCAAGTGGACCCAAGTTTGGTTCAATAACAACCTAATTTGTTTGATGTGAGGTATCAAAGGAAACTTTTTTTTTTTTTTTTGTGGCAAGTGCCAAGGCCAAAGGAGGGTGCCCAAGACTTTAAGGAGCAGGAAGGGGTTCATGGGGCTGGAGCAAATTGAGACAAAAGAAGAAAAGGTCAGAAAGATGGGGAGGAAGGTTGCTGTAAGTTACAAGGGTCACCTAGGCTGCTGTTAGGACTTTGACTTTTGTTTTAAGTGAAATGACAAATCATTGGAAAGCTTCTTGCAAAGAAGTGACATGCTATGGCTTACATTTTAAAAGAATTGCTTTGGCAGCTGTGTTGAGAACAGATCACAGCATAGAGCAAGGATAGAAGCAAGGAGAGCAGGTAGGTTCTTGTGTAATCCGGATGCAAGGTGAGGATATTTTTGATGGCAACACTGGAGTTGAGAACTGATGAAATTATGGAAGAGTCAAACAAATATGGTGATAGACCACATGTGGCATCTGAAGGTAAGAAATGGGTCAAGGATTATATGACACTTATTGATATGAGCAGCTAAAGAAGTAACATTTTGTTAATTTGAATGAGGGAAATTTGAGAGACAAGTAAGAGTGAGCAGTAGTAATATCATTAGTTCAGTGTGGGTCATGTTAAATTTGAGGTGTGTTTTTGACATCCAAGTGGAGGTGTCAAATAGACTGTTGGATATATGAATTTGGAGCTCAGGGATAAAGTTTTTGCTGGAGAAATAAATGTTCCAGATGTAAATGCATTAAAAGTCATTAGAGTGGATGCAATCACTGAGGCAGTGAATGTAGATTGATCAGTAAATGGGTCCATGTCCTAAAACCAGGGAGATTGTAGCCTTAGGAGGACAGGGAGTTGATGAAGAATCACTAAAAGAGATTTGAATAGTGTCTATGAAGTTAGCAGCAAATGTGTTTCTTGGCTATGAGTCATCACTGTGTCCTAATTCTGGATAGGTAAACTGAGATTTGAGAACTGACTGTTGAATCCAGCAACACGGAGTTTGTCTTCTGCATTAAAAAAAAAAGTTATTTATCCAGATGACCCATGTGTTAGTATAAAAATAAATCTCCAAAAATACTATGACAAGAGGAATGTAATTATTCATGTAATTTTTCATCATGTCTACTGCTGCCTCAAATTCACCTGGACTGAACTCTGAGCAGAGAGGCTCGTAGATTAACAATGGCATCTGACAATTTCGTACAAATCACCATCTTCAAAATAAACTACTAATATATGTAGAACATTTAATGTTTACAATGGCTTACATTATTGAATGTGTAATCTTCTGCATATGGGAATAGTAAATATTATCATTATTAATGTCATTTTACAGATGTGGAACAAGAGCCTGTAAAGGAGGCAGTTTCACTGTGCATGTATTGAAAATGGAATTTAAATCCTGTCGTCTGGCTCCACAAGCCAGTTTTTTTCATCTTATATCATGCTGCTTTTGTATAAGGATTAGTCTATTCACTCAAAAAAGTAGAATATGTATGTGTGTGTGAATGCAGGCATGTATTATTAGTTTGTATATATATTTGTGTATCATATGTGTATATTCATATACAGTTGTCATTTTTTTCTCTGCCTTTTATTTTAAGCTGCTCACATTCTCTTAATCATTTTGCACATGGCTATCAGCGAGCAAACATTTAGGAAAGAGACAGAGGTTGCAATCTCTGTTGAAGCAGATAGAGCAAGTGTTTTTGGAACCAGGTGTTAAAACTTCAGCTATCATAATTTCTACCTGCATGAACTTGGTCTAGTCACTTATTTCTGGCCTCAATTTCTTTATCAGTATATGTAGATTGTCATATTTACCTTAAAAGATTTTAAGCAGTCAAGACACACGATGTGTAAACTTGTCCGCTTAACCCTTCAAAGGCTAGTTACCATTAGTATGTGTGTCCATACCACTCCTTAGCATTTATCACACTGCACTGTAGCCATGAGCCTCCTAAATTAGCATTTAGAAGACAAGGACTTTGCTATTTTTGCCATTTTCTCCCAAGAATATGGTGAAATGATGGCTATACAATGAAAGAATGAAGCCCCTGGTATATGTTAAGTGTAAAATAAGTAATAATAGTATTAATGCCATTATTATATTATCTAGCTCCACAAAAAGTAAACCCAATGGCCATAACGTTGATGAACAAAACTGCATTGCTAAAACAAGCATTTTACATCCAATCTGGACTTTTACTTACCGTATGCCCACATTAACTGATGATTTCCCAAAGTTAATTGAACAATGCTACTAGAAAAACATCACTTTTAAGCTGATCCTACAGGTTGGCAAAACCCAACTAACAGTACCCAACTTCAGCTGAATTTCATCAGCTGGATATGATATTGACTTATCCTTAATATAAAATTTCATGGCTTCCAATCTTCTGGGGCCACCTTTTCTTTTAATGTCTAATGAGTCTATACATCAGTTGATTTTCAAGTCGAGCTGAGTACATGGTGACTGCTAAACCAATGCTTCTTAAGAGAATTACAGAATAAGTCAGTGAATGAGTACATGTGACAGTGATAATTATTAGCAAAAATGAAGATTAAAAATACAAATGTTTTTCTAGGTTATCAAATTCCAGAAGAATGACATTCCTGTTTTTTTTTCTACAAAGAACACAATCTTTTTTTAAGCTGTGCGTGCATGCTGTGAAATATTTTTCTCTTATTAATTTCCTTTTTCCACCCAGTTTCTAGACAGCTGAAAATTACGAGTTTACAGAACAAGATGTACTTTCAGTTCTTATTTTATGGCCGACTACTATGGCATGCACTATTGTGAAAACAATCCTAAACTGTGCTTTATTATATTCTATTGTGCAATTTATATTCTGAAGATACTATCAGCACCAGGGAACAGACAAATTTAATAAAAAACACAGTGTTCCTGTTGTCCTAATAGTTATTAAAATGAAACTCTTCCCAGAAGATGTTTACAGTGTCTTTTCAAAGATATTCTGAATACTTCGACAGATCAATTGGAGCCTCTAGATATGAATAGCAACATTATGGATCTTAGAAACATACTGTACAGGCTGGAAGGGCCTTTATAATTATCCAGACCGGATCCTTCATTTTAGAGGAGAGGACACAGAGGCTGAGAGAGACTAATTGACGTGACCTAATTCATGTCTAAGTTGTGACTAGAACTGGGTGGGGTGCCTTGACACCTAACCAAGGATTTCTTCCACTTTTATTGTCATTAATGGTAATAATCTTATGGGGCATATAGGCATTGCCAAATATATCCGTATCATCCCTAAAACAACTTCAAAAGGCAGACAGGAAAGATCTAATTTTTACTATTTCTCAAAGCAGAAACCATAGTCTTGAGGGGATAAGTAATTTACTTATTATCTGCTATTATTTTGATTATTTATCTGTTTATGTATTTTTTGTCTATCTCTTGATAGAATTTAATGCTCATTTGGGATATTGCAGAATTCCCTCTGCTTAGAGCATGTATAACACATAGAATTCATTCAGTAAATATTTGTTAATAAATAAATAAAAATTAAATAGATATGATAGGACTTTAAAAATTTATTAAAACTTAGGACTGACTTCTAAGAGGTACAGGCAAGAACTACACACATATACAACATGAAGCAGAATATCCTAAATGCCACATAAATAAATAAATTGTAGGATAATTAAAACAGCCATGACTCATACAGCAAAGAATATACAAAAATTGCTAAGTAGCTGCGAAGCTTAGGTAAAGTTACAAAGTGAGAAAATCGTAGAGGATAGATCAGGGTTCCGTGACACACTTGGCTACGCTGGTCAACTCTGGGAACTGGAAGGTACGGCCTGGCACAGCTGATGTAGGGAAGATGGCTGGGCCTCTAGGGTGTCTGTAGGGTGAGTACAAGCCAAGATAAATGGTGAGGGTATTTGGGAGTTTAAAAGGTGTTTGAGAAATAAACCAACTTTTTTTGAGAAGTGAAGTAAAAATGAAAGACAAGTAAGAAACTATTGATGGTGAGAGGTTGGTTGTGATACATGGTCATGACTGTAAAGAGATGATGCAAAGAAAGGTAGGGAGGGATGAAGGAAGGAGGAAGGAAGGGAGGGAGGGAGGAAGGACAGACGGACATTTGTCTGGAAATGCCCTTCCCTCCTTCTTCTGCCTCCAAATTTCTCTTTGAAGTTTTCCCAGCTTCCCAAACAGTTAAGTTATTGGCTCTTCAGTTTCTAAAAAACTTAAGATTCCTGCCATCATAATATTTAAAGTATATTCTGTATTAATTTGTTGATGAATTTCCTTTCTAGATCACAAATTTCTTCAAGTCAGGGTTCAAGTCCAAGTCATTTCATATATAGAAAATGTTCAATAAACATCTGTTTAATGAACAGATTAACTCCAGTATTATTTCCAGTAGTGGAAAGGAGTAATAATGAATTCCAAAAAGAGCAGGAAGTAGAGGTGGTGAAACTGAATTTTTTAAACTGGCTACCAGAGTATAAATTGGGGGAGCTTCAGGTTAGCAAAGACACATAACAAAAAAGAGTTTTGGTGACAATAATAATACCTAACATACTTAGAGCTTGGCAGAGTTCTAAATAGTTGATAAGAAGTAACATTTACTTGCCAGAAGAAGTCTATTATATAAATATATCAATTATTTTACAATTTGTTTATATTATATATAAATTACACCATTGCTATGTTAGCTATATAACAATATATAATTGACATAAATTAATATATTAAATGCATAGTGTAAAATATATTAATAATCATATTATTATATTATAGATGAGGAAACTGAAGTACAGAGAAGTTAAATAGTTTGCCCCAATGTCCTGCATAGCATAGCTAGCATATTTCCCTGGTAAAATGGTTATGTGTACTAGCTTAAGCAGTTAAGTGTAAGGTTGCTCTGAAGACCTCACACTGTACTAGGAGGGACCAGCATATGGAAATGGCCCTGAAGCATATCTCTTCAAGAGAGCAGGAGTCCAATGTATCAAAAAGTTCCTCCCCATAAGAACCAGCAGAGTTCTTCGGTAGTTGTTGTTCTTTACGTGCAGGCTTCAAAACCACAATGTTAGCTATAAGCCACATTTTCTGCAGATTCGTGAGTATCCAGTTTCTGTGTTTTATCCCAGGGATGGTTTGGGGAGAATGTGGCAATAGTTTGGGGAGAGGTGAACTGTGCCTGCGCTCCATCCCACAGGCTGCTGTACGTCAAGGCTGCCAGCCCCCACTTCAGGGAGGCCCTGGACCTGATCCTATTTATTCCTGCCTTGACACTTGGATGGAGGGTTGAAATAGAACTTCTTTACATGATTGTAGCTCTGGTATAGGAGAGTAACTTTCCACCATTCATTCATTCATTCACTCAGTATTTCACATCCATATACCACCTCCAAGTGGTGAAGAGCATTCATTCATTGCTGATTATGAACATTAATTCACTCATTTTGTGCCCATTCAGTTGATTAAAAGCATTCATTCATTGTTGATTAAGAGCATTTATTCATTTTGGTTAAGAGCACCTATCACTTAGCATTCTGCACCCAATGTTACTTAAAAGCACAGCCTTTACTATTAGACAGTTTCTAATTTTGGCTACACCATTTCCTAGTTATCTTACCTGGAGCAAATTCCTTTCTGTCTGTCTCTAAAACTCATTATCTCACAGTAAAACAAGGAAAATAATACTTTTCTCATAAGATGATTTCACAACTGAAGCAGATGATGCAAGTAAAGCTCTTAACACTATATGGAACCCAGATAATGCTCAAAAAAGTATAGCTATAATATGAATTATTATATATTTTTATAATAATGAGAGCAGCAAAGACACTCTATTAGATAAATTGAATAAAAGATAAACTGAGACACAGTCCTTGATTGTTAAAAACCTATGGTGTACTGAGTGCCACAGGAATCTTAGTGGTTTTCAATCCTGGAAAAAATTGGATGGGAAATTAACTAATTAGAGACCTTGAATATTAACCAGCTTACGAGTAATTGATAGCCAAATAACAAGATTACAAATAAATAGAAATAAAACATTTTGACATATAGAGAGATAAACAATCTATAACAACATCCAAAATGTTAATTAAGGCTGTTTTTTAAAACTGGTTGATAATGGTGAAATGGAAATGGTAAAAACACAAAATATATTGTACATTAGATGTAATAACTCACTTGATTATGAAATAACACATTCTTCATTAAAAATAAGTCATGTGCATTATCTGTCCACTGATGTGCAATGTCATTTAAGACATTCCATCATTCTCTGCTTGAGCACTCTTCTGTAATCTGATGAGGTGTCCAGGGAAGAGACAATGATAGCCAAGGCATTAAAATGTAATCAAGATATGCAAATTCATATCTAAATGTGATTTGCTGGAAAAAAGAAATTAATCTAGGCATGGTCAAATAAACAATGTGTAATATGGATAATTAATCACCAAATTAGCAACTGCAGTCCCCTGAGGAAATTATGCAAATTGAAAAGGCCCCCATCCACTGACACAATTAGACCACTTAATGGCAAACTCTCAACAAAATAACCCGGGGGAACATCACAAAACAAACAGCCCAATCAACCTTAGGGTCCCAAACTCCACTGCAGTATTTAGAATTATTTAATATTGTTTCTTCCCAGTTTGAACTTATTCAGAAGGATTCCATCATATTTTGCTAGAAAATATTCTAAAATTCCACACTATGGGTGGCCCATTATGTGCTTCCCTCAGAGACTAGTTTTCCTCTATCAATCAAATATCTTATTATTGAAATCATGGAAATGATAAGGCTTCATGACTGAGCAAAGGTCAATTATACATCTCCTGTCAGTAATAGCAAAATGAAAGAAATACTGAATCACCACAAAAATGTACGTCCTCTGTAGCCTGATGTCACCTGTTTATCAGCAGCAAAGAAAGGATCTCACTCATTATCAATTATCCTTGATAATGAATGTTGTCACCTCAGGTAAGAGTATTTTGTCTCCAAGAATGTTAAGGTGCTGTCCCTTACCTGCCTCTAAAGCATATAGCAAGTAATTCCACCACTGTCCCTTTTACTGCACCTACACAAAAGTAGGTGGCAAAGTTGCTCCTGCAGAACCCTTTGAGATTGGGCCCAACAGAACCCATGAGACTCTGCTGCTAAATCCTACCCCCGCCCCAAATTATGGCTCTACCTCTAGAGAGATCCCAAAGAGTCCTAGATGGAAATAAAAGATGCTTCACTCCCAGAAAAGGGTTTATTAGCTATTTTTTTTTATAATTTTGCTGAATAGACTAGTCACAGGGAAGAAATTACACTTAGTACTATGATTACTGATGGTTTAGTGGTACCCATCATTTATAGATACTATTTACACCACTCGGTAATATGGTTATTGCTGCAACTTATCTCATTTACTCCTCCAACCACCCTAATATGCCCAAGGTCAAGAAACTAAGAATTAGCAAACTGGGGCTACAGATTCTATGTCTC
Organism: Camelus dromedarius; assembly: GCF_036321535.1. Classification (NCBI taxonomy): domain Eukaryota; kingdom Metazoa; phylum Chordata; class Mammalia; order Artiodactyla; family Camelidae; genus Camelus; species Camelus dromedarius. The sequence goes on from NC_087446.1 coordinate 28,554,927, forward strand.
TTGATGCTCCTGGTGGCTGCTAAATAGCGTGCTAAATGCTATGTCAAATGATATACATCCAAGATCCCAAAGTCAGGAAATAAGCAAACTGGGAATAAAATGAAGCAGCACTGCCCCCTCTGCTCAGTTTTTCCATGTTCAGAAAACCATACCTGTAGTGACAGCAGATGTTGTTTATGCTGCTAATGTCCAGTTCCTCAGGCCGTCTGGAGACTAGGACTGACCTCCTGACCTCCTCTGTCCCCCTCAAAGGCAATGAATCCCCTGACCCTAGGAAGAGGGAATTACAATCTTGACACCTATTTTTGCCTATTTAATCCTCATTCTCTGTCATATCCCCAAACTTGAGTCCTATAAAAGCCAGATGGGAGGTAGAGCTTCTTCCCTGTAAGAGTTATCTAAGAAGCCATGGACAAATGTTATAAACTAGAGCAATGACATACACGCTCTACCTTTATTAACAAATGTAAAAGCCTGCTTCTAGAACCACAGTCTCCTACTATCTTTAGCGGTGAAAGTATGATCATAAATCGTCCAATCTAGTGATTTTCAAGCAATACTCTGCAGATGATGAAGGACGCAAAGTATCACTCAGGGGCTAACTGTAGGGTGAATGGAGAGAGCAGGGGTCTCTCCATTCAAGCAAGCTCTCCATTCAAGCAAGCTTCAATAACGTGTACCTCCTTTACAGACTGGGTAACCATGCATGATCGCCTCTGGAAAAAAGGGCTTCACAGATCAAAGTATTTTCTGAATGCCTTTCCTAGTCCAACATTCTCACTTTATCTGAGAATCACCCTATGTAAGTCAACTCCCTAAGGCAGAGTTCCTGAGGGAGCAGAGTTCCAGCACTATATCAGTGCCTGTTACCACCATGGTATCAAATCTTGTCTATGACGGAGCAGTGTCTGTGACTCTCTCTATACAAATGCTGTACTAATTTTTATCTTTTAAAGTTTTGGAGTCATTCTGGGTCACACATTGACTTGACAAGTGAATCTGATGACCAGGTTCTTCCTTTCACAGTCCAGAAATTCTATACAGACAACACGGTCTATTTGAATTCTATACCCTTTTACCACCGTGATCTATTGACTTAGCACACTCCCAGTTTATAGCCCCCCAGCACTTTTCCACCATGACCCAGGAGTCTTCTGCTAGTTTGAACTAGTCTAGTCTTATTATTCAGTCACTCTGACCATTGGCTCTATTGTCCATGTATAGCCTCACTCTTGTCTTTTGGATCTCATCTGTATATCTGATTTCTCCAATTTTTGGATCTCAATTCTTACTGAGGAACTTTGGTTGAGAATATCAGAGTCCTAGTTGTCTCTCTTACCAGCTGCATAAACTTGGACTAGCTTTGTTTGACATACATTGGACTAGATGATTTCTAATCATTGTTCCACTGCTAAAATATTAGTTATTTAAAATTCTTTGGCTCATGATTTTATGGTTGATAAAATTAGAATAATATCTGCTCCAACTTTCATTAAAGTTCTTATAAATATACTATCAGGTGATATATGTGAATGTTCTTTGTAAACTATATTTTGTACAAAAAATGTATTGTGTTTTACTGGACCTGATCTCAGTTATATCATTCCTCTGTAATAATATAAAGCTGCAAGGAACACCTGGATATCAGAGTTACATTACTCAGATATTTATTTTAAATCTTTCTAAACTTCATGCCTTTGAATTTTCTGTACACTAAGATATGAAATCGCTGGGCAATGTGACATTTCTTTGATCTGGGAGAAGAAAATAACACAAGAAATCCTATCTAAGGAGGGAGTCAGAAACATCAAAGCAATAAGTACTATATGAGAAGAAATGTTCATGCCCCAAACATGTTGACTGAAAATCTGTATTGTCACAAAGTAGTGATAGTGACCACTTTTTCAGAACAAAGTCTAACAGGCTGTGAGTCAAATCTCAAATTAATTTTAAATCTTGTTTTGCAGACTGCATACACACAAACACAAACACACACACAACACACACATACACATACTCTGTATGCCCTTCTATATGCCAAAGAAATCTTTATAATAAAGTATGTAACCCTGGGTCTGCTTAACTGAAGAACAGGAAATAAGTAAGAACTAGGCGACTTGCTTAATACCCTCACTGGACTACTGGAATAAGCTGAGATGGAGAGAACCTCATTCTGCACATTAATTGGGTCAAGCAATGTGTCCTTGATTCCAAGAGAACTTAGCTGAAAAATGTAAAGCCAGAAAATATTTGTTGTTTTAGTCACATGATGATAAAGGCAAATTTAATATTCTCATTAGTTAACTAAGGCTATCAATTTTTTAAATATCATAGAAAGAGACTCAAACTAGGAGGTAACTGCTGCAATCAAACTACTGGAGAATAGAAAAGTAAACAAAGACCTAGGAAACCATTTAAATAGGTGGTAGTAAAATTGTCTCCTTAATTTTTGTTTCTTTGGCAGCATTCTTCCTGGTCATTGCCCTTTCTTTCTTCCTTTCTTTTGGATTCCCACCCATTCTCTCTCAACTATGGTTTTTCAGTCAAACAATAATAGTAATAATAATAATAATAATATTTAGTTGTGTTTTGTTTGGGAGGAAGATCAACAAGAAGTCTTCAAGCATACTTCGCATTTGGCTTAGTCTTGGGTAGAGCAGAAGACTCATGGAAGGAAGAGTCTTTAAGGATATAAGTAGACCTGCTTCTTACACTGTTTTATTTCTGTTTAATGGATGTTTTGGATGTGAAGATGACATAGAAGCACCATACTTTCTGGGTAAACAGTGAAATAAGTCGATGTGGTACAATTTTTTGTTTGTTTAATCTCCCAACAGTGCTTTTACAGGAAGAGGAATTTGATGAAGAGGCTTGTTTACACCTCAAAAATGACTATAAGATGGTAGAGTCTGCTGTGGACTTGTATTACTTAATGAACAGCCTTGATCACTTCATAGTTAATTAATGCAGATTCTATTGTGAAAATGTCTGCGATTCCCTAAGGAAGTAGCCAGTGTAGATAGATCATCCATCTGGGAGGCAAAATATTAATAGCAGAGTCATCCAGAACTGAGGCATAAAAGCAACAGGTTTTTTTCACTTAGGCAAAGAATGTAGAACTGATCCCCAAAAAAAAGATGCCCTACATGATCCAAAAGTACAAATGTCTGTCTGGTTTTCTAGCTTTGAATACAATTGGTTTTCAAATGTGCTTTTCACTTTTCAAGCTTCAGCTACCATATTGGAGATGTTTAGGGCTCACCAAATATTCCAAGTGTTTTTTCCTTGCACACCCCATCAGACCCTTCAGGAATGAAGATTTGGGATGCTCCACTAGGTGAAGAACCAGCTAAAGTGCTTGATTAAGCCAAAGGGAATACAGAATAACTAGTGAAAGAAGGTAGTTTTTATAACAAGCTACAATCACATGATCAGTTTCAGAAACAAAGAATATAATTGTCATAAGTATTTCCTCCTTATTTTGTTATGATTATATTTGTATGTATGTAATTTTAAGTAAATGTCTTTGTTTTCTTCCTTTTCTTATTTCTTTTTCTGTAACATAAGGTGGTGATTGATTGATTTTATATCCTAGTATTTAAGTATTCTTACCTTTACATCATAGTATTTAAGTTGCAGGATATTGAGAATAGTAAACCTCACTCAAGAACTTTATCTTTTCTTCTGGGAAAAAGAAGTTAGTGAGTTTTCTGTTATAAGCATGATAGTTGTATCATTTTAGGTGAAAGATGATCTTGGTATTGCCTTTATTTAAAGATTAAATACAGCTTAAAGAGATGTGTATGGTGCCCAGTAGCAAGGGATGAACTTGGGATGGTTAATTTTATGTGTCAACTTGACTGGGCCACGATGTACCCAGATATTTAGTCAAACATTATTCTGGGTGTTTCTGTGAGGGTATTTTGGGAAAAAAATAATATTTAAATTGGTAGGTAGACTGAGTAAAGCAGGTTGCTCTCCTTAATGTGAGTGGGCCTCATTTAATCAGTTGAAAGCTTAAATAGAACAAAAAGGCTGATCCTCCCCCGAGTGAGAGAGAATTCTTCCTGCCAAATTACCTGTAAACTGGGACATCATTTTTTTTTTTCCAGTTTTTGGACTGGAATTAAACTATTGGCTCTCCTGGTCTCTAGCTTGCTATTTCATCCTCTGGATCTTGGGACTTGATCACCTCCATAATCACGTGTGCCAATTCCTTATACTAAATCTCTTGATGATAGATTGATAGATAGATAGACAGACAGGCAGGCAGGCAGGCAGGCAGACAGACAGACAGATAGGTAGTATCTGTCTATTGATGCATCAGTCTATGTCCTATTGATTCTGTTTCTCTGGAGAACTCTGACTAATACAGGGTTCGGTCCCAGGAGTCAGGTGCCTCATCTATCCCTCCCTTCTTCTCTGGCAGAATGTGGAAGTCATGGCCTTCACGCGATGTAACTTAAAATGGAAGACACTTGACCTGCATCAGATTTTACCTGAGCGAGAAATGAACCTTTATGTGACACATCATTGAGACAGCTAACACCAAGTATCCTAACATAATATTTTGGGATCTAAGCTTTACTCTGACTTTAATCCAGAGAATAAAACAAAGATAGGCTAAAATTTACAACTCCCAAGTACTAAGCCATTTAATCTGATCAGTACAGATAAACCTATGATAAAGTCAATAAACCTATATTCCTATAAAGTGTTCTCACTTACGCACGCAGAACTGCCAGGGTCTTTATGACTCCCATATATTTTCCAGAACAGCCCCCCAACAAATGTTACAAGGATGTTAGCAACCCAAACTATCAGCTAGAGTACATACTTGGTGCCCATCATGTTCTGCTTCTGCTCTGGATCTCCCTTTTGAAGAATGATGCCCGACAAGTCACTCAAATAGCATTTGCATTGCTGCTACCCCTTATAAGAACATTTGCACCAAGAGAGCTACTTCTCAATGTTATCGAAGCCACAGTATTGTATTATGTTCAGCATAGGTGCCTTCTCCAGTTTTTACTACCTTTTGTCATCTGGCCCAAAACAAAATGTGCGATACACAAATTTCCACAGCCTCTCATCAAAATAGCGTCTCTAACACTAAGTGATTAAAAACAATAACAAAAGCAGAGAGTTTGAAGGAACAAAAGCTATGCTGTACCCCTCCATTCATTTTCCTATTTACTCCAACAAAACTTCCTCTATTTTCTTGATTTACAAAATAAAAGCCCACACTGAGTTTAGTGAAGGCACACATATACTGATATATGGTGCAGGTAAATATAAGAAAGAAAATCGCTATTAAAAATTCTCTTTTTCAGTGTTAAAAAGTAAAACTACTTTTAAAATTCATGTGACTGGCACAAGACATAAATCTTTCCCTTAATTACTCCCCATTTTATCTAATACTTCTTTATACCTGAGTATAAGCATGATGAGCTATACTTCTCACCTTTTCATCAGTTTTCTATGACATATAAGAAGACATACACTGTCACCTAGTCATATAAATAAACTAAGCTGCCTAAGCATTGAAATAAATACAAATTACAAAAAAAAAAAATCAAAAGAACCAGTGATATTTAATACCCCCAAACATCAGAAGACAGCACCACTTTAAATATGCCCCTCAATAATTATTTGTAATGGCTCAGTTCAGAGTGACTCTGAAGGAAAGATAAAATCTGCAACAGAGGGAAATAATTCTATATGTAGTATACAGTGAATTTTCCCATAATATAATTACAATGATTACATTTTTGTATAAGTATTATTGAAAAGATAATGTCATCCAGCACTCGGGAACATTGAGTTACTCAAAAGTGAATCCCTTCAGAAGAATATTTTAATCAAGATAAAATTGCTGTACTTTCCCCAGAATTTCTAAATGATACCATTATACACTAATGATGTATATAGACCCATTTTCCAAAACTTGTATCTATATAATAAAACCACTGTTAATTCTCATTAATTGTCATGAATCTTATACTTAGAATGTTGATGTTTTATGTATTACTCACCAGTTAATACATATCAGTGTACCATAGGGTATAGCAATGTGGAAATCAACATTTCTGAAATTGTGTTCTTGAAAGACTGACGAGATGACTTAATGCACAATGAACATTTTTTCTTGGTTTTCTCTCATTTAGTATCAAAAAGCATCAGGTGCTAGTACCTGCAGAAAGAGAGTAGAAATCATAGAATTGCTAGGAGCTAATATAACAGGAAAGTGCAAAGTAACAATACAATGACAATTTATTTCTAACATGGTTGCTTAATTTTGGTTATGATTTCTTATGACCTCTCCATGGTATCATGTTGTCATTTTCTCTGTTCATATTTTTCCCTTTTCAGGAAAGGTGTGTGGCATGAGGACTGATGCCTGACTTTGATTTTGGTTGTGTATTAATGTTGGAATCTGATATTCGAGAAAAATCTGGTTATTCTGATTGGCTACCATCACCTCCAAGATTCTACAAGTCAGTAGCTGTTTCACTGAGGTAAGCCTTGAGTATTCAGGTTTTTTTTTTTTCAATTCCTAAATGTGCTGCTGTGAAATTTCTTTCACTTCTAGAAATTGTAAGGTCTCAGTGGGCTTTCAGGTTTATTCATACCACATCTTAAAAAAATATATTACCTAGAATTTCTTTTCACTAAATTTTGCTTGTTTCCTCCACCTTGCACTTACCAAGACTTAGGACAACCTAGAGTATATTTCTACTTATGCTCTATACCGATGGTCTTGATTTTTATTCTGAACTGTTTTGAAAGGAATAATTCTCTCCACTGGGAAAACTAGCTACTGTTTCGGGGTAAGCCATTCTCTGGTTTCACTTAAAATAGTTGCAGTAAGGTTTGCTCAGGATGTGTTAAAGCCTTCATGACAGAAGAGTTCAGCATCTTAAAGTGGCAGCAGTTTAAACGTTATAAAGAAGTTGATGACCATTTTTCAGAAGTTGAGTGTAAAAGCAGAAATCAACAAAATGGGCAAATATGAGAATTCACAGAGTTTTCTTAAATTAGTCCTAAGAAAAGAAAGGAGAATTGATACATATTAATTTCCTTTTCTCAATAGGCCTTCTGAGAAAATGACACAAAGAGCTTTGGTTTTGTTTCCCTTATCAAATGAAAGTAGGATGGCCTTAGGTAGTCAGATGAAAAGCTTAATGAAAGAACTAAGATAGTAAAAATGCTAACTATTTACTCAATTAAGGCTTCAGTATCTATACAAAAGCCTGCCCAAAGTAGATGTGCATTAAGCTTTCAGATACCACTAGCTCCAAGCATGAAACTGAAACTTTTAAGAACTTAAGCAAAAGTCAGGATATGGAAGTTAATTCTGAGAGAATACCAGAAGTTTGATTTATATGCGCACATATCCATGCACATACATACATGTGTATGTTTATGCACATGCACATGCACATGGCTGAGACTAGAGTAAGCGCCCTAATCTGCGCTTACCCAATTGTAGTTGCTTAAATCTTGTTCCATTTTGTCTTTTCTTCCTAGACCTTTCCTTTACAGTTTACTTTAGTCAATATTTATACTGAATATTTTATTTAGAAGTTTTATGTTTAAAGAAAAGCACCCTTGATTATGAAAACATTGATTTTATGTCCTCCTTCCTAATCTATGACTAGGCAAATGAATAGTGAAGTAAACTCACTATCCCAAATGGTAATAACAATCTGTATCCCAAGCAGGGTTCCAAGAGGTCATGACTTGCCTGAAAGACTTAACGTATTTTGAGAATCTACCTGCTAAATCAGAGACTAACAAAATACATGTTGGCATAGCTTACCATGCAGCTGGGGTGAAATAAATAGAACCCCAGCAGCAAATCAACAGGAGAGCGAGTGTTGGGGAAGGTACAGAAACAAGAGAAACAATCCATGAATAAATGGTCAGAAGCCTAGAAGAGCAGCAAGAGAAGCGAACATCCTGAGGCAAGGTCAGATTAAACTAATATTAGAAAAGATAAGTGAGGTAAGCACTAGGCAGTGCATGTGTATCTGCTTAGGTGTTGCAGAAAGTTTTGTACCTGATTTGGCAATAATATATTTTTCTCTTCATGTGATTAATACAGAGCAACTTTAATTATGAAGGCTATATTAAGGAGAGTTTTGTTATATACAGATACAGATGATGGTGTCTAGGGAAATGTGATTTAGGAACTTATGAAGTCATGCACATTCCACTCTGAGTTCTTGTCCTCTCTGAGGAAGCCCATTCTACATTTTGAGAGAAACTTTGCTGGCTAAAGACCCACAATATCTCGAGAGACTGGCCTTAAGTGAACCATGTATCTCCCTATTATGTTCTCACCTGGGGTTCCTTTCAAGAACGGTACCTCATCGGCCTCAAGTCTTGCTCCTCTAGAGTCATAGAGAGACAGTTGGGGTCAATCTCATGTTCTGGTTCCAAACCTCCTTCCACTCATCAAATGGCTCCCCAATACACACTCATTTATATTTCAGCAGACATGAAACAGAAGTCTTTGTCAAAATGTAACATTTTGATGTGGGTTCTTTCTGAGCAGAAAACCATATGTAATCTGTTTCTCATAGGCAAGCTGGCCTTTGAAATGAGAATAGGACAAAACATCAGCTATAAAAGATACCTCCCCACAACTCCTGAGGGAATTCTAGCCTCCCTTCAAGTTTTCCCAAATGGTTCTGGGAATTCCGTCTGGGCTTATTCTTATTACAGCACTGATCACAATGAATTAAAATTGTGCCTTTCTGTGATATCTCCCATTATACTGTAAGCTCTTTGATGAAGAGGTGTCATCCTTGATTTATTTTTTTATTCGTACCCTGCATCTAATTCATGAGAAGTTTCCATCCTCTCTAGTAAAATATATCTCTGTTCTAACTCTTTTCTTGCCAGTTTCACCACTACAGCTCTACCCCACGTTCCCACTGTCTTTTGTTTGGATTCATCCGGTGGTCACCTCAGTGGTCTTCCTGATTCTGTTCTTCTCTCTCTATAGTCTACCCCACAGAATGCAGCCAGGGTTATGTTTCTAAAACTTACATTCAAGTCATTGTCATTTAAAAACCCCTAAATATCTACCTAGGGAAAAGATCATAAAAGCCAAACCCCTTATGCACTGACTTCTCAACCATGTTTCTTTTCATTTTTCCTTTAGTTCATACGCTTTAGGGACAATGGCTTTCATTCTCTGGCTTGAACATTCTACATCATTCCCAACCAGGGTCTTTGCCCTTGGCTGCCCTTCTGCTTGGATTCTCTGCTCCAAGATCTTTGCATGGCCACTTCCTTCTAGTCACTCAGCTCTTAACTCAAAATTTACCCTCCCATAGAGTTCTTCCTTGACTCTTTAGATACCCTTCCCCAGTCACTCTTCCTCATATTTTCCTACTTTATTTTTTCATAGCACATTTTGGTATCATAAATTATCATATTTGTTAATTTATTTATTGTCTATCTTGTCTCACTTGAAGATAAATTCCTTGAGAACTGAGACTTTATCCTATTAATTACTGTATTCTCAGTTCTTGGACCTGTTCCTGATAAATAGTAGATGTAGATGTTTAATAAATATTTTGACTTAATGGTAGAGTTTGCTTGTTAACCGTTCTACCTCCAGGGGCTGGCACAACACCAGACACATTCTCGATGCATAAGAGATACTTGTTTATTGAATTAGGTATGTTCTCTGAGAATTAATCCTCTTAAGAATTATGTGGTGTTATGGGTTGAATTGTGTCCCCCCAAAAGATTTTTTTAATTCCTAAACCCTGGTACCTGTGAATGTGATCTTATTTGGAAACAATGCCTTTGCTGATGTCATTAAGATGAGGTCATTCTTTATTATGGCGGCCCTTAATCCAATATGACTAGTATTCTTATAAGAAGAGAAGAGATGCAGAGACAGACACAATGGGAGAAAATTATCTGATGATAGAGGCAGAGACTGGAGTGGTAGGTCTTCAAGCCAAGGATTGTCAGTAACATCAGAAGCTAAGAGAAAGCATGGAACAGACTCCCTCAGAGCTCTCCAGAAGGCACCAAGCTTGCCAACACCTTGATTTTAGACCTCTGTCCTCTAGAACAGTAAGAGAATGAATTTCCATTATTTTAAGCCATATAGTTTGTGATACTTTGTTAGGGCAACTCTTCTTGCATATGGCAAAGAGAAACGGTTAGGAAGATAAGTAAGGATTAAAATGTGAGACGCAAATTTCCTTTACTATCATTCCCTTCATGAGATGTATGAGTGTTATGGTTTTCATTATTTACTAGTCATGTGAGTTTAGATATACATTTTAACGTCTCTGAGCCTGTTTTTTATTTGTAAAATGTGGTTTATAATGCCCATCTTACAGAGTTATTGTGATATTAGTACAGTTAACTTATATAATGAACTTAGAACAGTGTCCAGTATATAGTGAATATTCAAAAAGTATTAGCCATTATTCTTACTCAGGGGATGAAAACTGTGACTGTGAGTAAAGATTGGTGCTATAGCCATCAGCTGCATAAATTCTCCATTTCTCTCAACTATTCCTTCAGCAAACATTTATGAGTTCCAAGTATTGTACTGTTCCCACTTTGTTCTAATGCCAAGTTGAGCTCTTTAGTAGAGTTTCCTCAGAATCTTCTCTTTTCAGAGATCAAGGAATCTGGTGTCAGATTTCAGCTTAATATAAGGTTGACATAATATAATAAGAATTATTTTCTGTCTAAACTTAGAAATACTCATGAGGTAATTAATGCCTTACCTGAGACTGCATGATAACTCATCAGAAGGATGTTGATGAGATTCATAAATAAATATGGTAAAGCAAGTACATTACCATCTGTAGTGGACACTGTAATATCCTGTGCAAGACCCCTTTCAGAACCAGACAGCGTGATTCCCCCCATCTGCAAGCACTTCTGGCTGTCGGTCTCTTCTGGGAATTGCTTTTGTCTAAAGAAAGCCAACTCACCTAACACCATGCCCTCTTCCATGGGGAAGTTGGCATCCAAGATTAACTGCTGTGAGCATACAAAGACTCAGTCCTTCCTCCCACTTCAAGACAACTCTGAAGGAGCATCCCATGTTAGAGTTACCCATGGGATCAGCTGAGACCTTTTCTGAATTAGATTAGAGTGACCTTTTCCCTTTGCCCAATCTTGTTTCCATCCCTTCTCCCACAGGTGTTGAACCCAAGGGCACTTCCTAATAGCCTTCTTATATCCAAATTTCTGTCTCAAAGTCTCCTTCAGGAGGAAACCAACCTCTAACACCATCTGAAAAAACCCAGCCAACTTCATACAAATTGATTAGTTCACATAACATCTTACAGCCTGAATATTTTCCAGAAAGAAATTTGAATCTTTGGTCTACATATGAATAAGATGAGCTCATTTGCCACAAGGGGGAAAAAAGTAAAAAGGAAAAACAATTGTCCATAATTTATTCACATAAAAATAAAATGTGAATGCATCCTTCTTTCATTGTGTCATTCAACAGTTCTGTCTAACAGTAAAATTTGCAAGTCAAAAATTATTGCTTTTTATGTTGATAGACACATAAAAATGGATGAATGGAAAGAAAGCAGAAGATGTCATAACCCTTGCTAATACCACCTTTACATTTCTATGGCACACTAGCATGTATAAATCCTTTCATATGCTTGCTTTAATTTTAATTTTATTGTAGAGCTGACAGAGGCAAAGAACAGGTATCATTATTCCCCTTTCAGAAGTGAGAAAATTGAACTTCTGAAGTTTTTTTTCCCTCAAAGTCCAATGGAAAAGCTAAGAATCCATGCTGATCTTCTAACCAAGAGCCTGTTACTTCTTAACTCTCCCTGCATAAACCAGTGGAAATTGTAGAGAAATATTCTTCATAAAATAATTAAGGAATAATGAAAAGGTTTTGATGATACAGACAAATACCTGTTAGATGGTACTGACTCTTAATTTATTAACATTGAAGAAAGGTGAGGGGAATGTTAGAAGGGAATTAATAAAAAGATTACCTAAGAAGACTTTGTGTTTGCTGCAACTGGATCCAGATGCTAAAGCTAGCATTTGTTTTCAGATATTTGTGCTATGTGTTTTATATGCATTGAATAAGTTCAGCCCAGGAACAATCCTGTGAAGTAGGTGTTAATTAGCATCCTGGGAATCAGTGCAGTAATTCAGGTCAAGCATTATGGAGGGCTTGCTTTCAAATCCTGCCGCCATGCTTGTGCGACCCTGGTCAATACTTGACATCTCTAAGCATCAGTTGTCTCTTCTACCAAGGGATGAGTAAGTATATAATGATGTTATCATGAAGATTAAGAGAGCATAAGAATGAAAAGACATAGCGCATAATAGAACCTCAATCAACAATAGTTATATCCATTTTACAGATGAAAGAATATGGATGCAGTAAGACTGATAACTTGCCCTAGATCATACAGTTTGCTAGTGGCAGTGGATTTTCCAGATCATCAGATCCCCTTAGCCTAGTAGTTCTTTTGTGACAGAATTTACCATTAGGCCATTTTCTTGACATCTTTAAATGGAACATTGTTGGGACACATAGGAACTGGTCCCTGAGGCCACATTATAATTGGGACTTGGCTCAAGCCTTCTGCTGTGAATTTCTTCTCCAATTCAGCAAAAGGCCAACGTTCTCCAGGGTCTCTCTCCCAGTGGTACTTCAGAACTCTGGTTGGCAGTCACTGTCTTAAACTATTCGTGTCACAGGTATATGCAGAGGGAGGGGATGGCTGGGAGACGGAAAAGGGAAGGGTCATTTGTGGACTGATAGATGGATTCAAACTCAGAAAATACAGAAATCCAGTTTGTGAAGGATGTTTTGTTCAGGACTTATTTTATGTCCGGTATATTCATTTTCAAAGCACTGTAGCTTTTCTGAATGGAAATGTGGTGCTCAAATCAAACATTTTTTTTAATCCTCCAAAAACACCACTATTAAGCTGATCTTAATTAACACATTTTCTATTAACTAGAATTGATCTGAAATTCCGAATCCATCATGCAAAGGCAAGACATGAATAGAATTGGACTGCATGTTAAAAACATGCATACTTCAATGTTGTACACTTGCCTAGATCACCTTTAAAACAACTAAATGGTGAATATGTGACTAAATTACCACACCGTGTTCTCTGTTTAATTTCAAGGTTGAAGTATCTTTCCATCACAAATGTGGGTAAAACCCTAGAATGCTAGGGGACAGAATGGGAATTAATGGCTCTTTCTGTTGTTTTGATTTCCACATATTTGATGGCTTTTGTGTAATTTGAATAATTGTAAGCTTCCAGCATGCTAAGATTCATCTACATTGTTCATTTGCATGAAGTGCTGATCAATTATAGCTTGTCCCTAAAATTAAAAAAAAATACTCATCATCCCATCCTGCATCAGTAAAACTTAGGTTACTATTAGCTGTCTCTACTCTTTTTTTTACTAGGGAATTTCATCAGTAAATTCCTATAAATATTTTCCTTTCTATTCTTCTTATTCTGACCTAGTCTGTGTTCCTCGCCTGGGTCTATTGTTCTTTATTTCACTCTTTCAGTCTGATTATTATACTTTTAATATTTATTTCAGGAAAGCCTTTAATAAATATAGCCAATATTGGAAGGTGATTGTTAATTCCATGGTTGCTGATTTACTGGAAACACCAAAAAAATGCATACAAATACATTCTGTGATAAAACACAAAACTACTTCTTAAAAAGGAAAAATTAGTTTCTCCCTTTGTCTTGTCCTATAAGAAAAGCATGGATGGTTAATTTTATGTATCAGCTTGGGTGGGCCACAAGATATGTAGCCAAATGTTATTCTGGCTGTTTCTGTGAGAATTTCTTGACTGAGATTAATATTTAAACTAGTGTACTTTGGGTAAAGCAGATTGATCTCCTTAATGTGGCTGGACTTCATTGTATCAGTTGAAGGCCTGAATAGAACAAAGGACTGACCTCCTCCAAGTAAGAGGGAATTCTGCAGCAAATGGCCTTTGAACTTGAGCTGCAGGTTTGGCTACTCTGTGGGTCTCCAGCCTAACAACCCACCCTGCAGATTTTAGGCTTATGAGCCTCCATAGTCACCTGAGTGGGTTCCTCAAAATAAATCTCTCTCTCTCTGTATACACACACACACGCGCACACACACACACACACACACACACACACACACACACTCACACTCACTCACTCACTCACTCACTCACCCTATTGTTTCTGTGTCTCTGGAGAAAGGTAACAGAAGAGAATGACTGCATCTATTTTACAGCTATAGAAAGAAGAACTAGAATAGCTTAAATGTCTGTAATGCTTCCCCAAAGAAAGTAACAGACATTTCACGTAAAAAAGTTTGTGGCCAAATAAGTTTGAGAAATACGGAATGAAACAAAGTTAATCGTGTTTTTTCCACAAGAGGAGTCTATAGTCAAAGAGGAACAAGATGGTCTAGGAAAACTGAGGAGCTAAGGACAGTAATCCAGGCAGGAGGATGTGACGCACAAAGATGAACAAGTGCACATAAAGTAAGGGGAGCTTCAGTTCGTTCAGTCGCCCCAGAGCCTGGATGGGGAGGCTAGCTCAGGACCCTCCCGTGGAACGCCCTCCAGTGGCTTCCAGCGCACTAGAGTGCACTTCAGACTCCTTGCTGTGGTCTGTAAGAGTCAACGGAATCTTCCCTTTGCCTACCTCTCTAGTCTGTCCTATTACTTCCCTCTTTGGGGGCTTGTTTTCTTTCCTCCCGGGGCTTCAGGGTCATCCCAGTCTCAGGGTCTTTGCACACCTCTCCCGTGTACACTCTTATACCATTAAATGAGATCAGCTCATGTTTGGCTTTTTCTCACTATTTAAGTCTTCCTCTCTCAGAGAGATCTTCCCTATCCATCCTACATCCTATATATCCATCCTAAAAACCTTCTCTCTCCCTCCCTCTCTCTCTCTAATACTTTATTCTGCTTTATTTTCTTCATAGAAGGGATTGGTATTGGTATTGTATTTATTTGTTCATTTTTACTGCTTCTCTTTTGGGCACTTAAAAGCCACTTAAAACATATTACTTAGTGGCTTAAATCATTTATCAGTTTATTTATCAATCAAACATTTTACTGACACTTTGTCCATAAGGGTCATTATGATTGAAGGCTATTAATGGAGGTCACCTTCAACAGGTAAAGAGGGAAGGGAGCTTGTTAGGACCACTGAAGGCAGAGAGATCCAAATTCGTGGGTAAGATTTAGCTAGAAATGAGAGCCGGAGGAGAATTCAGCGGCAAAATGGAGAGAGGGACAAGTAAAGATACTGAAGAGGGTGACCCAGGCTGTGCCACTAGAAAGCAGTGCTGAACGAGCCAATCCAGTAAACATGGCGACCAGAGATCATGCAGACATCCTAGACCATGGGGCTCAGAAGGCCCAGGGAGGCAGTGGGGGAACGCACAGTCTGGAGCAGAAGATAAAATTGACAAAAGCATTATATCGAAGCTTCAGAGTGTGTAGAACCACTAGCAAGATGATTTTAAGTAGTATAGAGATAGATTTTTTTAAAGAAATTATTAGTTGAGTATTTGCTAGTGTATGCCAGAATACCTTAACATATCAAATTATAATTTTATGATATTATGACTAAGAAGCCTGTTAAATTTTTTTAAAAGCGTCAATTTAACAAAAAAAGATTGGAGTGTATAATTTTACAGTTAATACGCAATGGTACCCAAAAATATTCACGAAGGAGGCAAATAAAAATGAGTTTAGAATAGGAGGTTAAAGAAAATGGAACATATTTTGCCTCCCACACCATTTTCCTGAAATGTGTCCCTATCCCGACATATAATGAATTCAAGTCCTGGACCCCAAGCTGTATTTCCTTCTTCCTGTAACCTGCCATCCAAATTCTAACACTTTCCTATCCCTAATGACTTAAGCTTGGCACAAAGGAAAGAGCCTTGGACTTATAAGTATGAACCTTGGCTCTGCCACTTACTAGATGCATAACTTACAGGAAGATCCTGAACTCGTCTGATCGCCGCCCCCACCTGTGAGGGCTAAACATGTGCCTGTTGAGTCTGACCTTAGTCCACTCTCTCGCAGCCACACTCTCTGACCCGTCACTCTGACCTGTTACCATTCCATTTCTTCTGCTTTCCACTGCCTCCTCCCCAGGTTTTCTCAAACTCCAATGTCTGTTAGAATTACCTAGGGTCCTGGGAAAATGAAGCTTCCTGGGGCCATACACAGAAATGCTGATTCCTTAGGTCTGTGGTGGGGTCTGATAATCTGCATTCTAGTGAGCACCTGCCCTTGAATTTCTGAAGCAGGGGTGACATTGGGAAATGCTCCTCAGCTCACAGTAGCAGCATGAGAGCTACAACAGGAGGCACATAGTCATTAAGTTATTATTAACTGTGGTTAAGTCATCACTGAATCAGTGGCCCTTCCCTTCCCATCCTCACTGTCTCCTAACTCTCTATTCCTACCTTCTTATTGTCCCACTTTCTTTTTTCTTTCCATGGTGGTTTAGTCCATCCACACATCTTTGCCTCCCTAGCTCATTTATCACGTCTTCAAGCTTGCAGCTGTCTTGGCCCTTCCCTCCAGATCAATAAATAGACCCACAAGAGAAAGAAAAGTCATTGTATCAAAAAAGACACATCACAGACTACACAGTCCACATCTGACCTTGGATGGAGAAATAGCAGACAGCCTTGAACCCAAGAGCTCCAGTTTATAGTTTCTATGTTTCCAGAGTCTGGAGCAAATCTGACTAACCCCGGATAATTGCTCAGCTGCCTCTCGCAGCTGCCTCAAAGTCTGTGTACAGATAATGAGTGATGCCCTGCTCAAAACCCTAATAAGGTTAATATCTACTTCTAGGGGGAAATGTAAGGAGAGAAAAGCAGAGAAGAGCCATAATTACGAGCTTAGAGGGTGGTCCTCTTTTCTTTCCTCACGACATAATCTAAAACTGATTAGGGAATCCTTGGCAAGTGCAGGCTAAGATGCTGGGTTTTGAACAGTGCTATCAAAACATAAAGAAAGACAGAGATAGCCTTCTCTTCCACACCACCACCCCCCTTTTTGTTGAAGCTTGTTCTCCTCCCCCAATTCCTCCCAGAAGATCTGAGCACAAGCTCTTTTTATGCACATGCATCCTGCTGAGGGCTGCAGAGTCACATAACAGCCCAGGAAAACAACACCCAGTACACAATATGCACATTGTTTTGATTGCGACATTGCTGTTTGAAATGCACTTATTTCTGCCTCTCGTAAATACTCCTCCACAGCAGAAGAAAAAAATAACAAATGCATTGTAAATAGAGGCCCAAACGTCTTACACTTAAATTACAGTCACGTTATCCCAGTCCCATCCGATCTTTCAATTACAGTCATTAATTGAGGATATAACCCAGAAACAATTACATCCATGAAATTCTAATGAGTCTCCTGTAGTTAATATAAAAAGAAAACAATGGGAAATGCATGCTGATGCTGGAGTCTAATCCAATTCTGTCGATTAAAATAAAGAACAGCATTTTTGTAACATGTAAATCTGATTCTTTTTCCTCTACCCAGTTTCATTTCTCAGGGAGTGACAGACTCTCTGCATAGATTTGCTTATCTAATAAGTTTATCGAGCAGCCCTCTCAATTATGTCCCGAGTACATCTTGAAAACTCACCAGCGGGGAATATACTTTGCTCAGGATCCCTCGTTTAGAGAAGCTCATCTTTCCACGTGAAAAGTCCATTCTTTATTTACCTGACTTATGTGAGACGATCCTTCAAACCTTCTCTATGACAAAAATAATTATATTAATTATGATTCTGGGAGAGCATGGTGGCAGCTTAATTCTGAATCTTTCTGCTTCTCCTGGAAATAGAGCAACAAGATGATGAAAAGGAAAAGAACAACAACAAAAAAAATCACAAGCTCTATTTTCATGTGAAATAGGAGACAAAGAAAGCCCACAGACTTCAAATTATGTGTACATGCTGCCGGAAGCAACTGAGACCAGCAGGGCCAGGCAGGAAGGCCCCAGAGCAGCCATGATGTGGGGCTGGGAAGACTGGAGAGTGTTGACTCTGCAGAGGCCAGTCCCAGAAACCCACAGCAAAATACATATGTACTCTCGAAAAGGTGAGGGTCCCAAACTGTAGGCCAGTGCTTCAAACAGCATTGAAAGACATTTGGGCACGAGCACTGGGGACAGAAGGAAGACTTAAAATTGCCCAGGGATGAGCGCAGAGGAGAGTAGATTTAGAAAATGTCAATAGAAATCCACTTTCTAAAAGTGAGTGGATCACAGAGGACAAGACCTGTGTCCCTCGGTAGCAGCAGCCAACAGAGTAAGCGGTGGAGACACAGGGCTGGAGGAGGAAGTGCTACAGAGCCACTTTAGATTCCAGGCAAAGGAAGGGTGCTGACATAGAAGTTCCACACTACAAAGGAAGGTTTTTGAGACTAGGGCTGATTTTCAACATAAACTCACTGCTGATTTTTTTTTTTATTTTAAGAGTTGTAATGGTTGGCTAAGATGTCTGTTCTAAATTGGTCAGTTTCTATATCACACCAGTGTTCCTACCATTCTAGCTGGGCTTGTGAATCTGGGAAACCATTCCTGCTCTCACCCCACTCCATCTCATGCTGGGACATTCTGGGACATTTTGCTGTCATTTATATATGAAAACCAAAAGACAAAAATAAGAAAATAGTGTAAGAAAAGACGTGAAAAATTATAATTTTCCAATACGAAGGAACACTCACTAAAATACTTTATACTATATAGCAGATAAAAATCATAATTGAATATTCCAATAAGAATTTTTTAAGTAACAGTGAATTATTTGTAACCAGGAAGAAAGATTACAAAATATAAATACAAATGCTCTGGAATAACATAGTCAAACTGTTAAAGGTAATGCCTAGAAAACCAGAAAAGGTAAAAAAGGAATTGACAGAATTCAGGAAAAGAAAATTATTTCAAAATGAAAAAAAATGATGGCATGGAGACTTTTGTAAAGGTTCTGACAAATAGAAGTAAGGAAAACAAACAAGGAAATGGAAACAAATAAATCTTCAATGATGGATACAGAAGACAGGTAAAGGAAATTTCATACGTGCATAATTGAAGTTCTAAGGAAGGAAAACAACGGGAGAGAATTAATACTGTAAAACATAATTTTAAAAAATTGTTTGAACTAAAAGATGTGAATCTGTATATTGAATCTGTATTCCAAGACAAATTGGCCCCAAGACATATCCTAATAAAATTATTGGGCTTTAAAGATAAAGAAAAAATTCATTGGATGGACAAAAACATTAATACTCTTATAAAGGAAAAAAATAAGGCTTGTATCAACCATAGGCTGAATGTTTGCAACCCCCCGAAAATTCGTATGCTAAATCCCAGTGCCAAATATGATGCTATTAGGAGGAAGGACCTCTGGGATGGGCAGAGCCCTCACAGATAGAATTAGTGCCCTTATAAAAGCAACTCTGGAGAGATTCCTAGCCCATTCCTCATGTGAGGACACAACAAGGAAGTCTCCAACCCAGAAGAGGACCCTTACCCAACCATGCTGGCTCCTTTCCAGTCTTCAGAACTGTGAAGAACAGATGTTTCTGTTGTTTTTAAGCTGAAAGAAAGAAAGAGAGAAAGAAAAAGAGAAAGAAAGAAAGAAAGAAAGAAAGAAAGAAAGAAAGAAAGAAAGAAAGAAAGAAAGAAAGAAAGAAAGAAAGAGAAAGAAAGAAAAGGAAGAAAGAAAGAAAGAAAAGGAAGAAAGAAAAGAAAGGGAAAGAAAGAGGGACAGGGAAGGGAAGGAAAGGAAGGAAGGAAAGAGGAAGGAAGGAAGAAAGGAAGGAAAGAAGGGACAGGCACTTTATAATAGTTAAGATTGCAATTCAAAATGAAAATGTGGTATTAATGATTATATATCAAATACCATAGCACAACTTTTAAAAAGGAGGAGACTGGAGAATATATTCTTTTTTCAATTGTAGCATTTTAATTAATGGACCCACAGAAGCATTTCTTCTACAGTGAGGAAAAAGACAAGGGTATCCACAGTCACCATTACATTTAACATTATACTGAGACCCAGAGCCAACACAGTTTGCAAGAGTAAAAGTTTAGAGTAAAAAAATCTCAAACATTGGAATGGAAGAAGTAAAACTCTTTTTCTGATTATCTAATTGTATAATTGGTAATGCAAAAGAATCAATCACACAAAAAAGAAAGTGACAGAATTCAATAAGGTTATAGAATATAGAAGTAATATGCTGAAATCAGTATCATTTATTAAATAATAAAAACCCAGTTAGGATATAAAATGAAAGAAAAGGCCCAATCTATAGAGGAAATAGGAAAAAAAACTGTTAAAGATGATTATTTTTATTTAATTTTATTTTAAAAATTCTGTAAAACGTTAAATGATTTCAAAATGAAAACATGTTGCAGAGTATATCCAGAGAATTCTTACTTCCATATTGGTTCCTCCATCATTACTCCTGAATTTTCTGTATTATTTTCTTACTTAACTAAATACTTTGGAGTTACCTCATATCAGTATACAGAGATTTCCTCATCAGATTTTACAGAGGGTAGGTACTGTATTATGTGGATATATTATATAATTTATTGAACCAGTTCACTATGAATGGACTTAAGTTGTTTCTAGGCTTTTGCTATTTCAAATGTTGTCAGAATCAATATGTTTGTACACACATCATTTTGTATTTTTGCAAAGGGATCTTCAGGTAAATTCCTAGAAGGAATTGCTAGGTATGAGAATAAAGACATTTTTGCTGGCTATTTCCAAACTCCCTTTGAGTAGCATTTTGCATTTCCACCAGCAATAAATGAAAGTGCCTGTTTCCCCAGAGCTGTGCCAAAAGTTAGTGGTCAAAGTCCTTGATTTGGCAGACTGATAAGTGAAAATTTTTATCTCATTGTGGTTTTCATTTGCAAGTCTGTCACTGTGAGAGTTTAAGCATCTCATTCGTATGTTTTGGGGCTGTTTATATTACTTTCATTGAGTTGTCCTTATTAGTATTTTTCCCCCATTTTAAACAAATTTTATATATTAGGGATTTCATCTTAGTGTTATAAATTGAAAATATTTTCCCAATTTGTCATTAATCATTGTATTTTGCTTATTGCATATTTTTTTGCAAAAAGTTTTAAAACTATTTTTGGTGTACATTTCCAATGTCTCAGAGAGAAACATGGCAATTGCAGAATATGAGAGAAATTGAGTCACATAAAATACTCTTTAATATATTAGACAATCCAAACAAAACCCAGAGTGTCCACAGCATTTATACACTCTAGATTTTTTATCTCCATCACAGCAGGAACATTGTCAGCTTCCTCACGGATATATGCTCACTACCCAGAAGTATGTCTGGAATAATAAATAATTGTTAAATTAATCAATCCATAACATTTTGCCAGTGTTTTATTTATGCCAAAGGAACACTAGGAAATTATCTTTTGCACACTTTTCCTGTCTATCTTAACTAAAAAGAAAAATGTTTTAATTTCTTTCCTTCTTTTCCTCTATTAGTGAGACTATAAACAGGAACCAGCTTAATAGAAGAAAATGTGAAGTATCAGTTAAACTTTCATGGTGCATATCCAACAACTTTGGTTATCAGTATTGACTCCAGGGTACTATTCACATACATGCACAAAGCGGCAAGCCCAGGATGTTGGTTACATAACTGTTGATAATAGTGATAAAATTGAGGGTGATCTAAGTTTCATCAAGAGGGTATTGAATATAAAATATTATGGAACAATTAAAAGTACCAAGGAATTCTAGATAACCTATGGAACTTTCTACCATATACTTTCAAGTGAAAAAAAAAATACTCATGTGGCAGAAAAATATGCACAGGAAAAACCATTTATGCTTAGATGCCATATAGGTATTTTCATTTCCCACCTTCAGACTTCCCAAACAGTTAATGGTAACTTCATCTTTAAAAGATCTGGATATATAAAACTTAGTTCTCTGTCCTTTCCTTTCTCACATCTAATTTGCCAATAAGTCTTCTTGGCTTTAGCTTCAAAATAGATTTTCAATGTGTTCACTTTGCACCATCTTTACTGTTATATCCTGGTCATATCATCTCCTACTGTGATTACTGGAAAAGTCTCCTAACTCTCTTTCCCCCCTTGCCCTCCCTACTGTGTACTCTCCAAATAGTAACGAAAATAATCCTGTTAAAATGCTGATCAGATATTTTCATCCTCTTTCTAAAAACCTTCAAATTCACAAGTGAAAGCTCAACACATTCCATTGGTCTATGAGTCTACACAGTCCAGTCCACTGCCATCTACCTCTCTGACTTCATCTCCTACTACTCTCCCCCTTGAGGAGCTTGTCTGCAAAAAGACCAGCCTCTTTGATGTCACTGGAATGTACTAGCTGAGGTTCCTCATCGGAGTCTTTCCAACTGCTTCTCACTCTGCCTGCCTGTCCTTTCCAAAGACACCAGCATGATTCACTCTCTTACCTCTGTTCAGTCTTTATTCTAAATCCACAATGTAAATGAGCATTCTCCCATCCCCATTTTAAAGATGAGGAAATTGCACTAGATTTTTAAGAAACTTCCACTTTTATAAAGCTAATAAGTATAACTATTAGAGCTAAAGCCAGGTTAGGGAACATGACAACCATTTCACGCATCCATGGTAAGCTACATATCATGATGGCACATTTTGGTGCCCAAGAGACTTATTTAAATTATAACTTTCCTACAAATTTTAAAATTTTTACATAAGCAGCTACATTAGTAACACATTTCATGCAATTTTTTAATTGAAGTGTATTTGATTTACAATGTTGTGTTAGGTTCTGGTGTACAGCATAGTGATTCAGTTATGCATATATATGTATTCTTTTTCATTATGGGTTACTACTATAAGATATTGAATATAATTCCCTGTGCTATACAGTGAGGCCTTGTTGTTTATCACAGTTTATGCACTATTAATGGCTTTTTTGATGCTTACAGATCAAGAATTAATATGCACAGAGTACCAAACAGTAACTAGAAAAAATACATCATTTTATTTCTGGTTTAAAAATTCCTTACTGGAAACAAAAACAGACTTCTAATAAATTGCATTTTCAAGTCCTGAGTACATCTATTTTCAGAGCATTTTCACTTATGAAAAATTCCTTTCTTTGGTAACCTCTGAGAATGAGCATTATAAATATAGTGGAATGACACTTATGATTCCTATGAAAAGAAAAGCTAATAAATAATTCCCCTTCAGCTAAGAGGATCAGTAAGTAAACAGTTCACATAAAATCATGTGCAATTATAGCTCTTCTAGTATTCTGGAACTCTTCTAAATGTTTATGTTCTTGCAAGGGTCAAGAGTTGAACAGGAATTACATATGCTATCCTCCTACATAATCATATAGAGGCAGTGTTATTTCTAATACTGTCCCACGGTTTGGTGAAATGTGGAGGCTAACCATCTGCCATCAATAATGCTGTCGAGAAGATTTGGAAAGCGTTTGATCGGGTTTTGGCAGTGTGTTATCTGTTAAAATATTGTTGGAGGCAAACCTGGGAAGTTTTGATGCATTTAAAGGAGACACAAATGTCTCAGCACATGGGCGGCCTGATACTGGGATGGCAAAATGTTTTATTTAGTAGAGGCACAGATTTCAGTGCAAGTCAATAAAGAAAAGAAGTATTGCTGTGTTTGTATATTCAAGCGTATCCGCCAGGCTCCACAATAGAGTACTTCTCAGTGCTCTGAAAAGATGGCATTGGGAAGAAGCATCTGTTGAACGCATTAAGGGAAACTTTTGCACTGAAGGAGGAACTGGAGCCTAAGAGAGATGAGAGGAAAGGCCTGATTGGAAATTAGGCATTCAGAGACATAGAAGTAAGGTTCTGCTTATCAGTCAAAGGAAAAAGGCTTTGATAAAATTATGCCACTTCAGCCCCCTAAATGTTAATGTTAGGTTGAAAGAAAAAAGAGAAAAGTTGGAGTGGAGTCAGCGTGGGGGTAAAAAAGCAGGAATATGAAGGATAAAGAGTTTAGTTAAAGATAACGACAAAGGTCATTTATAAGAAGGGCTTGACGAAACCACCAGGGAACGTTTCTCATTCCAGGCTCTGGAAGGCAGCCAAACTAAGCTGACCACGGATGTGAAACAACTACCGCAGTATCTAGCGGGCTCCTCTTTCAAAGGGTTTCTGGTTTGTTCCTTAAGCTTCCTTTGGAAGCTGAGAAAATTCACCAGATGCGTCAACATTAGTCTGCAAGCCTAAGAAATACCCAAGCGCAAAGATTTCAAATAAAAAACTGATTTTTACATACGGAAATACTGTCAATGAGGCCTGGCTTAACCTGTGTTTACCATGTCGTATCAATGGAGTGTGACTCTAAGCAAGTCTTATTAAAACATGAAAGAAAAATTTTGGTGGAAAAGGTAAGGTGTGAGAGAGAAAAAATTATGCCACCTGAGGATTTCCCTCCATTCGTAATAATTTTGTGAGAAATGATTTAGACTTAAAAAAAAAAAAAACTTGGATTGACAAAGAACCCTAGTATTAAATTTAAAAAAAAAGCAAAACCTTTTTTAAAAATTAATGCTCTGGAATTAAGGCAAGTCTGTGTCTCATTTTTTTTTCTCTACAAAATGGGGGAACAATTCTGATTTCTCAAGGCTATAGTGAGGTTGTCCTGTCAGAAGTCAAAAAGAAGCAAATATTTAATGCAAAGTCAAAACAAGTTAAAACTTAATCTGAATTTTTAAAAATAGCATATGATATATATATGCATATATATACACATATAGGTAATAATTACCTCTTAAATGAGGCACTTTTCTTCCTGAAAATTTACAAGAAAGAGATAAACACTCATCAATCTGTATTGATTTAATGAAGCCTGATTGGAAGATGGGAAGTGACTTAAATGACTTAAAGAATATGGGTCCTTTTAGTTTATATTGCTTTATGCTCAGTTTATCATTTATGTGTATATACTTTTATATAGTTATTAACATATTTCAGTGAAATGTGTGTATGTTTCTCAATCCACTTGTAAATCAGAAATTCTTTTGCCACTGATAGAAAGAATGAGGATTATTTCATCTACATCTTTCAAGTGCACTTGATTGCCAAATTACTAGTAATGATCTAAAGAGAGAACTGCATGAGAGAAGATGGAAAGTGTCTTCATCATCAATCTTTCACATACTCAAAGAGGGGGGAAAAAAGAATGTTTTCTTTCAACATTTAGTATATGCCTTAGGGACATGATGCTTTATCAAGTATGGGCAAGAGGAATTCAGTACCATCAGTGGAAAACAGCAAGTAATGAGGAAAAAGCAATGTCTTTTGGAATTGGTATGTGAAAACACACACACACACATTTCTTTTTTCTTGATTGACTCCTATCTTATTAACACAATTCTGAAACAAATTCTTTAAATAATAAGCAGGACTGTGCTAAGAAATAAAGATTGATTTTTGTCTTGTTTTAGATTAAGTTTTAAAACATACATACATACTCCAAAATGAATCAAGTATTCCCCCTAAATCATGTGGTCCAATTCCACGCCAAACCAAATTTGAGATTTTTTTTTTGAACCACTGTTTTCTTTCATAAGTAAGGAAAACCTAGAGTTGGCTCTAATTACATATGTATTTACATATGTTATAGTTCAAGACAACTCTAGCAACCCCTCTGCAGGGAAGAATAGTTGGCAAACTCAAAAACAACATTTTTATTCCCTTAAGTAATTGCTTAATTAATGCCTTCTGTCTTGATTATAGCTTTAGTAAATAAAAATATCTTTCATTTTACCAATATACTTGAACTTTTCACATTTCCTATATCCTAGAATCAAAGAAGACAGGCTCGTTTAAGCAATAAGCAACCAAAAAATATCACCATAGGAATACATATATAATATCATTATATCAAAAAACATAAGCCACTCAAAAAATTCAATAGTTGAATTTTATAATAATGAATACATTATTGTGTATTGATATCTAGACTAGGAGTTTCAGAAAAACATAATTCCAGTTCTTCTCAGTGGTAAATTAACAAGGGGAAGTGAGTAAACTGAAGCAATTAGGCAATCAGAGCAGACATTGTAAACATGACAGCTAACATTCATGGAGCACTTACTATGTGCTGGGCACTGTTTTAAGCACTTCCCATGTTTTTGTTATAAATCATGTGATCTTCACAACAGCTAGGTAAATTAATCTCATTTGAAAGTGAAGTCACAGAAAACCAAAAGGCTAAGTAACTTGACCACGATCACCCAGCTGCTAGAGCCAGGATTCAAACTCAGGCTCAGGGCTACTAGGTCACAAACACACTTTCACAAACATTTCCAAATCTAAGCTCATGGCGTTTTTAACTATTTTTGTGTCATTGTGTTTTGGAAACTTTTGTGTGGAGAGAGAACTAATGAAATGTTTCAGGTGATAGAAGTATGTGTCGACTGTTGTATTCATCAGGATTCTCCAGAAAAATAGAACCATTAGATGTGCACAAAGAGATTTATTTTAGGAACTGGCTCATGGGATTGTAGAGGCTGCCTTGTCCAAAATCTTCAGAGTAGGTCCCCAGGCTGGGGATCTAGGGAAGAGTTGCAGTTTTGTCCAAAGGCTGTCTTCTGGAAGAATTTCCTCTTCCTCAGACAAAGTCAATCTTTTTCCTATTAAGATCTTCCACTGATTGGATGAGGCCCACCCACATTATGAAGAATAATCTTCTTTATTCAGAGGCTACTGATTTAAATGTTACTCTCATCTTTAAACAGCTTCAGAGACATCCAGTTGGGTACTGTGGCCTAGCCAAGTTGACACATAAAATTAACCATTCCAATTGTACACTTCAGTGTGTTTTTATATTTATATATTATGCTTGAAAACAAATGAGTGAACACTTCTGTGTGTTTTTATATTTATATATTATGCTTGAAAACAAACTAGCGAAATCCTTATGGGGAAGAAGAATTAGCCAGCTCTGAAATAATACTTACTGAGCACCTATTCTTTGCTGGATATCGGGACTACAAAGAAGGTCCCAAATTTAGAAATTCTCACCATTTGTGTGGAACAGCTCAGAGAGAGACAGATAGGTATTGTATACCAACTGTGCTACACTGTATTGAGTGTTAATGAAGAAGTTGGGACAGAGTTCTGCAAGAAGATGGGAGAAAGAGTAATGAACTCTCTCATGCCCACCTCAGGGCCTGAGAAGAATCTCAAAGAGGAGACACTTGAGCTTCCTTGAGGAGGAAGATGACTCTACGGGGGGAGAAAGCTGAAGAACAAAGATCTGAAGACACAAACCTAGAGAAGGGCTTAAAGATTTGTAGGACATCCAGTGAAATTGAA
Source organism: Camelus dromedarius (assembly GCF_036321535.1). Taxonomy (NCBI): domain Eukaryota; kingdom Metazoa; phylum Chordata; class Mammalia; order Artiodactyla; family Camelidae; genus Camelus; species Camelus dromedarius. Next base: position 28,582,329 of record NC_087446.1, read on the forward strand.
GCCCAGTATTTATGATGGAGAGAGTAGAACAACTGTACACATCATGGAATAAAGTTTGGGCTTTATCCTTGACATCATGGGAAACTGTTGAAGTTTCCAGCTTAGCAAATAAATGACAGGATCCCAGATGGCTTTCAGAAAGATCCTCGTAATGGCAGAAGAAGAAACAAAGTAGAAACCAGAGCTGTGGAGGCAGGAAACCCATTTAAGAGAGAGAGTTGAACTCTTGAACCAGGAGAGCAAGACTGGGGAGCAAATTGGGAGGAAAGACTCAAAAAATGATTTTTTAATTAAAACTGATATACATTTAATTATGTGTAATTTATAAGGAAGGAATTCTTTCATTCAATAAATATATATTGAGTACCTACTATGTGTTGGGCTATAAAGATGAGTAAGAAAATATAAACAAACAATTACAGAGTGTGATAAAAATAATAATAGAAGAAAATGCAAAACATGAACTTGACAGAGAAGAGTCAAGAGGGACCACACAGAGGAGGGTATTCCCAGGCTGGGCTGTGATAGATGACTAATAGCATGAGGAAGAAAGGCTGGTAAGAAAATTCCAAGCAGAGAGGCAGAATTCTGAAACACTTAGGTGTGAACAAAACATGTGCTCAGGGGTGACAGGTGGTCAGGAGTATAAGGAGTGCAGGAGGAGAATAAGAAAAGGAAGAGAAGCCAGGTTGAGAAGAGCTTTATGTATTTTATTGAAAGACATTAATCAGAGATATCGTGTGGTCTGATAGTTCTGGTGGAAGCACAGAGGATGGATTTATTGGGAAAACTCATTGGGAGTTGTGTTAGTTTCCTAGAGCTGCCATAACAAGTTACCCCCAACTTTGTGGCTTAAGGAATTTAATCTAGGTATCAAGAGTGTCTAGAGGAGAGTCTTCCTTGCCTCGTCCAGCTTTTGCTGGCTCCTGGCACTCACTGGCTTGTGGCATCATTCTGATCTCTGGCTCCATCTTCACATGGCCTTCTTCCCTGTTTGTGTCTCTGTGTCTCTTTTTCTGTCTCTTACAGGGACACTCACATCCTAATCCAGAATGACCTTATCTTGATTCTTTCTTTAAGCACATTTGCAAAGATGCTATTTCCAAATAAAGGCAAATTCTGAGGTTCCAGGTGGACATGCAATGCACTTTTGTGAACCACTATTCACCCTGCCACAAGAGGCCATTGCAATAACGTGGGCAGAGGAGCATGAGGATCTCACATAAAGCAGAGCAGAGGAGTTAGGGGTAGATAGGAAGGAGGCCACAGCAACAGGAAGTCATGTTTGGAGGAAGTGGAGGAGGAAGTGAGGTTAGAAAGTGAGGACAACTCCAGTGTTTCTGGCTGGGGAAACCAGGTGGATTTCAGTACCAGTGGCTGAGATAGAAATTGATGATTAAGAACAGATGTGAGAGATGGGTTCTGAGGTGTGGAGGACTTAGAGATGTTGTGTTCCATGCAATGTAAAGTGCTTTGAGTGAGAATATTCTCAAGGGGAAAGAAAAGGTTTTAAAGTGACTTAGATGGCTGGGTGGGTGGTAAGGCCATTAACCGTGATTGGGTGAACAATGAAATTAAGATCTTTTTTTTTTTTTTAAATAAGGTTAGTTTTGAAAATCTTAAGTTTGATGGGCAGGTGGTATACACAGTGGAGAAGCTGAGCATGAGGCAGGAAAGAGGCACTGGGTGCTCTGGAAAAGAACGGACAGTGTTTAGCAGTCTTAACAAACAGCAGAAGGCAGACAGCTCACAGGAGACCAAGGCACGTGGAAAGCAACAATGAGAGAACAGTGTCGATGAAGTTAAGGAAGGAGTTTCAGTAAGGGGAGGTCAATAGTATTAAAACTTCAGTAGGGATAAGAATTGGAGATGATCCTTTCACCTGTTGCTGGAGAGTGTGGTTGATCTCTAACCGCGTGGCTGAATGGCAGCACCGGTGCCCCCACCACGTTGCTGTCAGGTGAAGAGTAAAGAAAGACTCAGGGAGTGGAGACATGCAATACGGTTAAGTGGGAAATCAAGCTGTTAAACAATTTGGATTGCAAGATCCCAAATAAAAATGTATTGAAGTATATGTACAAAGCAAAGATTGGAAACATACATATCACCTATAAAAATACTACTTACTGCTTTATTTTCTAGTGCCAGTTATTATAAGGGTTTTAGATGTACTTACATTAACTTGTTTAATTTTCACAGCAATTCCCTGAGGGGCTGCTGTTATGTATTTTGCACAAGGGGAAATGAAGGCACCGAGAGGGGAGGTTACTGGGCCAACGTCACACACCTGATGTGTGACTGAGCCAGTACTCAAACCTTGAGTCTATCTCTGGAGGCTGCTCACTTAAGCCAACAATATACTGCCTTCCATCATCTTAGCATTTTTCCAAGTGCTGTTTATTTCTCTTCTTATAACTCTTAAGCATTTTTCCAAGTTTTCTATATTCATTTTATAATAAAAAAGTTTCAAGTCATATGTTTTTAAAGAAAGTGGAGCTAATGAGCATATATCTTTCAGGATCCAGAGGAAAGAGAAGATGGTAATAATTTGATGAGTTACATTTAAGAAAAGCATTGTTTTTGTTTTTGTTTTTTTCACGTTTTCTTTAGGATGACTTACACCAATTTGAAAGCTAAAGAAATAAATACAGTGGAAAAGAGGAGAAATCAAAGATGTAAGAAAGAAAAGATAAGAAAGGGGACAGAGTGTAGGAAGGAGCAGAAGATGGGGTGTAAGAGTTGAGTAACAGTGTTCCTGCAGGGCAGATGTGGGAGAATGTTTTAGGCTGAATGGAAGAGTTCAGAGAGGCACTGGGGTATGAAAGAGCCAGCTGTGTCCGTGGATTATGAGGAATTGAGAGCATAAGCATGAAGGAGGATATTTAGAAAATGAGTAATAGCCTTGTAAGGGATAAAGATAGCATCAAAGGAAAGGAACTGAGTACAGTTACTCTGAGATATAAATTTTGAGGTAGAGGGGACAAAAGGTGAGGAAATCCAGTATTTTTCATTTCTCTTTTGTTTAGTGGATAAAATAAGTTACAAGATGTCCTGATAAATTGAGAAGGCAATGGCTTGCTCGAAGGTAAATAGGAGAAGACTTTGGAAAAGCTCCAGGTGGAAAGGGGAAGTGAGGCACCTGGGGATGGATGAATGTCCTTTCTTCCCACTTCAACAGTGGTTGGTTCACTTTTGAGTGAGCTTCTCAGAGTAGGAAGTCTGTCTTTTTCATCTCTATGGCCAGATGCTTAAAACGCATTCTAGGACAAGGTAGCTGATGTTAATTATAAAGGCTTAGAGTGGAGTTTCTCCAACCACTATCAGCTTATGGGTAAAATGGGGCACAGAACTGGCAGTGACTCTGAATTCACCATTCTTTGCTCCCACCTGCTGAATAGAACTTTCTAGCTACTAAATGTTCAAGTTGTGAGAGTCATGAAGCACCCAAAAAAACTGGCCATGATGCTTATAAAAGATTCAAGTTAAATGTGTGAGGTAGAATGAGCCCTGTCAGTGTTCCCAGAGCAGAAGGCTGAGCTAGCACTTCTTGGTCCTTTGGCAACCAAATATTATAAGTCTACCAAGCAGGCTGACTGGCCTAATTTGATTTTGTACTTTTCCACTGTGTATAATATAATCAGATTCAAGGAAACATGCCCATTCTATCTGATTCCACTGCCACCAGCATGTCTAGAAATTGTTGAGAGAGCCAAAATAAGGTTTTGATAGCAAGGCTGGTTTGACATGAAGTCAAAACAAATAACTCAATATATTTCTATTGTTTTCTTCATAAGATGTCAACCAACCAATTCACCTGACTGTGGTAAGAATTGTGTGTGGGGTGTGTGTGTGTGTGTGTGTGTGTGTGTGTGTGCGCGAGGTTGGGGGTATCAATCAAACAGTTTCACTGTCCTTCTCTTTAAAGTGGGGAAATGGAATTCTGTGACTCCTGGACAATGTAGCTTAGTTTCTTTAAAAGGCAATTGTGAGGCTAATAACTACTTAAACTTTGTAAACAGTTTTCTGAGCAATGGTGAATGTGGCATATACATAGGATGCTTCTTCTATTAGTAGATGGACATAAAAGGCTTCTGCTAATAAAGATTTATTAAATTTGACTTACTTGAATTTTCAGCCAGGGCCCCGATCCTAAATTGTAAGCCTTCAAGAAAAACGCTGGAAAAGACATTCCAATTAAACATGCCACTGCAAGAAATCATCACATCATGCCTCCAGGAATGCATGCTTCTGGTGCTTACGAGGTCCCAGAGATAACAGGACCTCCTGAGCACATCATATCTTAGGTCAGTCGCACTGATTCAGTCTCCAAAATGCAATGAACTTTTAAGAAGTTACAATCTCCCTTAGAAAAAAAGATAAATGTTTTCCATAATATGGTTATGGAAAAACAGACCTTCGGTGTTGATTTATGCCTTTTTTCCTCTCAAAAAGCTGGGGATGGGTGGAGCTGAGGATAGCCATTTCACTTTGGAAATGGACCCAATTCCCACATGTCACATTTGTTTCCTTCTGAGTCTGAATTTCTGTGACCTGTCATAAAAGGTACAGTCAACCTTTCCTAAATAACTAATGCTAGGAACATTTATTATACCTAGGCTCCTTAAATTATGAAAATGACAAGTACATAAAATTTTCTATGCATGCACTTCTGAGATTTACTTAGGAAGCATCCTGAGCTCATGTAGGAGCTGAATGAGCTCTCCTGTTGGGTTATATGCACCAAAATTTAATTAAGTTTCTGACCTAATGTCCCCCTTGTTTCATTGATTAGGGAAGTCATGAGTGGACCACGTTATTCTCAGAAGGACAGTGCAATTGTGAAATCTAAGCAGTCTCTCTCTCTATTTTTTTTGCCCAAATGTTCCTTTCAAGTTTCATTAGATTATTATGTGTGTTACAGCTGTGCTAATCTTTTTTCTTCCTGAGAAATGAACTTTTAAAATTGCACATTTTTAAAGTGATTTCTAGAGTTACCATGGCAGCTTCATTATAATGCACAGAAATGAACATTATCACAGCTCGGCCTGATCTTTCCAAGGCTGTCAGGAAATGAGAATTCCACATAAAGTGCATGCTCCAGTAGGGTTCATAAAACTTGCCAGATCAAGTGCCTAGACTCTCAGTTTAACCATTTTAAATGAAAAGCTTTCTATCATATGCTGCACACATCTCTGTTTCCTTAAGTGTATTCTTGATGACTCAGGATCTCTGTTATCAATAGCTTATTGTACTTAGAACTAACACAGTGCTGTTTAATTTTTCAGTCTCATTTTTCATCTCAGTTTGCCAGTTGCTTATGATGAGCAGGGACACAAGAGTCATTTCAGAGCCTGAGAGCACTTTTGCCCCCCACCTCCTAGCAAGAAGAAATATATAAAGATACATTACCTAGACAGTCTAGGTCCTCTGCTGGTACCTTGATGGGCAGAATTGGGAGATTTGTATTAACATGCAACGCAGTTGATTTCTGAACCTTCTTTCTAGAAGCACAATTAGTATTTTGTCCTGACTTCTGTCCATAGTCTAAGGTATCTTATAGTCCAAGATAATCACCCCTTACTCACGCCTAGATTTACTATGTTCCAATGGGCTGTTTCTTACCTCTACACTGGGTACCTTGAACAGTTCTTTACATAGAAGTTTCTACAACTCCAATCAAGGTGCTAAGACTCGCCATTCATCATGGAACTTAACAACACATCCATCTTAACCTCTCTAGGCCTGTTTTCTCATCTCTAAAATAATGTTATTAAGATAAATTGCAATTGTATATTTAGAATACATGATACAGTCTCCGACTCATAGGAAGAATTCAATGAAAAAAACTTTGTGGAACATGATAGTGTTTGTAGATTAAAAGACCAATAAATATAGTTTTATTATAAACACTGTATTATGACCTTGAAGTTGTATTTTGGTTTAAGTATTGAAGCTGTCATGGAACACTTATTTACTTGTCTGTTTAGTCTCTTTTTGTGTTTGTTACTACTGTATGAAGTCTGCAATAAGAGATTTGTATAGTCCATCCCATAAGTAAGCTTGTAATGAAATTACAGTTTACAGTTATCTAATCTAATTTGAGCTCAAATTGTGGGGGTGGCTTAGTAAAAAAAAATTGTTACTTTGGCCTCAGAGAGAAGCCATCTCATCATCTCAGATCCTGTGTTTCCTTATCTCTAAATTAAGGATAAAAATACCTTGTTCCAAGATTAGAAAAAGCTAAACTTTTATACATAGTAAGCACATAATAAAGTTATTGCTATGTATTTAATTTCTAGACATAATTGCATTTAAAATAAGGGCCACTAAAAAATTAAATCTGAGTTCTCTCTCAGCTGAATTTATAGCTCACCAGAAAGAATGATATACAAAATTATAGTGGTGTTGTCCACTATTGCTACAGCAGTGAATCGTCAATCCTACTACAAGGCAGGAGAGCCCTTCCCTCCTTTGCTCTTCCTTAAGTGTAGAAAACAATTCATTTACAATTGCATTGAAAAGAATGAAATACCTAAGAATAAATCTAACTATGGAGGTGAAAGACCTGTACTTGGAAAACTATGACACTGATGAAAGAAATTGAAGATGACACAAACACATGGAAAGATATAACATGCTCATGATGGATTGGAAGAATAAATATCGTAAAAATGATAATACTGCCCAAGGCGATTAGGAGATTCAATGCAATTTCTATCAAAATGCCAATGGCACTTTTCACAAAACTAGAATAAATAATTCTAAAATTTGTATGAAAACACAAAAATAACCAAAATAATCCTGAGAAAGAGCAAAACTGAAGTATCATGCTCTCTGATTTCAAACTATACTGTAAAGTTACCATAATCAAAACAGTGTGGCACAAAAACAGACTCATGTATCACTGGAGCAGAATAGAGAACCCGAAATGAACTGACACGGCTATGGGCAATTAATCTCTGACAAAGGAGGCAAGAATAAACACTGGAGAAAGATAGCTTCTCCAATAAATGGTGTTGGCAAAACTGGACAGTTCCATGCAAAACAATCAAACTGGACTACTTTTTCATACTATATATAAAAATACACTCAAAATGAAATAAAGACTTATATAAGACCTGAAACCATAAAACTCCTAGAAGAAAACATAGGCAGTATACTCTTTATCCTAGCAATACTTTTTTTTTTTGAAATGTCTCCTGAGATAATGGAAACATAGGCAAAATAAACAGATGGGGCTACATCAAACTAAAAAGCTTTTGCATGTTGAAGGAAGCTATCAACAAAATGAAAAGGCACCTACTAAATGGGAGAAGATACTTGCAAACAAAATATCTCATGAAGGGATAATATCCAGAATACACAAAGAACTCATACAACTCAACATACACACACCAAAAAAAGATTTAAAAATGGACAAAGGACCTGAATAGACGTTTTTCCAAAAACATGCAGATGGCCAACAGGCACATGAAAAGATGCTCAACATTGCTAATTATTAAAGAAATGCAAATCGAAACCACAATGAGGTATCACCTCACACCAGTCAATATGGCCATTATCAAAAAGTCTACAAATAACAAATGCTGGAAAGGGTGTGGAGAAAATGGAGCCCTTCTACATTGTTGGTGGGAATGTAAATTGGTGCAGCCACTATGGAAAACAGTATAGAGTTTCCTCAAAAAAATTAAAAATAGAACTACCATGTGATCCAGCAATTCCATTTCTGGGCAGTTCTCCAAAGGAAACAAAAGCACTAATTTGGAAAGATATATATGCCCCTATGTTCACTGCAGCATTATTTACAATAGCCAAGATATGGAAGCAACCTAAGTGCCCATCGATAGATGATATGGATAAATAATATGTGGTATATCATATATATAATATATATATATATAACATATATATATATTATATATATATATATATAAAACTTTCTATATATATATAAAATGATGGAATATTACTCAACCATAAAAGAGTGAGATTTTGCCATTTGCAACAATGTGGTAGACCTAGAGGTATTATACTGAATGAAATAAGTCAGACAGAAAAAGACAAAAATTGTATGATTTCACTTATATATGGAATTAAAAAACAAAATGAATGAACATAAAACAGAATCTGAGTCATACATACAGAGAACAAACAGGTGGTTGCTAGAGGGGAGGAGAATTGAAGAATGAGGGAAATAAATGAGGAAAATTAGAGGCGTTTACAAACCTTCAGTTAAAAAATAAATGAATCAGAGACATGAAATGTACAGTATGGGAAATATAGCCAATAATAATGTGATATCTTTGTATGGTGACAGATCTTAACTAGACTTACTGCGGTGATCATTTTATAATATGGATAAATATTGAATTATAATGCTGTGCTCCAGGAACAAACATAGTGCTGTAGGTCATTTATACTTCAAAAACGAACAAAACTCATGAAAAAAGATCAGATTTGTGGTTAAAAGAGGCAGCAGGTGAGGGGAAAGGGGATTGGATGAAAGTGTTCAAAAGGTACAAATTTCCAGTTACAAGATAAATAAGTACTAGGGATGTAATGTACAACATGATTGATATATTTAACATTGCTGTATGTTACATATAAAAGTTATTAAGAGAGTAAATCCTAAGAGTTCTCATCATAAGGAAAAAATATTCTTATTTCCTTTTTATATGAGATGAATTTTCACTCATTGCCATAATCATCTCATGATGCATGTAAATCAAATCATCACACTGTACACCTTTAACTTATATAGTGCTATATGTCAATTATATCTCAATAAAAGTGGAAGAAAAAAAGAAAAATAGTAAATATATGGAAGATATTTATATTTATCATTCACTGGCCAAAACATTAGACCTTCCTCTACTTTCTCCTATTTTTCTCATTTCCTTCAAGTTTTGCTCAGTGGTATCTCCACAACTGGTTGTCCTGGCAACCCTCTACCCACTTCCAGCCCTGCTCTTTATAGCACTTATCGCTTCCAACCTACTATACAGTTTACTTCTTCTTGGTATGTATTGCTGATGTTTCCACATAAGAATGCAAGCATTACAAAGGTAGACATTTTTTTTTCTTTACTAATTGTATCTTAAATACCTAAAGCAGTATCTGGCATTTTATGATATTTATTGAATATATGAACAAAGTTTTAGTATTGCTTCTCAGAGCCTCTATTAAGAAAGAATGATAAAGAACAACAACAAAAAATAGTATTATTTGGGGACTAAAGTTAAAAAGTTATTAAAGACTAATTTTAATTAATAATTAGTTAAATTATCAATATAAATGTATAATGTAAAACAAAGCGAGCCTGTTTTTATTCATTATTTTGAGCCCTTCATTTTTTTTTTAGTTGTTTGTTTTTGCAGCTAAAGCTTCTGGTTTGAATTGAATCATACTCTTATCCTTATTTGGTCATTCTGCAGTAATGTTTTCTGCACAAGGATCTTAACATGGCCATGAAGAACTTGACTTTTTGACTTTCTGTTTCTGATTAGATTTCCTCAAGGTCGTGTTCTTCCATACATGTCCTGCTCAGTGAATTTACCTGGAGTGCTGTAATCTTGAGGACAATAAATACCCATGGTAGCTAGCGTTAGTCACACAATAGTGCGTTTTAAGGGATGAAACACTTTGTGTCTCTAAGTAGCTTCACAAAGGTGGCCTAGATCAGTGTTCCTTAAACTTTATTGTGTATACAAATTACCCGGGGATCTTGTAAAAATGCATATCAAGAACAGATAGATCTCCAGTAGGGCTCCAGATTCTGCATTTCTAATAACTCCCAGGTGATTTTGACACTCTTGATGCAAAAAACACCCTCTGTGTAACAAGGGTCTGGATTAAAAAATTTTTTGGCATTAACCTGTTTCCTACCTGAGTTGAACTTCAGTTTGATTTCTTAAAGGGCAGTCGGAGAAAACATATACACATTTTCTTTCCTAGTTTAAAAACTCAAGTCTGGTAACATTTTTACTCAGTAATATTAATCATGAATTTTAACTTTGTGTACAATAGCATTTACTATAAAATAGGAGACTGTTAGTTTTTAGGAATGATCTAAAGACAGGTGTAGATTTTATTTTCTAACAAGTTTCAAATTTAGGACTGTAATAAGCCTCCCTGAAAAAGTGAAGCAGGAAATGGCAGATTTGTTTTGATAGAGACTGAGAATTTTAAGCCTGTGTTGGCTTTACATGTCTTTGAAACTCTGTGCTATGAAAACACAGAAGCCAGGAAATGAGCCCAGCCAAGTGATTCCATTCTCTGAAGATGTTAGAATCAGTTCTCTGCAATACCCAAATATTCCTCCTTCAGAAGTGAGTGAAGAAAGGCCTCAATCATCTGTAGCTAAGTAAACTTACATAAGAGTACTTTTTCTTATGTAAATTAGTCACAGTTCCTTAAAGAGAAGCATCCTTCCTCCTGAAGGCAGCTGAAACTTACATCTCTTATTCTAGCTCAGGCTTTGTTTTCTCTGAAATTGGAGAGGAGGATTATTGAAATTAATTTTAATTTGTTCTTTTAAGGAAAATGATCTCATTTAGAGAACAGAAGAATCAGGGTGTGTGTGTGGAGGAGAGACACTGATGCTGGTGTCCCAGGTACTTCACAGCTTCTTTTTTGACTCAGAATTATAGACTAGCAATTACTTTGACCCAAATGCCCTGGTGTGGGCTGGTCTGAGTCCCCCCATTAGTATGTCTGCTGACCAAGCATTCTCTTAGCCATTAGTAACTGTCTTCACTTGTGCTTCCCTTTTCTGACTTATTGCAACTCTTATGTTTGGGCTAGGCAATATTCAAGTTCTTACTTAATCCAACCTGATGCAATCTGAGTGGAAACAGACTGTGTTCCCCTTTTTCTTAAAAAATTTGGTAATATCACTGTGGCTAGAGCACTTAGGGAAATTTCAAGAAGGAAATAAGAAAATCATGGCTTAACTGGGGATTTTAATGCGACAGAGTGTGGAAGCTCCTATGGTCATACTAGTGCACTGACACTGAAGTATTTGCCTTTGAAATTGAGTAAACTGAGATTAAAACTTGCATGGGACAAATTAGATGTAGTATTTCAAGATCTTATAATTCTCCTTTCAGAGAACGTCTGTCTTCTGAAGGAAAGTTGGCAGACCATGTTGTAACTAAAAGTTGAGATCCTTTATGACAAAATCAACCTTGGTAGTTAATGGAACACTCTAAAGCATTGAGTCTTAATGTAGGAGTTATGCCTAGAAGCTTCAGAAATTGTATAGAACATTTGTACAATTTACTGGAAGAGGGTACATTAACTTTCATCAGATTGTCAAATGGTTCTGTGATTCTCCCAGAAAGGTGAAGAACCATATCACTTGGGTCTCTCAAAATTTAAAATGTTCATGACTTTGAGCTAAACATTCCATTTCCAGGAATCTGTCTGACAGAAATATTCATCCTAGTGAACAATTTCTGAATTGTTTATAATAGTGAAAGAATAGAAAAAACTTAGATATCTATCAATAGAAAACAGTTGAAAATATTATAGCACATTTATATTATGGAATACTACAGCACCATTAAAAATGATAAGACTCATATCACAAACTGTCTAAGATGTCTTGTTAACTTGAGTCTATTTGTACATCAGATGATCAACTAAGCATCATGATGTGCTAGACACTGTGTTTGGTACCAGGGATAAGAGTAAGGAAATATTGACCCTTCTCTATTTTCATTTTACTTAAGGACTAGATGAAACCAAAATGTATTTATAGTATGTGGCTAAAGATATAGTACGTGGCTAGTGTTTGCTTGCATGTGTGTGCTTTTGTATACATATGGAAAGTTTGGAAGGAGCTAAATCAAGAAACAAAGTTTCAACATCTGGGATTTGGAAAGGACAAAGTAAGAGACCTTCAATTTGTTTTGTTTGACTTTACTTAAAAGCATCTATTACTTTTGTAATACTTAAATATTTTTAACCATTTACTTAAAACTCTGGGGGAAATCACTGCTTTTAAACTGAGTGTATAACTAGTTCTTATCGTCTTCATATAGTAACAAAAAAACTTGCAGGTTTCAGTTTAAAAATATTTATTTGACTGATACTAACAGCTAGTTTAACTAGGTTTTTAAGACAAATTTTAAAACTGTCCACTGGGTCTCTATTCTACTCCCATATAGCAGTGATAACACATGAAACCCTATTCTTTGGGCATATTGCAGACATCTCAAATAGCTTCCCAATCCACAGTGTTATTTGGCACACAAAATACTGACATCAACCCTGGAAGAATTAACCGTTATTTGGGTTAAATCTGAAAGTATTTTGTTCGGTAGCTAACCACCAAACACATGTTCTTGGAGACCTTTTCTGCTGTGTGTTCGATTCTCCGAGTACATTTTTTAACTCTCTAAAACTCAGGCCTTAATCTTTGAGCACGATTTATATCATGTTTTATGAGTGTAAGACTTTGTGGGGATGTCTACAAAAGATATTATATCTTTTTTGTGATCTTGTCATTCATGGACTCTTCCATGAAAACAGTAGGTGTGTATGGGTTGAGCTGCACTGGGGGACATGACAGGGGAGCTGGAGTAGGGGAGTCTGTAAATGGTATTTGAGCATTACCTAAAACGTCACATAAAAGCATATGAAAAAACGACTCATACATTACTCTCAGAGATAGAAACCCCTACGGTTCATCACGATCAGTTCTCTCTTTCTGGGGACACAGGAATGTCACACGTTCCAGCCACCTTGCAGTTTGGTAGGGCCACATGCTAGTTCTGGCCAAAAGACCGGGAATAAACTACTGTGCTTCAACCCCAAGTTCAAATCCTTAATTGATAGGGAATCACCTTCTATGGTGATTTTGGAAGTCACCACAGCTGGAGTATGCAGCTCTAAGGTAAAGTTGCATTATAGTAACGCCTTTGTCAGCTTGGATCCCTGAGTGGCTTCAAGGACACTATCTGCCCTTGGAGAGTGGCCCAGACCATAGGCCTGTGTTATGTTAAGAACTGATACTTCAGTGGGATTTCTTCCTGATGCAAATCCAGCCTGTTTTGACTAAGACAGCCATGCTCCTGTCCAGTGAAATTTCCATTTCTTTTAATTTAGTTTTGTTTAAAAGATAATTTTTAAGAGTCTAAAATGTATGAGGTGCTGTGTTGGGTATCAGGAATACAAAGATGAAAAACCTCTAAGCTGAAGGAGCACTTGCATTTGTACTACCTGAATGCTGATAAAAATGAAAAAAATCCTGGAACCTAATTCAGACTTATTAGAAGAGAATGTGTACGAGAACCAAGAACAAGCTGATCAGCTAAGCCTTGGGCACCTTTATGTTTGAGACTGATCTAATGATAGATAAGGGTACATGGGTTATTTTGATTTGTTCCTGTAGATATAAACGTAAGTTTACCAACCTTATGGAAAGTAAGGGCCCCCCAGTCGGTGGAGTTCAGCTTAACAGATGGGACTGTAATGGCACCATTCAACCATGTGTTTTGGGTAGGACTGTTTCAATGACTGTACAGAGAAACCTTTGCTTAAAACAAAAGTCAGATCTCCACTTGCAAAATGAATGGAAGAGTTGAGGAGATTGTTATTGTCATCGACCTTCTGCTAATATAAAATTTTTAAAAACACTGATTAGTCAGTGACTACAAATTTCTATTCTTAATTTATAAATTTATACATTTTCAACAGCAATCATGAGGTTGTGGTGCAGTGGCTGAGATAATAACATATTTAAAGGAGCTTCTTAAATTGGATTTGGGTATGGAAACAGAAGCCACTAATTTTTAAACATTCATATGTCAAAAGAAATTGAAATGGAAGGAAGTCTTATTCTTCTAGCAAGAACATTTCAACTCTGACCCATGTTAAGGGGGTGCGCCTGTCTGTACTGTTCTCAATATGATTATTACTAGCTTTCAACATTTGGAATACCTTTGTGTCTTTGTTCTAGTACTGACCCAAGTCAAATGCTCTTTGCAGATCAATAAATAATTATCAGATACAGGATTTATTTGTACCATTCCCAACACTTAACTGTCTGCAGTCTGTCAGCTGCATTTGGGCAGAATTTAGAATTTGAATGAACATAATTGCAAAAGGCTTGTCATGATCCATAAAGAGATTTATGAAATGGGAACGTGGGAAAGCTCTCTTTTTACCATCTTGATGACAGCAGAAATTGGAATTATTTGGAAGGTAAACAAAAATTCAGCTCAGCAGTCTCAATTTCCAGACCCACTGTACATTGATTTTTCTGTCAAGAAGATGAAAAGTTCTTGGAGCATGCTGCCTGTATTCTTATTTATTTATATATTTATTTACTTATTCATTCATTTTGCAGTGGGGTAGCGGAGGCTGCCAAATAAAACAAGCTTCTGGAGTAGTAGAATATATCAAAGCCTTTAAAATGTGCACCCAATATAGAAAAACACTCCTTTAGGAGTGAGGGAAAAAAAATCATTATGGGGGGTAGATGGTCTCTGTCTACTGTGAACTTTGTGTGGAGATGACTATGCATACCAATAACTCATTGAAAAAAATGAAGGTTTTGGAATTAGTCAGGATTCCACTGTGGATGAGACACACTGTAGGTACAGGACAGTGGAAATATACCAAGAAATCATATACTGCTACCTAAATCCCATTTGATATCTTTCTCTTGTATCACTTTTTTCTCCAGGTTAAAGAGAAAGAGGGAGGTGGTCACAGTGCCAACTTCCTACAGACATCAGAAAAAAGCACAACAGTTGCAAGACAATAATTTAAGTCAGGAACTATAAACATTGGAGATCTGTCTGCATATTAACATAGTAAAGGCTCTGAGAAGTCCTGTGGGGCTGACCCACATTTCCTAAATACATTAAATTATTTTTTATACTTCCTATTGACTTCCCAGAGAATTGATGGAAAATAAGGCCTGATTAGCTCTCCAGTCTCATCTCTTGCCATTCTGCATCTTAAAATATGGGTCACAGACACACATCTCTCAATCTCCACAGTTTTTACATATGCTGTTCTTTTTACCCAAATTTTGTTTATTTTCTTTAATTGCTTTTGTTGTTGTTCCCCTTTCTCATACTGTTGTTCCAGCTTTAATGGGCTAAACCTTACCTGTAGTCTAGGTCATAGCTTAGCTGTCACTTTGGCTGGAAAGTTTTCCCTAACACCCCAGTTATAGGCACCATGCTGTTTCTCCGCTTAATCCGGTACTTCTTCATCACCACAAACACCTTCCGTTACAATTGTATGTCTAACGATCTTGCTTCCCTGTTGGACGATAAACTCCAAGGACCTGCATGCTCTGCTGTCTTATTCACTATTTTAGCTCCAGCACCACGTATGGTTCTTGGCACAGCTTAAGTACTAAATAGATATTTATTAAGGTGAAATGAATATCCTGAACCACTGGTTTAGAGAAATATTCTTGGGGCTTTTAGACAAAGAGAGCCACAGATTCTTAGCAAATTATTGTACTTTTGATCTGACTGAATTACATTGGGCTATATAAATTGCTTTATTTATTTTACTTTATTTTTTGTTTTATCTTATTTTTATTTTACTTTATTTCATTTCATTTTACTATTTTATTTTATTTAATTTTATATCTGTGCCTATCTTGAGGTCATAGAATAGTTTACCAACTAACGCCAGAGGTTTCCTGACCCTGGGAATTGCAATACCCTGCTCTACTTGGTATGATTCCATGATATGCTCATCTTTTCCTTAAAATGCCACATAGTGTTGATTTCACATTTACATTTAGATAAATTTATATGGATATGTTTATGCATTATAGTTACCCTCAAACTACTCAGATGTCCATTGGAGGACTTCCAAACATTTAGTAGACTTGAGGCTGGTTCCTGATTCTTACTGTGGTTCTAATGTCCAGGGAAAGTAAGTTTTGACTCTGAAGACATAGCCAGCAAGAAGTATAAATAGATTAACTGATGTTTCTTAAATATTTTAATGGCACTGCTATGAAGTGAGATCATGACTGATGTCCTGACCAGTCGTTGTTCTTTGAATAATTTAGTAACCCTGGCATCCTGGAATAGTCTGTCACGGTGCTTCAGCTTCTTTGAACAATGTTTAATACTGAATTTCTGTGATGGTTAAATTTAGGTGTCACCTTGACTGGGCTAAGAGATGCCCAGAAACATCATTTCTGGGTATGACTGTGAGGGTATTTCCAGAAGAGATTAGTATTTGAATTGGTAGATCAAGGGCCTGAATAGAACATAAAGGTGGAAGAAGGGCACATTTGGTCTCTCTACTTGAGCTGGGACATCTATCTTCTCCCGTCCTCTGACACTGGCTCTCCTGGTTCTTGGGTCTTTAGATTCAGACTAGACTTAGACCACTGGCTCTCTAGTTCTCAATCCTTTGGCCTTGGACCAACCAGAACTGTGCCTCCATTTATCTTGGGCCTCCAGCTTGCAGAGAGCAGATCATAGGACTTTTTAATTGGGTTAGCCAATCCCTCATCGTAAGTATTTTTCTATCTATCTATCTATCTATCTATCTATCTATCTATCTATCTATATCTCCTATTGGCTCTGTTTCTCTGGAAAACTAATACACCCTCCTCATAGATAAACTTATTTATTCGGTCAATATTTTGATTGACTGTGGTGCTAGGTATGCACCAGTAAAGGTTGATAATTTCTGAGAAATATGAATATAGATACTGTGGGAAAAATGCTATAGCTATAGGTGAAACTGGCATAGGTGAGAAGAGAGTTTACATTTGGCATCAGGAATTCTTCCATTGAATTAAAAAGCAATTATGTATCATGTAGTAAGGAATAGAACAGAGCGTGTACTTGGGAGTCCGTAGAAACCTTCTACCTTTGAAACTGTTTCTTTAATGTTTTCAGGTGGTTATATCTACATGTTTGCCTCTGCATAGTGAGAGGTATTTTCTAGAAAATTTTTATATGACTTAGAAAAAGATATGGCATCTTCTTTGGGCTATCTGGAACCCCAGTCTCATAATTGGATATGAAAATTAATAGACAAGAGAAAAGGAAACAAAAACAACAGCAAAACAGAATTTAGAATAATTGTATCAAACAATTTTTAAATGAATAAAATGAATTGAAAATAAAATGCATTAAATTATTCAGAGTGGTTTTCTATGATAGGTCATTTCTTCTTACTGCTGTTACAAATTTTCAAAATTATATATATAGTGGCAAGGACTTATAAAATTTGATAGTTTATTTTAGTCATTTTCAATTATACAATTAAAATGTGCATTACTATTATAATTGTACAAAGTGTATAGTACTTTGTTTTTTAAAAAAAATATTAGGATGAATTGTTGAGACTAAATGTGAGTGCTATGTGCACATTGTGAGGACTTACCTCTGCACTATCCCTGGAACACATACTTTTACATGGAAGAGTATTAAAAGATTCTCCAAATCCCAGCATAAATGTCCTAAGAGCATCTTATAGCTGTTCACCCAAACCTACCCCCCACCCCTACCCCACTACACACACACCTCTGTGCCCTGTTGTATCATAAAAATCTCTCTCCCTCTAGCACCCCTCTTCTCTAGCATCTCCACAGCCTTACCCATAAAACGACCTTCCACATCTTTTGACCTCTCTCTCAGCACATGTAAGCACACTCAGAAACATAATTTTCACTCATCATAATAAAGCACACTGCTGTTGGTAGCAAAACACATGCATATGTGTTATAATCTCTCACTATGAAATAACCTGTTCATTTAGACTAAATAATAATGGGAAGTGACTGACCCTGCTTATTCCCAATATTCATATTTTATTTATTACTGTAATTAGCTTGATGCATATCAGAAGGATGGAGTGCCATTTACATTTTTCATGGGTAGGTTCCAGGGTTTTTTCTTTTCCTTTCAACTGCCCATTGATAAGTTTTAGTAAATAACAAGAGGAGGACTGCATGAAAGGCGGACTCTGCACTGTCCATGCAACTCTTCTGTAAATCTAAAATTAGTCCAAAATAAAATGTTTTTAAAAATAAAAAGAGGAGAAGGAAAACAAGAAGCAAAAATATGCGGAAGGAAATAACAAGGGAGAGGGTGAAAAAAAGCAAAGTGTGTGGTTTTAGGGACCAAGAGACCTTCATCCATTAACAGTACAATCATGCCTGCATTTGTGTGTGGCTGATCATTTGTGGCAATCAGTTGTTAGTATTGAGGTGTATTAATTAGGGCTTATGCACTTCCAAATCAATTAAATTTGGTTTATTAATGCATAATTCAATATTGTTGAATAGAGCAGAATGCTTCAAAGGATTTTAAAATTTTATCTTCTGATGTGGCCTGAAATATTTCAAGGAAACACCCACTGTCGAGTGAGCGAAAATGAATAATTACAGGAGCCCTAAAACCCAACAGTTGAGCAGACAAGACAGCTGCTATTATTAAGCACTCCAAATTGAAAGTATGGATTCTATCATTATAAGAACAAAGACAGTGCTGTGATAATTATGGAAACGCTATAGCTTCCATTTTTGCTAATGTTTTTGGTAGAATATTTAAAGTCACAAAAGGTTAAGAAAGAGAGCTCAATTTCTGTATCTTGTTACTCACTTAGATGAATGCAATTTTTTTTTTTTTACCAATTGTAGTCATAATAGAGCTTGCTATCCCTGCAACATCATGATAAGAAAGCGCCGATTTGGGCAAGAAATTAAATGATAATAAACATAGTGTAGACTCAGTGGGGGTGATATTGTTTAATGTCAGTGGTGATTGAAACTACCTTCTAGATGACTGAAGCTTTGTTGGCCTCGTCTGTTTATATTAATTTCTCCTTTTCAAAGGCCATTATCTTAAATTGCATGTTATATAACTTGTGCCGCCTCCCTCCGGCCCACAGCACCACTTCCAAAGCGACTTGATGATGCATACTGTAGGGAAAAAATCTTCTCTAGGCTCAGCATCCAAGGAGATTACAATCTTGAGACTGTAATGGGAATGGATTAAACTTTGTACAATTTCCTTTTGTCACTTGAATTGAAGCCTGTTGTGCTATTTTCTATACTCCTTTCAATCTTTGTCACAAAAAATGATCTATGAAAGTGTTAGCACTGCTTAAGCAACCCTGGCCTGGTTTTAACACAGTCAGGGTCTTACAGTTTGATTGGCTCTAAATTTTCCTTCCCTGAGAATTAAAAGCAAGAAGACTGGGACAATCCTACCCAACAGATGACAGGACATGGAAAAGCTTATTGTCCTATGGCTCAGGCAGTCTTAACAAGGACAGTCAACAATCTTCACGTTGATTGCATACGAAAACATTGAAAACGAAGGGGAAATGCTGCAACATAAATCCAATCTGGTGACAGTGATTGCACTTCCCTGCAAGAGGGAGACTGAAACAAAACAAGGGTCCTTCACTCTCAGCTTCAGGTTTTCAGGTTCTAATCACAGGCTCTTCCTCAAATGTCAGAGTTTCCACGGTTTCATTAACTACCACTCTTGCCTCTGAGGTTAAGATGGAGTCACTCAAACACTGTGTGTGTTCATGGACTTTGATATTGCCTTGAAATGACCAACACCAACAGAGAAAACAAATCATGCTTATTAAGAAGGAGAATAAGAGAATCGCTTCCTCAGAACTTGATTTTGTTTTGATCTCTAGTGTCTTTGATGTCAGGCAAAGCTGCTGCATGCAGTGCACAATCTTCGGGACTTTGGTTGCATGCAAATTAAACTCATTTGATTCAAGTTTAAAGGTAAAATTTTTTTGCCGCTTATTTTTACATCAACTTCAAATAGTTCCATGACCACCAATAAATAATTTCTCCAAATAAAATCCATAAAATTCATGCCATTAAGGTACAAAGAGATAAACTACATGCTTTAACTCAGCTGAAACTTAAACTTTTTCAACTCTTATTATGTGAACCTAAGTAAACTGGTCTAACAGACCGCTGTCTTGTTTTAGAGTAACTAATTTGCAAGCATATGTTTTCCAAGTAGCTACATGGAATATAGGATTAGGGATCAGGAAGGCAAGGCTATAGGTGATAAAATCTTGGGTGAAGGAGCTATTTTTACCACATGATATCAGAGATCAGCATTACCCAATGGACCATAGATTTGGCCTTTGCTCCTTTCCCAGGACCAACTCAGAAATAGTCCCATTAGACCTTAATCCTACCATAAATCACTAGAGCAACCACTGAATCTTTCTGAAAAGAGATTTACCACTTTTCAGAACCAGTTTACAGATCTGTTTTACATGCTGTGTTGATCTAAATCTTAAATAGACATGAAACAGAGCAGGACCCTATGGGGCCTTCCCAGGACAGGCCATCCCAGGACAGACCATCCCACCATGTCCTCTGCCAGCCTCTTGTCTGTGGAAAGACTGTAGTAAAAGAATAAGTTTAATCATAGAAATAAGAAAATACAGAAACAAAGGGAAATAGTCAAGCAAAACAAGATAATAATAGTTAAGTCATTAAACGAAGTCAGGGACCTTTAGTTTCTCCTCAAAGGCTACAGATAATATTCTGAGCCATATCTCCTGAGCTGTTTTGTAGATACAGAAACCCCTGCCAGGTGGAGGAAGTTAACTACATGATGACCAGACGGTAGCCATGACATAAGCTGTCATGATTCTGAGAATTGGCCTCAAGGAAATGGGAACAAACCGACCCTGGAACTAAAGATGAACTGTACTTAAAACAATTGAGATGACACTGATCAGACCACTGCATGATGACTTCAAGATGACTGCCAGCGCTGACCGTGCTGTTCCGCACGTAGCCCCCTCCCTCCGCCTTTGCACCCCTGAAACTCCCTTTTTAAAGCTCTCGCCCACTGATTGTCCAGGGCAGAAGGGGGAGTTGGCCTTTGGACAGAAGTCTGCCCTTTCCCCTCCTCCAGATGCCGGCCTCCAAAATAAAGCAAACTTTCCTTTCCACCGTCATGTGCCTCTCTTCATATTGGCGTTCCAGTGGCACGCAGCCAGACATGAGTGTCGGTAACAGGCATGGACACACAGTAATATGCTGCTCCAACCAGAGTGGTCACAAACTGGCCTAAACAGTGTTCCATTCAGACCTTTTCCTTTTTTTCTCCCAGGACTTTACCTAAAAATAAAAACTGATGGAACTGAAGAGCCAAGCAATAATACCAGTAGTATTTACAGAGTGCTTATCCAGTGGTAGGCACTGTCTGAGCACTTTACGTGGGAAGCTCCTTGCAGTTCTAGATCACTTATGAGGGAGATACTAATATTACACCATTTTACCAAAAAAAAAAAAATGGAGCTCAAAATAGATACATATATTATGTTAGCACAGCTAGGAAGCAGGCAGTCTAGGTCCAAAATTAATGCTTAGTCAATAATTTTACTGCCTTTCTATGCGACCCTTGTTCTCTGTACTGGGCTATCTTGTTAACTGACTAATAGGAGGAATGTCCAGGGCCTTCTAAAACTGTAGTTGATTGTGACTAAATTTTCATTTAGAAAATTATATGTATATATTTTTCATAATTTTTATTCAAGTAGCAATACATTTAGGAGCTGTTAAGACAGTACGATTGAAGGCAGTTCCTGTACCTCTTCTGATGGATGGGTCATTTTTGTTCACTCCAGGCACCAAAATATCCCATGTATTACCACAGAAAAATAGATAGTTAAATTATAGGTGGAGATACTGATATAAACACAAGCATTAGGATAACCATCTAAACTAGAAGAAGGGAAACTGCTTTTTTTTTAATCATAACCACATCAGAGTCTGAAAACAGTCTGAACGTACATCTCTCAAACTTACAGGTAAAACTCTCTTTAAAGCAACTGCCTGGACACCTAGGACAAGTCTCCTGTAACTAATCTTTGGACTCTATATTCTATCAGGATCATTATTATTTCTCTTCTTGTGTGGACTGCCCTGGTGCTCTTACCACCAAGATTATCTTGCAACAAGAGTAGACCAAGGCATGGGAACTTTCAGGTGGAAACCAGTGTTTCCATTTAATTGTTTTTACCCTTTAAAAACCTGCATACCTTGTAATGGTACCTCAAGACTTGCATAATTTCTCAAAGTCTCGCAACAGAGTTTAGCACTTCGTGAAAAACAGTACTTACATTACTCTGTTTCTGTGCCTGAAACCATTGTCAATTTCTCAAATAAAAATCACAAATGAAAACTCTTTAGAAATAATTGTCTTTGCATTTGGGAGAGCTGGGAACTGTTTATTTTTGAAAAATTGTGATATGATATTAGTCAACAATATACACAATATATATTGATAAGTAAAGTTGCTTTACTGACTAACTGCTGTCATTTGGAATTATGGTTTAATTTCCTTCTAGAAATGGTAATGGTAATGGTTAGCAAGGAGGGTAGCACTGCTTCTAAGGGGGGGTTCTAGAATTTTATGGAGGACATTTTTTGTTTGTATCAATGATGAATGTGCTAAGGTATTTAGTGAGTGGAAACAAAGAATGCTAAGTATCCTGCAAATGCACAGAGTTGTCTTATTTAATTTTTAAGTAACTTCTCGACAGCCAGGTGCAGGCATCAGATGGAATCATTTATGTTCTACTGTAGTTGTGCATATTATTTTAATAAAACTACTTTCATTTCTTAAAATTGTTACAGCTAGGATATTAGATTTTTAAAAATGACATTGTTAGTAGTTTTGTCATCGATTAACTTCATTTCAGAAAAATAAAGGGTATATTACAAAATATTTGTTATAAAAAGATTTTTTATCTGATAGAGCTGAGAGCTACAGGATAAGAAATGAAGAAGGTATTAGGGTAGAAAACATAAGATTGAATCTTGGAAACTCCTAAACTAGAAAATGTTCAAAGAAATGTTACAGTGGCAACTTATGAGGGGTAAAAACTGCTGATATCATGTTATAGTGCCCAGGTTTGGTTTAATAGCTTGACCTTCTCAGCTCTCTTAAGTGAACCAGAGAGACAAATGTTGATTTCAGTAACGTTTTCAATAGTTTCTAGGAGTATCATCTCAAACTGCTCAGAGGAAAGTTTTTCATTGACATTTGTCCGTGCCAGGTTCTTGTGTGTTGGCATCAACACACATCTTGTTGTGTGGTGGTGGTGACTTCATGTCCAGTTGAAACCCTCTTGAGAATGACATTTCCAAATGGAACTCTCAAGTTAAAGAAATCTAAGAAATCAGTCCAGAAATCCTTGTAGTAAGAGCTCAAACTTTGAAGACTTTACATTCCTTTGTATTTTAGCCCATCCAGGCTATATGACTGAAGTCTTGCCCCAAAATGTGACCTTTTGAATAAGCCTCAAATACTCAGTGGGCCTGTTGGGCATCAAAGAATCCTTTTTTTAGAGAACGATCAGGATGAAGGCATATGGAAGCATCCCTAGTGGGATTCTGTCCATCCTCTCAGTAATTCAGTCACCTGAGTAATCATAAAACCTTAAAATATACTCAGTTTTGTATCTCTTTTGTTTATTAAACAAACATTCACATCTAGTTATATACTACAGAATTATCTTCAAAGAACATCAGTTTTTTTTCCTCTGAAGCCAAATGATTAATGCAGATAAGATGTAATTCAAGAGAAAGCATCTTATTAATTAAAATCCTACATTGAACAATATAGTAAGATTGTTTCTAAACAGTAGCTGGATAGTAATTTTTCTACAAAAAGAAATATACATGAACATAAGAAGTGTCCAATAACTTGTTGCTTGAATGAATGAATGTAGTAATTAATGAATGAATAAATCTATGGAGTATTTCTAAGTACTAATAAAAACTCCATTTTGGAGATACGAGTTAAGCTAAAGTATAAAGAACATTTCAAATGTTTTTTTATTGTAGAAAGCTCATGAAAAGATCATAGTTAATCATATTAATGTAAATAATTATAAAATTTAAATATACTTGGTGCTTTCTCTGTGTGCCTGGTTCTGTTGTTCATATTTCATATATATGTATATATAATCATTTCATTCTTGCAACTCTATGAAGTATTATACACGATTCTTCAAACTAAGACTCTTGTTAAGTGACTCGCCCTAGGATACAGATGACTTTGGGATTCATTAAAATAAGAATTCTATTGACTAAGCTAATGAGCAAGAAGATCAGGTGTATTGATGATCATGTAGAATTATAGACTTGTAGTAATTAAGACTTTTGTAGTAAGTACTGAAAACATAAATTAACTTAAGCAAAAAAAAAGAGGGCAGTGAGGCTCCTGGAGTGTCTTGTAGCCCCCAAGGGTAGAGTGATGTCCAGACATGTGAAAGGACCAGAATCAAGAAGAGGAAAGCTGTCAGGAGCATCACAGGATTTTTATCCTGTTTCTCATATTTGCATCTCTACTTGGCTTTGGCATTTCTCTTTCTCTCTCTGCTTCCCGGTACACGTGACCATTCATGGCTTTCAAACTAACTTGACAATCTCAGCCAAAAGAAACAATTAAAATTCTCTCAGTTCAAATTTCAAATTCCTGGAGAAGGACCTTTAATTGTACAGAGTGAGTTAAATGATAACCCCTGTTCCAATCAACAGTGTGCAGCTGTGTAATTCTGTCCACCTTCTATCTTCAGCCACCTACTAGATGGTTGTGAGCCATGCAGAACCAGGATGGTTACTGGGAGCCACACCTGTGACCATGTAGAGTGATTGCTTCCCCAGTTTCAAATAAATATTTTAATAGGCATCTATCTCAAGAGTGGGGCATTAAGATGTCAAATATTCAAGAGAGAATCTTCCTAGTTGCTCTAGACAGGTCCCCCATGCTGGTCTATAGTATCCTGGGATCATTTAAGTGTATCTGGGTCGGACTGTCAGGTTTTCTGAGCAGAACTGTATTTGATCAACTTATCTATATATAGTATTTCAGATCCTAGGGAATTAACATTAAACTAACTCATAGGAGACAGCTTAAAAAAAAAAAAAAACTTTAGCCCCAATTTAATACAGTGAAAAATAGGCCTGAGTGAAGAATCATAACTGATCCTGGATGTAAGACCTCTCGGGAGACTAAGTTATAGATCAGCTGCTTGTTAAAAACTGGCACAATCACATCAGATAATCATTGGCAGATGAATTGTCCTTTCTCTAAGGAAAGAACACTTCTAAGTAAGTAGGGCATACCTCTAGGATAAGGGAGCAGTTTCCACTAGGTAGTGTAGGATAAACACTGAAAATTCTTGACTTTCTCCCTTTTGTATGCAGTCTGCCTTCTCCAAATAGCAATTGCTTTAGTTACCTTATAGACCTAAGGATGTCATTGTGTTCCTGTTGGAGTATTTCCTAGTCTTCTTCAGCAAAATATTTGCAAACATCTTTTGACATATATAATTTTTCAAAGGAATCTTTATTCTGATTTTGACCAGTTTTATATCAAAATGTGACCATCCACATGTATACATGTGTGTGTATGGCATGTAAAATACAGCTTGATTACTATCATGAACGTTCTATAAAAAATGACCTAAATAAGGGGTGTAGTCAAGAGTCAGGGAGTGAATGGGATCAAAACCAAAGTGCAAGTATAAAAATAAGTGAAGATGTGCACCACAAACACTACTAGTATGAGTTGCCAACTAATGTGCAAACTAGTGTGTCTGGAGATGTCAGGCTGGATCAGAATAGGAGATCAGGATGTACCCAGGTGAATACAGCTTAGCGTGGGGTGGCCAAGAGCCAGCCGACTAGAATCATGGGGAAGCAGTCCTACACAGCCTACCAAAATAGTCATACAAGGGGTGTGCTGCACAGGTCTGGGGGGTATTTCACATGCTGGTCGTAATTTATTTGTGTATTTATGGCAGATGCTAAGAACACATCTTGGGGAGGGGGCACTCTTTTCAAATTCACATGAAGTTGTTTGGGGGGGGTATGTATGTATGTATGTATGTATGTATGTATGTATGTATGTATGTATTTATTTATTTATTTATTTATTTATTTATTTATTTATTTATTTTAATGGAGGCGCTGGGGATTGAACCCAGGACCTTGTGCATGCCAAGCATGCGCTCTGCCACTGAGCTATTCCCTCCCCCACATGAAGTTGTTATGCAGGCTAAAGTGGTGCCAACTATCATTTTTGTATGGATAGAATGCAAATGAGACTAAAGGTTATAAAGGAAGCTCAGGTATCTTAACCTCAAATCAGTATCAATGACTATACTTTTCAAGAGTGGACAGTACATTATGTGCTAGACATGAAATCAGACATTCCATCTTTTGTTCACAATCAATGCAGACCACCAGGTACAGTAACCAGCACTCCGTAGCTTATGATTTTGGGTCAATAGATTCTGAACCTACAACTGGATTTACAATAGCTAAAATTTCTGTTCTCAAAATTCAAAAATGTTTGTTTTAGAATTTTATTCTAATTTCTAAAGAAACTCTTCACATTTCTTCCATTTTCTATCTCTCTCTCTCCGTCCCTCCCAGATCTCCCTCTGACTCTCTCTTTCCTTGAGATATATTGTGAGTTTTTAGAACTTTGAGTGTTCTTAAAACATGTGATTTGTGTGGTAGAGAGAGAACAGAGAAAGAGATCACCAGAGAGCAAGCTTTAGTACTTGGATTTGAGATGTTGAGGAAAAAGCACTGCCTATACCAAAGGTGCCTTAATAGTGTAGTTCCTATCACCCTTCTTGTGGGGTTGGCTAACCAATGGTTTATTTTATAATTTGAAAGTCAAACTAAAAGTGAAAGAAAACTCCTGTCTTGCCAATAATTCCAGCCTTGGAGATGCATGTATTCCCATGGGAGGCAAGCAGCAGGTGTGAGAGCATGGGGCTATTGCTGTTGGCTGTTGATTACTCTCTGTGTAATTTGAAAAGCTTTCTATTCCCACAGCTTTATGTAATATTTCAACAGTAATAGATTCATAATCATTAATCCAGCTTACTGGAGGCTTGGCCACTGTGACAGATGTCTTCTCAACTTCATATTGTGGGTTCTCGTTTATTTCCCTTCCCTCTAAAAAAAAGTCTTACATAAAAATCTAACCTTAATGTATCTGATATGATGTTTTACATCCAATAGTGATATTAGTTATCAGTCTCTAACCTCAAATGGGTAGTTAAGTAATGACAATGACCCAAACACGCCAGTACCTATTCAGCATACTTTATCCACACTGGAGTTTACAGTGAAGATTGCCAGATGATGAAAAATTAAACTCTGAGGTGTACTTTGTTTTTAATAATTGGAATGATTCACTTTTTGGTTATACATATAAGGCTCTATTTTGTCTTAGAATTTTAAAGACTTGGTCTTAGTTTCTTATGTGTGTGTCTTAGATTTGTGTCTTAGAGATACTTCATCAGTGGATGAGAAATGTAGAGTAATTCTCAAACATCGCCATCAGGTTCAACAGTATTCCCAAGACAGAAAAGGTTGCCTGTACCACCTAAACTGGCAACTCTTTGCAAGGGAAATCCCATGCATACTGAACACTTTATTTTTATCTCTTATCCAGTGGACTTCTGGTAAGTATATAAGAAAGGAACAACTAAATTTCCCTCTATTGTTTAGTTTCTTAAGAAACTCTTGAGTTTAAGGCATACATATATTTACTGTAAATATTCATAACAGTAATTGGGTTTGAAGAAACACCTTAGGGTTCCGATATTACTTTTATCATTATGATCCCTTTAGCTTTGAATAAAAGTTGTTATTGCTTTTAAGATTCACCACCTGATTTAATTTGTTTCATCTGGTGGCTGCCTCTGTTTTCATTTTCCTTATATTTTTAATATGTTGTACTAATTGCTTCTTTTAAATAATTTTCAGAATGATAGAAATAGGCATTGGTGATAATAATGAGCTATATATGAGAGGGAGAAAGAGAAAGAGAAAGCAGTAGCTTCTCTTTTCTATAGAAAACAAGTCGATCCTTTGCATACAAAGTTTTCTTTGGTCTTTTTAGTTTATCGTTAGATAACCCAGAAAGCACAGGTTAAAAGCTTTAAAAAAAATCTGTCTTCCTCAGTTGTGTTTGAATGCTCTTTAAAAAGCTTACATTTCTTCTCCATTTGTATGTTTTCTTATTGCTCTGACAGTAAGTGGGAGGCAAGCTGGAAAGAACTGTGAAAAATACATGCTTGGTATGGATGAATCTGAGATTTCCATAAGCAGTTCCATTTTCTAGCATCTGAGGTCAATTTCTTACAATGACATTGAATAAAAACCTGTTAACATACCACTTGTAAGCTCTAAAGCTGCCTATTCCACAAAGTATGTCTCCCATTGACTTTCATTTATCCTCTACCCCACTAAGAAGTATATTTAGTTGTATTCAATTTAATTTATTGAATGACACTAAGAAATAAGCCTAAATATAGATTGTCTTTTTGGGTGTATCAGAGACCCTGGGTCTAACTAGAGAACCAGTGACACTTTTCTATTTGAAGAATAGAGATATCCAGAGGATGGAGAAGGCACAGAAAAATATTTTCCATCATTAGATCAAAAGTCATTTGCCTAGTGGGTAAGGCCATGGGCTCTAGTAAGAAGACTGCCTGGGTGCAAATACCAGCTCTTTCATTTAAATCCCAAGTGACCTTAGGTGATATACTTAATATTTCTATACTTTGGCTTTCTCATCTATAAAATGAGTATAATAATGGTACCTAGCATTACTATGAGGGCTTAGTGCAAAGTTCTTGAACAGTAAGTACTAAAGAGACTTAGCTACTATACAGTATAAGTATACAGAGCATTTAGAAAAGTCAGACTTAATCCATTAGGGGCTTGGATTAGCTCCACTTTCTCATCTGGGGAGAGAGTTTTTCATTTGAAAGGATGCTTCGACAATAAAACTGTGCAAAAAATGGAAAACAGTTAGAGCTCCATCACTGAAAACTCCATCACTTTCTATCATTGAAAGGCTTCAATGAAGCCTTTGTCATGGAGAATAAAGAGATAAACCCAAAATCAGATCAGCCATTTCCTATGTGACCAGGGAACCCTTCTAACTGGAAGACTGGATGATTTTTCCCCAGGTTTTGAGATTGTTGAAGGGGGATGTCAAAGAACTCCTATGATGAATTTCACATGGGGGAATTATTTGATAGCAAATTCTTAAAGAAAAACTCCAGTCATAATGTTCTTTTTCCCACTGGGAATCCTAGCCAAACAGAAAGGGTTGGCTGTGTGACAGCAGCCTTACAAATATATCTAGTAAGATTTTGCATTCCATCGTATTTGTTAAAATTTAGCCATTATGCCCCCAATGACTAATCGGGGGCTGAATTTTGTCCTTACCTGAAAGAGATCAATCTTGATCCTCAGTGTGACCACCCAGGTAACTTCTCAAACGACGGATAGTCCATCTTTAGCTGTATGCCTGGAGTCCCATAATCTCCTTCACTTTTTCCTTTTCTACCTTTTCTTCAGGGTCCAGATTCCATTCTGCTTCAATACTTTGTGATCAAAGTTCCATCCTAAAAAAAGTATTTAGATCCTATACTCTTCAGAAAGGATCAGCTACAAAACAAACAAAATCCTGTGGCTAATATTGATGCCTCTTCTAGCAAAATCCTAATGCTTGACTGTCTCCATTGCAATAGTGAGGTATGAGGAACACAGGCAAGGGAGAATTTGATAGAGACACAGGAGGAGAGCTTCTCTAAGGTCACATTGAACTCTAATATTCCATGATTCTTTACTTTTACCTATACAGAAAAATGCTGCCTTCTTTCTGCTAAAGCCAGGACCCTCTATGATCAGACAGTTCGGCCAGAAATCAGTTGGTAAATAAGGGGTCAGTGCTCCAGTCAATTTTAAGGCAACTTTTGAGTGAGCTAAGAATCTAGATTATAAAGGAGTTGAGGTAATGAGAATAACAGAGAAGGGGAAAGAAAAAGAATTAAATAAAAGGAAAGGGAAACTGAAATAAAATCTATACCCTATATAAATACAGTCTATTCAAAGTGCAGAGAACTAATCTTGCTATTCTTTAAGGTAATTTCTATGTTCCACTTGATACAGGTATACTATTTGGCACTATTCCTTGTTCTCTAAATTGTATTTCAGTGATTTTTTTAAAAAGGGAAGAAAACCTCTTTATTTTTTCCATTTTAGATTAAATAATTCAGTGTAATGCTTCAAAACGTGAAATCTAATCTCACATGACCTCTAAGGTCTTTTTGATCTCTACTCTTCAAGATGCTAGGAGTCTATGAAATGCTAAACACGCAACCTAAATCTGCCATGACCAAGTCGATTTCAGATTTCCATTGTAACCAAGCTTGTGGACTAGATGGATATGAGCGTCGTAGAGTGGTTTATAATTTATCTGGTTGTCTTTCTGTGCTTAATCCATCCGTGGGAGTGACAGCTTGACATAATCACTAGCTTCAAATAAGTAATTCCATTCACTATCAGTTTTTAATTTTATTTCCTCATTCCTTTATTGATGCAGTAAAATGCTGGTTAATCTGCAGAGCCCAGGCAAGCCCAGTGTTGTCAGTATTAATTTCACACTACTGCATCTTCCTGTTTGGTCCTATACAGTAATTAAAGGAAATCATTATAAAGTTGAAATTAAGCTGGATATATAATCCTTGGTTTTACTTTGCATGAGACCAATATATGATTCCTAGCAATCTTTATTATTTTCTTCACATAGCCAAGATTTTCCTTCTCTGGTAAAATAGTCACATGCATTTCTTTGTCAATGTCTCTTTTATTTTATAACGTGCAACCAACCCCGAAAATAACTTATCCTTTAGGAAGATGGGAGTTACTCTTTTATCTTGACTAAGATTTAAATTTGCTAAAAGCAGTGATTCTCAAAGTGTGGTACCACAGGAGCAGCATTAAAATCATATGGCCTCTCAGTCAGTTTGGGTGTTAGAATAAATTGTTACCGATAGACTAGGTGGCTTATCAACAACAGGAATGTATTTCTCCCAGTTTTGGCGACTGGGAGACCAAGATCAGGGTATTGGCATGGTCGGGTGAGGGCCTTCTCCCACGTCGCAGGCTAACAACCTCTGTTCTCCTTGTATCCTCACGCGGTAGGAAGAGGGCGAGAGAGACCTCAGGGTTTCTTTCATAAAAGCACTAATCCCATACATGAGGGTGCCACCCTTATGAACTAATGACCTCCCAAGGGTCCCACCTCCTAAGATCATCACGCTGAGGGTTAGAATTTTGGCATATGAATCTTAGGGGGACACAAACATTCAGTCCATATAACACATGCAGTCTTGTTGAAATGCAAATTCTGTCAAATCAGGATCTCTGGGAGGTAGGGCCCAGCAATGTATGTCTTAACAAGCCTTCTAAGTGATTCTATTGTATGCTAAAGTTTGAAACCACTGATTTAGTTTTTAAAGCATTTCACATACAAGGTCTACTTTGCTCCTCCTGACAACCTGCACATGGCTTCATTAACCCTGTTTTATAAATGAAGGAAAGAAGGCTCAGATAGCCTTAAGGATTTACTTAAATTCACAGGACTGGTAAATTGTAGAGCCAGGATTTAAATCTGATTCACCATGTTCTTTCCACCACATTCATGGATTTCAAAAATATCTCAAAGGAAATACCACATGGATACCTAATGTATAAATTAGATAAAATCAAATATTTCTCTTATTGATTATTTTGTTTATTTTTATAGGGAAATTATTTTATATTTATTCTTATATGGGAGTATAACTTCCATAAAGCCACAATCACTTACTCTATCCCCCATCCCTCCATACACACACATTGTTGGAGGGGAGGGTATAGCTCAAGTGGTAGAGCACATGCTTAGCATGCATGAGGTCCTGGGTTCAATCCCCAGTACCTCCTCTAAGAATAAATAAATAAACATAATTACCTCCCGCTACCAAATAAATAAAGGACATGCACGCACATTGTCACCTTTTCCCATTAGCCATCCTTTGTAATACACAGGCTCCACTTTAGACTCTGTCCAGACTGGCAAATGCCTTGAATGTCATGCTAAATAACTTGAGTTTTTCCTGCAAATCAGTGATTCTCCCCTTCTGGGCTATGGATGGATACTTAGTTGTGGAGGGAGAACTGGAATTTTGCAAGAGGTCCACCAACCCAGAAACACAGCAAGCAGTGACTTTAGACAAGATGAATAATATCTCATTCAAATGTGTAATACAAATCTTCAAATGTCTAGCAATTTATCTATTTATCTAAATTTATATAATTTTGTCACCATGGATTTTATCAAGCAACAGATACCAGAAATTCAACTACTGGAACATAGGCATTTGCAGAATTTATTGATGTTAAAAGGGAAATTCAGACTCAAAGTTTGATCATTCTTGCCGTTTATGCTTCTTCATGGCTCTCTATTCACCATTCCTCCTGTCCTCATTCAACGTAGG
Source organism: Camelus dromedarius (assembly GCF_036321535.1). Lineage (NCBI taxonomy): Eukaryota > Metazoa > Chordata > Mammalia > Artiodactyla > Camelidae > Camelus > Camelus dromedarius. The sequence goes on from NC_087446.1 coordinate 28,614,693, forward strand.
ATTTAATTTGCCTTGACTATCAAAATAACTTGGAGAACCATATAATTTATCATTCAAACTAAGATACTTTTGCGAGTGAAAGAGGGTACTATTAATAATTACACTGAGATAGCTGCTGTAAACCCGGGTAGTGCTAAGCAAACAGGGAGCAACGAGGATCCCAGCAAAAACCACTTCCTTCCCTGACTCTGGCCTCTCTCTCTTTTTCTATCCAACACACCTACGGTTTACATGGTTAATGCATAACCCTGATCATGTCACTTGTCTCCTCATTCCCAGACATAAGAAAATTTAGGTTTTTTAGGCTGACATTTAAAATGCTGCAGGATTTCAGGATTTTTATTTTAATCATTTTCTCTAGTCAGGACCAGCTACACAATTACTTTTTGGAAGTCTGTACCTCTTAATCTCCCTCACCTGTTTCTCTCCTTCCCCTCCGGCAACCACCTGTTTGTTCTGAGTCTTGACTCTGTTTAGTTATGTTTGTTCATTTGTTCTGTTTTCTAGATTTCACACATATGTGAAACCATACAGTATTTGTCTCTATCTGATTTATTTCACTTAGCATACTACCCTCTAGATCCACCTATGTTGTCACAAATGGCAAGATTTCATTCTCTTTTAAATGGCTGAGTTTTATGTGTGTGTGTGTGTATGTATTTGTTATTATCCATAAATACATCTTCTTTATCCATTTATCTATAGATGGGCACTTAAGTTGCTTCCATATCTTAGCTATTACATATAATGCTGCACTGCAGTCAACATGGGGGTGCATATATCTTTTTGAATTAGTGTTTTCCTTTTCTTTGAATAAATACACAGGAGTGGAATTACCAGACTGTAGGGTAGTTCTGTTTTTAATTTTTTGAGGAGTCTCCATGCTGTTTTCCATAGTGGCTACACCAATTTACAATCTTATTACCAGTGTTTGGGGTTCCCTTTTCTCCACATCTTTGGCAAACACTTTTTGTTTGTTGTCTTTTTGATGATGGCCTTTCTGACAGGTGGGAGGTGATATGTCATTGTGGTTTTGATTTGTATTTCCCTGATGATTAGTGGCATTGAGCATCTTTTCATGTACCTGTTAGCCATCTGTATGTCTTCTTTGGAAAAATATCTATTCTGATCCTTTGCCTATTTTTTGTGTTGAGTTGTATGAGTTCTTTGTATATTTTGGATATTAACCTTTTATTGGATATACTGTTTGCAAATATCTTCTCCTGTTCAGTAGGGAGCTACACAATTTTTGAGGCCCAGTGCAAAATGAAAATGTAGGGGCCCTTGTTCAAAAGTTATTATGAATTTCAAGATGGCAACAACAGAGCAATAAACTAAGTGTGGGAACCTGTAGAAATGCACAAATCACACGTCCATGGAACCGGGACTGACTCCAATCAAACCACACCATCCACCAGCCTCTTGCATGTCTTGTGCTCCGCCTGTTCCTCAGGTGCTCCTCAGAATGCCTGATCCCTAATTTCTGACCTTTGAAATTCAATTTGCACTTTAAAGTTCAATTTAGAAACTACTTTTTCCTCCATAAAGTTTATCTTAATTCTACTAATTTCTTTTTCCTTAAAACCCTCAGTTCTATTTTGTTTGTACACTTCTCTTTGGTCCTGTTCTACTACTTTAATCATCTTCTTATATTACCTTAATCATCCTCACCATCTAGTTTCCAGCTCAGTTTAATTGTGTAAACATAATAAGAATTACAGAACAAATGCATTGGTAATATTTTTAAATTTAATTTAGTTTCTTTCCAAATATATAGAATATTATTCTTTGATGACAGTAATCCCAATTTCATCATATATTTTTCAACATTACCTATGTATGTATTGATTTATCCTAATTTGAGGGGAATTCGTTAACAGATACATATATATCAAAGGAAATCTTAGGTCATACAAATATATTCTTGTACCTTATGGAAAAGGGTAATGCTATTCACTAGGCACATATCAAGTGCCAAGTAATGTAATAGGAACATTCACAAAAATGCATCTAATTTACTGCTGTCAAAACCCATGTACTAATATGCCCATGTTACTAATGAAACTAAGACTCCAGGGGTAAAGTCACCTGCCCCAAATCACACAGCTGGTGACAGAGTCAGGAGTCAGTCAGAGCAAAATCTGCCTGTCTCCTGTCTGCACCTCACACCATTAACACTACTTTCTTAACAGCAGCTCATTAAATGATGGGTGGTAGTAGTCTGTCAATTTTACATTCAGTTTATTAAATGATGACAACAAACCATTGGGGACAATAACTAGGCATTTTTACAGGGACATCCACCTGGCTGCATCCTTCCCCAGGTTTCTGATAAGGAGATGAGCCATCCTCAGTATAGGGTCAGTTCTGAGGCTACTAGGAGATTGGGTGGCTGGGCAGGGGGTCCAGAAGAGGCCCCGCAATCCTTATCTCCTCTCCCTTCTGAATATGACTTGATGAATTGCAGCTTTATGTTGACTTAGTAATGCTCTTCAGCCTCTAAGTATTTGTTGGCTAAATATGAATAAACGGAGACGTTATAAAACTCTTGGATTCCCACAGCTGACTCTAATGAGAAACACACTTTAGCTAACAACTCCAGATGGAAATAAACACTGAGGATTCCACAAAGGTCCACAGAGCCCCACCCACCACCACCCGAGGCCAGCCTCCCTTAGGCAAGAACAGTTTCTTTGCAAAGCCCCAAATCTTGATTACATCATATCCCTGGTTGTTGATTCCTTGATGATGTCGAAGATCTTGCCTTTGGACCAGAATTCATAATCTTGATTTGCCTAATAACTGTGCAGTCCCCAGAATCAACAAATTGTCATTTGCATTTAACAATTAGGAAATAGCTGATGCTCAAGAGAAAAAAATTCATAGCTGTAAGAAGCTCACTTTAGGGCAATTACTCTTGGTGGAAGTTTGGGTCTGAGATCCCCAGAAAATGGGAAGAGTTCACAATAATCAGAGGAAGGGTTATGCTTAACTGACTAATTAGAAGCCTCAGTCTCTACAATGAGGAGGCCTTTGTGAGCTCAACAGTGTCCTGGGGTGAATAGGGCTTTTAATGCTTATTTCAGAGACTCACCCCCTTTGCCCCCTTTCTCTTCAGGTCCCAAGTTATCTTGGAGCTTGTCGCTTCATTTCTGAGGCAGAACACAGAGACAGCAGAATAATCAGTGAGGCTGTTTCTTCTCTAATTCTGACACCGATCCATTCTTTAAGTTTCAGCTCCAAAGTCAAATTTCTCTGAAACTTCCCTCAATTCCCAAAGAGGATACAAAATGTTATAGTAGGAAAGATTACAGATTTTAGATTCATTTCAAATGTTCACTTTTGGATCTACTTGCTGGTGTCCCTAGGCACATGACTTTAACTTCTCTGAGCCTCAGACACCTCTGATGATGATCCTTACTCACCAGATCAGATTTGTGTGTGATGGCACTTGATTAATAAATGTTAGGTCCCTTTCCATCACAGCATCCCCACTGAAACCAGTACCATCATTAACACATTTCAGACTTTGCCTTGTAGTAGGATTTGAAGATATGTGACTTGCTTCTCTTTCATGCTTTTCAAGGAGAGATGTGCAGACTTACAGGCTTAGTATACATTCTGCAGCATGTGTTCAGTGCATGCTCTTTGCAAAGAATTAAATTGTTTTTTGTTCATGGAAAAGGAATGAACTTTGCTTCAAAAGGCAAATGAGATTATCATTAGTATCGACATTTCTCCAAAGAAGACATACACATAGCCAACGGTTATATAAAAATATGTTCAACATCACTAATCATCAGGGAAATGCAAATCAAAACCACAATGAGATCACTTCATACCTGTTAGGATGGCTGTTATTTTTAAAAAAGAAAAAGGAAAGAAAGAAAATAACAAGTGTTGGCAAGGATGTGGAGAAACTGGAATCCTTGTATACTGTTTGTGGGAATGCAAAATAGTGAAGTCACTGTGGAAAACAATACGGAGATTCCTTAAAAATTAAAAATAGAACTACCATATGATGTAGCAATCCTATTTCTGAGTATTCATCCAAGAGAATTGGAAACAAGATCTTCAAGAGATATTTGCACTCCAGTGTTCATTATAGCATTCTTTACAATAGCCAAGAAACGGAGACAATCTAAATGTCTGTTGACAGGTGAACAGATAAAGAAAACATAGCATACACATACAATGGAATATTACTCAGCCTTAAAAAGAAGGAAATATTATATGCTACAGCATGATGAACCTTGAGGATATTATGTTAAGTGAAATCAGCCACTCACACAAGGACAAATTCTTTATGATTCTATTTATTTGATATGTTTAAAGTAATCAAACTCATAGAAGCAGAAAGTAGATTGGTGGTTGCCAGAGCCTGGAGAGCAGAAAATAGGAAGTTGCTGTTCAAATGGGTACAGAGTTTCAGCCATGCAAGATGAAAAAGTTCTGGAGATCTGCTGTCCAACAGTATATGCATAATTAACACTACTGAACCAGACGCTGAAAAAATTGTTAAGGTGGATTTCATGTTATGTGCGTTTTACCACAGTAATTAAATAACAGTTATTAATAATAATCTGTTACTAGTCCTGATTGCTCATAAATCTTCTTACATTTAGTTCTTTCTGTAAAAAAATCTTGAAGGAATAGAAACACTTTTAGTGCCTTCCTACTTTAGTACCCTAGGACTAAATTAAAGGAAGTCCAGATGTACTCTCTGACCAGCACTCGCTTCTAGAACAGTGGGTTTTGACCTGAGTATAACAATAGTTCAAGCAGGAGGGGGCCAAAAGTAAAACCATATATAGTCAAATAATTAAGAACTCAAACTAAGGAGGCAAATCCCCATTTCATCTCTTACTGTCTTTGGCTTTTGAGCAAATTACCTGGGCTTTGGGTGCTTCATTTACTCAAATGTAGAATGAAAATATTAATAATGCTTCTCATAGCATTATTATAAGGATTCAATGAGATAATACATCGAAAGCACCCAACTTGGTCACTATAACCCTTACTGTTAACTTGTACTCACAATAGGTAACGCAGGTTACAAATGACTATGTGTGTATGTGTGTGTGCATGTAATTGGCTTCTTTTATATGGGTTAACACTGCAAGAGCATGACCCTCAACATTTCTGTTATGGTGCAAATAACTATTTCATGAAGTATTTATTTTGTCAAGTTCAAATTTTTTTCAAAGTCAGCCACTTTAATCTTTTCATCTACAAAATATAAACTTGTTTATGACAGATTATGTGTGTTTTTCTCTTCTTATCTCCTCTCCTCATCTCCACCCCAATATCTAGCAGAGTAGATTGTCTATTGTAGGCTCAGTAACATTTTTCAAAAGAATTAATACTTTTACATTGAATTTTCATCAGAAGAGAATAAGAACTTGCTCCTTTTTTTCTCCAAGCATTTCAAATTCAGAATACTTTAACTGGATTATTTATATAAACATTTGCCTTCTGAGGAAGTTATTGATGAGAGAGCTTCTATTTCATAGAACTATACAGTCAGGAGGATTATAAGGGGCCTGGACAGTTTGCTTATTATGATTACTAGGTTTACAAAGTAGGAAATTCAAGCCCAAATTGATCTAGAGGCTTGACTGTCGAGGACTCAGGCCATGGTCTTCTGTTTTCCTGCAGCCTGGCTGCATTTGATCAAGATCCCTGGTTTCACTATGGCTAAGACTGTAGCTGATAGAACAGCTTTCAGTGGACCTCAGAATATTTCTATCTGTGAGTAAAGAAATACATTATCATTTTTTTGTGTGGTGCCCTCTGAAAGTCTTTCCCCTCCTCTCCCCTCAAAATTACAAACACCCCCCCTCCCTTTTTTTTAACACTCAGTCAAGAAACACATGCAAAATCCATCTGACCACTAGGGGGCCACCATGAGAATGGACAAGACTGTAAGAGATTCCTGTCTAAGATATCCCCCTCTTTCCACCAAGGAAGACAGTTGTGTGGATTACTAGAACTTGAAAAATATTGCCTTCCAGAAACTGGAATCTTTGTTCAAATGACAGTGCTTGAGCTGCATAAAATCACACTGTCACTTTGTCAGTAAAATGTAGTGTAGCCCAAGATTTAGATCCAATACATTTTCATTCACTAACTGAATTCGAATTGTCACTTCCCTTCAATGGTGAAGGGAATAAGTTTATTCTCTAGTTTTATAATTTAAAAAAATTATTATTAATTTTTGATGAGATAAGTGGTAATATGGATAGCTTTTTTAAAGCCCTAGCCTTTAGAAATATATTTTAACTATTTATTTCAAGAAGAGAGAAGTATATGAGAAAACAAATTAAAGAAAAAAGATTAAAAATGCTACATGCATTTTATAATGATCCAAACAACACAAAATATCATATGTACTATATGTATATTTATGTGGTATATTTATATTGAGCTTTATGCTAAATGACATAGGTGGACGGATAGAGAGAGATGAAAATCACACAATAAACCTCAACTGAACATAATACCTAGATTTGTAGGACAGGATTACAGATAATTGTTATCTTCTTCGATTTCTTTCTTCCTCTTACATAATAACTACGTATAAGTAACAATCAGGAAGACACTACATATACAATGTTCAAAAATTGTAAGTATTTGAAAACATTAAAAATTATATAAAGATGAATAAATGTTTATGTATCTACATCCATTTCTGTTTGGTTTGTTATAGAATGTGGTCAGGTCAAACCACTGCTGGAATTTATTGGTAGCCTAGATGTTTTACACGCAAACTACAGGCAAATTCCTCCTTTCCTCCAAGTATATTTATGCCTTAAGGACTTCTTAAAATAGTGGTTTCCAACCAGGGGAGATCCCTCTCTCCCAGGGGATATTTGGCCATGTTCAGCAACATATTTATAAAACTGTGAAGAAATGAAAGGAAGTGATTGGTGTACAGGAGAGTGGTTTCCTTCAGGAAAGGGGAAGAGTGTTGTGATTGAGACAGGACACCTGGAGGATCTTAGGTAACTATTCAAAGTCTGTCTCTTAACCTGAGTTAGATTCATCTACATGTGTTTTCTATTTTATATCAAATATTTTTTTTAATTTTATAGTAAATATTCCATTAAATTTTCATTTTATGATAAAAATTATTTTATAAAAGGAGACCACTTGTTATCCAACATTGGCTCAGATATCTCAGGTCATCTCACACTCGGAATTGAGGGACTGATATACAAAAATCTTGTGCGGTGCTCTTGGTACCATAAGATAGACATCACCCACCCAGATGACACCAGGCAAGCAGAGTTCGAATTGAATGTTGTTACACCATACTTTCAACACACACCCTTGGCCTCACATTCACAGTCTCTTACGACTTTAACTGACACAAGCGGGGAAAAAAATGACTTTGATATAAAAGGTAGGTGTTCCCATAATTGTGATGCTTAATCACTATTTCTGTGACAGTTCACTACCATTGGAAACTCATATTTCCAATCCATCATGTGTAATGATAAGTACTGCATGTTTAGCAAAATTACATTAGCATTTCATTAAATATACACAGTAGAATGGGTGGCATTTCAAAGGCCCTAAGGACTTGTCATTTGCTGGAATTGTTTAGGTCAGTAACTCTAATCACGTTGCTCATTTGCAGTCAAGTCTCAGTTACCCATGTGTAGATTATCCAGGAGAGACATTGCACAATAATTCACATCAGCAGTCATTGCTTCTTTTGTCTATAGATGTGAGTCTGGCGGGGCAGGGGGAGAGGATGCTTTAGTAAGCATATGCTCCGGTGCCTAACTTCACAGATGAGGAAAACGAGACTGAAAGAAGTTGAATGACTTGTCCAAGGTCAATCGGATAAATAGTAAAAAGATAGAATTAGAATCCAGGGGGATTTTTGATGCTGGGGCCACCAGCACCTTCTGAATAATTTAAATGCTGTATTCTTTTTCAGTTTTCTCCACGATTTAACCCATTTTTAGCAATGTTTTCATCACACATGAAATACTACCACCACCACCACTATGTAGAGAAAAAATATACTTCAGTGGAAAAGTACACATTATCTATAGCACATCCCTCTTCATTTAAAAACACTGACTCTGTGGAAGGCCTTTTACAACTCTGTAAGCTGTAGATAACTGAGTAATGCAAAATAAATCGTCTACAGACGTGTAAGTTCTATCTGGGGGGCATTCAATTGCTCTCCCTCCTCCACTATGGAAGAGGCCAGTTTTGCCTCTTTTTTGCTTTTTTTCTTTGCATCACATTCATTTTGATATTCCTCATTTATAAAGGTGTCTGTTATTTGGATTGTCTTTGAACTGGGTATAGCATCTGCTTGATTCTCTCACTAATGAGTGAAAAAATTTAATACATGTTCATTTTCATGTCTGTGTGAAAATCATGAGTTACCTATTTTTTGAAAATTATCTTTTAAGTACAACAACAACTACTACTACCATTATGAGTTCTACTACTGGAGATACTAATACTACTGAATTTACTAGAGATTTTGTGTTATTGGAAGTGAACTATAGTCTTCAAATCAGGCTAATATTTTACTTGCACTAACTTGTGTAATCACAAAATTCCTGAAAGTAGGGAAGTCTTATTATGACCCCCAGCTTACAAACAAAGAACCTAAGGTTCAGAGAGGTGAATTCATTTGCACATGGTAGCACAGTTGGTGTCATCCCTAGCTCTTAATACCCAGTTGCATCTGATCCCAGGACTCATGCTCTTAGTCATAACACTATTTGATTGTCAGCTAGCACCACTTAAGCAAATTATTCTCTCTACTGGAGAATGGGAGCAGAAATGCTAACTGTCTAGAAAAAAGGACAACTCAAGTTAAGCTGATGTTTTGTATCAGTTTATTGTATGACTATTTTTTATTATGCCTGAAATATGAATCTGAATCTTGGCAGGGCAAGGGAATATCAGCACAAGGTCAAGACAATAAAGTTGAATTTATTTAACTCTTTCAAAGTTTATTTATTGTTTTAATAATTATATTAAAATATTTTGAATACCTAAGGGATCACAACTCTAATAAGGGGCAAATATGCAAGGAAAAATATTCTTCATGAGGCAATAGAAAAAATGTGTTAGAATTTTGCTCTCAGGGGTTATTTATGAATTTCCTTCATTGTTATTAAAAATAAGGATGAGACAGTATCACCAAGTCAAATAAAATATAACTAGATTGTATACAGATGCACCTTTATTTATCTAACAGAGACACTTTCAAAAGAGTATTTGTAAATATTTTCATACAATAAAATAATATGTAGCTTTCTGACATTTGTTCTTATCAACATTTATGCATTGCCCATCTCTTGGCCTTTCATCTTTGCATTTTTGAATCTTACTGAATTTCTCCATCTTCTAGATTTCCATGGCATTCTTTTATTTTTCTCTTTTGGAACTAATCGCATTCCACCTTTATTTATTGTCAGAGTCATTTTCCCCTGAATTTTCACCTGAAGGGCCACTAGCATGAGGATTGCAAAGTGATGTGGCAGCTTCAAGTTCAGTCCACTAATGGACCACTTAGTATGTCCACTAATGGAAACATTCCCCCAATGAGAATTTGGACCTCTAATTTGGCAGAACCAAAGGTGATGGGAAACACAAATCCACAGATGGGTTGATCATTAAGAATGATGATGAGAGAGGCTAGTGCTACTTCCTCCCTTTGGTTCCCAGACTCATGTGTTCTAGCTGTTGGGTCAACATGTATCAGTCACAGAGTCCGTCTGTATCCAACACCCTGCAAGGTGTTGTCCCTGAGCACCATGGGAGCATTTTCTACATGTGTCTTCTCAATCGCATATTCCCTTGTTTATCAAGTGTGATGAATTTTGCTTTTTAAACTTTTTTCATACTTTTACCCAGTACCACTGCCTTTATTTCAAATCCTTATCTACTTGAATTTGGCAGTGCTTCCTAACTGGTCCTTTTCCTTCTTGCCTCTCAACCATTTTCAGTGGTGCCAATCATGATCCAGATGAAATGCCTTCCCCTCCAACTTATTTCTAAATCTGCATTTGGGCATATTTCCAATGACTATTGACTTTGCACTACATTACTTATTATCCTACCAAAGCTTCAGCTGGCTCTTCAAACTTGACCATTGGGTATTGCTTTCTGCTTATTTTGGATGTATTCTTTCACTGTTTCAAAACCTCCTTCTGGCTACACTGCGTCAAGCTATCCTGGTCTGGTATACCCTGGGCAAAGACCACTAGGTCTGGACTGGAGTACAGTGGATTGTTCTCTTGCCAAATGTGCCTTGGCCTGCCAAGAAGAATCTGAACACTTCTTGCCACTGAACTGGCTGTTCCTTTAATATCATGGATGTTTGTACATGCTATTCCTTCTGTCCAAGTGTCCTTCCTTTCTTTCTACTGGAAGGATCACTATTCACGAATCAGTTCATGTGTTGCTTTCTCTAGTAAGCCTCCCATAGGAATAATAAAAATAGTCAGTCTTTCACTACTTGACACATAGCAGTAATTAATCACATTAATAATAATTAGTAATTCTCACATTAATAATAATCAAACAATACAATAATAACACAATAATACAAGATACATTGAATGCCTATTACACCCTGGTCTCTGTGTTAATCACAGGTACTACACTGGCCTATGTGAATCAGTCAACATACAAACTGTAGACTTCTTAAGAAGAATCTGTTCTCTCCTCGTTCAGTGTCTAACATAGTCTAATTCAAGGCTTCATGATTGGTATCCATAAATAATTTCTGAACTGAATTAAATTAAATTGGGACACACTCAGTTTACCATCTTTCTTTCGACATGGTTCACAAAACAGTAATTCTTCCGTATTATGTCACTTAACACATTAAAATTTCAAACTTAATTCTTCCCTGAGATTCATTCTTCCAAACAACTGGCTTCAGTCTTGCTTAACAATTCAATTTGTCCTGATTGTAGCTTTTTGTCTCAGCAATAACAGCTTCCAGGACAACAGGAGGAACTTTAAAACTCCTTCTTCCAGGAGGGATTAGTGAAGGTGAGGGCAGAGGAGAGCAGGCAAAAGCCCCATCGTATTTGGCACATGGAGTGTTTGCTGTACTTTCTGCAACATGTGCCAGGGCCTCTGTTCAACTGAGTCAAGGATTAACAAATTGAACAAGCAAAGAATTGCTCAACTCCCTGGGTAGGTGGGTCTCGTTCAGTATGTGACAGGTAACTCTGTCATCTGAGTATGAGCTGTACTTCTTGGGAAATCTGTGTATGGCCTGTACACAAAGTCTTTGCTGCTCACCTGGGTTGAAAACATTTAGTAGTCTGCTCATGGGAAACTGAGAGTCTGCCTTGCCCCCAGGCATTGAAGCCTGAAACAAATTAAGTTTCCATCTCTCCCCTGGCTGTTTGGGTTTGAACAATCTCAAAAGCAGTCTAGTAAACAGGCAGACAAGACTCCACTTGAGTTGCAAGCCTATTTATAATCTAAAGCCAAGGACTTTGTGGAATCCCAGACCAGGCTGGGACATGTTAGATTTATAATAAAGAATCAAAGAGTCGCAATTCAGAGGCAGGGCAGGGCAAGGCAGTGATGCTGAATGAAAAGGAATGCAATTGTCTACGTGTCTGGATGTAAGAAGGAGATCAGAAAAGCTGCAGTGTTCAGAAAGTGATCTGTGTCACAGCAGAGTGGCCACGGGCCTATGTAAATTGAAGAGCTAAGCCAATGTGGAAAGCACGTTTTCAACAAGTAAATAACACCATTAAGGAGACTGATTGCTAAAGCGGTCTCATTGCCTAATGGGGGCTAGTCAATCGTTCAGCATACATTGCTGCCTGGCCTTGGAGCTGGCTCTGTAACACAAGCAATGCAAATGGTGAGCAAACACCCTTATCCTGGGGCTCTAATATTTTTAAATAGGACACTAACAAAAAAGGAATATAAAGAGATTTTTTAAACCCTACAATTTGTAATAGAGGCCGAAAGAAATCAAAAAATTCTGTTCTAGTTCTATTGATACAGTTACTTGGGCAAAATGTGCAAAGATATTCTTATTCTGATCTTTATCTGTAGAGTGCCCTCCCCAAAAAAACTCCTAACACACACGCACACACACCAGACACTAATCCTCGTGACTCCTCATTTGAAGTCCATTCCAACCATAAGTTCTGACTGCTCTGCACATTCCCATCCTTCAATGTGGGAGACAAGATGGTCTGAATTATATTTATGAAGACCATAGCTCCCTATTCAGATAAGGCTCTAAGCTTAGAGTTTAGACATTAAAATTATTCAGATCAAGAGGATATAAATCATATAAAGTAAATGACTGACCAGTTTTTTAATTTCATTCAGCCCAAGTCGCCATGAATCCTGATTGCTTAATATTGGTAATAATTATAATGTCACCTTCACACAGACTGCAGTAACTGTTGACAGGATGAAAGAAAAATATATATATCTATAGGGGAAAAAGAATTGTAATGGAACCAACATGAAGTTATAAGAAACAAAATCATCATTAAAAGATAAAAAACAAACAGTATCACATAGCAGAATCAATCCCTGTTGGCAGAATGACCTATATATTATGTTAATGACATGTCATCTCTCAGAGGGAGCATTCCTGTCCATCCTCTCATCCCAAAGAAAATTGTAATAAAATCTGGATTTAGAAGAGTCAAGTGCCTTGCTGTGTGCCACACATCCTGTGATTGTTCATAATGATATTAGATTGTACATCCTCCAAAAATAAGTACCCATTCAATTTCTGTTTTTATATATTATAAGCATATACAATCAGATTCATTGTGCCTTTTATTTCTTCAGCTGGAAAAATTTTTAAGTTAAACAGATAAAATCAACAATAGCTTTAAAAATCAATCTTTTGTTCTCTTGCTTGGTTTTTAAAAGAACCTGTGGTTTATGAATTTGAATTAATTTATAGATCATGACACACAACGCTGATCCATGCCTGGCCCTCTTCTATCTGACTTAGTTATTGATTCATTCATTTCAATAACTAATAAGTATCTGTGAACCCAACATCCAATTGTTTACATGTAACTCTAGACTCCTCCCCATCCTGTCCTCCTGCCTATGGTTCCAACCTAAGTTATCCATCATACTGCCTTTGGTACTTTTATTCCCTTATTGTTGCTAGGTTTTTTTTTGTTTTGTTTTGTTTTTTTGAGGTAAAATTGACATGTTAATGAGGCTCACTTTGGTGATTATACCTTTGTTTTTAAAATTTTGTTTTATTACAAATACCACTTGGTTAAGCTTAAGCAATTTTTTTATATTTATCTTTTTTTTTCCTACATTAAAAAAAAAAGCTATTATGCTATATATAACCTCTGAGATTTTCTTGTCACTCAACAATGCATACACTTCTTCCATGTTGTGTATAGTTGCGATTCATTCATTTTCACTACTATGTAATATCACATTCTTGAATGATCCTTTTTAGTCATTCTATTCTTGATGGTTATTTACATTTTACACAGATTTTTTTACTTACTTTCCTATTTTGTCGTTATAAACAGTGCTACTAAGAACATTTTTATACATGTCTCCTCATACACATAAACAAGTGTCACTTGAATTTTTATCTAGGAAAGGACTGATGGGTCACAGGATATGTGAATGTTCATTTTCACAAGACATGCCAAACTGCTTTCCAAAGTGGTTTTACTATTTTATTCTCTCACCAACCACGTATGTTACATTATTAATCTACATCTCTCCAACAACTGTTACTGTCAAACTTTTCACCGTTTCAGTCAGACGGATGTAAAATGGCAGTTGCTTGAAGTCATGATTTATAGTAATCTGATTACTAATTAAATTAGCTATCTCTTCACATGCTCATTGTCTAATGGCTTTCCCATGGGTTGGTTAGACAACTCTATTAAGCAGCCTAACAATGAGTAATTGATTCTGGGTAAGAAAGTATTTCTAGCCAAACACTTTCTAATTTAGTGTTTGGAATATTAGCTTTTTATAAATAATAAATTTATCGGCATTCTGTCCATATCATTTGACCTGTAGGGCTGATGTGTTTGCCTCTGCTGTATTTTTATAGTTTTACCACCTCCAGAGTTAAAGTGAAAAGGCAAGGAGTGGTTTCTGAATGATACTGATCTTCTAATTCATATATGGAAATTAGTTCCAACTTGTTGGAAATTTACGTGAATTATGGAATTGAATTATGTTAGAGCTGATATCTGTTCTTGGCTGGGTGTAGACATTTTTTATATGTCTTCAAATATATCTGTGTTTATTTGGGAACTGAAGTATACAGATCACCATTAGAGACTGTGCAAAAAGATAATTTTCTTCTTTCCCTGTTATACAGGGATTTATTTGATTTCTAAAAGATATAATTTATAAAAGAATTCAAGTAGTCTAAAAACTCCTAAGGAAGCTACAAATCACTGCTCTATGGGCATTGTCAGACTTAGGAGTGTCAGGAAGCATCTACAGTTCGTCTCATGTACTCCATCATGGAAACATCAGTCATCCCTCATTGTGTCCAAAAGGCTGTAGGAGATGGTCTTACATGTTGCATTTCTTTTTTCCCTTTGGGTATCCAGTATCAAAAGAACGTTCTCTTACTGGGTATCAGAAAGGGGAGAGCAGGAAGTTGAGAAGATAATTTAAAAGCCAGAATCACAGGATCACGTAATACAAGTTGTCTCTAGTCCAAATTCTAGGGATGCTACCTTGCTTGAGGGCCTGGGGCATTTCTTCAGGTAAAATGATGACATATTCATATCCTGAGTGATTATATGGCCACACTGGAGGAAACTGTAGAAATTAATGAAGTCAAAACTCAATTACTATCTTCTCAAATTAAGAGCTTTTCCTTTTTGTGATGACAATTTGCTATTAATTTTGGCAAAAATTAGAGTTAGATTTGTTTTTGAAATTCATTCCAAATGTCTTTTGCTATGTGCTAATCAGCATATAATTGTTTGGTTGCTTTTCAGAAAAAAAAAAGATATTTCAGTTGCAAATAATATCTCCTCACAAATTTACTTTAGGTCAATTTGAACAATAAATAATCCTTAGATTTCTTATATCTTTTATTGTATGATTTTATAACAGCCAAATAAAAATAGGTCAATCTGTATTATTTAGTTGAATATCGTATTACTCCATTTTAACCAATGTAGACTTTCATGATTTTTTCATAAATAGAAATTAGCCTTTTTATAAATGAAATAATTTTCACAAATTGGGTATAGTATATATTTCCCTTGAAGATATCGGCTATTAATGTGCAACTTGTTTCAAGGCACCTATAATGTATATAACAAGTTGTCTTCAGTAAAAGCAAAGAATATTGCACAATGGTGCCAGAGTGGTAGACGACTGGGACAGAAGAGAAACAGATTGGAGCATAAGTAGTTAGTCATAGCGGCAAATGGAGTTTTGGCAATGGAGCAATATATCCTGCAATCGTTCCTTAAACCACATCCAAAGAATCAAATTCCTGACACACAGTATATGTGAAGGTAGACAATAGGTACTCAGTGAATTCTGACTTTGAGTTAGAGGATACATCCCTTAGCTTTCACTCTCTAGGTAAAATACAGATTTTAACCAATCAACCAAGAGGTACTTGTTGAGTATCTGCCATGTACTTAACACTTTGAGAGAAACAAATAATCAAACAAATCCTATCTTCAGAGTATTCACAATTTACATGAAAAAGAACGATTTTTAAGTAAATTAATAGTTTTCTTTTTTTTTACTGTGGCATTCTTTTCTTTATTCATTTAGCCATTCAACAAATATGTGTTTATCACATACTTAATGCAGGAAGTACCAGAAAATCTTCTAGGAGAAAAAAAATATAAATGATATAATGTCTCTCTTCTTAAAAGAGTCTAAAGTCTACTAGGGAAGGTAAATATATGCATACAAGTAACCACAATGATAGCACCAGGTTTGGGGTTGGATAAAATGAGTTGAAAATACTCAGAACACAGAAGTGGAGGGCAGGAGAAGGGAGAACTGAATGAAGCTGGTAAAAAGCTACAAACTTCCAGTTATAAAATAAATAAGTCCCTGGGATATAATGTACAATATGGCTATATTTAACACTGTATGAAATATGGGAAAGTTGTTAAGAAAGTAGATCCTAAGAGTTCTCATTCCAAGGAAAAACATTTTTTCTTTTTTTTTTTTTCTTGTATCTATATGAGATGATGGATGTTAATTAAATTTATTGTGATAATCATTTCATAATATGTAAATCAAGTCATTATGCTCGATATCTTAAACTTATACAGTGCTATATGTCAATTATATCTTAGGATTAAAATTAAATAAAAATAAAATAACACATTTTAATACAAAATTAAAGAGTGAAATACTCAGAACAGTGCTTTATATGTAGAGAAACTGATTATTTATTATTATCATTTTACTAGTATTATTAGAGCTGGATCTACATGAATGTGCAGGAGTTTGTCAAGTGAAAGGATAGCTAATGTTTTTTATTTTGTGTGTGCTTACAGCTTCCACCTATCTCCTAAATTTCAGATCTATATTCTCAACTTTTTATGGCCTCTTTCTCTGGCTGACAGCATCCAGGCAACAGAAGGAAGCACACGGCATACAAGCAACAGGGGAAGACAGAGGAGGGACGAGGCCATTAACAGAGTGTAGTAAGAGAGGGCCAAGGATATAACTTTGGAGAGCCTCTAAATTTCAGGAATAATAAAAGAAAAAGAAGAAGAAGAAGAAAACAGAGCTAGAGTATTCAGACATAGTAAAATATCACAGATGCCAAAGTGAAGACAGAGGCTGTTGAATGAAGTCCTTGTGGGAGATTCATATGACTATGTCTAGTTGGCATTCAGATACACATCAGAATAGATTGGAAGTTATCAGAATATAAGTGGCAGAAAAGCAGTAAGAGAGAAAGGAATCTTTTAGGAGATAAAGGGTTGAAGGGCAAAAACCATGGTAGAAATCAGGTTTAAGGATTCAGGCTGAACCAAGGGGAAATTAACACATCTACATATTAATCTTGGGGCCATCAGCTGCCTTCACCAGGTCAACATCCAGAATATATTAGCCTATATATATATATATATTATTTCATATTATGATAATACATATATTATCATATGTATATATCCATTGAGAAATTATATAGCTCCCAAGAAAAGACCTATAGGTACTGAGATTTGAGGATTATACAATGAAATGGCCTAATTCTCACATGTTCAACTAGAGTAAGTCCAATGGTCAACAAGCCCTGCCAAAATACAAAAAATGTTTATTTCCACCATGTAAAGGTCAACAAGGATTTGAAGAGAATCTACAACATGAAAGATAGAATCTGTGACATAAAAGAGAAGAAGATATTTTTTAAATATTACTGTTAACATTTTCAAAGTGATAAACGGACATACTGTGTCCTTAAAGCAAAACATGAAACTATACAGAGGAAAATTTAGCAAACAGGAAAATTTTTTGGAAATTAAATAAGATAGCTAAAATTAAAATTGTTATTGAATAATTGGATACAAAGTCAAGAAACAAATGAAAAGACAAAATATAATAATAAGAGGAAAAGATAATCACAGGCTTAATCTAGGAAGCCTAACAATTGATTTAGTAGAGCTCTATAAACAGACAACAGGGGAAAATGTAAAGAAATTATCAAAGAAATAACACTGAACACTTTCCAGATAAGAAATACATAATATCCCAGTTCAAAGTATCCACCAGCTAGTCAGAATTTTTAAATTAAATTAAAAACAATGAATTTTTAAGACTTCCACCGAAGTAGGTCACTGTGAAAATTTAGAAAACTAAGGACAAACTTCTAGAGAGATTAAAACATGTCACAAACTAACAAATAAAATCAGAATAACACGGAACTTAATAGCCACATTGGAATCTTTAAAAGAATGGAGCAATGCCTTCACAATTCCAAGAAAAAAAATATTTCAACCTGGAATTTTATATCTACCAAAACAATGTGAGGTATACAAATAGGATACATATTTTTCAAATGAACGTGGATTCAAAATGCTTATCTTTCCTTAACCCACTTTTAGGAGGCTATTGGAAAATGTACAAAACAAAATAAAGGGGGAAAAACCCAAAAGGAATGAAGATATAAGCCATGAAAAAGAGATCCAGCACAGGAGAGGCAAAGGAATTTCCCAGAATAACAGGTAATAAAAGAAACCTAGATCTTTTTTTAACAACAACAACAACAAAATACAAATTATTAAGCACAAAAAACAAAAACAAATGCAAACCTTGTATTTACTTTGCCTCTACCAGAATTAAAGATAAATACTCATTAAATAAACAATTATGTCAGCCTTAAAATTTCTGAGTTGCATTTGAAAGGTAACTTGGAGGTTACAATCTGTGATGGGAATAATTTTAAGTTGGCCCTCCAAATTTCTCCCTGAGGTATATAACCTATAACTTCTCCCCTTGAGTGTGGATGAGACTTATGACTATAAGATTTCACTCTTGTGATTACTCTATATAATATGGCAAATGAAAAGGAAGTCTGTAGATATAATTGAGGTACCAAACTGAGATAATCAAAAGAGAATTTTGCCTAAGTGGGTCTGAACTAACCAGGTGAATTATTTAAAATAGAGAAATCTAGGCTTTCCTTAAATTAGAGATTCACAGCAAGGTAGATTCTCCAAAGGCCATCAAGAAGCAAACAACTATGTTGTGGGCTGCCTATGTGGCAAAGGCCTGAGGGCAGCCTTTGGTGACTGAAAGCAGTCCCCAAACCATAGCCAGAGAGAAAACAGGGACTTCAGTCTTAAGCTACAAGGAATTGAACTCTGCCAACAATCACTGTAAGCTATGAAGCTGATCCCAAGTCTCAGATGAGATCAAAGTCCTAACCCAAGTTTTCTAAAACCCTGAGACGAGGACTCAGTCAACCCATACTCAGATTCCTGACTTACAGAAACTAAGATAATAAATCTATGTTGTTTTGAGCCCACAAGTTTACAATGATGATTAGTTACTCATCAATACAAAACTAATTCCTCATCTTAGCCCACTGAATTGGCTTAGCAACCAGAGATTTCAGTTGCCTTGAGGGCTAGGGATGAAGGCATCCACAAAAACTCTTTAACTATCATAACAGCTGTTTTGAGTCTCTTCTTATAATTTCCACAGAAAATAAAATTTAAAGAATTCACGTCCCCTGTTTAAGTCCTCACACATGGGTGTCCACACCAGTTGGTTCATTTAATTAATCTACTGTTTCATTCCATTCTGAATTATTTTCATATTTTTGCTGTATCAAATAATATTTCCATATTTTCATATAGTAAAAATATGGCTGAATTTTGGAGAGCCTTCATAGTTTATACTGTTTTTTATTTATCCTACTAACAAAAAGAGAAGAATTATTTAAAGTTGTAAGATAAAAGGATGTAATTAATGGTGTCAAGCCCAAAGAATATCAGAGAGAAAGGGCTCCAGAAAAGAGGCGGAAGGACTATCGTTGAACTGAACAACGGATATGATTTCCACCAAGATGGGCGGGAAGCATGCAGGGCAGTGACTGTTATAAAGGACCCACTGCAAATTAAGAAAGTCCCTGCTGAAAGAGCCCTGATTTCTTTTTGAGGTTGGACATTTACACTTTTGCTCAGAATAAGGTAGTTTAATAGGAAGAATGAAATCTTGAAGGAAACTATAAATGACTTCGGGGAAAAACTATAGGAAGCACTAATTGGAGATACATAGAAAGGATAAGGGACAGGCAAAAGGCTCTAGTGAAATGTTGGAATATAGTATAGTATATCACTGTCTCTGTGTATGTGAGGAATGTACTTCTCTGCTTCCTACTGTTTGGCTTAGCCTGGGGACTGGCTTTGGGTGATGGAGTGTAGGCAGAAGGGACAGTGTGTCAGATCTGATCCTAAGTAATAAAAGCAATACAAATTTCTACTCATGTTGTCTCTGGGAGTTTCTAAACCCCATCATGAGAAGAGCATGCCTCAAGTAGTTGATGCTCCTTCAGCTTGGGCCTTAGGAGGAGAAACTGGAGAAGAATCATAGCCAGGAGCCAAGCCTGGTCAATCTACAGACCTGTCCAAACTAATACAAGTATCATCTGTGAACTTGCAGCACCATTCTGAAGCCTGTGTGAATTCTATCTGTCAGTGATCAACAATTCAATAGAGTGCTGAGAGGTGAATGGTTAGGTCAGCCAGGGGCCGAGTTGTGCCAGGATAAAGCTGAAAGTGAAATGGTAATTGAGGGCAATGGCACAGAGCCATTGAAATGAAGAGTATTATGGTCTTGGCTGAATGAAAAAGGAAGTGAAAGCAAGGAAAAGTAGGTTATGAAAAAATGGATCTACACACCAAGCTGTTTTTATGTCAAGAAGAAATCCTTACACATTATAAAGCTGATGTGATTAGTCAACTTTAAGTTCCTTTTTCTTCTCACATTTCTTCTTTTCATCTTTCCAACATTTATGGCTTCAATTCAAGCATTTGCTGGGTTCTTGGAATTTGGGATCTAAAGAGACCTAAATCAGCATCCTGAAATTTGAGTTTCAGACCAGATGACAGTGACAGGCAGGTAGAAAAGTAACTACATTGCAATGAATATGGACAATTATATTTTCAATAGATAACCACAAAGTATCTGCCACCTCACAAGCTGTTTGGCAATAGCACCTTGTTACAGCCCATAAAGAGGCAGAGTTCATAAGCCCATATGGTGTGATGGAAACATTTACATGTGGCTTAGATGCTCCCTCTTGGAACCTAGTCACCATGCTGTGAGAAACCTAAGAGGATACATGTAAGGGCTATAGTCAACCATGCAAAGTAAGCCCAACTTTTTTGTCATTTTAGCCCAAGTCATGTGACTGAGACAAATTTCCATATGATACCAGCTCCTCAGACATTTCAGTCTTCCCAGTGAGGCCCCAGGGATTGTGGAACAGACCAAGCCATCTTTTTGCACCCCGACCAATTCCTGTCCCCCAGAATTCATGAGCATAATAAAATGTAGGGTTTTATGCTAAAAATGGAGGTGGTTTTTACAAACTGGAATAAGATGATACATGCTAGTATAAAACTTTATGCAGAGGGCTCCGACAGAAGGCAGTGGGTGACTCTAACTGGAGAAATGTGTATGATAATCCCAGGAGACTTAGAATGAAAGACACAGCTGCTAATCTCAGCAAACACCAAAACCATTTGAAGGATTTGATAAGTATATTTCATCACCATTGTACTAGTTAACTGAGGCTGCTGTAACAAATTACCATAAACTTGTGGCTTAAAACAGCAAAATTTTGTTTCACAAATCTGGAGGCCAGAAGTCTGAACTCACTAACACTGGGCTGAAATCTAGGCTTTGAAGCTGCACTCCCTTTGGAAGCTCTAAAGGAGAATTCATTCCTTGCCTCTTGTAGCTTTGGGTGGCTGGTGGCATTCCTTGGCTTGTGGCTACATCACTCCAATGTCAAGGCCAGTATTTTCAAATCTCTCTTCTCTGTCTTCACTTCATCTTCTCCTTTGTTGTGTATTGTGCATGCTTCTGCTGCTGCCCTCTTATAAGGATACAAGTAATAGCATCTAGAGCCAACCCTTATGTTCCAGGATAATCTCCCCATGTCAAGATCCAATCACATTTACAAACACCCTGTTTCCATATGAAGGATCACTTGCGGGTTCCAGGGATTAGGATTTAATATCTTTGGGGCACCATTACTCAGCCTATCACAACCACTTTTAGGGTGAAATTTCTCAATTTTGAGAATGGTTTCTTAAATAATATTGATTTGCTTATATTTCAAGCTCAATCCTCTGATACAAAAGTTGAAACTCTTTTCTGATTTGTTTAAAATTCAAGAGGCATATCTAACAGTGGATGTGAGTTTCCACCAGGTAAAGTTTGGAATTATGTACCAAAAACTCAAACATTACCCAATATGCTCTTCTATTTTCAGAAAATGGTGAGGCTGTAAAAAGAGTATACACTCTATTAAGGTTACTGATTCCAACTGTTAGAGGAAATACATTTGACAAGGTTTTTTTCTCATTATTTAACATGTCATTTCATATTTGACAATAGGAATTGAGGTTGCTAAGAATTTTGTGTGTGTGTGGAATAATGCCTCAAACAACAAATGTGTCTTGAATGTCTACAACCAGGATAAACTAAAGTCTGGCAGGACAGTATTTAATTTGAATGACAGTTATGCCCATATGTACACTTGTTTTATCAACATCATCATTACAATTTTAAATCACAGACTATTCTCCACCAGGATTTAAGAAGTTAAAGTAAAAACGAGATTTCTGCTTTGTAATTAAAGACATGAAGTGTTGTGTCAAACAAGGCTTGGAATGCTGATTGATTACTTAGGAAGCCATTTTAGGCAACATAGAAGCCATCTTAACACTAGCATTCTCTCTACACCTGACGTTGCTTTTATAGGTATACTCACTTCACAAAGTCAAGTCAGCAATGGTTTTCCAACCCCTAAATGTAAAGTCATCTAGCACCTTAACTTTGACGAATTTAAAACAGAGAGAGTCCCCCAAAAGGAATGGCCTTGGTAATTACAACATGGTGATTGGGGAGATAAAATATGAAGATATGAAGTGCTATGATTCTTTTCTTATATCTAGAGTTTCATGCTACTCTGATCTATGGTGGAGTTCAGTCTTGGTCAAATAAAAAAAAAAATCTTTGAAGACTTTCTTTTCTACCATTTTCTGTTTTTCAACAAAATAAGGTTTATTTTTTCCCAAAGTCTTCTTACCAATTCTGTAGGGAAGAATTTGTGTTTCAATCAGAAACTATACATTTCTATAATGTGTAATCTTTCTATACATTTCTTCATCCTTAACAGATTTAAATTAAATGGGCACTATATTACAACTTTATGAGTTATAGGTAGCTGATAGCAACACAAAATAATTTTTCTCTATGCATATGCAAATGAATTCTGACCAGTGGAGGGGCAGCCATAGCCATTCTCACTCTTCAGAAAAATCAGTTTCATCTCCATTTATAAATTCATTTCAATATCTGTAATCTACAAATTTATCTATTCATGGATTCTCTTTTGGATCAGTTATAACATCTGCCTGTTTCTCTCATTATGAATCAAACAAAATCTTTAATGTGTTGATTTTTATATATAGTACCTGGTTTTCATTTATTTAAAGTCTTCTCAGGGAGATGGACTTCTGGAATGGTGAAGACCTTAGTGAACTTGCTCTCTTTCTAAAACAATGAAAATATAGGCAAAACATCTAACATCAACTATTTTATAACCCTGAAAGAGGGTTAACTGAAGAGGAAACTAAAAATCTATAGAAAAAAATATTATTAAACCTCAGTGAGACAATGGGTTATCTGACATTCTAACTTAGGGCTATTGCCATCCCTGTTCACTCACCGGCTCAGTAGTAGCCTAGGCAAAAGTTGACAACATTGTTGATAATGGAGAAATCTGACTTCTTGTGGAATCCAATAAAACCATCATCTAAAAAAAGGGGGAGGGGTGGTCAATATTCTGTTCAAAATTGCAGTCCCCTAGAAAATCTCTATTCCCAGAATACATTGGCCCTTTGATTTGACTCAGGGGTCAGCTTAGCTGAGGCTTACTTTTGGGGCACTTCTCTACTTCTAGAAGCAACTGCTTATGGTTGTGATTTCAGGTATAGAAAACAAGGACCTCACCAGGAATTTTAAAGGCATTACTACAGAATTAGATGACCACAGAGAAGTTTGAAAAGCTCTGACACATTTCTGAGGATCTAAAAGGCCATGTGCAGGCACGAATCTGTGTGCATAGCCAAGAAATACATAGGAAAGAAGAAAGTACCAGTCACTCACCTCCAACTGACCTTACGGAAGAAGTGAAACTATTTCTATTTGCAAGTGACATGCTCTTGTACGTAGAAAATCCAAATAAATCCATCAAAAACTATTAGTACTAATAAGTGAGTTCGACTTTGTACCTGAATACAAGCCTTAATGTTTATGGCCAATTAATTTGCAGCAAGGGTGCCAAGAAAATTCTATGGGCAAGGGACAGTTTTTTCAACAAATAGTGCTGAGAAAACTGGATGCTCACAGTTTGGATTCTTACCTTCAACCATATAAAAAAGTTAACTCAAAATGGATCATAGGTCTAAATAGAAGAGTTTAAAATATTAAATTAGAAGAAAACATAGGAGTAAATCTCTGTGATCTTAGGTCAGGCATTGGTTTCTTAGATATGACATGAAAAGCACAGGCACCAAAAGAATATAGATAAACTGGACTTCATCAGACTTAAGAAGAGTGCCATCCAGAATATGAAAACACACAGAATGAGAGAAAGTATTTGTGAAGCACGTATGACAAAGTCCTTGCATTCAGAATGTATAAAGAATTTTAATAACCCAATAATGAAAAGACAATCTGATGTAGACTGAATATTTGTGCCGCCCCCCACTACATTCATATGTTAAATCCTAATGCTCAACATGATGCTATTTGGGGATGGGGCCTTTGCAAGGTGAAGAATTAGTGCCTTCATAAAAGGTACCCCAGAGGGCTCCCTCATCCCATCCTCCATGTGATGCGCAGCAAGAAGACAGCCCTCAAGAACAAGGAACAAGTCCCTACCAGACATCAAATCTGCCAATACCTTGGTCTAGGAATTCCAGCCTCCAGAACGGGAAAAAATAAATTTTTATCTTTTATAAGCCACCCAGCCTATGGTATTTTTGTTATAGCAATATGAACTGATGAGATATAATCCAATTTTTAAAAATGGGCAAAGGATTTGAACAGACATTTCTCCAAATAAGCTGTAGATAGTAAATAATCACATGGAAGGATGCTCGTCATCATTAATCACCAGGAAAATGCAAATCAAAACCACAATGAGATACGATTTCACACATACTAGAATAGCTAAAAAGACAAACAATAAGGGATGATGAGGAGGGGGAGAAATTGGAACCATTATACATTGCTGGTGAAGATGTAAAACCATGCAGACATTTGGAAAACAGTTTGAAAGTTCCTCAAAATGATAGCCATGGAGTTACCGTAAGACCTACCTATACTAGTGCTAGATAGATACCCGAGAGAAATTAAAATGTATGTCCACACAAAAACTATTCATGAATGTTCACAGCAGCAAGCAGCATCATTTATAATGACTAAAAGGTGGATACAACCTAAATGTCCTTCAACTGATGAGTAATCAAAATGTGGCCTATTCGTGCAACAGAATACTTCTTAGCAATAAAAAATGAAGCACTGATACATGCTATAACATGAATGAATGTTGAACACATTATATAAATGAAAGAAGCTAGTCACAAAAGACCACACATTGTATAATTCCATTTATTTGAAAAGTCCTGAATAGTCAAATCCATGGAGGCGGAAAACTGAGTAGTAGTAGCTCCCCAGTTGAGGAATGAGGAAAGATTGCTAATGAATATGGGTTGAGATTTCTTTTGGGGATTTTGTAAATAGTCTAAAATTAGACAGCAGTGATAGTTATACAACTCTGAACATCCTAAAAACCTCTTAACTATAAGACAAGCAAACAAGCAAACCCAGTTAGTTGTAAATAACAACAGAAACAATAACAAATGCTTGCAAAAACTCAACTCAATACCACAATACTTTAAACAGCTGAAAAAAAGGCAGAAACTGTATTTCAGGGCATGAAGGGTGAAATCATGTAATACAGGTCTAAGCACCCACGAGGTGTCCAATAAATCTAAATTGATGATTCCAAGTTCCTTGATCTGGCAAGGTCCCCCTGAGATCGTAGCATTCATCCCTCTGCCCCATAAAATCAAGCCCAGATAAGTGGGTCATTTTCAGCACTGCTTTTAAAGCCGTATGAAAAAACAGTTTCACAACCTCTTTCCGTATGGTTACTGGATCTAAGTAGGATGCTAAGTGGCAAGGGAATGAGAGTCATCTCTGAGCCTTTATAGTCGTGACACTGAGCACTGTGATAAGCAGCTCTTGGAAAGAGATGGTGGTAAGACGGTAGAGATGCAGCTAAATGCTTCAGAGGAGTGTGTCCAAGACAGTGAATGAGACTTAGAAAGGGTGAGAAAGAGAATAAAGCCAATAGCAGGCAGACAGAGTACTGACAAGTGACAATGTTGACAGAATAGTGACAGAGGAACAAAAAGATGAATCAGAAACTTTGATAAGATGGAAAAGAGAGAGGAAAAATAGGAAAAACTTAAAAACTTAAGACTCCTACTTTTCTCCCAAATGTTGATAAATATGGAGCAAAACAAGACGTTTGACACTGCCACATGCTCTTTGCTCCACCAGGAGAAGGGGCACATTAAAATGCAGTAGTCAAAGGGATGGGAAAATGCACAGAAGAGTTGGATTAGCAATAGAGTAGTCCAATCCTCTTATCACACAGCAACACTGGAATAACAGGTGAATTGCTTACTATTTTCTCACAAGCTGGCTAAGAAATAAATACAAACTATTTTATTCTATCCAATTTATAATGAATATTAATGGTAAAAATAATTATACAAAATAAAACAAAAATTGCACATGGTAACATTTGTTATTGACTAAAAATTGATAAAAGCAAAACTTTTTTGCTTTTATTTACTTTTATTTATTTTTTTATTGAAGTATGGTTGATGTACAGTATTATATAATTTACAGTGTATAATATAGTGATACACAATTTTTAAAGGTTATACTCCATTTATAGTTATTATAGAATATTGGCTACATTCCCCATGTTGTACAATATATCCTTGTAGCTTTTTTACACATAATAGCTCGTACCTCTTAATCCCCTACCCCTGTCTTGCCCCTCCCCTCTTCCTTCTCCCGACTAGTAACCAATAATTTTTTCTCTATATCTGTAAGTCTGTTTCTTTTTTGTTATATTCACTAGTTTGTTTTATTTTTTAGATTCTGCATATAAGTGATAATCATACAGTATTTGTCTTTCTCTGTCTGCCTTATTTCACTTAGCATATCATTCAAGTCCATCCAACATTGTTGCAGGTGGCAAAATTTCATTCTGTTTTGTGTCTGAGTAGTACTTCATTGTATATACTGATACCACATCTTCTTTATCTATTCATCTGTTAATGGATACTTAGGTTGCTTCCATATATTAGCAATTGTAAATAATGCTGTTATGAACATTATGGTGCAAGTATATTTTGAAGTAGTGTTTTCATTTTTGAGGTGGGAGGGGATATATACCTAGGAGTGGGATTACTGAGTCATACGGTAGTTCTATTTTTTGTTTTTTGAGGAACCTCCGTACTATTTCCCACACTGGCTGTATCAATTTACATTCCCACCAACAGTATATGAGGGTTCCCTTTTCTCCACATCCTCACTAACAATGATTATTTGTGTTCTTTTTGGTGATAGCCATTCTGACAGGTGTGAGGTGATATCTTGTGGTTTTAATTTGCATTTATCTGATGATTGATGTTGAGCATCTTTTCATGTGCCTATTGGCCATCTGGATGTCCTCTTTGGAAGCATGTCTACTCAGATTTTCTGCCCATTTTTAATCGGGTTGTTTGTTTTCATGATGTTGAGTTGTATGAGTTGTTCATATATTTTGGATATTAACTCATCAATCATATCATTGACAAATATTTTCTCCCATTCAGTAGGTTGTCTTTTTGTTTTTGTCTATTGTTTCCTTTTCTGTGCAAAAACTTTTAAGTTTAATTAGGTCCCATTTATTTATTTTTGTTTTTATTGCCTTTGCTTTAGGAGACGGATCCAAAAAAAAAAATATTGCTATGATTTATGTCAGAGTGTTCTGCCTATTTTTTCATCTAGGAGTGTAACGGTATCCAATCTTATATTTAGCTCTTTAATCCATTTTGAGTTTATTTTTGCATATGGTGTTAGAGAATATTCTAATTTCATTCTTTTACAGGTAGCTGTCCAGTTTTCCCAGCACCACTTATTGAAGAGATTGTTTCTTCTCCATTGTATATACTGACAAAAGCAAACTCTTTGATAAAATTTCTATCTGCAGAATTTTATTTAGAATAAATAGACGTGGTAGATATAGTATCTATAAAACAAAATTCCAAACTGTAGGTGATATAATTGTTGATATGAATTAAAACTTGATCAGCAAGGACTCATTTCAATGAAAATCTTACATGGAAAATAATGATTCTGACGAGAATAATTTCAGCAAAATAAAAGTGCACATTAAAAAGTTAGGTATGATTTGAGTGCTAGGTAGGAAGTTGATTAAAGAATTAAAATGGCTTAATGGGAAAAAAAAAAGTGTATTCTCAGTACAGATTTCTTTTGTCCAAGTACATTCTTCTCCATGTGCTCTGGGTACATTTCTGTGTGTGTGGATGCTGACACCAAATGAGCCCCTTAGTATCTATTTCTGAGGGAGCTTATTCTCTTGAATAAGTGTAATTTAAGAGAAAAAGCAGCCCATATTCCCTGGGCTTGGCATGAGAAGGGAGCAGATGATCTGATAGGCTTTATTGCCTCTAATTTTTGTGACTAATATAGAGGTTCTGTTTTGAAAGCACCCAGATCTGGCTCCATTCTGGTTTAGCTAAGAACAGATTTGGAACAAAATGTACTCTTTCCCAAGAGCCAGGCCCTCAGAACTATCCTAAGGATAGTTTTGAAATGCATAAGCAAACCAAGAATAGTTCAGAGTGGCCATGAAGCTTGCCAAAGGCATAAAGAAAATCGAAGTAGCCTAATTAAATTCAGACAGTGGGGCGAACAGAAGCCCGTGGATGTTAAGATGAGGGACTCTTCCTTTTCCTTGTCTTAGGTTTCACTGTGGTGAGACCACCGCTGGAGGAGTAGTCCCATCTCCTGCCAGTGCCCTTTCTTACTCTCCTTTATGTGATGGATAAATTGAAAGAAGGGACAGGAAGTAGCCTTCTTAGCTCCCCACTCTAAGTCTCTTTGGAAGCCAGTTTTCCCTAAAGGAAGATGCTCGTGGTGCTTCTTGTTACTATAAAGTTCCCAGGGGCACACACCCCTCCTGTATTTCCATGTCAGGAACACTGTGATTTTTCTGCCTCTGCCTGGTGAACAGATTGATAAATCTGTCCCATTTTGGTGTACAGAATTAGTAAGTCTATTTGCCACATATGTAAATTATTCGCCAAGCCAGATCTTTATCTGAAATAAAGCTAATGTTCTGATGATCATCCTGACTCTGTTTTGTTAGATGGCTTCAAACTCGGGCAGGGAAGAGAGGAATGGAATGTTATTTATTGACTGCTTAAGTTCCAAAATACACCCTACTTTTCCCTCTTTAGCTATCTCCTTCTGTGGACACCTGTGAATTTGTTTATGGCGCGTGTGTGTTTTGTTTGTTTTTCTCTTTATTTTTAGGCAAAGGAACTAAAAGTAGGAATTGGGGATGCTGTTAGCATTTTGGAGGTCTTTCAAAAATGAAAAGCCACAGGCTTCTTTAAATTTTGAGGATACTAAATTCTAAGGAGAAAAAGAGGGACACGGAAAATGACAAGAAGCTGAAGTAGGTGGGGCAGGAGACATGTGTTTACCAGGAACAGGCTTCTTTCATGTAGGAAAGACATTTGAAATAAATAAGACATATTTTAACATGTAATCTGTGGGTGATGTAAAATAAACAACACTCTCTTGAATAAATTTCCTCTTAAAATTTCATAGTACACCCATGTATTTGTGTGTATGTGTGTGTGTGTGTGTGTGTGTGTGTGTGAAATTGATCTCAGATCTGGAAAATTGTTTTGAAACTTAACTTTTAAATAAAATGGGCATTATTTATAGTATTATTACTTGGCAAACAATTTGGTAGGTTTTCCTGTATCCCCAGACTACATTGGAATTGTTCAATAATGTAATGGAAAATACTCTACAAGAGAAGTGTGTGTACCCCAGGGACGAAATTTCTACTTATACTTGTATTTTCTATTAGCATTGACAAACATCTAAAGTTGTTAGTGCAGTTAAATACAGAAAACAATATAAGATCTTTGAGAAACAAAGGGAGAAGCTCTGAAATATAAAAACGAGGAGAGCTGTTCTGGCTACACCCAGTGACCCCAAAGGAAATTGTAAAGTGGGTGAAGTTTGTCTCTCAGCTTTCTCTTCCTTTGGGTCCCACTCCTTAAGTGTTTTATAATCATGCCACCCTTTTAGGACTTTGAACTTGGCCCATCTTGGCTGAGACAAGAGGAAGAAAGCTCTTCCCCAAACACTTCAGTGCATGTTGCTTCCTTCTACATGTCCTTCAAGAATTAGATGAAAGATTGCCCTCTTTGAGGCAGAGAACCTGCTCTCTGTTCCAGCAACATCCTATGCAGACCCAAACGTGGAAGAATAGAAGGTATGTCTTAGCCCAAAGGATAAACTGTGGGCTTAACCTTTGCAGAGGAAGAGTGTGAACACATAGTGCCTTTCGCAGCCCCACACTCACCGCAGACGCGCTTGTCTGCTCTGCCTCCACCAGGGCTAGCCTTGCTCCGTTATCCCACTCCGAACTAAGAGAAACTGAGACAAAAACCCCTCTACATGGGTATTCCTGTCCAAAAGAAGAGCGTCCCTATGCACAGAAAATCCTCCAGTTATTTTAACCTATGTCTAATGCAAAGTTTCACTAAGATTGCTAACAGGTGCAGAACCAATTAACTGATTGGAAGTTTATCATCGTCATCAGCATTGTCAACAGACACTTAATGAGTATCCCTAGAGCACTGCACGCGGCACTTGTGCTAAGAGCTCATCTCCTTTCCCCGGGAGAACATTTTAATGAACAATGAAATAGCTAAAAACTAGATATGAAAGAGGAAAGGCTAGAGAAATAAAAGGAATTAATAATTGGTCCCTAAGTAAAGAGCTGTCTGGACTCATTCCTTTTTTTTTTTTTTTAATGGAGATACTGGAGATTGGATCACTGAGCTATCCCCACCCTCTTCTTCATTCCTTCTTAATGTCAGTAGTCATAAGTTATTCAAATATATAAAGAGATCTATTTATACACACATATTGAATATAGAAAGAGATGATGCTATAATCTGAATGTTTGTGCCCCCTGCCCCAAATTCATATGTTAAAACCTTAATGCCCAAGGTGACAATATTAGGAAATGGGACCTTGGGGAAATAATTAAGGCATGAGAGATCTGCCTTTATGAATGGGACTAGTGCCCTTGTAAAAGAGGCCCCAGAGAGATCCCTTGTAAGAACAGAGCAAGAAAGCACTGTCTATACATCAAAAATTGGATCCTCAACAGACGTCAAATCTGCTGGCACCATGGTCCTGGACTTCCCAGCTTCTAGAATTGTGAGATATAAATGCTGCTTATAAGCCACCCAGTTTGTGGCACTTTAGTTGTAGCAGCCTGAAAGGACTAAGACAGATTATGTTGATGGTGATGATGCTGATGATAGAGATAGATGTAAACAACAGGCAAATGTACAAAAAGATCTACAGTCTAGACAGAGATATATTCATGACACATCTATGCTCATGGGTCTGTATCCAGACCGATATAGATAGATAGAAGTGTCTAAACAATTTTATTAAAAGCTCTTTATATATTTAATATTAGAAGTAGATAATACTTTGGATTTTCCTGATTAAATCTGATTGACTGGCATTAAGGATTTTCTTCAAACTTCACTTGAAATTCCTAAATCAAATGTGAGCTGCATGGTTAGAAAGAGGTCAACAATCTTGGACAAAATCCAGACAAGAGCAGTAACCTTGACTGAGAAACTAGGTGAAGAAATTTCAAGGCTGAATACAAATAGCTAAGGAAAGATGTAAGGCTAGATCTAGTTTAATTTGTAAGCCCCAAAGTAGTATGGAATTAGTTAACCTACTACAAAAGAATTCTTCAAGAGGGATTTATTTGTAGCCTCAATAATGGGAAGTGTTAGTAAGCCCAGAACATGGAGAGATCTGAGCCACTGGTTAATAAGAGCTTTCCCAAGCAGTATGATAACACTGAAAACATTTTAAGCAAAACTAAACATTGAAACAGATCACATTCCTGAGATACAACCTAGTGATACCTGAGTAGTATACCAGATAACTAAAAAAGCTCCATGCCTAATGTGTGATACATTTGTCTGTTCATTTAAGTAAGGTGCTGTTTTGTTTAAGGCAGGGTCTATTTAAGGATTGTTCAGAGGACGGGAGTGACTGGTAAGGATGATTGTAGGTCATAGAAGAGATCACAAGATACAGATCTTTGAGCTGATTCCTGAAGAGAAAGGAGCTAAGAGGAGAACCTGGAGGGGTGCCCAGAACTGTTGGAAAGAAAACTATTTCAGACAATGGGAATGGAATTAACAAATGCCCCGAGGCATGAGGGAGCTTGGTTTGTTGGAGGAACACAGACGATTTAAGGGTGGCTAGATTACAGAGCATGAGGGAATGTAAGATCAGAGGCTGAAAAACTATACATTCCACCCCAAAGACCCTGAGTATCCACAGGCCTAAGAATCCTAAAATCCCATCTTTGGTGATAGAAATCACGTGTCACTCCTCACCCCCACAACAGTCCAGTACTTAGTATCAGATATTTTCACCTCTGTTAACAATGGAACATTCATCAAAACCTGAATACCACTTGGTAAACAAAACACTGCCTTGGTTGTAATATTACATAAACAATTTAAGTTAGAAAGCAAAAAAGCTACCCTCCATTTTTACCAAATTCTCTATCTCCTAAGGCACCAACCTCATTATAAGCCCAGTAGTATTCTATCTTTCCCACAAAAAGGGAAAAGATAAATTTCCACTCATGTTGTTGCACCCAAATGGCAGACATAGGTTTCGAAAGGACGGTTTCCAACCTGTTAATAGTTTTCAATACACAACAGCTGCAATCCATGAAAGAGATAAATATTCATGGCACAGAGCATTTATATGTACCAAATGTATATTCATGAACAAATGGCTTCCCTGCCTTTAATAGTGCTTGCCGTGCAGTCCATGAAGAATGGACCGAGCTTCCCCTGCCTGCTGTTGCGGGGTCTGTACCAGTACAGCTCCCCAGTGTCAGTTCTGCAGTGGTTGCAGACAGGACGAGAGCCGTGGAAAAAAACACAAAAATGTGCCCAGAATCTCTCCGCACTCATTCCAGATTGGATAGCAGCCCCTCCCTGCATCAGATATTAACGGCAAGTTCTATATGGCTGCCAACTTGTTTTTCAGAAAAAATCATTTTATAGTCAAGCTGTGTGTGGCCATACGTGCACGGCAATATCCATGGTTGACCATCTTTCAAATATGCTTTGTCACAGTACTGTCCCCCCGATGGGCTTTCCTGAGAACACTGGAAGGGGAATTTGCATACACTGAATAGCATTCTCAGGTGATCATCACGTCCAGTTACCGAGCCCTCAGTCAGAGCATTCCGTGCAGCATGGAAGCAAAAGAAGGACAGTGCAAACTATTCAACAAAAGTCTTTTGTTATTCAGCAAGGTTTAGTGGATGGCATGAGCTTTTGAAGACTGTCATATTGTTTCATTAAAAAAAGTGTTGTTTGCTCCATTAATTTCTCCAAGAGGGAGGCAAGAATAGAATCAAGTGAGGAAATGTGCCTTTTGTTGAACAAGAATATGGAGTCATTATAAGGTTTTAGGGCACTGAACAAAGCCTGCTAAAAAAAAAGTCATAATCATAATAATAAAATGAAATTATTTAAATTGTATCTTGCAGGCAAAGGAGCTTGTCACCTTCACAGACAGCGTCTCCTAGCTCCCTCTCTCAGTTCTTTGTGGTCAGCTCTCAGCCCTCCTTTATAGGGTCACAAGAAAATAATTCTGACCCTGTCAGAAACGCCAAGTTTCCCCTTTCTCTGTCTTGGCACTTGCTGTTGATCCACTCTAAAGATGACCTTTTAAGACCATTACGATTAACTGAAAATATGATTTTATACCATTCCCTCCTACACATTTTTATAAGGTACCTGGTTGTATCTGAATTTTCATTTGCAGTTAAATTATTCCCAATTCCCTCTCAGTAGTTTACACAATATATTGCATCAGGATCCAAGTTGTAACATACTAGGAAATACGGAAAGATTTTAGCTCTTTGTGTTGTGAGTCTGAGATTGCAAATAATAACCAGTGAGAAGGAAGCACCTTACTGGATATGCCAAAGTTCTGGAAATATCATGAATAGTAGCTGTACTTGGCTAGGATGACATCATACTGCTCTATAAATGATATGGTTCCAATATTTAAAATACAGTTTCGATATTAAAACAAAGTTAATTCTGCCTTGGATTGCATTATGAAAATTAAACCTTCCATAAGGAATGTTCCCAAAATGTCCATAATTAAGTAGAAGAGACTCTCTAAAGTATGATGAATCCCTGAAGACCTCCAATTAATTCCCTAGATCCCTCCCATTTCTAATGATACAATTTGGGGCACGTCGCTCTCATCTTCTTCCCCTGTCTCCACGAAGTACTTAGTGTATGTGTCAGATTCCTCTGCGTCACCTTTATACATCCTTCCTAATGAAGAGCAGTCCACGTCGTCATTTGCTACCACACCATAATTGTCACTTTATCAGAGGTAAAACTTACATAAAAGTCATAGGAATTTGATCTCATCTAATTTCTCCTTGGAATTATTTCTCCATGGAATTATTTCTCACATGCCTGTCGTGTCCTGGGACTGTGCCACTGCTACAGACACGGCATCTTCTCTCAAGATGTGTTTAGCCCAACAGAGAAACCAGATGAAGAATCCATAGAGTTAGAATGCAGGGTGCTAAGTGCTCCGGTGGAGGAAGTATAGGATGTTATGGGTTCTGAGAGCTGAAAAAACTTGCCCAAGATCCCATAGCAAGAAAGCAAGAAAGCCTGGATTTGAACTCATTTTTCCCAGGATCTTAACACTACACATACTGCTTATATGACATACTGACTTGGCTGTGCCCAACCTCCCTTATACAGAGGGGCAGCTACTTGAGAGAAGCCATAGGGAATTCTCTCCCCCTGCTCTTAGGTAGAATTAGAATCATGTCACACGTGGCTGATCTTAGCCACAAAGGAGGGAAAAGCTGAGCAGTAGAAAACAGGAAATCTCATGATTCATCGAGTGAGGATAGGAATGGCAGATAGGCTCTGGCTGCAGGTGGGGTTTTTTCCTATTCCTGTTATGTTCTTGAATCTCCTTTGGTTTGGGGGCCCATCTAACTGCTCTCTGCATGAATCTGAGGGCTGGAATGGGTTACTCCACCAGTTCACTGACCCAAGGAGAAACTGCTGCCACTGCCCTCTATGTTTACCCTTGATAGGAAGCTGATTTCTTGGGGAGGTTGGGGTGCTGGCCCAGACCCAGCCTCCCATTGGCTCCATGGCTGTGTATTCCCTATTCTAATAACATCACAGAAGGAAATTTTTAAATGCAAGTTCTCACATGGGTATAAGTTACCTGACTGTAGTTTATTTAGACACCCACTTCAAGTAACCAATGGAATTACTCAGAGCTGCTGTCTT
Source organism: Camelus dromedarius (assembly GCF_036321535.1). Taxonomy (NCBI): domain Eukaryota; kingdom Metazoa; phylum Chordata; class Mammalia; order Artiodactyla; family Camelidae; genus Camelus; species Camelus dromedarius. Next base: position 28,650,212 of record NC_087446.1, read on the forward strand.
GAGCTCAGCTCTGTCATGGTGAAAATTCATCCTCTTAGGAACTACCTGCCTTTGGTCACTTAGGCTCAAACCTAATCAGTTTCTCACTGAAACACACCTCTAGGATTCTGGACAGAACGGTTTACAATATGATTTTTGCTTCACTGAAAGAAATGACTCAGGAGATACGGGAAAACTGCCCTGAGTGGATTCAAGCTGACATTTCTTGTTTCCACATCATAGACTCCAGAAGCAAGAATGTGTATATGCTTTTCTTGCATCTTAAAACTCCATGAAAGTATTTAAGAAACAAGCAAACACAGCCAAACACAATGACAAAAATAGGCATTAATTAACTGGCATTAACTCATGAATCCTATATCATATATGAATCCTATGTCCTTGAATAGGAAGGCATGACCAGCTAGTGGCAGGAATGTGCCTTTGGAACAAAAGCTCCCCTGATGAAATCTGCCACTGATGTTTGTCCACAGTGGCTGTCATCGTGACTTTTTAGAATTAGTGGCTACAAAGACCTGAGGGAACTGATGTCAGCCTTCATGTCCCATCCTGCCACTCCCCATCTTGAAAATCCCATTGTTCTAGAGGCACAGTAAGCAAGCAATTCTTCAAGCAGAGTGACGTCATGGTAAGAAGACCAATCAGAGCAGATGTACAAGGCAAATCCTCTTAGCTCTGTTGAGAAAGCTCATCCTTCTCCTGTTCCAAAGGAGGGCTGGATGCCCGCCTCCGAGGCAGGCCAACAGCAGGTGTCAGAGAACGAATGTTGATACAACAATACTGGTACAACAAAAACAATGTTTATTATACATATTACGGCTTTTGTACACTCAAGGTAAAACAAAATAAAACCAGTTAACTATTCCATGTTATGGCCCTCTAAGAAATACAGAAAAATCCCACTCCATCTATACGTTACATAGAACTCACAATATATGAGCCCAAGGGGACTACCATTTTGGATTTAACACCCTACCCCTGGCCTCCCATTCCTAGGTGAGTATGCACTTCCTTTATGTCTCATTTACGTTACAGCAATGGCAAACTCTATTTTCATTTCTATGAATGCACACTTTACAACAGGATGTTATAGTAGTCCCAGAGGTTCCATTCACCATTATTTGAAATAGATTTATTCCCCTTCAACGACTCCTGTCAGGAAAAAAAAAAAAAAGCAAAAACTAATACTGTTTTTTTTTTCCTTCATGAGGCAGGAGTCACTTTGGTGTGGCTGCAGCCAAGTTATTCCCTAATATATAAATTACACTTTAGTTCTTTTTGAAAGCCTGGGGAGGAAAGTGTACGTACAGGTTATTACACGACCAGGGGCTCTTTCATGGGATTTCGTTTATTTCTCACTAAACCCCATGAGATAGGTCATGCTATTAGCCCCACTTTAATAACATTAAATAATGAAGAAACTAAAGCACAGAGAAACAAAGTCATGTTGCCACCTCATAAGTGTTGTATCTAGGGTTTAAGCCCTCCTGACATGAAAACCAATGATCTTTTCACGATCCCACGCTGTTCCCTTCCATTATAACACTTACGTTGATTTGTTCTCTCACTCCCCAGTACCCCATACCAAAGACAGGGTCAACTAGACGATGGAGGTAGTGTTTTAAAAGTGCAAGGAGAGCTGAATAAGCAAAGCCCCAAGATCAAAAAAATGATAATAAAGTATAGTTATTGGGAAACCTTGCAAGACAAGAAGAAGAGAGATTGTAGAAGACAGAAGGGATGAAGAGGAGGGGATACAGGAACCTTTGAGATGCTGAGGGCTCGTTCCAATTGACATTGAAATTAAAGTCAATGAGAAGTAATACTGTTTCTTTTCAGAGTTGTTATAACTGCCCCATGGGTTGTGTTTTTTGTTATTCTAGTCTTATAGCCACTTGAAGAGGGAAAAAATCTTTTCAAAAAAATTTTACTATGGCTCTGCTGAGCTGAGGAGCAACTGGAAATTGAATTAGGGGTACAGTGTGTCTGACATGTGGAGGAGGCACCTACCTAAATAGAATAGCAGGTGGAGGCAGTGGAAAGGGGCAGATTTAAGGATCCCTGAGATTTAGGGGATAAGAAGAAAAGAGTTGCTCTATTTCTCCTTCAATAGTATAATAATAGTTGGCCTTTTTTGAGTACTTTCTGGGTTCCCAAGACTGTTTTAAGCATTTGCTATATCTGTTAATTTATTTAATTCTGACAAAATCCTGGGAGATATGTACTATTACCCCATTTTATAGAGGAAGAAACTGAGGCCCAGAGAAATAACTTGCCCACAGTTACATAACCTATCTTTTTTCCCCTTTCTTCTCCTCTCTCCTCCATTTTTCTAACCATTCCTTAGAGAAGAAATCTGACTTTACTTATCTCCTACTTACCCTTGAACCCAGTAAGAGCTGGCTTCCACCCTCTCCACTCACCCTCAACAATACGCACAAACGGACCTTTCAGAAGCATCACCAGTCACTTCCTAACGTCCAGCTCCAGTGACCTATTTTTAGTCCTCACCCTCTTTCACTGCTATGAGGCATTTCATAATTTTGACACTCCCCTTCCTTTTGAATGTACAGGAGCCTCTTACACCTGGCTTTGCTCCTGTTTTGCTAGCTGCTTGCCTTCAGCTCTCTTAGTTGTTTCAACCACTTCTTGCATTTCTGGAGAGTTCCAGGCTCTGTCCTTCACCCTCTTGTCTTCCAGTTCTAACAGGTCAGTTTCCATAAGATATAGGAGACGGGGGCAGGAGGGCATCAGAATCACCTGGAAGATTTTTTTAAACTATTCATGCCCTCCTCTGAGATCCTGGGTGTTCTTACATCCCATACCCTGTGGGGGAGAAGAGGCAGGAGGAAGTATGTTACCCCTACCTGAATGCCTGGTGATTTTAACCAAATAGATATTTGAGAAGAAAGAGCTTATCCTTCCTTTATTTTCCAAAGGCTGTACCTCCCTCACTCCCACCTCCAAAATGGATACTACTCCCGAGAATCATTTTTGCCTTCCTTTCCTTCAATTTAAAATATATTTTAAATGGTGTATGTTGAAAATAATGAAAAGAGGTAAGTAGAGGTGGAGAAAAGAGAGAAATGGCGGACCCAGGCAGTGTGTGTTTCTGCAGAACAACACTGGGGGAAGATACACAGGCAGCTGCAGGCTTGGAATCCATGTCTGTTCACTATGGGGGAAGCGGACTGAGACTGTAGCCAAGTCCGAGCAGTCCAGGATGTTCTGGGTGGAGAGAGGCTTGGTTACACGATCTATTAGGTGAGAAAGGGATGTTTGGGATTTCAGCCTTTGTGTGTACAAGAGACTCCCGCCTTTAATTCCCTCTATTTAGAAATAGTGTAAAATCACCTACTTGAATATGTATGTGCCAATAAGCATAGTTTATTAAATAGTCCTCATGAATAGTAAAACTGCTCTTTTATCAGGCATGTACTTTGCTAAGAACTTTATACGTATTGTCTCACTTGTTACAACAACTCCATGAAGAAGATACTAGGATGTATTTATTTTGCAAAGAAGTCAAAAATCTTGCCTGGCAAGAGCAGAGCCAGGATTTGAACCCAGGTCAATTCAACTGATGCTCTTGAGCAATGTTATTCCACATCTAAAATCTGATTACCCCAAATCATTAGTCGTCAGAGAAATACAAATGAAAACCACAGTAAGACCAGTATATACCCAGCAGAAGGGCTGAAATTAAGACTGGCAACACCAGGTGTTGGAAAGGATGCAGAGTAACTGTAACTCATACATTGGTGGTGAGACTATAAAAAGCTCCAGACACTTTGGAAGCAAGTGTGGCAGCTTCTAACAAATTTAAACATACACTTGCCCTTGACTCAGCAATCCCACTTCTATATATTTACCCAAGAAGAGTGAAAATAAATGTCCACATAAAGATGGACACTATAAGTATATACATAGCAGCTTTATTTGTAATAGCCCCAAACTGGAAACAGCCCAGGTATGTAAAGAATGAAAAAAAAAATGCTTTTAATGGAACACTACTCAGCGATACAAAGAAGCAATCCGCTAATCCACTCAACGACACAAATGCATCTCACAGACGTTATGCGGGGGAAAAAAAAGACACAGAAGAGTCCATGCTGTATAATTCCATTTGCATGAAGTTATGAAACTGATAAAACTAAGTTACGGGTAAAAATTGGGAGCTGTGGCCATCTCTGAGCAAGGTGCGAGGGGCAGACTGAGAAGTAAGGGGGAACTTCCTGAGATAAAAATATTTTATATCTTGATAAGGGTATGGGGTACATGGGTGTATCAATTAGTCAAAATTATACAGTTAAGATTAGTAGGTTCTAATACATGTATATTGACCCTAACCTAAAAAGAACGATATAAAGAAATAATAGTAAAGTTGGGGGAAGTTGGAAGAGGGGAGAGACACAGATGAAACACACGTGGCAGAATGTTGATGCTATTGAGCCTTGGTGAAAAGTACATGGGGAATCATTACACTATTCTGTTTACTTTGGATATGTTTGAAATTCTTCATAATAAAAAAACTCCTACATAGAAAGCAAACTTTGGTTACCAAGAGGGAAGAGCGGGGAGACATAAATTAGGGATTAGGGATTAACAGATACACAGGCTATATATAAAATAGATAAACAGCAAGGACCTACTGTATAGCACAGGGAACTGTATTCAATTTCTTGTAAAAACATATAATGGAAAATAATCTGAAAAAAAATATGCATGTATACGTATAAATTAATCACTTTGCCGTACACCTGAAGTGAACATTGCAAATCAACCACATTTCAATTTAAAAATTTTAAAAAACCTCCTAAAAAGATGACTACCAAATTCTTTGTATCTGTTAGAACTAAAATCCAAATGAGTAGTTGGTTTGAGGCCAGACTGCTGAAACTCAGGGCCCAGTGCAAGAAAGTAAATCTCATCATGCTTTTTCCCTTCTGAGAGACTTTGATGAGTTTTCCACTTTCTGCCCTAGAGAGGAAAGTGTGAGCTCCTCATTGTGGCTCACAAGATCTTTATGCCAAACCATACATACCCAAAGCAGTGTGCAGAGTTTTTTATGATAAGTTACTGTATTTACTACTTAGACCATCTCTACAAAGGTTATCATGCCATTTCATAGGTAAAATAATTTGTATTAATGAAGGGACCCAACACTAGATGGATCATAAGTGGCATGGCTTAGAGAAAATTCAAGTTTTGGAGTCCAGTTTTTTTCTCCACCATTCACTCTGCTTCCTCTGTGGTAGGAAGAATTCTAAGACAGCAGCAAAATTTCAACTTCCTGCACATACACCCTGCCATAATACCCTCCCTCTGAGTTTGGGCAGGGCTAGTGACTACTATGGTGTATCTTACTTATCACTTGAGGAGCTAATTTAAAGGGAGAATAGCCTGGGTGGGCCAGGCCTAATCAGGTGAGTGCTTTAAGCGATGGGGAAGTATCAGGCGTGTGCCCTCCTGTTGGCCTCAGAAATGAAGCAAACTGGTCTGTGGTGACAGAGCCTATGGAGCAGCCATGTGACAAGGACCTGAGGGTGACCTCCAGGAGCTTAGAGTAGTCTCCAGTCAACAACTAGCAAAAAAAAAAAAAAAAAAAAAAAAAAAAAGAAAAAAGAAAAAAAAATTCTGGATTGCATAGCTTCAAAGAACTGAACTCTGCCAACAACTCTGTGAGCTTTGAAGAGGCCCCTGAGCCTCAGAAGAAATCATAGGCCCAGGAAACTCCATGATTTCAACCTGGTGAGACCCCAGGCAAAGGACCCAGTTATCCCACAGAAACCTTGAGATAAATATGTGTTGTTTTAAGCCACTAAGTTTGTGGTCATTTGTGATGCAGTAAAAGAAAATAAATGCCCTCTCCTTTCTCCCTTCCTTCTCTATTCCTCTCAGTGCCTCAGTCACCCTGAACTTTCCTTAGTTTCCTGATTAAAACATTGCTTCCATGACTGTGGTTTTGCATGGAGTATTCACTTTGCCTGGAATATCCTTTTCCTCTTTTCTGCCTGTTGAATATCACCCATCCTTCAGGATCCAGATCACCTCGTCCTCTCCTGGAAGCCTTGACTGATTGTCCCAGGCAGACCTCATTCCTTTACGTTCTGTACTTCCAGCACACCCTGTGATCTCTCTCTCTCCTGCTCCAGTGTGTGAGTGTATGTTCATGTCACTTAGAACTAGGACAATGCTTGGAACACAGCAATCACTCAGTAAATAGTTAATGGATTAATACAACTGTTGTTTTCCACTCAAATGCTTCTGAAGTTCATTCAGTTTAACAAATACTTATTTTCAGGGTCTCTTATAGCTGCCATGGACAATAAAAAGGTTAGTGGGTCGTGTTCCCAGTTTCAAAGAGAAGGGATAAGACTTGCATACACACACTAATTAGGAGAGGCAGAAAATGATCTATGTCACATAAGAAACTGTCTGGTCTGTAGAGGTCTCAGGGAGAGAGAGCTCAGGGTCCATGGGATGGAGGAGAGCACACCTGTGCCTTCCAGCCTCATCGGTATTTTAGGGAGCAACATCTTTCCATTGTTATAAAGTAGGTGGGGCCAGGAAGGGGGAAAATGACTGTTGTCCTCTCTTGGGTAGCTGAATGGTGAGCACGCCCCTCCCAGCCCTCCGCTGGCAGCCATCCTCTTCCCGGGCAGATTGGAGCATGACAGCTGTGAAAACGGTCACAGGAAAAGGCAGGCCACGGAGGGACGAGGGCTGTTGAGCAATGTCAGCTTTCCCCTAAGACACTGTGGACATCAGGACCATGAGTGAGACGCTGAGCCGCAAAGTCTTGCCTGGTGCTATGTGTGTTGCTACTCAGAGGAGCAGGTTCAACTGCTGTTGGTGTGAAACCCAAGGAAATGTCCCTGCAGCTGCTGATGTCAACATCCGCATCATGTGGCCTCCTTGTGTTGTGAGTCAGACACCCACATCCTGTTGCCTCACAACACACTGATTCTCCCTGTAAGTGACATATCAAAGAGGAGAGGTCTCTCTTGTTTTTCCAATAGACATCTATTACTTTTCAGCAGAAGAGAGATGTGTATGAGTTCTGTAGAAGTCCACCGAAAGTGGGCCAGGCTTCTTTCCCCCATTATGCTCTGAAGCTTGTGCCACACACCCAGTGGTAACTCAACACACGTAATCACTTGGTATCAATGAAGCATTGTCTTCTTTCAGAAACTTTCATCCCTTTATTGATACCATTCAAATAAACTTGAAGAGAATCACAAAGAGCAACTGTAATGTTAAAATCCACTTCAACTTTAAATCAATTAAATATTTTGACCCAGTTGTTTCTCTGAGCTTACAAAGGGTTGTGGATATAAAGTAGCAATTATCTTTAACTCAATTCCATGTTTTTGAACCTTATTCACTTAATTAACCAGGCTGAAATAATCATCAGATTATTCTATCAGTGTAGATGCTCATCACAGGCTCTTTATTTTGAACTGAACATTTTTAGCTCTGGAGGGGAGAGGAAGATGGAAAAAGAGGTTAAGACTTATTGGAAATAAACCAAGACTGTAGAAAAACTTAGCTGTTTTTTTTTTCTAGTTTAGAATATTTCCTCTGTTCATACTTCTTTGAATCATTTATGAGCTAAATTTGATAACACCCTGGTTACCTGGGGTAAGGGTCACAGAGAAGCACCTGCCTTGGCAGCCACCTCACTGTGGGACTTTCCAACATTTTTCCCCATCTCTAATGCACTCATTATGGTGATGATGACACGTCTTGGCAAAATGTCTCCGTGTTCAGAAGTAGAACAGCTCCAGTGTTCTTGATTCTATTTTAGACCTGTACTAAAGTTATCTGCCCACCACAGTCTGACTTCTTTAAACCTCATCTAATTTTTTCAGATGTAGTTTGGTCAGCCATGCTAATTTCATAGGATAAAGAGATAATATTGCCTTTAGAGTTGGAGCTAAATATTAGAGACTATATTGTGTTAAGCCATAAATTTCCAAACATGGTGGCCTCATTTACATTGGTAGATGCTTATGTGGTTCCCATTGGTTTTCCCACAAAATGTCATATGAAACACAGCTTATTAAAATAAACTCCTGATTTGGAAGGAGTCAAGGAGCACTTAACAAAATGTTCTACATTTTGCTTCTGTTCACTAACTGGTTGTAACTTGTTAGTGAGCTTTTGTAATGACCAAATTTCAAAGTCTGAAAGATCATTTGTGATAAGAAGCAAGATAAATAAAAGAGATATTATGCAAAGCAGACAATTCTTAACTTTTACAAGTTAATCCCCTCCCCTTCCAAAAAATGTCAGCACACTTTCATTCACTTTTGGAAGTAGGTGCATCAACTTATAAATGAAGAAACACTTTGAATTCTCCAGTGGGGGCATATTTTTTCACTCACCAATAGTTTAGGCTTGCAAACACTTATTTTTGTCTGTATAGTTGAGTCTTAGTTTCCTCATCTGAAAAGTTAGGATCACCAAATTTATTTCTTAGAGTTGTTTTTGAAGGGAAAAAAGATGCCATATCTTTTTGGATATAGATCTATCATGGTATGTGGCATGTAATAGGCTTTCATAAAATGTTATTTTTATATAAGAATATCTATATATTTATATTTATTTTACATATGTACTAACTGTGGACTAATTTCTGAGTATATTCCCAAGATAAACTGGAATGTATTTACTAAATACTAAATAATGTGGCCCATCTTATGCTAGTAAACCAGGGAGTAGGAAGGACTGTCATGCACTGGAGAAAAGGAGATTCATCGGCCCTGAGCCACCATGCCAACACCCCGAGAAAGCTCACGGTGGCTCCTCACACCCGCCTGGACACCGTGACCTACAAAGCCACCCGAGGCAAACATTCTCTGGCTCATCTCTCAGCCAGCTCACCTGAATGAAGAGGGGAAGTATCCTGCATTAGTCAGGATTCCCAGAGAAACAGAACCAGTAGGATGTGTATGTGTGGAAGGAGAGATTCATTCGAAGGAACCGGCTCACATGACTATGGAGGCTACAAATCTGAAATCTGCAGCGGGCCAGCAAGCTGGAGAGCCAGCAACAACGTTGCTGTTCAAGCCAGGGGCTGTCTGCTGACAGACCTCCTTCTTCCATCAGGACTCAGTTCTTGTTCTATTAAGGCCTTTAACTGATTGGATGAGGCCCACTTACATTATGGAAGGTAATCTGCTTCTCTCAGTATCTACTGATTTAAATGTTAATCTCTTCTAAAAATGCAGAAACATCATCACAGAAACACCTAGAAAAATTTCTGACCAAATATCTGGGTACTATGACCTAGTCAAGTTGACACATGAAATTAACCGTCACACATCCCATGGACATCGTCCTCAGCAGATTCTGAGTGCCGTGGCAAAGATGACAAGTTTCAGAGCCAGGCAGAAATGTGTTCAAACTTCGACTTATCATCTCTTTGAAGACTGTGTAAATTTTCTAAACCTTATGTGTAAAACAGGAACCAAATACCCACAGCAAAGGATTGTTAGGATTGTTGTAAGAAAAATTAAATCATGATGCAGTTGACATGTTTATAATTGTACCTGTCATGCACTATACATTCAATAACAAATAACCTCTTTTCCTGGTGAGATCAAAACAAGGAGTCTGGTTAAAAGGAGCTAAGTCTAAGATCGGTTGGTGGCTCTGTCTTGCTTGGCTCCTTAACCCATCTCAGATTATACTTCCTCTAAGTAATGCCTTTTTGGGTTTCTAAAATAAAATAAATAAAACAGTCTATTTAATACTTTGTAAAATGCACTTCCCACCCAGTTTGTCTCCCTGTACCTTTCACACCTTGTCTGTCTGCTCACTGCTATTCTCTTCTGCACATTTTGTCCCAGAGAATTGCCAGGTGTCGGTCAGTAGATGTCACAGGGATAACAAAGGGAAAGAAAAGCTTTCTGTACTTCTAGCCTTGTAAGCACAGAAATTAATCACACTTTCTTTCTCATTAAGGGGCCAAGTAAGTCAGCCCTTCACTTGAACTTGTGCTCTTCAAATAAATAGTTGAAATGGGAATGTTGATTAACATATTTGAACAGAAACGTGTCAGTGTGGCTTTTGAAAAAGGACTACTCTCTCCATTTCTGTACAGTTAGACCCACCGATACACACATACACACACTCACAGTTTGCACTAGTGTTACAGAATGTCCCAGGAGTGACACACTTTTACCCAAATGAAGCAGCAGTTTTCATCTGCATGGTCATCCTCAAATTAACTTCACCATAATCCATTCTCTATCCCAACCTACATCCTCAGGAAAGTGTGAGTGATGGAGAAAAGAATGTTTTGCCTTTAGACTTTACCCAAGTTTACTGTAATTACACATGAAGGTGGACATTGCTCCTAGACTAGGTAGTTCAGGTAAGAAATCTCCATGATCCTTAGTGACCATGTTGCTTAAAATAACAACAGCTACTGCATCATCAACAAAGACTCAGAAAATCTTATAAAGATGACAAAATCTGGAGTATGAGCCGCCAAAGACTAATTGTGTTGCAAATGTATTATTATGTTTGTGTAGCTGAAGGAATCCTGGACCAGGAGACTGAGATGTGGGTTTCAGTTCTTGATCTAACATCAACACTTAATCTTAAATAAGTCATTGAAGCTTTCTGGGCCTCAGCACTTATCCTGCTATCAGGATTCTTATGAAGGTTAATTGAAACGCTGCACCTGAAAGTACCTTATAAACTTAACTGGTAAACCAGTAGAAATGGCTAGTGATAGTAGCTAATATATACTGAGCACTTTGTATGCACTGGATACTTTTTTTACTTTTTTAGTAGTGTGTGTGTGTGTCTCATGTAATTTTCATAACAACACTCTGGAGAAGGAATTATTATTAGGCCCACACCACAGATAAGAAAACTGAGGCTTATAAAAAGAAAGCCACTGGGGACAATCAAAGCAATAGCAGGTGCTAGAAACAGGCTTCAAATCCAGGCACTCAGGCTGCAGGAATCCAGGCACTAATTTCTCCCATCTTCAAGATTAGGACTTGAAGGGTTTTGACATTGGAGAACCCACCCTGGATCATTTTACAGAAGATGACACTGGGGCAAAATGAAAACAAAGTTCACACTTTGAAATACTAGACATACAAGATGTTTCTCCTACCATCAATGTTTTTTCCTCTGAAGGGAGACAGTAGCCGGGAGAGTAATAGGAAATTGTTCACCTGAATAGGATGTCAGAACCAAATAGGAAGACTAAAAGCCTCAAAATGGGACTGTTACAAAGACAAATTGTGGGGCTAGTGGGGAAAACAACATGAAGGATATATAACCTTAGACAGGTGAAGACTTTATTTCTTGGTTCACTTTTTCTCTTTGTTATTCTAGAAGGAATAGCTGAAAGCTGAGAAGGTCAGTGTGAGCTTTGGAGTCAGGCCTGAGCCCAAGTCCCTGGCGTACATGGATCATGAAGCAAGACATAATCAACTTGGAGAATTTCCACTTCATGCTTAGATTAATAAAAGGGCATTTTTTTCCTTTCTGGGTATACTGTTTTAAGCCCTATTAATACCTTTTAATGCCACTGTAGATACAATAAGAAATAATGAGAAAATTAATAAGACGATGCTTTAAAGATTTTCCTGGCAAGTTTGAAAACCAGATGTAACTGTAGATGCTTATCAGGGATGAACTATTGAACCCTGGAGAGTGACTGGTTGAACTTTGTGAACAACAGCTATAGTCATCCAACAACTGATGACTTCCAAGGAAGTCATATGGTGACAGCAAGTATTAGCCTTTATCCCAAAAAATCTGTTTTATATTTTGGCTAATTCATTTTGGAAGTTTCTGTATTTTACACGTGGGTCAATAAAACATAACTCTCAAAAATTTAGAGAAACAAATACTGGTTTTATTTTAAAACTTGAGAAGATGGGAATTTAACTGACATAATGTATTAACTACAGAGAAAAAAATCTACTATTAAAAATTACCTTTTTAATTTTATTCCAAATCTTACAATCCAGGGAAGGATAAATCAATTGTGTTGGGTTATTTATTCATTCGATCTTTAAAATAATTTTAAAGTACTTTCTTTCTCAGTACTATCCACAGGCATAAGCACAAAACCAAAGAAAATATTAATTAAGTTGCATAATCGTCAGTACTGTTACAATTTTACTGCTTAAAAATAGCACATGAAAATAACTTATTAAAATACTACCACATTAAAAAGTTCCCTTCTTTTGGAGAATTCTGATTTTTAAAAGGTCCTTTGCATTGGGCCCTGATGACCAGAAACTAGATTTAAGTCAAACTGACCCAGGGCTATAATCTTACTTCTTTTGACAGAGAAAAATAAGAACTTGATAATCATTGGGACTATTTCACCAAGAGCTGGGAGCTGTATTTATTACCATCCTAATGGAGAGTCATTCTGTGAGCAGTATTGTTTATTTCTTTGCAGGCTGACTCCCTGGGGAAGGAGTTCCACTCCATCACATCTGTATCTCTCTCAAAATGACAGAAGTCCTACACAATGTAAAGGCTTAATACTAATGAGAGTAATTCTCGTTTATTAAGTACTTCTATGGGATCACATATATTTTCTCCTTAACCCTCAAAACGATGTTTTAGGAGGGCGTTATTACCCTCATGGTACAGGTGGAGAAACAGAGACCTCAAGAACTTATATACCTTGCTTAACAGTGGTTCTATCCCGTAACTCTTACAAGTGATCATGCCTATCGCCTTTGTTATTGAAAAACGAAATGACTTGATCCTGGAATTGTGTTGGAGCATGAAAAGCTAGAAGCTCATTATTTCACACAATAGACTGTCTCATTCACAGAAACGTTGACACCCATCTGTGATTTTGCATAAGGTGAAAAACAGTTCTGGGAAACCAAGCCAGGAATCCTGACAGTTAGCCTTTCAAGTATACACTTGGATAAGTTTCCTGGGAAGAGAACCTCAAAACTGTGCTTTAAAGAGAAAAGTCCATCCATGATGTAAATAAATGATTGCCCTCAAATCAGAACTTCTGCATTCATAAGCTGCCATCACTCCCTGTGTCTAAACCTCTCTTAATTGGACATGCTTTTCAGTCAGAACAGAATGACAGGCCAGGTCCTGATGCTAGGGACATACTTTCCACAGGAAGCTAGCTAGGTTACCGCTGAAGAATGGAATCTGTGCCTACGACATAATTTGGCTGTTTAGCGTCCTCATGCCTCCAACCTCCATGCCTTCCCTGGAGGTCTGAAAGGGATGAGATATTCCCTGCTTTGAGAAAAACAAAAAACAAAAAACAAAAACCTAATTTGAACATAAGAATGGAAAGCAAATGATTCCCAAGGAACTACATACCATTTAAAAATAACGTCTTTGGCCAGTTGCACATGAAATACAGGACATGTCACGTGTGCCTCTTCCCTAGTGACAAGTGCAACACTCTGCAACACGCACCTGGGTCCACTCCTCTCTTCCTTTTCTTTCCTGGCTTTTATCTCCTTGTGTCAAACCTTTCACTCTGCAGTGCTAATCTCTCTAAAGTCATTGTTTTTTTTGTTTTTTTTGTTTTTTTGCCATTGAAATAAAGCATTATGAAGGGAAAACCTGTTTTTTAAAAAAACTAAGATCATTGATATTCAAGTACACACACACACACAAACACACACAAACACAGAGCTGATGAAAAAGAGTTTAATCAAACCATGCTGTTTGCAGTGAAGTTTTAGATTGTCTGCCAAAGGACTGTTTTATAATTTTACCTAGCGCTTTTTTTTAAAGACGATTTTAAAAAATCTGTACTTATCTAATTCTTAAGAATGAGCAATTCAACTTGTTTTGGAAAAATATAATTTAAACACACAAATCTGTTCAAAAGGAAAAACTATAGAAGCATTTAAATCCTGCTTGCAGAATATATTTTAAAATAGTTTAAGAATATTCTATTTACTGTCTTATACTTGAATATGTCTTAATAGCTCAATTTCTGAAAGAAAATGTAATATTCAAATCTTCACCGATAGTTAAGAAATTATCCAGAAATACACTAAGTCCTAGAAGTGCCAGGTAAATTATACCCATTCCTGACGACATTTCATTTAGCAATCTATTTGAAAAGAAAGATAGTTTTAATTGTCTGATAGGACCTCTCTAAACCCTGAGCTTTCCATGCTATTTGCATTTTAATCAAAGTGAAATTTACTCTGGTATAGCTAGACCTCAGGCACCACTCTGCTGTTCCACGGAACAGATGTTGTGGAATTCACGTAATGACAGACAGGCTTGTGTTATGAAAGATTTCTAGAATGAGGGCTTTGGTCAAACTGGTCATGCCTGTACTAAAACCTCTCACTCAGCAGGACAATATTTGCATTTTTGCACTTATCTCATCTGGCAATCTCATCTTGATTTAAAAAAAAAAAAGTCAAGTTTCTTTAACTTAATTGTATATTCCAGTGTTCTCAAGTTACATTCCTAACATTTAGAATGTTGAGTCATCAAGACTGGATATAAGAGTTAACATTTTTTTGAGCTATCATCTCAGATAATAGGCAAATGAAGAAATATGTCAATCAAAATCCATCATAAAACAAAAACCTGTGAATGACTATCACCCCAGCCTCCAAATAAGCAAGAGACACAAATGGATGACCTTTCCTGAGTTAAACTCTAGATGACCCCAGGAAAGGCACTGGTGTTATAGAAGGGTACATGTCTACTGTGTGCCCTGAAGAAAGTAAGAGGAGTATTTCCCTCAGTGTTTAGGACTGATGCTCACTCACTTCCTCACCAACCACACAACCTGTGAGCCAGTCCCACTGAGATTTCTTGGCCCAGATTGTTGATGAGTTTCTTGAGAGTTTGGATATTTTTTGGTAATCATCTGATATTGCTAATGTTTACTTAGCCTGACCCATCCAGTCCCTGGGTGTGAGATATTTTCAGTCACACTGACTCATTCAAGCACTAAAGTACCATTTAGGACATTGCAGCCATAATCTACTAAATGCCACCTGGGTCTGTGCTTAGCCAAGCAAACATCCCCAGTTCCCATCTTTGATTTCTCTGAATTGAAGGAGGGGTAACACATGCACTTTACAATCAAAAAAAAAGTCGGTACTCAGTCTTGTCTGGAGTTGGAACTCAAGATTTTCCAAAGTTTTCTATTACCTAACTTTAACTCTCATTACTCAGTGGAATCAATATGCTATTCCCTGATTTTACACAATTCCAAGGAGCAAGTGTATGATGCTGTGTATATACATAGCTAAGTATATATATATAGAAGGAACTAGATTTGCCAAAGAAAATTTGCTACTTTTCACTCTTCTCTCGTTATAAAGTAGCTAATCATTAAAACCTCGTTGTATGGTACTGGTATCCTTACATGTTGCCTTTGATCAATCCAGAGAATGGGCTATAGATTTGCTTACTGGCTTCTAGAGTTTTCAACAAATTTTTACAAATATTCATATTGTCATAGCTGCATAATATCTGATATGCAGGAGAGCAAAGGAGAAATCCCATTCAATTTTGTGTTCTCAGAGTCTTACATGCATGTTATAACTTAGATCAACCGACATACATCCTAAAGAGTAAAACATGTCCTCGTGATTCACATATTGCAAAGATGGCTTCATCTGTATTAACTCCTATTGGAATATTCATCTATGGTGTTAAATTTCAGAGAACTTATAGTGAAAGGCTCTAAGTTACAAGTATTTATGGCACATGTTACAGAATGGCATAATATTTTTAAAATATATTTATAGATAAGCTCATAAAATACTTAGATTCTGGGCTTGGCTAGAAGCCTATATATATATATGTATATGAAATATATAATCTCAAAATGGCAGAAATTGAGTTGCCAAGGCATTCTCTGATTCACTGTGTAGAATGAAGCAGCACTTTCGTTATTAAATGCTTACAAACATACTAAGCCGTGTGTCGGTTGTTCCATAGGCCTTAAAGTATACACACCAAAATAGACTGTTTTGAAAACTATTCCATTTATTTGTCAAAAGAGTATTTAGATATCAGCCTAGAAATTTGAAAATATAAATCAAATATAGTAGCTATGAGTGAAAAATTCACATTTTAAAAACTTTAATAGGTGACCATAATAAAAAAATTGTTTTTTTAATAAAAGTGTTTTGAAGTGGAATGAAAGAAACTGAAAATTCACTTAGACATTCCCCAAGTATGTAAAATAAGAAAGAGGGTGCATATCCCCCTACCTTTGGAATAATTTGTTGTCATTTGGGGATGACTTGAGAGACGCATTTACACAGCAGCAGAAAAAAATAATAAAAAGCAATAGTTAAGTATCCGAAATTATTACTGTCCCCATAAGTAAGAACAGTAAAGCTTACAGGGGATAAGACATTTTGACTAAATGCGGTAATATTCTCCATCTTCCTCAATCTTTAAGTCTCCCAGATCAGAGATGTCACTTGTGTTGGAGACTTTGCCCCAAGGACAGAAGATTACAAAACAGGATAGTGGGTGAGTCATGAGAAATAAAGTAAAGAGCTTATCATGCTTTTTCTGAAGTACCCTTTTACTATGAAAACAGAGGAGGGAAATCTTACAATTGAAGAAACTTGGACAGAAAAGAGAGGCGTATATGTTAAGATTTCATTTCCAGAACAAGATTGCTTTGTGTAACTATAGAGTCCACTAACACACACACAGACATGTCTGTGGGGTAATATGAAAGCAAACCCTACCATGCTTAGTAGTATAATTGCTCCCTTTTCCAGAATTACTTTACAATTCAGGTGCTAATGCCCACACTGAATTACTTTGGACGGATTGCAGAATGGTGATAGTCTTAATTAAAATTTCAACAACTATCATCCACATAGTATTTCACAAAGTCATTGCTTCTATTTTAGCTCATAATCCCAGAAATTGTGGATAATGTGGATAGGTGTTGCTGTCATTCCTAAGGTACAGATGAGGTACCAGAAGTCCGACGAGATTGAGTGAGTTACCCAGCGTCATGTGCTACAGCCCGCCGCTGGGACTCAGGACTCTGTTCCTGGATCCACCCTCCTCTGAGCCTCCGGTGAGCTTCCACATAAAGATAAATTCTTTCTCCTCACACACACAGCACAACTCTGGAGAGTTTGTGAAAAAATATTTGGACTATATGGATTATACTTAAAGGTTTCTTTATTTTTTTTCCAACAACTTAGTCATTTTCCCCTCTCATAAAGCTTATCCAGCTTTTAAGGTCCCCCAAGAATTGTTGCCAAGGTTGTTCTCAAGTGGGAAACTTATGGAGAGGTATTCTAACAACATAAAATTGTTTATATCTTCTGTCTGTTATCATTCAAACATCCAAGAGTAAGAGTGATATAAACCCCTATGTTAAAATAATGAGAGCAGATGCTGTAAATCTCCTTTGTCCAACACAGCATCCACTAACCATATGTGCCTATTCTCATTTCAATTAATTTTAATAAGTTAAAAGACATTAAAAAAATAGCAGTTCTTCCATCACACTAACTACATTTCAAGGACTTTATAGCCACAAGGGGCCAGTAACTATTGTATTGGACACCACAGATACAGAACATTTCCATCATTGCAAAAAGTTCTACTGGACAGTGTTGGTCTAGATTCTAGCTGTTATCAGTGTCAGCCTGCTTCTTTCTCAAGCACTTCTAACTCAGTGAAGCTGTCCTCTAGGCTGAATGGCATCAGTGTGTGTGTGTGTGTGTGTGTGTGTGTGTGTGTGTGTAAAATAAACCATGATTCTATTCTCCCAAACAATGTTAGAATGTTAGGAAAACCAGCAAATCACAAACCAACATGGGCTATTTATGTGACTGCCCTTGAATATAGGAAGAGACCCAACTCTCTTTGTTAATATCAGTCAAACCTTAAGACCGTTTCAGTGATACACTGTTATATTATCACTGGATCTGTGTGTGTGTTCGTTTATATAATATATATTTAAGCAGTTCTGTTAATATTACATTGCTGTGTTATAGTAACATCTCTGCGATAGAACACAGGGATGCTGAAGAGAGAATCTCCAGTTTCTGGGGGTTTGTGGACAGGGAGATCCAATGAGGGGGGTTAGCCTTGGGAGATGGGGTAGTTGGGGCAGGCACAAGCAGAAGAGATCCTTCCCATGAAAGGGGCCCATACAAAGAAGCCAGCAGGGAACAAGAAGCATCCTGGGAATATGTTCCATCAGCTCCACCTGGGGATTCTCTTTAAGGAACCAGATGGTTGCCTTGGCTAGAAGAGTGAAAATAGCAAGAAAGATGAAAAACTCAGTAGAAAGGACGGAATGTTGTTCTTACTGAACTGTCTGCCACAGATGGCCAGCATTCCTGGACTTTTAAAGTAGGTTAATCTGAAGAGGCAGTGGTTTGGGGAACAGGAGAGCATTCAGGCCAGAATCCTCCATCTGCCACGTTCTACCTCTCTAGCTTTGGCCACATTTAACCTCTATGAGCCTTGTTTCAAATCTTATTCGTGTGAAGGCTACCCACGTGGAAAGCATGGTGTAACAAAAGGAGAGGAATACAAAGAACTCACACAAAGAGATAATTACCCTACAATTCCATGGATGTGGTGACAGACACAGTCACAGTCCTGAAAGACGTGGTGGAGGAAGTAGGACCTGGGCTAAATCATTAGGGGAACAGCAGTTGAGGAAGAAAGAGGTAGTTCGTGGAGAGAGGAGCATGAATAGAGACTGGAGAAAAACACATGGCTATGAAAAATGTTTATATATGAAAAACCACATTCTTCCCCAGTGTGAAAAAAGAGAGACATTTATAAAACAGGAAAACACTCCATGCCTAAACAGGTAAAGGATTAAAGAAAGTAGAGAAAAATTATTGCTTGAAAAGGAAAAAACAAAAACAAAAAAGCAGTAATGACTGGAGATCTCAAATAAATTCCTTTCTCACCATGAAAAGTATTTTCTTTACATTCTGCCTCTGCCTTTGTGGTTTATTTGTATCTGTACAAGATTGTTTAGCAGCCGTGCTCATAGAAATTCTGTCTCCTTTCTGGTGGGACAGGTTGTACCCATGAATCTCTGAGATCCCAGTAGCAGCCAGCCTTGCCCCCACCCGACCCCACAACATACGGGGCTTCTCACGCCCTTGCCTGTGGGATCCCGTTCCACAGGCACTGAGACTCCCTCCCCACTGCTCTCAAAATTAAGGCTGAGTATTGTTTGACCAATGTGTATGGCCAGGGCAAATTATGCAGAGAGAAGCTTCCATTTGATTCCCTCGGATTTAAATACTGATCAGAACCTACAGACTCACTGTTCACCTCCTTCTGACTCCAAATGTCTCAGGAGGCTCCAGTTGTTGGTGTCTAGACATGAATTATTTGGAACCCCAGGGACCCTGAGTAATGTTCAGAGAACAAAGAGACTACATCTCATTCACTGACCCATTCCTCTGAGGAAATATTATTTCTGGAATCAAGGAATGAACAGAAGTGCTCTCATTGAGATATTTGCACATAATCTATGCACATCCTCCTAAATAGGTTAAGTCATCTCTAGATTACTTACAATACCTAATACAATGTAATTTCTATGTAAATAATTGTAAATACAATGTAAATGCTATGTAAGTAGTTGCTGGTGTGTGTCAAATTCGAAGTTTGCTTTTAGAATTTTCTGGATTTTTTTTTAATATTGTTGATCCGAGGTTGGTTGAATCCACAGATGTGGAACACGTGGATATAGAGGGACAATGTAAAGTTCTGTTACAACACAGCCATGCTCATTTGTTTACGTACTGTCTACAGCTGCTATCACGCTGGTAAAGTTGAACGACCGTAACAAGAGACCAAACAGCCCACAAAGCCTAAAACATTTCCTATTTACTATCTGGCCCTTTACCAAAATAAGTTTGACTTGATCCAAGGTAAAATGGAGACATGCATGGGAGTTTGCTCAGTATTTACCATGTTTTGGTTCATCTGGGAAATACTTGTGAAGCGCCTCCAGGGGGGAGGCTCTGAGGATACAACAGGGAACAGGATCAATAGAGTTGTTTGCTTCACAAAGTTTACAGTTTTCTCAGGCTTTGTAATGCTCCCTGTTCAACTTTGTTTTTCTTCTATGTTAAAGGACACAAACAAGTATCATAACATGGTAATAGGCAAGGAAGGGGGTATCAGCTAGAGTCACCAAATTAAATACAGGATGCCAGGTTAAATCCACCCAGTATGTACTAAATTGAAATAGCTACCATGAATGAAGCCAAATGCTGTAAAATTATTCTCTCACTGAATGGTGCATCAAGAGAGTGCCAAGAAAAAGTGTTCAATCTATTTAGGGTTTTCATCCCATTATCAAGGTGATAAAGGGTAGTCATGGAGAGGGGTGACTGATGGACTTTAACCATCTCTGTGTGAGATGTGTGTGTCAAGCAATCTAAAAATGATGCCAACAAACATTCCATTAAAAAACATAGTTGCAATAAAAAGGGAATTTATTAAAAAAAAAAAGAGAGAGAGAGAGAGAAAGAGAGAGAAAGAAAGCTCTTCCCTCCTTTCTGGTAGAAGGGAGAAAAGAGAAACCTGGCCCTAGTGCATGGAGGGAAAACCCAAGTTGAATAATTTATGAGTGTTGAGAAATTGAGGAGTGCTCCTGTGTACAAGTATATGTTTCGTACTCAGAACACCTGGCTCAGCAAACCTGGGTTCTCCGTCTTGTGATCACAAGAAAAAAGAACAGAGGGAAGAAAATCTGGTGGTGGCTGAGCTTGTCACGTCTGTACAAAACCAAGACCCAGAGTGTGTGTTCACGTGGGCAGAATGGAAACCCTTCCAACAGCTTAACAGTGAGTCCTGCATAGCCTGTCCCTAGAGGTGGAGAGCATGCAAAAGGTCACATGGTATGTACTGTCTAAAACAGATGAAAGCATTAATCCTTCTCATCAAACTAGTATTTGTGCTTACAGGCATCAGTAGATATTTAACTCACGCACAGAGGTAATACATAAAACCAAACATGGAGACAGAGTTTGTTGTGGGTGTTTTAAAAACCAAACCTGGACTGTATTAGCTAAATCTTAAGCAATCTATAAATTTAAGACATAAATAAGAAGTGGATTGTTTTCAGGTCATCCCCGAAGGACCTTCATCAGGCCTTCAGTTTGTCACAGTAGCAGATTGCAGATTTCTCCTCCCAAGCATTTCCCAAGAAGGATTTTCTGATTTGTCACACATGTTCCCATTCATTGGTCCAGTGCCCTGGCAGAACCAGAGATGCTAAACTTATCCGGAAAAGGGTTTCATAATTCATCATGCATACCGCTCTGCTTGGCACCAAGAGAAGCGGCCTGTTCCAAGTGCATGCTCTTGGACATTTACGGCTGACTAAAGGGACCAGATTTTTGATAAACTAATGTAGGACAAAGGGAAAGAGCCTGCTAGCACAGGGCCTGCGGCTGAGATAGAGGAGGGAGAAAGAGAGGGAGTGAGGCTGCAGTAGGGGGTGGGGTGTTCTGCTTTATGGACGTCCCATGGGACAGATGTGTGACTACACTGGTTGAAGACGGTTGCTTCCTGCAGCAAGGGGCACTTGTGCTAGAAGAATAGTGAGAGGCTGGAAGGATAAAAGAAGGGAGGACAGGAAAAAGGGAAAAGGCGAGCCTGGTGAGAGAGCAAATGTTCCAGGACAGATCATTTTGGAAAATATGGTGCCTGCCTGCCAGCCAGCCCAGGAAGTTCATGTTGAGGGCCATGGTCAGTATGGGGCAGCCATTCACCTTGGCTTTGACAAGGCTGGGAAAGAGGTGATGGAAATGATGCCTGGGCCCCACATTGTGCTAATGTTCTTTGAAAGTGCCAATTTGTCTACAGAGGTAAGATATTCTGAAAAGTTTCCCATTTCCACTGTGTTCATAATGATTTCAGCAGTGAGCCATCTGAATCCAAAATTAAGATTTACTTTGTTTGAAATGTTTCACCTTAGAAAGCTGGAGCAGAATCATAAGAAAAGGAGTATGTTTAACTATTGTTGTTAAATCTAAGCATTCAGTCAGCCTTCTTCTCCTGCTGAATATTCAAATTGGAGAGCCACAGAGGACAAAGAGAGAAATAAATGCATTTCTGATTAGAAAATGCAAATTAATGCCTGCATTTTGCCTAAAATTCTTCCAATATATCCTTTGAGTTGTTTTCTTTTATTACCATCTAACTAGAAAACTTATGTAATATTTTTTTGTTGGTAGGTAAGTAGGAGTCTCTTTATAAATTTCCTTATTTAGAAAACATTATACTGATAATTAAAGAAATGCAAATTAAAGCTGCAAAATAACAATTCCCCTATCAAAATGGTGAAGATCCAAAATATTAGTAACTCTCCAGGTTGGTACAGTTGTGACAAAACAGAAACCCCATACAGTCCTGATGGCCTTATTCAATAATACCACACTTTGGAATGACAATTTGGACATTTATCTACACTCTAAATCCATTTCTCCCAAGAATTTTAGATCCCTGGATTTACTCTACAAAAATAGTTGCCCAGTTGATCATATATATATGAATAAGAATATTCACTACTCTTTCATAGGTACAAAGAACCAGAAATGATTTAAATGTCCACCATGAGAGAACTGGTTTATTAAGTTATGGTACATCCTTTCAACAAAAATCCTGAACAGCCTTTAAAGGAATGAACTACAACATGGTTTGACAGATATTATATATCCTTTCAGTATATTCGATGAGGGGGACAGGTGGGGCAAAGGGAAAGATGATTCTAATCTTACTTTTAAAAACAAATCAGTGGATAGATTTCATGAATATTTTATAGAATTGTTATGCAGAGGAAACATCTGCTAGGATTCACTTCACAGTGTAAGCAGTGGCTCCTTCTGGAAGCAGCAGGTTGAGTTTGGCAGAGACAGGGCACTTTTACTTTCTTTTCTTACTGCCTTGTATTTTTCTTTTATTTTTAGAGGTTTGTGTGATTTTGTAATTCAAGAATGTCAAGATATATATTCAGATATTTTAGTTTACTTCTTTTCTGGAAGATCCTAGGATTTGCAGAGTCTCTCAGGTAAGTGTCATCATATCTGAAAAATCCAACGTTTACCATTCACTACTGATCCTGCAACTTTCTTTCAGTGATTTTTACTTCAGGCTCCCCAAAGTCCCTGGAATTCATAGCATCCTCTCAGTTCAGCTCTCCTAGCCCTGCTCCATTCCTTCAGTCCCTCTACCAACATCATATGCCAGCCTTCAGGGATTCTCAGACTGAAAGCAGGGTGAAATGCCAACCCTCACTTCCATTCTCTCACCTTGGCAAAAGTGCAAATTTTATCTCCAGTAATAAAAAGTTGATGATCCACCATTACAATAAACATACATTGTTGAATCATAAACTAGTAGAGTTAGAAGTTTAACATTATCTAGTAGGGTGGTTCTCAGTCTTTACTGCTGATGGAATCACCTGAGGGGTTTTGAAAGCCTAGGGACACTTGGGCTATTCCCAGACCAACCAAAACAAAGTCTGTTTTGGAACCTTATCTAATCTCTTATCAGAAACATAAGGACACTGAGTAGCAGAGAAGATGAATAACTTGCCAAAGGTCATTCATGGGCCAGTTGGAAAGTGTGTTATTGATCAGTTTTCAATTGCTTGCCTAGGATGCATGGTAATGAATAACCCAGAGACTGGAATTAAGCATAAACTTGTTATTAAAATTAAAAATCAGAAGGTGTATTTTTCTATTCCAAGACACATATTGCTTGAAAAGTACCACTATTGATGACATTTGTCCAGTATTAGAAAAATAGATCTCATGTTGCCTTGATTGTAAGTAAATAATTTCCCAGAACATTGTGTCTAGAAGACTTTAATTTCCCTAATGGCTTGCATCATAACTCATCAGCCCATCAAAATGCATCAGTAGGAGGGCTCAACAGTAGATTTAAATAAATGCCTTAATAAAAGAATATTATAATAACCTGTGTTATCTCTGGTTATAGCTCAGCATAAGTTAGTCAGAAAAGTAATTTTTAAAATCATCTCCCTATGTTTAAATCTAGAAAACCATCTAAAAGTAATCAAATTCCCACAGGAATGAATGCACAAGTCTTAAGTTTCTGAATTGTTCTGCAAACAAATCCCAGGGCATGCCTAATTATTATAAATATTTTTAAGAAGCCATTTTCCTCTCAGAAATATTTGTATCTCAACATTTTAAACAATGGAGAATTTGAATTTACTTCAAGTTCTCATACTAAAAGTAAAGGCACCACTCCCAGCCAAACATAACACACGTCACTGTTGCACAGCTGAGAGATCATAGTCGTTCAGCTTTCCCCTTAAAGGAGCCTGGGAGCCAGAGTTTGCTATTGACTGTTTTCAGGGAAAATTCTAAAAGTTCTCCTGTAATAGTCCCAGCTTCACAATCTCAGACACCTGCTTCATGAAGCCCGTGTCATAAGCCATACTCCCAGCTGACTAAGAGAGAACTGTTAAGAAGAAAGATTCTAACCCTTTTAAAATGGGTTGGATCTTTGGGATGTCTTTCATCAAATATGTCCTCATCTAAACATGCTTGAGCTAGGACAAAGAGTAATAACCCACCAAAGGAAGAAAGCTCCACAGTGGAATCATAACACACTTAGGTGTCCACAGAAATCTGAAAGTCCATTTCTAGCGCTTGCCTTAACATGTTTGGATCAGCCATTCGAAAAATACAGGAAATGTCTTCGATCTGCTGCTGCCATCAATCCTAATGAACTTTTAAAAATTCTCCAATAGCAATGTAAATAAAGCATGATTCCAGCTTTAAGCAGTAAGTACTTACAGTTTTCTTCTCTTTGAGAAAGGACACTTTAGTCACTGCCCTGGGAGAATTCATTATCTTGCTGTTGTTTTGTTTTAAAAATTCATTGTTTTTGTTAATCTTTGTTTATTGTTTTGTCATATGAGGAAATAGTTAACTTAAAAATGAGTTTCTATTGGTGTACTTGGGCAGCCTCATTAAATCACTCAGAACATTAAATTCTCCATCTTTTATTTTCCTTTCAATAGTATGATAAATCCTGTGAGTCTCTGCCTGAGCTAGACAATGCAGCATTTATTTATTCAAAAACATTTCCCAAGAACCACCTAAAAAGTTTCTAAATTCCTTAATAATATTATCCTAATCCATCATGTTGCTTGCTATTTGCATAACCATTTCATTGGACAGTTTATGATAAATGGAAGTGAAAGGATTTTCCTACACTGCCATTTTTCATAAGACTCACTTTCCTCTTAGAACATGAGAAGCAGCTCCCTTCTGAGACCCCTTCAGTTCGTTCCAACTTTCTAAAGAGATGTGGGGCTGCCCTTGCAGCCTGCTGATCTCATACACTGTCCTCCTCTGCTAGGCTCCCCTCCCACGTTGACTCCCTAAAGACCATCTTCTGGAGAAAATAATCGTGGAACTTCCCATTCACGTCGCTGCAGCCAAGAGCGCGAGTTCTTCCCAAGTGCCTCGTGACTCGTGTGGCCTGTCCAGACTCCCCACAGCAGATTCCTCAGTGGCTAAAGAACATTATTGTTATGGGCTGAATTATATACTCCCCAAGTTTGTGTGTTAAAGTCCAATTCCCCAGGAGCTCGGAATGTGACTGTATTTGGAGATAAGGTCTGTAAAGAGGTAATTAGGTAAGATGAAGTCATATGGGTGGGCTGAGTCCAACAAGACTGGTGTCCTTGTAAGAAGAGAAGATTAGGTAGGATACAGACATGCACAGAGGGAAGACCATGTGAAGACAGAGGAGATGGCTGTCTACAAGCCAAGAGGAGGCCTCAGAGAAAACCCTGCCAAAACCTCCATCTCAGATTTTTAGCCTCCAGAGCTGTGAGAAATTTTCTGTTGTTTAAGCCTCTTAGTCTGTGGTACTTTGTTATGGCAGCTCTAACAAACTAATACAACTATTTTTCTCTAATTCAGTTTGAGCACCTATCTGAGGCCAAGGGGAAGTGTGGGGAAAAGTAAGACCAGAGAGACGCCCTAGACCAAAGTCAGATATAGTCTCCCACGTACGGGAAGGAATTAGAATTTTATTCTAGATGGGATGGAGAGGGGATATGAAATTCAACAGTGTGGACAAACCCCTTTGAGAAAGTCAGATTTGAGCAGTTTTGACTCAACTAGACATGTAATGGATTAAAAAACTCTAAATGGGTGGTAATAACATGGACTCAGGAAGTGTAGGTGATGTGGGGCATGAGGACGGCCATGTCCAAGGTCTCGGTGGAGCCCCTGGGACATGCCCCGCCAGGTGTGGGTCCTTGGCTTCACCCCGGAAAGAATTCAAGAGTGAGCCACAGTTGAGTAAAGGTAGATTTATTTAGAGAGATACATACTGTATAGAGTGTAGGCTGTTTCAAAAGCAAGAGAAAGGCCCTGAGGTGTGGGGGTTGAGTGCTCAGGTTAAAGTAAAAGTAGGTACACACTCCACAGAGTGTGGGCTGTCTCCAAAGAGGAAGGAGCGAGAGAGGTGGCCAGGAGGCATGGTGTTGTCAGTTTTTGTGGGCTCAGTCGCTTCACGCCTACAAGTGGGGGGACTATTCCAGCCACCCTGGAGAAGGGGTTGGGATTCCCAGGAATTGGGCCACCGCCCACTCTTTGACCTTCTGTGGTTAGCCTTGGGACTGTCATGGCGCCTGTGGAAATGTTATTTATCATGCTAATATGTTACAATGAGCATATAATGAAGCACAAGGTCTACTAGAAGTCAAACCTCCTGCCATCTTAATCCTCAAGGCCAACTGGGAGTTGAATCTTCTGCCCTTTTGGTGTTAATTGCTGTCATTCCTTGAAAGGCTATGCCCTGCCCCCTTCCCTCCTGTCTCAAAACTACCTATGCCTTCCCTCCAACAAAAAGCCACATCATGCTAGCTGGTATTTACTATAGGAATTCAATGCATTTAATGCCTTGATCGAACACAAACAATTCTGCTTCCTCAGTGGAAAAAGAAGCAGCATTACCCTGACAAATGACTTACACCTGCTACCTAAATAAGTACATTCTTTTCTCTTGTAAAGTTGGCTACTCGTAGAACAAATTATAATTTCTCCACATCTTACAGTTAAAATAATCTAAAAATACGTTTTCCCTAGAGACTGATATCCACAGACTTGCAGCATTATGCTCTATAGACATAGTAAGTCAGAAACAGTAGATCAGGAGATCCATTTTTCTTTCGCCATCAGGCATTAGGTGCCAATAGCCTTACATCCCTAGTCGCTGCATTTCACAAGTGGAAATGAAAAATCATATTTCTGCTACCTTGTGACTTTTCTTCCTCACATCAAAATTCTCAGGTGATTATTTGAAACTTTAAGTAGGTCATAGTAATGACCAGAGATTATCATCTGCTTGCCATTGCAATCTTGGAAGGTCCCACTAAGTTTTATAAATAGAAACTTTTTTTCAGCTCACCTAGCTGAAAGTTGTCATAAAACAATTGGGATTTCACTTGGAAGTCTGCATGATAGCCACAATCAAGTCTCCAATTTTTCCTGAGATGTTGTCAAAGTATATTAAATGTCGGCCGTTGTTTTGTTATTTGGTTGGCTGTTTGTGGTTTGGACTTCTAATTAAAAGTCAGTGAGATAAAGTATGCAAAAATGTTTTTAGCACAGCGTCTGGTGGACACTCAAAAAACGTGTAGTGACTGAGTTATTGAATGAGTAAATGAATATATCATGGTTAAAGCAGAGGCACAGCTGGTTATCAAGGAAACTGGAACTATGTCCTAAAAGGTTGTGAGGAACTCAAGCCAGTACCCTTTCTCTGCTGCTATTTCAGCTTCACTGTTCTTCCCCACTAACTGGCTTTCTCTGCAGCTCTGCTCTCTTGGGTTTCCTCCTGTCCCTGAGTTTAAATGTTTTAACATGTCAATATATTATTATTTATCCACCCCTCAGAGACTGATTCTTGTTCCCAGTTCTGAATCTCTGGGATGATCTCATTGGTTCAGCTTAAATCAAGTGTCCACTCAAGTTCCAACTGACCTTCATCAGGAGAACAGGTTTACACGTGCAAATTATGACTCCTGAGTAAATTATCTAAGTAAATGGCAAGTCAATTCCCAGAGAAAGAAGGGATTGTTGTAAGCTGAGCAGATAACCAAAAATGTCTTCTGATGATTGATGGTGGGGAAGGAAGTGAAATTTTACTGTAAGATGAAAGGACATCAGGACAGGATACAGAGGAAAAATGATAAAATGATGACTTTCAATCAAAGTGGAAGAAAGAGACATTTGGAGGCAGTATCACAGAGGAATCATTTGGAATTTAGTGGGTCATCTCTCTGTTCATGGTGGCAAATGGACTTTAAGTTTTACCAAATATACATGTTTCAAATTAATTGTATTTTGGAAATTCTATTATATTCATCTCACTATGATATATAAGTGATTTGTTGTCAAGAAATATATACACATAGTGTACACCTTTGTGAGGATTAAGAAATGTGAAATCATATTATGAATATTTTTACATTTTCTGTTATTTCTTATACATTCATAAATCAAGAGTAGCACAAAAATCCACTTCAGAATACATTTTTGACGTTACTGTTGAATGAGAGTAGCTTATAATTTTTCTTTTAAATCAGCTAAACTTGGATTTCTGCTGAAGCAGCTGAGGATCCACGATGCTCTAGGCTACAAGCTGAAGTTTGGAAAAAATTCAACCTGCTGACTTTTATCCTGTCTTTTGGACAAGGCTATGGGTAATTTGGGCCTCTGCCTGCAAAACATGAACCTGTCTATCTGCATTATTAACGGATGCTTGGTGGGATGAGCTAACAGTGACTTTGGGTTTTTTTTATTGTTGTTGTTGTTGTCTTGTTTTTGCAAAAAATCCTGAAAGGAAATTACTTGAGATGAAAAAAGTCAAATGTACAGAAATATGATGATAATAGTGAACATTTATAGACTGCTTATGATGTGGTAGACATTGTGTTGAGTACTTTTAATTATTCATTTGATGTAATATGTGCAGGTAACTACGGCATGGATACCATCAGTGCCCTATTTTAAAGGTTGGAAAACCAAGGCTTAAAGAAGCGGAGTAACTAGTCAAGATTACAGCAGCTAGGGACAGGGTCAAATGGCAATTTCATCTCGTGTAATAAAACTTGAGAACCGTCATTCTCCTATAGATCTTAACTTACAGCTTTACTTACTGTATCTTTCATGTTGAGAATTAAGTTTCTGGCAGAGACAACAAGTCATGAAAGTGTTGGGGATGAAATTTCTCTCTCTGGGTTGAAATGGTCCTTGATTCTTTTAAGCATGAGAGGAGAAGAATACAAGAAAAACAGTGCTGAATACAGCTAGAACTAAAACCACTTTTAAAAATCTCCAAAACAAAACAGTTAAAAAGGTTTCATGTGCACTTATTCCCTGGTTAATATAATACACAAATAGCTTTTAGATATTATTTGCACTGTAGCTGTTTCAATTTTTCTGAGCCCTCAAGCTGGAATTTCTCATTCACGGATAGGAAGAGAAGGAGCAGGGAGAAGCCGATAGAGGGGTTATGCCAAGACTGTAATTAATTCTCCCCAGGAAACATCAAGGAAGTACTCCGTAAGAGGGAAGGCATTTCTGATCTTTCTTCCCCTCTTAGTCCATAAGAGTGGAAAAATGTTCTGGGTAGATTGTAAATCCAGATGCAAATTTACTTACAACCTCCAACCCTTCATAACAAAATCCAACTCTGACAGTCACCCATGGTGAAATCATATTGTAACATTCTTTTGCTTTATTTTGGACAGGAATGGGCATATTTCTCCTTTATGTATATAGAGTTATCCCTTGATATCCACAGGGGATTGGTTCCAGGACCCCCTGAAGATAGCAAAGTTCAAAGATGCTCAAGTCCCTTTTATAAAACAGTGTAGTATTTGCATATATAATCTAGGTACATCCTCCCACACACAGTCAGTCCTCCATATCTACAGGTTTCCCATCCACAGGTATGTACTACACCATTTTATAAAAGGGACTTTAACATCTGTGGATTTTGATATCCACAGGGGCTCCTGGAACCAATTCCCCACAGATAACAGAAGATGACTGTACTTTAAATCATCTCTAGACTACTTATAACACCTAATGTAAATGCTATGAAATAGTTGTAAATACAATGTAATGTTATGTAAATAGTTGCCAGTGCACAAAATTCAAGTTTTTCTTTTTGGAATCATCTGGAATTTTTTAAATAATATTTTTGATCTGAGTTTGGTTGAATATGCAGCTGCAGAACTCATGGATACAGAGGACCAACTGTAAATATGAATATGGGTATACAAAGTACAGGTATATCAAAAATATTCTGAACAAAAAAGGAATTTGCATATTTTCACCATTTCTAAATGAGATAGGTAGATACCTTACAGATGTGATCTCTGTGCCCTTGATTGTCATATTTGGTTTAAAATAATGGTCATAATTTATTATTTCATCTATTCTTAGAAAAAATACATGGGTGTTCCAGGAATTTCAGGCCTGTTTGTTTATTTTCCCAGTGATATCCATACACTTCCTTCCCATGAGCTTCTAGATTTGCTCCTAGTGTGTGAATGGGAATAAAGGGAGATGGAAACCCTCTCCCAGGGGCGCACTAAATATGGGGCAAGGGAAACAAGGTCAAAAAGATTTTCATGGGACAGAGCAGATGGTTTTAGTTTTAGAAGTTAAAACCGAAATTTTGAACCACAAATTCTTTTTTTGACTCGACCACAGAAGTCTCCATCAAGAATACTCTGTTTGGTCTTAAATCAAAATAAATAGCACTCATCTTAAGCCTTCTTCAAATGCACCTTTTTTTCCCCCTAAGCTAATGTGCAGATTCAGAATGGGAAAACATAATTAAATTATATTGTATCAAGTATTTTTCAAGTATTTTACAATCCAAATTTGATGAGAATTTGGATGTGTTTATTGGCTTTCAGCTATGCTTCTTGGTGTTATTTTTCAGTGATTTTTTAGTGACTTCTTTGGAATTACAATATACACCTCTAACTTTCCACAGTCTTCTTAGAGTTAATATTGTGCTACTCCACATAAAATGCAGACTATATAGGGCCATTCACCCCTTTTTCCTGTCCCTTACATTACGATTGTCATATTCATTGCCTCCTCATACAGTAAATACCTCATAAACAATATTGTAACTTTTCCCTTTAACAGTTAATATATTTCAAAGAAATTAAGAATGGCACAGTCTTTATGTTTATCCAGACTTTTTCTAATGCTTTTAATTGCTTCCTGAAGATCCAAGTTTCTATCTGCTATCATTTCCCCTAATTCTGAAGCATTTCCTTTAGCCTTTTTTTGTAGCACAGGCCCACTTGGTAATTTGATTCCCTTTACTTTTTATTTTTCTTTTAGGTGAAAAGGTTTTTATTTTGTTCTATTTCATGAAGGATATTTAGATTTTTTTTTTTTTTCCTGAAGACAGAATTCTGGGTTGATGTTTCCCTCTTTCAGCACTGTCAGTGTGCTGTTATACTGTCTTCTGGCCTTCATAGTTTTTGTTGAGAAATTAGTAAACACTGATCATTATTCCACTGTATATAATGTGTCATTTTTCTTTAGCTGCTCTCAAGACATTCTTCTCAACTTTGATTTTTGTAGCGGATTGACTGTGATGTCACATAAGTGTGGTTTTCTTTCCATTTGACCTTTTTAGATTTGCTGAGTTTCTTACATCAGAAACTTTGTCTTTCGCCAAATTGGTAAAAATATTTGGCCATTATTTCTTAAAAGATATTTATCACCCCATTCCTTCTTCACCCTTTAGAACTCCAGCTATATATATATATACTATATCTTTTTACATTGTTCCTCAGGTCCCTGGAACTCTGTTTTATTTTGTTTTGTTTTGTTCCTCAGATTGAATACCTTATATTGCTCAATATTAAAGTTGACTAATTTATTTCTCTATCATTTCTATTCTCCTGCTAGCGTATGCAGTACATTTTAATTTTAGATTTGAAGTTTTTAGTTATATAATTTACATACGGTTCTTGGATACAGTTTTAATTTCTCCTCGGAGTTTATTATTTTTCATTTCTTATGTGTATATTTGCCTCTATTTTATTGCATTTAATTGTAATAGATGCTTTAAATTCCTTAGTCTGCTAATTCCAACATCTGGTTATTCTTTAGGTTAGTCTTGATTGATTATCTTTTCTCTTCATACTGACCCATATTTCCCAAATCTGTGTACATCAAATAATGTTTAATTATGTCCTGAATGTAGTAAATAATCTAACAATGATTTTTGTTATTCTTATTTTAGCAAAAATTAGATTTAATAAGATTTGATTAGATAAAATAAGATTTTTGTTGTTATTTTACTAAGCAATTGATTTTGCTACTCTCAAACTGAAAATTCTGTTTTTTTTTTTTTAATGGGGCAGTAATTGGGTTTATTTTCTTCTTCTTTTTTTTTTTAATGGAGGTACTAGGGATTGAACCTCATTCATGCTAGGCAGGCACTCTACCACTGAGTTATACCCTCCCCCTGAAAATTCTGTCTTTTGAGTTGGCAAAGTATCAGTTTTATTCTTTTATCCTCAGTTGGACTGTTTTAAGGCTGTCCCACAAATGTATAGTTCAGGAGTCAGTCTAAGGTTTGGGCAGCATTTATACACAGAATTTAGAATCTCTCATCTCTGGTTCTCTTCTTTCCTGGATTCCCCCTCCCTTCACTTTCCCAGCAGCTGTGATGTCCTTATTCTCTGTCCTCTCAACTTTCAGGCCAGAAAGACTGGTTCCACTTGTAAAAATGGGACACTCACACATGCCATTCCTTTTATTCAAGGATCAATTTCTGCCCAGAATTTACTTAACTTTCTTTATTCTCCAGTGCAGTAAAAATTATTTTAAAAGTTTTGTCCAGAGTTATAATTATTATCTATAGGAAGGTTGGATTAGTAAGACCATACCAGAGGTCAGACTCAAGGTTGTAAAATGTAGACACTGAATGCTTTTATTCTTTCTTTCTTTCTCCTTCTCTTTTGTTTTCTGTTTTTTTTTAATTGTTTTATTTGACTGTAGAAACAAACTTTAAAAAATATAGTTTGTTTGAGCATTTTGGAGGAGGTTGTAATAGTTTTTTCATCTTTTTTAATGAAATGGGTAGTTTCTCTTTTTCTCAAATGTGAGGCAAATTTACTAAGAAAATTGGGATGTCTGAAGAGACTTTAATCAAAGAAAAGGAAACGTCACAACAGAGTAGAGTAGGAGTTAATTCCAAATACACTGATGACACATCAGATGACAGACAAGGAATGAATGTCAGAAAAGAGAACCAAGAAGAATTCGGCCAGAACTGAAACCCAGGTTTGAATTACTCCAAAGTGCATGCTCTTGACCCCCAGGCTCTACTGAGGAAGAATGTGAAAACTGAAGATGGGAAAACACCATTTAATGTGGAGGAGAGAAAAGAAGACAGTGAATTTTTTTTTTTCTCAAAGAATATGAAGAAATTAGCCAAAAAGCTTATTTTAGAAAATTATGCTCTTTGTGTTATCTAATAACAAAGGTCCATTTAAAAAAGAGTTTCTGAATTCCAAAACTGAAATTTTATATTTAAAGCTCTATATATAGAATTGGGCCAGGATCTTGGATAGTGTAGAGAAGGAGCAATGAGACTGATTAAATATATTTAAAGCATTCTTTCTCTGGGATGTCAGCTTTATTGCCCCTTATTATGATTTGCTGTTACTGAGGAGAATAAGGTAAAGTATTCTGACCATCTAAAAGAGCTTCAGGAATCTTAAATCCTAAAGATAGTTACAGCAACTTCTTTAGAAGAAATACCTATTAGTTTCTCAACAGAAAAGCTCTTTCTGACCACCTGTTTACACATATACTCTGCTGTTGAGTCGTTGACGCATTAAAGACCACATTGATGTAGGTTGACAGAAACAACCTACTGATCAACCTGAACAAGTGTTTACATTAAATAATAATTTATACTATGCAAAGCAAAGGTAGGTGCCTTCACTGTGGGGTGGCAGATAGAGAGACTAGCAATTTCTTGTTTAGACAGAAAGCCCTGACAAGGAAGAGCTCATTAGGGTCTCTGGAGAGTGGCTGACAGCTGAGGAGCTGGCAGCTCTGTCAAAAGGCCTTTGAAAATAATCCTTGTTTTTGAATCAGAATTTTCTGAATCACCAGCAGGATGTCAGAATCACATTGTTTGCTTCCTTGCCTATTTCCTCACCCTTCAGTGTTATTAGAATTTGCCCAAAGCCTTAGATGCCTTCAAAACTTTTTTGCTTTGGCATGCATGCCCACAAACAAACTGAAATTTGTTTTCTCAGAAATCCCTTTATTTATCCTTGCTTCTATTCTGGCTAATTAAGTCAGCCCCCTTGCTTTGAAATATGTCAGTGTGTGAGTGTGTGTGTGTGTGTGTGTGTGTGTGTGTGTAAGGCAGACATACACACACACACACACACACACACAGATTAACCTCGACTTTGTGTCTCTAAAATGAACAAAAGGAAGATGGTAAGAATAGAATGCTAGACGTGCAAAAGGGGAATTTATTCAAATGAGCACTGTTCAAAAAAACAAAACCCAAAAAAATAATTGCAGACAAATCCTGTGTAGGTTACACACTTTAATGGTCTGTCTCTCAGATTTCATCTGCTTAGGCATAGCAGATTCTAATTTTCTACCCCAGAATCGGGATATAATCCAAGATACACACATGTCAGTCCTCAGTACCACCGTTTCTAGACTTCATGTCTATTCAGCTTTGGTATCTTATCTTCCCATGCACCTAGCTCCCTGCCCTCGATATGCCCACTCTCAGTATTACCTTCACAGCAGTGTTAAGATACAGAAATATATTTATGGACATGGTCCTTCCTACCTCAGCTAAGTGCTGGTGTAAGCTGTTAGGACATACACATGTCCACCAAGATAATATGTACAAAAATGCTCATATTTAAAATAATCAAAAACTAGAAACAACCCAAATGTCTACCATCAGTAGAATGGTTAAATTGTAGTATATCTGTAGAAGAATATACGGCAATGAAAAAGAACAAACCACTGATATGTGCAACAGTATGAATGAATCTCACACGTATAATGTGAAGCTGAAAAAAACAGACACCAAAGAGTCCATACTGAACGATTCTACTTATAAAAAGTCCTAAAATAGGCAAAGCCAGGCTATGGTGATTAAAAGTCAGAATAGTGTTTACCTTTTGGTGTGTGGGGGAGGGGAGACAGAGCTGTGTATTGACTGGAAAGGGAAAGGAACGAGCTTCAGGGTGCTGGCTACTTGACCATACACCTGTATAAAAATTTATTGAGTTGAACACTGAACACTGCTTCACTTTGCGCAAGTTTTACTTCAATTGAAGCAACAATAACAACCACTACTGCTGCCATCACTACCCTCCCGTGTAGCCAAGTCATTCATAATTAGTTTGTCTGCCAGGTGAGAGCAGCAAGTGACAGACATCAGAAAATACTCTTTTTTGGTTTGTAAACTGGATATTCCTCATGGATAATTAAAAAGACACATTATTGATAAGCAAACGACAAAGACAAAAAAGCTTTCAACTTCAGAAGACATTGAGAGCATGAATCCACCTTTCAGAAACAACAGGAAGATAGCAGGGAGAGTTCATACTTTGTGGTGGGCAGCCCTTGGAACCCCTCAAATCATGCCTGGCTGCCTCTTGCCTATGTAAGCCTGGCTTACAGCTCTGTCCTAAATTGTTACTATGTCACATGGGGTTAAAGCCTCAGAGAATTGTAACAGATAATCCTCTTTCGTGAAGAGTGGCCAGAAATATTGCATGACTGATTTTCAAACATAATTTATTTTTTGCCTGGGAAATTGAATAGAACATAGAATTGAGTGAAATTATACAAACCCTCCTGGCTTGCTGTTTTCTCATTTATTACTAGGTTGGTTTTCAATGCAATAGTTATTAATATTTCTAAACAGGAGCTCCAGTTACATGGCATTTTAATATCCTGACCCATAGATAAGAATTTTAACAGATATCTTTGCTATGCTGCTATGTTAATGTTCCTAAGCCTATGATGAAAAAAGAAAACCACACCCTGAGAGCAAAGTGTTCTCCCTAAGAGTGGAATGAATGTTTCTAAGCACCATGGCTCCATTTTGCAAATTGCTTCTCCATGGTATGTTACTGGGCAACCAAAGAGGAGTATAGAGAATTGAAACACAAGAGAAAAGACCAGTGGAAGCTGGTAGTAGACAGAAGCAAAAATTTTAAGGTTGCTCCCAAGACCAGAAGGAGAATCAAGGCTATTATTATGTACAATTTGCATAATCCATGAACCCAGGGCCACAATAGCTTGTAGACTCACTGTGTACCGTATTTCTCTGATCTGTTCCCACTATATCTGTGAGAACTTCACTGCAAGTTCCTCTCAAATTCATACTGAAGTTCCCAGGAGTCATCTCATAGGTACCGAATGAACAGACCTGCAAGTCTACCATACGTCCTTCACATTTTCCTCCTTCTACCCAGCTCAATCCAGCATGTCTCCAGTTGGGCCAGTACTGTTTTCTACAGCACTCACCTCTGTGCCAGGGACACCATCTTTAGTCGGTGCCGTGTTGTACACAGTGTTGCTGCTGATGTGTTAGTGTTCTCTCAATGTCGTAGAGAGATTTTAGTGAAACCACTGTTAGGCTTTTTGGGTTTTTTTAGCTTCTCATAAAATATATGATACATACAAAAGAGTATCATCTATAATTATTTTTAAGTAATAATACTAACAATGGCCATCATTAAAAAGCCCACAAATGATAAAATGCTGGAGATGGTGTGGAGAAAAGGGAGCCCTCCTACACTGTTGGTGGGAATGTAGTTTGGTGCAGCCAAATGGAAACAGTATAGAGATTCCTCAAAAAACTAACAACAGACTTACCATATGATCCAGCAATCCCATGCCTAGGCATATATCTGGAGGGAACTCTTAATTCGAAAAGATACATGCGCCCCAATGTTCATAGCAGCACTATTTACAACAGCCAAGACATGGAAACAACTTAAACATTCATCAACAGATGACTGGATAAAGAAGTTGTGGTATATATAGACAATAAATACGTAAAATACATTAAAAAGAATAAAATAATGTCATTTACAGCAACATGGGTGGACCTGGAGATCGTCATTCTAAGTGAAGTAAGCCAGAAAAAGAAAGAAAAATACCATATGATATCACTTATATGTGGAAAGACAGAAATGAACTTATTTACAAAACAGAAACAGAATCACAGACATAGAAAACACACTTATGGTTACCAGAGGAGAAGGGAGGTGGGAAAGAATAAATTGAGATTCTAACTACTAACTACTATATATAAAAATATATAAATAAATTTCTTCTATATAGCACAGGGAACTATATTCAATATCTTGTAGTAGCTTATAATAAAAAATATGAAAACAAATACATGTATGTATAACTGAAACATTATGCTCTACACCAGAAGTTGATACAACATTGTAAACTGACTGTACTACAATAAAAAAATTTAAATTTAAATATTAAAAAATTTTAAAGAATAATACTAATACATTATATAAATAAAATAAGCCTCCTGTACCCACAATTCAGCTTCAGAAATAAAACTTTCCTGTAGCTTTGAAGCTTCCCTTACATCCCAAAACCCCTTCCTCTGCTCCCATGTTCACAATTAAACTTTACCTAAGACACTGTCAGGGATTGTTGATTTTCAAATTGAAGGGAGAGTTTTGTGACTCCTCCCGCTCCCCCCCCACCCCCCAAAAAAAGGGTTAGCTAGGGCAGAACTAGAGGGGAGCTCACATTGGAACAGCTGGGAGGTGGATGTGGGTGGGGCACTTACCTGAAGCACGGATCCCCTAGCACCAGGGCTACTGGGATACTGAGCCGCAGGCTAGCACACAGGTGGTGAAGTCTGGTACTCTACTGCTGAGCCTAAACTCTTAAGGCTAAAATGATCCCAAGTCAGGGGTGTCTCCTGTCTGTTTGTAAAAATAAAAGCAAACCTTCTCTGGAAGAAAGGTACCCTCATATGGATGTCACACATACTAAAACCAAAGAAAGTTCAAAATCACAGAACACCAAGTACACAAGAAGGCAAGCTACAAAGAGAGAGCATCAACAGGAAAAAGAAAAAAGAAAAAAAGTTATTGACGCCTCCTCCTTTAAGAACTATAGATACTGGAATTATTAGGTACAGAATATAAAACAGGTATGTATGAAATGTTTAAAGTCAAGGGTGCAAAAACTAAACAAGCAAACAACAGGAATTATCTTTTTTTTTTTTTTAAGGATCTGAACCTAGAGTTTTTAATCCTTTTTGTGTGTGAGAATATTTTTAACTACTGTTTCCATTTCATTGATCCTTAAGGAGAATTCAAGTTTCTGTATCTTTATGCATCAACTTTAGTAATTATAGTTTTTCTGTGATGTGCCTGTTAGAGGTTTCCAAACATATTAATATAAAGTTGTTCACATTTTCATTACATATGTTACTTTTGCTGCATCTTTACTATCTGTACTGACTTACATTTTTCATTTCTAATATTGTTTCTATTTTCCTCCTTTTTTCTGACTCAAATTTGTCAAAATTTTATTTTATGAGTTTTCCCAAAGAATCAAAATTTGTTTTTGTTGGCTGTCTCCAGCAAATGTTCATGTTCTATTTTATATATTTCTTCAATTCCATTATTCTACCCTATACTTTTTTTAGCTTATTTTGTTGCTATTTTCCAAATTTTTCCCACTGAATAATGTGCAGGTATTAGGTTCCAAATTCTATCCTCTGCTTTGTGATGACAGTTCTGCAAACAACAGACAATTCTCTTTGTTAGAGAGTCTACTGTTAGTTTCCCTTAATGGGAGGAACTAGCTGGGAGACTGAATGGAGGAGAAGAGGAGATGGACTTGTTTATTCATGCTTGTTGATTTATCCTATCAGGGCACCCTACTTGCCTATTATCCTGAAAGGATAAAAATGAAAGCTTACAGCTTGCAGCAGACTGGGGCGCTCCCACCACCAGCCTCATTATGCCCCTTCACAGCGCCAGCTAGACAGTGCCTACTCCTGATGCGCCTGAGTCACAACACGACTTCTCTCAATCTTCTGAAGTACCAGTGCCAGACGGGCAGCCTCTTCTACTCAGCGATTAGTGCCCCATTCTGTGAGTCCTTTCTCCAAGCCCCTGAGATACCAACAGGATGGCACCCTCCCTTGGAATTGAATCCTCATGTTATAAGCTCTTTCCAGGAAGCTTCTAGAGTCTAATAATCTCAACCTCATCTTTTGATCTCTCCACCCCTAAGGGTGGTAGCAGCTCTTTGTAATGATTCCTTCCAATGTTCTCTTTTTTTTTTTTTCCTTTTTCAGTCCTCTAGCAGTTGATTAACAAATTCCCTATGTTAAATTCTTTCTGTTGAAATACCTAGAGTGATTTGTTTCCCTGAATGAACCCCAACCAATACAAATGTTCAGCTTATTTATTTTCAGACCTTTCCTTATTCTAAACATTTAAAGATTATGCTAGATTCTCTGTTGCTGCTGCTTCCTTGCTGTACCTATATAACAGAGGAGAATCTGGGGACTATATCTCCCAGAATAATCTCCATATGTTCTGTATTTCTGTGTGAATTATGGTTTCCTTCTCTAAGGAAAAGAGAGACTATTACTAGAAGCATGGGCATATACCTGATATAAAATTCACAGGAGCTTCTAGGTGAGCTCCTGTTTCAGTGCTCCAGGCAGCTGAGATAATCAGCAGGAGCTTCCTGGAGGTTTTTTGGATTCTTTGGGGCCTCTGGGAAAGCACCTGAGAACCAACTGGAAGTCCTCTTATATTTGTCTTTAATTTTTTTTCTTTTATTACAACTATCTGGCTCATTCTTTGGCCACTTACTACTTCTTTAGGATCATCTTTTGTTTCCCTCTAAAATATAATCATATTGAGATAAACTGATTGACATCTGTTTTGCTTTTTCTCTACTAGTTGACTTACTATTAGTGAAGGGATTTCTAAATGGCTGTTGACAAGAAAGTCTACTGACTATCAAGACTATTTTGAGCACTTAGAAATCATACTAAAGAAAAATTATGAGCTCAGTTTTTCAAGATTATACATACAAATTAAAATATACAAATAGGCTCCCCATATATTAGCTTACAAATTCTTAAGCAGTAGCTCTAAACTGAAACTGATCGTCAGAATAACCACAGATTGTTAATAGACAGATGCTTGGGCCTTATTCCTGGGAGCTCTGCCTGTAGTTGGGCTCAGGTTTCTACATATATATTAAAAGCTCCTCAGGTGAATTTGGATGACCAGCCTTGTTTTGGAAGCACTATCTTTTAAATAATCTTATGATCATGTTTTGTCAAATTTAATCCCAAGTTTTCTCCCTTACTTGTTCTCCTCCTCCATTGACCTCAAAATTGAAATACAGTTTATGAAGTCATTTGTAAGCTAGTGCTTTAGGAGGTAGGAGGTTTTTTAAAAAAAAAAAAACTCCTCCCGCCTGACATCATCCCCCAAAACAAGGATTCTTTATTTTGTACATGATGTCCCTGACTAGGTTTATTTCGGAATGAATGATAATGATAGGCTTGTGAAATCAACATGTTGGACTACATATTTCTGTTTTTTAAATGCAGAGTAAGTCAGGAATGCCAAATGGCAATGTCACAATCCTTCTGTTTTCTGCCAACTTATTTGCCTTATGGACTCAAATATGTTGCTCTTGAAGCAGATGGCTCTCCCTACCGTCCAGGTTATTACATAAGAAGGTGAGGTGCAGTGAATTGGGCACGCTTGACTTCCAAGAAGACTAGCAAAATGCACGTGGCAAGGCCAGGTGTAGGGGAAAGAACAGAACTTCAGAGCCAGACATGCCTGGATTTAAATCCTGGCTCTGCCTCTCTCTGATCATGAGAACTTCAGCAACTCAGCTCATTTGGCCTCTGTTGCCTCATCTGTAAGGATGGAGATAATATCTCTCTTTTGTGTTCTTATGGGAAATTTGAGTAATGCGTATATATATAAAGCAACTGGTAAATAGAAGATGCACAATGAAAGATTTGCCTTTTAAGAATTTCTATATTAAAAAAAAAAAGGCAGGATTTCTCCTATGCTTCCTTCTAAATGGAATTTGTTCTGAGTTGAGGAGGTCAGCTGTTACGATTCAGTGTAATCACAGGAACAGCACAGGAACCTGTCACAGTGGTTGTTATAACCTGAGCACACACAGACTGAAAACCCAGTCTGTAAAAGGATGATGTTTATCTGAGTTTGTTCTCTCAAGGCACTGTAATCTTGGCTCTCATGGTCTACCTGCATTCAACCTTCCAATCATCTAAAAAAAAGCTATGCATGTTTGTGTATGTGTTGTGCTGTTGGGAGGAGACATAGGACTTTAAGAGAAGCTCAACAAAATTTGATAAAAACTACTGAAGCCACTCAACAGGATGAGAGCTATACCAAGAACAATTAAACAGTGTATTCAATACACTTACATGAAGCAAATGACAAGTAATAAGTAGTAGGGAATTCAGCGTCATTTCCACTTTCGCTCCTGCAGGAGAATCAGTAAAGCTATGGCAATAGTCAAAGGAACAGTTCAATTAAAAATGCCTTCTTTCATAGTCTGTTTGGTATTTTGTGTGCCCTGCGTCTCTGTCCTACACAAGCAGGATGGTGTTTTCTTGAATTAGAGCCTCTGCATTGTTTTCACATTTTTTTTATCTTTGCTTAAGCAAATTTTTAAGATATTTGTATTTAGCATTTCTTGAGCTACACCTCAGATCTTTTACACTATCCACACAGCGGTCACATTCACCTTCGGGCAGGTAAAACCTGTCAGTGCCTGGCCTCAGCTGCACCCAGTTCTCCTGCTTTCTGTGCTTGGACTTCTCTGACACCTGACATCAGATGCCTGTGGAGACCCGACTGGTACCAATGAATGCATAAACCTGGAAGATTGGCAGCCTACGGGGTAATCCTTGGGTCAATGCAGAGTTGGAGACAATGAGTAAATGCCTCCTCTTCTGACAATTCATCTAGCCTCCTGACAGCTCAGAGGTGCATTCTACATGACCCTTGGAGGTCACAGTGGGACCAAGCCCCAGTTGCCCACAGCTATGACCAGCTCAAAGATACATCCTTATTTTGGCAATCCCTCCTTCCCCAGTTCACTCTTCCCAGTCTTGACTCACGACCCCACAGATGACATCCTCAAGTACACTACTTTCATAAAAGATGAGCCTCAGCCTCTGCTTCCTCATGGGAACCCAGGCGAAGACAGTATCACCAAAGCCAAACAAGTAAAGCAAAATCTCTGAGCACCTGAGCCTATAAACCACATCAGGAATGGCTGTGCTTTGCTGGTGTGTGCACTGTGTCTCCCTAAGATGACTGTTCTGTATTTTCTCCCTCTGCTTTCTGTCCGTCTGAAGTGGCAGAGAGGCTGAGAAGCCACTCTATTCAGTGGGGTCTAAAACAGATTTGTCTTTGGGTTGAAACGTGGCGTCATAACCCTTACTATGTCATACCCCAGCACTATTCTAGCAGGGGTAGCTCTGACACTTTCCTGTACCATTACCCATGGTATCAGGTGGCTTGGAAGTTTCCCCCAAATCTATTTCCTACAAGACCCCCTTTTACCACCCCCAGCAGAACAAGAGTATGTCCTCCTAAAATTGTACTCAGTGTGGCATTTATGTCAGCAGGACAATGTCACCACTCAGAAATAGAAAATGGTGGCATCACTTGGCACATTCTTGGCCAAATGCTTCTTTTCCTTCTCTCATTTTCCTTCCCAAGACCCGCTCTCCTCCCCATCTGCTCGCGGCCAGGGAGCGTGGTCTCTGCTGCGCTCATGTGTTTGCGCGCTGTGTACAGGTGCTGTGTTTCCCGCTGGTATAACCCGTAGGGGCCGGTGGGGAGAATCAATGTGCAACAGCAGCAGTGTGACGCCACCCATATTCTGCATATTTAGATCTGGCTTTGAAGAGATGACTACAGATGGGGCTTCTTTCACTCTAAGCTCTATCATCACCCAAAATATTTTCTGTTCTCTAGGGAGCTTCCTCCTTTTAATCAGCCATATGTTTTTGCTGGAGTTTGTGTTGTTTTCACCACAGGCAATTTCCCCCTAACCTCCTTCCAAAAGACTTAAGAATTTTCCCCTGATGGTTTTGTTATCTTACTTCATCTCCCAATAAGACCTCCCTTGTGCAGTATTCCCTTTCTTTACTCCAGCACCCAGAAGCACCGAGAGGTGAACTTTGGAGTCTGACAGGCTTGGGTTCTAATCCAGGCTCTATTATCTCCTTTCTGTGTGACTCTGAGCATGTGTTTCTACATTTGATCCTGAGTGTCGTCCTCTGTGAAACAAAGATAACAATGTGTAGCACAGAACTGCAGAATTTTACAAAGGATAAACAATATACAGGGTAAATGCTCAGAAAATGACTGTCTCTACGTCTCTCTCTTAGTGGCTGTGAGTTACTTGAACATGTAGTCAGCTGTATCTTACTCTAGTTGTCCATTACAGCCATGTCTCCTGTTCCCAGCCAGCTCCGCTTCCTTTCTCCTAGGTTTCGTGCTCACTCTGTTTAAGACCACTCCTAGATCACTTTTCAATGAATGCCTTTGGCCTTTTACAAAGTGTTTTGTAAAGTTATTGTCAGAGTCGTTCATGGCTGAGTAACAACAACTCTTATTACCTCATACAGTTTCTGAGGGTCAGAAAACCAGGAGCATCTTAGCGGGCTGTCTCCGGCTCAGGGTTGTGCTCAATTGGCTGGGCCGCAGGGCATCACAAGGTTCTATGGGGCTGGAGGACACATAACACAGTGTCTACCCTAGAACCCATCTTAGTAATCAAGTAAACCGTATGACCACGAATTGTGGTCACTGGAGCACTTGCTAGTTTATTCAATGTGGATTTACAGTCTGGCTATTCCTACTTAGACAAGAAATCTCTAGCTTTGGATCAGATTGCTTTTTCTTATTTGGGGACTTAATGGTTTGAAGTTCACAAAGCCTGATAGTACTTTTGCTGGGTAAAAGCCTACCCTGTCTCAACACAAAAATGACTTGCAGGCAAGCCAGGGTTTTTCTCAGGGAACCACTTTGACTGCATGCCCAGTGGCTCCACAGTTCTGCACCATCTAATTGAGCAGAGACAGCCTGGGCTTGCAACATATTCGAAGTCAATTTTAACAGCTTCCTCATCAGCTCTGGGAAAGCTTTGGTAACTATGATACTGGCTGCTTTCTGTTTGTTATTCTAAATCTACTCTTCAGTGTCCTACGCTCTAGAAGATTGACTTGTATGGACTTCATAGGCAGGCTCTCTTGACCTCAGGCTTCTCAGATAAAAGTCTAGCCAGTTGGAAGTATTGGGAGGGGGTGGAAAGGCAGGAATAGAATGAAGTTGGGGCATTTATCTCCAACTCCCTCCCATCCTATCATTAGCTATGACTCAGTACGAGAGGTGACAGCCCCTGTCAGGAGGTCCTCTCTGCACAGCTTTCCTGAAGCCACACTGTCCCCCTGCCCATTCAGGCTAGAAGTGGTAACTACTCTCCCACATTTATTAACTTCAGGGTGCTTCATTATCACCTTTTCCCCCAAACCCGCCCACAACATTGTAAATAATCCTTTATTAAACTCTTCTCCATAGTTTGAATGTGTCACCTATTTCCCGCCAGGATCCTAACAGATAGCTACTGTGAATTGGCCAGTTTTATCTATGTATCTATCTATCCATCTATTTATCTTCCAGTTTTATTGAAATATAATTGACATACATACTGGTTAGGTTTCAGGG
Source organism: Camelus dromedarius (assembly GCF_036321535.1). NCBI lineage: Eukaryota > Metazoa > Chordata > Mammalia > Artiodactyla > Camelidae > Camelus > Camelus dromedarius. The sequence continues at coordinate 28,695,099 of NC_087446.1, forward strand.
GTACAGCATAACGATTTGACCTTCATACATCCTGAAACAAGTACCATGATAAGTTGAGTGATCACCCATTATCTCATGCCGATACAAAAAGAAATAGGAAAAAAATTTTTTCTTGTGATGAGAACTCTTAGGATTTACTCTATAACAACTTTGGTATATAACACACAGCAGTGTACATTATATTTGTCATGTTGTCCCTTACACCCCTAGTACTTATTTAGCTTATAACTAGAAGTTTGTACCTTTTGTGAAGTGTCTGGTTTTAAACAGCTCAGCCTCCCATGCTTCCTGCGGGTACATGTTAACTGTAAAGTATAGTCACATATAATTAAAGTAATTGACTCCTGAATTACCCATTTATCATTTGAAGGAAACTTAGTGACTGGCAGCAGTTTTAACCTCAAGAAAATCTATGTGAAAAATCATTTATTGCCAAAAGCTATATTAATTAATTGGAGATTGTCAATATTAAACCCAGCAAAAGGCCTCATGATTTAAAATAGATAAAAATAAATAAACAAAATGATAGATAGCTTGTATTAAGTGCTGTGTGACAAACATTGCATCAAATAATTTACATTTTAAAAATTCTTACAAATTCACCTTAAAAAGTTTAAATTCTTTAAGTTCTCACAGTGATTCTGTGAGGTATATTATTTATGCCATCTGACAGATGTGAAAACTGAGGCTTAGGGAGGAGAAATACCTTGTCCAGAGCTACCTAGACAGCCATTGACGGAGCTGGTATTCAAACCCAGACCATTAGAGTCCAGAACCTACATGCTACTCAATTTCCTCCCTAGTTAGTAAGGAAATAATTAATAAAATATGACAAAGGTATGTCTTTGTTTAAATGGAAAATATTTACAAATTTCCATATGGTAAAAATAGGCTGTTTAGACTTATAAATTATACTATTGCTTGCAAGGCTTCTATTTATTCCAAGCTTGTTTGTTGATTTTCAGCAATAAAGGGTGCCAGAGGTATTGTGAATTTTAAGTGTGGTCCACAAATACAAATAATTCTGAATTCACCACACACACACACACACACACACACACACACACACTCACACACACACTCAGGGGTCTAACTCTACAAACTCTAGTGCTTAGCAATTCCTCAACTGGGAAGCAGTTAGTCTTGGGTCTTCTTATAAATCTCCTTATAAATAATGGTTGTGTTTACACACCTGGAAATAGTGGATTTTTCCCTAAATGAGTCGTTGTTTTGGAGTAGTATAAACAGAGCCAGTGTTAAGGAAGAGGATTTCTTTGTCTAGTGAACCTCTGAGCATTTAAACAGCTGCTTGGTTTCACTCCAGAGGTGTTTGCATTTCATTGACAGATGGAGTCATTTCCAAATGGTTTTCAATCAATATATACTAGAAGAGTGGTTGAAAATTATCTCTTTAGGGAAAAAAGAAAAGAGAAAAACAGAAAAAAATGCTATTTAACCATAGTGTCTTATTTATTTATTTTTTTAGCATCTGTGATTAAGTAACTACCACAAAAACCACATGTTGGGATATGAAATTCTATGCAGGTTCATATTTAAAGCTGTTTACTTTCATGCCATTTGGTAGTTTTTGTTTGTGTGTTCTTGTAAATTTTTTTAAAAGAAGTACTGTATGTGTCTGAAGTATGGTTTTTGCCCAAATTTATGTTCCTGTTACTCTTCCCTTTTGGTGTCAAATTATATTTTTAAGTGTTTTGTATAGTTCAGATACTAACAATGTTTTCAGGGATTTTTAAATAAACCCCACAAGACATTATTATTGCTATTTTATGTAGCCAGTGTTCACTTAGATTTACCCACATATTAACCATATTCTTTGTTCTTCATTTCTTTTTGTATTCATCTCAGAGCATTTTCCTTTTGCCTGAAATACATCCCTCAGAATTAATAGACTTAGTGAGAGGTTGTTAGAGGCTAATTCTCTTTTTTTCTGTCTTAGCCTGAAAATGTTTTTATTTCACATTCACTCATGAAGTATAACGAATGGCCCTAGAATAGTAACTTGAGGACTTCTTTCTTAGCAATGTCTATATTACTCACTGGCCCAGGCTTCCATTGTGGCTGTAGATAAGTCAGCCGTCAGCCTCACTGCCTTGAGCCACAGTGGACTCTGTTCTGTGCTGCCAGGATCCCTTTTTGTGATAGAAGGGGTTTTACTCTCAGATGCTGAGAGTGCTACCAACTGACAGCCTGTGGCTATCAATCTTACTGGAAATTGCTCTCAACTAAACAGACCGACTTCAACCAAGTTCATTTCTTATTTTTGAAGACTGCCTGTATCTGAATATCCCTCTGACCCAGAAACCAGGTGACATGAAAGGCTTCCAGTTCTGAGTGAGGCCCAGCATAGGCAATGGTTGTGATGCAGATGGTCTTGCTATCTGGACCACTGACTCAGCAGACCCTAAGTTAGTAGATGTATCAAAGTTAAGGAAAGGTGCAGAGTAGAGTTTAAGGCAAGCCAAAATAAGAGAATCATCTTTAGAATTCTGAAACAAGGCAATGCCATCTGCAGCATACACCTTTCCAAAACCTGCTTAAGTGTGCTACTTGGCTCTGATAAAGACTGAGTGCATGGCCATGAAGCAGAAATTGACTGTGAGTCTTGAAGTTTCTAATAGGAGCTGAGTTCTCCACACACCAAATCGGGCAGGCCCAGAAGAAATGAATCGTAGCTGGAAGTGAAATATTGGCATCAAAGCCAGGACATGGCCAGAGGTACAAATGTGAGACATAAGGAGGTAGACTCATGTCACCCATTATGATCCCATTAGTACAGTACCTCTTCCAATGGCAGACTTGGTTCATGGATGGTCTATCTCTTGACCTTGAATATGGGTCAGTATGTGATAAATAGCTTAAAATGGATTTGAGCCACACTGCATCCCTAATCAGTGATGGTCCAGAAGGCAAGGTCTGGTGAGGTCAAAATTTCTCTGGTGGGCAGATATTTAGGGAATGTACCTGATCTTCTTTACATGGAAAGAGAAGTGTCCTAATATTAAAGGTTCATGGACTCAACAAATAGCTTAGCTATTTAGTCAGAGACCTGGAAGAAGAAATATTAGAAGATCAGAGACAAGAAGGTCTGGAATATATACCATGGAGAGACTTTGGGGCTTGAAGAGAGAAGATCTTTGCATTTGCATTAGATGTTACTAACCATCATAGAGTATCATCCAAGGAGGAGGCACCAAACAACCAAGTAGAGAGAATGACTTGGCCAGCTGACATCAGGCAGCCTCTGTCACTTGCTTTCCCAGGGTTGGCATGATGGGTTTGTAAATACAGAACCATGGTGGCAGGGAAAGAGGCTATACATGGGCCCACAATCATGGGTTTCTATTCACTACCTGCCAGCCGCACTGACTAATGCTAATAGCTTTATACAGGAACATCTCTCAAGGACACCAACAATCCACTTAGTCGTAGAAGTTACCTCCATTGGATCCTTTCTGTCCTAGAGTAACAAAGATTCATTTTGACTCAACAACAGATATTCCAGATGTGAGAGTGACTTCTTATCCACAGGGTCTCCACCAGTACCATTACTTGAGGGCTTAGAGTTCAACCCACCCAAATGGGATTCCCACACAACACTGCATCAGATCAATGGGCCCACCTTATGACAAATACTATGGCAGGATGGGCAAATACTATGGGATCCACTGGATTTATAGCCCATCACCCATGGCTGCAGGTCTGAGAGAGCGATATGAATGCTGAGAGGTCCAGGGGATTGGAGGAAGCCTAGGGTCTGAGAAAAAAGGTTCAGTGGGCCCACATCTTGTCACTATAGGGCATGGGCAAGGCTGTAGATGTCAGTAGAAAATTCTGGTACATTCCCAAAGGCTTGGCCAGTGCAGTTCAGACAGATATAGCAACAAGGCTTATGTCAAAAGACCAAGCAGAGGTAGTGAGGACCTGAAAAGGATGTGTGGACCAACCACACCTCCCCAATGTCATGATGTTTGTATCTTCCTGGGATGGAGGGAAGCAGTGGGGAGAGCCAGGCCCAGAACAACTGTAGTAGGTGGGTTGACCTTTGAATTAATGAGTTTAAATCCTGAGTTGAATTAACAAGTTTTAATTACTCATTATTATTTAAAACAAAACAGAACACATGACTTTTCAGTGGAAAGATCAGGAAGTTTTTAATGTCATCAGAAATGGGGGTACCAGAGCTCAGTAATAGAAAAGGTAAAGTTACATTTCTGCACAACTAAACTGTTAGTATTTCAAAACACTACACATGTAATCTTCTTACATGCAGGTGCCCTGACAAGCAGCTTTCAGAACTTCCTAGAACCCAACTCAAAATTAGCCATCATGATCCACTCTCATCCCTGCAGGAGAGAGAATTTCATCAAGAAGGAGGAATAAATTCACCTCATTCAAAAAATATAAATCAGTTTTCTTCACAACCATCCAAGTGTCATTTGATGATTCACTTATAGGCACAGACACCTTTACAAAACATTCTTAAAATTCTCCAAAATGCATCTTCATACATTACTGGTGGGATTGAAAAATTGTTCAGCCACCGTGGTGCGTCCTCAATAAGTTAAACATAGGATTACCATATGATCTGGCAGTGCCACTCCTAAGTACACCCCAAAGAATTAAAAACACAGATTCAAACAAAACCTTAGTACAAATATCACAGCAGCACCACTCACAAAAGCCTAAAGCTGGAAACAACCGAAATATCCATCAACAGAAGGATGTGTAAATAAAATGTGGTCTACCCACACAGTGGAATATTATTTGGCCACAAAAAGAATGAAGTTTTGATACATGCTACAACACAGATGAAGTTTGAAAACATGCTAAGTGAAAGAAGCCAGACATAAAAGGCCACACATTGTATGATTCCACATATTTAAAATATCCAGAATAGGCAAATCTATAGAGATGGAAAGCAGATTTGTGGTTTCCATGGGGAGACGGGGAGTGATTCCTAATGAACGTGGAGTTTCCTTTAGGGAGACGAGAATGTTCTGGAACTAGATAGTGGTGATAGCTGCACACACCATGGCTGCACTTAACGCCCTGAATTGTACACTTTAAAATGATTAAAATGGTAAATTTCACGTTATGTGTATTTTAACACAATAAAAAATAATTCTCCCAAACTCAACTGACAGGTACTTTCCTTGTTCCCCCAAAACCATGTTAGATCTCAAGGAATGTGTCCAGCAGTTCTAACTGAAATGGGTCACCAGTTTTTCCTTGTGGGAGGCAACCCAAGACTCTGATTGCCCTGAGTAAAGTTGTTCAGCTGTTTTACAAGGAAAACACCTGGCACCAAATCCCAGGCTCTGAAAGAACTGCTAACTAAGCCTCTTCCCCAGGCTAAATTCAAGGAGAAGCACTATGAGTCTGAGCTTGCCGGGTTCATGGGGACCACACCCAGCAGTTAATAAGTTGTTCCGAACTCTACATGCCCCATCTTAATAACCAGTTCTCTTCCCCATTTGTAGGCTCCCATAATCATGTGGCTGCTCCAATGAGAACAGCAAAAACCACTAACAATTTGGAGACGAGACAGAGTCCAGAAAAGGAAGCAAAGTCATGAAAATATAAATTTAGCTTGAGGTGTTCCATGAACACAAGGCAGAGACCTAGAATTAGGGCTTGTCCTAAATTTCAAAATTGACAAAATAGTGGCTTCTCTGAAAGCAGAGTCATTTGGGTAAGGAAATCTCCCAAGGAGGCATCTGCATGATCACAAGGGAATTGATCAAGGACAAAACTTTTGAATTCAAAACCAAAGACTCTTTGGGCCAACTGGTGACAAGCAGTCAGAAGGGTGCGGCTTAACGTAAATCTGAGAAAACTGACCTGCAGGCAGCAAGAGAAACTATAGCTTCCTCTATTCCCCAAATGATAGTTACAAATACAAGCTTTTAAGTTAGAACCAGGTCAGCAGTCAGCAGGAAAAACATATGGGAATGGAGAGGTAGGCAGGAGCCAGAGGATGTAAAACCTTGAAGTCTGGGGTTTCTTCTAAGCCCCATTAAAAGACATTGCAGAGTTTTAAGCAGGAGAATTGGCATCATATACTTTACACTAGTGAAACATCATTCTCTCTGGTTGTGTGGAGGATAAATGGATTGCAGGAATCTGAGAGCAGAAGCAAGAATAGTTGCCTGGACAGAAGCTAGATGATGGTGGCTTGGACCAAGGGGCTAACAGTGGAGAATGTCCTTAGGTGGACTTGGAACATGTTTAAGGGTAGAATCTATAAGACATGTTAATGGAATAGAATGTGGGGAAGGGGAGCAGAAAGGGAAGAGTCAAGAATGACTTCTACAGCAAGAGGAATGTAGCACTTGGACATTTTGTTGCAGTAAGCAAAGCCAATGTCCACCCGTCCACTCTGTAGGAAACCTAGTATGCACTGACCCTTTCATTCTTACAACGTTGTGCAATCCAGCCCAACTGAGCCAATGCTGTACATTTTTTTCTAACTCTTTGCCAATATGAGAAATAAAAATGATGTCTCATTATATATTTTTAATTAACAGTGAGGTAAACACTTGTTCATATACTTATTGGCCATTTGTGTTTCTTATAGTGGATAATTGCCTGTTTTTCCTATCCATCTTTTCTTACCAGTGTGCGAGAGCTGACCACCAATCCCTCACTAACCCTTTGTCCTCCTTAGCTTTCTTGACACCATCCTCCTCTTACTTGCCTGACAATTCCTGCCCAGTCTCCTTTGTTGCTTCTATTTCCTCATACTCTGCCCCAGTCCCATGGCACCTTGCCAAGCTTGTGTCCTCAGTCTTCTTCTTTTTACAAGCATCCCTAGATGATCTCTTCTATTCACATCATCAGCTGTTTGCTTCACATTAATCATTCTAAAATCTCTATCTCCAACCATGGCCTTTTTCCAGATATGCAAACCAATGGTTCCACTCTGCATTTTCATCTTTACATACAGCAATTGCCTTCATTAAAACATGTCCAAAATTAAAATTTCAGCCACTCATTTCTTCTAACCAACTTTTCCTCATTTCCTAACTCTACCCATAGTCCCAAACTTTTCTAAATTTCTCAGATTGTAACTTCCTTCAATTGGTTACTTATTTTTTTCAACAAATATTTATAGAGTATCTGCTGTGTGCCAGGCACTGTGCATGGCCCTAGATTTTTTACTCTGTAATCTTTTACCATGTATTAATTCCATTATTAAATCTTGTGAATTTTTCCTTTGTGATAACCTTTTCCTTGTGATAACCTCTCAAATGTCACCATTTTAATTCCTAGTCTCTCCAGCAGGTCTTTGTCATCCATCCTGAGCCTCATCACATTCCTTCCTCCTCATACCTGAGCAAAGTGAATCACTCTAGAACATGGCTCTGATCATCAAACTCCCCCCTTAAAAACCATCTTTGACAGCACGTTTACAATAAAGAAAAGTCCAACTCTTCAGCCAACACTGATGGACCTAACCAGGTCTCCCCCTAATCCTTGCTCTCCATCCAACTCTCCATGAACACACCTGCATATTTGGTTTTCCTCCTTCTTTTTGTATCTCATCACTTTACTTAATATATTGCTTTTATTAAAATATAATTTATATACCTTAAATGATTTCCTATAGATGTCTACTTACAGCAAATATCTATGAGATTAATATTGTGAATAATTTTATACATGGCTACTATTGAATAGTTTGCTCTGAAAGACATTTTTATACATATGTAACTTCTAGGTTCATATGTATGTATATATATATATATATACACACACACACACACACACACACACACACATATATAGCTTTGGTACTTCTTGCATCATCAAACAAAATTTGATCAAGAATGCATTCACTTTCATGTGTCACCCTAACTTGAAAGGGAATATCTCATGGCAAAAGAGCTGTTCTAATAGGCAAAACGAAACAGGGAGAAAATAATCATTAAGAGATTTAAAAGAACTAGTTAGATTTTTAATTTCAGTTGAACAATAAAATGAGACCCATTAAAATCTCTAGTTATTTGTGAGACGCAATTTATACCTGTCTCAGCTGAGCCCCATTTATTCTCTGAAATAGTACCTTTGTTTCAAAGATTGAATCATTCTGGTTATATCAGTATCTTAGAGTTGTCTTTCTTTCCATGTAAAAGTATATTTGTGTTTGTAGGTAGGATATTTTTAAATGGCTAAGTAAAAACAACCTAAGAATGGCTGCTGCTTTATTGCCATAGTACATTTGTTTTAAAATACATATGGTCAATGAAGTACTTAAAAGAATGAAGGGATTACAATCCTGTTATTATTGTTGTCATCGCTGCTTGTAATAAGATTCTGTAGAAACACTGGAATTGAGGACAAGACCATCATTAATACTTTTGATGTGATTTCACAGCCCTTGACCACCTGCTTGGTAACTCCATCGTCCTCCTCTGGACTCAGTGTGTCCCTGATTTGTAGCACATCCCAGTGTTAGCAGGACAAAGCAGGCTGAGTGACTGCAACATACAAGAGCCAGTCTGTGTAATCCTCAACAGCTCTATTTGTCCTTTTCCAGGGAAGATTTTAAATGTAAGATTTTATATGCAAAAGTTGTATCTCTCTAGTCCTTCCTTTCTCAAGACAAAATTCCCATTTCCTTTAACTAGTCCTCACTTAACAATATTTCTAGATATAATGTCTCCTGGCTTCTCATTTATACACAATGTAAGTTAACTTTTAAAGCAAAATTTACCTTACCATTTCTTTACTTTCCGTGCTATACATTAACGTATATTCTTTCTATAAAAATTAGTCTAATTTACATAGCTATTACTTCAGGAATCAAAAAATTGAGCATTTCTCCCCAAAAAACTCTTTACTCTTGATATTTTTAATGTAAGGTTTTTAATGTATGTTTGTTCTTCCCAGGAAATAATGAAGAAAAATTTTATTACACTTAGGTAAACAAGAGAAAATTTTAAAAATTAGGATAGAATACATTTCCAAGAGCATCACTTTATAAAGAACACCCTAACTAATGGATTACAATGTAATTCCTTTTTTACATATAAAGATAGGCTGATTGTATTAGCTGAGATACTCCACAATTTATAGTTTTATTATAAAAAGGAAATGCTGCTCTGTGTTGTTGCTAATGAAAAAAATCACATTATTTTTCTGAAACCAAAGTGATTGTGACTTTTGAGTAGAATATCTCTGTAGATATTCTCCTGTACCTTTAGGTATTTATTTGTTCAAAGTAACTTTTTTTGGAGAGGAGAGAATAGTTTCTTTGTTTCTTTTTAATAGAGGTACTGGGGATTGAACCCAGGACCTCATGCATGCTAGGCATGAACTCTACCACTAAGCTATACCATCCCCCTACTGAAAGTAACTTTCAATGATTGAAGATATGTGCTCTGAATACATATATATATTCCTTCATTGGAAATAGATATATCTTCTACATTGTTTAATGTCTGCTGTGGTATCTGACTAGTGATTTTTGGACAGCTGGGTGAGGGAGGAGGTTTGGAAGTGTACAAAATTCTCTTAAGTATTTCTTAGTAACATAAATATGGAAAGGGGTTTAGAATATTCTTCTATTAAAATTCATATGATTTTAAAGCACAAACCTGGATCTGTTGTCAGTTTCAAAGCTTATTTAAATATTTTATACATTTTACATCATGAATTACAACAAAGGTTGCTTTTAAAAAATCATTCAGAGCATGAAGTCACATGACTGAAATAGATAATTATTTCATTATTAGTCTCACTGTCTATATATATAATGTTCAATTATTATTTTCTCTTAATGACAAAGGGAGAAATCTCCTAGGAGCTGAAGGAATTGGGCCAAAACTAGGGCCATGATGATTTACTCACCTATCCCTAATTCAACTTTTAGTTCATTATTTCAGTTAAACTATAATGAAAATCTTAATTCAGTCTAAATACTTCATAGCGCCAGATACTAGATATGCACTCAATCATAAGACATTATTTTTAAGTCTACTGAATATATCTCCACCCCAATTTAATGTTATACTTCCCAAGACCTCAGTGTGTCCTATTTCTGAATGCTGAAAATATCTTCAGCCTAATCTTGTATTTTTGCCTGAGTCAGATAATTTATTCTAAGTATGACATGCTTCCTTCAAGTTATAAAGGAAAACACTTCCAAAATAGGTGTAGCAAAAAGAAAAAAGAAACAATCTCATGTCTCCAAGTAAGTCAAGGTTATGAATCTCCCAAATGATAAACTAGCTTGGGCATGCCAGGATCTAATTTTTATAACACATCATATAATTAGCCATGTTCAGTGACTTTCAGCACATGTCAGACTGTCATGTCATGACAAGGATAGTTTAAAATTTACTGAGGTTTGATTCTGGAAAACAGTGTAACTTATAAGTAAAAGAGAATATTTTATACATTAGTAATGAGGGCCAGATATGGAAAGGGCACTGTGCTAGGCCGAGAGTAACCAAAACATGACCTTTTCTTCCAAGGAGGTTACAGTTCCGTGGAAGAATGGGAATGAATGTAAATCATTATGATACAAAGTACGGTGTACGTGGCAAATGCAATGTCGAAAGAGTGATTAATTTTGACTGGGGTAGGGGTTGAGAAAAGCTTCCCAGAAGGAAGTAACATTGAATTTGGCCTCAGAGGATCAATTAAGCAGAGAGAAGGGCGGGAAACCTTGAAGACTGGGATTGGTAATTTCAACAAAGATGGAGAGTCAGGAGAAAAGTAAGGCATATTTAGGGAGCAAAATTGTTTATTACAGGTAAGATGCATGGTGACTCAGAGAGCATAAGGCCAGACATTAGGGTAGAAAGAGGGCTGAGATGACACATTGAAGGGCCTGAAGAACAGACAGAGGAATGTAAACCCTATTCTATAATCAATGCTGTAGCAGAGAAATCGCACAATCAGTCTGGGGTTTGGCAAAGATGGATCTAGCAGCAGAGTATCAGCAATTAGAATGGAGAGAGACCAGAAGCAGGCAAACCAGTGAGAAGTCAGTTGTGATTGTGTGGGAAAGAGCAAACGAGCTCAAGGGGGCTTGCACTGAGGACGTGGCAATGAGAACAGAGGACAGTAGGTGATTCGGGAGACTGTAAAAGTGTTACCAATAGGATTTGGTGACAGATGTCATGGGGAGATGGAGGGGAGGAGCCAGAGACAATCCCGAATGGTTCTTGCCCACTGACTGGGTAGATACAGATCAGATACATTTACACCGTTGTGACTTTGTACAACCCCTCCTTCAGCGTGACCGATCCACTCCCCAGTTACCTCCTACAGATAGTCGGGCCTCTTTCAGAGCTGGAGTGACAGTCCCCTTCCTGCCAAGCAGCTTCCCAGATTCCCTGTCCTGTACTCTACCCACACCCTGAATTCCTTACTTCTCTACTTACACAGAATACCATTTTCACTTCTGCTTTCTGTCATAAGCAATTACTTACGTCTGCTTCCCCATGGGTGTGGTAAGTGCCTTGAGGAACCATGCTCCCCTCATCTTGGTATTTTTCATAATACCTAGTATGGTGATGTTCAACAAACAACCTCTATGGCTATCCCGTCTGTGACATTTCTCACTATTGTCCATGATTAAGATGACTCAGAGAGAGGCAATACTCAACAACGATTCTCAAAGTCTGGTACCCGTGTTACTGGAGAAATATGGAAAGTCTTGGAAGGTGGCAATATTCTTGTATTTTTATTCCTCATTAACAAATAAAATGTATTTAACCCATTTAATTCTTTGCTGGGCTTTCAGTGGTAGAAGAATGAGACTTATGTGGTAACATAAGGTTTCAGTACAGATTTATTCTTCACTCTCTTGTGGTGAAGAGGTTAGGCAAGACATTTGTGAAGGAGGAGATATAAGACAGTAGGTGAAATAAGATGCATCGAGTTCCATCTGAAATTAAGCTATTTGGCCAAGATGAGTTTATTTTGGCAATTTTTGAAAAAAAAAAAAGAATAATGAGACATTAGGTGCTAGGATACCACTCACCATCTCTAGAATTCTAGCACAGGATTCACCCCATTCAGCATTTGCTGTTAATGATTTGGACAGAGACTAAGCCGGCATAGCTAATCTGCCAGTACCACAAAGCATGGCAAGATAAAGAATAGCACTGATGGTCAACTGGAGAATTAAAAAGAGCAGGACAGCCTGGAATGTTGGACTAAGACAAACTAGCTATAATAAAAGATAAATGTAGAATGATATTTATAAAAATGTAGAATGATGTAAATAGCAAATTTTCCACAGAGTGGTTAATCATTGATCCAGGTCCTTTGTTAAGGAGGTACAGATACAAAAAAAACGAAAAACACTTTATCCCAGCTCCTCACAATACTCAGTCTAATTGAGGAGAGAGACTCTTAGAAAAGAAAAGTGCAGTGTTAGGCATATTTCATACAAGTACAGCGAAGTAACGTCTAACTCATTCAGTGGAGAGTGACGGGATACAGGCAGGTGTCCCAGTGAAATCTGTTCTCAAGCTAAGGAGGATTTTGTTCCAGCCAGAGAACACAATCTGAGAGACACACAAGTGAAAACTAGTATGGTTCATGCAGAGTATTTTAGCCACTAAAGTGCAGAGCAGGCATGATGAGAGATGATGCCAGAGAAGCAGAGTGAGCCATGGAGACACTGTCACCTAAAAGAGGAGGACCTCACCACGTAGGCCCGTGAGCTAAAGCAGAGACTTAACCAGGAAGCGGCAGCTGCAGACTTGCATTTCACGCGCATAGCTCAGAAAGTAACTGGAGGATGACTGTGATGGGCAAGGAAGGAGGAAAAGAGGACAGGGAGAGGACTGGAGGCCTAGACCCGGGTTGAGGAGCCCAAGATTTTCCTTGGTCCAGTGTTAACTGTGGGCACTCCAGTTGTTAAAAGCCACAAAGACAAACAGAAATTCATAAAGAAACAGGAAAAGATACAGAGATATAGGGAAAACCACAAGGGTCCTGGGTCATAAAAGCCATGGAAATAGAATTTCAATAAGGAAAAGTGATTTACAGTATCCAATATCACAGATTAAAATCAGGACTTTAAAATGGCCTTTGAATTTCACAGTCAAATCAATTGTTAGACTTAATAGGAACAATTCCAGTAGAATGGTTGAGATGAAAGATAAGTTAAAGTATATTTTAAAAAATAAAAGAGATGAATAAGTGTACCACGTACTTTCTTTAAGAAGCTTGAAAATGAAAGAAAGGAAAGAGGTAAGGTAGGAGCTACAGGATTGTTTCATTTGTAGTAGAAGAGGTTTGAAGCAGTTTGGAAGTAGACGTGGCAGAGCCAGTAAAAGAGAAAAGAAGGAAAAAAGACAGAAGAATGAAGACAAGGTCCCAGGGAGAAAGAAAGGATAAATTACATAGGCGGAGAGGTGAGCTCTGATTTAAGAAGAGGGTCATCTTAGCCTGTAAAACTCGGGGAGGAAATGAGGATTCAGTTGTGGCCAAGTCGATGGGTAAGGGCATATGGAAAGTGTAAGGGGATCACTTTTCTCAGTGACATGCTGTTGCTATAATGGTAGTTACATAAGTCCTACAGTTCTTGTCTAGTTTTAAACTCCTACTACAGGATTCAGCAGTCCCAACTTGACAGTATAGTGTGAAAAAGATCTTAGGAGCCAGCAAAATGACAAAAGTGGTAGAAAAATAACTATGGCCCTAAGATACTTCCACAGAGATGGACATGCAGTCACATTCCAACTATTATGTTCAATTTTCAAGGGCCACTTTAAAGAAAGGCATTGTGAAGTAAGGTCATGGTCAGAAGAAGAATATTAATGACTATAACCTATGCAACAAAAACACTTAAAGGACTTTTGACAATTTTAATATAATGTGTCTTGGAGAAGGTCCTCTTTCATTGAGGGAATTTCTGGTGGTCAGTGTAGGGTGTACAGGAATAGAAATAAAATGCTGTACACATTAGATTTATATAACATTATAAACCAATGTTGCGTCAATAAAAAATAAACCAAAAAATTCTTAAAAACAGTTAAAGTAGATCAATATTGTTTACCCTAAAAAAGGAAAATTTGGAGATGAAGCTATTGTAGAGCACAGGGAGTATGTATGCTCTAAAGTGCTCCATGGGGCAGAGTTGGATATGACAAAGTGGTAGGTTTTATTTTAAGAGAAGGAAGCACTCATTATTAAAGCCACACAACCCTCCATCACTGAAAGTGTATGAGGTTAGAGCAAAAAGCAAGAAAGTTGTAGCAGGGACTCCTGCAATGGGAAAACCTTCCAACTCTAAGTTTCCATCATTCTGTTTTTAAACATCATTCATTCATCCTTGAGAGGTTATGGGATGAGATATGGGGCGTATCGGTCTTGGTATCCAATGGAACAGGAAAGCAGATAAAGCTGGAATGTTAAGGTTTAGGCTGTAGGGATTTGGGATTGAATTTTACTTTTGGTTTAACTGCGAGAGCCACTAAATAGGTAATCTGTTTCACAGCAATGAATTCTTACCTGTAGTAATGATGTTTGAGGAGGATGACTGGAAGCTTGTCAGGATATGGAACTTTACAAAATGTAAACAACAACAAAAAAGCTATTGACAAGCTCTGCTCATCCTGCATGAAGGCAGAGTGGCAGTGGGTGGGGGGCATGGGTGGGGGTGGGGGTGCAGGGAGGTATGTGCAGATGTGTAGAGATGGAGAGAGCAGTGAAAAAGTAAGTGCACATCTAACCCAGCATCCCAACAACCAAGTTTACTACAGAGGAAGGGATAAGGAAATGAAGTTGATTAGACTTTAAGGGCTCCCGGGCAGCCAGAGAGAGTGGTCATGGGTACGATTTTATGGGAGAGGGGCTGACTTGCCTGCAGATGTTTTCATCACTCAAGGAGATGGTTAATTGCAGCCAACAGAAAACCTGCTGAGCCCAGCTTAAGAGAAAAAGAGAGAATTTATTACAGTGATATAAGGGTGTCCTAAGAGGTAGGGCTTCCAGAAGGAACCAGAATCAGGAATTGGAGTAGCTCAAGAATTTGCATTTCTAGTAAGTCCCCAGGTGATGCCCATGCTGCTGGTCCAGGACCTCACTTTGAGATCCGCTGCTTTAGAGCTTGTGAAGCATCTCAGCATGTCTTATCTTATTTAAATCCATACTGTAACTTTGTAAGGGAGGCCTTACTATCCTCATTTTTCAGGGGAGGCAGCAAAGGAATAAAGAACTTTAACACCCATGCTCTTATAGCTTCTAACCAGTGAAACAGAGACAGGAACTTAGTTCTCACATTGACAAGTTCCATCTATTCTCTCTGCCCCTTCCCTGGTTGATGTAGGGTCGATGGCCTATATCTACCAGAACCCGATGAAAAGAAATAATTAATGGCACATCACTCATTCCATGTGTTTAATAATAAAACAGCTAATGAAAATGTTGTTATACTCTTTAAGGACAAGGGCTGTTGTGTTTTCATACTGCCAAGAGTGGCACTCAAACTAGTTGCTTATTTGTTTAGTGTGCTTTTCTATCAGAATGCCAATGCTACAAGCCTAAAGAGAGCACTGGGACAGCTGCATCAGTAGACTAATTAAATTCTCTATACTGGCCTTTCTCTTTTCAGCTGCTTTTCACCTGTACCCTGTACCAGCAGCCATAATCATGTTGAAATGTTACTGATGTTGCCCTCCGGGAAAGTAAGTTTCTGTGTGGCAGCTCCTTTGGAAATCCTACTTCATGCTATTCCTTCATAAGTCTCAGCAAACCACTATTAAAAAATAGTCAAGATATTCAGACTATTTTCCACGCTATTTATTTTCTAACTTAAGATCAGGCCTGATGTTTAGTAATTTGGTATAAAATGGTATTACATATTTGAACTGTATAGCCAAAGAGTTTAAAAATAGCAAACATCCTGGTTCTGGAAACTTGCAAATTGTTACTGAAGGGGTGGGGATGTGTAAGAAGAGCTGATGAAGGGGTCTTCAGATGTAAATTTCTAGAGTATCTGTTCAGCTTCAAATTATTTTTTTAATTTAAAAATATTTTAACAAAGTATGAAACTCACTATAAAGCAGCTTTCATATAAACAAACACAATTCTTTAAGGACACATGGAATGTAAATAATCATAAGAAACAAATAAAGCCAGTAAGTTCTGAGGAGTTTCTGGCCTGTACAAATGGTGTTTATGAAGCCTGGTTCTGCAAACCTTCATTCCACTAGCATTTATTTGGTGCCTATTTTGTGTGAGGGGCCGTGGCCGCATTGATTCAGCACATCACAGCAAGCAGGACACAGGTCCAATCAAGGCCATGGATAAAAACAGAGTGTGCTGCCAGATTGCAGCCTTGAGCCTGCACTGCCTGTGGGACCTGGACTCCTATGTGACCCAAAGAATATGGAAATTCCAAGCCCAGAACTTGAGCAAACCCCAGTGTAAGACTTTTATCTTCTCCAGGGCTCCAGAAAGGCACTTATGACATTGCCCCTACCAAAACTCTACATCACTTAGACGCACATGGGATGCCCATGTAGCATTTTCAGGCCAAAATGTGCACACAGTCACTAACCTACTGTGCCAAAGGGAAACCAAATCGCAGAAAATCAGAAGGAGAAACAACAGGAGAAATTACACCCCAGGAACTCCAGAACAGAGCAAACAGAATGTAGTCTTAAAATGAGTATGTTTTATTATTCAAGGAGATAAAGAAAGGAATAGAAAACAAGGTAAATAAGAGTAAATGATCATAAAAAAAGATAGGCAGACTTTAAAGAGCCAAATAGAAATTCTAGAAATAAAAATCAGACTAGGCTCAGCTATCTTTACATGAAAAATAGGTCTGAGAAAATCACCCAAGATGCAAGTGAAATATTTAACCAAAAAATTTTAAGTGGTGGGAAAATATTGTTGAGGAGTTAGGAGACAGGAAGTACAGAATGAGAAGTTCTAACATATACTTAACAGGACCTCCAGAAGAAGATAGTAGAGGAAATGGTGGAAAAGAATATTCTGAATGATACTAACTTCAACATATACAGGAGCATCCAATTCAAAGTGGTTGCCTGACATCAAACATAATAAAGTCCCTACGTCAGTGCACAACAGTGAAAAGAGTCGAGCAGCAAGGATATAGAGGATCCTTCATCTGATCCTAAAAGCTACCAGAGAGAACAGACAGATGGCCAAGTGAGGAATGACAATCAGGTGGACGCCTGCTTCCTCCCGGGCAACAACCAGTCTCCCTGCAGCAAAACCATCATTTAGGAATGAAGGCAAAAATAATGATTTTTCTCTTTTGGAAAAAAACAGTAATTTTTTTCTTTCAAAAAAAATAGTGATTTTTCTCTTTTGAAAAAAAAAGCGATTTTCTCAGATGTACAAAATATAAACAACTTTACTCTTCACAGACCCTCATGAAAGAACTACTGATGGAAACACGTCGGCAAGAAAGAATGAACCCCAGGAGTAAAGGGAGCAGAAGCAACTGTGAGCAAATCAATCTAGTCTAAAGAAAACATGCTGATGCTTAACTTTATACAAGTGTCCATGACAACAGTATTAGAGCAGTTTCAATACTTTTCTGTAATGTCATTATCTTTAGCATTTTTTCAAAAGCAATTATAAATAGCAACAGTTAATATTTATAGATGTTTATTGTGTTCCAGGCACTGTACTCAGCTTTTTGATGGATTGTCTCATTTATTCCTCACAACAATCTTGCAAGACATATCTGCTTGTTATTCCCATTTTACAGATGTCAAAACTGAAGTACAGAGTAGTAATTTTTCCAAGGTCACGCAGGGAGCAAACAATGGAAGTGGATTTGTGTGACCTAGGAAATCATTTAACATTTAAGTGTCAAAACCCAATTTCCTCATTTATGGAAAGAAGATATAGATGTTTGCTCTGATCATATTACAAGGTTATGGGAAGATGAAATAATACTAATATGTGTTCAAGTGCTTTAGAAATTGTAAAGTATTTTACAATTTGAAATTATAATAAAAATAAAATAGAATATGTGTGCCAAATTTTAAAAAGAGAATTTGGCCACATAGTTAGTAGATAATAATAGCATTTTCTATTAATCCATTCAAAATATTTTTTAGTAAGACTTCAGGAAGTAGATATAATTAGGAGATAGTAAAGTAGAAGTATTTCACATATTTGTTTGCTTGTTTGCTTCTTTCTTTCTTTTTTTTTTTTAAGGTTTTTTTTTGGGGGGGGGGCAGGATATGTTTGCTTATTTCTAACCCACCTTGATCCAGAAAATATGTTCAGGCAGCTAACAAGGGTATCCAAAAAAATTTAATATACACGGATTCATCTCATATTTTTAATTTAAAAAATGCTTTAGATTTAATTTCTAAATATACACACACTTTGCAAGAGCAACTTGTTATTAATTTAAAATATAACTCCACTCCACACACTCTCTCTTACTACCCCCATCCCAGCACACACACATGAAACAAATTTAAGCAGCAGGAACAGTTCATACTGCCTCTTTTAAAAAATGAAAATTGCTCATTTTCATACTGCTTTGGCATGGTTCAAGTTAATGATCTGCTAATGTGATATTAAAGTAGTAACTCCTGCAGTTATAGCAGCCTAATTGGGCTGCTGACATCACCACAGTATAACTAAAGCGTTGGATTTTACTTGGTTTCCGTAAGTGAATGGGATCTGAGACTCACTGCATGCTAATCATTGCAGTTTAGTAGGTCCCTTATTTATTTTGGATAAGCACTTCACTGGCAAATAAAGAATCAAGTGAGAAAATGGGCCAGAATTCGATAGAGATACTGGTGAGTAGCCATTTCTTTTGGCTCCCACAATAAATAGAGAAATTTTAAGCCTATACATAATGAGAACAGATGTGGATAATAACACAACTTGTTATTTATGAATGCAAGCTTTTTCCGAAGATTTAGAAATTATCATGAGAACTATTCATTGAACCTCAAAAAATTCAATAAATATTAATATCAGAATGCAAATGTTTGCACTATAATTTGAAACATGAAGAATATTTACCCATTATGCCTTTGAAAAATCCAGGATGCCCTGAATACTTATGAACTGTGTGTCATCAGATGATTCAGAGAGCTTCTCTGAACTACTTAGAATTCTCAGGCAGAACAGTAAGACATAATCTCAGTAAACAAAAGCTGGTGCATTGTTCTGTCTGTATTTTCACTGGCTCCTCTGGCTTAGTAAAAAGAGGACTGAATATGGAATCAAAAAAACTGGGCTAACATATTGCCCTTGCCACTTAATAGCCAATGTGATTCCAGATAAGTTCTCTAAAGATGAAGTTACATTTTCCACATGTATAAAGTGACAATAATGGCACCTCCTACAAAGGGTTATTTGAAGATAAAATGAGAATAGAGTCTTGTATCCAGTTAATTAAATCTGATTTAGAATTGAGGATATTCCACCAAAAGTTTAATTAACCTTATTAACTTCGGGAATTCTGTTTTGACCTGTATGCAGCTGCTGACATCTTTCTGATGAAAATGAAGTGACAGGTTAAAAAAATATATATTGTCTGCACATTACCAGTTATGAGAGCTATGACTGTATGGGGCTGATTGGAAGTGTATATATACACACACACACACACACACACACACACACACACACACACACACACACACACAAAGCTGCTGTGGCATGTTGATTCGATCTTCAATATAGTAAGTTCTGAGCAATGGATTGGGTCACTAAATTTATTTAATTGTTAAAATGGATTACATCAGTCTATCACTTTTGTGATAAAGATTACTGTTTGGGCTTATTCTTAGAAAGACACAGTAAGCTATTGGCTTAATTAAAAAAAATCATCGATTGGATACATTGTACAAACATTAAAAGAACAGAAAGACTTGTTCCAAAGTATCCTGACAATCATCTATTCTAATGCTCTGCTGAGTCCACAACATCCTAGGAGGTGCCTGGACAGTCCTGGGAGGTCGTGAGAGGGGAGACTGAGGGTTTGTGTTCCAAATGCTAAGTTTAACCTCACCAGCTCTGCTTGTATCGCTTTAAACACTGACCTTTTGTCTAAGACTTCATTTATACATAGGGTTGGGTTGCTATAAAAATGTTTAACTAGCTGATCTATTCCAACTTCCTCATTTTAGACATGAAGAAATTGAAGGCCAGAAAGGTGAAATAAATCACCTAAGATCCCTCAAAAATCAGTCCTCCAATCAGGACTAGATGAGCACTGTCCAAACTTGCAAACCAGGTTACTTTTTCTACGTTGTTCTTTCAGTGATAAGACTTATCCTACCATGTTCTGAATGTTGAGTTCCAAGCTAGTTTTTCCACCTGTGTTTACTAATGACTCCAGCAAAAACGCTAAATAGTTTCACTATTTGAAGATGAGGCTCAAGAACATTGAACAATCCACACAAGCTGACACTCAAATCCAGGCTAACTCCACATCTCATCAGTGAATTTGCCAACTTTAGTTAAATTTGGATGTCTCCTGTCAGCCATCAAAACAACAGACCATTATAATGCAACCCAGAGGAGCAAAAAAAGGAACATAGGATATTTAATGGCCAGATTTGGGCTCTACTCTTTATGTGTACTTCATTAAAATTGAGGCCCAATGAATATGAATGTAGAAAGGCTAAATGAAAACTTTATTTAAGAATTGGTCTGTCTCTTTCTGGGCTGGACTTATCCATAATCACCTTTTATGTCATGTTGGTTCTTTATTTTATTAGAATAAACATGCGGCTTTTCCATTCTTGGATGTATCATACATCATGCATTTGTACATACTAATTTTTTTCCTTATTCAAAAAGTCTGCTGCTCATATTACAACTCAAATTTGTCCATGTGGGGAATAGGAGGGGAGGAATGCAAAGATGTTTTCTCATTGGCATTGTCATTTTTCAAGTTTCATGTTTAAGACAGTTTTCTTTGCCTTGTGTATCCTCTAACACAGATAAGGAATGTAGTTTTCAGGGCAACTGTGATATAGCTTTGTTTTTGTCCCATTTTATTTTTCTTCAAATGTGAATCCATATTTTATTTGTACAGAATGCCAAGGTAATGTCAAGGTGTGTAGTCCTTAAAAGTCTCTATAATATAAAACAATTGTAAACAGATCTAAAAAGAGGCTATAAAAGAAAAAGTGATCTATAGATGAATATCATTTAAAAAAGTAGCATGACAAAAAATTTTATACTAGCGTGAGGTGACCAGAAAGAGTATATTTGTCAACTAATTATTATTTATACTTCTTTTTAAAAAGTTTTTTGTAGCTGTCTTAGGGCTTAAAATATTATTCTTTAGTTACTCAGAGTCTACCTTCAAATAATATTAGAACACTTTACTTGTAGTGTAAGCACCTTATAACAGTATATTACCAATTCCTCCCTCTCATTCCTGTGCTATTATGGTCATATACTTCACTTTTACAAACCCAGAATCAATGGCCATTATTTTTGTTTTAGATAGGTAATGATCGCTTAGTCATTAAAATAATGGAAAATAATATTTATTTTAACATTTATTTTCACAATGGTCCGCATTCTTCACCTCTCTGAAGACAGAAGTTTACATGTGGTATCATACTCCTTCTGAACAACTTTCTTTAACATTTCTTGTAATAAATTTACCCTGGGAATAATTTTTTTGTTTGTTTGTCTGCAACAGTCCATGATTCTCCTTTTTTAAAAGATACTTTGCCATGTGAAGAATTTTGGATTGACTTTTTCCCCCCAACACGTTAAAGATGTTACTTCAGTATCCTCTGGGTTGAATAGTTTCTGATGAAGTCTGATGTAATTCTTATTCTTCAAGTTTTTCTTCTACATCCTCTCCCTTTCTCCTTCTAGATTTCCCTTGCACATGTGTTGGACCATTTGATATTGTCCCACAGCTCTTAGATGTCCTCTTTTTTTTTTTTTTTTTAACTCTCCTCTCTGTTTCACTTTGATTAATTTCTATTGACCTATCTTCACTAATCCTTGTCTGTGTCTAGTCTATCGATAACCCTGGCAAAAGCAATCATCATCTCTGTTACTACGGTTTTCCCTATGATTTTGATGATTACAGTTTTCATCTCTCTGGTAAAATTCCCTAGCTGTTTATGACTTTTACACATCTTTTTCACTAGATACTTTCACATAATAATCATAGTAATCTAAATTCCTGGTCTGGTATTTCCAACACCTGGGTCATATCTGAGTTCTGTAGTTGCTTTGTCCCTTGACAATGGATGAAATATTTTTTTGCTTTTTTGTGCACCTGATAATTTTTGGTTGAAAACTGGACATTGTGTGTAGGACAGGAGTAACAGAAGTAAATATTATTTATACATGCAGATGAGCAGGGCTCCTCCACTGCATATGGGTGGTCATAGAAATTTTATTCATAATTACCAAAACTTGGAAGCCACCAAGAAGTCCTTCAGTAGGTGGACGGATAAATATAAACACTCCAGTAAATGGAACATTATTCAAAGATAAAAAGAAATGAGTTATAAAGCCATGAAAAGACATGGAGGAAATTTAAATGCATATTACTAAGCGAAAGAAGACAATCTGAAAAGGCTACAAGTGTGGCAGTGTGATGCCAACTATACAGCAAAACCATGGAGACCATGGAGACAGTAAAAAGATCAGTGGTTGCCAGAGGTCAGGGGTGAGTGAAGGATGAATAAGAGGAGCACAGGAATTTTAGGGCAGTGAAACTATTCTGTGTGATATTATTATAGTAGATAGATGCCATTATATGCTGGTCCAAATCCACAGAATGTTCAACAGCAAGAGTGAACTCTAATGTAATCTATGGCCTTTGGATGATGTTGATGTAGGTTTACCACTTGTAACAACTGTATGGCTCTGATTTGGGGTGTTGATGGTAGGAGAGGCTGTGTGTAGGGGGTCAGGGGAATTAAAGGATATAAGGGAACTCTATGTACTTTCCACTCAATTTTGCTGTGAACCTAAAACTGTTCTAAAAAATAAAGTCTATTTAAAAGGGAGGAAAATGCAACACCTAGGACCAGGAATTTAGACAGACTTTATGACAACTCCTATATCTTCTTGAAATACATTGTAAAAATGGAAAATCAAATTTGAGAAAACTGATAACTACCTGAACAAAATCACGCAGCCAGGAATATGTAAAATATGCTAGGAGAGTAGTAAGTAGGCAGTAAGTACAAATGTCTCACCATCCAGGAATGTTGGGAAACAACACTGGAAAAGCAGGCAATTAGGCCAGATGTGTGGAGTCACCATTCAGATGTGAGAATCTCTAATGTCAGCTAAGGAGCTCAAACTTAGAGGCCAAGAGAAAGCAACACAAATTCTGTGCAGGAGTGTGATATGAAGAAGGTGGTCCTTTAAGAAAATGTGTCTGGTGGCCTGTGTGAGACAGAATGAAGGTAAGAGAAACCAGAAATCAAGGAAATGAAATATTAAATTATGATAATAGCCTCAAAGTAAGGGGATCGAGGGTTACAGGGGGATACTAGCAATGCAAATGGGAGGAAAAAAGGGAACTGTTTGGGAGACACTGTAGAGAAAGAATGTATAAGACTGGTTGACTGATTTGATAAGAATGATGAAGGGAAAGAAGAAATCAAATATGCAAGGCTTCATGCTGGGATAACAGTGGCACAATTTTCTCACCAGTATCTTCAATCCCTCCTCCCTTTCCAAGAGCTTTCTCCTCTGCCTTTAAACTTGCCCATGCTTGAATTAACATAAATGTTTGGAAAAGGTAAAAAACATTTATCCTCAAAATGTTCTTGAGGTAAACCATTTCTGAAATATGAACCTGTTTGCCAGCCAAAACTCAATTTGTATTCAAACTGTGGTTTAAACACTCTGTCCAAACATGACAGATGTTGGAATCAATCGGTTAGCAAGTCTTTTTTTTTTGTCAGCTTCAATAAACAAAATCTTCTTAAATTATCTTCTGTCAAATACATTTACCAATCCTTGCAATGCATGTAGACATCTATGAAGTTAATTGAAAATTAACTCTTGGCCTTTCGGGGCTGAAAAAAAAGGGTCATTTTTTTTTAAGGGGTTGGGGAGGCTTTAAAATTGGCAAGAGTATACAAAAACAAACAAGCAAACAGAAACCCCACACACAAGAAAAGAATTTTCTCTTGTTGCTACCTCTCTAAAAATTTTTCTAACATTTTTGCCTAAAGTTCCAAATAACTTTTGAGGTTCCAATCTTAAGATCTTGTAGGATTTTTAATATCAGATTCTATACATTACATAGAAAAGCTTGATATTTTTATAATATTGTATTCTAATTCAGTAATTTGAAATATCTCTTTATTGTTTCATATTAACCTTAATATCCTAGAGTCTCCTGAAGGTAATACTGTATAAATTAAATGAGACTTAAACTATTCCTATAGATTATATAAGCAATAAACATTTACTGACTCTCTCCTTGATAAAGATAATGAAATAACAACAGGCTAAGTTCAATTACAAAGGGAACTGAGAGATAAAACTCAGCCGTAAAGCCCCCTGGCCTATCCTGCTTATTTACTCATCTATAAACCAGGGCTCTTAATAGTACTTAGTTGATAGGATTGTGGCGATTAAATAAAAGAATATGTGAAAAGCATGAAAAGATGCTCAATATTGCTAATTATCAGAGAAATGCAAATCAAAACTACAATGAGATATCACCTCACATAGGTCAGAATGGCCATCATTAAAAAGTCCACAAACAACAAATGCTGGAGAGGATGTGGAGAAAAGGTAACTTTCCTATACTGTTGGTGGGAATGTAATTTGATGCCACCGTTAGGGAAAACAGTATGGAGATTCCTTAAAAAACTAAAAATAGACTTATCAGATAATCCAGGAATCCCACTTCTGGACATATATCTGTAGAAAACTCCAACTGGAAAAGATATATGCACCCCAATGTTCATAGCAGCACTATGTACAATAGCCAAGACATGGAAGCAACCTTGTGGAAGGTCCATCAACAGATGATTGGATAAAGAAGTTGTGGTATATTTATATGCAATGGAATACTACTCAGCCATAAAAAAGAATGAACTAATACTATCTGCAGCAACATGGATGGACCTAGAGACTATCATACTAAGTGAACTAAGACAGAGAAAGATAAATATCACATTAAATCACTTATACATGGAATATAAAAAAATGAGGAAAATGAACTTACTTACAAAACAGAAACAGACTCACAGAGAGAAAACAAACTTATGGTTACCAAAGGGGAAAGAGGTGGGGGAGGTATAAATTGGAAGTTCAGGAATTGCAGATGTTAACTACTATACACAGAATAAACAAGGTTCTACTGCATAGCACAGAAAACTATATTCAATAATTAGTAACAACCTATATTGAAAAAGAATATGAAAAAGAACATATACATATATCTATAATTGAATCACTTTGCTGTACACCAGAAACTAACACAACATTGTAAATCAACTATACTTCAATAAAAAATAACATGTGCAAAGTATATAACATGGTATCTAGCATATAATAAGTATTATCTAATAATATTATCATGTCTCTTTAATTTATTATCTAATTATGTTTATTTTTTATTAATATATCATGTTTATTACCTATTGGGATCTTACCATTTTAAATCAGGTTTCATATGTTCTTTTTGTATTACAATATTAGTCCTTTGTTATATTTACTGCAAATACATTTCTAATAATTTTTTGCTTTTCAACATGAGAAACTTTTTTTTGCTTTCAGTAGAATTACTTCTCTTAATATTTTCTTCCTGATATTTACCATTGCTTTTAATGTAGACAGTTTTACCTATTCCATAAATACATAGCAACATACGTATATTTGAAGTTTTTCTTTTTTTTATGGTAATAACTGGACATTTTACATTTAACTCTTCAGTATAGCTGGAATTGGGGGAAGGGAATGAAAAGGGGGACCATTGTTCTTGGCCTTCCCTTACTAGAAATAGACTTGCTCTGCATTTCTATTTATTTTTTCAATTAAATGCATATATGTTGATTCCCT
The DNA here is from genome assembly GCF_036321535.1 of Camelus dromedarius. Classification (NCBI taxonomy): domain Eukaryota; kingdom Metazoa; phylum Chordata; class Mammalia; order Artiodactyla; family Camelidae; genus Camelus; species Camelus dromedarius. Next base: position 28,721,115 of record NC_087446.1, read on the forward strand.
GTCTAAATTACATGTTTCTTTAGTGCAAAATCATTCCTGGTACCTAATGCAGTGTATAACCCACAGTAGACACTCAAGTAATATTTTATAATAATTATGAAGACAAGGCTGTCAATATCAGCCAAACAGAAAGCTTCATGTTGCAAAAATGGCCAAATAACTATAAAATCTCTGAAACACTGACTCTTAAAAGTGATATTTCTTACATTAAAAGTGAAACAATTATGATTATAACATGACTGGAAAAAAAGAGAGAAAATCTAGATTCTGTCTATAATATGCCTCTATTCAATTCAAAAATATGTATGAGACAAATGCAAAAGTATGAGGGTCAGGGAGAAATACCACAATAAATATGTCTTTTCTATTCTTCAGCAAGACTTTAGGAATAAATTGCTTTTACACCTTTGATTTCATTAACAGTATGGAGAACTTCTTGATGTTCCAAATGTTTGTGAAACCAAGTCATTATATTTTATTTACTACAGATCTTTCTCCACTTACAATGGGGTTACTGATAAAGCCATCCTAAGTTGAAAATATCCTAAGTCAAAATTACATTTAATACACGTCACCTACCGAACATCAGAGCTTAGCCTAGCCTACTGTAAATGTGCTCAGAACACTCACATGGGCCTTCAGTTGTGGCAAAATCATCTAACACAAAGCTTATTTTATAATAAAGTGTTGAATATCTCGTGTAATTTATTGAATCCTGTACTGAAAGTGAAAAACAGACAGGTTGTCCGGGTCCAGTGTGGTGTCAATCTATCGGTTGTTCACCCATATGGTCGCATGGCCAACTGGGAGATTTAGTCATTGCCGTCTGGCATCACAAGAGAGCCTTGTATCACATATTGCTAAGCTGGGAAAAGATCAAAATTCAAAGTACCATTTCTATTGAATGCATATTGCTTTCCCATCACCTTAAAGTCAAAAAAATCTTAAGTCGAACCATCATAAATCAGGGTAACATTTGTCTGTCTGTATTCTGCTAGCCCATAAGACCAGAAGGAAAGGGATGGTTGGCTTGTTCACGACTATTCACAGTACTGAGTTCACTGCTCAGTACAAAATAGGTGCTAAATAATTTTTTATTAAATGAACAGTGAAGTACATCTAGAGTCACAAGACCTAGTTCTGCCTCAGGGAATTTAAAATCTACACAGAGGGAAAAGGTGAAAAACTAACATTTGTTTAGCATTTTCCATATGCCCGTTTCCATGCAATTAATTATTTATTGCCTGCAAGGACCTCATGAGACAGCTAATATTACCATAATTTGTGAGCACTACTGTCTGCTTTAAAAGATGAGGAAATTGAGCCCTACAGAAGATATGAAGCTTGCCTAGAGTCACGTCATTTTTAAGCAGAAAAGCCAGGACTTGTCTGAATTCAGTGTGCATACTCTTACTTGTATTCCACAATGCCTCTCTTCGAATGAAACACAAGTGATAAAATACAACACATAATTAAATTTTAAAATGTCCAGGGGTGACTATAAATGATTTAGAAATTTAAAAAATGAGAAGAGTGAAAATAAAATAGTCAGAATATACTCACGAGGGGAGTGGAGATTTGAGTTAACTCCTCAAGTCTCTGGATGTAGAGCAGAGCAGAGGTCATTTCAGGAAAAGCAATTTCAGAAGTCTCATCAGGACTCTTTAAAGCCAATAAATGTGTGTGTGTTTTTTAATGATAATTGGTTGATTAGCACTATAAATAATGTAGAGGCCAGACATGGTTTATTCACAAGCCACATAACATAGCATAGACTTTATATGGGCACATGTAGGATGAGATTGATACAGTCTTGGCTTTTGCCATACATATACTGAAAAATAATTGAATGGGAAATGCTTAGGATAGTCACACGACACTTTACTAATCTAAATGATAATACTCAATATCTGAGTCCGTGTTATGCCTAATGATGACTGCACAGAAAAGCATGAAGAGCCAATAATACATTCTGATTCCTGCAAAGAGCTAACACGGTAATTTCACCACTTGATGAGAAAGGGGATGCTAATTGTCCAGTGCAAAATTGGCAATGACCTCTATGATGCTGTGAAATGACTGGGCTCTCTAGATTCAGATAAAATGTAGATAGGATGTCTTATTAGTTAAGCATTTCTTTTTTCAAAGCAGTGCTTACTGGTATTGTGCTGATTTGAGAAACCCCATTCTGACTGTTAATGAAAACTTAATGGAGCTGACATAAGTAAGATGATCTTAAGCCTGCCTCACTCTAAATTGCTTTTTTTGTTGCCTTCTGGAAAGTTGCTGGGTCATTGAGCACTGATGTCATGTCAGGGTGTGGAAGAAAAAATGGTAAACAAGATTGAGAAGGGGAAGGAGGTCCAGAATCTCGCCAGGCAGACCTTAGGGCCATAGAAAAGATGAAGAGGTAGCAACAGGGAAATCAGAGCCAAGGCTAAGAAATTAGTAACTTAGAAGTAATCAAAGCACACCCAGTTTTGTTTCGCAACGCTACCACTTAAAAACTTCATTAATTTGGGGAAGTTACTTAACTTCTCCAAGCTGCAGTTTCTTCATCACAAAGATAGGTTATAAAACCAGTACCTGCGGCAAATGCTTATTGTGAGGGTTAGATGGAAAAACTCAGCTAAAACCCTTAGCACTGTGCCTGACACACATAACATCAAAAAATGAGAGCACTCTCTAATCATCATCATCATCATCCACAACAACACTAACAGGAACAAAACAAATGTACAGAAATTAAGGTATGTGAAAGAAAAAGAAGGAATTACAAGTCTAGTACCTCAAGACAGGCAAAGGTCGAAGGTCTAGCACAGCAAGTCCTAAAGCCACAAAATGATGGAAGGGAATTTAGAGATCATCCAGTCAAACATCTTTGTTTTACAAATAAGTGGTCCAACACTAAAAAATGTTTCAGTGGTACAACTACACTTGAAAACATTTTGGCAGTTTTTTAAGTAAAGTTCAACATAGACTTACCATGATTACATGGACGACCTAGTAAGTCCATTCCTAAGTATTTACCCAAGAGAAATTAAAACACATGTTCACACAAAGACTTGCACATAAATGTTCACAGCAGCTTTATTCATAACAGCCTAAACCGGAAATAATCAAATGTCCGATCTCATTCACCATGGTAATCTGCACCTAAACTCCGCTTTCATTAGTGGAGACAGTGAAGCCTGGTTGTGTTAACAAATGTTCTAAAGAAAAAATAACCAAGAAAGGATGCAGTGAGGGACTCAGTTTTTCTGTGGGAGGATCTTGAGTGTTTAGTCAATTTAGCCCACTAGCATAGACTAAACATTAAATAAACTTCTTGCAGTTTATTTGGCTATTGCTAAACCACAAAGGCACTGAGCTGAAATCCAAATTTAATTTTAGACAAGCATGAAGACATGACACTGCTTAGTTTCCTGAAGTTCACTGAATGTTGCCTGTAACTGTCACACATGTGGGCCAACCAACGATGACCACGTTGCTTCTCACATACATTTTGTTCTAATAAAAGCTGCTGCTGAATCTACATTGATTTGTATATAGTTATCAAAACCAGCAAATTAAAAAAAAATATTATAAAGCATTACCTAAGTTCAATGACACTGCACATGTAATGTTGACAATGCATAGAAAGCTCCGTATTTTAAAACTTTAATTCAAAATTGAAAAGAAATGATCATAATAATATTGATGAATAATAATAGATACTGAGTGGGTGTTTTCCACTTTTTCAAGTACTCCATATACCATTTATCAAAACAGCTCGTATTTGTCAGTATGTTATAGTTTCAAAGTGTTGGCAGGAAAGTTCACTAGATTAATCCTCATAAAAACCCTGAAAGATAAATATTACTACCATGTCAGCCATTTTCCTGAAGAAACCAAGATTTTGATATGGGAAATTGTTTTCCCAACTTTCTACAGGCAAGCGCCAATGGCATGCCAAGATTTATACAAAAGGTCTTTTCCAGTAAAACCTGAAAACAATTTGACCCAAATAAAACTGATGAGTGAAGGGTCTCCCCAAAAGCAAGGCATATTTCACGATCATAAATACTAAATATACTTGTTTTGTTTTGTGTGTGTATGTGATGTGTGTGTGTGTGAGAGAGAGACAGAGACAGAGACAGAAAGAGAGAGAGAAAATGAAAGAAAAAGAAGAGGCCCTCAGGGGAGGGAAAGAACTGTTTCATTTAGTCCCTCACACCCTTCTCTGCACTCTACCCTTCCACAACTTTTTAACCATTTTTGTATCTCCATTACCCTTACCAAACTCCAGAGCTGGTTACTTAGCATTTTCTAAAATCCATAAAATGGTAGCCCTCAACATTAAAGAGGTTTGCTGATATCTATTCTAATACCTACGTTTCTGGTGTAAATTAGATGTGCATCTTACGACTGGTTCATCCAAGCAATAATAAATATGCAGTCTCACTTAACTTATTAACTTAATTGATGCTTTTTATTAATTTTAAATATATTATTTTTAGGGTCTATCATACACATAGGAGGGCGTGTGAGAGGGTATTGCTGTTACATATACAGTGGTAATGTGAAACAGAATGCCATGCAGTGCAAAGACGGTGAGGAGGTTTCACTTACAATCCCACTCCAACCGACTGGTCGCTGCTTCCTGAAGCAGTGTTTTGGCAATTATTCTGAGGCCCAAGACCAGGACCAAAGAAAGGGAGTGCAGAGACTCAGAGATTGATTAAGAATGTCTGTCATGGCTTCAGGAGTGGGGAGTCACATTTCTCATCCTGAAGGTGTTATATCTTGCCAGACTAAGAAATACAATATTAAAATGTCTTTCATTAAAAGGCAAATTCATAATTTACATGTCAGTCTATAAAGAGAGTCACATACTTATTTCTAACTCCCTGAGGTAGACTTCTGGATAGACTCCGGTGATAGTTTTAATCAGTGGCACGTTGGCATCCGACTGCGTGTTTCAATATGGGGGGGCAATAAAGCAGAGATGCTGGGAGAGAGAGAAAGCAAGGGAAAAGAAGTACTTCAAGACCTAGCAGGTTATTTAGAAATGTGCTCGCTAAATACTGGCAACATCTGCTGTAGATGCTGCCACGTCAAAGTTTAGCACGTGGTCAGTCCAAGTGTTCAGTGTGTCACTCTCCATTCCTACCCTTGCCCCTAACTTATGCCCTTGGATTCTTTCCAATTCATTTGTGACCCTACTTGAACCTACAGAGGCTCAGCATGAAGCTGATACATTAACATTAAAATGCAAAACAGTTTAATTAAACAAAAACTGCAAATCACTCTCTTACTTTTCTCCTAGTGTCGTTTCATTAGGTCCTTCCAATTTTGGTTATGTTTCTGAAACTGCCTACATTTTAAGAGTTAGCCTTTAACTTTCCTATTGGTTTGGACAGAGAGCTGGTTATTTGTTGATAGTATCAACACCTAGAAGACAAAGAATATAAGTGAAAAGCTGAATAAATATCTAAGCCCTCCTTCCCTTCCAATTACCAAGAAAATGCAAGAATCCCTGTTTCTCCTTTATTTGGCATTCATAAATAAAAGCAGCTTCTTTTTACGAGTTGGTGTGAGGTGATGAAATAATTGAGGTGTGCCTGGCTTAAGTCTCAAATGTGCTACCTTGACAAGTAAAGTACAGTTTCAGAACTCAATCCCCATTTGATCATTTCAGCTTTCAAGATCTTTAGTGCTGGAGGTAGTTACAGGAATAGCGCTGGAGGTAGTTACAGGAATATTCAGTAGACAGATACAATCATTCCTGTTTGTAAAGTTTCTGTAAGAAAAGAGCAGACCAAGGATCCCTGTGGATTGTGGATTGAAATATATTTAGCCAATGAAAACGCAAGCCACAAAAAACACTGGGGAGAGGGGTAGCATGTATTTCTTGGCTAGGTAGACACTAGGCCTTGAAATGCAAGGATTTAAGAGGAGAATTTGCTTACTGCAGTCTCCTCCAATTAAACCCCCAGGAAGATGCTCTCATTAATCACTCATTACTTCAGACATGACTTTCTAGCCCCTTGTTTCGTGTTCATAATCGTATTCCTCTTTTCATCCTACAATCATCTTTTGGGTACCATAAATCTGGAAGCATGTTGGAGGGATGTAAACAAACCAAGCCCTACCTTTAAAAAAGAGACCACATTTTTTGTGGTGCAGAAAATAATGTCATTTAGTCAGGTCTCTACTCATACAACCCTTCCTCAGAGCAACAGCCACTCTGCCACTTAAAATAGCTATTCTCCAAAGCCCTCTGTTTTCTTCTTCTGTACATTTTTTTCACTGCATTTACAACTTCCTGGAATTACATTATATTTGTTTATTGTCAGTCTCCTCCAATAGAATGCAAACTGCATAAAGGTAGAGATTTTATCTGTTTTGTTCACTGTTGTATTTTCAGGTCCAAGAGTTTTCTACATGTAGGAAGCTCTCAATGAATATATGCAAGATGGATGAATGAACAGATACATGAGCTGCAGACAGCTTACATGGTGGTTAAAACTTGGGTTCTGAAGTCAGATGTCTGGATTTGAACTCTGTTTACACAGATCCCCTTGGGACAGTTATTAACTTACTTAAAGTCTCAGTTTTCATCTGTTATATGAAGATAACAATAACATTTAGCTCATAAATTGGTTGTGCTTGATTTGTAATTAGCATTCAAGAAATATCAGGTATTATTATTACAATAGAGGCATGCACACAACACAAGAAAGCCCCAAGTCAGAGAATGTTCCAGCTTTGTCTTAAAGAGAAGGGAGGGGTACCACCTGTAGAAGGGACAGGAGAGACAAAAGGACTTGGACATGGTGGGGAGGGTATAACTCAGTGGCAGAGTATGTGCTTAGCATGCACAAAGTGCCGGGTTCAATCCCCAGTACCTCCATTTAAAATAAACAAATAGGAGGGTGGGAAGGGATAGACGGGATTTCAAAATTGTAGAATAGATAAACAAGATTATACTGTATAGCACAGGGAAATATACACAAGATCTTATGGTAGCTCACAGAGAAAAAAATGTGACAATGAATATATATATATATATATATATATGTTCATGTATAACTGAAAAATTGTGCTCTACACTGGAATTTGATACAACATTGTAAAATGATTATAAATCAATAAAAAATGTTAAAAAAATAAAAAATAAATAAAATAAACAAATAAATCTAATTACCTAATCTAATTATAAAAAGTTAAAAATTAAAAAAAAATTCAACAACACTAAAAGTACAGGGACATGAAACAGTTTAAAGGTTTTTAAAAGCGCTGGAATGCAGAAGCTAAGGCAGCAATACAGAGTGCCCAATCACCCAATGCTGTCCAAGAACAATATGATAATCCTGGCTGGATCAGAGCCTCATAACATGCTTTCATCAATCACATAAAGAAAATTCTACCTCCTCTGTTCAATAATAGGCTTCAGCATATTTAATAAATTGGGACACTCTAGAAGAGTTTCTTCTGTAGCTAAACAGTATACACACTCCTAAGACTTAAGATGATGAGGTGATGGGCCCTGGTAAAAGACAAAGAATCTGAGCCTATCCCAGTAGCCAAGGCCCTTTAAACTTGCATACTCTCCTTACCCTACGCACCACCCACCTGAAAGATTCAAGTTACAAAGAGCAATAAAGATTGAGAGTGGTCTCGAATTCCTTCTTGCCCATTCTTGACCTGCTTGACCTCTGAACTGTCTTCAGCTAACTCAGAGTTCTTCCTATGTAATTCAGCCTCAATCCCTGCCTCTTTAGGATGTAAAGTCAGGAGACATGGATTCAATTCCAGTTATACCTCTTATAATTATACTCCAAGACTGCTATGAGATTTCTCTGGTTAAGGACTATCCAACAGGCAATGCAAGGGAGCGAAGACCTGTGACCATCCTCCACCTTGGAGTGCAGCAGGGGCAGGCACTGAGGCCCAAGAGAGGGGGACTCTGACTGCCTATGTTTGAAGGAAGTCCAGTTGAGCAGGTAGAGTATGGTACCTTGAGGAACTGCAGCAGGGACCAGGTAAAGACTTACACGGCAGTTGCTATCAGGGGACTTTGACACAGTTAGAGAAGCCCCGGCAGGTTGAGTAGCCTGGGATAAGGGGGACCATACTCACAGTACTGCTCAGATAGTGGGATGAGCAAGCTGGAGAAACAGGGGCAAGGATCAGTAGGTAATAGAGCTCCAGCTTCCTGGTGACATGAAAGATCTAGTTTTCCTCTTGTGGGATTGGAAGAAGCATTGTAGGGCACTATTCTTTTTTAATTGACATATAATTGATTTACAATGTTGTGTCACACTAGTCTGAGTCACCATATTACCAAGGAAAGGACTCTAGCACAGGGGGCAGTGTTGAAGTTTATTTGTAGGATTCGAACATATAGGTGATACGTAGAGATGAAAATCTTGATTCCTCCAGGTCACCTACTCTATCCCTTTTTCGTGGTTTCTAATCTCTGTATTACCATTTCCTTATCTATAAAATAGACTCAAAATGTTTTCCATCCTACTGAGTTTGGGAAAGATTACATGATATTCAGGTAAAAGTTCTATAACAGTGCCTGGATTATATAAGCACTCAATAAATGCTCACTCTGATTATTAGTTTGTAAGCAATAGTTTGTATGACATACATCATTAATTAAGACCTAATTAGCATTTTTTGCCAGCCACCCTTTTAAATCTTTTATATAAATTATTCATTAAATCCTTAAACAACCCTATGAAATCTGCACAATTATCACCTCCATTGTGCAGATAAAGAAATTGAGGCACATCAAGCAAAAGCAACTAGTCCCAAGTCACAACATCAGCAAAAGTCAAGCGGAGATGTAAGCCAAGGCAACCCAGTTTCAGAACCTGAGTTCTAAACACTCTGCTTACCCTGCTGCCCCTCTGCATAAGGGGTATAGTATTGCCCTCTGAGAGTTAAACTATGAAATAAATACAGAGACATGCAAAATCACTCCAAGGAGTTAGAACGGCCATCTGGCTCCAGTAGGCCTTCCCTGTAAACCCATTAGAGTTATTAATATGATGATCTTAAAAGGGGAGCTGGTCAACCATGGAACACAGGAAAATGAGGCTCCCAGAGACAAAGACTAGCAGTGCGTGTACAACCCTAACCAGGGGTGGGGGGAGCCTTTGGTCACCAGACAAAAGTATTAAGGCCAGTATTCCTACAGAAGAGAAAAGGGGCCTCCAGATATCTTAGCTGAGGTATTCTTCTTAAGATCAACCAATTCCCTTTGCTCTGATGTTATGCTCACCAAGCAAATGGTTGATTAGTTTGCCTACAGGGAAAAAAAAAAATGTGCTGCTCTGGGAATTCACGTCTTTTGGGTGACTTTAAAAAGCAGAATTCTAGCTTAAATACCAATCTTCTCTGTATGTATTTAATGTATCTTCCCCTGAAAGCTTTCTCTACTCCCAGTCAACACAAAATCAGGTCTTTGAAGTAGAAAGCCAGACACACGCAATTACACAGAGAATCCACTAAGATAAAGGCTACTCCACAAGGGCTCTTACAGCCAGCTGGTCAGCCTCCCCTGGTGAAATGCATTCACCCCATCAACAACCTTTGCAATGTCATCACGCCTCAGGATAAGGCCAAGCCTGCCACCAGATTGTTAATGCTGAACCCTGATGTTAGATTAGGGAATTATAAATCCTTCAGTATGTCCTAAGATTACAGCTGGTGAGACTGAGCCCATACATGGGTACTTGTGGTTTCAAAAATTAACCATGGTTGCAAATAGGGAGGAGGAAACTAAAAACAGGGAAGGACAGGTTCCTATTAACAGTGGCACTAAGCAAGTCATTTAACTGCCCTGAGCTTCAGTTTCCTCATGAAATATCTGCTTCACTCACCTACAGGACCTCTATAAGAATCAAAATCCATGTAAAATTATTCTGTGAACTGTATGTAACTACATTAAGCTAAAAAATGCAAATGTAGACCTTGAACGTCTGATGACGCTCATGGATGCAGCACTTATCACCCCCCAAGTACTGTTCCAAGAGTATCGTGTGTATTAACTTATTTCACCCTGTAGTAAATACTATAATGTGTCCCAGAAATTAACTGCAGGACAGACAGGCAGCCGAGACACTCATTCCCCTGCTACCAAGACAGTGCTGGTGACTGACTGCTCAGAGCCGAGCTGCTCTCAAGAAACTGCTTTCAACCTCACCAAAGGTTATGACCTCCTGGCTGGGAGTAGCCCTCTTCCAATGAGTAGTCGTTGTGGGTGAGAGGAGACAGAGTCTCAGCCCCCTTGCCTTAGTATGAGACCACTCTGAAGGGCTATCCAGCTCCACAGCTCCCTGAGAGAAAGGCTGAGACCCCAACTGTACATGTATCACAGGTCAACGTCTGCCCCTTCCTATTCCTTTCACTCACTGAAAGTGCTATTCCTGGGAGTTTTCCCCAGTGCACCACCTTCCACAAATATCTGCCTCAGAGTCTGTTTGACAGAGCACCGAACTTCAGACAGACACTATGGAGTATTACTACTATTATCCTCATTTTAGAGAGGTGTGGTAACTTGCTGGAGTTCACACAGCTGGTAAATAGCAGAGCCAAGATCTGAAGCCATGCCATCTAGAAAATGTTCTTACTGTAATATGCGGCACAGGAATTTCTCTACTATTTATGTTTGGCATGTCCTTTGATTAATGTTTAGGCCAGGAGCTGAACCCTAGGGTCTAGATATTGGTTGTTGCCGTAACTTCAGAGGAAGGGAAAAGCTATTCTAAAAAATTCAAGACAATTTTGAAGCTCAGTATTTAGAGATTAACTTGAAATGGAGGTGATGAGAAGGAGAGTGGAGGGAGAGATGGGGCAATTTAACTGGAAGTATGCTGTGGGCTGTGAGATGTCATCCCTCCCTATGACATCCTTCCCTCCAAATATCTTCAGTAAAATCTACCCAACTCAGGATGTGTCTGTTTGTGTGTTCATTTACTAGAGCTGCCATAACCAAGTACCACAAACTGACTAGATAAACGACAGAAAATTATTATCCCTGTTCTGGAGGCTAGATGTCCAAGATCAAGGTGTCAGTCAGGTTGGTCCCTTCTGGCAAAGAAGGAATATCTGTTCCATGCCTCTTCCCTAGATTCTGGTGGCTTGCTGGCCATCACTTTCTTGTGATGCTCCTTGTGTGTTCCTTGGTGTATAAAATCCTCACCCTGATCTCTGCCTTCATCTTGGCAAAGAGTTCTCCCTGTGTCTGTATCTGTGTCCAGATTTCCTCTTTGTCAAAGGATACCAGTCATAATGGATTAGGGGCCCACCCCATCCTTGAATGGCCTCATCTTAATTTAACTGCATTTGCAACAACTGTATTTCCAAATAAGGTCACATTCTGAGGTCCTAGGGGTTAGGACATACAAATTTTTGCAGTACACATGTCAACCCATAACGGATGGATTAGCTTTCTGGTAGAAACCTCTGAAGGGTTTGAATTCTATGTCTCTGTTGACTTGGAAGTAAACAGAACCCATGAGATGTGGTCAAAAGGACTGTGAGAAGAAATTTTGGAGTGGTATAGTGCTTTCTCAATTTGAGGAATCAGAATTAGAATCAAGTCTGCCTATGTTTCAAGAACTGGCAGACCCAGCTGAAATCTGCATGATGGCATCTTGAAATGAACTAATTTCAAGAACTGCTATCCATTGCCTCCCTACTATGACCTTCAGACCTTATAGAATCAACTCTATCCTCCCAAATTCTCCTACAAAGAGGGAGAATTTCCTCTCCTTCTTTTACATTGTCTGCATGTCTAATAGACAGGGGAAAACGTCCTACTGGAGGTTGATTACTGGGAGATTTCTGCAAGGGAGTTCATAGTACCTAGTCTGCCTGTGACACATACAATTTTTGATGATATAGCACTGCTATGGCTAAACTGATATTTATCATTTTTTGATGTCTGATTTAAAGAAAAATCTTACGGTCCAAGAAATACAGCAGTATATGGTATAGGAATTTCCTACTCAAATGGCCTGAGCTAAAAATCTAGCTTTGTCACTTACTAGCTGTATGACTTTGGGCAATTTACTTAACCTTCTTGTGCTTCAGTTCCCTTGTCTGTAAAAGAGGGATGATAAAAGATCTCATCTCAGTGGGCTGTTGTGAAAACTGAGTAGAACACTTAGCATGTTGGCTCTCACACACTAAGATCTCTCAATAAAAGGCAGCTTTTACAATGTCACAATAGCCGCTCTCCTTCACACTATCAAAATGTGGTACTGGAACAGTTACAAGAGATGGTCAAAATAATTACAGCACTTAAAATTAAGTAGCACAGAGGAAATAACTCTGCCTTGTAAGACTCATAACCTTTGGTGAAACTTAAATCACCAGTCAGGGGCTAGGCAATATTCACCAGAAACTTAGGCCATTATATATATTTCAGACAGAAGCTGCATGAGTCCAGTACCTACATTATCAGCCAACACAAGTACATAATTAAAAAAAATAAAAATTCACAGCTTAAGTACTGATGATAATAAGTTAATCATATGTTTAGTCCATCAACATCATTAAATAGACAATCTAATGGCTTAAGAATATATATACTAAGCCAAGATGTCGTTTCAAAATAACCATTATCTTTCTCTCACTTTAAAAATGTCTTGGGGAAAAGACAAAGGGCACGTCATAGACAAGAGCTGTTGTGACAAAAATTGTAATGACAGGAGAGGTAGCTACTTGGTAATGAAAGCCAGAGGTCTGACCTACTCAACAGGTTTGACTCTTTAAAATAAAAACTCCAAATGGTGGGGTTCATATTTTAGCAAGTCTCTCATGGTCTCAGCTTTAGAAATACCAGCATTCAGAAAACAGCGAGGTTCCTCATCTGTAAAATGAGAATATAAAGATACGTATTTCAAGGCATCACTGGAGAATCAAAGTGAGATAATTTATATAAGAGCAATTCGAAAACTGTGACATGCACATATGGTAGTTATTATTATACTTCTAGAGGGAATTATGGCTTCTCAGTAATTACTAGATACTTTTATGTGAAAATAAAATAAGTTGACTAACACATGGCCACGTTTGAAGGAAGGCAGGCAGCTACAGTTATAGCTGGTTACCACAAAGAAGATAGAAGCTCAAGGTAATACATGCAAGTGGCAAAAGCGGGACTCAGACATTCCTTTCCTGATTTCTGATCTTGGCTCTGTCTTTTACATTTCCTTTAAAAAAATGAATATGCCTGTATGTTACCTTGCACATAAATGTCTGAATTAAGCATTTCCTGTCACCATTGTGCACATTTTTCTTTTATCAGTAAAACAAAACATAATTCAAGCTAAGCTCCTCCCTTTTTGTAAGTGAGAAGCAGCTCAACAATATGGAAGAGGAAGCAAAGTTCATACCTCTCACATAATATCTCACCTGACACCTTCCAGGGAGAACCCAAACAAGACCCATTTATCTGAATTAAAGCTCAGTGCCCAGAAGCCCATCATATCACTTAACTATGCTGCATAACAAAGCACCCCAAAACTAAGTGGCTTTAATAAGCACTTACTATTGCTCAGGATTTTATGGATGAGCTGGGCAGTTCTCCTGGTCTCAGCTGAGTTCACTTGTGCCTCTGTGGTCAGCAGTGGACTTGGGAAGAAACTCTGTTGCTCTTGGTTAAGCTTTCACACCTATCTGTGGGATGACTTGCTGCAGACTGGTCTAGATTGGCTTCACCTGGGACAACTGGTCACTCCTTGTGACCTTTGTCCTCCAGGAGGCTATCCCAGGCCTGTTCTTTATGGCAGTGGTAGGGATCTGAGAGAGGAAACAAAAGTAGGCATAGCCTATTGAGGCCAGGACTGAGAACTGGCACTTTATTCCCGTCACTGCATTGTGTTAGCCAAAGCAAGTCACAAACGCCAGCCCGAAGTCAGGGAGTAGGGAAAGAAATTCCACCTTTTGATGTGATCAGCTCGAAAATCATACAGCAAAGAGAGTAGATATGGGGAGAGTTGGAGAATTGGCCATCTTTGCAAGCATTCTACTGAAGCCATTAATAAGCATTAATATGTTACATCACAGAGGAGGGGGGCTAGCATATTAACACACATACTAGACATTGGCATTGATTAGCTGGTTGACACCTTGCAGCATGGAATGCTCTCAGTTAATCAGGCAAGGGATTTGACAATAAAATATGATACTCATCCTTGTATTCCTAACACTTAACATTGCATCAGGCAAATTGTAGGCATTCCACAAAAATTATTAATAATGATAAAAGAAATGGTAGTGGAAAAATAAATCAGCTGAATCACAATTCAGCTATGTCAAGTTACCTGTGCAGCTTTGACAAACTGAGCATTCTCTAAATTCTTTCTTTCTTTCTTCCTTCTTTTCTTTCTTTCTGTCTTTCTTTCTTCTTTTCATTTTAAAATATTAAGTCTGTAAGAACCCTAGAAATTCCGTAGATGCAACTCATTCATTATATAGATGGGGAAACCAGGGTTAAGAAAATGAATCAATTGGCTTAAAAACACAGATGGTTAATGTCAGAGACTAGAACTCAGAGCTTATGACTCCCAGTCCAGCGCCCATGCCCCCGGCCCCCATGTATTACTCTAGCACATTGCTACTCAGACCACACTCCATGGGCCAGTCGCATCAGCATTCTGTGGGAGCCCGATGGAAATGCAGAATCTCAGACCCTCTCCCAGGCCAACTGAGTCAGAATCTGGATTTTAACACGATCTCCAGATAATTCCTGTATGTGTTAAAGCCGGAGATGCTCTAGGCTTCCTAATAAATGCTTAATGGCAAAGAAAACTAAAATAGCTTGTTTAGTTGGGAAAATGTTCCTCTGGCTATATTAACACTGAAACCATATTTTCTACACACCTCTCACTAATTTACTTAGCAAATACCTCCTAAGACTCTGTCCGAGATGTTGTTAAAAACGGCGAGAGCAGGTCTTGCCCTCCTGGAGCTCACACGCCCCAAGGGAGTCAGACCCTGTCCTCTTTTCCCACATCCTCCTTCCCTCCTCTGCACCCCTCTCTCTGCTCTTTACCTTCCCAACCTCCGCCTACTCCCTGTCTTAACGATCCTACAACTGAGAGCTAATTTCAGAAGTTGTTGGTTTAAGAGCAAAGCATTTTATTCATTTGAAATTCCAATTTCAGAATAGTGATTTAAGACGCTGGAAAAATTTTATTTGGCTCACTTGCAAGCAGCGTCCATTATAGTATCAGCATGGCCCTAAAACTGTGTATAAAGAAGATGGAAGCCCTCTGAACACTTTGGGAGGAAATTCGATGTGAATGTAGCACAGGTTAGCTGTAAGCTTTAGTTTTTGCTTTTGTTTTTCCCTCATGCAGTCTTCCCTCTAGGCAGATAAAAGGTTAGAAAGCTGAGTTACTGTAACAAAAACACATTAAGATTGTGTTTTTTCCCTCAAATATTTTGAGCCAGCACAATTACATCTATAATTTCTTATTTTTAATTGAGAAGCAAAGGAAATGTTCCCTGTCCATGGATTAATTTCATTCAAGAATTTAGGATGAAACAGAGAGAATTAAACAGAAATCTAGTAAATCAACTATTTTCTGGAGTAACATGCAGGATGGATATTTGCATTAAACAATTGGATCACAAGTAATGGTTATATGATGTTATTCAATTCCTTTGAGGCGTCTATGCCTGGCATTTTAAGTCCCAGTGATTGAAAGGATTATACCTTCCTCTCGCTCTTTTTTTTTTTTTTACACTCCCTCATAGGCCTGAAAAGCTCGAGCTCATTTCATTCTTCTTTCCTTCCCTTGTCTTCTCCCTCTTCAAAGATATTCCATGATGATTCTGCTTTTCAAAATCAAGACTGCCTGAACTTTAGCTGAGAGTAATGAAATTTCAATCCTTCATACAATGGCAACTACATCCTCTTTCTGCTCTCTTGGTGTAGTCAGAATAGCGACTGCCTAGCGCGAACAATAGGACTACTCTCAGTTCTAAGGGATTGGCTGTTGCTGAACAGCAGTGCATAGAAATAATCCTTGGCAATCCCATGGGTGACATTTCTCATTCCTTATCACCCATGCTGCACACAGCCGGAACTTGATAAGACACCCAGAAAGAAGATAATGGCTGCTATCAAGCTGTCTAGGTAGAAATAATAATAATAATCTGTTTATGGAAAAGCAGCTGTCCTATTGTTTTTGATTTCATGAAATCTCAGAGTCAGATCCTCTCTCCCATGCCAGCCCCATCCCCGTTCCCTATGCCAATCCAATCACGTTGGGGCTTTAATGATGGGCATTTTTTTTTCATGATCTTTTGATTCAGTAGACAAGGATGCATGTAAATATTCCATAATCATATTCAGTCCCAGGATATATTTAAAGACTAGAGAAGAAGCATTTTATAGGAAGATTTGGAGGCAGGGAGGACTTGGCAATGAATAGAGGAAAGTCCAGTATCCCTTTTTAAAACGTGCACAAAACCCAGAATTATTACTGCACATGAACAGTGCAGTGATCATTCCAATATGAAATCTTAACCCCCCCCCCCAGATTTCAAAGTCTCACCTTCTCAAAGTGAAACCCCAAGGAATTGTGATGTGGTTGCCAACAATGTGGGTTGCATCTATGTTGACTGATTCTCATTTGTTCTAAACAGAACAGCCCAAGCTCAGTAGCATCCTGGCTGTAAGATCATTGCTCTCTTTTTCTTAGAGGCTATTGCTTCCCTGGCTGGGACTGAACAGGTGATCACTTTATGTCCCAGTGTTCAGATAGAGTCTTGCCTTTAACACAGTCATCTTTGTGTAGGGTTATCTGTGGGTGCTATTTCTGTTCTGTATCTATCCCGGGCCGCTGTCTCTAGTGAAAGGACTGGGCAGCCATGTCCTTCAGGTTGAAATAATACAATTGAAGAGAACCATGTGTTTCAATTCCTTTTCCCCTCCACTTGGTACTAAAACACAGCCAAAGCCTGCATTCTCACTTCAGGGCTAGGGACACCTTCATCGGTGAAACAGTCATCCCATAAGGGTCCCACCAGCCCAGTGAGCAAAGAGATAGGTTACTTCTGTTTCTCTTTCCTGTGGTCTCCACAACAGTCATCACTGCCTCTAATTTACCCAGGCTGAACTCACTTCCTCCCTGTGTCCCCTTTTAGTGAAGCATGGCAATGCCATGAGAACAGAGAGGGCAGAGACAAGGACATGGTAAGTGGAGAAGCAACCTTGAAGAATTCCCCACTGCCGTGTTCCTCTATTGTGTATCAGAGAATCGCACTGTTAAGTCAGAAGTCTCTTTGCCTCTGAATAAGTCCAGGTCTCTTCCTACAATAAAGGACACCCAACTGAATTTCTCTCTCTCTCTCCCTCACTGTTCCCCCATCTCATAAGTATCTCACTTCCTAGAGACATAATTCAAGTACCACTATCTCTCTGGAGCCCTCCTCTACTCTCTCCCACCGTCTCCCCCCACTCCAGTAGAATTAGTTAATTATGGTATTTTGTACATGGCTGTGATATAGCCTTTTCCATTTTGCATCATACGCCTTTCTTGCCAACCGGAATGTGAATTCCAAGAAATTAAGTAAATGCCTTTTTATATTTGTATTCATCTTTAGGAAAGCAATTTCGCAAAATGAATGAGGAAATGGGTTTTATATCTGACCGACTTGGATATGAATCCTAGCTCTGACATTAACAAGCCATGTGCTCTCAAGTTTTCTGGAACTCAATTTACTAGTGTATAAAATGGGGCTACTTCATAACGTTTTTTTTTTTAAGGATTAAGTGAGTTAAAGTATGTGTATGTAAAATGTTTAACATGATACCAATATGCAATAAGCTCTCAATAAATGGTAGCTATGATTATGACTGTAATTAATGTAGTATCCCCAGCCATCCCATAGTAGACTATCAATAAATATACATAAAGAACAAATGAAATACACACATATATATACAGAACATATACCATCATCTTCCCACTATAAATTGCATTGCTCTCTGCTGATCTGAGCACTCAAAATGGGATACAGTCTGTCGACCTATGGGGTGTATGACAAGGGGAAGAAACTGATCACAGAAGAGTCTGCAGGAATTCTCTTTTCTAGCAGCGTTTCAGTAAATGGTGGCCTCTAGGAAGCCATGTGTTTTCCTCTGAGAGTGCCAAATTGGCTCTCTCCTTGTGACATCCAGCTGAAAACACAAGCCAGACAGGTGGCAAGAGTGCCATGCCTCTCACCCACGACCAGCAGGTCTGCAAAAGCAAAAGCAGAGGCTATGGAATCGATGTCCGCTTGCCAGAATGAGTCACGGCAGAATTCAGGAAACAAGGAGATGTGGCCTTGAACTTGCACTTCCTTCTCACAATAGTCCTTTTTTGCACAAGTCATTATAAATCACCTGGTCTCACACTATAAGTGACTGGAAAATCCTGGAAGTGTCTGGATTCAGACTTGTCATTTCCCCTCTAAGACACTAAAGGGGTTAATGTCTGGCCAGAAATCAAAGTCTGGCAGCTTCTACCCTACACATAATGGGCATTGTTGTTCCTAAGAGTTTGTCTGTTTTTTCTGGCAGCCTTTACAGTTTGGAACCAATTCTAAAACAGAAAAGGAAAAAGTCATTCTGCTTTTTTAAAGCGTACATGCAACAAAGCATAAGGCTGGCCATAGAACTGTTGTTTCACTAGATTTCCAGGAAAATTGTTGGCTTACTGTTCAGAGACGATGAATTATCAACTTAAACTGCATTTACCTCAAAAGGAATTCATTTATATATGTGCATGAGACACACATAACATCCTAAGGTGGCCGCCTTCTCTCAGATAGAAAGCAACACATTACGACTGTATTAGCTGATAAGTGAACTGTGGCTGGCCCACCCATCTGCATATGAAATCCATTTGTGTGATGTTATTAATGGGCTCCCTCATCAACCTTTCCAGGTCAGT
Source organism: Camelus dromedarius (assembly GCF_036321535.1). Taxonomy (NCBI): domain Eukaryota; kingdom Metazoa; phylum Chordata; class Mammalia; order Artiodactyla; family Camelidae; genus Camelus; species Camelus dromedarius. The sequence goes on from NC_087446.1 coordinate 28,740,071, forward strand.
TGCAGCCTCAGGACCCATTCATCACTCCCACCTGATGGGCCCCCAGATGTTCCCATCTGAAACCATATGAATATGTCTTCCTAAGTTACCAGTACAAGAAAACCCCATTACAAAACACCAGATTCCATTCCAGTGGGAAGGGCCAAGGATTTTTTTTTTTCATTTTCAATCTGTCATATACCAAGACTTTTGTATAAACCAAAATCATGCACTTGGATGTCAACAGCACATCAAATTGTTATAAACGTTTCTAAATCCTTACTCTGCATTTCTGTACTTGGCTTGTCATGGATCAGGAACAGTTTGTGACTCACACTAGCCCATGGACCACACTTTGCTGGACCATGAGCTTAGTTATATTGCTGGGGGACCATATTCTACATCAAAGTTCACAAACTTTTTCTTTAAAGGGCCGGGGAGTAAAAATTCAGGCTTTGCAGACACTTAATAACTCCTCAATTCTGCTGTTCTAGTGAAAAAATAGCTATGGACAGTAAGAAAATGAATGGGCATGACTGTATTTACAAAAGCAAGCCATGGTCTGGATTGGGCCCATGTGCTGAAGTCGGCCAACCTCAGATGATGATGATGATGATAGTGAAATTTACTAATCAGCTGTTATATGTGTCAGGCCTTTTCTACCCTTCCACTATAGCCATAAATTAGGTAGCATTGTTTGAATTTTATAGACAATGAAAATGTGACATCAAGAAATGAAGAAATTACTTCAGCTTATTCTGAAAATGTATGGATGGTCCAGGATCCAAACCACAGTCCCTAGGCTCATACTATATTCCATGTATATATATATTAGTGTCACCACCCACCTTAGAAGTACCAAGGACTTAGTGTCCCATCATGCTGTAGAGCCCCTACAGAACCAGAAGCAGGTATGGAGGGTCTTCAACACTCATCCAAACATTCACTTATGCACCAAATACGTGTTGAGTGCTCACTTTGTGCCAGACACTGTTCTAAGTAGAGGGGCCATAGAGGTGAATGAAATACACAATCCCTGCCCTTAAAAAGCTTACATTCTAGTAAGGGGAGGTAGACAGTAAGCAAAGAAATATATATTATGTTGGAGCATAGCAGAGTCAGGCTTTGAAGAAAAATAAAGCAAAATAAGAGGATAGAGAGTGATAAGGAGATGTTTCTCTTTTATCCAACTCTTGTATCTTTTCTTTACCAACTAAGATATGTAAATTCCAAGCAGAGCTATGCTCTCAAATCTATCTACTAGGTGTAAACATATTATATTTATAGGATTTTTGTATCACATTTTTACCAGTTATCTTCCCCATTACTGTATGAGAAAGGACACCAAAAAAGAAACTAGTTCACTCATTCATGCTGCAAATATTTTGACTGTCTACTTTGCACCAGGCATGGTGTTTAGAACAATGAATCCAACAATGAACAAAACACACATTATGGCCAGAGGAGTCATAAAATAAACAAAAAACATTATATACACATGTTAGAAGGTGATAAGTACAATGGAGAGAAGAAAAGGCACATCAGGAGGAGGAGACAAGGACTGCGTGGGGGAAGGGGCCAGGTTGTAATTTTAAGTAGTCAAGCAACTTTCCCTTGATCAGGTAGGATGCAAAAAAACTATGCCTATTCCAACAGCAAGCCCTAGGTTTTCGTTCACACGTTACTACAGCCAGAGTGTCATCCATTAAAAGAAAACACAGGATGTTTTGTGTTGAGTGTTCTATTTAAGTGCATAGAAAGAAATGTTATTCTTTCAAAGTCATTTTTGCCCTTCCCTTTCCCTTGCTTCAGAGAAAATTAGGGGCTGGCAGCTGAAACAATGTAGGGCTGGGAGAGGGGAAAGGAAGGAAAAACTAAGGGCCAGCATTCATACCGGTTGACTGTTTTAACAAGGATGTAGCTGTGACCCAGCCCTCCTGGGTCCCCAGACAGCCTTGTTAAGGAAGCCGCAAAAACAGAGCTGGCAGACATCAGGCATTTTCCATTAAGTGTGGTGTTCACTTTTTTCAAAAAGTAATGAGATGTTAATATAGATTTGAATTTTAATCAGATTTGACTTGGGAACAGGGTGTTTTTCTGTAAATGTGAAATATATCTCAGCTTTTAGGAAAATGTCACCCATGTAAAGGCTAACTACTGTTTTACATATAAAACTGCCATTCTTCACTGGTTTTTCAGGAAAGAGAAAAATACAATAAGAAAAAATGAAACATTGCCACAAGGACTTCTTACTTTCCTGTGAATGTTGTTTCCAAGGATATATTTTTTAATAATTCTTACAAACTAGGAAGAATGCTTGTAAACTTAAGGCAAGATTAGGGGATTTCAACTTATAAATGATGAAAACAGACATAACAAATCTATTCCTTGATAATAATAGTATTAATTTAAGAAGTGTATACAACCAGTAAGGGTGGGTTCTAATCCACATCTCTCTGATTCTAAAATCAGCACCCTAGTCTACACGTTTTCCCTTTTTACTGCTTTTATATTCCTCTTTTGCCCCTATATGGGTATGCACTAATTTTACAATTTTTAAAAATCTCTTTTGGAAAATAATTGTTATACATTCATTATACTTAGTTGATCACCAATCATTTTATTCTGTAAACATCAGAATAAAGTCCTCTGGGATGTGATGGGGCAAGCTGGGTCCTGGGAGTCACTATTACCTCTCTTGGATAAATCAAGCTGTCGTCCACATGACAAGTCAATCCCACAATCCATCCGTCAAACAAGGAATAGGAACTACCCCCTCCCAGTCCTCTTCCTACCCACCCACCTTGAGATTTCTCTTAAGGTCATTAAAAATCAAAAAGACAAAGTCAGAGCCAGCAGCTGGTGGAAGTTAGGGGTCTCAAAACAAGAATTCCCTAAACCCCCTGTACTCCTGTCTGACTCATGTCTCAGTCCATAGAGAAAAGAGAGGAGAGTTCCATTGAGTGCCTGTGTCTGGAGGATGGGCCTTTCCTGCCAGCTTGATATTTTCCATCTGTGTATATATTCAGATGTCTAAACATGTTTATAACACACAATTCTATTATTAAACATCCAAAGTAATACGACAAATGCATCAGAGGGAGGGGTATTTGTTGGTTCCATTGAAGAATTTTCACCTTTAAAATACAAATCCCTATTGCATTCTTTGCAAAGTAAATGGCCTGAAACTCTGAAGTGCCATTTTTCCCCTAATCCAGACAAAACAGAGAATCTAAACAAGGGTGACAATGGCAGAGGGGAAGGGGCAGGCACACAGACAGGGAGGAGGTCTGACAGGGGTTCTGATAAGCCCTCTAAAAACTACCAGCCCAGAACATCGTAAATGGATTTCCATTTATGTAAATTAAGTGTATCCGTTTTTAAAATCACACACATCATCTGTAGAAAGATCTACCTAGGTAGTAAACCTGAATATTTGTATCAGTGAGAGAGAACACACGTGTGTGGATGTCAAGTCTGGTGTGCAGCAGACACACCTGGAGTGGTTTCCAACTCAAGCACTTTGAGCTGAAAACTCTGACTCAGTGGATCTGAGGAGATCCAGGCATTGGCATCTTAACAAGTCCTCCCCGAGACCCATCCACCAGGCTCCACAGCTCCTTAACATAATGTATTTGGTTTATATAATGTATTTGGTGTAAAATTAAAAGAGGCACTGGTGTTCCTCTGTTGAGACCTTCTCTCATAAACCTTGACCCTATTTTTGTAGTACATTACCCATTCTCCATATTTCTAGTATTACAATTTCTGGTACAGAATTTCAGGTGACGATCAACAGATGCTTCTAAGAAAAACAAGAAAACCATTATCCCTTCTTGATGCTTGTTAACAAATGACTCCTGTGCACTGCCAGTCAGCTGGGTCTACCAGAACAAAATACGTAGTGTGGGTAGCTTAAGCAACACAAAGATTTCCCACAGTCCTGGAGGCAGTTTAAGATCAAGGTACCAGCCCATTTGGTTTCTAGGCTCTCTTTCTGATTTGCAGATAGCCCCCTTCTTGCTGTGTCCTTACATGGCAGAGAGGGAGAGAGGGAAAGAGACAGAGAAAGAGACACACAAACAGACAGAACATTTTGGTATCTCTGCCTTGTCTTATAAGGTCACTATGCCCATCATGGGGGCCCCAACCTTATGACTGCTTCTAAACCTAATTGCCTCCCAAAGGCCCCACCTCCAAATATCAGAACATTGTGGGTGAGGACTTCAACATATAAACTTCGGAAGAACACAGACATTCAGTCCCTAACATATACAAGGATAAACTTTATACTCTTCAGAGAGGCCGTGAGCACTAATCCAAACATTGGAATGTCAAGTCATTTTTCCCCTCAAGTGAGTCCTTCAAAGTGAGAATGTTAACTTACTTGAGAGAATGTAAATCAATCAAATCAATCTTATTTCCAAAAAAAAGAAAAATGCTGATGTCAGTTTTTACCATATTGATAATCAAGCATTTGTAGAAACACAACAATGACAAAGAAAGAAATTCAAGAATCTAGCACTCAAGTTGCTGTTTACTTGGTGATAATTGCTTGGCTAGTGGCACTGACTAATCAAAGTGAAGTAGTAAAGAATGAATGAAGTTATCCAACCACCCTTTAGTTCTGTAATTCTATCCATGAATTACCCACTCTACTTCACATCACTGTCTTTTGGAAGATACACCACCTTTCCTATTTCATTTCTTTCTCTTACTTCAGATACCCCATACTATATATTTTATAAAAGTGCTATACAGGCTGGTAAACTTGAAAAATGTTTTGATTTAGATATGCCAAAGACAGGACAGTTTTATTCTCCTCCTATATTTCCATGAGTTGGTAGGTAAACAGGCTGATGAAACAAGGTCTATTCTGTCATCTTATTATCCACTTGCTCCCCTCCAGCCATCCCTGGAAAGATTTCGAGCACAGACGTGCTATCAGATCTGTCCTCCTGGAAATGAGGAGTTTGTGCAGTGAATAGCAGTTACATTCTAATTATATTAATTCAGACTGCAATTTCTTTGAAATATAAAGGACCTGCTGTCAGGGTGGTGTGGACAATGGAGGCTGAACATGTCAACAACATGACAAATCCCTCGAATGGAGTGCCAGATGTATTGTTGCCCAGGATTTTTTTCTGAGAGCAAATTCAGCAAGCCCTATCAGTGTCAACTCTGGAGCAAGGAACTGGTTCATTTGTTATCTTTCCAAGTTGCAGGTACATCTGCCAGAAGAGTCTGCCAACAGATGAATTGGTAATTAAAGTCATTTCCGTCATTGGAGGAGCAATTCTGAAATTGTTCCTCTTTCTTTCTTTCTTTTCCTGGGCGAGGAAAGAGCTTTGATGAATGCTGATACTGATTTGCTGTGGACAACATTAGAACTGTGTGATTCACTACTGCCTCACTGCCCACTTTTGTGCTTGAACACCTTTATTGTGATTTGTTGTTCAGATTTTCTTGCAAAACTTTAAAGTTCTGTTCTTTGCTAGCATCATATACGCCTTTGTTCGGTAAAAGTTCTTTGAAGATGTTCAAAAAACCTGGTATGGGTCAAATACACCTAACAGTATTGCTCAATTCACACACACACACACGAAAAGGTGTACCGTATATCCCTTCCCTATACCAGGTACTGTATTAGAATAAATAATAAGCAATGGGGATAGATTAAAAAATATTGCAGTTGATAATAAATTATTTAATGTAATACAAATGCTAGTTCAGTAAAATACCAGTTTTACTCCTCTTCTGTGTCCAGAAGGAGAGAGTACTTTGTAAATATCCACATTTTTACATCATCATCATCATCAAAAGGACAACAAAATCGACTAGCATTTACTGAGCATTTAGTACGAGCAACCTAAGCACTTTTTACATATTCAGTTATTGCATCCTCACGAGCCTGTGCTGTCTCGTTCTCTGGCACCGACGAGGCAGCTGAGGCACAAGGAAGTTACATGGGTGGTCTGACACAATTCGGAAGCACTGGAACCAGAGATTTGACCCAAGAAGTCTCAATCTCAAGCCTCAAGCATAACCACTTCACAATAATGTCATATGACACCACGCAAATAAATTAACTGCAATAACTTTCCTACACTCTGCAAAAGCTTACTAATCAGCTTACTTTTTAATACTCATTTGCTTACTCTGTTTTTTGTTTCTTCCTCCTTTTCTCCTCCCTCTCTCCTTTTTTTTTTTTTTCCAGCTCTATGTCTATATAAACAGCTGCTTGTGTTTTTCTAGCAACAGTGCAAGGTTTTCTACCATTCTCAGAGACTCAGGGGAATCTTTGTAAGTCAGTAAGTGGAAAAGTGTTTTAAGATAAAATGTTACACCACCTGAAGAATTACTTTCTTCACATCAAAACAGTAAAATAGTGTAGATTGATAGACATTGGTGACCTGGAAGCTTACTAATGAGTTATTAGCATATATATGTATATGGTATATATACACACGCATATATAATAGAGCATTGAAACGTATCAAATATATCTAAATACATGAAGTCTTAGTGATATTAACAACAAAACCAAAAACAACTTGTGTTCACTTTAGGGGATACCAGAGAGAAGCAACTCATTATTCTGCAAACTGCTAGATACAGGAAAGGAACAAAATATTTATCTTGGGTTTCTTATATGAATTTTACTTCACATAACTGAATAGGTAATGAGGGAAAACTCCTTATAGAAGGATCCCAGTTAATAAATAAAAAAAAAATCATTGATAGATGCATGCCATTTTATATTTGTCAAAACCTGTAAAACAGACAACACGAAGAGTGAACCCTAATTAAACTATGGACTTTGGGTGACAATGGCATGTAAATGTAGGGTTACTCTTTATCACAATGTACCACTCTGGTGCTGAATGTTGATTGTGGAAGACACTGCGGGGGTGAGGATAAGGGGGAGAAGGAATATATGTGTACTTTCAACTCAAACTGCTCTAAAAAAATAAAGCCTATTTTTTAAAAAATTATAAAATTCAGATATCACAACTTTGCAATAGCCAGTAAAATCATGGATCCAGACAGAAATCCTCAACAACTGATAACATTACACACACACAAATAAATGTCTATTTATGAAAATACATACCACAACTTAAGGCATAGTCTTGCTAAAAACGTAGAACCAGAATCTGATAAAATCTCTACTTCTAACAGTAAATGTATAGGAAATGCAAAGTACAAGATGATAAATATATTTGAGAATACCTCAAGGAACAGAATCAAGAAAATTCAGACTGTTAGGAAATTTCAGAGAAAAACAATCTCATGTCTTCAATCAAAAGTTCTAAGAAAAAAATTAGAGTTGAAGGAGGAACTTGCAGATGTAAAGAGACCTTAGAGACTCATAAGCAATCACAATGCATAAACGCTGTTTGAATCTAGATTCAAACAAATAAAAAATCAGTCTGTAAGACAACTGGGGATAGGTGAACGCTGACTGCATATTTCCTAACATTAGGAAAACATTAGGAATTATTGTTAATATTTGAAACATGATAAAGGTATTGTGGTTATTTTGTTTTAAAGAATCTCTATCTCTCAGAGACACATATTGTAAGATAAACAGATGAAATGACCCGATATCTGGGATTTGTTTCAAAATAACGGGTGGAGTAGGTGTCGATAAAGACAACTAATCCTGAGTGAGTGAAGAAAAATAAGCACAGAGGTTCATTATATTATCTTATCTTTTTTTTCACTTGTATTTGAAATGTTTAATAATAAAAGTTTGTATAACTTACAAATTTACCTAACCTGCCCAAGTCTCAGTTTGCATTCGTAAAATAGAAATAATGATTTCTACAGCAGGAATAATATCTCCTGATGGGTTTTTTTGAAAATTTAAATCATATATTTAAGTGCCTGGCACACTGTAGATATTAATATTAGATCATTTTTTTAGGAACTCAGGTTGATCCACTTAGTACTGAATTGACTGGTCTAAGCTTAATGGAGTTTTCATACTGCCCCTGGAGCGTGGTAGACTGGGAAGGCTTCAGAAGGGACAAGGGGCGCTTCTGTCCTCAGGGGCCACCCCCTGGGGCACCACAAACACGCTGGTTGGACTTGTTCACTTTTTTTCAATTTCAATCTTGTACCGAGTTGCTATTTTTAGATTTGCTGATCCTGGAACACGTGTAAGTACCTTGGTTTTGCTAAATATTTAGTCAATTCTAGGCAACTCCAGGTGTAAGGAGAAAGGGTGCAAATGTATCACCTCTCCCTAAGCCGTTTCCTCTGGCTCCACCCGTGCTTTGACAGGCAGTTTTCTTCTATGAAATGCCAAAAGTATCACATTATCTTCAACACGAAATAATTCTAAACCCACCAGTTTCCCCAACTCATTCCAACTCTTTGTGATCATTCTTTTTTTGGTTTGCACCCCACTTCTCCTTATCCTCACAAACTCATCAGAGACCAAAACTTAAAGGAAAAAAATCACAAACATGAAGAACAGGGGCCCAGAGGCCAGAAAAGATTCGACTGCATAGAAAAAAAAAAAACAAAAAAAAAACAACGGTCTGCTCTCAGAGATGACGTGCCTCGTGTAGGAATTCTTCTGGTTAGCTGTTCAATGGCTGAATTTTTTGGCTCTCTGGGTCCTACTGGAGACGAGTTTGTTGAGAGCTGAATCTGGACTTACTCCAGTTCATGACTGCATGTCAATTCATCTGATTGCTAATAAAGCCAATTCTTATTTATCTAACTTGCTTCCAATTCTCAAATGTGGCTCCAAAGAAAACAGAAAGTAATTAAAATGTCAACACTTCCCTGAAAAGGAACGTAAACTCTCTTTGGATTTTTTTCCCACTGGAAACATTGCTTTTCTCTTAGGCACTGGCCCCACGCGTGGTCACCAGCAGTCACCCACAGCAGAGCAGTCGATGCACCATGCACATAAATTCCCCTCTAGCCATTACCTTGTTTGCATTTCTTCTTCCCCCTTGCCAGTTTCCAAATGGAGAGATCCTATAAATGAAGTACTTAAGTCTGTCTCTTATAATGGACTCATATCTACTTCATTGTAATATATCCAAATTTTATGCGATATGAAATAAGCTCCAGCAGCAATAAGCTATTTGATCTAACGTGAAAAAAGTAATGTGGCGCCTAACAGCTTATTATTCAGTACAGTGCAATAAATTAACTGAGCACCATTTTGCATAATGTGAACTTGATTATTTCTCTTACCTTCATTTGGATGGGTTCAGATGGATTATGACTCTCTTCAGAGTCAATCAGGTTTACGTGAAACAACTTTTTTAAATGTATTACATTAAAGGATGAAATAAGGGGGAGGAAAACATGGGCCATCGTTTTATGACTTTGTGTTTTGTAAGCTGAGTTCTTCCAAAGAGATTTCCCCATAAAGAGGAGAATTTCGTGACAAATGGCCCCAGAACTACGATGTTCAATTTGGAAGAAACGAATGTTCATTTCCCACCCCAGCCCCTTTCCTACTTTCTTCCTATAGATTCCTGCCAGTTCCTGGGCTTGATTTTGAAAAGTACCTGTAGTGAAACTCTTGACTCCTTCTTTCTAGTATCTTCACAACCTTAGCATCTTTCCTCCCCACACCCAATTACTTAGCACTTCGGTGCATGTATCAGACTGACCATCACCATTGGTCAGTGAGTCCAGAGGCTCCATCTAGGACCCCAGCTCCACCTATCACCAAAAGTCTTCAAAATGCATCAGAATACATGCCAACATTAAAGGCTGCTGCAAATGGTCTCAACCATCATTTCTGATAACTGAGCACGAATCAAGCATCTCTGTAATCTTTATAGCAATTCTAAGATGGGTACCATCTTCCCAATTTAACAAGTGGAAACTGAGTCTGATAAAGATGAACTACTTTACCAAACTTCATAGCAAATGAAAGGATTAAATTTTGATGACTTCAAAGTCTGTGTGACATGTTACATTATCTGCTGGGAGAAAAAAAACTGTTAGCAAAGTAGTATCTCTATGTTTCTGCATTACTGTCAAGGAAGAAAATAACTCAAAGTGGGTGCTCTGTTAGCAGTGAGCTGAACCTTCATAATCATGTACATGGAGTTATTTTCACAGTACTTAAAATAGGATAAATATGTGGTCTGCTGATTCCACTTCTTACAAAGACATTTGCATGTCTTCTCTGGATTATAAACTGCTTGAGGCCAGGATATTTATTTCTACATTTATAACAAGATATCAGTGTGGGATGGTGTTTGAGTCAGAAAATCCTAGGTTTCAATTTTGGCTCTACTTACTACTAACTGTACAGTGAGTTCCAGTTGGTTTAACTCAAAAGTAGGTAAATATACTACATAGAGTTATTGGAAAGGTTAAATGAAATAAATTATATAAACACATAGCAAGGAAAGTAATCAATAAATTCTAATTCTCTCTCTCCATACCCCTCCCACCCCTAGTATCTAAGCATCTGTTTTCCATGCACAGAGATATTCCATGGAAATGTCAATGGAATACAAAAGTGTGACTGAAAGATATCCTGACTGAAACTCTTCTTCTTCCATTATTTTCTCTTCCAATTATTTGTTTCACATACATTTACCCACTTACCAAAATGAGATTTTTAAAAGATGACCTGAATTCTAAAACTTGTAGTAACAGAGTGAGTAAAGGTACCTGGTATTCATCTCTACATGTCTTTTCTTCTAATTCCTCCTTCTTTATTGCTTCACTTCTTTTCCCCAGGTTGTGACAGTAAGTGATAGGAAAGCTTCAGATCAAGATCAAGAACATGTAATTTTAAACTTTTATCTCCTCACTTCTCTGACATGAAAGTCTCCTTTCATTTGAGGGGGAAAAGAGCTAACTGAAATAGCAAAAGGTGAATCTGAAGTTTTTCAAAAATTTAAGGAGAAATTGGAGAAAAAGATGAATGACAATCTTGTGAACAAGAAAAAAGATTTATGTGGCAAAGCCTTGTTATATTATAAGTGGCTTCAAGCTTTAAAGAGATAGAAGGAGGGGGATTTTTTTCTTTGGAAATAGTTTCACTTTGTTGGGGGCGTCTGAATAATTATTATTTTAATGAATGACAATTTATTTCATCTTTGGTTTGTGACATCTTTTCCTCTGGAGAACTCAGAGAATTTGATACATTTCTTTGAGTTATAATGAGAACATTATTTGACAGAATTTGAGTGGATCAAATGATAGCTCAGAGAGGTTAAGTAAAACATACAGGATTACACAGCAAATTGGTGACAGAAATTCAATAATTTGGAATTAAGAGAGTAAAGAAGCTTTATAGTGAGAAAACAATAGATAATTTTCTGGGTAGAACAGCTTGCTTGAGGACAGAAACTTTGCCCTTGAATCTTCTTCTCCATATTAGATTTTGGGCAAAGGAGTACATAGTCTAATTGGAGGTGGGGAGCAGTGGGGTGTATGTGAGATAGTATTTTGCCTGGAAAGCTGGGCAGGGGTACAAAAGTACTGGGTAAGATAAGCTTTGAATAATGAGTAGGACTCCTAAGATCCACACTGTGGAGTGGGAGTGGGGAGGGAAGGCATTCCAAGCAGATGGAAGAGCTGTTCAAGAGCATGAAAACATGAGTATAGATTAGCTGTCTTGTGAAAGGTGAAGGGGTGCTGTAGATGGAATGTTTATGGCCCCCCCCAAATTCATATATTGAAACCTAATACTCAATATGAAGGTATTTGGAGGTGGGACTTAGGGCAGTGATTAGGTAATTAGTGCCCTTTTTGAAGATGTGGTATATATGTCCAGTGGAATATTACTCAGCCACAAAAAAGAATTAAACCTTGTCATTTGTGGCAACATGATGCACCTAAAGGGCCTATGCTAAGTAAAATAAGTCAGACAGAAAAAGACAAATACTGTATGACTTCACTTATATGCAGAACCTAAAAAGAAAAGAATAAACATGACAAAACAGAAAGACTCACATATGCAAACTAGTGGTTGCCAAAAGGGAGGAGGCTGGGGAGTGGGCAAACTAAGCGAGGGGGATTAAGAGGTACAAACTTCCAGTTATAAAATAAATAGGCCACTTTCCCCTTCCACTACCGGAGGATGCAGTGAGAAGACAGCCGGACATCAGTGAGCCAGGAAGTAAGCCTTTACCCAACCATGCTGGCACATGGATCTTGGACACCCCAGCCTCCAGAACTATGGGAAATAAACGCCTGTTGTTTGTAAGCCGCCCAGGCTACGATATTTTGTTACAGCACTCTGAATGGCCTGATGCACAGGGATAGGAACTAGATCCTGATCCAGGCCTGCCTTTTGGAAGGATGAACATGGTGTGAGTAAAGGATGAACTTAAGTAGGAATAGAGAGCCCTTGTAATCATCGAGGGGGCTGAAGGGAGTCCCTGCCGTAATACTCATTCAATTTAGCTCAGCAGTGTGGATTCTGGGTGGCTGGCCAGGATCACTCATCAGGTCCTCACTCTTACACATCACCCTCTTATCACATTAAACTATGTTCACATCTCAGCAAATTCCAGAGTGTATTACATACCTTTGGGATTGCTTTACATAACAAATCCATAGAAGCCATAGGTGAGAAGAAAGGAAAACTTAGAACAGGATACTAAAGGGCACCAATTTATGAAGAGAAGGAGTAAAAGAGAAGGGGAACCCACGAGGGCTGCCTAAAAGGAAAAGCCAAAGAGGAAGGAGGAATTTCCAGAGCTAAAAGATAGAAGTCAAGAGAGGAGAAGTACATCAGACACAAGGGAAGAAAGGTCATGGACACCCAGTGCTGGGACTAGGCCATGTGAGGAAGGGCAGACAAACAGAAAAAAAAAAAAAATAATAATAATAAGGCTATAAAAATGGAGACTACGGGGTCATTTCTGGGCCTTGACAAAAACAGTTTGTGTGGACTAAGAGCACAGAGGTCCTTTTACAAGTAAATTGGGAGAGCGGGGGCGGTGTAGGGGGAGAGACAGCATAAACGAACATCTTTTTAAGAACTTTAGCTAGTAAAAGAGGAGAAGGTGGGACTATAGCTGGAGGGGCCTGTCGAATTAAGGTAGGAACTTTTTTCATTTTATGTTTTAGATGGCAGAAAGCTTTGAGCATGTTTAAGTCAAGAGAGTAAGGAGTCTGGGCAAGGCTACAGTCACGGAATGTTCTAACTGACAGAAATACAGATGCTAGAACTGGAGGATTTGGGTGGGGCAGGAGATGGTTATTGGTAAGTTAGAAAAGGGGAATTTCATCAAAAAGAAGCAAGGAAACCCCTGGTGTCTGGTGATCATACATAGCGTAGCACAAGTGGAAATAACCCTTTAGACTCTAAAGCAGCCAACACACCCGTCAAATCCCAGCTACATCTCCTGGGAGAACTTGAACAAGTATTTCCCCTCTTGGAGACTCAGTTTCCCTATTTGTACACGGTGACAAATACCCCCACCTCAGTGACCAATATGAGGGTTTCCATCTCACCACTGCCTACTGACCTTCCCTATCCTTTTCTCAGCTTTATTTTTTCTACCTAGTGCTTACAACTTTTTATTTATCACATTTATGACCTCTCTTTCTCTCTCTCCTATTAGAATGCAAATCAAACAAGAGCAGGGATTTTTGTTCACTGCTATATCCTCAGCAGTGCAGCACCTGCACATTGTAGGTGCTCAATAAGTAACTGTTGATGAATAAAATACATGAATGACTGGGATGCTACAGAGCAGTTCCTCAACTTTAGCAGTATCAACATTTGCAGCCAGACTTCTCTTGTCCTGTGCTTTTTGGAATATTTAGCAGCTTCACTGGCCTCTAACCATTAGATGTCAATCACCCTCTATCCACCCCCAATACGACAAGCAAAAATGTGTCCAAACATTGCCAAATATCCCCTGAGGGGCAAAATTACACTCAGATGAGAACTTCTGCTTTGGAGTCAGTGCTAAAAAATGCTCATTTTTAAAATACTGTTAGAATGAATGAAGGAATAAAAAATGAAAGTAACACTTGGTCACCAGATTCTCCCATCAGCTGCTTAATTTGAGGTGGAGAAAAACACTGCTGCTAAGATGGTATTGGCTTCACAGCACACTGGCATTTTAGTTACCATCTTACCAAGAAACATGTTTAGTAGAAAACAGTTCATAAATCAAGAAAGTGCCTCCTTAGTCTCTCATCTGTTAGTTGCACGTGACATATTTTCTTCCTTGTCACCTCTCTGGACAAACAATAGTAACACAAGTAATTATCCCTATTCACTTAGCACAGTATCAACCAAGTTCATAATTGTGTGAGACAGAATTTAAGAGCCAACATTTTGAAGAGTAGGCTGCCTCCACCTCCACATTTTAATGAAAGGATTACAAAAAGCCAGGAGATAAAGCTCAAGTTTTCCTTTTCAAGAGTCTTTCTCCCTTCAGATTTTCCATTTTACCACCCCATTCCTTTGCTTTGACTAGAAATCAACTGTCTTGTATTAAAATGGCTAATGATGATCTTTCAGAAACATGAGGATTTCATAAAATGGGGAATGTTCCAAAAATGGCTTTGGGGAACATAAAAAAATAATGCCATAAAAGAGACCCAGAATGCCTTGGCCCCAGGTTCTTCCCCCGAAGTACAGACACCACAAACTGGGGAGCAGGCGCAGGGCCAGCAGCGAGCTCATGGCTAAGGGCCACCCTATGTCTGCGTCTGCCTGAGACAGTCCGGGTTTACGCCAGGACAGTAATGACAAGCAGCTCTTCACTCTCAGAAGGTCCAGGTCTGAGGCACAGAGAGGTGCCTTTAAGCAGAGTTAACAAGCATTTGACCAGTTGCACAAAAGGAAGGTAACGTTGCCATCTGGTTGTCTGCTGTCCTGTCTCTGGAGCCGGAGCTGCCCTCAGACGTCCTCAGCACTCCGGCAGTCCAGCTCCTGGGACAGCGCTTTCTGTAGCACAGCCTCAGAGACAAACTCTCTGTGAGTCAATAAATGAATCAGTCCACCCAGCTAACTGATCTGTGTCTCATTCATCTGATCCATCCCAGGAAGAGTGAAATGGTAGCTTGGTGATGGTGTCCCAGAGTCTGGCTGCCTCAAGTTTTCCAGAAGGTGTCCAGGCACAGAGAGGCCAAGTGGGACAAGAGTCGACTCTCCTCAGCCTGGTCTCAGATTCCTGGGCCTGTTAAAAGGGCCCCAGACTGCAAAGTGCTGGCCAGAAGAGACCCTTGATAAGAGCCTCCTGGCCCAATAGCCCAACACCCCTCAGATTAGAGGAGGGCTGATAGCTAGAGATAGTCAGTGGACCAAGCATCCTGCCATGTTACTAGTAAGATAAGCCTTTCTTCCTTGAGACCAAGAACACAGCATAAGAGATTACCTGAGAATCAGGGGTGAGCACTGTAACATATGCCCACTCAGATGGGGTGTCCAGGGTCCACAGGACAGCTGGCCCTCGTTCCAAAGCCAGGCTGAGGAGGAGAGGACCTGAGAACCCAGGAGGGGCTAAAAGGTAGCCTGAGGCGAGGTGATGTCTGCTAGACGGGCACCAAGCCTTTCCAGGACCAGGCCGCCCCGCTCTCCACCGGCAACAGCTCTCACCATGCGTCCCCACAAGTTCCAGAGCCAGCTGCTTGTGGCTTCTCACATCTGTCGTAGCACCTCTCATCTCAGTGCCTGTGCATAGAGAGCTCCTCAGAACACACTGCAGCCTCTAATCCCCATTTGATTCATCCTTCAAGTCTCAGTGTAGATGTGATGTACTCCAAGGGACCCTCACTGAACCCCCTAAATTGGAATTAGAGGTCCCTCCTTAAACACTCATTCTGTATTTCCTGCCGTCTATAGACTCATCACACTTGGTCATAACTGTGTATTTATCCATAACCTCTACTCAGTTATAACCCCTATGAAGTTAGGAACCGCGTCGTGTTCCTTGCTCCCTATTTTCCCCCAAATAGCACACACAATACCTGGTATGGAGTAGGTACTCAAAAAACATATTCCAAATGACTGAATGATCAGTTTTACTTTGGTGGCAGGGACTCTGGAGACTAATGGCATGAATAACGACTCCTGACAATTAAATAAGGAAGCACTTGCTTGAAAACCATGGTACAGAGAGTACCCAGTACTCCCATTGCTTTGTTGTTTATATGTCACCTACCATGTACCAGACATTTTACCTGCAAAGTTATTGTGTGTATTAAATTAGATAATGCATACAGTTGACGATTAATAAATAGTAGCTGACGTTATTCTATTACTTAACCTTCAGACAACCCTGTGATGTAAGTATTTATCATCTGCCTTTTAACACTTGAGGAAACTGAGCCTCCGGAAGGTTAAAGAGAGACTTGAGAGAAAATGGCAGCATCAAGATGCTAAATAACTGCCTGACTCTAAAATCCAAGATCTTTCACTAGGGAATACCACTTTCCTGTGAGATGAAAGGGCGGAAGGGAGGGAGAGAGGAGGAGGGAAAGAAGGGAGGGAGAGAGGGAAGAAGGGAAGAAATATTGAATAGGAATAAGAAAAGAGGACTCAGATGACTTTTCTTTTAACCCTGCCTAAAAGTCATCCTTGCAAAATTCTTCAAATAATATCATTGCATTGCTTTCCATATAGAATCCAAGCTCCACTGTTACGGTTATGATTTATGAAGAAAAATTATTAAAATGATCAGAATCCCTAATCTAACTGAGCGCTGACATCGCTTGGGCATAATAACCCATGTGAAGCTCGGTCCACGCTAACTCTTCTTGCCACACGGTCCTCAGTGGGCATATGCTGCATCTGTTGGTTTTGTCCTGACTCTCATTTCTGCCTGGCTTGCTGGTGTGAGTCACATCATCGTACACTTTGCGGAGGACAATGAGTTAGAATGCTTAGCCAAGTACTTTGGCAAATTGAGGCTAAGGATGCATATGAAGAGTCATAAAATTTTGCAGGGAGACAGGGAGGAGGCATCGTCAATTAGCTGCATGAACCCGGTTTACAAACAGCCTTTCTTCACAGATAACAAAGAGCAAGGATAGATAACCTCTAAACACTCTCTAACACTAGTGGCTTTGGAAAATTTATCAAGCCAGATCAATGCCATCTCTACTATCCTCCAAAAAGAGAAAACCAAAAACCAAGAAAATGCTTCCCCATCAACAATATAATATAGAAAACTCAGAAAGACTCTGTGTGAGTCTCAGACTTGAAAATATTCTTGGATGATTCAGACAACATACGGCATCTCATGTAACCATCCTGGTCAGCCTGAACAACCATGTTTCTTCCTTCATTGCACACACACCAGGTGTCAGGCACTACGCTAACTTCTAGGGTTAAATTGTAAATGAAACAAAAATGATATCTGCCTTCATGGACCATATAGCTTGGTGTGAAAACAGATAATCAAATAATCACAGAGATACATAGATTAAACAGAAACTATAGTATTTCTCTCAAAGAAAATAATCTTTTAAGAATTATTATATAATGAGCACATTTTAGAAAAAGAGGGGTAATTGAAATTTTGGCTCTAATAACTAAAAAATTACCAGTATGTTCCAAAAAGATAAAGCTTGCTGTGTTGATGAAGATAAAATTATTTCTAAATGTAGACTTGTCCAATAAGAAGGCTACTTTCTCATGTATTTCTTTCCAAGAAGAAAGTGATGTAACAAATCATTCTGACACTTATGGCTACTGAATATTGTCTGTTTATTTTGTGAGGATCAGCAAAGTATGAATACTCATTTATTTCAGAGAATAATGAAACTTTAGAGTTAGGAGGAGGTTTTGATCCTATTCTGCCAGATGAGGAAGCTATGATCCAAAAAAAGCAAGTAACTTGCTTAACATCACACAAGTATGCGTCTAAGAGCTGGAAGTGAAACTCGGGTTTCCTCATTCAGTGCTCTTTCCTCCAAATCAAGTTGCAATAAACCTTTTATGTTTTTTGTAAGGGTGCTAATTATCAAAGAGGTTATGGTTTGCTTTTAAAAACTCTCTCTTTCTCTCTCTCTCTCACACACACACAGAGCAATAAAAGAATATGCTTAAGGCAAAAGCTATCAACTAAATAGTAATCTAGCTTTCTACTACTAGTGTTACATAGCAAACAGAAAAAATATGTGTACTTTGTTAATTTAACCTCTAAAAGAGGCTTTTAGACAAAGCCCAGCCAATTACCCCAGATTCTTTGCTGTCTACTTGTGGGTTTGTTTGATTTTGTACAGAAAATGGTTTAGTGTTTAAACATAAAAGCCTTAGTTGAACAGACCGGAACTTTTTCAAGGACTCAAAATAAATATTATATGATTATACTTAGTCTTTGACCAGACTTTTTTTCCCAAGGTGACATTCATGTACGTTCCATACCGTGGTTATTCAGTTTGCTTAGCAACTTAATTTATTTTACACACTCAAATATCATAGGCTCAGACGATGAAGAAAAAAAAAGACTGCAAAAATACACATTTTAAGTGTAAATTTCTTCAAAATCAAGCTACAAGTTTAATATGTATTACCCACATTCTAGAACTAAAAACATTTTTAGATTTCCTGAAATTTGGCATCATCTTAACTTGAATCATCTGCTCAAAGCAGGGACAGGAGTGAGAGATGCCAGAAGACATAGTCTACCTCCTGAGGATATACACCCTTCCTAGTCAGGCCTAAATTTTCTCATGTTAACAATGAAAAGCCTAGCATAAATTACCTTGTTAGTCCCTTGTAGCATCAAAATATCCTATTCCTTTTTGTTCTTATTTTTAGTATTTGCTCCAAAATCCAAGTAAGACTCAACATATGTCCCAGGGAGAGAAAGAACTGACATGAGAATAAGACACGTAGCAGAAGAGGCTTCAGGTAAAATCTAAAGAAACACATGAATCTCATGTGTATTGGTACATGAATCATGTGTATTAAGAGAAAAATGGTCTAAGCAAGCGCCCAGAAGTTAGATATATCTCAAGAGGTTAGTACGATCATACTTTAAAAACACAGACTTCAAGGTGTTAAAAGCATTAAACATGTACCGATCTTTTTTTTGAACTACTCTTATTTATGTACTGAGCAGTTTCCCTGAATTTGCATGAACAATACTACTGGAATTTCTAGTATGTTTGATGAGTTTGAAAGAAGAATCATCATTCCTTCAATCTAAGGGAATTGCATTCATTTGGGTAAACCATACTTTCTAGTTTGCATTTATTACATACAATAACACTAACTCTAACCTTAACTAGTGCTGAAAATGCTTAACTAATGCTGAAAATGCCTTAGACAAAATTTTATAAATTAACTTCTGTTCTAAGACTTTACATTGTAAATTCAGAGATGGAATTCCACAGTAAAAGCAATAACTGGTACCAATAAGTGAGCACAATTTCCCTTAAACAGAACAATTTACCTTAAAGAGCACAGAAATATCTCTTTAACCATCAGATTTTTTTTATAGAAAACAAGGACTTTCTAGTAAAATTTTAATATTCTTTGCATTGATTCCAGCAGCAAAGAAAAGTTGATAGTGCAGTTCCAGAAAAGGGGGTGACTTCCAGTTTAAAATGTGGGAAGAGAAAGTATCCATTTCCCTGGAGGAACATGCAGAGTCCTTTTAAGATAAGTACATTTAACGAAAACTGTTTTGGACAACACTGCTTCCATTGTATGTTTTTGGCTTTCTTTCACATTACCATGTCTTTACAGATGCTCTTAGCACCGGTGGGGAATCTATATTGGAAATGCTTTCTTTGCCATTTGGCTGAGTATACACAGTAAATAAGTATCAGAGTTAAGATTTTATTATTGCTTTTTATGGGTGATGGCTAAAAAGACAGACTTTTCCTGTCAGGTTGGATTATACTAAACAAAAATAAGGATGAGCAGATTAAAAAAAAGCAAAAAAGACAAAACCAAAGGCAGGGATAATAAATTAAATTTTCCTTTTAGAAACAACATGGTAATAATACATGAGCTGATTGTCAGGGACATTGTTATATATGTTATCCAGAAATAGGAGCAAAGTGGCAGACCAAACACACATTCTCTCCCACTCTGATATCTCTGACTATGGTCAAATAAAGAAACATATTCATAACAACACAGAAAACAAGAAAGAATGATGTCAACAACAAAGAGGTAAGATAATCATAGAAGATATAGAGGAGGTAGGATTGAATTCTTGGTGAAACAAGACCAGAGGACAACATACAGGACAGAAGTAGCGTGGAAATGAGAATGATTATGGGAAACTTCAGGCAGAAGGAGGTCAGGGAGCAATTGTCACAGTGGTTCATTGGGGCAGCACATTTAGGGGAACTAGGCTTGTCAGCCAGCCCCCTGCTTCCTGGATGTGCAGAGCCAGAGAGAGCAGCAACTGTCCCCAGGCTGACACAGATGAATGCGGGTCCTGAGATCAGAGATGGGGCAGTTGGTTGTCACAGGTGATACCCTGGAGACCAGCTAAGGCTCACATATCCTCCTTGCCGGATGTCTTCTTCTGCCTCTGCAATCACTGAGACAAGCTCTATAATATGAGCCAACTTCTACCAAAATGTGAACAAGTTATTCAAACTTGTATGCCAACAAGACTAAGTCAAGATAAGGAAAGATATGGGCTATAAAAAAAGCCTGGTACAAAGGAAAAAAAGAAACAATAAAAATGTGTTGTTAAGTTTAAATGCTTTTTATGTGTCATACAAAAAAATTATTTTTATTATGATTTGGAGTTAAAATTTTAGATGATCCCAAATTGGGATATGGTGAGGTATAATGAAATGAAAGAAACATTAACGTTCTCATTTTGTTTTCTGGGAGCATGTAAATGCTGATGAGCTCTAGTTATTGTCCAAAATCAATCATGTTTAAAGATGTAACTTAAGAATTTAAAGGTAAAACTTCCGGTTAAACATAGTGTATTAAATACATATATTCATTTTATTTTCTTAAAATGCTACTAAAAATTTAAAAGGAAATTAGGTATACTCATATAGACACACTAATATAGACCAATAACAACAAAGAGAATTGAAGAGGAAATGATAGCAAATTAAATATATAAAACAAAGAGAGAAAAGGAAAATAGTTGGATAAGCGGTAACTGATTTAACAGATTGGAGAAAGCTAAACTTTATGCCTGAAGAGAGGGATGCTAACAAGAAATAAGACCATTTGCAGAAGAAACCCAGAATAGTCTAGGAGCTGGATGATGATGAAGGTGAGGGGCAAAACTGAAGAGAGGGATCTTGAAAGTCTGAATAAGGAGCAGTTAGACCCCCAAATGTCCTACCCTTCCAACAGCTATGTGAGTATCTCCAAAGCATTTTAAAAAGATAGGAGAGTAAAAGGTTCTGAAGAAACTTAATCTGAGAAGCGCTACCCACCAGGCACATGAAGCACAGCTGACACATTAAAGGACAGTATTTATAAAGAACTCTGGGACTCCTCCAACCCTGGCAGCAGCATTATCATCCCCATCCCACTCTGGACAGGACACTGGAAAAGTTCTCTCTGTGGAAGCCATCCCATCCAAGAGAATGACTCACTGACAACGTTGAATCCAGTTTGTACAGACTGTATTCTTGAAGTGGATTCTGAGTGTCTTGGCACTTTCACTGAGTGAATGATGCCCATGCCATACCAATGGTGAAATATTTTTAATATGACACTTGGGTTTCCTAGCAAATAATCAG
Source organism: Camelus dromedarius (assembly GCF_036321535.1). NCBI lineage: Eukaryota > Metazoa > Chordata > Mammalia > Artiodactyla > Camelidae > Camelus > Camelus dromedarius. The sequence continues at coordinate 28,761,698 of NC_087446.1, forward strand.
GTCTACTCTTAGTTACCAAGAAACCCAGAAGTCAGTAAGACCCAGCCTCATGCACAGAACATTCAATCAGCTATTTAGAGCCTCATTCTTAAATGTGAATAGCCAGCCAAGGGTCACCAGATATTTGAAGAAAGACTTCAAAATGAAAAGCAAAGGCAAAAAAAAAAAAAAAAAATCCCAATAATAAATAAACAGAATTTGTAGGTAACAGGTAAAACAAGGAGCAGGAGAAAACTTCAAAATATTACACTTTCAGAGAAATATAAAAAATTGTTTCTCCTTGAAAAAATGAAACAAGAATAGAGTGCTATTAAAAAAAAAAAGAAACAGGCAGAAATATAAGAAAGGATCCTTTCTGCATGAATAGAAATTTTTTAAACAAATAAAAACATTAGGAGTATAAAGTAGAAACTGCCCAGAAATTAGATCAAAATAATAGAGATGGAAAGTAGGACAGAAGTTGGGGGGTGGGGGTGGGGAGCAAATCACAGGATCAATCCAGAAGGTCATAGATAAGAATTATTGTTTCAGAGAAAAATTAACTGAGAGAGAAAAATATCAATGGAGTAATACCATAAAATGTTTCACAACTGAAAAATTATGCAGACTAAACCTTCCAGATGACAGCAATGTGTTGAAGCATGGGTCTTACTGGTAAAGAACTACAGATACTTACTGAACAGAGCTAGTCATGAGCTATTCCGCTTTAAGGTAAATAATTAGTGATGAGTCTTTCCTGAAGCTGAGGATTTAATTAATCATGAGAGTACAACATGTCAATTTTTCATGAGCAACTGAGTTGGAAAAACTGTTTTCTTGTGGTTCAAGGAAGTATCACTCCTAGATAAGAGAACCAGTATCTTTCACTTTAAGATCAAAGCCTCCCTTAGAACTCCAAACATCAGATGTTTTAGTCTGAAAACTCATGACTGCCCAAAAGGAGTTACCCGCCAACTAGCCTGAATAATACCTAGAATTCATTCTCTATCCTCCAATTTTCATCCACGTTGAGAATCTTAAATAATCCTAGAGAGACACCTTCACCAACAGCAGCATGACATTACCAAATACTCACTGAGTACTTACCCTGTGAGCATAAAAATACTTTGGAAAGCAGGATTATCAGGTTACAAAAAAAGAGAGATAAGCAAAGCAATTGATTTTTTAAAAACATTTACATGGAAAATTTCAAATATATACAAAAGAAAAAGAATAATATAATAAACCCACATAATTCAGATTCAACAATTTTCAACTCATGGTCAACCTTATTCTATTTATACCCCCATCCAATGCTCCTCAGCCTCACATCCATTGGATTATTTAGAACTAAAACTAAAACATCACGACATTTTATCTGTAAATGTATATGTTATGTATAATTATATATGCATAAATATTAGATAGATATACATATATATTTCAGAGATAACTTTTTCTTAAACACAATGAAAATTCGTTATCATAACTAAAGATAATTAACAGTAAGTCCATAATATTACTAACTATACAATCAGCGCTCACATTTCCCCAGTTGTCTAATAATTTTATTTTCATTTTGCTCTGAATCAGAAGCTATTTTCTATCTAGTTACTCAGTGGTGTAGTGTACAGAAAAGATAGGCTATATACATTGGATTGCTTCTCTTCATTTTTAGCTTTCAAATTTATGACTTGGTTACCTAGTATCCTCTAAAGAGGACAAATGGTTTGGGGGGTTTGAGGGGATTTTTTTGGTGCTATGTGTGTGTGGGGGTATATGTTTTAGAATCAGTATAAGTTTAAACATAATGGATGTGTTTCAGTCCATTGCAGTTATTTTATTGATGCTCAAATTGGCCCATCTTTGGCTGCAGAAAGCCTTGCCTAGTTGGCTCCCAGAGTATTTTACACATAACCCCAAAAGTCATTGATAGCTTCCCCACTCTTTGGTTTGGTAAATTATTCCAGGCTCTTTGTTACATATTTCCTGCCCTAGAGTTGGACTCAGTTCTCTCCCAAGGAGCCCTGGTTCTTTTTAAGAGGGGAATAGTGTTAAGAAATCACAATCTGAGTTTTGAACCTAGTTAATGAATACAGTGGCATTCATTTTTACTGAGCTGGTCACTGATTCCAGGTCTTTTCTGTGAGCTAAGGAATTTGTATTTTTTGTGTTAAAGTATATCACAATTTCAATTGACAATTACAGTATAAATTCAAAACTGCAAGGTTTTTACTTAACCTCTCTGATCGTACATTTGAATTACCTTCTTTCACACCAAAAATCTAATTCCCAACAACATAATTTCTCATTTGTTTTATTCCATAGGACACAAAACAGCGAGAGAGAGAAAGAGAGAAAGAAAGGAGAAAGAAAGAAAGAGAGAAAGAAAGGAGATAGAAAGAAAGAAAGAAAGAGAGAAAGAAAGGAAGGAAGGAAGGAAGGAAGGAAGGAAGGAAGGAAGGAAGGAAGGAAGAAAAAGAAAGAAAGAAAAAGAAAATATAAAACAGTAACAATACTATCACTAACAAAAAAATTAGAAAAAACAGTTTAATATTTTTTGATAATTTTTTTCTTATGGTATAGCTACAGTAGTCACTTGAAATAATTTCTCTCTGTGTTTAGGCCACTAATTTGAGACTCAAGTTCATTTGTGCCATTTAGCTTTCAATTTTTAGAGGGTGCGTCGTCTCATGATTAACTTTGTTTTATAATCATGTAAAATACTTACATGTTTTTGAATTATAAAACAGAAACAAAATATATTCAGAGACATTTAACTTTGAATCCTGTCCCCTACACCTCGTTTCCTCACTCACTCCCTCATAAATAACTTTTTCCTGAGATGTATTTTAATATAAGCAAATTTATATTCAGATTATCTTCTTCTTAGATAAACAGCAGCATACCATAAACACTTCTTGCCATCATGAGTTTTTAACTTAATAACAAATCCTAGAGATCATTCCATAAAGTTATTAATTTTTAAAAAGTGGTTTATTTTGTAGCCCAGGTGAAAAATTTTAGCTATAAAATAGGAGCATTAGTAGGTAGCTGCTGGGAAAAGGAAGATTTAACCCAAATGTATTATACAAAAAAAATTATGCAGATTGGAGCTTTGTAGTAAACCTCCAAAAAATGACTCACCAAATTCACAGCATCGTGCTGGGAAAAATTAGAGTAGGTGGCTTTGCTTGAGAGGCATACACAGTGTACAATTTTACCATGAAAAATGCTTTTGCTACTACAATTTTCCTTTGCTTTGCCGTTTTGAAAAGTAATGTTCCTTCCTATTTTAGTAGCACCATTTGCATTCCTATTATTCACACTGAACTGGGATTTCCATTTTTATCTTCCCTTTGTTACTTGTTTTCATTCCAGCACTTTCTCTCCTTGCTCTTTGCCTTTCGTTTATCTTGCCCTTAAATGGAGACCTCATGCTATGGGAACAGTGCCACGAATTTTTTCCTCCATCATGCCCGGCCTTGTCCAGATTTAATAATATAAGTTCTCTTGAACCAGTGCCAACAAAGCTAGGACGTCCCACACACATTTGCTATGAAAACACCTTCATGAATAATGGTCCCTCAAGTTAAAGCTTTTTAAAATTGAAGCTAGAAGTGGTTTTCATTTTTTTAAAAAACATTCTGCAGCTAAGGAAAATACGTACCAATTCTCTATAAGTTGTGAGTTGCCATATTAATATATCCAGCTTCTCTGAAAGGTAGATTCTTCCAACCCCAATCCCAAGGTATATACACAATGAAAGCAAGAGTTCACACAGACTCACCCGGGCCTTTGGGCAGCTTCTGTTCTCTTCTGCTGCATGTTTATAAATTCTTCACGTGGTTGGGTTGTGCCAAGTTCTTTCCTTAAAACAGAAACATGGACATTCAAGACCTTGCATGATTCCAATTCCAAACCACCAGATCATGTCCACTATTTTCCCTCTCACACTATGACAGCAAATCACATAGACTTCTCCAGACCCACCAGGCCATTTTGCCTTTGTTCAAGCTATGGACTGGGTCCATTTTCTGGGTGAGTCTCCCTTTCATTCTTAAACACCTTGTGCAGGCATCTCCTTCTCTAAAATTTCCCTGATACACCTTTTTCTCCTGCCCAGGGACAGCTAATCATTCAATCTTCTTACATGCCCTCAGAACTGTGACCATCTAGAGGGCAGAGACCAAGTTTTATGTATTCATTTCCCCATCCCCTGCCACCAGGCCTGACAAGTATGGGTTTTGCTCAATAATTGATGGTGAATGAAATGACTGAATGAGTAAATGGGCATGTGATGTCCTCTCCCAGGTAGAAAAGGGATACTAACTAACATACCATCTACATGTCTGTTGCATTGAAATGACTATATTTAGATTTCTTCTGTTTCATGTCTCTGTTTGGAAGGAATGGGGTTTTAATACGTATCTCTGATTCCTGATTATGAAGAATAGCATAACAACGTTGGACACTACAGCCAGACAGACACAAGATTTTTGTTTTTACTTGAAGGAGGCCATGTGGGCTTTGCTACTCTTTATTCTTTTAACAAACTAATCTTCAAAACCCGTCCAGACAACCAACCATCTCAAGAATCCTCTATACTTGATACAAGGACTTCGTGTATGATGCTTCCAAGCTGCCTACATCAGCCCTGCCTTACTTCTGCCATATCTCGCTAATCTTCACCTGCCATTCCCTACCCTCCACCCCTAACTGAACGCTGGCCTGTCCTGTAGGTCATGTCTACAGATTTCAAATGGCAAGTTGCTAATCTGATTGATTTATCCATCCTAATGAGAGAAGACTAGAGTGATGGCTCTCTGGTTGATTATAAGAATCGGGGGGGAGGGGGGGGAAGGTATAGCTCAAGTGGTAGAGCACACGCTTAGCATGCATGAGGTCCTGGGTTCAATCCCCAGTACCTCCTCTAAGAATAAATAAATAAGCCTAATTACCTCCCCCACCAGAAAAAAAAAATCACCTAAGTATAATTACAGATGGCCTTGTTCTTATGTGTTTCTACTCAGTAGGTCTCAGTTTGACAAAGGATCTTTCTATTCTTTCCAAAGCATCTCATGAGTCCAGTGATGAGGCCAGTTTTGGAACTGCTCAATGAGAAGGACAGTCAGAGGATGGATGCACATTACGCTGTCTAACAAAGGTCATCTAAGTAAACACACCCCACTGTGTTGTCTGTCTCCAAAACGGTGACTTTGCAAGGACAGAAGGGAAATACTTTCCTTTGTAATCGACCAGAAGAAGTCATTCCTTTTCTAGTTATGCCTTCAGAATCTCCAAATGCAGTGAACTAATTTTGAGGCAGCTCGTTGACCACAGAAGTGAGATTTTATCCCTTATTCCATTTATGTCTTTGCAATAGATGTGATTTTTAGGCACAAGGTCATTTGGAAGTCGATAAATATATCATTCAAAAAGTCATCTCTCAGCCCTTCAGTCCCCTACTGAAGGGAGGATCAGAAGTCAGAAATCCCAGTCCCTATGATGACTTCACTTACGCTGCTTTTTCTCAGTCTCAGTTATCATCACACCTTTCCCCAAAAGCCACTTCCTTTCCTGACTCTACAGCTGCTGAGTTCAACAGAGCAGATTTTGCCTATGCTAAACAAGTGACCTTGTTTTTTTTTTTTTTTTGTGAGACTTATTTCCCACTCACTAATACTCTCTGGGCTTCCAGTAAAGGTTTAAGTTTGCCACACATCCCAAAGGAATTCAAGACCTAATTTTAGAGAAGATGGAAAGGGCATTCTCAAAGCAGCTGGGAAGACCCATCCTTAACTGTAAGAGTAACAAAGAGGGAGGCAGCAGTGGCCCATTTCCTCGGTCTCACACAGCAGCATCCTTATGAAAAATGAGCTCAGCTGTTAACAGCCATCGGGGAGGGACCGCTATCTACCACATCACAGCTAGCAGAGAAGAACAGGATGTTATGAGTACAGCGTGAACCTCAGAGCCACAGACAAAACCATACTTGGTGCTTCCCAGGCATATGTGTACCTTGTTTTCTTCAAACTTTAAGAGAGAAGTCTTCTGTTATGTAAAGTGTAAGCAAACTCTACCTGAGAATGAAGTGGTGCAGAGCTGATAAAATCCTTATTTTCATTGCATTAATGAGAAGAAAGCCCACTCTGGTTTATAACATGTCACCAAAGGGGTATATAGCTCCTCCTGGATTCTTAAAGGGCCCTCGCTTTAAATCCAAGTCTGCTTGTGTGTAGCCTAAGAAGCCCCAGAGCAATTGTAGGATATGCACCTACAGGTCAGTGAGTTTCTGCGACTCTGGTTATAAGATGAAGACAGTAGAGATTCTTCTGTCAAACTTTGCCTGGTAATCAGAAAACAAAATGAATAATAACAGGGGCCACGGGCCTCTCCACTGAGGGGGAGGAAAGTTTAACCCCTAAAACTGGCCATGGTTATTAAATACTCATTTACTATCCTTAGTCCCTCCCTTTGTAAAAATGAACACCAGCTAATCCACCAGCTGTCGGGCCTAACTGTCATCAAGTATTGCTGCTAAGTTGATAGGATGTTAGTTACGGATGTTGGGCTTTAGACACATCTGTGTTTGAATCTGGATCTGTTACCGGCTGAGGGATCTTTCTGAGTCTTAGTTTCCTTTCTTAAAAAGAACTAATGTAAGAATTAAATAAGAGAAGGCATATAAAGGATTGACACAAGGTCTGCTATTTGAGGAGTGTTCAATAAGTATTATTATAATTGTTATTATTAAACCAGCATATTAATCAGGACCCAATCAGCTATAAGTGAAATAGCTCTAATGCAAACTGACTTAAATTAAAGAAGGAAATTACTGTCACACACCATTGAAAACTCCAGTGGTTCAGGCAGACATGGATCAAATGAAGCCCCAGGACTTGATGGCCAACCTTGACCCCTTCCTGCAATCTTCCACCTTGTGGCTCTGCTGTGCTGTCTTGCTTTCATTCTTCCACAGGATTGTTCCACAATTTTAGGCTTTTATCCTCCCAGCTGAGAAACCTCTGTGTAGAAATCTCTATCAAGAGGTCCTTCTTTGTAATCTCATCAATGGGATGGGATCACGTGCCTACCCCTGATCCCATCGCTGTGGCCTCAGAGAAAGACAGCGCTAAGTGACCAGGCCTGGGTCATGTGTTCTTGCTGGAGCACCAGGACAATGCTCGCCTCCCAAAAGCTGCAGCAACTGAGAATAGAAAATGTCCCCTCCAAAGGAAGATGAGGGTGCCCTGCTACCCAAGAAAGGGGGCATGGATGCCAAGTAGGTAGCCCTGCAGCCCCCAAACTAATTTCTCTTTCTTTAAAGAAACTTGCCAGTGAATAGGGGATATGCAAACTTCACCTTCAAATTGTGACAGCAAGTTCAGCAAAGGTGGAACAAGTTCTCCCGGATGCCTCCAAAGACAGAAGAAATAGGAACGTCAGATTCCTAATCTCCTAAAATACTGAGTTGCCATGGGTACCCAAAGGCCATCCCAGGAGGGGAAATGCTGTTGACATCAAGTTAAAGGTTACCTATAGACTGGCTTTTCTTGGTCACTAATTTTTGAATTAGTTCTGATTCATCTGAATCTTTTAAATATGTTTTATCTGTGTATTTCATGTTGAAAAGAAGTTTGTCAATCTGGTACCTTCTTACTTGGACCGAATTAAATGTCATTTAGAAATAGTGTCCCTTCATCCTAATGTCCCTCCAGTCTAGTACTTCATCCTCTGATGAACAAAGATGAGAGCTAAAAATGTCCCCAGGTTTCTAACATACATGCTAAAAAAAGGTTACAACTTTTTTTTTTAATTTAAACAAACATGTGGCATATTCTTATAACAGCAATTTGTGCATAGTTCTCGCAAGGCAGAAGATACACACAAGCACACAGACTAGATCCTTATCCTCCAGAGAAGTTGTTAAGCATCTTCACGTTCAGCCTTTCAAAGCCTTTTCTGCAGCACCTTGGCATGTTGAAGGAGTTTGAGAAAACAGCAGAAGCCGGAAGGTCATTCTGACCTCTTCCCTCTTCACCTTTCTCCCCTAAATGGGCCATAAAATCCTCCTTAGCTCTGCTAAGTTTTCCCCAGGTTAGCACACTTACCTCCTACCCTTTAATTTACCCTGTTCTCTTCATCAAAGCTAGCAGAAAATACTTGTTTGTTTGTTTGGGTCTTCATATCCTTATGAAGGCTCCCATGTAATGTAAAACTTAAATAAATGTGTTGCTCTTCTGCCGCTCATCTGTCTTTGTCAGTTGAATTTTCAGATCCAGCCAGGTATCCTAAGAGGGTTGAGAAAAATGTTTTCCTCCTAATACAAACATAGGTGGATTCTTTTTTAAAACAAAAATGAGATTTTACTCTTTTTATAAGCTGCTTGTTCCATACTCCATATGTCAAAATTATTCAATATTATTTCTACTAAGTTCTTTATAGCAGATAGGCATTTTTCTGGGGAGATGGCTGATCACTTTCACCAAGCTTTCTAAAGATATTAACAATCTAAAATCAAAAACCCACTGTTTTACACCTTCATTTTAAATGGTAGAAATAGATATATCTGGCAGGGAGACCCACAAATAAACATCATGATCTATTTAATCAAATCCTTCTTGTAAGACATTCAGGTCCACTCCAGTTTTTGGCTGACATAAACAATACAAAGTGAATATAACTGTTGCTTTAAAGTCTAACCACATGACTCTGTATTTCCCCACGATACTGCAAGATAAGAAATGGCTAAGAATTTTTTAAGCGTGGGGAGTAACACAGATTGATGAATTGTCACAGCTCTTAGAAGGTGGCTGTTTACCCCGAGGGACCACCGTCATTGTTCAAACACCACCATCTAACGCCCTAGAACTCATACCGAGAAAACCCATCCTCCTGCAAGTACGAGCCCTGCAGAGGAAGGAGCAACGTTTCCTGCCTCTGTCTGGCTTTGTTACTTGACTTGAAGTCCTGCCCACCACCCGGAGCAAAGTTGTTGCGCCTCTGTTTACATTTCTGCGAGGACACGTGGGCAAGCCCAGGCAAAGCCAAATAGCACACTGCTCATTGATCACAGACTGAGCATCTGGTGATCCCCTTTGGGGAAACAGAACGATTCTGAGAGTTGGGGCACTGCCAATGGGAAATTCACAAGACAAAAGCTGCAGGTCTTTCCTAGTCGTTTCAAGGGGGTGGAGGAGGGAGGAGACGAAGGGCAGGGAAGTAAGAAGGTGACAGAAAATAAGGGGTTCTACCGATTTGACTCACAGGCATGAAAAGTTCCCCCAAAGCAACAGAACAAAGCTGCCAAGATGTTACTGGTGATTTACAGTCAGAAGCTGAGCAAAGAATTTGCCTTTTTTCACTGTGGGCAGGTTTAATTTGGCCTCTCAAAGGCTATTCTCACCATGAAACAAAAGCATGAACAAGCAAGCACATGTCAGAGGTCAGTTCTAAATTCATGAAATACCAGGAATGACCCTCCCTTCCTTCAGATTTGATATTTCCTTGGCAAGGACTTTGACTCAAACTAACTTGCCGCAAAGATACTGTACCACCTTAAGATCATAATCTCTAGCAAACAGTGATCCAAAGTTCTTTTGCAAAAGCGTCTCAAGTAACATACCTTCTGCATCCTTCCTAACAGCGCCTTCCTTAGAAGCCCAGGGCGTGTTATCATGCCTTCACAGACGGAGAAAGGAAAACACAGGAAGATTAAAGGGCCTATCTAAGATGACCTGCAAGTCATCCACCAAATGCAGGACTCCTGATGACTTGTGACACACAAATGCTTCCCCTGACAATTCAACCTCACCCTTATTTCTGGACAGAAAAATAAGGGAAATTGTTTACTGGCCCAAAAGACCTTACAATATTCTGAAGATGGCAAATTCAATCCGACCCTCGTTAACTAGATCCAAATGGGGCCTGACAGAGAGTCTTCATTAGATCTAAAAAAACACCCTGTTCATTTTAGCTCTGAGTCCCCTGACTTGTGCCCATTACTATAAATTGGCTATTCTAGAGTCAGGGGGGCTCTCCACAAAGAAGTGCCTGCAGATGATGATCATTCTGTATGAAATAAAAAGCTGAAGTTGTACTAGAAAAAAAAAAGTGTAGCAGTCCTCCTGACCAAAAAACTGCCTCTCTAATGGCCTAGAAATGGGCTAAAAGGAAACCCAATTATTTAAACAAACTAATAATAATAATAATAATAATAATAATAATAATAATAATAATAATATTATCCCAATCCCATCACAGAAACTAAAATAAATTTCTCTTTTGAAGCTGAATTTTCCGACAGCCAAGTTCCATTTCATATTTATATTCCAGGTCAGAAAAACGGCATCTCCTACATGTGAAAGAATTTAACCCCAGATGAGGCATTTTCCCCTTTTTTTCACAATGGAGTCAAACTCCGTGGCTTTTTTCTAACGTGTTGCAAGTGAGACCAGCCCTTCAGATAAGCAGAGTCAAAGGCCACTGAGTTAATGTGATTTGAGAGGAGCCAAGAAGCCCGGCTGCCAAGGTGCCTAAGGCGCCCACCACTGACGTCACTCCAATGAATGAGGCACTGCATTTCCAAAACAGTCCCGTCACAAATACTAATGTCGCCCCCCACATGGTGCCCAGGCCGTCATGGTCGCTCAATGTTTATTGAACAAATAAAAGAATGATTGTGGCCTGCAGAGGACAATAAACTGTGATTACATTGCTTAGAGTCTATGCCAAATAATGTGAGTATCTGGAACGTATTATCTCATTTGTTGCCACTACAGTGACTCCCCCTTATCCACAGGTAACACGTTCCAAGACCCTGGGTGGATGCATAAACCATGGATAGAATGAAACCCTCTATTTACTGTGTTGTTCCTATACACACATACCTGTGATAAAGTTTAATTTATAAATCAGGCACAGTAAGAGATTAACAACAATAACTAACAATAAGACAGGACAATTATAACAATACACCATAATAAAAGCTACACAAATGGTGTCTCTCTCTCTCTCAAAATATGTTATTGAACATATTTTCTTTTCCTTTTCCATCTTAACTATGCACTTATCACACGCTGTGGCCGTAACTTTTGTAGTTTGAGGTTCTACAGCAAAACTAGCACAGATTTCATTTTTCTTCGTCACGATTTCACAGAAAGAAGATTCGTTTTTAGGGCAGACCTTAGCAACTTCAGTGTAGGATTTTTTTTTCTTCCCTTAAGTTGAGAACTTTCACCTTTTCACTGAATGAGCATAAGCCTGCCTCAAAGCCTTTGAATTTTTTCTTCCCTCTACAATGAAAACTTTTAGCTCAGGTTGCCACACATCTCACTTCCTCACTCTCTACTCAAATGTCACATGGGCAGAGAAGCTTTCCTTGGTGACTATGTGAGACAGCACTGTCCCACCCGCATTGTGACGCTCCATTCCCTTTCACCTGCTCTATTTTGCGTCTCTTTGGCATACCTGGATGGCATCACTACTCTTGTGCTTCAGGACCATTATTAAGTAAAATAAGAGCTACTTGAACATAACAGTAGATCTGATAACCAGGATGCCCTACTAAGTGACTAACCTGTGGGATGTCCTGGACAAAGAGATGACTCATAGCCTGGGCAGGATGGAACATGCCGGCGTGAGATTGCATCACTCAACTCTGATCAGCGGCGCACAGCTTAAAACTTATGAATTGTCTCTTTCTCAACATTTCCAATTAAAATGTTCAAACTGCGGTTGACCACAGGTAACTGAAACTGCCGATGCGTCGTTGTGAAGTAGGTTCTCAGATTGGCTAGGCTATACGCTAACCAGCCAGGGCTAGCTCTTAAAGAAATGGACCTTTGGGCAGAAGAGCGGGTGCCTAAGGCAATGGGATAGGACAATGAGGGGCTGGAAAGATTCTGAGGTTCGGTGGAGGGAGAAGAAACTCGCTAGTAAGTCCAGTGTCCTTGCAGCCAACATGGGAAGGGGGCCCACGTCACTGTCCAGGGACCTAGCAAAAGAACTTTCCAACAGAAGCACTTCTGATTCGTGGTTTTCACACAAGCTCAGGCATTCAACCCCTGCTCTCCTGTTCCCTGCATGTAAGATTTAAGAGAAAGTAGTTCACTTCTGTTGCTCTGAAATGAACATAAGAATTCTCTCCTTGGGCCTGTTGTGGGAATTAAATAGAATAATATACATAATAAAGCTCTTAGAAGAGTGCCTGGCCTTGCCTAGGAAACACTCAATTCCTACTTATTATTCTTACTATCATTAATATCTCCACTATCTACTCACCGTATGGCAAGATATTGGGAGTAGGCAGTTTATTTCCTACCATTACAACTTCTACAAAACACGATGGGTAAGTTGACTGACTGCGTCAGCAGCTCTGGCCTCTGGTCAGTATCTGTATATTACATGAAAGAGACAGGTTTGTGCATTTCACTTTATACCCCTGCCATGGGCAAAGTACCGGACCTCTCCCTGACTCAATTGCTCGACAGAGTAAATAGATAATAATAGCAATGTTTCATTGTGTTGCTGAGAAAAGGAGTTAGATGAATCAGTTCCCAAATAGAGTCTAGAACAGTGTCAAGCAGATAATAAGTATGATTATTGTTACTTCCCATGTGTATGTACATGTGCATGTTTCTCCCATTTTTCTAGGGAAGAGTATGATATTGGTAACCCATTTTCAATTTTCAGAAAAATCCACTATGAATATCCCCCATACTTGATTCTTTCACAGTACAGATTACAACTATGAGTAATATGATAACGTTACAGAGAATGTATCCTCAGCTTGGCTGGTCTGAGTAATCAATCTACGTGCAAATCATGGCTTTGTTTTGAAAATGCTCTTTAAGGCTGTGGTGGTGATTAAGGTCACCTAAAAAACTATTGAAACACTATGCTAGGGCTTGTCAAAGAGGGCTGGAGATGATTACTGAAGTAGCAGTCCTCACTTACCGTGCCACCCTGGGCAAAAGCACAGAAGCACAAAACTCTGCATCCAACCTAAACACCCGCCATGGCCCTTGATGGGAGACTGGCATGCTGGTTTATTTCCAAATGGGTAAAATGGAAGGGCTCTTTTCAACTTTGGGAAAATGCGTAGGCAGGAACGGGGTGATAAGCAGAGGAAACAAGTCTGGGGGTTTTTCCATTACATTTTAAAGTCAGAGAGTTTCCTGTGCAAGCAATGTTATTTTTAAAATTCTTATTTAAACCTACCTCATCTAATGCAAACAAGTTTTAAAATGATTATTCCTAGCATACTTCTGTAAAAGAAATGCACACACATATATCCATAAGGTATTGGGGATGGGCGATCTCCTTCCTAACCCTTACAACTTCTATACATACACAATAGATTAGTTGTGTAACTGCTTCAGCAGCTGCTGCCTATGCTTAGTGTTTGCATCTCTGTATGAAAGAGACAGCCATGTGCATTTCACATCTCAACCCTGCAGTACAGTTCCCAAGTCAGGGAAATGGCATTGCTGTGTAATGGCAACAGCACAGAGATGTCTGCTCATTGATATGCAAATGACAATAGCAGGCATTCTGCTGTGTTTAAGGAATCCCATGACTGGTTTAACCACAAGCAGGTTATTAAAGTGAAACAAGGCTATTTTGTCCATTATGAAAAGCACTGTCCTGTCCCAATGAGTGGCACATTCAGGGCTATTTACATTTCCACAGACAACCAACAATAAATCAATATGAATACTCCTTCAAATCCATTTTCTTTTTTGAAGAACAACAGCTGTTCAAAATCACAAGAATCTGAATCAAGCAGAAATTAAAAAAAAAAATCCAGCATTTGGTCAACCCTATGTATATTAAATCATTCATAAGTAAAGCCCCTTAAAGCCCTAGAATAAAGTTCAGAGAAATCTCATTTTGAGGGCCTAGAAATTAAGGTTTGATTCTAAATAATATTAACAATAGCAAGAAGCTACATATATCATGTAAAGTTTTTATAAGTATTCAGTATGTGATGGAAAATACTGTATGCAAGTACTTAATATTGAGATAGGTGCATTACATGCATTATACCATCTAATCCTCATAATGACCCTGTGAGGCAGATACCATTATAATCCTCATTTTAAAGACAGACTGAGGCCTAAAGAAGTCCAGTTACTTGCCCAAGACCAGAAACCCAGTGTATGAAAGATCCAGGTTTCTAATCCAGGATTCCTATCTGCATTGGAATGGGACTCTTAACTATCACCCACACTTCCCCTCAACGGAAATTCAGTCATGGGAACCAGATTACATCTAGTAAAATATCCTGGGGACTCAGGACATTTTTGCCCAAGTTTGATCAAACATTAAAAAACTGTCCTTCAATTTAGGGGAATATTATTAAATTTAATTTAAAAATCATTATAAATGATCAAGTTATCCATAATAAATTTTATCATTCATTCACTTTTACATACAAAAAATATTTATTGAGCAGTTAAAAGGATCTGGTGTATGCCAGAACCTGGAGCTAGAGCAGTGAACCAGACAGACATAGTCCAGATTTTACTTAATTTACAATCCTCTGGGGGAGAGGGACATTAAAAAATCATCTTTCATTAACATTGTGACAAGTATGCCAGAGGAAAAGGCCTCAGTGTAAGGAAAACATATAAAAGGAAGACCCAACTTAGCCTGGGGAAGTCAGATAAAGCCTCTCTGAAGAAGAGGTAACATTTAAGAGGCTAGGAGGCTGGGTAAGAGTTAGCCAGATATGTGAAGATCAGTGTGGGGAAGAAGGGGTGTATCAGGATGCTTTAAGTTGACTGCAAGTCAAATAAAACTCAATGCAAGTTTGCTTAAAACACTAGAAGGTTTTTATTGGGATAGCTTCAGGCAAAGTTTGATCAAGGCCCTAATTTTATTTCTCTGAGATTCTAACTGTCCTGCCAAATTTTACATGTTGGTTTCAGTCTCTTGGTTTCTATTCTACCAACAACAACCAGAGTTTATTTGTTTATATTCACAGAGAGAGAAAGTTCCCTCTTTATGCTGATTAGGCTACCTCAAACCAGCCTTTCTAACCAGTGGATGCCTCCTGGTTGATTTAAGTCTTGGCTACTTGAAACACTCATTTTGGTCAGCAGAATGGGATTTGGGTATCCTTGAACCCTAAGGTGAATCTGTTCCATACAAACCATATGGCTTCTGAGCATAGATAGGATATATGTGGAGGACACAATTTCCCTTCCAGAGAGCTATCCTGATCAAAGATAGAAATATGCAAAGAATGTTAGGTGGTTAGATTAGATGTTTGTGGAACTAAGTTCCATGTGAAAAACAAAAGGAAAAGGAGAATAGCATGAGACAAGATTGCACAGTCAGGGAGGAGCCTGATCATGCAAGGGCTTGAAGGAATGTAAAAATATTGTACATTTTCTGAAGGCTAATAGAGAGTTTCTGTTGTCCATCATGATCAGCTTATGTATTAAAAACATTCATGTATAAAAGAAAAAAATTCATCAAAATATACACCTGTATATCTTATATGTATATGTATGTACATAAACTGTCTCTGAAAAATATGCAGTAAACTGGTAAAAGTGGTTGCTTCTAGGAAGAAATCCTTGGGGACTAGAGAGCTGACTTGAAAGACTTTATTGCATGCAATTTTGAACTTACCTTTTTTTTTTTTAACTGTATTCATATACTGTTTTTAATTTAAAAAAAAAAAAAGCAAATTGTTTTGAGTGGTTAGTCTGCCCACTATATGGAGAGAAAAACTGGAGGCAAGACAGAGAACAAGGAGGAAGTTAGGAGGCCACTGCAACTGGCTAGGCAGGAAAGGGTGATCACTAGGTTTCCGATGGTACAGAAACAAGATTTCAATCCAGTCTCTGAAGACGGAGGCTCCTGCCCTCCTCCACCACCTTGTATTTTTATGGATGGTGCACAGAGGTGGGGCGGAGTGAAACGGCTGCAAAGCCCAAATTATTTCCAAGCATGAGATGCAGTGTGGGGAGGAGGTCTGAAAAAGAGCCAGAACCTGAGGAGTGGTTATAAGAGGATGATGGGGGCCTGGGGAAAGGGAGGTAGTTTTTATTTGTGCAGAGGCACAAACTTATTTGATTTACCTGAGCTACTAATATCCCCAGCTGTAAAATTATGTAAATGTAACACCTTTGAAAATGAGACTCTGCATCTGAGTCGAACTCCTGAGATCTCAGATTGTGGAATGGGAGCCTTGAAACCTCTCTATCAGGCAGCCCACACCCAACAAGAAAACGGGAAGCTGCAGCCTCCTCTCCCACTGCAGGCTGACCTCATCCCTACCCGCTGGGTAGAATTGAATATGAAACAATGTGTGCATGTTGCTGGCACAAGAAAAGAAAGAAATGATTAATAAAAGAATGAATAAATGTTGGCGGCAGTTTCAGCAATAACTATATACAATTAACAAAATATGTAGTGAATTTCAGGAGAACACATTCAGTCCATTGCAACAGGGAACTGTTTCTATCAAGCTTCTATCTCACTCTGTTTAATCCCCCCATCTCATCATTCACCTCCTCCATAAAATCTTCTTATCCCTCAAATTGGATGGAATCATGCCTTTAAAATCATTTCATGTTACTTCCTTAACTTATTTATGAAGAATAAGCTTTCTGGTAAAGAGCAAGTCATCTGGAAATTGGGTTTAAACTTCTGGTCTACAGATTCCTACCTTTACGAGCTGGGAGACCTTGGGTAATTTACCTTTCTGTGAATCCATTTCTTCATCTGTAAAATGGGGATGGCCATGTCATGTATTTCATAGTGCTGTTGTGAGGAATGAATAGGTTAAAATATATTGATATATGCCTACATATTTATGTGTATATATTTTATATGTAGACTGAATGTATAGCATATTATGTTTATATATGTATATATGTATGTGTGTAAATATTAATATACGTGTATACATATTTATATAAATATATGTGTGTATATATTAGTTTGGGACACATTGTAAGTGCTATGTAGGAATTGGTCACTATTAATATTATAACTATACATAATCGTTATTGGTATATTTGTCATATCTCTTATTTAGATTATATGCACTTTAAATTATGAGTCTTTTTGCAATATGGTATTTTAGTCATCAATTGCTGTGTAACAAACTACCTCAAAACTTAGCAATTTAAAATAAAAAACATTTACAACCTCAGTTTCTGTTAGTCAGAAATCTGGGCATGGCTCAGGGTCTCTGGTGAGGCTGCAGTCGGGCGTCCACCAGGGTTGCAGTCCTTCTAGGGCTCAATTAGGGAAGGATCTACTTCCAAGCTCATGCATGTGACTCTTGGCAGCCTTTGGTCTGCTGAGTGCCATCCAGAGACACCAGTTCCCTGCCATGCGGGCCCCTCCACAGGCAGCTCACAACATGGCAGCTGGCTTCCCCCAGAGCAGAGGCTCTGAGAAAGAGAGAGGAAACGAAACAGAAGTCACAGCTTTTTGGCAACCTAATTTCAGGAGTGACTACCCACCACTTGTGCTGTATTCTACTTGTTAAAGTGAGTCAATGCGTCTAGTCTACACTCAAGGAGAGGGTGACAGAAGATGTGCATGCCAGGTGGTGGGAGTCCCCGGAGCCCATCTTAGAGGCTGCCTTCCACACATAGTAAGAAATCAGATGTGCATTTACTAAATGTGTCATCCTTACCAACAGCCCTTGTAATTCTGAAATCCATCTAACTGACTGAAAGAGGGACCTGCACAAGTAATCATGCCTAAGAGAAACACTCCTTTGTTTGTCTATTCACTTAATAAACCCTGGGGATTCCCCAGATTTATGTCAGACACTGTGTAAAGAATTAGGATACTAAGATTTTTAAAAATTAGTTTTAGGGCTAGATGAGATCTGGCCCACTTTCTCATTTAACAAATAAAGAATCTGTGTCTGAGAGCTGACAAACCAGTCGTCCTAAGTCACACAATAGCAAACCTGACAGATCTCCTGATATGGGACTTTCTCCTCCTCTGATGGAAATGTGGGGGTTCCCAACTACATTGTCCTGTGCACCAAATCCCCCCACTTCTGTTTCTATGAATTAAGCCATGAAGAACTAAATCAATAAACATCTATTCTCTTCATATGCTTGTAGTTTTGTTAAATTCAGTCATTCATATTAGGATGTTCTTTAAATAAAGACAAACTACAATCCCTGAAGTTCCTACACTTTTAACATAGATCTTCACTGACTCCATTTTCTCCCATCTTCCCTTGTACTGACGTTTCACAGAAGCTTCAGTACATCACCTGACAGAGATAACGAGGTAGACAACTTTCAAGAGACACAAACACTGCTTGCCCCCAAACCATCCAAGCTACAGTTCCCTCCTTTTGCTTCTTTATTAAGGTTGATGTTCACTTGTTGCTTTGTTTTGCTTCCCTTCAACCAGGAAGCAATGCTCACATGTGTCAGATTCAACAATGCACTTTCCCCTCCTGGAAAAATAAAATAACACCTGCTCTATTCATGCCTGGGAATGGAATGCACTTCAAGATGCAAATACAAGAATTTCATGTGATATAAATAGACACCATCAATTCATGGAGCGGGTGTTGAAACGGAAACATTGACAGGTAATTATCAAAAGCACCTTAGAAAAGCAAGTTTCTGTAGACAATAGCTGCAATTTATTATTATTATTGTTGCTAGCCTCCCTGATGCTCTCCATTTATGATTCAAGTAATCTTGTCTCTTTTGATGAATCTACCTTTTGTTTTTCATTAAGATGTCAATGCATTAGACAAAAGGCCTGCTGAGTAAGGCAAAACCCATGGTCATGTGACAGAGGGAAATAGGACTCTATACCTGTAAACCAAAACACAATTGTCCCTGCAGGATGGAAATGTACATGTACAAACCCACATGTATACAAACACACACACGTGCACAAACACATGTGCACCCACAAAAATTGTTCTTGACAGTTCTAGAGATGACATTAGGAATGTTTTAGCCAGGTTAAAGTGGAATATGTTAAGTTTGACACATATAACTGAAACCCACTACCTTCTATTCCTTTACATCTATTGTGATGTTGCTGAAACCTAGGCTGATCTGAAAGGAATAAGAATCTCTCTCCCTCAAAAATTCTCAGGCCCCTTTCCCCATTTGGAGATTCTGGCTATACCTGGTGTCCCTCAAAGCATTCTTTTTTCCTAAAGCGTCTGCCCCAGTGCTTGAACAGCTACTTTGCAAACCCTTCCCAGCTTCTACTGGGCAGGGAAGGGTGGGCTCAGTCAACAAGGGTATGACGCAGACATGCCTTCTGAGCAAAGCAGACCCAGCACTGGGTGGTTAGGGAATCACAGGTTCTTAAGAAGTCAGTCCACTGAGATATGTGGATTTTTTTTTTTTTAATTAGTCTAGTATCCCAGGCCAGTGACACAACTTCAAAGAGTCGTCAGAACAAATAACCTTTCACAATAATATCCTTGATGGTGAAGGGGAAATGAGATTTTCTCAGGGCTGAGTGACTGAAAGAGAATTAAAAAATAACAACAGTTTAAAAAAACACTTAAAATCAGAAGAAAAGATAAATGTAAATCAAACATCCCCCACTCCCAACATGGGGAAAGGGTGAAGCTTATGTGTCTCAGGAAGGAAACTTTTGCAAGAAAAGCCCGTATTTTAAAAATATATGCAGAGCATTAATTTTAAGGTAATTAGGAAGAGCTATTTTCTATTTGTCAGAAATCAAAGGTATGTGCATTCTGAACAAAGATTTTGCTACCAAACCGTAAATAGCCATGAAGGGTGAATACAATGTCCATACTATACAGCACTTTGAAATCTAGTTGGTCCTAAGAGAAAACATAAAAGTGGAAAACTGGATTTTTAAAAGAAGCTATTTGCCCCCTATTGCAACCTCCATTTCCATCCCCATGTAGTCATTCAAGAAAAGAAAATATTTTAAAACAGAGAAAAACTTAGAAATTGCATCCACTGTCATATTCCAACTTTGTTTCTTTTCATTCTTTTTATTCATTCACTCCACGAGGACTCACAGAGCTTCCCTTTGACTAGGCACTGCCATAGGAAATAAAGATGAGTATATTACACACAGCCCCTGCCCAGAGCCACTCACCTCTTAGTGAGAGAGACATGCATGAAAACAAATAATTTTGCTCTAAGTGCTAAATAAAGACACAGCATTATTGGAGTTGAAAATGCTGAGTGACTAACACTGGGGGACTTGAAACAGTCTTTACACTGAGGTGACATTTAACCTGAGGCTTAAAATACAAGTAAGAGTTGGCCAGATGGCAGGACGGGAGCTTCGAGTGTATTTCAGAGAGAATGAAGCATTTGCTTTGCAGGAAAGGGTAGGGGGTACGGATGGAGGAGGTGGTGGAAGATGAGGCAAAGTAGGGACTCGCCTTTCGTGGACTCATGTGTCATACGGAGGTATTTGAACCTCACTGCACATGTAATAGGAAGCCACCAGGGCTCCTGTCAAGGAAAGATTTCATTTTTATTCAAATAATTCAGGTGGTATCACAGAGGAAAGATATGAAGGTTCAGTTAGAATCAGTATTTTCCATGGTTATACCCAATGTCTATCTGCCCCCAAGACCAAGCCTAGTTTCTGTGCAAGCTGGATGCTGTAGGTTGCATCTCCCCTTTTTGTAATCGCTATCCCATGCTCCTTTGTATTTTCCTGCTAATCATTCATTCGATCAATCATTCCATCATTCAACATCTACTGAGCCTTCTAAAAGGCTCAGTGTGTAGGGGCCAGCAACTCATAGCACATCAGGACGGTTGTCTGCACCCTGGCCAAGCTTATAGTCTAGAAGGCTGACAGATTTGTTTAAGTATAAGTAATCGCCATGATGTGTAATGAGTAAGAGAATGGGAAGTGATGGGGGCTTCCCTGAGGAAGTGATGGGTAGCTTGTGACCTGAAGGATGAGTAAACTTTAGCCAAAGCATGTGTGTTGGAAATAGAAGGGGGAAGAGTCGGACATCAGCCAGCAAATGAGGAATAACCAAAGGCAGGAGAAAGCATGGCACCTTGGAGGAAGTGAAAGGCGGCCCACATGCCTGGACAGTCGGATAAGCTGGAGAGATGGGCCGGCCTCAAGCCTCACCATGTACACACTTGACCACCCCGTGTGCCTGTGGGCATGAAGGTACATGCCTTTGTGAGGAAGTTTTAAGAAGGATCATCACTTCTTGTTACCATACTCCTCCCTGTGTTCAGGCAGGAATTCTTAAGTATATTTGTTACTCATCTTAATTTTTTGGATTGAAAAACAGGAGGGCAGAGAAGGATCTTAGAAATTATCCAGAACAGCCTTTCTCAAGGTGTCCCCTGTGGATAGACTACAGTCAGCACTAATGACATTCTGGACTGAGTAATCCTTTGTTGTTGGGCGCTGTCCTGTGCACTGTCGGATGCTTAGGAGAATCCCCAGGGATTATCAACCAGATGACACCCTGTAGCTGGGACGACCAAAAATGTCTCCAAATGTGGCCAAACATTCACTAGGGGACAAAGTCACTCCTGATTGAGAAGCACTGTGTAAAGCCACACCGTTAATCAGAAGTAGAAGTGGACAGCATTTAAGAGTCCTGATTCATAGCCCAGCAACCTCCTTGTGCCTGCTGGAGGCTCTCTGGCTGTGGGAAGCAGGAGGCGGGGAGGGGACCCAGGCCACACAGGCTGTGGGGTTAGGATATGGAGACAAGGCCCACACAGGTGACAGCCCTGCTTTTTTCTGGGAACCTGGGACATAACTCCTGGTTTTTTCTATGACTTATTGTGCAGTTCGTCATCCCTATTTCTATTTCTCCACCTGTTTAAACCCTGATCTTCCAGAACTGGCAGGATTCGGACTGGCAACATCTTGGAAACCCACACAGAAAGGTGTCATCCAAAAAGCTTTTTTAACTGAGAGGGATTTAAAGGTGCCCCTGTATGGGAACCAAGAGTGTTGTGTTCTAAATTTAGCGCCATGCCAGGAAGAGGAGTGTGGTGGGGAGCAACGTGAAAGGAATCAGGAAATGTGGCTGCTGGTTCCAGCTCTTTCCAAACTCCCTTTGTGGCCTTTAGCATATCAGTCCAGCTTTCTGGCCTAGGAGCTGTTTCCCGTCAAATGAAGGGATTAAAATAGATATGCTATACATCAGAAATTGACACAACATTGTAAACCAACTGTACGTCAATTAAAAAGAAAAACAGGTGACTGCTTCTAGGCTTGGACTCATCCTGTGTCCTCTGCCCAAGAGGACCTATGATTGATCATCAAAACCCAAGCCCTACCTTTCCTTCAAAATCCAGCTCAGTCATGATTTCTCATTTCCTTCGGTGATAATTATGTTGTGACTATGTTGGAGAAAAGTCCTTGTTTTTCAGCAATGCACGCTGATTATTTAGGAATGAAGTGTCATGATGCCTGCAACTTACTTTCAAATGTTTCTAAAAATAAATGTTTACTATATATACGTATATATACATATGCACATATTTTTTACACAGAGGGAAATCAAATATACCAAGATATTACTAAATGTTGAATCTCACTGAAGGATATATGGGTGTTCATTTTCTAATTCTTTCCCTTTTTCTGTCTGTTTTAAATTTTTCAAAATCAAATGTTGGAGAGAAAAGCAGCTCCAACTCTATCTCCCCCACAAAGCCTTTCCTGAATTAGCTGAAATAATTCCTCCAAATTCCCACATCACTTATGTACTCCATGTTTATCACTTTCTGCCTTGTATTATAGTTATCTAAGTACTCACACAGTGGGTCATAAAACCGCTAACGCAATACTCAGCTATGTGGAGAACGTTCGTTCGAAAACTGCTCTTTATTTAGTCTACGACTCCTCTGTTCTTCCTCATGAGACCCCACGCTGCTGGAATCGGGGGAAAAATCCAAGTAAATTTAGTCCATCTTGTGATCTCAGATTGATCACAGAATTTAAACAGTTGCTTTAGGTAACTCAGTCACATTTGGAGAAAGGCCAGACACCAGACCTCCTTATTCCCCACCCTTCTTCCTCACGATGGTGTTTGGATGCAGGAGGGAAACTGACTGTTCAGGAGACATCACAGGAAGAAATCCCAAGATCAACTTACAAAACTAGCTAGTAATAGTGTACCTGTTATGCAGACATTAACTCTACCCCAGGCACTAAGGTCCTTGAGGGACATTCCAGTGTTATGAGAATCGGTGGGAAGATGTTTCATCTCTGTGTCTCCAGAGGGCCTGAAGAGTGCTTCATACTCACAGGTTCTCCATAAATACTGACGCCCACACTCTCTCTGGTCTGTTGCTTCTACCTCCATGGTAATCTCTGCTATCATCACTCACCGAAATGTCACAAAGTGATAAACAACAATTTGATATGAATAATAACTAATGTACTGAGTGCCTAGTCTGTGCCAGGCAATGGGCTAAGCTCTTTCCAAGTCATATTTCATTTAATACTCACAACACCCAGATGAGTTAGTACTATGATTATCTTATAATAAGGATAATCACTGGTCTCTGCATTGCCTGATGATTGAATTAGCCTTTCTTCAAACTCTGCAGTATTTGATCCAACTGACTGTCATGTCATATTTAAAACTCCCACTTTCGGTGATGTCTCCATTTATTCACCCAACCATCTCTCTTCCAGCTGTATCATTCCCTTTCTGTCTTCCATAACTGCTGCAGGTTTCCTAGCCATCGTATCTTTGGAAATCACCATTTGCCTTCCCTATAGTCTCCTTCATACCCCTTCAAAATCCATCCTTCAGGACAAACTTTCATTCAGTCATTCAACACACTTTTATGCTCAAATCCATTGTTCTGGTCGTAGAGAAACAATGCTAAGAAAAAGGAAAGCAAGCACAATCCCTACCATAGTGAAATCTGCAGTCTGGTGACTGTGCTCCAATCTCATCTAGTTACTCAAGCAGAAAACAATCTCTCTTGCACTGCCTTTCAAATCTGCATGGTATCTGTATTGCCCACTGGACACTCATCCAGTACAGCTCTGTAGAGTTCATCGTCCTTTTCAGGGATTAGTTTGAGGAAAACAATAGTAATATTCATAGCTTTCACTTACTGAACGTCGTCTATGCCAGGCACTCACTCCAATTACATTGTCTCTAGTTTTCTCATTGACACTGCCTAAAAGGAGTGATTTTCTTTTTCACCAATGAAGCACTGGAGGCTCAGAGATGATAAGTAACCTGCCCAAGGGCACATAATTAGTAAAGGACATTACCTGTGTGAGAACCCAGGTCCCCTAGCTCCAAAGGCTCTCTCCACAACACACTATGCTGTCTGGGTGTCTCCATCACATCATGCACGGAGGTAGAGAAGAGTTAGTAAACGGTGAGGCAGGGCAGTGGCAGGAAAAGAACACGGCTTGGGAACTAAACAGATCTGGATTCAGTTTCTAGCTACACCCTTTACTGGTTATGTGACTTTGGGCAAATTCCTGAACCTCTTTGTACTCTGATGCCCTCGTTTTAAAATCACCGTTGCAAAAAAGAAGTGAAGCTGCTTACCGCACCGGGTTGCTGCAAGGATTAAATGAATGATAAACACCCAGAAAAGCCCCGTGTATGTCAATAGCTCCTCCTCTCCTCCCTTTGTTGATGCAGATTTTTTAAAAGTTCACCACCCACCTTATTGTTGCTGATGTAAGTTCCTAAGTTTGATACTAAGGAACACCTGCAGAGGGGCCTTTCAAGGACTTGCAAGTATATTAAAGAGGCAGATACCAGCACCCAGAGATAAAGGCGGCGCAGTTAAGAGGAGGTGGAAAACCAATCTAGAAACCAGGCAATGGGAGGCAGTGTGGTTCCTTTTGTTAGGAAAGCTTTTCCAAAGCAGAGCCCTTGAAGCTTTTGCGTGTCAAAAGCATTTTAAATGCTTTCCTCAGGTGCACACATACGGTATTGCTTCCACGGCAAAGAAAGCGTGGTCTTATCAAAACGCTATTGATTTTTGAAGAAGGAACCTGGAGACTTCGTTAATGGAAACTTGCAAACAAGCTCAAAAGCCCACTCTTTTCTATACGCCGGCTACCCACTCCAGGACATAGCATAGCTAATAAAGGAAACTTTCAGGCTTATTAAATTTTTACTGAGCACACTGAGAGACCTCAGACATCTATCCCTTCGTTAATCCTTTTTTTTAAAGCCCTATGAGATTATTGTTTTACATGTTGTAAGTGCGCAAACTGAAGCTCAGAGAGGTTAAGTATCTTGCACAAGATAACACAGCTAGAAATTGTTGGTGAGATTTGAGCTGATTCAGTCATTCATGCAATAAATATTTATTGAGAGACTACCAAGTGCTAGTTCTGTATGATTCTAAAGCTAATGTTCTTTTCACTATGTCATTTTTCCTAGTAAAATAAATAATATAATAGTATTCCTACCATTAATAATGTTCTCTCAAAAAGTGAAGCAGTTTGGTCTCATGGCTCAAAAAAAAATCATCAGGCTTGGCCTGGCCAGGCAGGTATCCATATGGCTCAACATTACTCCACGTGTGTCCCTCTCAAAGCTGGATGCTTAAAAATAATGCTCCTCTACAGGCAGAAGTGCCATTCTCAGATAAGTATATGTGAGTATCTGTGCTTAACTGTTTGTAAAACGTTGTGAGGATGATGCACTTCAGAACATTTATTTGTTAGAAAGTTGGAAGGAAGTGAAGACTAGTATATGCAACTCACTAAAAGAGGGAAAACCCAATTGTAATGATGCCTTGCATTTATAAAAGGCATGATACTTTACAGTGTACTGTAACATAAATGATGTCACCTTAGCCTTGTACCAGTCCTGTGAGATCCAGAAGGTGACAGTTGTTGTACCCATCCCTGAGGAAACTGAGGCTCAAGTTGTAAAGGTCACAGTACTTTAGAAATGTCCAAGTTCACATCACTATTTAATGGCAGAACCAGGATTTGAACTTGGGTTCTATCTGTTCTTTCTGGTATGTAACCTGCATTGATCAGGATAAGCAAGGTTATGTTGCAGTAACAAATGGTCTTCAGATCTCAGGGACTCACAATAATAAAGCTTGATTACTGTTCATGTTCCATGTCATCCAAGGCTTTGGTCTACTTTGAGTTTACAGCTAGACCTAGATGACAGAGCAGCTCTACATGGAACACAGCCAGTCATGAGGCACAGGGAAAAGCAAAAGTAATGAACCTCACACTGGCTCTTAAATCCTCTGATAGGAAGTGACTGTCATTCTCAGTTCACTGGCCAGCACAAGTCACATGGCCTTGTCCCCACAAATATAGCAGAGATACATTGGCCTTCCAAAAGGGAGGGGCCCCAAAAGGAGTAAAAGTGTTTCTATATATATTAGGGTAGCTATGTATAAAGTCATTGTGAGCCTACCTTCCTTGTACTGTAAAGTTATTCTCTGATCAGTGTGGTACCGATTAAGGAAGAGTGCAGACATGATCAGCCAAGCAGTCATCTTACATGATGTAAAAATTAAATAAATAAATAAATAAATAAATTTAATATTTTTAAAAGCAACAGTTCTAAAAGATGCCTGTTGAGCATGAAACCTGAATTTGCAAAGAAAGCAACTTTTGCTCTGTGAATAAACTTTCCATTTCTGGCAGGAGAATTGGAGAGCAACGCTGAAGTGAATCTGTGAATGGGCATCAGAGTGTCATATTTAAAGGTGTAATGAATAAACATTGGCAGAAACCCCCTTTGCCACGTGACTTCAAAACAAACACCAGTCAGTAGAGAACTACCAGCTGTGCCAAGTAGGAAAAAAAAAAAAAAACCCAACTCAGACACTCCTCCCTCCGTGGAGCAAAAATCCCCAGCTGAAATCACCGCCCTCAAGGACGTAGCACACAAGTGGATTCTCATATGTGCTCCAGCACACAGCCCCACCCCTGGAAAGTCCTCCTGACAAAGCCATTTAAACAAAGTTCAGAGGAAGACAGAAGTAGGACATTAAACAGAGTTTAGGCACTCACAGAATCTTGCCTTCCCTTGAATCAACTGGCAACTTAAAAAAAAAAAGAAAAGAGCATTTAGCAAGAGTTTAAAGTAGCTGATTTCTAATGTTGGCTGATTTACAGTGTCCCTTACAGTTCTAAGATCCTATGATTCTGTCGGTTTCTGTGACGAGAAGTGAATCTATTTTCTTATTTAAGGACAGAAAGAAAAAAGAGGAAAAGGATATGTTTCATATAATAAAACTTAACAGGGAACAACATCAAAAAAAACAAAACAAAACAAAACAAAACACACACACAAAACCAAAACCTTGTTCTAGGAACTATAAAGTTGTCTTCGGTTAGTCAATCTGCATCTAAAATCCTGTTTCTTAAAATTTTTTGGCATTGAGTCCAGACTTGATTTGTAGAAGTGACACTTCTCTAGTACTTCTTTTAGAGCAGTGAGGGGGAGGAGGAATACCCTGACTTAAAACTTTACCTTAGACTTTTTGTAAAGGTCACCGAAGGGAAAAAACCATAAAGAATCATTGCCCTTTAGTCACTTTCAAGTATGAGATGCATTGTCCTAGGATAAAGGAGAACCATTACTGCATGTCACATTTTAGATTAAAGAATTAAATTGCTATGTCTTGCTTTTTTTCCCCATGACTTTAAATAGAATTCAAGTTGAAGTGAACCTAGATTATTAGGAAACGTTTCTGAGTACATCTAATTGTGCTTTTCTTGAAATGCTTAGATGTAACTCTATAATTTTACTAACATAATTGTTGCCAGCAAATCTCCGCAACTGATACTCAAATTTTAATGTAACTAGAAGTAAAACTGGGTCTCAGGTATCAAAATGCCAAAATAGGATATATAAGTGAAAGAAATTAAAGGTTAAAAAAAGATAAATTAACTATTTCTTCTTGGACAAACAGCTTGGTAGTCTGCTGCTTCTCTAGCTACTTTCTGTAGAAAGAATAAGTGGACAGGAGAAGTGTGGCTCTTTTGAGTCTAACTGGACACAAAGAAACTCTTCCGATGACTAACTGAAGTGAGTAGTATAAGAGAGAAAACCATGAGAAAAGACTGTGGTTCATTTTGAGAAGAGAGTGTGAATTACAGTGTCACAGGATCAAAATGTTTAAAAGGGAGGGTTGGGTCAATGGGGTCTTAACAATAGCTTTCTCTTCTTTCACAGCTAATTCAAATTTCTCTTTGACTCCTGAATCAAGTTTGATGGGGTCTACAGGTAGTAGTAGAATTCAGTGAAACTATACAGAGAATCACTGATTGTATATATATACACATATATAAATATGTGTGTACATATACACTTACATATATGTGGGGATATATAAAAAATATATATGGATACATATCTATAATATAACTATATGGAGATACACACCCCATACACACCCAACCATGTATGGAGATATATATACATACATACATGCACACATATGTATGGGTATATATACACACATGCTTACAGATCTTCCTTGATTTATCCTGACAAACCCATTTCAAGTTGAAATGTCATAAGTAGAAGATGCATTTAATACACCTAATCTACCAAACACCACAGCTTAGCCTAGCTTACTTTAAACGTGCTCAGAATACTCACGTGAGCCTGCTGTTGGGCAAAATCATCTAATGCAAAGTTTGTTTTGTAACAAAGTGTTCACTATCTCATGTGATTTATCGAATACTGTACTGAAAGTGAAAACAGAAGGGTCGTTTGGGTCCAGAATGGTTTTATGTGTATCAGTTGTTTACCGTTGTGATCATGGGGCTGTAGCAGCCCAGGATCATGAGGAAATATTATACCACGTATCATGATCAAAATTCAAAACTTGAACTACAGTTTCTATTAAACGTGTATCACTTTCGCACCATTGTAAAATCAAACTGTTGTTAAGTCGGGACCATCTGTACATGAATACATATATGTGCACACACATTCATAAATGTATTTGAGTGGTTACAGCAGTTATTCAACTGCCTTTAAAAACAATCAAACCCCAGTCTTATGCCGTCTACAAAAATAAATGACTTTGGATGAAAGAGAACTGTAAAAAAAAAAAAAAACCTTTCAAGAAAATCCAGCACATTATAGGTACATATACGTACAATCTGCAGGTGAAAGGAGACTTTCTTGACCAAATACAGAAGATCATATAACAAAAGTTACAAAGAAAAGATAAACATATTTGATCACATAAGAATTTAAAGCCTTTTTTGGCAAAAGAAAGATTCCCTTTCAAGGTAAATAGACAAAAGATAGGTTCAAAAATATTTGTACCACAGATGACAACAGGTTTTTTTTATTTTGTTTTTACAAATTGAAAAAAATAGACAAACACGGAAAAAGTGAATAAAGAAACAGAATAGGAAATTCACAGAGGAGCAAACCCACATGATTAAAAAGCAAATGAAAATACTCTCCCATTAAATCATAGTCAGGGAAATGCAACTTAAAATAACAATGATGTATCTTTATACCCATCAGATTGGCAAAAAAAAAACCCACAAATGATCAAGAACCTCTACTGGTGATAGGTATGGGGAGAAATGGTTACTCATACATTGCTGAGAAAAACTAGCTGTTAAAACTGTCATGCCATTTAGCAGCATATTTAAAAAATTAAACACATACTTGTATGTGCCATTCAATACCAGTCTCTTCTCTTGATACCTCAAAGATCATCAGTGCACAGGCAAGAGTAAAAGGACAATTATAGTAACAAGAAAAGGAGAGGAAGACAAGGATCAAAGTAAATACTACTTGATGAGAATGTCTGAATAGATCACAGCTCATCCACACTATGGATTATTATGCAGCTATTCCAAAGAATGAGTTACAACTGAATAGCCACTTTGAAGGGATTTCTATACAGTTACACTGTAAGTGACCAAAATAATAAGAAGACACAGAAAATGTGCATTATTCAATGCTCATAAAATGAACAATAATGAAACCTCCCCGAAACGCATGTGTAAGTGTAACATGTGTATATGTGATTAAATGAGCAATGGGGAAAATGTAGAAGTACATATCAGGTCACTAACGATAGTTACGTGACAGGGAGTGGTAGAGGGGATGCAAAGGAGAAAAGAGAGGGAAGTTGAAGCTAAACATCAAGAAAAAAATGAGCCTTCTCTAGATAACAGATAAATATGTGTGTGAGATAACATGTTTGCATTTATGCAAAATTACATATATATATAGGTGTGTGTATATGAAAAATTAGAAAAAGAACAAAAAGCTAGTCCAAAAGCAAGCTCAAAACATGATAATGTTAATAATCATATAAAATCTAATACTTATTGAGCCCTTACTATTGACAGACATTGTCCTAAGCCTATATTAACTCATTATCCTCAAAACAACCCTACAATGGAGATAGTAGTAACTTTATTTTCCACAAGAGTCCAGGTTACTCCTCCATAACCTGAGAGACAAACGTTTGAAAAATTCAAATGAAATCAATCATCTCATTTGCTTCTTTAGTGATCTTGGTTTATTTTCTTTAGTGTCTGGATCTAGATGGAATTCAACAGGCTACCATCAATAAAGCTATAGCTACCCAACGATCCAAGGTTGGTGTAAATCATCTAAATCAAGGGCAACTGTCCTCACTATTCAATTCTTCCATACTTATTTGTTCAACAAGAAACCACTGGACAATTTCTGCACAGTGGTGGCCATGACAGCCCCTTAGTGATGGATAGCTTGGGGTGTCCGACAATTCACATTGCCCCAGTGCATCTTGACCTCTCGGTCTTAAACTGGGTGGGAAAATGATCTGGCCCTACTTTGACAACATCATCCGGCAAGATTCCAACCCTTCCTCAGAAAAGGACAACTTCCAGTGACCTAGCAATGCTACCTGATCCAAACTGATTGGTGAACTAAAGAATGAAAGTGAACAAAGCCACAGACGCAGCCTTCATGAGCAGCCCCACCAATGGCATTTAGCCAACCATTTCTTCCCTAGTGCTTTAGAGAAAAGTCAGGGGTTGCTAGACTTTTCATCTATTTTCATATCTAATTGAAGTATCCTTTGATCTCCAATCTCAACGAAGAGACCCCAAGCACCACAGCACCAACAACGAAGTGCTTGGTGCTCAAACACCGCTTCTCCCCTGCCATTTGTCTCTGTTCTCTTCTGAAACCCACTATGTGTGAGTCCTCAGTAAGATCAAGGTGTTCAAACAGAGACTGGGGTTCGGATAAGGCTGCAGAAAGTCGCTAATCAATGTACTGAGTAAGTAAACACCACTGAGAAAACCCAGAGCATTGGTCCACTCCTCTGAATTTGGATCCTAAACGAGACCCTGAATCCATAAAAATGCAAATAAGGAAAGTGCTCCAGTGTCTTACAGCTCTGTCTGTCCGAGAGCCAAGACGTTCAATCATGCATGTGTGTTTTGCAGGCCCCAGGCTTTCCCTTCTCGTCCTTCCTTTGGCTGCCTCGTACACCATTTTTGGCAAGGAACACTCTGGAGAGGCCTGGAAAACTTTCCATCCAGTCACTCCCTTTGGTTAATTATTAGCAGCTCTGGTAGAAGTTGCTGGTGGGGCCACTGGAAACGACTATCTGAAAAGAGGTTTTTAGTTTAACTATAGAGCTCATTCATTGGGGGTTTCCAAAATTCGGTCCTCCAAAGGCTGAGATAACATGGACAAAGGTAAAATACTGAATTAAGAAATGATGTCTAGTCCCTTTTCTGGGACTAATTAGCTGAGTGATCTTGGTCAAAGGAGGGGAGGTAACTCACAAAAGGACACATTCTCAGACAGTGTTCTCTCATTTAATCCCCATAACAACCTATAACCTACAGTATTAACCTACTAACGTCTCCATTTTACAAAGTTAGAGATTTGAACCCAAAGTCCCAAAACTTTGCATTAAACCATATAGCCTCATGCCATGTAATTGACCCAGTTTTCAGGTTCTTTACCTCAGAAAGCAAGACAGTTAAAGTGGTTAATCCCAAAACAGTGCTTCTAACTCTGTAAGCCAAGCAGCCAACAAACCATTTCTCTCTTAAAATTTCCACATACATTCTCCCTTCTCAGCCTAGATTTCCCAGTAAACTTTGGGGGCAAATAAACAAAATTATATTCTGCTAAAATAGTCATTCACCCATTAGCTGTCAATAGAACACAGTCCTTTTTCTCCTGAAGCTATTGCTTCACCCTTGTTTACGTTACTCAGTTCCATCAGTTTAGAGCACATTAAAAAGCAGAACTCGGCCGGCTGGTTTACGTTGGTGGTGAACTTTGTGCCTCAACTGTATCATAACCCCAAAGTTTACTCAACTCCACTTGGCAGTTCAACTCCTTGAGATAAAGTAGGTTTTCTCTGGGGGAAACCAGCAGCAGTTTATCTTGTTCTGCTGCTGGTGTACAGCTGGCTGGGCATCCAGTAGACAGTCATCTGCCAGTGGAAGGTAATAACACACACACACACACACACACACACACACACACACACACACACACACACAAACGAGGAACGTGAAGAGAGTCCGGCAATATCAGGGGAATTAAAATCAATGCCTTTTTTAGGACCAAGGGAAGGTCTTCTTTTGGAAATCAATACTTTCTGTGTGCGTCTGTGTATGTATGTGTGTGTGTGTCTGTCTGTCTGTCTGTGGTTGCATGTGTGTGCTTCAGGATTATGTGGATGCATGCATAGGAGGTGGGTGGGGAACAGTGAGTGAAAGGAAAGGATCCTGGACAAACATTGAGGATCTAAAAGCAATTCCTATTTTTTACACTCCAAAGTCCTATAAAGTTTGGATCAACTTCACATGCTTGAAACAGAAAGCTTCGTTTTGTTAATCATTTCCAAAACCATGTGTAGTCATTCTCTTGGAGAAAGTTATACTGATAGCAACAAAGTAATTTTTTTAAGTGTTTATGTAGGAAAATAATACAAGACGTGTGAAAGAGAGCAGTCTATGCATTGGTGGTTTGGTGGGGATGCTAAGCAACAGGTAACATTCATGATGCAATCTACACCACCGGCCTGAAACTGCCTCCAAATTCAAGTTTGAGACAATGTAGGCTTTTCCATCTCTGTTCAATTGTAGTGTTATGAGCTGAACTGTTCCCTCCTAAAGTCCTAACCCCCAGTACCTGTGAATATAAGTTTATTTGCAAATAAGGTCTACCGATGATCAAGTTAAAATGAGGTCATTCGGTTGGGCCCTATTCCAATATGACTGTGTCCTTATAAAAGGGGGGAAAGTTGGACACAGAGACAAATATGCACACAGGGAGAAGGCCATGTGAACCTGAAGGCAGAAATCACGGTGACGCATCCACAAGCCAAGGAAGACTGAATATCACCAGCAAATCCTCAGAAACCAAGAGGCAGAAATGGAGCAGATTCTCCCACACAGCCCTTAAATCGGATCAATCCTGCTGACACCTTCACCTTGGACCTCAAGCGTCCAAGTCTTTTGCTTAAGCCAGCCGCTTTGTGGCACTTTGTAATGGCAGCCCTAGCAAATAAATACATTTAGGTTTTCTCAAGGTCCCCTCCTACAACCACACATCTCTCCTCTCACTCCTTTATTTGCACAACATCTCCAAAGGAAAGAAGAAATATTTGAGAGCCAGGTTTTCCTTCCATCTTCCTCTCCTGCTTGAATCCAGTCTTTCCTAATTTCCAAACAGGTGTTCATAAGATGCTTATGAACATAACACAACATAACAACAAGAAGTGGCTGATTCTACCCAAGAGCCAAATAGGAAGAAAAATGAAGAATCACTTTTGATCTGGGAACATTTCTCTCCCAAAGGCTTGCACTGAGGACTCTTGTGCCTGGATGATGTAGTGGCAGTTGAGGAAGAGGGGAGCCAAAACAGGATTTGCCTCTAATGGGTCCTTCAGTTCAAATCTGATATCAAATAACCTAATTAGATTCAGATATTCTGTTTGGGATACACACTGCGAGATTGCAGCACTATTTTCAAGCAATTGATTTGAGCTATATATATACCTTTAGACAAGTTTGGTTTCCTTGCTTTGTTGCTGTTGTTTCTTCCTAGAGGGAAGAGGATGGAGCCTGATACTTAGAATCAGGTTGGAATTAGCTGTTGCTGAAAAATACTAGCCAAAGGACTGGCATTTGGAAAACACATTTCAGGGTGAATTTAGAAAGGGGAGTGGGTCCAAGCAGTTGAGAGGGGAACAGATGGCAGTGCATGCTGGGAGTTCCTGGCAAGAAGTCAGGCACTAGAAGGGGTGGTTGAATGAAACACTTTTGTATCCAGGTTGCAGGAGAATCAGGAAGCTGCAACTCAACTTGGCAGCTTCTAATGCAAAATTTATTAAAGGGGAATGAATTTGATTATAAACAAATGACAATTTATTTTTCAGATCTCTGCTCAGCTTCCTCAGAGAATTCTCCCGGAAGGGTTGAGCCCCTTAAATCACTATTCTAAGAGAGTAGGAGGTTCAAATATGACAATGTGGCTTCAACTTATCCTTCCCAATAAGCTTTGAAAAGATGGCAGCGATCTAAGAAAAATATCCAAACATAGAGAAGATTTGTTCCTTTCTAGCTATGACAAAATCACAGAAAAAATGTTGTATAGGATGACGTTAATAAAAGGTAAGAATCTTGATCTGTCAGTAAGAAAACCAGGAACTCTCAGCTGTTCCAGAAAGAGGAAGCTGTCACCCTTTGTGATGAGGTTTCTTTTGCCAGATAATATGTGCAACTGAAAAGCAAGGTTTGCCACTTGGCTGGTCACTCCAAACCTATGTCTGACAGGGACACTTTAGAGGTTAGGCGCTGCTTCTGAATCTAGACAGTTTCAAATACTCACCTTGACAATACTAGACCACACTTCCAAACTCACTGCGATAGTTAATTCTATGTGTCAGTTTGGTTGGGCCATGATGTGGTCAAACATTATTCTGGATTCTTCTGCAAGGGTGTCTTTGAATGAGAGGAACACTTAAAATGGTACATTTTAAGCAAAAGAGATTGCGCTTATAATGCTGGTGGGCCTCGTCCAATCAGTTGAAGGCCTGGATGGAACGAAAAGACTGACCTCCCCCGAGCAAGAGGGAATTCTGATAATAGATGACCTTTGGACTTCATCTGCAATATTGGCTCTTCCTAGGTCTCCAGCCTGCCAGCCCATTCTGCAGATTTTAAATTTGCCAACCCTCATAATTGTGTGAACCAATTCCTTAACGTAAATCTCTTTCTACACAAACACACATTCTGTTGGTTCTGTTTTCTCTGGAGAACCCTGACTAACACACTCAGTTAGAGATTTGTCCCCAGAAGCTGTCTAGTAAAGCTTCTAGCAGACACTAAAGATAATTTAAATTCAGTTTGAATAATGCTTAAGGGTCAGCTGCAGCAGATAGTGGTGCAAAGACACATACATACACACACATCTCAAATAGGCATTAAAGCATCAGCTCTATGTTCAAGGGAAAGACAAATATGTCTGCTGACTTTCTCTGGGGTCATCATGTGGTTACAATGAAGGAGAAAACTTTCTCAGTGTCTCTCCTCTCCATACTTGTCATCCATCTCCATATCCCCAGCAGAATGCCAGGCATGTTGCATCTAATCAATGAAGGGATAGGATTGAATTTGGGGATGGTATGTGCTGCATAAGGGATCTCCACCCTACTCTTCCGATTTTTACCAATCCCATTCCCAGCAACCAGGCAACTGCAACAGGAAAAAAATATTCAACATTTATTGAGCAATCATTGTGTGCCAGACATTATTAATAATCAAATGCACCACTTTTTACTTTTTCCTCAAAGGAACTTTATGAGGAAGGGACTTGCACTAACTCCATTTACAGATAAGGAAATGGAGACACAGACTGTTAAGTGATTTATCAAGTGTCAGACACACATTTAGTTACATATCCAGTAAGATGCATAGCTGGGATCTGAACTCTGATAAAGATTAGCAATCTCCAGGTTAGAAGCTCCTAACCTCCTCTGAACCCTGAAACACTGGAGACTGGTGTGGAAGAGTAAGTTCATGCTAGTAAGAAGAACTACAAGAGCCTGGATTCAGCATTTAGTGCATGGTTGGGTTTGTTGTTGTTGTTGTTGTTGTTGTTTTGTGGGGACTTTGTTGTGGGGACTGTCCAGTGCATGGTCACATGCTTGGTGGCATCTCTGGCCTCTTACTCCCTAGATACCCCATCTCTCAAGCTGTGGCTCAAAAATCATCTTCACACATTGCCAGGGGTCCCCTCTGGGATGAGGAAGGATCACCTCATTTGAGAATCACTGGCTTAATGTACTAAAACTCATCAACCCCTAGTGAAGCATTTTTACCTAAAACCAATGTAATTATGGTATCATTTCTCACAGTTATTTACAGAAGTTTCTCACTTTTATTCAGCATTTCCCTGGGGACTATGTGTGCAGCTGCCCCTAAGAGATTTTTCTAAAGGTGGTTAGAGCTGAGAGGAGACGTGAAAAAGCAAAATGCAAAAGAGGACACAAGGTGAATTCCCATTATGCTAATGAGACTCTTTGTCCTTAGGTTGGGGCCAGGCTGCCTGGGGACCTTGTCTTTCCCTAGAGTGAAACAACTGACTGGAGGGCTCTGTCACTCTGTCTCCGGTGATGTCAGAACTTCTGCCCTGGTTCTCAGAAACCCTTTGAGGCTGATAAAGAAAGGATGGAAACCACCCTTGTCTGCCCCTCTAGTTTTGCATGTTCTTTTCCCTCTGCCTGGAATTCTCTACCTCACCTCACCCTCATCATTCTCAGTCATAATCCCCAGGTCTATTTCCCTGGTAAAACATTACCACTGGAAATCATATTTGTTTATTGGCTTACCTGCTGAATGTCTGTCCTCACCACTCCTCACCTACCACTAGGACATAAGCTTCATGGAGCAGGGGCCCATAACTCTATCTCTAATTCCTAGGAAAAAAACATAATGTATACACAATGGGCATTCTATACACACATGTTGAATTAAGTAACTAACCCTAGAAGCTACCATGTACTCTTCAAATGTTTTGCATGTCTTTTTCTGAACCACAAATAGTTCATGAAATGATCTTTATGGGGCAATGAGGCAAATGAGTCAAGAGGAAGAAGTCTTAAATGTTGAGTCACTGGATGTCATGTTGTGCGACTGGAGGGAGTGGTTTCAGCATCCCAGTGACCTCAGAAAAGACTCACAGATAAACCATCACCAATCTGCCAAGACCTTTTGATCCCAGCGTGGATGGAACACTAGTCCCTACGTGACTCAGTCACCATTTGCTCCCACAAGGCACACACTCCACCCTTGTTAAGCCGTCATGTGTGAAGAGTCCTGAGACTTGCCCCAGCTGACTGTGCTCAGCACTTCATTGCTTTGTTCTTCTTCCTTATTCATGAATTCTCTTGGGGAATGGAAGGTTTTTGTGTGTGTGTGTGTGGGATGAAGTGAAAGACATATGTAATAGAAAAACAAAACTGTGAAAAGAAAAAAAATGTTTTAAATCAAACTATGAAATGACTATAGGTTGATTCATCAGCGGGAAACACATGGAAACTATTATCCCAAAATTCAACAGTTATGAAACCTGAAACCCTGTTCAATATTTTGTTCAGAATTATGTATTTGGCCTTCAGGAATTCATGTTAATTGTCTGCTCAAATACCAAGGAAAACATCTCATTGGTTGGTTAAAATACTCATAAATGGGTCTTCTGCTTTTTTTTTTTTTTTCTGAATGAATATTAGAGAAACGAGAAAGAGACCACTTAAAAAGAACCCTGAGTTGATGTGTCTGCAGCTGGGAAAATTCTAAATCAAGCCCGTTTCATAGCCAAGGGCTGGAATGAGGTTAATAGAGAAGTAGTAGCAGGGAGCAGTTTGCTGTTCTGACCTTGGCCTTCTCAGCCTATTTGAGGTATGGCTACCACTGTGCAGAAGCTCAGGTCACATGAGACAGTCAGGGATCAAATGTTACCTCATCATTTTCTTTCCAGATTGGATTTCTAGTGTGCTACTCCTCTGCTGCTATAGTGACCATAATGATACCCTATGGATGGAGTTGACCTACTTAACCAGTGATTCTACACACCATCCACAAAGATCACACAGTAAAGATAATAAGAATCTTTTCACATTAGTAGTATATCACCAGAACAACAAAATTTCAAATCTCTTTGAAACTTCCATGAAGGAAGGGGAAAGAAGTAATCATCTTGTTCTGCAGTTTCCTGGTCAGGCAACTAATACACTCATTACATTCAGATTCTCTCTCTCTCTCTGATCAAATGAATTACTCTTATCTCTAAGGTCTTTGGATTCCTTAGCAACCACAAGCTCTTTGCACACAGGCTTTGGGTTCTCTGCTTCAATTCCTCCACCCGTTTATAATAGGACAAGCAAAGCACCAACTGTCAACCCATGTTTGTAAAGTAGACTAGACTATCTGAGAAAATAGAAGCTATAAACTGAGACAAAACAGGATATATTCAGTAGCTCTGCTATGCCAAATATTGTTGGTAGTACATTCTTAAATTAAAACATTTTCAGCTAACCCAAAAAGTCAAAGGTCTTACTAGTTAAGTAAAAATAAGGAAGGGTATTATTAAACATTGGTGTTAACAAACATCATGGTTCAGGAACGTATCCCAGGGATAAGCTTCAGGGGACGGACCAGGCAAAGAGATCTAGAAACAAGTTTCTGCGGGGGAAGAAAATGGAAAGGATGCTGAGGGGCAGTGCATGGAAACAAACTCTAAGATCCTCTGCTCCACATAAAGTTGGAGAAAATTCTATGTGTGATCTGTAGACTTTAGGGAGACAGAGAGTACCCTTCTGAAAGGTGACTGCCCACCACACTGCCTGGTGGCTCTCAGAATATCTGAAATAGAGCACGACATATTAAGGGCATCAATAAGCTTCCAGTGAGAGCGCCTGAGTGAAAGTTTCTCTGATTTACAGGAGACAGTCGTCAGGAAATCAGGAATATGTGAAGATCTTAACATTCATTCAGCAAGTATTTCTTGAGAGCCTGCCATATTATAAGCACTGTTTTAGGTTCTTGAGACTCAGTAGTGAACAAAACAGAAAAAAGGAAGGAAGGAAGGAAGAAGGGAAGGAGAGAGAAAGAGAGAGAAAGGAAGGAAGAAAAGAATGGAAAGAAAGGAAAGAAAAGAAGAAAGAAAGGAAGAAAGGAAGGAAGGAAGGAAAGAAGGAAGAAAGAAAGAAGAGAAAGAGAGAAAGAGAGAGAGAAAGAGAGAAAGGGAGGAAGGAAGGAAGGAAGGGAGGAAGGAAGGAAGGAAGGAAGGGAGGAAGGGAGGAAGTAAGGAAGTAAGGAAGGAAGGAAGGAAGACTCCTCATGGAGCATGTACTCTAATGGGAGGAAACAGATGATAAAAAGCAATGAATAAGACCTTGCTGAAAAAGAATATATATATATGAATCAAAAATGCTGTACACCAGAAACTAACAACACTGTAAATCAACTATACTTCAATTAAAAAAACAAGAACAATTAAGTGTTAAAAAAAACCAGCAATGAATAAATAAAACATGTAATTTAGACAGATGCCATGGAAAGAGATTGGGAAGATTGGGGGTGGTGGCATAATTTTAAATCGGGTGGTTAGGAAAGACTTCACGGAGAACTGACATCTGAGTAAAGATCTAAATGCAGTCGAGGAGTGAACTAAGTGGATACCTAGGGGACGACGTTAACAAACGCATTGGCTTATTTCTGAATCACTGATTTAAGGTTGGGGGCTGTGATTCTGTAGACGAGTTCATGTGTTCATGGGAACACCTCACCTGGTTATCTTCTACTTGTCCCTCAGATTCCAGCTTAAAGTTGATTTCCTTGGGGAAGCATTTCTTATTTCTTTCTTGTGCAGGTTAGAAATCCCTTACTCCTGTGTCCCTACAGCATTCTCCTTCCTCTATCAAAATACTTATCACACTTCATTATATAACTTGTTGAATTGTTTTCTTTCCATGTTATTCTGAAAGGAGTGAAAAGACCGTCTGTCCCGCTCAACAGCATAGCCCTGGTGTCCAGCGCAGTGCTGAGAAGACAGCTTCGTGTTGGGAACCAGACCACTGGGTTCATATCCTGGCTCTTCCACTTACCCAACACGTGTCTTTGGGCAAGTTACTGAACCTCTCTATGCCTCAGTTTCCTCATTCTTAAAATGAGAAAACGGTTCTAGCAAGTGTCTGGCACATAGCAGGTGCTTGATAAGTGAATCTGACAATCCCTACCTCCCCCGGGAAGACTTGAAATCCACAGGGAGCACTTCTGTGACTGCACATCCACGACAGTGTGTCCCAGTGAGATAAGGATGAGTTTTAGACTCAAGTGAATCCAAGTCAGTTGGAATACCAAGGTTGGTGTCCCGTAATCACATAAATGGGGATAAAAGTCTCTCTTTCAAAAGCTGGTAGAGGATGAAAAGAGAGAACATACACAAGGGCTAGGGCACTCAGATGTTTTTCTGCCATCATTGTTACCTGCGCTTCACCTCGTGCTATCCTCCGGCTGCACTGCCTTCTATGATGTTCTACAAGCATCTCTGGTAGTCATTTCACCTTTCCTTAGGCCTGCACACTGGCCTCCCCTGTAAATTCTAAGTTTTGAGGGGTAAGACTCTGCATTTTATTTCTCAGAGATTCTATGATGCCTTCACAGGGCAATTGCCAGAGCAGTGGGAATGAGTATTCATTCATTTGAGATGAATTGAATGAATAATTAATAGGGGGAAGAAAGGGAGAACGACAGAGAGGGGGAGAGAGAGAGAGAGAGAGAGATCTTGTTAAGTCCAGGGTTATATGAAGAGTGGAGACCTAGGAATGGATCGTGGAAGTCAATGTAAATGACTCATGCAAATGAACTGGCTGAAATAAATTTAGAGCTCCCTTAGGGGTAAAAATTCCATTACCATCCTTAGGATAGATATTTATCTGTTCAGAATCTCTTAGAGACATTCCTGCCTGAAGAAAGAGATGACCTCTCAAGATCCTTTCTTAATCTCTCTCTCTCTCTCTCTGACTCCTGTCTTTTTAAAATTAATTTATCAATAAATTTAGACAGAAGGGGACAACAATATTATCTAAATAAGATGCATACTTTCCCACTTGTACAAATGAATTACTCCAAGAGATAACATAATTGCAGTTCAAGGTATTACTAAGAAAAACTAGCTACATTTTTATTAGATTAAAACAACTCTATGCAAGTAAATCAATCTGCTATTTTAATCCTAAACAGAGCAACTTTGAATTATGCAAAAAAAAAAAAAAGTAATGCATTACTTCTGGTGACCATAGAATGCATTACTAAAATCTTATTACCTATTACTGAAATATTTATTTCTTATTACTAAAACATTACTGGATGCCATGATACATCATTCATAGGTGACTATCTGGTAACCTGAGTGCTGAGAGATGAGAAGTTTAAACAATATAAGGGAAGTTGGCTCAGCACATGGGAAAAGATATCTATTTCACAAAATGAGCCCACCAAATTTAAAGCACTGAATTAAGGAATTTACAAATCTGCC
Source organism: Camelus dromedarius (assembly GCF_036321535.1). NCBI lineage: Eukaryota > Metazoa > Chordata > Mammalia > Artiodactyla > Camelidae > Camelus > Camelus dromedarius. The sequence goes on from NC_087446.1 coordinate 28,803,189, forward strand.
CAATAAAAGCACATATGAAAAGAATCCATGGGTTCCCTTGTCTACTTCTTCTTAAATATTTAAATATAGCAGTGTTTCTCACGCCGGGACTCAAGGGGTCATGAATTATATAAAATTTCTAAATTTCTGCATATTCACGCTAATGATATATTTTTTAATTATTTCATAGTTGTAACAACAGAATTATATTGGTTTTTATCTTGCTGCTATAACAAATTACCAAAAAGTTGGTGGGTTGAAACAACACACATGTGTCATTTAGTTTTGGAAGTCAGAAATCTGGCACGGGTCTCACTGGGCTAAAATCATGGTGTCATTCAGGCTGGGCTCCTTCCTGAGGCTTTATGGAAGAAGCCATTGTCTTGCCTTTTCAGCTTTGAGAGGTCATCCACATTCTTTGGCTTGTGGCCTCTTTCTTCTATCTTCAGAGCCAAGGATGTAGCATCTCCTGCTTCTGTTACCACATCTCTTTCTCTTACTGTAGCCTGAAAAGATTCTCCAAGTATAAGGACTCAGGTAATTAGACTGGGCCCAGCTGGATAGTCTCCCTGTTTCAAAGTCCTTACTTTTGCAAAGTCCCTTTGATGATGTTTACAGATTTGGGAGATTAGGGTGTGGATGTCTTTGCAGGGGGCATAATTCTTCTGCCTAACACAAGAACTCTTTTTCATTTATAATTGGCAACTGAAAACCAGTTTCTTCAAATAAGATTTTTAGCTTCATAAATCAGCATTTTTCAAATAGGAGTAGGTGGACACACAATCCTGAATATCTACAATATTGTTCAGATGTGTCTTGGTTTGAAAAACACAGACATTTGGCTTTTTTCATCAGTTCTAGACTTGTTGTCTAATCAGAGATAGGACTCTCGTGGGCACCAGTCAACTTTGTTTAGCTCTACCACCAAAGACTCCACCAGATAGGGATGCCAGTTTCTAAAAGCACATGAATACTTTGAATTCAAGAGGGTTCATGTTAAGGAGTTTAGACAGTATCACACAAAATGTATTGCCATTTCTAGAAAGATGACTCAATAATCATTTTCTACTATCGTGCAGCAGTCTCATTGTGACTAGGTAGAAAGACGAACCCATTAGACACGACTTCCAGAATAACGCAGGGAGAGACTCCTACTCAGGGAGTGTGGAACTGGACGGACTTTCACTGCCCACTCTTGTCCCATCACCACTTTATGATACAAAAGAAACAACACATCCTTGTTCAATCAGCATTAGAAACAGCTATTAGACAAGTTGCAAATGAAAGGTGTGACAAAAGGACAAGAAGCTGTGCGATGGCATTACAGACAAAAGGGGAAGGAGATCATAAAGAATGGTGGTTCTTAACCAGGGGTCCATTGATGAAATTCTGAGGATCTCTGAAGCTCTAATGTTCTATTTGTGAATTTTTCTTAGGAGAAAGATCCTACTATTCACATAATTCTCAGAGATGTGTGACTCCCAAAGGGTTGAAAACCACTGTTTTCACATGGAAGAAAAAATAACCTGAGAATTTTGAGAGACACGACAACCAACCAAGAGAATGGAAAACTGGAATGACTGGGAAGAGGAGAGGGTGGGAGGTATATTTCTATGTTCATGTGAGTAAATGTTCATGAAATGATTGTTTCCAAAATGAATGTGAGAGGAAATGGAAAGCTCACCAAACTTTTGACATCACCAGCTGTGTTCCTTTCTTCTTCCTCCCACACTGCACAGCCCAGCCCTGCCACCTGGTCCCCCTACCAACGTGGCATTTGGCCTCTGCCTTCCATTCTTGACACTTTCAGAACAGTGGTCTCAAACATGAAGGTATTGCATTCATAAGGCTGCAGAAGCTCATATGTTTTAAAGACACAATTACACACACACACACACACACACACACACATGCAGATACATGGCCTTTTGTAAAAGAGGCCATTACTGCACAAAAAAGTAAACTGAGGCCTATATAGAACCACTCTGAGATGGACTTTTTTTTTACAGTACATTTTTAATGGTACAGTTTATCACCACCATCACCCACCAAAAGAAGAAAATGTATTACCAGCAAAATGCAGTGGGACTCTACCCCAAAGAAAGAGTGTGGGGCCAGTCTTCTGGAAATCTTTACTCACGTTTACCTATGTTTACTGTGTTAAATGCCAAATTCTACAACTGAGTCAACACGCTCTGATCTCTCACTGGGTCTTTTTAATCATTTTCTCTTACATAAATCGTTTGGGTTTCCAAATCTCTGCTGTTCCATTATAAATACAGCTCATTCACATTTTGTTAAAACACTCCATGTTACTTCTTGGATTCCAATTACCCAACAGAAGGTGCATTGAATTTGCCTGGGAAATAAGGACAATGTCTGTTTGTAAAAATTTATGGCATTCCCTCCCTCCCCTCAGAGTGTTTTAGACATCTAAGAACGTCAAACCCTGGGGGAAAATATAAACAAGCTGTTTGGAATATACACACAATTACATATCCTATTTGTAAAAAATACTGCCACCATCTTGCCAGGCAGTGCAAAAAGAAAACATTTATTCCCATGTAACTCACACAAACATTTTTTTCTTCATCCTCACCAATGTCTAAATGACTTAAATGATAAATACATCATTTGGTGGAAGCAAACCACAGTTGCAATTGTTAAGAGTTCGTGTGTAAACCAGTGACATTGTATCCTACTTTTATTGATAAGGCAGTAAATATTAGACGAATCAATAAGCCTCACAGAAAATAACCACACGAAAATTGTAAGAATAGCAGAACAAGAGAGTATTTTCAAACAATCCTTCCTGGTGGTTGGAAAATGCATTTAATTCCCCAGAAGGCAAGAGACGTCGTCATATATACATAGGCATCTGTATATACACATACACAAATATATCTCACATGGGACCTTGCACCTGTAAGCACCTCAAAGGTTGAGTAAAATTGATTACATAGTGGGCCCAGAGGAAAGAATTTAGAATTTGGGATTAAACCGATATGGGCTAGAATTCTGTATTTGCTGTTTAATTTGGGACAAAAGACGTTAACTCTCTGAGCCTTGATCGCTTTCCTCAAGAATAAATGAGGAATATAATGCCTTTCCTGTAAGACTGTTCAGAAGACTGGCACATGGCAGGGACTGGAGAAATGATATCCGTTAGCATCAATCATGTAATTGCTTAATTCATTCACCAGGTGCTGAGTTCCAACTCTCTCCCCTGCACTGTGCCTTCATGGGACCCTAGACATCCCTTGATCTTACTGCACCAGGTAGACATTTCAACTCACATATTTTTTTCTATTGCTCAATTTAATTTACATTTTAAACCCTCATTCTGCCTGTTGGTTAATACCCAATCTCAGGCAAATCAAGGTCCTTTGTTCATCTTTTCTGTGGGGTTATGTCCTGATTTAGAAGGTAATAGAAAGGAAAGGTGTAAGTTTTCCTTTAATCTGATGAATCCTAGTATCCTAATAATGTAATGAGTACTATTATAGTGGGATAATGATATTTTGAAATAGTAACATCACCTCTTCCCTAGAACCCCTGGCTTTTGCCCCATTTTAGCATCGTGGGATTTTATGCCAAAAGGCTGTTATAGCAAAAAGTGGAGCAAAAGTTTTTGAGTTTCAGAAGCCTAGGCCTGAGGACATAGAGGGGTTATAGACACAGAGACAGGATGGGGTTAGAGCTAGACTTCGCACATGCCTCCTCCCCCCGCCACCCATCTCACAGCTGCTGAACAACATTTCCTCAGAGTGTGGGGAGGAAGAGAGTCAAGAAACACAGGGGAATGTACACGCAGCCCAGGCTGCAGGGAAAGACCGAGTGACCAGGCGGGCTCCCAAGTGGGACTAAGAGCTCCAGATGGAGGAATGTGTGCCTCAGTCTCTCCCAGGGCCTACGAGGTGCATTTGGACCCCACAGAAGAAACACCAGCACCTGTATCCAGGAGAGCCTCACTGAGTTAACAGAATGGTCTCACGTTTCTGAGACAGAAAGAGACAGGCCTTGGCACCCTAAACTTTCCCATTGCCCAGCACAGCCCGGAACATATATATGTCTGTGTGCCCAGGAAGGACAGCAAAGCTGGGGATTTTGCTAAACCTGAAGGGCCTTCAAAGATGGGGATGAGAGTGATATTATAGCTGCCTGTCTGGACTGACAACCAAAGGAACGGCGAAGACAATGGGCATCAAGTGGAGGGCAGCAAGAATAGGCAATGGCCAAACCTCCTGCCCCGAGCCAAGGGCTTTGGATTTGTCTGAGCCATGTAAATAAGTCTCATGGCTCGAGACAGAATCCCAAAGAGCACCTGCTTTACCTAAGCTGAGGTATCCAACAAGAGGCAGAGTGAGGGTTCAAAATATCAATTAAGTGTATTTAATTTATAGAATTATAATGGTCAATAGAAAAAAACTATGTGAGCTGAAATGTGTACCTACTGCATTAACATCAGGCATGTCCAACATCCCATGATTCCAAAGAGAAGAGCCTAGAGGACTCAGACTAGGGCAGCTGGACTTGAGAACTGAGGATGAAAAGGAGTTCCACCAGGGATCAGGAGTTCTCTGGACAGAGGGAAAGTCTGTCCTGAGGCACAGAGGTAGGAATGGTGAACTGGGTGGGAGGGCTAGTAAGTGGTTCAGTGTGGCTGGTCTGAGGGGACAGGTCGGGGAGTAGTAAGCGGCCCAGCTGGAAAGGAAAACCAGGGTTCAACCATGAAGACTATTATTCAGAATGCTCCTGTACTTTAGAAAGAACATTCTGGAAGTTGTGAATAGAAGTGATTTGGAAGGGAGGGTGAGAGGCCTAAACTTAGAGACCACAAGTCCAAACTAGCTGAGACAGAAAATGAAAAGAGAAGAGCCTACAGGAGAAAATACATGAGAAGGAAGCTAAAGGAGACACTCCAACACCTAGGAGGAATAAATACCAAAGACGATGCAGACGTTGATTTAAGCGATGTTTAGTTCACCACTAGGAATCCTAGTTGTATATCTAATTTTGGTTTTATTTCTCTTCTGGATTTTAACAGTCACAGAGTGGGATGCAATCACCCGAATTAAGAGTGTGGTTCAGTCTGCTGTGCTAGCTCTCACTAGCCAAGAACATACGGTACACTAAGAACACGTGGTACAAACATGTATGCACATGGTCTGACCGTGGATTTTTATAGACCCTTTATTTTTAGAAAATATTTTAGAGATAAATAAAATTGTAATGGAACAACTGCACAGCTATGAATAAAAGACAGTTCTGGAGTTATGCTGTTCTTGAATCTGATGACTGGCTAGTCTACTTAGCAGCTGTGTGCCACTGAACAAGTTACCCGGTTTCTCTAAGCCTAAGTTTCCTCATCTGTAAAGCAGGAAAGAAATGGAACTACCTCTTGAGGTTCTCATCAGGATTAAATTAGTATAATATAGTATAATACAATCAGTATAATACAGTGCCTGGCATATACTAAGTGCTACTACTGGCTATTATTCTTTTGAGGACTTAGAGAATCCATGTAAAACTTAGTCTTCTGCCTGACACAATGGGTGCCATCATTGTAGGCTGGCCATTCCCATAATTATTAACAGAAGTCACTCAATATACTGGTCTCCTTGTCCAGACCGCATGGGGCAGCAATGGTAGCAGCGGGGAGGTGGACTCTTGCTGCTACAGCAGCTGTGCTGGTAAACACAGCTTCATCTGCTATTCAGCTGTCCTCCCACATAAGGCTGGACTTGATACTGCCCAACTCTGATAAGGGGGGCAATTATCTCCCAAGAAAGCTTTTTAGAAACTCAGAACAAGAAACATCCCTCTCCCTTCTTTCTTATTCTTGTTGGAAGAACAGACACAGGCATAGGGCAAGGCTGGGGAAGCTAACTTGCTAACTGAATCACTCTAACAGGCCAACACTGCACAGTCCTGTAGGGAAGTTGGCAGTCTCCTTGTGGCCTCTGGAGCCAGCCTTGCCACCGTGGTTGCTTTCCTCTCCCTTCTATGGAGCTCAGTGTTAGTCTTCCCAGGATATGGTGATGACATCCTTTATCATGTCAAAGAATTTCCACAAGCAGGCACTACACAACTTGTATTTTTTAATAGACTATATTTTTAGAGCAATTTTAGGGCCACAGCAAATTGAGTGCAAAGTACAAAGATTTCCCACATACTCCCTGTCCCCACACAGACAGGCACAGCCTCCTCCACTATAATCTCCCACTGAGTGGTACGTAAATGTGTTACAATCCACAAACATACATATCATTATCACCCAAGGCTCACAGTTTACATTAGGGTTCCCTCTTTGTGGTGTACATTCTGTGGACCTGGACAAATGCATAACAACCTGTATCCCCCATTCTATCATACAGAATAGTTTCACTGCCCGCCCCCCAAATCCTTGGTGCTCTGCCTATTCATCGCTCCCTCCCCTCTGATCTTTTCGTCATGTCCATGGTTTTGCCTTTTCCAGAATGTCATATAGTTGGAATCATACAGAATGTAGCCTTTTTAGAATGGCTTCTTTAACTTAGTAATATGCATTATATGCATTTAAATTTCCTCCACGTCTTTTCATGGCTCGATAGCTCATTTGTTTTTAGCTCTGAATAATATTCCAATGTCTGGACATACTACAGGTTACTTATCCAGACGTCCTGAAGGACATCTTGATCATTTCCAAGTTTTGGTAATTATGAATAAAGCTTCTATAAACATTTGTGTGCAGGCCTTTCTGTAGACATGATTTTTCAGCTCATTTGGGTAGATACTGAGGAGCACAATCACTAGATCATACGTTTAGTTTAGTTTTGTAAAAAACTGCCAACTGTCTCCCAAAGTGACAACCATTTTGCACTCCCAGCAGTAATGAATGAGAGTTCCTGTTGCTTCACCAGCATTTGACGTTGTCAGTGTTCAAGATTTTGGCCATTCTAATAAGTATGTAGTGATAATCTCATTATTGTTTTGATTTTCATTTCCCTAATGACATATGATGCTGGGCATCTTTTCAGATGCTTATTTACCATCTATATATCTTCTTTGGTGATGTGCCTATCTGAATTTTTGCTAATTTTTTAATCAGATTTTAAAATTTTCTTATTGTTGAGTTTTAAGAGTTATTTGCATATGTCAAATAACAGTCCTTTATCAGATATGACTTTGGCAAATACTTTCTCTCACTCTGTGGCTTGTCTTCTCATCTTTTGATAAAACTTACATTTTCATCTCTATTGTAAATATCTTTCTTTCTTTGCAGCAAGTCTATTGCTATTGCTTTTTCTATAAGCCATGAAAAGAACACAAAAAAATGACAGAAAAAGAGACCACAGTGAAAGAAACAACACACACTGCAGAGGCACATTCCACTCAGAAAATACAGAATAGTTGCCACTGGTCAAACATGTACAGTATAGTTTGCTGGGTCAGCTCTTATTAGCTGAGAGCACTTGGTAACACTCAGAGTGTGGAAACAATATATGATCACAGTGTACTGTAATAGATGATTATATATATTTTAATGTTAGGAAAGTATTTCAAAGACAAATATCATTCTGATGAGTCAACCATGTAAAAACCACAATAAGGAGAATATTTTGGATGGGTGGGGAGGGAGTTTCAGGGACCCCACTTCCTCCTGAAGTACGACCCTTCCAACCTGAAAAAAAGGCTGACTGGAATAAAGCAAATAGTCTTCATGGGAACCTGAAGACCTCCTGAGACTGGATAGGAATTTATCTTGTTTTGGTGAAGGAAGCCAAGAGTGCATAAATCTCTGAATCTGTCATAGAAGAAGAAGGATATTCTGCGTCTGATACAGTCTTTGAGTACTGTGCTGATGAGCGTGGAAATTTCCAAGAGACTATTCACAGAGGCAGGTCTTGGGTTACCTAAGTGCATTGTTTCTGACACATGGAAATTGTACACAAAGGTATTTTAGGTGTTGCCTAAATCACGCAGAAAGCTTGAGGGAGGTATTTGTCTCTATCTTGCAATGCCAAGTTTGAGACACACATGTGTATGAATTTCATATAAAATGCTGAGCTCTGATATTGCACATAAGCAAAACATTTATGGAGGTCTCTTCTTGTTGGAAATATCAGTTGTTAGGAGAGTCGAGGGCTCAAGACGCCACGTGTGGGAGGGGTCATTTCCTTCAGACATTCTCCGTCCAGTCCAGCACCAAGGAAGGGCTGTGCAATCCCAAAAATCCAGGAAATAAATCACAAGGGTCTTCTCTCTTTAGGAGATCCTACTTCCACACTATCATAATATCGCAAAGTGTGCACAAACCTTCCACTCTCAAGTTTCAAATATAGAAAGCTGTGTTAAATATGCTCCTCGGGCTATCCTTTCAACAGAGTCCCCCAAACTCCAGGCTGGAAACTGACCCAGCAGAGAATCCTGATACACATCCTTTCTTCGTCCCTTTCTTCCAATAGCTCATCAAGTAGAGGAAATAATACATCAGAGTACCAAGGCATCTGGGATTGATCACACCAGCTTTTAAGAAACTTGCATTTTAATCCTATACTCAAAAATCCAGGCCGGCCCGAATGCCAAATTTCAACAGTCAGAATAAAAGGCTAAACTCTCTGCTTTTACTTTCCTTCCATAAATTATATGTGTAATAACATAATATGATTTTTTTACTTTAAGATTTTAAGAAATACACTTAGAGAGTATAAATTAGAGTGTGACAAAATTCATGGGTCCAACCTCTTAATTTTTGAGAAAGAGAAACTAGATTGAATAGAGATGAAGCGACTTTCCCCAGGAAGTCTGTGATAGTTTGTGCTCTAACAAGGATATTATTTAAGCTGAAAGACACACTAAAATGGACTCTTGCTGCTTTTTGCTATTTAAAATCTATTCACCCTTCTCTTGGTTTCCCAATTTTCCTTAGGGAAACACCCCTACTACCCCCTAAAACAGCAGACATAAACATACCGTCACAGTCTTTCTAGTGTAGCAAGTAACAAGCATAAAACAATCAGCCCACAGCATTTGCTCTGACCACAATACTTGGTTCAGAAATCGGCAATGACTCAAAGAGAGCAAAAGACAAAATGAGATTTTTGCTGGCAGTGCTGAGACAAAGGCCTTTCCTCTTCCCATAGAGTGGAAGTACAGGATGTAAGAATGAGAGACACCGTGGCCATCCTTCAGCCGTAAAAGGCCAATCTATGTAAGAATGAAACCAACACATAGAGGAGAACAGAAAAGAGAATATGTTTTCTTAATCTTTTTATCAAGCCATGCCTGAAGCCAGCCTAGCCCTTGAGTTTTCAAATACATAGAGACAACAAATTCTTTTCCTAACCTAGTTTCAGAAGTCATCTTTGAACTTTGTATTCTTCTGCCTGAAACACCCTTCCTCCAGATAACCACAGAGTTAGCTCTATCCCTTCCCTCAGAGCTTTACTTAAATAGCACCTTCTCAATGGAACATTTCTTGCTGACCATATTTAAAATTTGCAACCGTTACCTTCTTCAACATCTTCTATTCTCCTTCCTCCCCCACTATAGCACATATCAGCATCTAACACTTTATAGATTTTATTTACTTTATTTACTTCCCTTCATCATTTTTCCACGAGAACGTCAGCTCAAGGAAGGCACAGATCTTTGCTGTGTTCACTACTGTGTTCCCAGGGCTCTGGGAGGATCCCTGGTACAGAATAGGCACTCAATAAAAATTGGTGGAATTAATTAATTAATTCACCATATTTAACGTATTGGCCATAAATAATTTTCATGTTAAGCATTTAGCTGCTAGTCATGATGGGGATAGGAAATGACCACCCTGGCAAACACAGACAAGTTATAAAAGTCTCAGAACCTGACAATGACCTCATGGTCTTTCTATCTGATCTGTAGACTCTGACTCCCTGCGGAGCAGGTTACCTGAAGTCCCAAAGACCACAGCATTTTCTTCTAGAGCACTGAAATTTGACTTCTCCCTCTTCTGGCCCTTATCTTTCAGGAAAGTCCATTCTTTATCAAAAAAAAAAAAAAATTAAGAAACACACTAGGTGCTATGTTATCAAAATTGAGGAATTTGCATCTCTGAGCACCCACAGAGATCAGAATAATACCTTTTCTGACTCTCGGAAGAATATCTCTTAGGAGTTTTCTCACAAGAGCAAGAAAGATAAACGAGTATATTTTCTGTTATTAAAACCTACACCCACACATCCTACCTTTCTAACAGCTAAGAAAAAACCCACAACGCAGCCCTGCAAGATGCCACTAGTATCTACTTCCTTGGAAGCTCCGGGATGAAGTATAACTTTTCTTGTCCCTTCCCATGTTATTTACTGTGGCTTCATGTTAACACATAAGCCCCAGGAAATTCTCCAAACTCTATGGCAATCCAAAACCAATTGTGTTATATCACTTTTTGAACACTTTTTGATGGTTTTTTGAAATATACCATCTCTTAGTCCAAATGAAATAGCTGGCAAAATCAGGCTGAAGGACAACTCATTTTGTTGTGAGGAGAATTCAGAGCAATAAACTCGCAGCCTTGGTAAAACTCAAGCACTACCTTTCCTTTGCAAAAGCAGATTTAAGTAGACAAAGGCCAAGTTTTTCCATGAGGGTTTAGGTACTCAGCTAGGGTGCAGTTCACAGGATAAACATGGATTTGTTAATCTTTATTTCCTACCATTTCCTGATTATCATTATCCACCAGAATTTATTAACAAGATTATCAAGTTAGGTATAAAAAAGAAAACCAAATAAGAAAGTAAGAGGCTGTCATTAACCCACCAGCATCAGGGCAAGGGTTTCTACTTATAGGTATGGATTCCCACTGAACTCATCACACATTCTATCCCCGTCTCTTTAATTAACATCCTCACACATTTATGAATTGACTGGCTAAGACCGAGGAATAATTTGGAGGACAGTGGTTCAGATGGGCTTCTGATCCTAACCTTGATATCATTAGAAGCATGATATAATACTCCAAACATTTCAAATTTAACCAACATTTCAACTTTTGCAAACCTTTATTACTCACTTCCATGAACAAAGCCTTGTGTTAAGCTCATCCTTAACCACAAACCCGATCATCCTCCTGGCTTCCTAGAGGGACCTGTGGTGAGGATAAGGCAGATAACTACTCTCTAGGAATTACCAGCTACTGGAGAAGAGATAAGTGTGTTGGGGTTAGAGAAAAAGAGAGAGAGAGTTCAAAATGGGGGCTCTCAGACAGCTCCTGAAAGGAGATGGGGTAAGGCGCATGGCTGAGACTTATACAGACATTGTTGCATTCATTCATTTAGTACTTAGTGTGTAGTCGTGTGCACACACTACAGGGGGTGTTACAGTGGTGAGCAGAGTGGTCCAGATCTCTTCACTTACACTTTAAAGTACAGTGAGGGAGATTGAGTTCTTAATCAAATAACCTCACAAATATATATATAATATTGTGTGCCTTTTAGTACAAGAGCTATGACAGTGTTTAACCTGACCTAGGATAAAGTGGGAAACAGGGAAGGCTCCCTGAGAGAAATCATGGAAGGGATTCCCTGTGAAGTCATTTTGGAGTGAGATCCAGAGAGTAAGTGACTGTTACACAACCAAGTGGGGCTGACAGATAAGCTGGGGAGGGCACAGCTGGCAGAGACTATAGTGGGACAGGTCATAGAGGGCAAGCAACTGAAAAAAGCCTGTGTGGCTACAGCACAGAGGGATGGAACAAAGATCAGTAGCAACGATTATGGAGTTTGTCCAGGGAATGACAGTACACCACCCTGGCTAGAGAAAAATGTGCATGGCAGGATACAGAGTAAGTTGGAAATAATGATGGCGCCCTTCACGTTCTGGAAGAATATGCAAAGCAGGTTAGAGCATTTGAATTGTATTCTATAGGCAACAAGAAATCATTATCGGCACATAGGGGTAGGTTCCACCTTTTTAAGGGCGATTGTTCTAGAAGCAATATTAAAACGAATTTTGGTGAGTGAGGGACGGGAAAGAAGGAAGAGATAATAACCAGGGGGAAAGTCTAATAGCCAAGTGAGAGGAAACAAGATCGTGAACTAGGGCACGGGAACCGTAAGAACTGAACGGGTGTGGAGACACTGTAAAGTCGAATCGACAAATTGTGTGGATGCGAAGGGGGGTGCGGGGGAGAGAGAGAAGCTCATCATTGACTGAAAAGGGCTGAGTCTAAACATTAGGAAGACACCAATATCAGAACTGGGGAATAAGAAGAATCAGAGGCTTTGGGACGTCAGCTTGGTTTCGGATATGCCATAATGACATCTTGCGCAGACAAATGGCTAATTCCGATAAACTGGCATTTAAAGGTTGGGTTTGGAAATAAAAGAGCACAGGTCAGCCAACCAACAATATTTACTAGGTACCTACTGTGTACCAAGCACTGTTTTATACACTGAATAGAATTAGAAATTAGACCTAATTTCTGCCTTCACAGAATAGGACTTGAATATGAAAGACTGTTTGCAAAAAAAATCCCCACAAAAACCCAAATGTCACATGATTAACCCCAAAATAAACCATAAACAAATGATATATAAGTGAGACAAGAGTTCAAAGAATTGTCCATTGTCTAGTATCAAATTCACAAAGTACAGCATTGTGAAGGTTAAGGCTCTCCCCTTAGGAGAGACATTAGAATGCAAATTCAAATCACCAGCTATCATCAAAGGGGAGGTAGACTTTAAAAGCTCCTTGTGAATTTCATCCAAGAATTTAGAGGACACAGCAAAGGACAGGATAAGTAATAGATTCTCATTCTTTGAAAGAGAGAAACAAGACATAAGGAAATCCCACTAGCAAGGACATTTAAACATCTTGGCCCTTCATCAACACTCAGAATATATATTGAATTTCAGGGAAAAAAATAAACCTTTGCCATTTTTACTTCCAAGTAGGTGCCAAAATTATCTCATATGGAAGACCCTACGGCTCTCTGACCTTATCATTTTTGGAAATAAAAGGATAATGGAAAAAAATATACTAAAATTATCTTCAAAAGGAATGAATAACAAAGGATCATTAAGGGCTCAAAATAAGAAAACAAATCTGAAACTAAAAATCAATTAATTTGATTAATTTAAAAGCTAAAAACCAAACATATATACATATATATATACACACATATATCTACATATATATCTCTATATACAGATACAGAGATATATATAAAGATTAGATGGCTAGATATAAATACATATAAAATTACGCCAAGATATTTTAAAAAAACTGTATAGGAGAATAAAGCTAAAATATCTATATTATGTAGCATGTTAGTGAGTTATTAAAAACACAGTCTATTTAAACTAGCTGATGCTAAAGTTCCTTAAAAGAGTAAATGTGAGAGAGCAGCTAAGAAAATGTTGGAAAATTATTCCAATAGCGGGGCAGAGGGAGCTTACTCAACTAGTTATCAACACTATTTTAAATCTACAGTAATTAAAAACAGTGCAGATTAGGGAAGCAGATGGATGAAATAAAACAGAGTCCAGACATAAATCTAAGTATGGGAATTCCATGAATGAAAAAGGTTCATTTCAAACCAGGTATAAGAAGCGATCAGTGTCTACATAAATGGTCTCAGAATAGTAAGAAACCCATTTCGAAAACTAAAGTTTGATCTCCATAGAAAAGGAGCATCTTGACACCATTGATTTAGCCCCAAGAACTTTTTCACTCTAGTCTTCTCAATTCAAACAATTTTTAAAAACCATAATTGTACCAACACTGGATTTTTCTTGGAAAATTTTCTGGACTCAAACTATTTTTACTTTTCCTCGATAAATCTGCTATATAGCATGATTAAAACATTTCTCTAATTATCACCATTTCCATTTTTATCTTACCCAAAATTATTTCCATTGAGACCAAAAATTTATTTTTCACGTAAATGTTGTAACAATGTACAGCACATTGTTTTATCCTTATCAAATCTTATTAATTAAAACTTCTGCCACTCTTAGTTTTTCTCTATGATCATTGTTATTATCAATTTTTCCCAAGTCAAATACTGCAGATATAAATTGTCAAGGAGATTTATTCTTCTGGAAGCAACCAGTTAGTAAGTTATTTTACCATGTGCACTTGTAACTGTCTGCTTTAATTTTTGTTGATTACAAAATGGTGGCGTCAAAACATCCTACATCAGATTCCCACTTCACAATTTATACACAAATAAATTCCAGATGGATAAGAAATTGTACAATAAGCACAGATAACAAAGGAAAACATAGCTGACTACTATACACACACACACACACACACACACATATATAATATAACCTTGGAGAAAAAAAAGGTTTTCTATGCATAAGTCAAAAATCTGAAGCCTTAAAGGAAGTTTGACTCCCTTTCCATCCCAGATGAGCTATAACACTAGAATTTTTCAAATGTTCCATGGAGGGTGATCTAGGGGTCTAAGAGTCAGGGTTTCTTGCCATGGGAGGGGGTGGGCTGATTAATAACAGATGTAGGTGGGGACAATGGATATTCAAAGGGTCTTGGAAAATATATGTGGGATTGGAGTTTTATCATTTCAAATGTAATACATCATCACAATTAAAAATTTTAAACAATCCAACAAGCTTAGCATAAAGTGAAAGTACCCATTACCCCCTAAATCCACTTACAAAGATACCTACTGTTGATGATTTGTTGACTATCATTCCAGGTCTTTTTTTCAGTTTGTTAAGCTTTTTACTTATTCTCCTTGGATGCTGGACCCTGAAACCAGAAGTCCAGGGTTTTGGGTTTTTTGTTTTAATGCAAATTCAACACATTCTCAGATACCCTCTATCTCTCTCATACATATAATTTTTGATGAAATCATAATATACAAAGTTGATCTACCTAGTTTCATGGATTTAAATACCATCTGTACGTATATGGGCACACTTCAAGAAGAGATGGAAGGAAGGAAGGAATTGAGACACTCATCAGTAAGTAGCGATTATTACTAAACTGGTACTTTTTAAATCTCTTCCCTTTTTAAAAATTTTTTTTCCTCTTTGATATGAAAGAAATGTATGTTTCCCTTAAGAAACACAGAAAAGCACAAGAAATAGTCACCCATAACCCACCATATAGAGCCAACTACTGTATCTTTTGGAAGAAAGAGTCCACATTTACTAGACCCAGAACAGCTGTGGCCCACAATCTTGTGAAGCCAGAGTCCAGAAAGAAGTTTCCAGCACCATAAGATAAACTGGAGTAGGTAGGAAGTTACAGATCACATACCCAGGCCCCCCTGACAAACAGGATGAGGAGGAAACAAAAACGTGGTTCAGGGTATCTTTTTCAAGAAGACACTGTTCAAACTAAGAAAGGCAGAGCTCCCAGGAGAAACAGACACCAGTTATGAGACAGGCAGAGCCTTTCCCGATGGCTCAGATAAGCTTCCAGCCTTGAGCTATGAACCCAATGCTGTGGACTGTCAGAAGGGGTCTAGAAAATAAAGATGCCACAGAAAGAAGCTTTATCATCAGATTCCTCCCACCCCAGCTTTTCCCCTCAGATTTCCAAGCTGAACAGACACCCTTGGGACATTTCAAACCTGAAGTATTTACTTAAGGGCCAACTTAGGCGTTGACTGTGGAGAGACAGAGTAGAGAGAGGAAGCTTTAGCAAGAACTTCAAAAACTGGTTCCATTTTAAGCTAGAAAGGAAGGAAAGTGTTTCAGATGGTAACAGGAACAACTTTTTCAGATAAAGGTGATGAAAATGCTGGGATTGTGGAGAACTTCTTGCCCAGCTAAACGTACTTCAGACTTCAGAAAGGATCAGAAAGGTGCACTAAGTACCCAGTTGGTGGTTCAGCAAAAAAGCTTAGGCAGGGATCAAACATTTTCTGCAAAGAGCCAGATAGTAAATATGTGAGGTGTTGCAGGCCATCCTGAAGTCTCTGAAGCAGCAACTCAGTCCTGCAGCTGTAGTGCAAAAACAGCCACAGACAATATGTAAATGAATGGTATGGCACTATGCCAATAAAGCTTCACTTTGGGACATTAGCATTTCAATTTCATAGAATGATCATGTGTCACAAAATATTCTTCTTTTGATCTTTTCCAATCATTAAAAAATATAAAAACGCTTCTTAGCTTTGTTAGCTGTACAAAAACAGGTGGCAGGCGGGATCTGATACCGGAGCTGGCCCATAGTTTCCTGACCTTTGATCTTAAGGAGAGTTTCTGTTCTAAGTTTATGTTCTAACAACATAGATAAGAGCAAACTGGAGAATTAGGAGGCATTTTAAATGGAGAGGATTTCTGCTTAGGTGGGGGGAGTCCAGATAGTGGAAGAACCTTTGGTGGCCAGCAAATCAGTGGGGATTGGGGTGCAGTTATGGGCAGAGGGGTACAGGAGCAAAGGAGGACTTCCCAAAGGGGCTGGTACCCTAGGTGTATCTCTGTGGAGTCAGCCTATAGCATCAGGGAAGAGAGGGCTGAGAAAACGCCTCCCTATCCAATTATGCATGCTCTACTTTCCCAGTGAATCAGGCCAGTGAAAAGATTAGCGGCAGCAAAGTCAAATTTAATTCAAAAGACCCCTTTTTTGCATAAAGATGAGGCTCTACTTTGTACACAAACAAAAACTAACAGTTCTCAGATCACCTCCACTTTGGTAGACTGTCTTTGTTTACCTGTGTGCATCAGGCTCTTATGCAAATTCCAGCAGCCACTTCAAAATAAGCCTGAGCTTGGCCTTGATGGATTTATTTCTTGCTGCAGGCACAGACCATGTCTATTGAAGACAGAAAAATACCAACCCTTCCACAGCCGCTTGCCCAGGAGTCCCGGGCCTGCCTGGCAACGAGCCTCTTTGCTGCCTCTCCAGCTCAGGCCTGCCGTTACCTTGCCATTGAATAGTCTGGTGGAAGAGTTCAATGCAGGGTTTGCACTTTCCCAGCCATTAGCCAGCTGCCAACGCATTTCATTATCTTAGGAGTGTTTTGTACATCAAAGCGAGCCCCAAACAGTGTGATCGAGTGGAAATAACAGCGCCTGGTCAACATTATAACTTGCAGCATTTTTTTCATGGATATAATGCCATCTGGCACCCAGGAACAGCACAAGCCAATGATGGAAAAACCCTGCTGCCCTGTTTTGCTTGTAACAGTTAATCCTGATAAAGGCCAAGGCCTCAGAGCAACTGCCCTGTTGCTATCTTGCATATCTATTGTCTCACACAGGCCAGGCGGCCCCAACCTGCAAAATCGGAGGCTGCACATGAGATTGCCTGGGGGGAAACATGCAGGAGAGCTGGGAAAGGGGCATTATTTGTATTTTTGTTTGTTTAATTGTTTAGTAAACAGACACACACACATACATACTTACACAATGAGGGGACAAGGATTTAGAGATTGCTCCTTCTCAAGCTACAAACTGGGAACACATCAAGTACCTGGCTATGCAAACCCATAACTAGACTCTCTCATAAGAGCTCACAAGAGCTTCCACATCTACATTGCTTCCAATAATTTTGAAAAATCCCCCCCACCTTGAATTTTAGATCATAGACTACCAACCCCTTCTCAAATTAGAGACTCTTAAACTGACTTCTGGTAACAAATTTCTCCCTGGGCCTTTCATGGCTCTCTTAAATTAAGGAAAAACAAAACAAAACAAAACAAAACACATTTTTGTTTTAAATGACAGCTAAGAGAAGTTCTGAATAAAACTCATCTGTAGTACACTCAAAATCCTGCTTTCTCGGAAGCTGATTTTCAACTGACAAATTAGTAAAGAAAATACCACGAGTATCTCATTGTTTTTATTTTGGTATCAATCTTTGAAACATAGAAGAACAAGACACAAAATGGACAATCTCCTTTGATGAAACGAGGACAAATGATTGGGTTTATTGTGTTTCTTTTTCCCAGAGTCTCAAATGCAATTGCCTCAGTGCACTGTGACTGTTTATAAACTCTTCAATGATTTTTCCCCTCATTACACAAACCCCTCCCTCTTCCTGTCTTCCCCACAAACACCGCTTTCCCCCCTTCCATCTCTGCAGGAGGGAAAGCAAGTAGGACGTTTCCTTCTCTGGGTTAAGTTCATATGGAGGGATGATTTTGCAATTGCCACACAAGCTTTTCCAAAGCATGGACAATTTCTAGGGTAATCGTTGCCTATACACAATTTTAAGAATCTAGATGATCTTAAAAAGAAGGCGATGTCACCCAATAACCAATCTGTGGTTTGACATTTCCTTGGAAAATCCAACTTGATTTACCTTCTTCCACTGTGTTTCCCTTCACTATAATAAATTATAGTAGAATTATAACACACTTAAGGAATCAGGTTGCTATTTTAGGCTGGCATGGAAACAGCTCAGAGAAATGAAGCAGCTAGCATTAAGAACAAAGTTCTCCAACCTTCAATATCCTCAATAAAAAGACTGTTTTTCTCACTTCTTTTCTTACCCTAAGAATCAGTGGGAAAGAAACAAAATAAGCCAGAAAGGAGGGTAATTGAAATCTTCGGCAAAATGAGAAAAAAAAAAAAGAATACAGTATACAGGTTTCCAAAATACGGTGGTCAGAGATCAAAATTTGAACTATTCATTTATAATATATGCCTTATACGTCACATTTATAAAATGCTGTGAATTTCTTGCTCTAGAAATAAACATTTACTGGAAGAAATTTTCAAAATCATCTTTTATAGGTGAAGAGACATTAAATCAACAGTTCAAATTTACTTAGTTAATGGCAGAGCTCAAACAGAATCCAGGACTTGTCATTACCATTGCACAGTTTTTGCCTGCACAAACTAACTCATACATACATTTAACAAGCATTGGTTGACTGCCTACCCGTGTACCAGATAGTGGCAACTATTGAGAATACATTTTATAAGAGTAAATAAGAAGAGATTCCTGTTCTCAAGGAACTCTAATCTAATAGGGGAGACAAGAATATAAACTAAGAACTGCAACAGAGTGGCAGGTGTTAAAATAGAGGGGGCAGTACAGTGGTGGCAAAAAGAAAAAACAGATCAGTTATATCAGAAAATGTCCTCACCATTCTGGCTTTACACCGATGTTAAAATTGTGAACTGCTGTTGTGTTTAAGAGTCAAATAAACTTTTGTCCTCAAATTATCCTAGAAAGAGAATCAATTACTTGTGGCATGTCTTAAATTCCACTTTAGGTAAAACTTAATCCATCTTGTGCTTCCTCTGATTATTCTGGATTTGTTGGTGCATAATTTTAAAGAAGTGGGGCTCTGTGGTTTTCCCATTCAGATTGTTCTAAAGTGACGTTCACTGCAGGATCTGGCCAACATGCTAAGCGGTTGAAATTTGGAAAAAAGCAGGCAAAAGGAGGCTAGTTCAGATGAGAAAATTACACATAATTTCTTTCCTCTCATTTTGTGAATATCTTAGTTGTTAGGGATTAAAAGAACTTTAAGCAAATCCCTGCTTCTGCAAGGGTTTGGGGATTTTCATTTCTTCTTTAATTTTTTTAATATAAGTCCAAGATTTAAATTTCTAAATTGGCAATTCCATCAAAATTTCCCCATAGAATGAGTTCCAATCTTAAGGGACTGTCCATTGATATCTTCCTGATAGTACTCTGAGAGTTTCAAATGTTCGTTATTCTATTTTTTTCCCCACAACCACATAAGTGTTCTAAGTAGAAAGTTAGTGACTTTCTTGAGCTGGTACCCGAGTACCTGATTTTGTGCAAATGTAGTGAGTGGGGAGGGAAGTGATACTATATTCTAGCGCCTACTTTGAGTCTGGCTGATAGGCAGATAGAGGAGACAAAGTCTCCGTCTACTTGAAACCCAGTGTAATCTTCCAGAATCTTAAATTCAGCACCTCAACCAAGCAAAATCAGCAGGAGAGAATACTATTCTTACACTATAGGATTGTCTTTATTATTTCTCTCTAAGTAAGTTTTCAAAAGAAAAACAAAACTCAGACTGCAGTTAGGGATAATAATTTCCTAAAGATCTCCCGTTCCCCATTCCTCTTCCTCTCTCCTCTCTGTTTCTGTTTCTCTGTCTCTCTCTCTCTCTCTCTCTCCCTCCTTTCTCTTTGTTTTAGTCTCTCTGTCTCTCTCTCTAGCCTATAACATAAAACCAGAGCAAAGATGGCCAAGGAAGGAAAATAAGAGGCACAGGAGGCCTATGGGGCATATTAAGAACATAACATAACCTACCATACCATTGGTTTGTTTCATTGGTTTATAAAATGTTTTCTGATATACACAATAATCGTATCTGTCTTGAACACGGATTGTGAAGATTAAATATGCTAATGGCATGAAAAGGCTCTCCTAGTTCCTGACACAAAAAATGCTGTCAATCCATATTAGACGGTATTATTATTACTCATGCTATTATTTTCATCACTGTTATAGTCATAGCTTGCATTACCATTATACTGAACAGTTCAGCAAGTACTAGCGAACATTCAGTTGGTTGTCATATCACTTAGTTTAAGAAAGACTGATTCTATTCCTAAGCCCTAAATTCCTACCAATACTTAACTACTTAGGGAACATGCATACTGAATTTCCTCTATAAACTGAAAAGTACAACTGTACCTGTGGGGTAATGTTACTTGAAGGTTAAATACAAAGAAGTCATGTATAAAATAATCCTGACTAATTCTAAATTCCCTAGAAAAGCAGTCACAACCCAACTCTGGCCTCCTTCTCCAGTCTTCCCAAATGCCACCTCCCAGTCTGTCCATCTGAGGTTCCTGACACAATGGGCAGGTAGCCACTCCCCAAGTACGCCCCCTGCTTTCACTCTCCCCTGCACACAGACTCTTCCCTTATGCCTAGACTCTCCTCTCCTGCCTCTCCTTCCAAATCCATCATGACACCTTCCTCTTCTTACCTGGCCAGAAAATATCCCTCTTCTCGGCTTCCAGAGTGCATTCTCCATCTGACATGCTCCCTCCTATTAGCCATATCCCACTGCGTAAAAATCTTTCATTCACGGAAATTTGTCATTCACAGGTCTGTGAGCTCCTTCAGGAGTACAGCCTGTGTCTTACTGGAGAATATCCCAGTGCCAACCAGAGGGCTCACACATAGGAACGACTCCTTCAGCAAACAGATTTCAAGCAATGAAGACCAGGCCCAGGACACATTACTAAGCTCCTGCTTCAGAGCTGAGGATAGAGCCAGGCCAGGAAAAAAGGCTGTTCAGTTGGTTTCCTTAGACTTACATTATCAGCATTTAATTTAGATACCAAAACAATCTTGCTGGTAAAAGTAATAATTTTAATAACAATAAAACCTAACAGCCATTTGTTGAGCATTTACTTGAGGCCACTGTTCTCATGTTTCATGAATATTAACTCATTTAATTCTTAGAACAAGTCTATTAGTTATATTCTCCCATGATTCCCATTTTATAGATTAAAAAAAAAAAAAACAGAGGCACAGAGAGGTTAAGAGTCTTTGCCCATGGTCAGACAGCTAGGAAGAACTGGATGCAGAATGTGGGGGCAGATTTTGAACCCAGGAATATTCTGCAAAGCCAGAGATCTTAATCACTACCACTACACTATTTGTGGCTGGTCAAGGAGAATTTAATACTTGCAGTAGACAATAAATAGATTTATTCCAATAATCCAAAAGCTATTAATGAGGTTGATAATGACAAGTTTACAATTTTTACTTTTCACTACCACTAACTGCAGATATACCAGCTTCTCACTGATTGAAAGTCATGATCAAATTCATGATGTCCATTGAAAGTACTTTACAGGGGTTCCCTAATCTGGCCCTGTCTTTCTAAGTCTGTGTTATCTCCCACTAGTGTCTTTCACACCTGCTTCACATTCACCAGCCTATCTACCTCATTTTGCAGGCAGAGGTAGATTCCTTCAAAAACATTGCTTATACTGTATGCCTGGTCTCTCCTCCTCCCCGCAAAAGCTTTTTCTTCTCCATTTTGTGTAAGTATACTTTTAATAGTATAGTGATAATAGCATTCTTTTCGGTAGTTATTGCATGATATAACTTTTCTACCTTTTTACTTTGTCTCTTCTGTGTATTTTAGGCATTTCTCTAATTAAAAAAAATATATATATATATATATAGTTGGTTCTTTTTTTCCTTAATCTTGTCTGACCAAATTACTCTTTTTTTAAATATTTTTATTCAGTTATAGTCATTTTACAATGTTGTGTCAAACTCCAGTGTAGAGCACAATTTTTCCGTTATACGTGAACATATGTATATTCATTGTCAATGGTCAAATTGCCCAAGGGAATCTACAGATTTAATGCAATCCCTATCAAATTACCCAGGACATATTTCACAGAACTAGAACAAATCATAATAAAATTTATATGGAACCACAAAAGACCTGGAATTGCCAAAGCATTACTGAAGAAAAAGAAAGAGGCTGGAGGAATAATTCTCCCAGACTTCAGACAATACTACAGAGCTACAGTAATCAAAACAGCATGGTATTGGTACAAAAAATAGACATATGGACCAATGGAACAGAATAGAGAGCCTAGAAATGAACCCACAAACTTTTGGTCAACTAATCTTTGACAAAGGAGGCAAGAATATACAATGGAATAAAGACGATCTCTTCAGCAAATGGTGTTGGGAAAACTGGACAACAGCATGTAAATCAATGAAGCTAGAACACTGCCTTACACAATACACGAAAATAAATTCAAAATGGATCAAAGACTTAAACATAAGATAAGATACAATAAACCTCCTAGAAGAAAATATAGGCAAAACATTATCTCAAAACATTGGATTTTGCTATTTGCTTTTTATCTGTACTATTGTTCTGCATTCTTTTTCTTTTTTCTTTTGATTATTTTTTATAATTCCATTTCCTCCTTCTATTAACTTGGTAGCTATATGTTATCTTACTGCGATTTGTTATCTTAGAGATTACAACATGCATAGATGACTTATTTTAGTCTAAGAAACACTAATGTATTTACTTCTCAGACAATGCAAAAATCTTAAAACCCTTTGATTGTTTTTATCTTCTCCTGATACATGTTATTTGTAATACATTTAGCCCCACAAGATACTACTATTATAGTCTCATAACAACATTAAATGTTTATCCTTTTTGAGGCTCTTAAATCTACCCTATATCTTTGAGTTTCCATTTGAAATAATTTTCTTCTTTCAGAATAGAACACATTAGTATTTCCTCTTGTAGGGGTCTGTGGGTGCAAAATTTCCCTCAGTGTTTATAAAAACTCTTTTGCAGGAGTTTTCCCATCATTTTTAATATATATTTCCATTGTCAGAGGCTTCTTTTTTTTCCCCTGTAAGGAAGTCAACTATAAGTAGTATTGTCGCTACTTTGAGGGTAATTTCTTTTCTTTTCTCTTCTTATTTTTTTTTCCAGCAGGTTATATGATGCTTTCTTTGTCATTGTACCTTGGTGTGGTTTTCTTTGTATTTACCTGACTTGCGTTCATAGATTTTTTTTAAGAAAAATATCATTCACTGTCTCTTTAAATAGTGTATCTTCTTTATCATCTTTCTCTTCTCCTTTTGGGAGCCTTAGCATATAGGTTAGAACTTTTGACTAGTTCCCCCAGTTTCTTACATTGTTTTCTCTGTGTGTGTATGTATGTTTTAATCTTTTCATCCTTTGTGCTTCATTCTGTACATTTTTTAAATATTTATATTCCAGTTCATTAATTCTCTCTTTTACGTGTCTAGCTTCATGTTAAACCTATCCATTGAATTCCTGATTTCAGGGGTTTTTTTTTTGTTTTAGAATTTCCATTTTGAATCTTTTTTATAATTTACTGTTATCTGTTGAAATTATCAATCTTGTGTTTTAATATCTCAGATATATTAATTATGTTTACTTTAAAATCTTTTGTATAAAAACTCCAATTTTAATATTCCTGATGAGTTCCTTATACCATCTTTTGTTTCTTTTGACTTTCCATTACACTGTCTTGATTCTTTGTACATCTGGTTATTTTTGACTGAGTGTTGGATATTGTATATGAAAAATGGTAAGAGTTAATTTGAAACGAGGACATTACCTTTCTTCAAAGATTTTGTTTGCTTCTGACAGCTGGCTAGGGCCACTAGGGATCCTGAATTATGCTAATTCAATTATAAAATGATATAACACTCTCTTCTGGAGATTTATTTCAGAATCACCCTTATTCATGGAATTCATTTATTTCAGAATCATCTTTATTTCAGAATCACCCTTATTCATGGAATGTAGTCTTTTAGTTTGGAGTCCCAACCTAAACCTGTAATTTTACTAATGCTTCCCTCCTTGGAAGCATTGAACTCCTTTCCCTCGCCTAGACCTAATGGTCTTTAAAGGCTCAGCTTACCTTCTCAGCCTCCCAGTTAACTTCCAAAATTAGCAGATGCCTCTAGGGGAAAAGCAGTCCCAAGTGCAAAGCTCAGTTCTTTAGATTTCCTCTTTTCCTTTACTTGTTAGCTCACTGGAGATTAAAATATATATATTTTTTTCCTTTAAAATTTTATAGTTTTCTTAGCTGGAGGGAAAGGATTTTTTGCTAATGTATTTGATTTCACATACAAAAGTTACAAAGTCATATTCTTGACTGTTTTTCCCATCATTCATAGAAAGCCCTACTCTACTTCAGTTTACAGCTAAAGTCTATCTGGCACTGATTTTAGTGTGAGCTGTGAGATAGGATCTGGCTCTATATTTTCCCAAATAACTAACTGTTATCTAATTATATATTGAATAATTCACATACTCTCTTGGATTTTACACACATACACACACACATATTCAGTTAACACATTAATGTGCTAAGCCATTTTTACATTACTTTGGTCCTTTTCTGGATTTTCTGTTCTGTTTAACTGCTTTCTCTGTTTTTGTACCAGCACTCCATTGTTTTTAATTACTGTAGCTTTACATTATGTTTATATATCTGATGAGAAATGGTTTCCTTCTTCTACACAGAAGGTTTTTTAAGCCTGGTTTTTTTTTCTGGTGGGGGAGGGAAGTTTCCTGGCTAGTATAGCATAATTCATTTTATCAGATGCACTTTAAAATCTTTTGTTTCAACTGCCAAGCCTCCCTCCTTAAACACACACCCAATAGAGAGTATTTTAAAGAGGACAGACATCTTTACAAAATTGAGTTTTCCTAGTTTTCCATCTTAAATCTCCCAAAGTTCAAGTTTTCATATAAATACTGCAGGTTTCTTAATAAATTTATATCAATATATTTTATACTTTTTATTAATGAAATATTTTCTTCAATTATATTTTCTAATTGTTTACTCTTTGTGATAAGAAAACTATTGATATTTTCCATCATTGCTATTACTATTACAACAACAACCTTAATTATTATTTCTAATTATTTTTGGTATATTTTATCAGTTGATCTATTTGGCTTTTGAAGATACAGAATTATATTGTTATCCAGGAGTGAGAATTAAGCTAACTTCTTTAGAATACTTACTTACTCTATTCTCTTAAGTAATGACACATTAGCTTGGGTGGGAATTAACCGCAAATTTCAGTTTTAGGCTTGAGTCTTAATTCACCCAAACTAATCATTTATCATAGTACCAACCTCCTCACTAAAGTGATTGGTTCAAGGATGAGTAACATAGGCCCAAACTCAATGAGGCATGGCACACCACTGGTCGTAGTGATGTTTTTTAGGGTTCAGCATGTGGTTAAAGAGTTTCACCGTTTTCAGAAGAGGAGTTTCTCATTCTCTGGACTGTAAGGTATAAACACATGGGAGGCCTGGGCTCTCTATGGCCAGTTTGTTCCTATGAGAGAAGGAGTCCAATACCCAAAGGAACACAGAGCTGAAAGAACTGAGAGAAATCAAGCAGCAAAACCGAAACAAACCACACCTGAAACAAAGCTCATCCTGAAACTTTATAAGAGCAAATATATCCTCCTCTTTTTTTGAAACCAGTGTACGTTATTTGCAACCCAAATTATCCTAATAGCTATACCAGCCCAATGTCATATTCAAGAAACACGCCTAAAACAGAATGATAAAGAAAGCTTGAAAATAAAGGCATGTGGAAAATTACACTATGCAAATATAGGCAAACAGAAAGCAGAAATGGCAGAATGACAATCAGGTAAGAATTCAAGATCAAGACCACTGAGCAGAGAAAAGAGATGTATTATTGATATCTACAAGTACAATTAACGAATTCCTGTATACCAAAAACTACAACAGCAAAATACATAAAGCAAAACTCTGACAAGGACTGGCATAACTATTATAAAAATCACAGCCATAGTAGGGAGTTTTGCATGAGAATTTGGCGAATCAAGCAGAAACAAATAAACAAGGATATGGAGATATAACTAACATAAAAAAAGACAATGTAAAATAAAAACAGTATTTTCCCTCTCTTCTTCTCCAAAGAAGAAATCAGAATATCAAGAACAAGATACCATTAGAAAAAGTCTAGGCCCAGTTTGTTTTACTGCAGAGTTTAACCTTCAAAGTAACAAATGAAAGTTCTGATAGTACCCCTTGCTGTCTCAATTCTCACTATACAACTTAGGAGCTGAATATATTCAGAAAGATTCTTTGGTCACTCAACGCTTGAAAACAGATTCTTTGGCTTTCTCATCAAACCTTAGAAATCAAACATGATTCCACATGTGGTATCTCCATCTGAACTTCTGTTGTCTGAATTCAGGCATCAAATAGATTTGAATGTGAGGAAATATCTGTAATTCTTATTTGACCTATCTTACCTACCTCAAAATATTCTGGACTTTCAAAGATGACTGAAAACTACCAAGATGGTCTATTAAGATAACACAAGAACGCCTAAACTTAAAATATAAAAAAGCAAAAAAAGAAAAACAATTTACTTATGAAAGCAAATGTTCTCAATAAAATATTAGCATATTGAATACATTCAGGTAATTAAAAAGTAATATAACATGACCATGTAAATACATTTTAGAAAACTATAATTATTACAGTATCAATTGAAAGGAAAAGTGCCTTTAGATACGAAAATATATTTTATATAAATATACCACAAAAATTCCTAATAAAAACTCCTAATAAAATAAGAAAACATTATCATCTCTCACTTATCTAAATATTCTCATTCGTATTTTTGTTTCTTATTCTTATATTTCTTTTAAGAAATCTAACTAAACATAGGAAAGAAATTTTAATAAAAGTAGCAACAAATATTTTATAAATGGTAAAATGTTTAACCCACTGCCATTAAAATCAGAATCAAATCAGGAATTCCTTTTATCACTGTTATTTTTCAAATTATTTTACATGATTTGAATAATGCAATAAGGCAAAAAATTAAATCAACAGCATATATATGAGAAAAAGGAAGATAAATTATGTTTATTTGCAAATTTTATATTGTATGCTTTAAGATCCCAAGACACACAACTAAAAATATACTAAATTAACAGGAAAACTTGGCAGGGCATCAGAATACAAGAAAAATATAGACAAAGGAATAGGTTTCTTAATATTACAGAGTTAAAAATGGACATATCTAATCATCCCACATACAGTAGAGATAAAAGGTATAAATTATCTAGAAATATATTTAACAGGAAAAGAACATATGGGAAAATATACAAAGAAGTAAGATATGAATGAATGGACAAATTTAATTTTCCTAAATGGAAATATTTGATATCATTAAAATGTTAATATTTCCAAAAAGAACATAAATTTAATGCAGCTACAATTAAAATTTCAAAAGATTTTGTTTAAACCTTGTTGCATACATTAACATTTTATAATATATAAAATTTTAGAATAAAATAAAGAAATTTTTCTGAATAAAGGAAATTCTGAATATGAATCTTGTTAAAATGCTCATCAAGCTCCAGAAATAATTTAATAGAATTTACACTGCCATCTATAAAGTATGAGAAGGCCTGTTCTACCAGATCCTCACCAGCACAAAACAAATACAATGAATACCTATCCTCCCACTTACCTTACCTAAAAAATTTTAAAAAACATAACCAAAGCCATGGAAGCTCACTGTGCATACATATCAGATTACACTTCCCAGACCCCCGAGGCACCACTCTTCCAAATTAGGAGTTTACCATTCTCATACACTGCTTTATAGTCTCACAATGTGTTATACACATAGAAATGTTTATATGTTTTTAAGTTTTAAATAAATGCATGCATTTCTCTACCATTGCTCTGTTTTGTTTTGGAAAACAGTATGTTTATAAGATGTTGATGCATTATTTAGCTCCAGCTCATTCTAGTTTTTCATCTTCTGAAGCTCAAATCATCCTTGTGTTGGGTCTCCACTTCTATGAACTCCTCATTAATTTCTTTCATTGCCTTCTATTTTTCCACCGCCTTCTCTGTGGTTCCTCTCAAGTCTACCCTCCATATTTCTTTTTTCAATGTTGATTCTGTTCCTCCCTCCTTCTAAAGCCATTTTCATTTCACATTCCCCCCTTTGATTTCTTTCTTCAGCCTGCCAGCTCGCCTTTCCATTCATCAGGACTTAAATTCCTTTGAGAGGATGGAGGAAATTTACTCTATTGTTTTTAATTTCCTGAAGTAATTATTATTCTAATACGAATTATGTGCCACCTTGTTTTTACATGTCACATTCCTTTTTCATTGTTTTATAATTTGTGAGGAAATCCCATTTTTCCTGCTTCTTCTTCAACTTTTATTGGGCACAATTTCATCTGGTCCTGATATTGCCCAATAGATTTGGTGGATTACCATAATATCCATTCAATGTTTTCTGGTCCCCTAGAATTGTCCCTGAGGACTCAAGTTGGAAACCTGAACATTTGAGAGAACATCACGTGTATTTTCTCAGTCATTCAGAAAACTGAGTGGGGGAGAGAAGGTAGACACAGGTGGTGAGCAGATAAAGCCCAAGAATGGTTCAGTTGTCTGTAGGCACTTTTTCAACAAATGATCCTCACACTGGCCAATCCCATTAAGAAAAATACCTCTTAAGTTCTTGTCATTCTCCTCCTTCATGGTGAAAAGCTAACTCCATGGGAAACCAGGTCAGTATGAGGGCTCTTGGTTCAAAGGTCTTTTGTTAGTTCTTACTTATCTCTGATCAACTTTTCTCAGTAGATGCTTGATTCTCAAGTACTCCTCTCCCTGTTTCCCTTGGTTCTCTCCTAAGTTGCCTCTTTTTAAGAGCAGCGTAAAGTATACCGTCCCTGGTCACTAGTTCTCTCTTCCCATCCAGCGCAAAATCTTCAGTGTAGACGTATGTTCAGTGTAAGGACCTATCCCTCTTGTCCCCCTCTTGTTAGAGAGGCCTTAAAAACCCTTATAATTTATTTCCCAAACTGTTCCATTTGAAGTGGGGCTAGATCTTTGTTAACTCTGTGTCTTTGCTGGAATTGCCTTTAACTGGCTGGTCCTCAGTCCATGGTATGAGGCTGTGGCTAATACAACCATGACATTTTCATGGGGAGTAAGGGAACTATACATGCTACTGTGGATGGGAATCACTTGTTAAAGTTGCAATGTGGAACCTGAGAATTGGTATTCCTAAGGAGCTCCCAATGATGCTTATGCTGGTAGCTGCAAACAATACTTAAACTAGAAAGGCTGTGTATTAGTCCATGTTCTCCAGAAAAAAGAACCAATAGGAATATACATATATCTAGAAATAGATTTGTTAAGAAGAATTGGCTCATGCAATTATGGAGCCTGAGAGTCCCGTATCTGTCGTCTGAAAGCTGGACATTAAGAAAGCCTATGATGAGGGGAGGGTAATAGCTCAGTAATAGCACACTTGCTTAGCAAGCACAAGGTCCTGGGTTTAATCCCCAGTACCCCCATAGAAAGAAAGAAAAGAAAGAAAGAGAGAGAGAAGGAGAGAGGGAGAGAGAGAGAGAGAAAGGAAAGAAAGAAAGAAGGAAGGAAGGAAGAAAAGAAGAGAAAAGAAGAAAGGAAGGAAGAAGGAAGGAAGGAAAGAAGGAAGGAAAGAGAGAGAGAAAGAAAGAGCGCGAAAGCAAGAGAAAGCCTAAGGTGTAGTTCAAAGGCTTGAGGATCCTCAAGAGCAGGAAAAGATTGATATTTCAGCTCAAACAGTCAGGAGAATAAGGACTGAACTTCCCTCAGCCTTTCTGTTCAACTCCAGTGGATTGGATGGTACCCATTCCAACTGGAGAGGACCATCGGCTTTTTTCAGTCCACCTATTCAGATGCTAATCTCTTCCAGAATCACCCTCATGGACACACCCAGAAATAATGTTTAACCAGATATCTGGGCATCCCATGGCCCAGTCAAGTTGACATGTAAAATAGACTATCACAGGTTGTCATCATGCAACATACAAAGCAAGAAGGTGGTACATGGCTGGCTGAGAATTTTAAATAATAGCTAATATTTATTCAAATATGACTACATCTTAACCATAGTGCTAAATGCTCTCCATGGATTATCTTACTTAAATCTCACAACGACTCTGTGAGGTAGGTACTATATTATTACCATTTTGTAGAGAAGGAAATTGAGGCACAGACAGGTTGGATAATTAGTTTGAGATTAACATCTAGCAAGTGTCAGAATTGAGCTATCTGACTTTAGAGCCTCAAACTTGAAACATAACCTCCTGGTGCAGTCCTGAGGCCATCTCTTATACTGCCACATTGCAGAAAGCAAAGGTCCTACCAGGCCCTTAGAACCACTCAGTTTTTTGCTTCATGAAACTGGAGGGATGTTGGGAAAGATGACCTGAGAGTTTCCTCTAGAATGTAAAGCAGCATGGGCGCTTCCTACAAGGTCCAGGTTGAGAAGCAAATGGAGCTCTACTGAGGGGGGAAAAAAAGTAACAAATACCAATAAAAGAAAAAAAAAAAAAAAACAAGAGAAATTGATGAGAAACAGCAGAAGTTGGCATCCTTTCACTTTAATTCAGAGAAGTGAGAACTACTTACTGCTTAGCAGAATATTGAAATAAAATTTCCTTAGAAAGCCCCAGTAAAGTTGTGTGCCTGTGACAAGTCAGAAGGATAAGGGAACCTGTGCATGGTTTCCTCCTATTTCCATGGGCAAAGCACTGCTCCTTCAAGAGTCAGACCCCAGGGAAGCTTTCCAATCATCCCCCAACCTCCACCACAGTTACGGTTTCTTCTTCAATGTTCCAAAGGCCTTTGTGAAGAACTCAGAGTGCAGAATGTACTCTCATTCATGTGTTTGTTTACGTTTCTCCCTCACTAGACTGGGATTTTTTTTAGGACAAGGTCTCAGTTTATACATATACCTTGAGCTCTAGGTACACTGGAATACTCTGTTCACTGAACTTAAGGCTTACAGTCTTGACATCATTCCCTTTTCACTTCTGACTTCCCTCAACCTATCATAGTTTCCTTTAAATACTACTTTTTTATGAAGCCTTCGCTAAATTAAGCATTTCACTCTGTACCTTTATCATGAAACAAATATGCTTACAGAAAACAAACTATGGTTACCAAAGGGGAAAGGGGTGAGGGAGGGATAAATTAGGAGTTTGTGATTAACATATAAACACTAATATATATATATAAAACAGATAAACAACAAGAACCTACTGTATAGCACGGAGAATTATATTCAGTATCTTGTAATAACCTTTAATGGAGAAGAATCTAAAAAGGAGTGTGTATGTATATATATATAATTGGATCACTTTGCTGTACACCTGAAACTAACACAACATTGTAAATCAACTACCCTTCAATTTTAAAAATTTTAAAACCTTAAAAAATATTCTTACTGTTAGATTTTGTCAATCCCTCTTCTGCATTAGATTATAAACTCCTAGTGGTTATACCTATGTCTTCATGACCTTTGAATTCTCATTAGAGCTGAGCCAAATCCAGCACATTAGTTGACGCTCATAAGATCAGATACTGAACACATATTGAAAAAGAAAGGGAAAGAAATTTAGGCACAAGAATGTGCCTGGACTGACTAAAACGGACTCAACAACAGCTTCAAACCAAGTTTAAGAACCTTAAAGTCCTCTCTCCAGATCCTTACATATATAGTAATTTCCAGATCTGAACTTCTTTTTCTACTGAACACATCACTCAAGAATGAGCCATTTTCTCCTGATTCTTTGGAAAGTTTATCATGCAGGTGTTTTTAGTACAGAAGAAGGAAGACACCAGAAGCTAGATTTTACCTTTGAGAAAAAATCAAAATTAAAAACAATCATTGAACAGAAGCAAAAATTTAAGAAACAAAGGACACAGAAATTTAAAAACACATTTAAGAAACAAAAAGAGATTCAATTCTATTTTGTTTGAGGAGGTCAGACTTTGCCTGCTGTGGTACCTTACCTGGAGACTGAATAAACATAGCCCTGATCACCGGGGGTTACTGATTTATTCTCAAGTGGATTTTATAGGCCCTTAGAGAAGGCCAAGAGAAATATGGTTACTTGCACTCTTCGTTACAGGGTAAGGAGAGAGCTTTTGTGATTTCCTTCTTTTCCCCTAACACCAATCGTGAGTGCTTTAATTTTCTCCAAATTCTCTATTTGTCTTGAGACAGTATGACCTGGGGAGGTGGCGGGGGATGCAGGGAGTGGGCGGGCACACAGAACTCAGAAAGCACAATTAAAGAGGGAAAATGTGGATTTATTTTTTAAAAATTCATAGCAATTGTGCTCAAGATAAATTTATTTCTTTGGCCTCTAAAATAAGCTGTCAGCAAGAAATGATTTGTGGCTGAGTTTAGAAAGTAAACATAAAACATTATTAAAATTTTAAGTTCTCATTGCTGTTTGCATTTCCTTTGCACTTAGAATGATTTATTTCACTCATTTACTTTCTTTTTTTTTTAATAATGAAGACAACAACAGAAATTCAGCTCCTAGATTAGGTTCTGAGAATCCAAAATCTTAACAACAAAATAAAATACAACAAAAACAAAACCCCCAGTACATCTAACAACTTAAAATATTTTGTGAAGTACATACTCAGAAAATGGTCTCCATCCAGCCAGTTTGGGAAACTGGCTTTAAGAGGCAAAATGAATCCACAACTTCCTGACATTTTTACTTTTGTTTTGTTTTGGTTTTACTAGACATCAAAATTTCTTACAATAGAAGGATATTACGATTGTGTTATCACCATGGGACAAAAGATTTTTAATTTTTTATTTCTGTCAGTTGAGCTCTTCTAGCCTGGAACTCTTTATTCTTCCTCACACTGAACCTCCTAAATTTCTGTGCAGGAAAAAGTATTTTACCTACTTCAGGCAACAGGCCAGACCACGGAGAAAACACCAAACAAAATACCACTCTCCCCTGCAAATCAGCTTATATTTATAGCCGAAGTTTTACATCGTGTGTGTTCATTTTCCACTTCCCCCACTAAGTTGTCCCTGTTGAGAAGTTCTTAGCACCTGGCTCCGGAGAAAAGGTCCTGAGAGCTTTACTGAATTACTGTTTCACATTTTGCATCTTTTGACCATTAATCTCCACTGTCAGAGAGAGGCTCTGCAACATCACCAGTAATCAGCTCCGTGGGTCCCTGTAATCAGGGGGAAAGGGTATTTAAGTGCTAGAGAGTGAGAGATGAGGGGAGAGACCACATGCTATTTTTCCTCAGATAAAAAAAAATGGAGTCAGAGGGCATTGAGAAGCCATCTCAAAAGAAAATTGGAAGCAAATTCAACACTCGATATAAATATAAACAACAGAAAGAAAATAAGCTGATGTGTAAACTGCAGGGTCTTATGTACTTCCTAATATGAAGTTTTGTAGATATTCCTGGTGCTAGACAGAGCCTCACGCTGTCATTCAAGAGCACCGTGTGACGGTAAAAACAGCCACCACTTCCTGAGTGACTACCCCTGTGTCAGCTCCTAATAACACCTCACAGCTATTAGCTATCCCATTTAGGAGCCCTGCTACCCTTCGAAGTGGATAACATTATCCCAAACCTAAAGGCCACTTGTGTTTTTCAGATTTTAGAGTCAACATGGAGCAGGTACCAAATAGTATGAACCCCCTCCTCGGGGGCTGGAACTCAACCACGTGAAGGTTCCTGTAGCACAATGGGCAGACAGATACAGAAGGAAGAAGATTATTTTGTCAGGTCAGGCCAGGTTTTACTGCCAAAAGCAGTTCTGCCAAACCTAGATTTAAAAAAACCCAAAACTTGTTTCCAGAGGTTGGATTTCGGAAGGTTGGATGTATTATCAACTCCCTTTTACAGGCCAAGAAGCTGGGGCTCGGAGAGGATCAAGTGCCTTGTCTCTTGGCACAGGCAGCAGTGCTTGGGCCGGATTCAACCAGGAAATCTCAGATTCCGGAGCCTGTGATGATCCCCCCCACCCCCACCAACCCCCGGCCCTCAGGCTCTTGTGAGGTGTCTAAGTAGACACAGAGGTCTCTGAAGTCTTTCTGTCAATCCCAAGACTTAACCTGTCCTCCCTGCCCTGTATTCCTTGTCTTTTTCTGCAACCTCACCCAAAAAGGGCTGTAGAAAGAAAAAAGGGAAAACATTGTTTCTCCTTCAGTGATAGCAGAAAGAGGCAGCATCAGCCTTGATCTCTTTATTCCCTTAGGAATTTGAGGTTTGCTCCTGAGAGACAAAGCTGAGATGAAGAAAAGGAAGGGAAAGTGGGGAGGAGAAGAAGGAGGGAAGAAGACAGAAGAGGAAGGGAAGACAAGGGGAGGAAAAGAGAGGGGAAGATGGGGTAGGGAGAAAGAAGAAAGAAAGGACCTGGAGCCTAGGATCCAGAAGTGACTAAAGCATTAAAAAAAAATCCTAGTAATTCAAGATGTCTACGTGGCTGCAGTGTCAGGCTCCTCCGTCTTCTCACTCCTTTACTGAAGCTGGCTGCACAGAGATACCTTCTAGGAGTGAATGTTTGCCGGAATGAAGAGGAGACTGAGCATCCCATCTGGGTAGCACAGCCCACGCAGGATGGTAAAATGCCCACCAAACTGACCTCATCCAGCAGAGGCAGGGGTTCAAGAGCAGCGTTCAGAGGAGACGGGGTGCTCCCTAGGGATGTGTGAAAACTTGAGAATGACACTGGACTTTATCAGGCCAGAAGAACGGGGGTCTGATCAATCCAGCTCTCAAGCTATTGGGTAACCCTGACTGCCATCAGGGTTACAGTAGGTCCTACCATCATGGTGTGTGGAGGGTTAACTTTTTACAGACAGAGATACAACATCTTCAGCACTGTTACTCTTACCTCCTGTGATCTAATATGCCTTCTCCCAGGAGAGAAAGGAGTGTACCCGAAATTCCACAAGACCCTGAAATGACCAGGGGAGT
This sequence comes from Camelus dromedarius, assembly GCF_036321535.1. NCBI lineage: Eukaryota > Metazoa > Chordata > Mammalia > Artiodactyla > Camelidae > Camelus > Camelus dromedarius. Next base: position 28,838,416 of record NC_087446.1, read on the forward strand.
GTGTAGTCTGTGACTGTTTTTGTCAGGCCTATCAAAGCAGGCAAAGGGTTGAGACCCACTGCTGGCATTTTTAATATGAAATCCTAACAGCTCGATGCATTTAATCCCTGTCTAAGTATAAAGGGGGAATTCTACCATCACCCCTTCTTCCCATAATGGGAGGCTCTATTTAGTACTTCGTCCTTTTTTAATGCTGCAGTTTGGGAACTTCACCACCAATGCGTGGCTAAGACCTTGCCAATTTGCCAAGTTGTATAGTGCTGTTTCCAACACAGAGAACTCCTTTCTAATGAAGACAGTCCCTGCACACAGGAGGCATTCCCTCAATGTTGGTGATTTGAAAAGCTTATGAAAATTATACCCTCCTGGTTCATATATTTTCCTTGTCAGATGCTTTAGTCTCAATCAAAAAAGATAAGGTTTTAAATGTTATGTACCCAGGGGCATACTTTTCTGTGTGACGACAGACTGTGGTAAAAGAAATACTTCTCTTTCTCTGTAACTTTCTTTTATCAAAACCAGTGGCCAGGCATCAGAATAAACTCTATTTAAAAGAAATAAATAAATAAAGCTTATCAGCACATTTCTTCCCCTGTACTGATTTCAGTAGAGCACACACAGGCATACACGTGACACACAAATATATGCAGAAATTTTCCTTTTGCACCGTTCCTTGAATTTTACCCTCTTCTCTTTCCAGTGCTAAGCCCCTACCTAACCTAGTCCTCTAGCAAACATGTACAACACACACACTCGTCAGGTTTTATTCCCCTGAAATAAATTTCTAGTGAAATGAAAGTTTTCACAGAAAAAAAAAATATATTAGGCCAGAGAGTTGTACTAAAGATACTGAAATATATTTTTTCTCTAGTAACACCCTTTTAGCTTTTAAACTAAAAAACCTTTTAACTATGAAATAGTCAGCTAAATAACTCAATTTCAATTAGCTTTATCAGAACTTTAATTCATGCCTAAGCATGAAGTGTTATACCAAAAGACTCAGTTTAAAAATAAGTTTGTCCAACCACACATTTAGATGTTTTTATTTTATTCTACGCAGTAGAGTGTTTTCCTGTCGAAGTTGACAGGTTCAGTGTGAGTAGGTGGAAGGAAGAAAAACAAAGGGGACACATTAAGAAATGAAGGCAGGACTCTTCTCATGGAAACAGAAGGGCAAAAACATACCTTTCACAGCCAGAGAATCACAGCCAGCATATTGATAAAAAAAGAATTTTAATCCACATGGATGAAGCTGAGAAATCTTTCAGGAGAGATGCCATAGATTACTGCAATAAATATTATTAACAGATTCAAGGCCATAATCATTATCTGTATCTACACCAAGTTTCAAATTACCATGGTTATTTTACTTCTGTTCCCAAATTTAACATTAGGGAATTTTGGTTGTGGACCTATCATCAGTAGGCAAATGTATATATGCATATATACGTATATATACGTATATATGTGTGTGTGTGTGTGTGTGTGTATAAAATTATATATATAATTAGACAGTGTAGGATTGGTCAACATCATACAAGAACAGGTCTGAGGTTTAGGAGTCCACTTACTTGACCCATGGCATCTTTGGTAAACATTTGTTTTGGATAAAATATTTAGTTCTGCATGAAATTCTATATAATATCACCATTGCTTTCCAAAGTGTATTTTCCTTTTCAAATTCATTCTCTTCACCTTTCTCCACAATCTCATCCCACTATCTTTAGTCAAATGGCCACAGTTACCTGGTTAATAAATGGGAGCTTTCAAAGGGATCCTTTCTTAAACCCAGAAACTGAGATTTCTGCTTTTTAGCTTTGCTTGGACTCTCAGATGAGAGAGAATATCTGAGTGATCTGGACTCAACCTTAAAATGCCTAAAGTACTTCTCCAATTTTTATGCAGCAAAAGGAAGACCACCTAGACTGGAGGAATACAGCAAGTTTTAAACTGTTTGAAAGCAGATATTCTTACTTCTTGGGCTGGGAGCATGGATAGGGTAGAATTCATGGTGAAACATGTTTGAGAAAGTATGTTTCATTCATCTTTGACAAGGCAAATATCCATTCTTGTATCCCAACCCCAGGAACTTTCTGTAACTCAAGAACAGGCCAGATACCTGCCAGCACCTTAAAGAGTAAGCAGTTCATGATTTTGGAGTGACTGTATGATGAAGGTACTGTTACCCTTGGATTTGTCTTGTCTCATATATGGAAGGTCAGGGGCTCTAAATGATAACAACTCTGTACTATAATCTCAGATTCTGTAAGAAATAGGCATTTTGGGTAACTGAATTTTCCAGTTATCTGTCAACAAGAAAACCCTTTCTGTTTTCAGTGCTTGTCTGTTACCTTGCCTTGCTAAACATCCTAACAAAATATTGAGCACCTTGCTGTATCAAACTGAACATCAGTTCTTATTTCATATTTATTATAGACAGCTTGAAGATATCATATTTTTTTGGTCGAAAATTCAGGTCTTCTTATCAGCCTGTTTATTATGATTTGCAATTCTCTCTAAAATGGAGAGGAGAAAACAAATAAATAAAATCCATCTACATTTTCCAGTAATAAAAGTTGTGCTGATTTCTGTGGTATGCACCACCAGAAAATCAAGTAAAAAGTGGTCAGAAAAAAACTGCCATAAACCAGGTTTATAACAGTGTCCAAGAATGCCAAGTTACAATTATGTATTTAAGGACAAATGAGCCTAGAAGGATTTTGGAATTCACTCAATTATTTGAATGGAATGTTCTTTTTCCAGATAGCTCTTAGGCTGTTTCTCTGGTCTCCTTCAAGTTTCTGCTCAAATTTCACCTTATCAGTGAGGCCTTCCCTGACTATTCTACTTAAAATAGCAACCTGCCCCTCCCCCTAGCACTCCCTTCCCTACATCACACCTGCTCTGCTGGGCCCCCACAGTGTTTCACAACTGGAGCAATAGTCACAGCACCAACACAGCAGCCCTGCTCCTTAGCACGAACACCATCTGACATATCATATATTTTACCGGCCCGTTTACCTCCCACTCTAAGGCTATGGATTTTTGTTCGGTTCACTGCTGTACCTCCAAGTGCCTAAACAATGCTGGGCACATAGCAGGTACTCAATAAGTATTTATGATAAGCACAATAACCAATTGTAGCATCTTCCAAAGCTCTAGTCCAAGAGTTCCCAACTTTGAGATGAAAACCAGACATAAATACATACCATTACAGTCCAATGGGACTCCTGTCTAATGGGAAAACCAGACATAAATACAAACCATTACAGTCCAATAGGATCAGAGAGCAGAGCACAGGGATGTGATATTGGTTAGGAGCTGGTGCTTGACCTCAGACAAACCTGAATTTCAGCCTTAAATTGTCCCATAGCTCTGACTTTGGGCAAGTTTTATAACATCGCTGTATCATGATCTCTTCCAATGTGCAGAGATGACCATAGTAACAATTTGTCTACTCCTACAGTAGATGCAAAGTGATGAAAGGTCAGTGAAGGGATGCACACAGGTGCTTTGCATAGTCCTGGCCCTCAGGAGGTCTACAGGAAGTGCCTGCAGCATCAGGTCTGATCTTTAGAGAAGCAGAACAGGGAGTCGAAAGCTGTCTGGTGCTACTAGAAGGCTTGCCAGTAAGAGGACTGAGGCAGGACTGAAGGAAGAATCGTCCCCAACATGAAAACAATGAAATGCCATATTGATTTGTCCTGTACTTAATGCATGAAACTTCTTTTAAAATGAGGAATGAATCTGCTAATAATACAAATATGTAATCAGAGCAGGGGCTTCTCTCACTGGAAATGGGTTACTGAAAAGCCTAACCAAATCTGGCTTTAACCATCCATACATTTTCACTGAGTAGCCGTTCTTTCTAAAATGGGATGTAGTGCTGGGGAAAAAAAAGGTCCACCTAGTACTGAAATATTAGGTAGCATTGCCCTGAGAAAGAAATGTCTAAGCCACTCACCACCATCACCATCATAAGCCACCATTGCTTTGGCAGCAGAGGTTTTGCTAAGAGGAACAAGTTGTCCTTCTCAGGAAAAAAAAGTTAATTCAAGATCTGGTTCCAGATCAGGTTCTAAATCAGAACAGTAGATCTACAGGATTAAAAAAAAAAAAAAAAAAAAAAAGGAGTAAAGCCCTTTTTCATCACTGATGAATCATCCCCTTTCCCTGTTCCTCAGTAGATCCCAAACTCATTAACACTCTCTTTAGGACAAGTCTTCCAATCTCTTCATTCAAGAATCTTTAAAGTCAGTGACACAGAGCTCTGAGTTCAATCAATTTCACAACTAATTGTGCTGTAACTTAGGTCAATATTCCAACTGCTCTTTGGCAACTGAAGTTGAGAATTTTGAGATGGAAGCAAGCACTCAAGGCTAGGACTCAGTTATATATACAGGTGTAACACTTGTTTCCTCTCCTTATCTGCAAAGTCTACTAGAGACTGACATGATGAGGCTAAAATAAAGGGGTGGAGGTTTATGTAAATTTGGCATTACCACAATCTTTCTCAGTTGCACCAGGCAATCCTTAGTAAGTTTGTGAGTCAATGATAGGGACATGACTCAAATTTTACTCCTCACTTTCAAAGGCTAAAAAGCCATAGCAAATTGCACAGGGATGTACTGTATTAGTAACCACTAAATCATAACTAGTTGAAAGGCAACGATTTTTTCTGGTGACAATTTGCTTCATGTTTAAAGTAATCGTTACCGCATGTTTAGGAAGCAAAAACAAAGTTATAAAAGGAGAGAGAAAACAACTCATTTCTAATTTGAGGCCTGGCTCCACAACTATATTTCTCAAATTTTAAGTGCCTCAAAAGGGAGTTTTCTGGGCTAGCAGAAATGTCCTATCTCTTGATCAGAGTGTGGATTACATGGGTGTGTAAAATTCACTGAACTCTATATATTTAACTGTGTAACATTTTTACATCAATTTAAAGAAAAAATTTAAGTGGCTCACACCTTGAAAGTTATGCCCAGGAGGTACTTACACTCAAAATGTAAACCCAGAATGAAACTTAAAAAAAGAAAAATTCCATTAAAAAAAATTTCAAAATGACAAGTGCTGTAACAAAAAAAATATGAAAAATACTCAAGATATGTTTGAAATGTGCTGTTTCATATGCCATGGAAGTACGTCTAACTCAGTAGTTCACCCTAAAAGCCAACCTTCCATGCTAACCCTGTAAAATATGAAAGTCATCTACATCTGTACAAAAACAAATTATAACCTAGCTGTTTTGAAAAGCACTGAGTTCTGTTTGGCTCCTTTTGGACTGGATAGGATGTTCTAACTCCTTGACCTGTTCACTAGGAAGCAGATGCACTGCTGGTTGCCCAGCCCTTATTCAAAGAGATGACAGTCTCAACATGACCTATAAAAGTGAGGTGACTGTATGTTCTGGCTGCTGCTGATAGTCTGGGTTTAATGGTTAACAGCACCCTGTTTGACTCTCAAGAGTCACAGTCTGGTTGATATACTTATCGATCAAATTACATGGTCACTGGACCTAGAAAACCCATGATTTGGCCCACTTCCTTAATTCCTCTCCACTCCAGACACACCGGTCTTCCTTCAGTCCCTCCCATTCACAGCATGCCCTCCAGCCAGGTCTCTGCACACTCTTCCCTGCCTTCTGCACTTAAAGCCCTACCCATCCTTAAGATCTCAGCTCAAGTATCCCTTTCTCTGGGAAGCCTTTCTACAGTGGTCCCAGCTCTCAGGACACCACTCAATCATTTTCCTTTCCTTAGTATGTCTTAGGTCCAATTTTCACATTTGTTTGGTAACTCTTTCTCTGCCACTAGGCTCTAAACCCCTGGAGGGCAGAGACAGTGACCATTTTTACATCCTCAGTGCTTAGCACAGTACTCGGCACATAGAGGGACTCATTAAGTATTTGCTCAATAAATGTATCAGATACAGGACAAAACACTGATCATATTTTAACCATCAGAAAGGATATCAGGAGGCTTAAAAGGATGGGATAATGAGGAAAATGCAAGAATCTGGGAGTTGATAAAGAGCTACTATCTAATTTCCATCTCTAACCCTATAATCATAACTACTGTCTCAAGGAATAATTGTTCTGACAACACTGGCCACTCAAACCTTGGTTTAATTAGTTCCAAACTCTTATTCTTACATCACAGTTTTAACTTACAGGAACACATTGACTAATTTATAAAGCTACATGCAACTCCAAGCAGGGCCTGAACCACACAGAGGCTTTAAGATGCAAGACCTGAAACGGTTAAAGGAATTTTGCCCATGAAGTCTCTTGAGGACTTTTGTCTCCTATAGTTTTGCAAAATAAACCAGCAAGAAGCTCTGCAGACTGCGTACCTACTTCATCGAAGCATGCAATGTTATACAACCTAGCAGCAAGCTATTCAATGAAGACATCTTCACATAGAAAAAGGGACCTGAGTTTAAACCAAAAAGAACCTACAGTCGCTGATTCATTTATGACTAAAAGAAATCAGCTACGTTATTAGTGATTCAAGCAAATGTTACACCAGGTTACATCATAAGAAACTCAAATTCTAACTGACAATTTATAAAAAAAGTTGCTTTATTTTGCAATAAAGGAAGTATTCACACCACTCTAGATTAAGAAGAGATTGAGAACCAGAGTTCTGTTTGAAAATCTGTGTTTGAAATTCTCTTGCAAAAACACGGCCAAATACAAATGGCTTGAAGGCCTACAAACCCTGGGAAAAGTCAACTTACTTTATATAGCAAAGAGTTGTGAGGATTAAACAAGATAATGGTTGCAAATGTGCATTGTATGGGGCTGCCTTGCTATACACATTTGGTAATGTCACTCCTTCTCTCAACTTAAAGGTGTCCTCAATATAGACAAAAGATCTGAAGAATTCTCTCCACCCCCTCTTTTTTCCTCCTTTACGGAGAATATAGCTTTGAAAACCACAGTGTTAAGTAAAATAAATATGCATGGCCTGGGTTATCTGTATTCTCACCCTTAAAGGGAGTGGAGAGGAGAACAGTTCATTTTCCTTCCTCTATTATTTCAAAAACACAAATACCTTTCTTGCAGTGATTGGCTAAAGCATACTAAAGATTGGCTAAAGTTTGAAACTCCAAACAAAATCACAGTGATATCATCAAATTTTCAAGAAACCAAGAAAATCACCATCTGCTGTATTTCATTTGCTTCCATGATACAGAGTATCCATCCAACTTCCAAGAATCACCATTCACTGCTAGGTGTTTTCCTATGTTTGATTTTGACAAGAGACTTGTTTTTATCATCAGTTTTACATATGAAGCAAATGGGCTCAGAGAGGTTAAACAACTTGTCCAAAGTCACAAGCTGGAGCTGATACAGGCTTGGATTCCAACTCATTCTTCTGTCCAAGACTAGTATTCTTTATACTAACTCCCAGCTGCCTCCTAAAGAAAGTCTAGTCTTTAAGATCATTCTATGCTTCCCAGGCATAAAGACTAAAAGGATTTCAAGGCTGAAAATGACCAAAGATGGCCAACTAGCAATGAGAAGTTAAAATATACATGTTCCAACAATGTGAGGTAAATCAGTCATACACAATAGACCAACAGTTAACAGGTTGGATTCTTGGGTCAGAAAGATGAGTTCAAACTTATGAATTAACTATTTACTAGCTATGTAGCTTTGGTGCAGATTAACCTCTCTAAACCTCACTTTTCTACCCATAAAACAAAGATTAAAAAATACTGACCCACCTACCTGCCAAACTCACTCAAGTTGTTAGGAGGTCAAATAAGAATATGCATTGGTAACTTGAGGGCTCACAAACAAGTGCAATTTCTAGGAAATACAATTCCATTTAATCTATTGACTTGAGGGGAAAAAATTGTCATAAATCAAAACTGAAAAATGCATTCAATCCTGCTTACAGTGCAATTGCCAAATACCATCATTTTAAGCTTATGACCATATACAGAATCTTCTCAAGTAAAGTCCAATTGGTTAGTAATCTTTCCTTCCTAAAAATCTAGGAATTGCTCAGAACAAGAGGGAAAAGATACAGGGGACTTCTGGTTAAATCATATGCTAAAGTTAATCTAATCACTGATGTACAACTGTTAAGTCAGTTCTTTTATAACTATGCAAATAAATGAAATGTTACCAGAGTGAGTCTAACATTTAAAAGGAAAATTTCTAAGAACATAAAATGTAATTTCATACATAGCAATATTTAATATATAAGAGTACATGAACTTTGAATTGGTATTAGCACTTATTTTGGGGTTTCTGTTGGCTGTGAAAGATGTCTTAATTTTACAATTAAGGACTCAAGCAAATAAACAAAAATTAGACAAGACAACCCTCTCTGGAATGCTACAACAGCTTCTTAAGACATCACTTAAAGAACATAATAATCACACCTGATTCTTAAGAAAAAGTCATCTACGTTAGAGATAATTTAAAGAAACAGTCTCTGAACATTTTTAATCATGCACTTCATAAAACTTTAAGTATACCCCAATATATATGCATTTGTTTATAAAATGTACCACATGCTTTTGCATACACACATGAACACACACACAACAATATTTTAAAAGAATGATATAACTTCAGAGATGACCTATCTAGAGAATTGTTAAAATCAGGTATACTCATGGGTAAAAGTTATCTTATCAATGTACAGTTTGAAATAATTAGTGTTTGAAGAAATATTCTCCAAATACAGAAATGCAGTTAATGCCACTGTTTTTTCCTGCCTTGTGGTCCCTATTGTGATGTTAGGTGTCTGGCCTACACTCAGTTATCCTCCCATCATCAGGAACGCAGTCACAAATGGCCTTCACAACTTACAGGTACCAGGAAAGAGGCTACAATCATCAAATGGTTTCTAATAAACAGTTTAAAAAATCTTTTCCCTTTAAAAAATACCAAGATAAAGGCACTAAGCACTGTATTTGAATTTCTTTAAAAATCACCTATAGGAGTATGCTTTATTTACGCCTCACATCCACTCCTCCCACAAGCCCAGTTTCCACTTAGTATGGGCCATAAACCGTACTACCTCTTTGATCTGCATGTTCACAAACAAACTGAATGCAGACTTTGTCCCAGATTCATGAATTACAGAATCCCCACAGTAGTATTTCCCAAACTCTTTGCCAAAGACCAGGTTGCACAAACCTCTCTTGATAAACACCTATGACCACAGCATTTTTACTATCAAACCTTTAAATTCCCCCATCTCAACTAAGCTTCCCACTTTTCCTTTTCCCCATCCTTTCTCTTTTCATCTAATCCTAGATTCAATTACTTCTTCCCTCAGTATTATCACTCTTTATACAGAATTCCCAAAACACCACTGCATCTTCAACACTCAAATGACAAATTATGAAAAGGCTCATATAAAAGTCAGAAGTTGAACTCTAAAATATTCCTTGTAAGACAATTCAACTAAGAGATGACAAAGCATTACAAAAAAAAAAAATTAAGATTCTTATGACTGGAAGCCTTACCATTTTTCTATTCTGGTTTAACACACTGAACACCACCAAAAGAAACTGGTAAAACAAGTTAGAATGACAGTTAAAAAAACCCATCAATACTCCACAAATTGCTGAGCAATAGTGTCAATCCTTATTATTAATACAAGCTAAGGCTTACTTGTTTGGAACTTCTTAAAAATACAGAATTTAACATCTTGATTAACTATGTTCCTTCACTTTATGCTATTCTCAGAAGAAAATATAAGGATCTATAAAAACAACCAGAAATGATTTGTATGAATTACTCTGGCACATCTGTATTAATGTAAATGACTTAAGGATTCAATGAAGCAGCTCAGTTTGGTTAGCAGTACAAAATAGGAAATATTTTTTCATACTGTTATATTCCAAATAGGAAAAATAAACAATTGTTATATTTTGGCAGGAGCCATATATGGAAGTTGGATTGCAGAGACTGAGAGATAAGACTGAACTATTTGCAGTCCATATACCTTCAGATAAGCAAGAAATGTATCATTTCAGACAATCCAAATATACTTTTTGAAGTCTCTTGTGTGTATATAAAACTATGGACAAATTCTCCTCACATAGCTTATCAATAGCATCTTATCACATCATCTGAAATAAGAATGCAAAGTTTAAATCTCTTTAAACTTCAATATACAAAGTACTGTTTCAGTTATCTTATTTCTCTTCTGCAAAGAGGAGAGGATCAGAAATGTTAAGAATCACCAGAGGAAACATCAAATAGCAGATGTATTTGTTCTAAGATTAAAGAGAGTCTGAAAACCTTTAGTCATTAGACACTTAGAATATTCAGGAATACTGCTTCCCTGTAACTTGAAGGCCAATTCTATTATCTGTAATACCTATACAAAATGACTTGCAATTTGAGTTCTAGTAACTTAAGGAAATCATTTGTGCAATAGTACCAGAAAGCAATTTTCTGGTGGCCTTTCAAGTCCATTATTACAGAAATGTTGCAAATTTAGGGTAAGAACATGTGATTCCCACTCCAGATTGCAGGGCGAACAGCCACATTTATCTTGTCTGCACTAGGATAACTCTTTGTCATACAATCCACCTGAAGCCTTGCTTCATTCAGCATTACAGAGCAAGCTAGTATTTATATTAAAAAAAAAAAAAGGAAGTAACGTTTAAACTGTTAAAACTCAGAAAGTAATATTTCTAAACTTATTCCCAGTAACTACAAATCCCTGGTGCCAGCGGCAACTAAAGATATTGAAAGCAGTCATTCTTTCTTAAAAGGGTTTCTAAGAAACCATCTTTTAACTCAGGCAGTGTGAAAGCCCTTTAAATTCCATCCCTATTTAAAAAAAAAATGTACACAACTGGAACAAATGACTATGTGTGCAGGCCTGGCACACACCTGCATGTGTATAAAGCAGACACTCAAATGCTTTTATCAAAATAGCTTGGCAAAACATCCCCAGAAGCAATGAAAAGATGTATCAAATAGCTACTATACTGAAGACAATTGTCTGGGGAATGTTAAGGTTAAAGTCACAGGAAACAGCTGGATTTTAGGTCTCAGGGATGTTTGCAAGGCTTTGAAAGGGGAACTTAACAGCTCCTTACATGTGAGACATCACCTGAATTCTAAAAGTATTTTTATTAAATTCACTTCTCACCAAATTTCTTTAAAGTACAAAAAAACAACGTTGGAATCTTTAAGAATGATTCTCCAAGAAAAGGATGACAAAAAAAAGTTTTAGGTACTAAGATATAGATATTCCTAAACTCTCTGGAAGCCCTCCCTTTGCCTTAGGTCCCAGTGATCTAGTGTGCAAAGCTTTATGCAGCTTCAAAGGAGTTACCAGATGCAATGCAGTTGGTGAAAATGGTCAATGCAGTCCGTACTGGAGTGAGACTTGCGCAAAAACGATTAATACCAGTTGTTTTACTATAAATTTGTTTGAAAAATTGGAGGGGGGCTGAGGTTCCAAAGACAGATTGAAAAGTAAAACCATTAATAATTGGCAAGGGTAGTCCATATGTTGTTGTTACAATTCAAACTTTCAAGGATGGCTTGCCAATAAAGTTCACAACCTTTGTATTCTAAATACCTGCTCAGTTAGCTGTGTATCACTGTGTAGTCTACAAAGTCAGAATTTCATATTACAGGGAAAAATAAATTCCCAAATTTATTCAGGACTACTCATTTCAAGTAATTGACTTCAAGTAAACTAGATTGCATATTTCCAGTATGAACATGTTTACATGAATATCCCATACCCCCTAAAAGCCACTACATGTTAACTTACTTGTGTAGATTAAAAAGTTTCTTTCAATTTCCACTAAAAAAAATATGCTATCCTTCTACATCCAATCAATTATCAAAAAGCTCTATCATACGAGGTAGTGGACTTAGTATTTTCATTTAGCTTTAGTATTTTCATTTAGCTTTAGTATTTATCCGACATAGAAGTCTAAAAATAAAAAACTCAGTATTTCAACTTCAGAATAAAAATTCATAAACATACCTTTTGTTGAATTCCAGTTTAAGTGATTTTTATGCAAATCTTGCAGCTGACGAAAGGCAAAAGGCAACCAATGTCTCTGCAGTGATTAGCCTGTTCTTTAGGACTAGGGGTCACCTGCCCAGGATTTTCTAATTGAACAAGGAATCCATGGGGCAAAATTGTTTTTCAAGGGTGGGCCAGAATAGAACATTTATATCTTCACTTCAACAGGGAAGCAATGAAATGTAATCCTTTGGGCATCATTTTTTGGTAGATGTTACCTTTGTCTCTTATCCTCATTTCATGCGATTAGCTTGGGAAGGTGTCCATGTTTTGACTTTAGAAATTTTATGACATCTAAATATACATACAAAGATCTTCACTCCTTATCAAATGTTTTTCAGCATGACTGGTGTGCAACTGACATTCACATAGTTTACAGAACCTAAGTCATCTGAGAAATATTTTTTAGCTGAACCTCTATAATCATGACAAGAGATTGATTAAAATGCCAAGATAAGAAACAATTTATTATAGAGAGAAGAAAAAATTTTTTTCATCCAAAATATAGAAATCTGTACAACTTTGCCACAATCAATATACATGAACTGTACAAATTTACACCAGTTCATAATTTACCAAATAAAAGATGACTAACAAAGTTCACAAAATAGATGGTGGTTTGTGGAAAAGACTTTTACCCAATTAAGTACAAGGAAAGTTACAAACCAGACCTCCACTTTCTAAAAATAAGAAGTTTACTCAGTCTTAGAAAACTACAAGCTAGCAACTGTACAGAGAGCTGGCTGGTGCTAACACCACAGTTGAGACAGTGTCTTTTTAAGGGTCTTTTTTAAAGCCTGTTGCCATGGCAAATTCGGGTCACTTGCTACTGTCAAGGCCAAAAACACAATACAAGGTCTGACCATTTCCCCAGGTCATGCTTACTAGTTTGTCTTATGTACATTTATACATATTTAAGTGCTAGGTAAAAGTCTTGTCATAAAATTTCCAGTACTACCATGTTGAAAATATTAAGCTTTCCTATTGAGCTGCCAAGAAAGATAACAATTTAAGTGTAATAGTGCAAATTTCCTCTGCAGAGAAAGGTTCTTTGAAATACAGATCTGCATTAAAGGGATTGATGTAAAAATTTAGGTATCATGTCTGGGAGAAACTGAAACCACCCTAAGACATCACTCCCTAGCAAATAAAGTGATCATTTACTTGGACTCACAGGCTATTAAATCATTGAAAGGTACTGTCCAAACTATGGCACTGTCACTTAAAAAATTTTTTTTACCACTCTATCTTGTGCCAGATCTTCACAGCTGTGACATGGTTTAAATTCCATAATCCATCCCCAAGAGGAGCCCACCCAAAGCAAAAATCAAATTTATCCATCCATTATAAGATGATCCATCCATAGACTATATCTTAACCTGATACAGTCATCATATTGTAGTTTTTGGAAGGGCTTGTTCTGCCCAAGAGAAGTTCCTCCTTACAGCTGATTCTGCTGTCTACCATTTGCACGTTGGTGCTGTTCTGGGTGCTACCTCCTGCTGGTGAGGCCTCGTACAGCACACAGATGGAGCCATCCTCTCCAATTCTGTAGGACACTTCATAGGGGTCAACCCAGAGTGTGAGTTCACTTGGGAGAAGCCTGAACAGCTCCTGACTGCTCAGTCCAATCCGCTGTGCTGCCTGTCCAATCAGAGGATCCATTTTATGGTTGATGCGAATACAACGGTAACCTGATCCCTTGCACGGCTTTTCTGGGAACCAGTGATGTTTATAATGTTCTACAGAAGAAAAGAACAGAGACACAATGCTTAGAGATCGTGACTGCCAGCTCCCGCCGTAGTTTCAGCTTCTTTCTTCGGCTGGCTCCTTTGAAAAAGCTAACTATCAACTTTTTTAAATGCCCAGCATTGCATTCACGGCTGTGCGTGTATGCCGAGTCGGGAAACGAGCGAGCAGGGGTTTAGAAATGACAAAGTAGTACGGGACAAAACAATCTCCCGGAACCAACCGGTTGAGCCGCCAAAATGGGAATCAGGCGCGCGGCCTCGGCCAGCCCGGCAGTAGGACGGCCCCGGCGGCCAGCGGGAACGTGTTTACTTTCTCCACCCTACCCCAGCCGCGCACACAATGGGGTTTATGGCTTTGGAGAAGAGAATAGCAACCGGACTGTTAACCCCGAAGGAAAGAAAAACAGGCAACCCTAAACAACGCTCTGGGCAGGGCTGTAATTGTACCAGTGACAAATCCGATGATTAATGGGCAGGAGTAGGAGGCGCGGGGAGACAGCACGTCCGTCCCGGGCTGGCTCTGGGGCAGCAGCGCCGTTTCCCACCCTGGGGCCCGGCGACCAAGTCAGCAACGGTTGGTCGGGGTTAGGGGGAGGGGGCATCGAACCAACCCCAGCCCTGCGGCTCCTTTGTCCCCCAAATATGCGGACCGTCCGAGGACCGCCGCTCCCGCCTCTGCCGGCTTTAGCTTCTTTGTTGTGCGTCTGTTTTCTTCTCCCATCCGTTTGCCAGCAATGGGGGGAGGGGGCGCCCTCGGCCCAGCCCCCAAACCCTCCCCGGGACCCGCCGTTAGAGTCTCCCCGAAGCGCCAGCCACAGTCCCGCGGCCGGACCCGAGCGCGGCCGGCCCGGACGCTACCGAGGCTCCCGTGGTCCCGACGGCCCGGCCCGGGGAGGTCAAGCCGCGACGCCCCGGCGCCCCTCGCCCTCCCTCCGAGGCCCGCTCACCTGCCAGCAGCTCCTGAAGGCTCTGGCTGAAGGTCTGCAGCTGTCGCTCGCTCGTGAGCCCCTTGGTGCGGAGAAACTTGGAGATGAAGGACACAGCGGCGGCGATCTCGCCTATCATGGTGGCGGCCCGGGTGTAGAAGGGATGCATGGGGGCGGCGGGCGGGGGCAGCCCGGGGCGGCCGGGGCTCGGCGGCGCGGCCCCGACGGCGGAGCGGCCACCCCGGGCTCCCTCACAGGTCAGAGGGCTGAGGGAAGAGGGCGTGTGGGGCGGACGCCTACTTTTTTTTTTCTCCTTTATAGTGAAAAAGTTATTTTAGAGACAGGAGGCGGCAGGAGAGAGGAAGAGTCGAGCGATGGCGATCTGGTCACATCGCTCGGACCTCCTCAGCCGCCTCCGCCTCCAGCTCTACAGCCCCCGAAGAACCCAACAGTTGCATTTCCAGCTCCGACGGGCGAAGAGATGCAGGAGCCGTGCAGCACTTTTTATAGCGCCGCGGAAAGGAAGTGGCGTAGCTGGAGCGTGACGGCCGACTCCAGCCAATCCGGAGATCGCACCATTGTGACGCAAGCAGATTCGGAGCCGCCGGGGGCGGGAAAAAGGGGCCAGGGGGCGGGTCCAGAGGCCGGGAAGAGAGGGAGGAGCTGACGTAATCCGCTTGTAAACAAATAAACCCCCGAGTGGCGGCGGGAGAAGGGGGGAGAAGTAGCTGGGGACCGAGGAATCCGAGGGTGCGCGTGTGAAAGCCCCGCCCCCAGTCCTAGCCCCTCCTTCCAGCTCCAGCAACTCAAGGCGCGGCGCCAGCGCATCCCCTACAAGAGTGCGCTGCCCGGGCTCGTCTGCGAGGAGGTTTAATGCTGTGCAGATAAAAGCCGCCCTGCTCAGGCTATCCACACCCGCGCCGGCGGCACGGATCGGGCTGCAAGTCCTCAGCGCCTGCCGGCTCGCATACTCAGTGTTTACATCCCATGCGCGTCCCTGGGTCTACGTGACTGGCTCCTGAAGCGAAGGGAGCATACGGCGCAGCCGGATGCGGGTACCCGTGCTGAGGATGCAGCGAGTGCAGAGAAAAGTGGAGGGAACCGGCGCTCGCAGGGCATTCTGCAGCCTCGGCAGTCCAGTTCTTGCAGAGAACTGCTCTACCCTTAGGGAGGGGTGGGGTGGGGGGAGGTCTTTGTCAAAGTTAAATTGCAAAATAAATAAAAGGTTAGTAAGCTTTTTGTGGTTGCTGTTTCAGTAACATCAGAAATCAAAGGAAGGAAGAGTGCAGACCTTACTGAATCCAGCTTAACACTGATAAGAAAACCTGTTATTGAAGATTAATACCGTCAACTGTAACAAGTTTACTCTATAAAAAGAAAAAAATCTACATAATGCATTATACGCCCTTTACACACAAAATCGAGGGTTGTTTCCTTTTTTTTTTCCCCCTAATCCGAATAACTGTCCGAGCCTTAGAGTTCTGCTGTTCTTTATAAAAACAAGAATATAAAAATAAAATTTGAAGGCTCTGAAACTATGAGGCGCAAACATTTAGATTAAAATCGAGCTTGCAAAACTACGGGAGAAAGAGACTGGTACGAAGGCATGAGCCTCTTGAAATGATTAGGCCTAAGAGAGGGTTAAACCGAACGAACTCCATTAAGGAGGAGGGGGAAAAAAGATGGTGAGCTGGGCAGATGGAGAAAGCAAACAAGAGGCAGAAGTTGAACTCTACCAGATGGAAATAAATATCCTGAGCTTAGCTGGTCATCAATATTGCAAAACATATCACTTCGAGTTTTTGGGTTTTTTTTTTTCTCAAATACTGAGCCAGAGGGTATAGAAATGAAGCAAAAGTAGAATCTGCTATAAAGCGGAAGGAGAAAACATTTTATTGTTTAAATGAAATCAATAACTTCTAGGCTATTTTTTCATTCATACGCAATAATTAGGTAGTATATATGAAGTAAATACTTTAAAAGATAGTATTGTTAAAAGCAATAACGTCTGTGAAAGTATTTTCTTTGGATAAATGCATCAAAACATAATGGTAAATAGGTAATTTGTTTCCTTCTAGGACTTTCAGATAGCACTGTGCTTAAAAATAAACGTCATGGTAATTGCTTTACTAGGGATGTGAAACTTCATTTACTACTCAAAAATGAGATAGGGAAACAGAAATAAATCCTTAAAATTACCATTGCCCTAAAACAAGATTTTCTGATATCCCTCCGAACTCCACCCACCCTTAATCGTCTGCTCTGTTCATTTTCCTTACATCATCAGTGATTTGAACATTAGATCAGAAATCAGGCGGAAGTTTTTCTCCTGTAAGCCTGGTCTCCAATTTGGACTCCTAATAATTTTAAGCTTAAACTGACTCATCTACAAAACCGAAATAATGAAGTTAACAAAGTGCTAGGATCTGAACACCCAAGCCGGTGTTCTCTCCACTAGTTTTTTTTTTTTTTTTCCTTCATTGAAATACATTTGATGTACAATATTATGTTAGTTTCAGGTGTACTGTGTAATGATTTGACATTTGCATATGCTGTGAAATGTCCACTACTTTAACTGCCTTCCCAAAGCAGCAGCTGAACCCTTTCTGAAAGCTTTTTAAAGTCAGTTCAAGGGGGAGGGTATAGCTCAGTGATAAGAGTGCCTGCTTAGCATGCAGGAGGTCCTGGGTTCAATCCCCGGTACCTCCACGAAGAAGCAATAAAATAAATAAACCTAATTACCTCCCTCCCCCTCACGAAAAATTTTAAAAAAGATTAAAATCTATTCAATAGAGTTAAGAGAAAGTTAAACTCACATATCCTTGAAGGGTTTTCTCCCCACTGTTTTTTGGTTTTTTTTGTATGTGTGGGTTTCCCACCTTAAATCATTCCTTTAAGAGACAAATGAATTTAAGAAAGAACTCTTTTATCTGGGGGATCTAGTGAGCACTCAAGAAAAAAAATGGAAATAAATATTGGTCCTAAATGCAAGCTTTATACAGTGCATAATATTAACTGCTAATAGTTTTCAAATCTGGACATATATATGTTTAGTCATAGCTTTCCAGAAGTTTAGTAAGGCTCTTCCCATTCAAGAAACAAGCAGGTATTTCTTGACAGATTTTGAATTTATAAAGGCACTTCTCATCTTGTTGATACGGTAAGCTACAGGCATTCCCAACTATTCACAAACCCAACTCTTGGCTCTGTGTCCTTAGGCAAGTTATTTAACCTCTCTGCATTGTAATCTCCTAAAATATGTAAAGGCTGTTGTGAGGACTAAATGGAATGACTTCAGCACTAAGTCAACATTCAAATATATATATTGGCTTATGTATATTATCATCAAGCAATTTGATAATTATTAAATTAATTTCTAAAACCTAGAAAATTTTCAATCAAAACACTAAAAAAAAAAAAAATAGGAATTATGTCGAAATAATCCAGAAAATGAACCTGGGTTTCAAAATAAGTTTGCAAGTAACAAATGTCTACGTCTTTGGAGTGCTTGAGAATTCAGAAACTACTTTCCATAGATGAAACTATAAGACAACTAACTAGAATTTCAAAGGGCTGGGTGTATACATTCCCATCCCTCTGCTCAAATGTTACTAAAACAGTTTGCTCTGGACTAACAAATTAGAATTCCTTGTAGACTTTTTGAGTATTGTGTTATTTAACCAAAAAGAGGGAGAGAAAAAAATAAACATTTAAATAAGGGAGGGGAGAATGAACTTCTTTCTCTGCTGCATAGGGTAATAAAATTTACAGACTGACAAAACGTCCATAAAGATTTAAAGATTTTTTTTAAATGACATTATCATCTGCTATCATTATCATTTTGTGGAAAAGATAACATTTTAACATCCCTAAAGTAGAAGAGGTATCCATATCAGAATAAAGCATGGTCTTTTTAATTGAATAAATTTTAAGTCACTAAATGTCACCTTTTGCATTTCATCATTTGGGAACTCATCTAAACTATTAATCTATGAACATGATAGCAGTAAGTTAAGCTATTAGGCTCTTCATTTTATATGCTATTCCAACTACCTGGGATATGTCCCCCATCTCCCCTTTCCCTAGCTAATTTCTGCTCATCTTCCAAGAAGCCTTCCCTGACTTCTGGACTTGAGTAAATATCTATAGTATTGTGCTTCCCCTCGCCCAGGCTCTGGTACTGATCAGACATACTAGATTTACTATGTTTACTAGTCCCTCTGCCTTTCTAGTCTATAAATCTTACAGAGCAGCCATCTTCTGTCATTCATTATTGTACCCCTAATGCTTAAGAAACAGCCTAATGCATAGTAAATGTGGTTGACTGGTGTTAAACAGACATCTAAATACAAATGAGTTCCATCAAAACCATTACTTACAAAAAGAAAAACCCCACAAAAAAAACCCCAAACAACAACAAAAAACAATACTTGCAATTTGTCAGGTGACAGATCACATAGTTTTTGTTGCTTAAAATTGGAGAGCCAATATTTAAAAGAAGATAAGCAACTCAACTCTGTGACTTTCTTCCTGGCTGCTAGAGGTGTTCAATAATTGCATAAATTGTTCTTGTAGATAAACAACTAGACTTCATTTCCAAAGCAAATGAAATGGAGATCAGAGACCTGGATATGCTGCCTAAGAAATACTTTGAGGTAGTGTCCACACTGCTCCCATGTAAGGTTTCTTCCTTTGTTTACCTGTGTGCTATGCAGACACACTTTGGTATTTTTACATCAGGTTACCTATGAGTGTCCCTTGCTTGTGTGCTGCTCTCTCATACTGCCATTCCATCCTAAAATTGCTCACGAGGTATCCTCCCTACACTCCAGCCTCCCACTTCATCTCTGTGATCCACGATTCCTGAATTATTGCTAGGAAAGTCCCAGATTTTTGTTGTTGTTGTTGTTGTTTCCAGATTTTCTTTTAATGGCTGTATTACAGTTCACAAGTTTGTCCAGGAGGCTTTCCTCCACCTGCTGGTATAATCCCACTCAGCAAAGGTCTCATTCACTACCTGGGCCCTCCCTTCCCTGAAGGCACCTTTAGACTTCCAGGCTGAGCTGGGGGAGCCTCACTGTTGCAGGTCAGCTGCCTGCATTCATTAAAGTATTATCTATTGTGACCTTTCTTGTGAATTTACTTCCAGATAGAGTACTAGGTGTCCTTGGTGCTTGCTTTAGAAAACCTGCAGCTTAACCAACAAGTATAGGTTCAAGCAGGAGAGTAACTATGGGGTGTTAATAGCAAATAGAGACAGGGCATTTATTTTGTGTCTGTTTGGGGGCAGAAGGAAATAAGACCCAAAAGTGAATGGTATCTGCTAAGTCAGTGAAGTTGGCCCATAATAAGGTCTCTGAAAGGAAGAAAAAGAGGGGTGTGACCTTGGAGTATCTTAAAGGCTTAAACCAATATAAGGAAGATAAATATTGTTGAAAAAGCTGGTGGGTAGAGAAGGGAATAGGGTGCTGGGAGTCGGGGGAGGGAGGTGAGTATTTTTGGCAGGGAAGTGATATGATGAGATTTATTTTTTGGAAAGCCCTAAGGATGATGTATTAAATAGGGATAATTTGAAGTGACTTCTATTTTTATCTCCAATTCTTACTTAAATCTTTAAATAATTTAGCTTTTCACATGGGCTTATCTCTTCTACTAGAGGCTTATGCCTTTTGTTTGTTCTGTTTTTGGTTACCCACAGGAAGAAGACCACTTTTAGTACCTCCTCATCTGGCAACCTGCCTTGCTTTGCTTAGGTATGAATCCAAGGGCACAAATTAAGGCACTTGTACTAGGTTTAGATCAACTGGGGTTCAAGAAACACAAGAGAACTAGAAATCAGAGGGTGACATGTACAGATTTAGAGCAAAAATACTTCTTGTTAAAGTGGTTCAGATTGTTTGGAGAAAATGGGAAGAAACAGGGTTAAAGAGTTGCCTCCCAGCAGCAATAACAATGATCATACAAATTAACATTGTTGTCAGTGCACCAGACACCACCGTAAGTGTGGAGGCATCCCAATTAATTCTCCCAGAAATACCACCAGGTAAGTATAATTAACATATGTATTAACACATACATTTAACATGTGAGGTTTCAATCAGAAAGAAAATAAGTAATCTACTCAAGGTCTTATAAGCAGATTTGAACTCTCAAGTCACAGACTTCAAAACCTGGAGGTGAGTTCCTGATAGTACCTTTTCTAAAGGGACTATGAGAAATAAATCCTTATAAAGACAGAAAAACGTTTTGGAGACGAGTAGAGACAGTAGAAGGAAAAAATAAAAACAAAACTCAAAGCAGCTTGAGAGACTTCTGGCTAACACAGTCTAAAAAATACAGCTACATTTCTTAAAAGGCTCACTGAAAAATGAATCAAAGGACATATTAAAACATTAATCTGCAAATAAAATAATTTCACTGGAGTGAAAATTATCCCTAGGGGCAGATAAAGCAGCAAAAATATCTTCTATTTTAAACTAAGCATCTTACTTCTCCTTTGGTCTAAATTGGCAGGAGGAACTAGGAAGCGGGTCAGGCCCATAGTCCCTCTTCCCCAGCAACTAAGGAGAGACCGGTGACCTCTGAGAGCTCAGGTGGAGGGCTGCAGGGCGGCAAGAAGGGCTGGTTTTGTGTCTGTCTCTGGAGGGCACTGCTGAACCTGATTGCTTGCCCTATAGGAATTGTCACTGACCTTCCTATTGTTAAGCCCCGGGCCATTTTTCAAAGCCAACCCTCCTTCCACGACCTTCTTTCCTTCTTTTCCCTAGAACGCTATGATTCCACTTACTTTCTTCTTTTTAAAGCCATCACCAACTACTCTGTTTCCTGGGGCAATGCCCCAGTGTTCAGGCTTATTGGATGTTTATCTCCATCTCCCCAGTGGACAACAATCTATTTCAGTTTTAAGGTTTAACAGTAGTGTGGAGAAAGAGACAGATGCTATGAATCAACTTAGGAAAATTGCAGACTTTAAGGAATCACATAAAGTTCTTACAAGTTATAATCTTGGCCTACAGTTATTTATAACTTTCTGAATATGGAGCAAATGGACCTCCTCTTCCCTTCAAACTAATAGGGTTGAGGGTAAGGGGGTTCAAAATGTGATCCCAAGACCAGCCACCTCAACTCCACCCCCAGGAAATTGATAGTAATACAAACTTTTGGTTCTAGACCTACTAAATCAGAAACTCTAAGGGGGTGGGGGTGGAGGGGGTTCAACTATTTAGGCACTAATGTTTCAGAACAACTGCTTTAAAAAAGCGAGGGCAAAATTCTATAATTCAAAATCAGCAAACAAACTTTTTATCTAGGCATATACTATCTCAAACATACATCTTGTCCTTTAAAAGAAAAAA
Source organism: Camelus dromedarius (assembly GCF_036321535.1). NCBI lineage: Eukaryota > Metazoa > Chordata > Mammalia > Artiodactyla > Camelidae > Camelus > Camelus dromedarius. Next base: position 28,860,480 of record NC_087446.1, read on the forward strand.
TTGGCATTCTAGTTTAATATGTAAAAACTATCTTTGTGTATCAAATAAATTTTATGTTGAGTTGTTATTTGCTTTTCTGAGGTTCTACAATTTGGATAAAATGCATTCTTCTCAGCTTCTGAGACATTAGGCAAGCTAGAACATATAATGATGTCCATGTATTATTCTCAAGAGAGAAAATACTCAGGAAGCTTGGTAAAATAATCATCAAATCAAATATTAGCATAGCTCATGCTTTTATTTTTCACTTCCAAGAAAAGCAGTAACTTGCCCTTTTTAAAGAACTTGAATTTAAAATCTCAAAGTTGATTAACATTTACATGCATTAAAGTGATGTCACATCATTCCTTTAAAATTAGCTAGCTGACTAAAACAAAGGAATATTCAAGTTGCAAAAGTAAGTGCAATAAACAGAGGTCCTACACAGAGATGTCCAATGTGATTGTGGAAACCATCATGCATGTGGCTGTACTTTAGCAGGAATTCAAGGGTTGAAATCCCATTGGAGAATGTAACTTGGGATGTATTCATTTATGGGGCACAGCAAGTTAGACTGAGCCAAATTCCTGACAAGATTATATTCTAGCCATGGAGAAGTCCTCTAAAGGAAAAAAAAGGTTATGATTAGCATGTCAAAATGAATTTATTTTCTGAAGGGGATAAAGTGAGAAACTTCCCATTATCTTGTGTTCTTTTGATTAGTAAGTACTTATAAATGATGCAGAAGCAATCTTCAGCCTAGATAATATTCACAATTTGATTTAGTTGAATGTGAAAGCAAAGGATCCTTTATTAGCATATTGCATTTGTTGAAAACATTCTATATTTGCATGTTTTTTAGTGGAGGCCTCTTCTTTAAATCTTTTCATTGAGCAAAATGTAAGAAACAGTCTCATCTTCTGAAAACTGATTTGAATATTGACTGTGATGATGATCTTCAGACTCAAGGAATGGTCTCCCTGCTGTTTTTAATGTCTGACCTTACTGTTTCTTGCACAAGGAGATTTCAAACATGGAAATAGTAGTAAGAAATACAGCATTAAAGCCCTCAGGAATGGTTCTTTTCATGGTTTTCTCCCTTGTAGAAACAAAGTTGTCCATACAATCTTTAGATGATGTGGACTATGACAGTCAAGAAGGGCACTTCTATCTTTATCCTCCAAAGTTCTATCCTTAGTCCCTTTGAACAAATGATATTCTCCCCTTTTTTAAAAAGAGCTTTATTGAGACACATTTTACATATAATAAAATTCACCCATTTCAATTGTACAATTCAATGATTTTGAGTTAATTTACCAAGTTGTGCAGCCATCCCCATAATCAGTTTCTGAATATTTTCATCTCCCTCAACAAAATCTCTATCTCACCCCTGGCCCTGCCGGTCCCAGGAAACCACTAACCTACTTTCTATCTCTATAGGTTTGCCTATTCTGGACATTTTATATAAATGAAATCATACAATATGTGGTCTCTTGTATCTGCCTGCTTCACTCAGGATAATGTTTCTGAGTTTCTTTTTTTTTTTCACGTTTTAATGTTTTTGAGTTTCATCAGTCATCAGCATGTATCAAGGAACTCCTTTCTTCCTTCCTTCTTTGCTTCCTTCCTTCCTCCTGTTCTGTCTTTCCTCTTGAATAAAATTCCGCATTAAGAAAGCTTAACGTTAGGCTGACAGGGGCCAACTTTGGGGGCTTCTTCTACCTCCCCTTTCCACAGCCTCTCCCCTTTAGACATTTTTCTACCCTCTCTAAAAGCTTTGAGATGTCATTTTGTTAGGTAGTTAGATGAGTGGGGCACCAGGCAGATAAAGTGGAGGAGAGAGATGATGGTCTGCAAGATGGCATTATACCCGCCTCCAGCATAAAGGGGCTTTACTTCCTCTAAAAGAGCGTCAACAAGAAACCCAACAGTTAGAACCTGATAGCCGAAACTGTGAGGTAGTGAGAAGGACCTAACTGGACATAACCCAATGCTCACTGTAATATAATTAGCATTAGGTTTAGGCCCTCCACCCCCATGGGTTTTTCTGAGTGAATCATGGGTAAAGACATGCAGAAAGAGGACAAACATGACTAAGCACTCCAGGGGCAAGAGCCATCAATCAATCAAAAGACCACCTCTAAGCCAGGGTATAAGAGAAGGGGCAAAGACCGCCGCTTTTCCTCCCTTGGATCAGCCCGCCTCCCATTCTTAGAGGTGTACTTTCCCTTTGCTAAATAAATCCTTTAAAATCTTTCATTACACAACACTCCATATCCTGTCTGAATTCATATACTTCAGGTAAGGCAAGAACTTGGGTCTTTTCCCTTCCCCTTTTGGGGTAACAATTTCTCCATAGGTTGACCCAGCCACTCCTCTCCCAGGCCATTGCCTGCTGCAGAATTAATGATTTGCTCACTTTTGGTGCCTCACATATTCACACACCCACACCCCAACGTCAACTGCACAAAGAATAAGTCAACTGCACAAAGAATAAGCCAACTGAATTGAGAGATAAAAGCTCTTTCCTCCAGACATTCTCTTCAGAGGAGTCCTCAGGTGAGGCAGAAATTTCAGGTAGGAAAGAGGGTAATAAGAACACTCAAGTTACATCGTCCAACAAAGAATGAAAATCTGCCAGATAATTTAGCTAAGAGGATTTAGCTAAACAGTTAAACCCTTAACAGAAGCTTTATTTAGGCTCATTCTAACAAACAAAGTCAGCAGACAAGTCCTTTTTAAAGAAAGTTCTCTTTCATCTGAGTAAAAAGAAGGAACACATTTAAACCAAAACAGGAACTACTCTGGCAATATATGTGTAAAAAAATAAGCACCCTATGGGGCTCTTTTTAAATTAGCCAGAGTGCACAGAGAAGTCTTTGAAAAGAAAACTCTGGGGGGAGAAACATTTTTCTTGATTTTATAAACACTCATTGTCTAATCATCTGAAGAGAGTGCAAACTTATGATTAAATTCCCCCACCTCCCAAACAGATGAGCTCTTTTAAGTCACCTCCTTTCCCATCCCTCCCTCCCCCCAACTCCCTCTGCTATATTTAGGGAGGCAAGAGAAGTAACTTGAAAGCCAGCCTACAGGGAAGCAAGCAGTGACCTAGCAGGTTCAAGTTTTCAAACTAGATATGCACAGGCAAGGCCATCCCCTGTATGTATGGCATGAGAAGCCAAGTTTTGTCTAGTTGCTACCACAGAGTATTAATAAGTTGTTCGAACTCTATGAAAAATGGATAACCGACTCCAGTTTATTCTGCTGCTTTTTTGTTTTTTTAAAGTGACTTCAAGGACACCACTCTCCCCCACACCTAAGATAGTCATATCATTTCAATCTGGACAATTAGAACCACTGGAATCTGGTTGTAGTTTCCATTCTTAGCAATTGTTCAGACCGGAGAGGTGCTATTTTTCTACTTTTTGGATTTACTCCAATGTGAAAAGTTATGAGTCTTAAAAAGGATCAAGATATAATTAGGCAAAACTGAGGCAACTTGACAAGCAGATATTTAACAGGTTTTCTAAAATAAATAAATAAAAAGTCTAATAAGCTATGTAAAGAAAGTAGAGTTTGGAGAATGTTGCTATAAATAAGCAATACACTTACTTTTGAGCTTATTGGTGTCCAGGAAAAAGAGAAACACAATAAAGTATATTGCTTTTGCTAACTAAAAAAAAAAAAAAAGACACAAAATGTAGTAACATTAAACTCTGATAAATTTATAAATTTATAATATGGAAACACTTTAATTATTTTATAAAACATATAGGGAAACATGCTTCAGGTAGTGCATTCTTTTTTTTTTTTAGATAGTACATTCTTAACTTGTCATTCCCAATGAGAGCTAAGAACAAGTTCACTGCTAAATATCTCATGTGTAAGTGTTCTATAGAGTTAGTTCATCCCACAGATTAGATTGATCAACAAGGTACCGGCTAAACATTGAAGACCCATCCACAAATAGAATAGACCTGTTCCAAACCTTATGGAATCTGGTAGGAAGACTGAAATTAATTAAACAGTCTAAGGAAGTATATATTTGCCATTCTGAAAATTGTTGTATAAAAGAAATACAGGAGGTATGAAAGTCTAACCTAAAGGATGGGAAAAAGGGACGATCAGAAGGACAATCAGAAATCCTTCCTACAGCACCAATCTTTAGTCAGAAATCTGAAGATGAGGACGAGTTAACCTGGATGGGATCTGCAGGGGATGAGAGCTGCTCTCCAGACTGAGGAAACAATTTACAGAGAGAACAGAGGTCTGCTAAAAGCAGAACCCTGTAGTCCTAACAGGGAGAGTAAGAGGAGAGAGACCAAAGATAAGACTGGAAAAGCATGTGAGGCCAGAGCCTGAGGCACCTTGTAAACTGCTTTAAGATATTAATCTTGTGGGGAGGATATAGCTCAGTGGTAGAGTGCCTGCTTAGCATGCATGAGGTCCTGGGTTCATTCCCCAGTACCTCCTTTAAAAAGATAAATAAATAAATAAACCCAATTACCTCTCCCCTAAGAAAAACATTTTTTTAAAAAGATGTTAATCTTATCCGGAAGATTGCTTTATAGGAGAGCTATAAGTAAATCTGTAACCAAGGCCACATCTCCTAAGAAGCTTCTTTAGATCTGCTTAAATGTTCAACAGTACTTGAAACACTAGTAATCTAGATCAGGATGGGCAAACTTTGTTTGTTTTTTTTTAAATAAGGAGCCAGATAGTACATATTTTTTACTTTGTGGGTTACAGAATCTTTGTCACATTTATTCAATTCTGCTATTGCAGTGCAGAAGTAGCCATAAACAAAATCAGCAGTGGGTGTGATCCAATCAAACTCTGCAAAAACAGGAGGTAATGGACTTAGCCCTTGGGCAATACTTTGCCTATTCCTGATCCAGGTCAAGTAGCAGGGAATAAATGATCATGACAGAAGATTCTGGAGGATATGGTAAACATCTAAGTAAATAAACCTTTAATGGGATAACTGTACTTCCTTGGGACTTTGATTTTGAGGAGGACAGTGTTGTGATGGGACCGTAAATAAGGGACAAAATGCACCTTCTGTGAGCTGCACAAATTGACCCCATGAATGGAATTATCATCCATGTAGACTGTGAAGAATATAAGCTCCTTAGAGGCGGGGATTTGTGTCTGTTTGTTCAGTTTTTTTTTTTTAACCTCTCCCCGAATCCATGGTTTCCTCAAGTTTTGTCTATAGATCAATATGCTAATAGCTAATAACAGATGTGCCTCACCAAATGAATGTTCAATTAATGACCTTTCAGCAATATAACCCTTAAGAAGTCATATAACTTAGGCAAACTTCTTTTTATTTCCATCATAAAGAAAAATTTTACCCAAAATACACTAAGTACATATACTGTGAGAAATTGAGTCAATATTATGATCTCAGGCAAAGAAGTACTCACCAATTCACTCAACAGAGTTTTCTGTAGTCAAAGTATCATAGGGAACAAATCTATATCAGAACAAATTGCTATGTTTGGATGAACACAAACATGTTTGCTTTGCCTGTGAACAGCAAACAAGAGATGAAGACATAGCATCTCCATTTCTTACAACACTTTGGTCTGTTGTGTGCATGTGTTTTGCTTTTATTTTTGCTCTAGAGATAAATTTTTAGCTTATTTTAAGCAAAATTTGACCTCAATAATAATGATCTCCAATTTCAAAGGATTGAAAACCTTGTGAAGAAATTTGTGCAGAAAGAATAATGAGGTTTCCAATTCCAAACTCCCTTACTCCCTCCCTGTACATATATCACTCACTATCCAGTCATCTCTTCTTCCTTTGGTGAGTACAATAAACCTTCACTGGGTTACTATGTTTGCTTACTTTCAAATTTTTAAATTCTTTATTATTGCTTATACAAAATTACCTTCATTACATATATGTGTGTGAGGATATACATGATACATATCCTTATATCTGTATTACATATATATATTTAAATCTTTGAAAATGGTTTGAAAACAAACAAACAAAGAAAGAAAATGGTTTGGGTGTCTTAGGTTAAGATGTAATACATAATAAATTTACCCATTAGAATTAATGGAGTATTTTTTTTTTTTTAATTTAAAGACTTCACTTAACAGCAGGGTCTGCAGAAATGAATTAACATCGTTAACCAAGGTACAAGGCAATTGGTTTCCTTTGCAATGCAATGTATTTTCATTTGTGCATTTATAAAAATATCATTCTGGGAAAGAGTTCATAAACCTAAGCTAAAAAGGTCCATGGCCCAAAAAATAGCTTCTGGGTCTAGATCCTAGAACAGCATGTCTAACATATAATAGGGGCTCAATAAATAATTCTTGAATACCAAATTATCTTTAACATATACCAATATAACTGGTTCTGTTAGAAAGACGCTAATTATTTGAAAAGTGTTATGGTGGTGCCTGTGGCATAAAATACCTTTTCTTCTAGTTAGGAAAAGAGGCTGAGCTTGTTGTTTCTTATGGCAGGAGGACATAAGGGAAGCTAAATCTGCATCAGATATTTAAATAGTTGCTTGAAAGGAGAACTGAGGACAGAGAATGCTTTTAATCACATTTGGGATTAGAATTTGCTCAAGGAAGTCCATAACTACCCAGCATTGTGACTCTTCTGCTCACTGGTATATCCACAGCACTTAACACAGTGCTTGGTAAATGGTAGCATCAATACATACTTAAGGAATGAATGAACCTTGCTTGAGATTCTATGGCAGTAAAAGCTCTGAGTGAAGATTAAAAACCTTGAATCAATATCAAAATCATATGGCTTGGCTAAGTGGTACCTGTCTATGGAATCAAAGATTGATGAGAGATCAATAAATATTGCAGGAGTCTTCAGCTATTTTTAACTGTATACACCCCTAAACCTCCCATAGATTCAAAAAGTCAGCAATGGAATAGTTATGCTTTATATGCTTCTTTTTCATGCAAGGCACTAAATGGAGAAGTCAGATCTGCAACTCATTAAGAAGAAAGGGAGCCAGCGCAGAATGTTGAGAGACTATCGAGCTTACTGATTGAAGGTGGCACAGTAGAAGGTTGCCCTCTTTGTAGAGGCAGATGCTGTGACTCTGTCCAAGGGAAGCTGAGTAAAGAACTTTGTAGAGACTGGGCTCACCACTCAGAGCAGTACTTGGAAGAGCTGGGGCAGTTGAAGATTTTCCCCTGGGGACTTCTTCAGCTGGGAACAGTTAATTGGCTATGGCTTAATGAGTCAGGCTTGTCAATTCTTAAGATAGAATGCTTTTAAAAAATGCCTTTTAAAAGAATGACTGGTTTGGAGTTCCTTCTCAGCATTTTAAGCAAAGAAAGCAAGCTGAAGAACAATAAAATAAAAACAGACCATGCTAAACATATAGTGTTTATTTGTGTATGGATATGTGTGTACATATAACTACACGTACACAAGTATCAAAGGATTATATGTGCACAGGAAGAAGTCTTAACACAAAATGTGTACCACTCTGAGGGGTATGTTTGGAGAGATGGGGATTTATTTATTTTATATAATGGTTTTCCAGCTGAAAGAAAGACTGCTACATCATATACAAAATAAAATCCATTTGGACTACACTGCTAAAATAAAAGTGAGTAGAAGAAAAGCTTTAACATGTGCAGATCCACAGGAGTAGAGAGGGGTAGGAAAACTTTCTTAGGTAAGTCAGGAAGATAAGCATCCTTAAAGGAAAAGATTAAGACATCTGACAAAAAAATAAAAAAAGATATTTTGGTATAAGAAACATAAACTAAGCTGATGCACATTATAGGTAAAAAATTAAAAAAAATTGGTGATGTATGTGACAAATAAACAAGTATCATTAATATTAAATATATAGTAAATAAAAAATAAAATGTAATAAATTAAATTAATTATCTTCACACAAAGAACAAGTTGAAAAAAAACAAACAAGAGAAAAATAGGCAAAATATAGAACAGGCAACTTATTAGAGAATAAAGGAAGTGGATAATAAATACAGAAGATATGCAATCTTATTAGTAGCCAGGAAAATGCAAAACAAAACAATATGCCATTTGTTACCTATCAGATTGATGAATATTAAAAAGATGAACGAGGTCCAGTGCTCATGTAGTTATAGGGAAATCTTTCGGGAAAGTAACTGGTAGAATTTATTCATTAAAAATATGCTTATACTTACACTCCACTTTTGATGGTTTCTTATAAACACCATGTAACATAGAAGGCAACATACTAACCAAGAAATTCTCACTTCTATAAATGTTGTCCTTTTCCTAGGTCACCATCAGAGTTGAGTGTAGTCATTTGCAGAGAACAGTGCTAACTAGCAGTAAGTTTAAAGCAGAACTGATCACCTATAGCCCTAAGAGGTGGAGATAAGTAGTAAGTTCTACATACTAGATGTGTATGGGTTATCTGCACAGCATCTCCATTCTGGAAATCCCTCAAATACTCCCTCATTACCTCATTCTCTCATGACTCCATGGTTGCAGGAGCAGCCATGACTGGGTGCCTGAGCTGGCCAAGGAGTTCATTCACGGGAATTTCTGGACCTGGAGACACTGGAACTCAAGATGGTTTTTCTCCTGTGTTGTATGTGTATAAGAAAAATTTTGAATCTTTTGGCGGTCATTTTTTCTCCTACCATGTGAAGAACACTGAAAGAGAAACTGAGAATGCATTGCAAAGAGAAACAGATGAAAGGCATAGAGAACTTCCTGGGGACATTTAAGCTCCTGACTTGAGTTGCTCCTGAGGGCTCCACTGCATTCTGGCTTTTCCTGGGACTTGGTTGTTTACCTTCTCAGATTCTGTGAGAGATCTCCAAAGCCTTTTTTTTTTTTTAAATTGAATTTTTTAAAAAAATTTTTATTGAAGTATAGTTAGTTATAATGTGTCTATTTCTGGTGTACAGCACAATGTCCCAGTCATGCATGTATATATATATATATTCTTTTCCATTAAAGGTTATTATAAGATATTGAATACAGAAGAAAGTTAGGTTTTTTAAATCTATTTTTATATTTATTGGCTAACATTTGCAAATCTCAAACTCCCAAATTTATCCCTTCCTACCCCTTTCCCCCTGGTAACCATAATATTGTTTACTATGTCTGCAAGTCTGTTTGTTTTGTAGATGAGTCCATTAGTGTCCTCTTTTTTTCTTTGTTTTAGATTCCACATATGAGTGATATCACACGGTATTTTTCTTTCCTTTCTTGTTTACTTCTCTTAGAATGACAATCTCTGGGTCAATCCATGTTGCTGCAAAAGGCATTATTTTATTCTTTTTTATGGCTTAGTAGTATTCCATTGTATAGATATACCACAACTTCTTTATCCAGTCATCTGTTGATAGACATTTAGGTTGTTTCCATGTCTTGGCTATTGTATGTAGTGCTGCTATGAACACTCGGTGCATGTATCTTTTTGAATTAGAGTTCTGTCCGGATATACGCCCAAGAGTAGGATTGCTGGATCATATGGTAAGTCTATTTTTAGTTTATTGAGGAATCTCCATACTGTTTTCCATGGTGGCTGCACCAAACTACATTCCCACCAATGGTGCAAAAGGGTTCCCTTTTCTCCACAGCCTCTCCAGTATTTATTGTTTGTAGACTTTTGAATGATGGCCATTCTGACTGATATGGGTGATACCTCATTGTAGTTTTGATTTGCATTTCTCTGATAATTAGTGATATTGAGCATTTTTTCATGTGCCTATTGGCCACTTGTATGTCTTCATTGAAGGATTGCTTGTGGAGATCTTCTGCTCATTTTTGGATTGTGTTGTTTGTTTTTGTTATTAAGTTGTATGAGCTGTTTATATATTCTGGAAATTAAACCTTTGTCAGTCATATCATTTGCAAATATTTTCTTCCAGTCCATAGGTTGTCATTTTGTTTTGCTTAAGGTTTCCTTTGTTGTGCAAAAGCTTATAAGTTTAATTAGGTCTCATTTGTTAATTTTTGCTTTTATTTCTATTGCCTGGGTAGACTGCCCTAGTAGAACATTGCTAAAATTTATGTCAGGGAATGTTTTGCTTATGTTTTCTTCTAGGAGATCTATCATTTATTTGTCTTATATTTAAGTCTTTAAGCCATTTTGAATTTATTTGTGTGTATTGTATGAGGGAGTGTTCTAACTTCATTGATTTACATGCTGTCCCCAAAGCCTTCTTGTAAGTTCCTTTTTTCCCCTTAAGCTAATTTAGTTATTATCCCTTACAACCAACAGAATCCAAAATAACAAAGGCTTCCTATTAAATAGTTAACTTCTTGATAAGAATATGAAATATTCTCCCCCACCTATGGACCCTGAACTAAGGTTTTTGTTTTTGTTTTTCATTATAAGTATTAAGTGGGGGTAGATCTATGTCCTCCTCCTCCACTTGAGCTCTGACATAACCTCTGGAGCACTCCAACTCCCTGTCCTCCACAACCCTGCCCTGAAGCTCATGCCTACCTTGCTCAGTTCTCCTTAACTGCTTTAGGACTGACTTTTTTTGGGAAAGAAGAGAAAGAGAAAAAGGAAGTTTCTAGAGTTTCCTACAGAGTATTAAGTACGCATAGCTGGCATGTGGTAGAGATCAGACAAGCAAGTTCCTGACTCTGTTAGTCCACTATCATACTGCTAAACACCAGGAAACACTGTGTTGATTTGGGCTATGTAGTTACATTTTATATGATAATTATATATAATAATATAATTATGGATATATAATATATAATTACATCTATAATATATAGTTATATATTATATTTAAACTGTTTTTTTTAGAGGAGGAAAATATTGCAAATGGTGAAATATATAACACACACTTAGACACATGTATTTCTATAATATGTATTTTCGAGAAGAAAATCATACAGAAGAAAATAAAATTTTTGAGTTAAAAAGTAAAAAAGGTCACAAAACATGTCGATAATGTGAGTGTCTTTAAAGTAAACGGTTTTAATATTAATCGTATATTTTAAAATTTATATTCCTAATTGGTTTTTAAAGTAGTACAAGAAACTCTGATGTGGAAATACATCCTAATAAGAAGCAAAGATTTGACTACGTGAAAATTTAAAACGTCTAGCCACCAAAGCCCACAATGAACAAAAGAAAAAAGACTAATGACAACTAAGCAAAAATATTTTTTTCAAGTTTAACAGAGTTGATATCCTTAATGGGTCAGCCTAGACAGAATAAGCAAAGAGCTGGATTTTTCGTTTCCCATTCACCTAAAACAGGGCACATATCCTGCATTAACATTATATGGACAAAATGGCAAGAATAGATGGCTACTAGATAATCATTCCTAAAAAGAATCCTTTCAGAGTCTGTCCTCTGCCTGAAGAGATCAAATAGAGAGCTAGTATTATATCTCAACGTGATAAACAACACAGAAAAACCAATTAATACACACACACACACGCACATCTATGTACAGCCAAACAAAAATGGGCAAAGGAGATGAAGAGATAATTCCCAAATGAAATCAAATGAGGGAGGGAGGGAGAACCAGGAAGGGGAGACCAGTAAGGACAGTGGCAGGTGGTGCTAGAGACCTTGCCTTTGGTCTAGGAACAGCCTCTGGGGCACTCCTTTCTGGCAAATTCCAGAGGCTTTAAGGCTATTTGCACTTTTCCCCAGAAGTGTAGTTTAGGCCTATGGTCGTCCAAAATTACCTGGATGAATTTTTTTAACCTGTGTCTTTAAGGTTCTCCCACAGGCCTGGCAAGAGGATATAATTTGAGGCACAGGAAGGCAGGCTTCAGAACCACCTTTGGGGCAGACGCTATTCTCTGAGGTGCTACTTCCTCCTCCCTGCTGTTAAAAGTGAACTATTAAAGAGAGATTAAAATAAGCTAAAAATTTAATTAACAAAGTAATGAGATCATCAGAACCAGCAGATACAATCAAAACAGTACAGATCCATCCCCAGCCAGGCCTAAATCAAAAATTACTAAAGGCAATGTGACTTAACCTGAATAGCAGATAAGACAAGCAGGCAGAGGCTTTTACCAATCAGGTTACAAGGCAAGGTCCTTAATGCCTCAAGTCTCGGGTCTGAGAACTCTCTTTGACTGCCCTAAAGGCTTGGGCATTCTGATTTACTCTAGGGCTTGAATAGCCTCATTTGAAAGGTTTAAACTGTTTTCAAGTTCTCTGAATTTTCCCTTAACCCTAAGAAGTCACATTCAGATTTCAGAACTATGGAGCCCTTCTGTATTTCCCTAAAAAGTGAGGTTTACATACCAGTGGCACAAACAGTCCTCCTACTTTAGATTCTACTCGTGGGGAATAATCATCTGGTCTACTCCATTACTCTGTGCATCCAAACACGAGGTCTATAAATGATTTCTTTATGGTGCTAAAAGATAAATTGAGGCCTGTTACAAATTTTAAGAATTTATTTGAGCAAAAATTGATTGGAACCAGGCAGCAACAAACCAGAAGTGGTTAGAAGTGCTTCAACTGCAGGAGCCAGGGGAAGGACTTTTACAGAGAAAAGGAAGAAGCAAAGCAAGGAAATTATTTGGCTACAACTTAAGCATTACTTGGGACAAGCCTAATTGGCTATTTGTAATTGGTTGTCCTTAGGTTTCCATTCCCTACCCTTCAGGCATTTACAGTCTAAGGTTTTGGTTTGCTCATGTAGGCTGTTGAGGTATCAGAACCACCTCATCTAATGGCTTCCTTGTTTAACTAATCTAAAAATGGACCCAGGAGATGGGTGTCATGGAATTTTTAGCTTCTGTTACCTTTCTCAGAGATGACCATCCTGACTGGAAATATTCCAGCTTTTTCTGTGGATAACATCTCTTTAGAATGTTACAGTAAATCAGTTTGCTGCAGTGGGAGGTAATCATATTAAAGTTATGAGCAAGAATAAATGATGTCCCAGAAGACAGCTTTCTTTGAAAGTCAGCTCTGACATTCTGCTAATGTGCAAGCACACTTTAAAGCAGCTGTATATTAAACTAATTCAGAAACGGCTGATTTCGGATATTAGTGATAACATATTTCAATTACAGTTACATTTAGATTTTAAAATGATATCCCTTGGCAGGATACTGTACCTATAAAAGCGTTGCATTAAATAAATTACATATTTGGTATTCACCTCTCTATGATAACTATGGTATCTGTTGAGCTCAGAATAGCCAACTCTCAGTTGTAGAGGGGCTAATCTAAAATCTCAGGCTTCACTTGATCCATTCCAAATTTTGCCAGATTGTAAGCAGGTAAAACAATGGAAATGACATTCAAATCAGTTGCTCCACCCACGGTTTTCTTCTTGGCTTTTTAGAGAAGGCTAAAATTTAGGTTTATTTATAGACTTTAGTCTTTCTTGCATTGTTGCCACAGATCCCAGAGAACCTGTGCTCAGTTACCAACATTACCCTCATTTAGTTTCGTTTCAGAAGTAAAAGATAAACCTAGACCCAGGACAGGTGATAGGCGAACCTACACCCACAGGATTTGCCTCATTGAAAAACAAAATCAAAAATTCAAATCAGTGAGACAGGAGGAAGAAAACAAACGTTCTCCAGACGTGACAACAATTATGTGGGACTGCAGTGGCTGATATGTCCCATTCAATTGACAGGTCAGTGTCAGAGGCCAGCAAGTCAGTGCAGCCTGGCAGGAAGTGGTTTCCTAGGGAGCCTTTAGCATTTCCCTCTATGACCAGGATTACAGAATAAAGATGCTCTTCAAATCTGTCAATGTCACTAAACATGAAAGCTAACATATTTTATAGAGGTGAGCTGGGGTAAGGGTAGGGTTGCCAGATAAAATACAAGATGCCCAGGTAAATTAGAATCTGATAAACAACTTTTTTTTTTTTTTTTTTTTTAGTATAAGTATGTCTCATGCAACATTTGGGACATATTCATAGTAAAAAGCTATTTGCTGTTTATCTGAAATTCAAATTGAACTGTGCGTCCTGTGTTTTGTATTGCTAATCTGGCAACTGTAGATAGAGGAGTTACGGAGAAAAAAAGCCTGAACAGTGATTTAAAAAGAAAAAAAAAAAGGTATGAAATTCAGAATAATGGACATTTTTTTTTTGAACTCAAAATAATCCCATAAAGCTGAAGAAATATTCAGGCTGCAACACAATGAAGTTGAGTGAGAGAAGAATATAAGATAGAAAAGATAGGAAAACAATGAAAATTGGTTGTGAAATCCGAATCGGCAGTTTTCTTTTTAAATAATCTTTGTATTCTCAGGCTGCGACCTTTTACTTTTAGTAGGTGAGTACTAAGTTGTTTTTTTAATGAATGAACTCTTTCCTTAAAGATATTCCTCTTTCCAGTTCCCTTACAAGGTTCTTAAAAATTATTGGCCTTTTATATGAAATTAATGACACTTAGCTATTTCTTAGGGAAAAGATCAGGCAATCAGTGTAGTGAAGAAAAAAAAAAAATCCCCAAGTTTGGGTGCGACCAGAGCCATTATCCATTCACAGGAGCACAGGGATGAAAATTATCTACTTGAGATAAATCTACTCCCGGGATAACTTTCAAAACATGCTGGTTTTTCCTAAAAAGAAAAAGAATTCAACCAACAAGTTCATCAGAAGAGACCCATCTTGAAAGAAAAAAATCAGTCAGCATCCATTAAAGGTAGCATTCCTATACCCCTCTCAGCAAGAGGGTGAGGGCCTTTTATGAGTTAAGCTTTTTAGCTGCCCTGTTTTTACTTTTGGAATCCTCCTGCTGATGTTTCCCCATAGTATTTTCCCATAGTGACTGACAGACAAATGCCTCAAATAAGAAGGATCAATGGGTCTGTCCACAGGGTGACAATTTGGAAGAAGCTAGCCTGGCATGGAAGGGGAGAAGTGTAACTGCCACCCCAGCCCCCACCTTATTCCAACCTGAGGGCGTGAGTCTGAGCCTAAAGATGGTAGGAGAACAGGCTTGGTCTCTAGGGAAATGAGATGTGACTCTACTAACAATCCACAGAAAATATTTGTAAATTGTACTGATGCATTATTTTAATGAGAAGGTTCATATCTTTCATTACATTTTAAAGGAATCTTAAAGGTGGCAATGACAGATGGCTGGATAAGTAAAACTAGGCTTTGAAGGACAGTTGTGAAAAACTCTGCTCTCGGAAGCAGTAAGACATCACTGTCGCATTTATTTTTCATGACAGCCATATTGGTTCCTTACCATTTTCTAATTTGTAAAACAATAAAAAGTTAACTCAAGGTTTAAACATATCAAGGCTTATTGACCCACTTTGAAAATCTTTGTGCTTCTTTTGCCTATTCAGATATTGAGTGTATAGCAAAGGGAAGCAAGAGGATGATGAAAATGTATACCTACACAATTTCACTCAGTGTCAGTCCCCTCTGTTTAACTACGTCAGATTAATAATTACTCTTCAGTAGATACCAGGGCTTTCTGAAAGCAAGGGCATCTTCAGAATAGCTTCAGAACCCGATTTTGGGCTGACAGAAGCCAGCTCCTGCCAGCAGAAGTAGTTGTTGTAGAAATATAATAGAATCCTTGTGACACAACTTGCACATGTGATTTTTCTGTCTGAGGACACAGCCTCTATCATAGAAAACATAACACCTCCACTCACCAAGAATCTAGGTGAGGGGTAGGGGGAGGTGGAGGTGAACTTCACAAAGTCTAGAGATAGCACAGTTGTCACATTCCAAGTGCTGTAAATAAGTGTTCTTGCACCTTTGAAGTTATTTTCACAAAACGAGGTGCAATGACGAGTTAACATCTAGGTTTCAGTTACCACTTAGCTGCAGGGGAGTATTTTAAACTATTATATTTATGAAATTAGATAAAAAAAAAAAAAAGAAACTCCTTAAAAGAAACCTAACCATAGAAAGAGCTTAAGTATCACCATATATTATGGCAATCTCTAGTCAATTAAATAACTTAGAAATCAGTGACATTCTGTTCCAGTGAATTAATAATCAGAAATATATACATCTTGCAATATATTTTTCTCATATTAGATAAAGATGTATTTTTCACAGACAGAAGACTCAAAGTCAGTGCTCTATTTTAAATTAAATGTTATTACAATCCAGGGTTCTAATTTGTTTCCCATTGATATTTGTTTGCCTGGAATTTTGGATGCAATCCTGTTTTTTAAAATATTTTTTTATCTTTATTTTAAAAATTATTTTGTGGGAGGCGGTAATTAGGTTTATTTATTTACTTAATGGAGGTACTGGGGATTAAACCCAGGACCTTGTGCATGCTAAGCATGCACATTACCACTGAGATATATCCCCCTACCCCTGGATGCAATCTTATTTGCAGAAAGTTGGTTGGGCACCTAAGAAAGTTGCCTAGTTCTGTG
The DNA here is from genome assembly GCF_036321535.1 of Camelus dromedarius. Taxonomy (NCBI): domain Eukaryota; kingdom Metazoa; phylum Chordata; class Mammalia; order Artiodactyla; family Camelidae; genus Camelus; species Camelus dromedarius. The sequence continues at coordinate 28,876,792 of NC_087446.1, forward strand.
TAATCCAGATGGAAACAATGGCCTGTCTGGTAAAGTTCATTTCTTTCTTTCTCCTCATATGCCTTCATCTGCACTTGTACTTTAAGTAAATGAGTAAAGAACTCGTAACAGCTGCAGGTTTTACTTCCTTCAGGGAGCCCTCTCCAACCACCAGGGATCAAATACCCTTTCCCTCTCTGTTCCAGAGACCTGCTTAATGTGCATCTTTCTCAAAATACTATGAACTCTTTAAAGGAACTACCTTTGTGTCTCACGATCTGACACAGTAGATACTCCCAAATGTGGGCTGAATGAATAGGCTGAAGTAAAAATAAGATAAATGGCAAGAAGGAGCTGGAGGCATTTCGAAATATCACCACTGTAGTGGGTTGAAAATTATAGTGCCCTCCCCCAAATTAATTTCTACCCAAAACCTCAGAATGTGACTTTATTTGAAAATAAAGTCTTTACAGATGCAGTTAGTTTAGGATTTCCTCATGAAACTATCCTCCATTTAGGGTAGACTAAATCCAATGACTGGTGTCTTTATAACAGAAAGGAGACAGAGATTGGAGACAGGCATACATAAAGAAGATGGCCATGTGAAAACAGAGGCAGAGGTTGGAGTTATGCTGCTATAGAGCAAGGAATACCAGGAACCACCAGAAGTTGTAAGAGTCAAGGAAGGATGCTCCCTCAGGGCCTTCAGAGGGAACATGGCCCTGCTGGTACCTTGACTTCGGACTTCTGCTCTCTAACAAACTGAGAGAGAATAAATTTCTATTGTGTTAAGCCACCTACTTAGTGGTAATTTGTCATGGCCACCCTAGGAAACTAACTCAGCACCATTCTAACTGCAGCTGTGGTCCTAGAAAATTGCAAACAGCTACCAACTCATTTTCCCTTCTCATTTTCAAAGAATTAGGAAAACATGTATTATATTGAGTGTACAATATCATATGCTGACTCATACACATAACTTTATGTGTGTCATTGCTAAAATCAGTTCCGTATTTGACAAGTGAGGACATTGAGGTTGAGAGTAAGTAACTGGTGTCAAAAAATATGTAGTAATATTACCTAACATTTGAGCACTTAGTATTTATTATGCACTGTGCCAGACTCTTTGTATCAAGTATCTTATCTCATCTTTACAACAAGACCATAAAGATAGGTACTTCCCTATTTCAAAGATGAAAAGACTGAGGCACAGACTATACATTTTTTTCCCAAAGTCTCCAATACTTGGCAAAAGCAGGATTTTGAACCCAAGTAGTGTGATTATAAAGTCCAGGTGCCTAAGAAATTTGCTATGTTGTATGTGGATATTGTGTGCTCATCACCCCACCACTCCTGCCTCCGCTTCCAAAGACAACCCATGTACCAACTATCTGCTCATTAGTATCTTGCACATGTGATTATATTACCTTGGCTGCTTCCAACAGAATGCTTTCTTTAATTCTCTCTCTGATACTCCTAATACACCAAAATAGTAGTAAAGTATGCTTATTTTCTGATTTCAGAGCTAATTTTTAGGAAACACTTTTGATGCATGAAGCAAGTCTGATAGTCAAAATATAACATAATCTTCCTCTCTTTGTTTTGTTTGGATCCCAGTGAGACAGCAGCAAAGCCACTCTGTTTCGTCTACATTGTTTGATCACAGTCAATGTTTTGCTTTTATATGTATAGATAGGCATTTCTGAAAGGATTTTTTCATTTGTCATGATTATACAATTGTAGCTTGAGAAATACTATAGTTTGATAAATGCCCACCATCCTGGTACAACAAAGGATCTTACTTTTTCTCCCCAAATTTGCTAGAATTGTATCAGTTTTTCTACACGTGTAGGACAATAGACAGAGGGTGTAGGCCCAGAGGAGCCTGCGATATACCAGGTTTGATATGATAGGAGTGAGAAGCTTCAGTTGGCTTTAAATGTCAAACCATATCCTTCCTGAATAATCAACAGTGTCAGGGTCTATTACTTTCTACTTCTTGGCATTTGTCAAGTTTCATAAGGTGCATCATAAAATGGAAAGGCAAACAAACAAATAAACAAAAATTGTATAACACTATGACAAGGTTGAGTATTTCTCTCTGCCTCAGATTATGGGACACGTTTTTGTTTCATTATAAAAACTGATGAAAAAAAATGTGAAAACCCCTTATCTGGGGGTTATTACATCAATCTGTAGGAAGTAGAGCAGCTTTTCAAAAAAACCTTTAGCAAAAAGTCCCCTCCTTGGTTTTTCCTGCAAACATTAACCTCAAGCATTCACTTCCTTCCATATTATTTATACATATAACCTCAAAATTTCATCTAAGAAGTCACAAGCAGATAAAGATCACAAATATCAGCCATCTGTAGACCAGATCTGACAAGCTTTACAGTGGAGATGAAAACCTCTCATTTCAAAGAACTAAAAAAGGGCTATTGTATCCACCAGAAGCTAGACTGCTGATCGTCCAGGTCTTACCACCAAATCAGGAATTCTATAAATATGCACCTCAACTACATAAACATTTTCTTTCCAGTTTCTGGATTGGCGTTTATCTTTGCTGTGCAGAATCAATTTGGCTTTGGACAGAAAAATTTGCAAGAAATGAAAGAAGCAGGTTTAAAAAGCAAACAGAGAAATATAATGGGCATAATTTTCTAAACATGCCAGGACAGCACCATGTGTTAGATTTTACTTAAGAAAGCAAAGAAATCCTCAAACAATTACTCGAGTTGGTTTTCTATTTTGGTAATGATTTCTCGTTTCTATTGGTTTTGTCAATTAAAAGAGATCCTACAGGATACAATGATACTATAAACTATGTCCAAAAGACCATGGAATTAGAAAAGAAAATTTAATGTCACCTAAAAGGGGTGAGAGGGTCAGAAGAACGTGGTAAATATAGATCACCTTTCCCAGGTGCGTCCTCTGGATTCTGACAATTAAAAACCAGCAGAAAAAAAGAAAAAAAGAACAAAGACTTACACAGGCTTTTTCCACTGAAGATGACATACATTTCTTCTCCATTTTAATTCAGTCAATGAGCCTCCCAAATAACATATGTAAGTAAAAAATCCTTCTTACAACCAGACATTTTCTATACTGCTGGTTTTACATATCATATAAGCATTAGCTGGGGTCTGACTGGTCGATTCTGCTAATTTTTTTTAGAACAGTGCATCCACCACCTCATCCTGATTGGCACTTCTCATCTTCAAGTATGTGATGCCCTGCCTCACTGATAATACCAGATGGGCAGTAAATCTCAACCTTGACTATACATTAGAATCCTGTAGGAAAGCAATAGGAAAAATAATCCCAATATCCAGCCTGCCCCTTGGACCAACTGCATCAGAATCTCTGTGGTGGGATTTAGGCACTGATATTTTTTAAAGTTCCTCAGTGACTATTATGTGTAGCCAAAACTGAAAACCACTGCTAGGTACCATTTTGGTATATTAAGTACGATCTTAACTGATGAAAGCCATTCAATTGCTAGGGGACTTAATTAAGAAATCATACTATGTCCATTATACCTTAATTTAAAAAACTTAAATAAATAAATACAATTAAAAATGAATTTTCACTTGAAACACAATTGCCACCCATAAATTTAAGGCAATGACACAAACTTACTGGCTCCTTACTATTTTCCTTAAGGGAGCACATTCCACAAAATTCCACATATTGTAAAAGACATGCTCTTCTCTCTTCTGGAAGAATATCATATCAGTTTCATTGAAGGAAAAAAAAATGGTGCTGCTTTTGATAAATTACCAAAGAGAACTTTCTAAGAAAAGTATCAATTTATAATCAGGGTAGAAGTGCTTATAACATATCACAAAAGTAAGAAGCAATCTTTTTCACCACTAAGTTGACCCTGACAAAGTAGTAATAGGATATTGAAGTCTAGAAGGAAACTTTAAAAATGTGCAATCATATTGATCCAAGCTGAGAGAAACCCAGGACCAGAGATAAGTGATTAGCCTAATATTTTACTGCTCTTGACGGGCATTATAAAAGTCACCCTTCTCATTCCTTGTTCAAGGATTGTATTTTTAATGTGTGCAAAGTGTTTCATTTCCTTGTCTGGTCAATAGTAAATGCTCAATAAATTGTAGCAATTGGTGGAAGTCATGGTGGCAATAGCGATCAAATTGGTAATAATAATACCTACAAAGCTTTATTCAGTGTCATAATCCCTGCCTTAAAATACTTCACAAATAAAAACAACTGTTTCTTTTGTCAATGACACCTCACTTACTTGAAACTTGGGAAGTTTAAGAGCAAAATAATAAAAAGAGGGAGTAAAAAAGGTTTTTATTAGAGCTGCAATGAAAACTTAAAATAGCCTTTTACTATTTAATGGCTCTTCAGTTGAACTTTTATGTCATTAATTATAAACTATATATAATCTGATCTAACTTCATCCTTTATCTAGAAGATCCTAGAGTTTCATTTGTCTGATGAAAATACGTTATATATTTGTATATATATTAAAGAGTTTAAGTACTTTTATATGTTACTTAATTTAATTTTCACATATAGTCAGAAAATATTGGTATTATTACCACCTCTTTATATTAAAAAACATAAGCTCAGGGAATGAGAGGGACCTAGCTAGGATGGCCCTGCTAATAAGTAGTAGGGCTAGTATTTCACTGCAGGTTTTCTACCTGGGAGTCCTTCATTAGGTTACATACTTGGACTGTGTCACTCTAGCCTTTTGAATAATTGACTTTACAGAGATATAGTGTAATGCTATGTCCCTGGCTTTCATTGAGCAAAATGTGAACCACCTCTATTTAAAAACTTGCTTTTTGAAAACACAGCACCTCATTACGTTGTTCAAAGGCCTTGGAGACAAGTTATTTTCAGAATTCAGAGCCAGAAATGTATCCGTATCACCCGACAGGCTGGGAGCTTCCTTTCTTTAGGTTAGGACATTGAGTGTCTCTCCTTGCCTTGACTTCTTAGAAACCCAGAGCAAGGTTTTACACTTGACTATTCTATCTTTTCTCAATCCAGGTTTCTATAACATACTGTCTCCCCTTCCTTTCCACCTACCCTCCAAGACCACCACCACATTTCTACATGACTTTTTCTTTCCAGTATTTGTCACTAATTCAATTTTTTTGAACTGTGATGGTGGCAGACATTGACAATGTTCAACTACCGGAAGAATATTTTCCCCTTTTGTGGTAATGGCATCTCAATACTCCTTGGTCACTTTCTTTTCCCCATTCTCAGTCCATGTGGTTTAGAGGGGATTCATTCTTCGAGAGTCAAGGGTGGAAACATGACCCAGGTCAGGCCAATCAGTGTGCTCTGTTGCCCTGGTCTCAGTACTGGATCAAGAATCAAGCCATGATGTGGCACAAGTCAGGTCTATCAAAGCGCCTTTGAATGCTTTTACAAGCATGACTGTAAAGGAGGTGCTAATTTTCCACTAGAATGGCCAAGAGGATGGGATGGAAAGCTAGAGTTTCTGGCTTCCATCTTGCTCCACAGTAAAGAGAGTGCCTGAGAATGGAGCCAGCCCAAAGGAAGGCAGAGCTGAGATATGAAGATGGGGAGACTGAGGCCTGCTGACCTCTTTGAATTCTTGGATCTTGTTGTATTAGATGTGGGTTCTTCCTCAGGACTTCAACTATGTGGACCAATAAATTCCCTGTTGTGCTTAAACCACCAGAGTTGAGGTTTTTTGGCCCTTGTAATCCAATACGAGTTGACAAATATCATAATTTATTTTTTACTGCCATAAATTGTTTGAAAGCAGGCAGGACACAAACCAAAATAAATACACACTGTGTGCAGGATTTCATCCTTAATATCACAATTCATCAAGACAAGTTTTTGATTATCTGGTGGTTATGTTGGTCATCAACCTTTTCACAAGGACTGAGGTATAAGAGCATAACAATATACACTTTGTTTTGTTTTTGTGGATTGAGTAGAACAAAGCAAAATTTAAAATGTGCTCATTTTCTTCCATGTTGGTAATAAATTGGAAACCACTGTCAATAGAATAGTTTTAAATTTCAAATAAATGGATTCTATGAACATTGCACCCTTTTTTTATACTTTTATTTATTTTTACTATTATTGAGTAATAGTTATTTTACAATGTTGGGTCAAGTTCTAGTGTAGAGCACAATTTTTCAGTCATACATGAACATGTATATATTCATTGCCACATTTTTTTTCCACTATGAGCTACCACAAGATCTTGTATATTTTTCCTTGTGCTATACAGTATAATCTTGTTTATCTATTCTGCTTTTTAAAATCCCAGTCTGTCCCTTCCCACCCTCTTCCCCCTTGGCAACCACAAGTTTGTATTCTATGTCTATGAGTCTGTTTCTGTTTTGTATTTATGTTTTGTTTGTGTTTTTGTTTTTTTTTTAGATTCCTCATATAAGCAATCTCATATGGTATTTTTCTTTCTCTTTCTGGCTTACTTCACTTAGAATGACATTCTCCAGGAACATCCACGTTGTTGCAAATGGCGTTATATTGTCAGTTTTTATGACTGAATACTATTCCATCGTATAAATATACCACATCTTCTTTATTCAGTCATCTGTTGATGGACATCTAGGCTGCTTCCGTGTCTTGGCTATTGTAAATAGTGCTGGGGTGCAGGTGTCATTTTGAAGTAGGGTTCTTTCTGGATATATGCCCAGGAGCAGGATTCCTGGGTCCTACGGTAAGTCTATTCCTAGTCTTTTGAGGAATCTCCATACTGTTTTCCACCGTGGCTTTCCTTGCTTCCCTCTCCCACTCTTAATGGTTTAGATGTCCTTTTTCACAATTTTGTGTTTATTCTTTTTGTAATTCATGGCAGTTATCTCCTTTCCAGTTATAAGTTTCTCATTTTTGTAGCATCCTGCTTCTTTTCTATTTAGAGTAGACCTGTGAATATTTCTTTTAGCATGGGTTTAGTGTTGCTAAACTCTTTTAGTTTTTGCTTGTCTGTGAAGTTCTTTATCTCGCCTTCTATTCTAAAGGATAGCCTTGCTGGATAGAGTATCCTAGGCTGCATCTTTTTTTCATTCAGGACTTTGAATATATCTTGCCACTCCCTTCTGGCCTGTAGTGTTTGTGTAGAGAAATCAGCTGAGAGCCTTATGGGGGTTCCCTTGTAACTCACTTTTTGTTTTTCTCTTGCTGCCTTTAGGATCATTTCTTTATCCTTGACTCTGGCCATCTTGATTATGTTATATCTTGGTGTAGGTCTGTTTGGGTTCTTCCTGTTTGGGACCCTCTAAGTCTCGTACTTGGATATCTGATTCTTTCTTTAGGTTTGGGAAGTTTTCAGTCATGATTTCTTCAAATACCTTTTCAATCCCCTTTGTTCTTTCTTCCCCTTCTGGAACCCCCTATTATGTGTAGATTGGCACACATTATATTATCCCATACGTCCCTTATATTGTTTTCATTGTTTTTTATTTGTTTTTCTCTCAGCTGTTCTGCTTGGGTGCTTTCTGTTGTCCTGTCTTCTAGGTCACTTATTCGTTCCTCTGCATTATCTAGCCTGCTTTGTACAGCCTTTAGGTCAGGTCTCATCTCAGCAAATGAGTTTACTAATTCTACTTGGTTCTTCTTAATAGCTTCTATTTCATTTTTGACATATTTTATATCTATAAACACCATTTCTTTAGTTCCTTCAGTACTTTGATCAGTCCTTTTTTGAAATCTTGATCTAGTAGGCCATCAATGTCTATTTCCTTGATGGTGCTTTCAGGGGATTTCTCTTGATCTTTTAATTGGGAGTGGTTCCTCTGCTTCTTCATATTGCTCATATCTCTCTGGCACTGTGGCTTAAGGAGTAACAGTTATCTAGTTCTCTTGGAGATGGTGTGCTCTTAATGATTTTATTAAGAGGTCTTTGTGTCTTTGTCCTGTTTCGTGAACTCAGCTTGCCGTTTCCAGAGGCCCTCTGTTGGCGCCTTCATCTGTGCTGCTCCCAGTGGCTGCTGGCTAGCAGATTGCACCCCCTCCTAACACTGGGTCAGGAGCTGAGCTCTTACCTGGTGGGCGGGCAGGTCATTCCCCCTCCCAATGCTGCAGTCAGATGCTGCGCTCGAGGGGAGGCAGGTGGGCGGATCACGCCCCCTCCCAGCACCATGGTCAGGTGCTGCATTCCTGCCAGGAAGGGGGGTGGCCGCCCACCCTCTCCCAGCAGTGGTTGCACTGCTGCTCTGTGCAACTGCCCGCTCCGCCTCAGGTTGATGCTCCAAAGGTGGGCTCGGGGAAGAAGGCAGAACAGCCCCACCCCTGCTCCATGCCAAATCTCAGCTCCTTGTTTGTCTTGGTGGTGCAAGTTCTCTGAAGTGCCAGGGCAGAAAGATCCTCTCTGCCTCAGGCTGTAAACAAGTCTCAGTCCTGCCTAGGAGGTTGCGGAGCCCCAGGTACAGGTTCAGGTCTCAGCCTCACCCCACCCAGGTGCTGCGCACAGGAGGAGATGGCAGCTGTGGCTGCGCCCCGCCTCTCTTCTAGCGAGATGCGCCAGGCAGGTCTGACGACACAAAGGCTACTGCGCCCCTCCCCCCAGGGCACACCGGCTGTGTTGCTTTGCTTTTTTTGCAACTTATGGGGGACCCAGGTTGTTCTGCTCCATATCCCCTCCCAGCCATGGCGTGCAGCACCCTGCGGCCCCCTGAGGCTGCCTCAGTGCAGCCGCCCCAGTCCTCCGTCCAGCTCGGGCGGCCTGTCCCAGCCCCAGCTACCGGCTCGTGGCTCGGGCTGGGTGTTGTGGGGACCCTTTGTGCCCGTTTAACTCAGTTCTGTCGGTCAAAGGGTGCTTGGGGCAGATCTGGGCCTCAGATACTCCCCTTCCGTCCCTCTGGCCTTTCCATTGGAGGAGGGGGACCCAGAGAATGAGCGCCAGTCCTCCTCTGCCACTCCCTCCCCGTGGGATTGGTCCCGCACTGTTTTGCTTTTTCTACTTTCTTTTTTCCTTTTCTCCTACCAGATTTTTGGCATCTTTGTCTTTCGAAGAGGGCGATGTTCTGTCGGAGTTCGGCAGGTGCTCTGGTTGGCTGAGTAGGTCTGTAGATGTGAGTTTTGGTGTATTTGTGGGAGAGGGTGAGCTACAAGCGTCCTTCTACTCCACCATCTTGCTTCTCTCCCAACATTGCACCCTTTTAAATGAGGATGTTTCAGCTCTTACAGCTTCAAGATGCTCAAGTTAAATTCAAAAGGCTCTTCTGGGCCAGTTACATTAGTGTTTGACCTTTATGCTGACTTATTTATATCTAAGTATCTCTGATTTCTTTAAAAATAATATGAAATGTATGAATCATTCTTATTTAGCTTTATTTTGTCTTCCATTGTGGATCGTTGCTCTAGTTCCTATTATTCAAATTTAGTTTCTCAAGATTGGGCATAACCTTACACATGGTCTTCTTGTCAAAGTTCTAAGTGTGGCTTAAAGTCTTGTGTGTATGTGTGTGTGTGTGGTATGTGTGTGTGATGGAACAAGTTTTATTTCTTTAAGTTATGCCACCTATTATGAACTGAATGTTTCCCCCTCTCCAAACTAAATTCCTATGTTGAAGACCTAACCCCCAATATGACAATATTTGGAGATGTGGCCTTTGGGAGGTAACTGGGTCCAGAGTAGGTCATGAGGGTAAGGCCCTAATGATTAAATTAGTCATCTTATAAGAAAAGGAAGAAAGAGAGAGAGAAAGCTTTCTCAGCAAAATAAGGACAGCAAGAAGGCAGCTATTTGCAAAGCAGGAAAAGAACTATCATCAGTCGGCACCTTGATTTTGGACTTCCCAGCCTCCAGGAGTGTGAGAAATAATGTCTGTTGTTTAAGCCACGCAGTCTGTGGTACTTTGTCATGGCAAGCCCAAGCTGACTAAGACACCTCCTATGGACGTTTCTAGTCTGGCCTCAAATATATTGTAGTCTGTCTTTTTTATATGCTAAATATAGTAGTTTAGGAAAAAAAGTCTCCTAAAACTGACAATAAATAACCAAACTTGTGAACTTATATTCTACCCCCATGATGGAATAAAGGTTCCCCATTAAAAGGTAAATTTTCACTTCAAAAGGTTGAATAGGAGAGGTTTTTTTGTTGTTTTTTAAGAATTCTATCTGTTTAAATATAGATTGCTGGAGATACAAAAAACTATGGAAAGTTTTGGGTTTTATCCCATTTTTATTTGGGAATGAATTGAATACATTTTATTCATGTACAATTCTGAAGTTTCCTCCTTGTTTCTTTCCCACTTTATTGACATGCAAACAAGCATATACAGTCTGTCAGTTTCGTTAGTGTTATTTCTATTCTTTATAGTATTTTTTTTTTTTTTTTTTGGAGGCAGTGTTTGGAGAAAGAATACCGGTTTCAGGGTTCAAAGACCTGTTTTCATTCAGTCTTACCAGCTGAGAGAGTTTCAGCAAGTCATTTAATTTTTCCTCTATCTTCCTATCAGTAAAATGAGAACACAAATACCTGACAAATTTAGCTCATGTGGTTTTTGTAAGGATTACATGATTAATTCTAGCCAACTGTAATTTTCTTCAACAAATATGACTAACTGAGTTTACTAAGCATCTACCATATGCCACGCACTGTGCAAGGCTCTGGGAGTAGAATGACAAAAAATAAAAGTTTTTGAACAATTATTTTAAATAACACATTACTTCAGTCAAGAATCTCAGAAGGATAGAGAAAATAGACAAATAAACATGTATATGTGAGGCATGTAATGTGCACTCTTGGAGTACTTGTCCTTCTAGCTTTATCGAGGCTTGTAACTCTGTTATTATCTACGTCCTTCTTCTTTTAATGTCTCTTATCTTTGCAAGGTTATGGACTCCATGAGGGCATTGTCTGTTTTGCTAACCACTCTATCCACGGTGCCCTCAGCATAATTATTTAGGAATTGGAAGGGAAAAAAAAAAATCTAGGGAAATCCACTTGAGAAATTCAATGTGATATTATTTCCAAAGCCATTCAAAGTGAAATGACATTTGCAGTTTAATCCTAAAAGGAGAGGCAAACCCCAGCCTTCCATTTTTGCACAGAGAGCTTTTCCTTCTTTTAGTTCTTTGCAAATCAGTTAACTACACATAATCCCTATCACTGGACCCAATTTCCTCTTGGCCCTGATTGTACATGAGTAAATAATAGTCAGGTACCAGTTTTCATCCTCTCAGACCAAATTCCATTAAACCAACAACAACAATGAAAAAGAAAAGCAAAATTGATTGGCTTCATTTCCTGGGTACACAAGGATGTTCCATTGAAATAATAGCCTTAAGTATTTCATGGTTAGACTCTTTCCACACATTTCTGGTTTCAAGCTGCAGCTGTGCCCGGGTTGTCCTTGCAGTAAATATATCACCAGGGTGCGTAATCTTGTTCTGTAACCTCCTGCAAATCCCAGGGATGTGCAGAATTCATCAACTCCAAGGTATGCGAGGCCAGAGTCTGAAGAGAAAATCCTCTCCCTCTTACAATTCCAAACATATTAAAGAAATGCCCTTAGCAGGGATTTTTACGGCTAGGTCTCCTTCACCGTAGCAATGTGGATGTGTGTTTAATTCTTTCACCAAGAGACATTTACAGAAACTAGAATCCTGAAGGAACACAGAATTTTGACTGGTACCTGCCATTAATTTATTCTGTTTTCTAAAACCTGATCCCCAGAAAAGAGATCCTTTGGAAATTATAACTGAAAACAGTTAATTCTGGTTGGGTTGAGATTATATTTTTAAAAGATATGCATTTATAATTTATATTATGCCTTACAAATTAGAAAATAAAATCATAAGGATGTTTATAATTTGGGGAAATCTCAGAGATTCCCCAAGTTTATTAACTTTTTTTTTTTTTTTTTTTTTTTACTTTCCAGAATAAAGGGAAGGTTGACGGAGTATGTTGATATAAAGCAAACAGGCTCTTTGGCTCTGAAAATCAGCTCAGTTGTAAATAGCTGAGATTTCCTAGCCATTCTGACCTTATTTGAGAAGATTATAGTGCTTTGTCAGGTCAGAACTTGTGTCAGAGAGCCAAGTGTCAACTTTCCACTTAAATATTAGGCAGGCAGGAGTCAGTATGTCTGGTTACACAGGACGCAATCTGTCCTTGACTTGCAGAATTACACTTGTTCTTTGCTGCAGAAACAGCTTTCCATGAGATCTCTGAATGGCGCTGATATGTAGGAAAGAAACCTTTATCTCATTATTTCTCCCCAAGCAGCAGATGCCTCAATGATAATAGGAAAATAAGAATATTATTGAATTTTCCTAATGGCGTCAAGTTACAACCCTCAAGTCTGGTATTTTTCAAAGCCCATTAAAGGCTGGAATCCATGGCCTTTTTTTAGAAGCCCTGCCTTATTCTCCAAAAACACAAAGGGGACGATTCTACCATTGTGTACACTAGAATGGTATGTCTCCAAAAGGTCTGAATAATCATTTACTGAAGAATAACCTAATTTCATCAATGATAACTCTCCTTAAGAGCAATTTATACCATCTCTGAGAGAGAGAGAGAGAGAGGAAATAGGATGGGAAAATTACTAAAATCTTTCAACTGTTGAAGTTTGTTGGGGTAATTTGATCTTTTCCTCTGGAGCACACAGGGAATAGTATTTACTGAAACTAATGTTATCAAGATGGTGAAAATTCGCCCGTGATCTATAGGCTTTGAAATGCTGAAGGAGAAAATGTAAATAGGTAATGCTCACCTTTGTTACTCAGTTACTCAAGAAGGATATACTATAGTCCCTGCCTCCTTCCCTACTAACCTTCCTTTCTCAGCACATACTCTCTGCCACACAAAGTATATTTAAAATTTATAATCAAATTACAGGCAGTTGGAGAGCCCAGCCACTGAAGTAAATTGTTTTCCATAAGTCATCTTTGTGATTTACAAATGCTGGGAAAGCAATGCTAAAACTGTAATTTTTAATGATAGATCACCATTGAAAGCATTTAACTTAGGAGCAACATATATTATCCCAAACCCTCTACCTGGCCTGTTTGATTTGGCTATCTTTTTGCAAAGGTTCATTTTCTTTATACTCAACTCTTAATTCAGATGATGAAGACTGGGATCAGGGATCAGTAAAACTTAATTTCAATGTAAGAGTTCTGAAAATGCTTACAAATTGATGTTACCCTTTAGTTCACTTTAAAAAATATTGAATAGGCTCAGAAATGTTGGTATGAATTCAATTCACCATATGTCCACTTAATGATTATTTGAAAACAACAAGGAACAGACCTCCCACAGACAGCTCTCTTTATTACTAGATTTCTTCAAAGCATGGGCTTAAAATACAATGTGTTTTGAGCTTGAGAATGTATTAGAAGCTGGCCCCAAATAGACTAGTAAATGAATTTAACTGGTCCTTTGCATAGTTATCCAAGAGAGATCTTTATACTATATATACAATGAATTGCAGCCTTTTATCCCTTTGTATTCAAAAGCATTATACATTCAGTATTAGAAAATGTGGAAGGAAAGGGTTATAATGGCAAGTAGAAGTGGTGGAATCTACTATGAAAAATTTTTGCACTACCAAAGAATCCTGACTCTGGAGAGAAAAGATCTGTGTTCAAGTTTGGCAAATTATTTAAGTTTTAGCATCTTAATTTCTAATAAAGTGATATAATAACTATTTCTTTTGATTCTTGTAAGAATTAATTAAAGTAGATGACATATAAAAAAGGTGATTTATAAAACAAAAAGCATTATGTAAATGAGATACATTATATTATTTGTACTACATGACAGAAAAGGTCTGGAGCATCAATATATAATGGTAAAAATAGGTATTATTTATTCAAGGATAATTTCAACGATGGGCCTGAACTTGCTCGTGCTGATTTGTACTGGCTTGGGAGAGCTGATTGTTAAATTTTCAGGAATTACATGAGCTAGTTGTAATATGAATTACTTGAGTGAAATTCTCCTACATATATAAATGTCATGGAAACTACCTTTTACTTGAACACAGAGGCATGTATTGCTACTTCCATATTACCATACTTTATTGTTGCCCTTGGGCTTTTATGTTCAAATTTTTTTTTAATTGAATTATAGTTGATTTACAATGTTGTGTTAGTTTCTGGTGTACAACATAGTGATTCAGTTATATACATATATATTTCTTTTTATATTCTTTTTTCATTATAGACTATTACAAGATATTGAATATAGTTCCCTGTGCTACACTAGGACCTTGCTGTTTATCTATGCTCTGTCTCTTTTGAACACATCATTGTCTAATATCTGAACAAAACTGTAGTTGTACTGGCAAGAAAGAAGGGGTATGTGGCTATTGGGGGACACCTGACAGCGTTCACCAGGTTATTTCTTAACATGGTAGCATGGTTCTTGGGATTAATCCATCTAGAGTAGTGCCTTTGGAACTAGAAGTACAAGAACATGGTACAGACCCAAGAGCTAGATGTAGGGCCTTAGACAAATAGGCTGGGGTTCAGGATAGTGTCAGCAGAGAACTGGGCAGTAGTAGAGAGAATAACTTACATTTATTGAGTGTTTACTATGTGCCAACCACCATGCTAGGTATTTCCCTTCCAAGATCATATTTAATACTCAAAAAGGAAGATATTGTTATCCCTGTTTTAGGAATGAAGCTCAGAGAAAAATCTGTTAGGACTTAGTAAAGCTAAAAATTAAAACTCACGTCTTTTTAACTCCAAGGATGGTTTGGCTCAATGCCATGCTGATGAGAGCCATTTCGTGCTTCACCTTATGTTGAATATCTCTCTTTCCCCATTTACCTTTTCAACATCCTCACCCTGTTGAGAGGGAGGAAGGCACTAAGCAATAATAGGTAGAAGCCTCCAAGTTTTCTAATATATCCCAATCCACCATCTCAAAGTCCCGTACTGAGGGAATAATGAGAAAAGCAAAAGAAAAAAAGAGTCATACAAACAATGGTGACAGTACACTGCAGTCTTTTATTGAATGTCACTGACCTCATCAATTTGACCAATTTAAGGAGAAGTGATGGTTGGATGCATCAATATCAAGGGTGGATACCCTGAATACTCAGATTAAAACTCAAATTGGTTTTGAAATTCAGAATTATTTTGATATTGGATATTTTCACAGTTAATGGTACTGAGAGACCTCACTGCATAAATGTTTTGACCTCAGAAATCCGTTGAGATATGGAAGGAGATTACCTTTATGCCCTTATTCTTTTGAGCTGTCTGATGGAGAAAGTGGATGGATGATTGACCTCTGCTACAGAGGACATTTCAGCAAGAAAACAGCCATTAGACTCTTCATATAGCTTTTTCAACTAGGCAGCCAAGTTTATCAAAGATTATTATGTTTTCCTCTGAATCTTTAGGAGGCAACTATATAAAAGTCTCCTCTTTTTGGGAAACATTTTAGAGGAACTTATTCTAGGAGGCTTTCTTGGGGAAAGAAGGTAGCCAGGGGTCAATTTTGGCAGGATATTTTCAGCCCATAGATTAGGTTGTTTATAAACCCACAAACACATTCCCTTCTGTTAAATAGAGTGAAACAAACTTACATCACTCCCCATAATATTTTCTAACATGTAATGTTTCTTTCTTTGACATACAAGCTATTTCGTAGAAGGGCAAACATTCAGAATGAATTGCAAAATTCAGGCAATTACTCAGATCCTCAAATCCCAAAAGTTTTAATATTCATTCTATTAAAATATTTTGCAAAAGGCCAGATAATCGTCCAGGTTTTGCAGCTTTCATCCTAAAAACAATATTGTTTAGGTGGTGCTTCAACTTAAGGCCTACATAAGTGGTATCATAGTTGTAACTCTTTATTTCTTTCTCTTTTTTTTCCCCTGCAACATCTTGTTTTCAATAAGAGAGATCAGGAACTTGGTGATAATGGATTGTGAAAACAAAGAAACAGCAACAAGAAAAACTACCCAATAGTGCCTTTATCCTAGTTTCTCTTGGCTCAAAGCATCTTTAATAGTGGCAAGCATTTCCCCAGGGGGATCATCCAATCAACAGCTTGAAAAAACAGTGTTTCTTTAGAAGCCTTTGGTTGTGAGAATGAATTGAAGTGATTACTAGGGTGCTTGTTTGGCCAGAGTCTTTGTTCCATTAGTAAAATGGCAGCAGTGACTATGGAAGGAAAACAAATTTTTATAAAGAAAAGCGACTCAAAAACACAGTGCGTTGGCTATCATGGTCCTTAGGTTCTGGTAAATTAGGGCAATTGTCCCCAGTATGGGTGTGGGGGACAGGCACGTGGGGTGGGGGGAGGGGCCATACTGCAGCTGGGCATCTGGAGGAGAAAAATCTCCAGCTGCTGAAGAACAAGAGTGGAGTCTAATTCATACATAATGCAGGCAGTCAGTTATACATGCCCATGCATATTATCAGATGTATACGTCGCAGAGGGAACAAATAGCCATTTTCAATCTCAAGTCTTTCTAGGGAGGATAAAATGAAAGGCCCTTTTGTCCTTTTGTGTACTTTGAAGGTGCGTGTGTAAAAAGGTCTGCAAGTAGGGCTTGGAGAGAAACCCTGACTCCTCTGGGGAGCCCCTCTTCAGCCAGTCTGGAGGGGAGACACTCTGAAGCATATGCTAATAAAGTATATATCTGATTATTAATTCACCTTCAAGGGAAGCACACATTCTCTGCTTAATTTCTCTTAGGATTTTATGCACAATGCCATCAGAAGAATGTATCTTAAGCTTTTTCATTGCCTACTCTTTCTGTACAATCTCTTTTAGCCATCATGATCAGGAAGAAATTGATTTCCGGCTTTAGTGAGGAAAGTTTCAGCTTCTCAGATGAACCATACTTTACTTCCTGCTCTATCTTTTCAACCCCCTTTCCTTTGGATTACACACACACACACACACACACACACAAATTCTGTAATGATAAGGGTACAATTTTAGAGCTGCTTTCCAAGCTAAAACTGCCTGCCACCTTTCACTGAATTGCTCAGTTGTAAGGTAATATGTTTGAGAGATACCTAAAAAAAATGAGAAAGCGGTTCAGTGTACAAATTTATGGAGCTCGTAAGTTGTGAGTACATATGATGAATCTATATGGTGATAATTATTAGCATCCCTGCCCCCTCTTCATCTTTCTAAAATCTTTACTCTCTTCTTGCTGCTTCTATCCATAGGGTATAGTAAAGACAAACATATTACATTATAATTCTGATCCCAGGTCAGGGGTGATTGGCTCAGGGCTGGCTAATGAAGTGGGATATTTCTCCCCCCCTTGGGACAAAGGAAATAGGCTGATTTTTCTATTCAGAGCTGTAAAGTTCCAAAGATGTCAGCTATAATCTTTTCCACATGTGGCAAAGAGAAAGTGAATCCTAAAGGTTGTGTTGTCCTTGGTTGCAATTTTTCTCTGAGATCAAGTAATATTCTTTTCTTAGGTTCCATGAAACATCTCAGCATCCTCATTCATAATAAGTTATCATCTAAGCTAGTTAGAATTGAGTCTCCAACCCTTGCTGGGAAAAGAGTCCCAAGTAATACAATAGCTATCTTTCAAAAGAAAGTCAAACTTTGCTCCTGGGTTTGAGTTTCTTACTATGAAGAAAGGCAGCACCTTACTTAGAGAAAAGACAGCAAGATTTAGTGGCAAATGTTGTTTTAAATTCTTATTTTGTCTTTTACTAGCTCTGTGCCCTTGGGTAAATCTCTTAACCTCTCTGATAATATTATCTTCCTTGCTCCAGTATTTTCTTTTTTTGGTTTAGAAATAGCATATGTAAAGTAGCAAGAGTATAACAGGTATCCAATGAATGGTAACCAGACTTTAAAAATAACTGTTGCAATTACTTAAAAAGAACTCTCAAAAGTATAAAACTGCAAAGCACACTTCGAGTTTATTCGGCTCACTTTTTTCTTCTTTCTTCCCCTCCCTCTTCTTTCCTTTCCTCCTTCCTTTTCAGCTCATTTCCCTTTTAGAAAACCAGAGACTGTGCAGAAATTCAAGTATTCACTCTTGTGTTTGCTAGGAAGTGGCTAGAGGGTGTGTTCAAAGGGAGCCCTATACTAACCTTCTTGCCAGAACAATTTTCTCCCTTGTTTCAGATCCATTGCTTCTGAGATCCATATTTTAAATATAACCTTCTGTCTTAGGTTGGGGTCCTTAAGGAACCAGAGGCAAAGATGAACATGTCAGTGGTTAACTGGGGAGTGCTTGTGGGTACAACACTTGTAGGCGAGTGAGCAACAGGACGGAGCAGAGAGAGAGGCTGACCCGTGATGCAGGTGCCACTGGGGCCTCAGTCCACCCCTCACACAAGAAGCTCTAGCACTGGGATCGCCCTTAGGAGTTGTCCCAGATAGAGGCAAGGCAGCTGGGCCTTTGGGCCCGCGCATCCAGGATGAATCCAGGTTGCAGGCTACTCTTGGGAGAGGATGTAACCTGGGGCAAGGTTGGTCCCTTTAAAGCATAATCTTGGGGAGGGACCTAACTGCAAGCAGTCAGCAGTCAGCAGTCAGCAGCCAGCACTCCCAGCAGCTGAAAGAATGAGTCCCTGGGCACTGAAGTGGGTATCTGACTCATGAATCACAGCATCCACCACTCTGTGATTCAGGAGTATGTCTCTGAATCCACTGAAGTAACTGTAGTAACTGAAGTAACTGAATATTGAGCACAGGGCTCTTTATGCAATAGAGAAGTCAATTGTGAAACCATCTTAAGAACATATTTTAAAAATATCTTTCTGTGCTCCCTTACTCTCAAGAGTATCTGCTAGCTTCCATGACTTTGTAAAGACATTTTTCAGTTATAATCTACTACATGGAAAATATTCTTTGTGGCAGAAAGTGATTGCAAGATGTTACCAATTATAGTCTCACTTCTAGTCTCCAAATAAAGTGCTAAATTCCATGTGTTGAGGTCATCACCTTTGTTTTAGGATGGTGCCTTTAAAATCCTTAGACAGACTGATCCTAGGAAATGTATCAGTAATCTCTGTAGTCCAACAGGGCATTGAGACAGAAGACCTGCACTGCCAGCACAGGCTGGGAAAGGACCTGATGTACTTGAGCTGATAAACTATGAAATTCAGGGCCTTTAAGGACTGGATGTAACGGATTAATAAAGAACAGAGGACTAAATAGAGGATAATTTAAATTTTTCCCTACCTTATTTTATATCTCATTCAAGATGCAATGACAATGTAGTTGATCATTCTAATCAAGTTGGAAATAGATCTCTTTTGAAAGGACATCTGAATGATTCATTACAGGCTTTATTTGGGTCCCAAAGCTGAGGACTTTGTTGAAGATTCAATTACTCTTTCACTTATTGGGCCCCTATGGCACTAAAAGTCATTGGGTACTTCTATTCATATTTCCCAATAGTTTTTTTTTTTTCTACACTGTACCTATCTAAACATCTGGTCAAATGACTAAGTTCAGAGTGGGAGGAAGTATTAAATTGACATCATGCTTTCCAAAAATGGTATCAATAGGAAAATTACACTTTTAAGCTAATCACGCTGATTTATGTACCACAGTAGGTATCTGTGGATTTGGATGACCAGAATTTTTTTTTCTCCTGGAAACTACTAGCCTTCTATCTCATCCATATGGTTATATGAAGGAATACAAAGTTTTTATATTACCATGTCCTGCCTCTGCTATATAGTTAATTATTCTAGGAATAAGCATCTGACCAAGGTGGAGTCAGTGTTTTCTCTTCCCAGAATTTAAAAACTAGATTGAGGACAGAGAACTGAGACTCTCATTGCTAGTGGGACCCTTCAGGTATAAATCTTGAGGACCACAGGTGGCCTTGGTCCCTGCGCTGTCAGGCATGCCATTATGCATAGAGGAGAAAAAGAGTGGGCAATATATAAGTACCTATTCCAATTTTTTCTAAAGCTGAAATGAATCCCTAACTTTTGCAAAGTTTGACTGATCAGCCCTTATTTGATTATTTCAAGTATCTCAATATTCTTCCCATGAATACCCTCTGCTGCTAGTACAAATTGTATTTCTATCATTTGCAATTAAACAACAGCTATAGCTAAGTAATTGTACACATAATATGAATTGAAGCATCTCTTCACCCTGAGACCAGTGGTATGTTATTTTCTTATGGCTGCAATCACAAATAACCACAAACCTGGTCACTTGAAACCAGAAATTTATTCTCTCACAATTCTAGGGGCCAGAAGTCCAAATTCAAGGCATCAGAGGGAGAATCCTTCCTTGCCTCTTCTGGCTTCTGATAGCTGAAAGATTTCCTTAATTTCTGGTGGCATATGCTAGTTTCTGCCTGTGTCTTTAGTACTTCCCTGTCAGAGTCTCTGTAACTCTCCAGTCTCCTCTGCCTCTCTTATAAAGACACCAGTCACTGGATTTATGGCCAACATAAATCCAGGATTATCTTATCTTGAGACCCTTACCTACATTTGTAAAGCCTCTTTTTCCAAGTAAGTTCATGTTTACAGGTCAGTTCCTGGTGAACTTACGGTTTGAGGAATCACTATTCAACCCAATATAATTGGTTCTCAATCGGGTTATTCCTGTCCTCCAGGGTTATTCTACCTGGAAACATTTTTGATTGTCACTACTTGGGTGAGTGGTTCTACTGAATACAGAAGATACTCGTGGCTGTGATAAGGAATGCTGCGCAACATCCTAAAATACACAGAATAGTCCACTGCAATGAATAAGTTATCTAGTTCCTAATGCCACTAGTGGTTGAGAAACCCTTCTTGAGACATATGACCATTGTGGTAATATAACAACTAATATTGATTACAGACAACTAAAATAAGTGCTAACTAAATGCTGAGACTGATTTTATGCAACTGGGCTGTCCATCACTGAGGGGAGTCACTGCCACATAATTTAATAAATAACCAATTGCAACTAATATAAATGCTATGAAGCAAAATAGTTACCTAATTATTTTACACAGGTAAAGTCACATAGTTCTCAAAGATTTTATATACTTATTTCCACAAGCTTAAGATGAATATTTTTCTCAATTTGGAGCACCTGGAGTCAGAGGAGATGCAGGCCAGCAAGACAGAGCTTCACTTGCCTGGGCATGACAAAGAAATGAGGAGACAGGATGGGGAGGACGAGAAGTGGTGGCACGGTCATGAGCATGTGGTGACACAAGAACTTGCTGAATGTTTGCCTCCAAGTGTGGCTGCAAGAGTCCTCTTTGGTTAAGTTTATTTCTAGGTATTTTGTTCTTTTTTATACAGTGGAAATGTTTATGCCAGTTATAAAATTCTGGTTTTTGAAGTGGAAAAAAAAGCGAATGAAGGGCTGCAAAATATCCTTCTTTCTTATGGGTGAGTTGTATTCCATAACATATATAGGCTGCATCCTCTTTATCCATTCATCTATTGATGTGCACTTATGATGCTTCCGTATCTTGGCAATTATAAATAATGTTGCTGTTAAGAGTAGGGTGTATGTATCTTTTTGAATTAATTCTTATTTTGTGGTTGGCTTTATTCCTTTGGTAACTATGTAAGTTTAAAAAGCTAAAGCTCTAAATGTTCTTAGAAACAATGAACAGTACATATATGTAAATTTTAAAAATATGTGCAGTATATTGTGTATATGTGTTTATATTCAATACATTGTATATGTGCAAACTGTAACAATTCTACCTAATAAAAATGAGAAATGAAAAAAAAAAAACAGAGTCACTTGTATCAGAATCCCCTGGAAAGCAGGTTTCAAACACAGATTCCCAGGCCCCACCCCAGACTTCCTGAATCAAATCACTGGAAGTAGAGCCTAGGAATTTAGATTTTCAATAGGCTTTCCAGGTATCTTAGACATACTTACATTCGTTTGCTGACTCCAGGTGCTCCAAATCAACCAGCCCTTATACTAAAGTTTGCTTTCCAACTTGTACCCACAGCCCTGGCTATGGACTTTTGTTCCTAACTTATCAATAACTCTCTAGAATGGAACTTTTACTCATTTCATGCTCATAATTCCTTGTGGGTGATTATGATTTTACCCTCTTGCATATCTGTTCTTGTCCTCCCTTGACTCCATCTTAACACGCTGCTTTGCAAGTTCAACATGGTTGTGACCCAGACTCATCTCTAAGCTGATGAGTGACCATCATTTAGTTGCAGGAACTGGAAGGGACAATTAAGAGTGAGTAAGTAGTTCCTACTGTCATTGCCTGAGGATAGTTGATGGAGCAATTGAATGTCTGGTCCACAGGTGCTCTAGGAAGGTTATTGTTTCCAAACATATAGTCTCTTCCTTTGCAAGTACTTTGCCCTAGAATTAGCAGGTTCTATGTGTTTTGAAAATCGATGTTATTCACATCCCACCATGCAGCAAATATTCACTAATATAATAGTGGACTTTGCAAAAATTTTCTCAGCTGTCTTCCTCACCCTCCCTCACAGCTACCCATACACAAAGAAAGCTTTACTGATTTGAACAGATTTTGGCATTTTCGAAGAAAGTTATAAAATGAATATGAAAAGTCTTACTATCATAGTTTTTTTTAAGAATGGTTTTTACCTGTAAAAAATTCAGTGATATCTAGTAATTTTTCATTATGTACCAGTAATTAGCTTAGAAGTTAACAAAAGCAGACAATGAATTTTTCTCAGCAGCCTCAAATTACCCTTTGACATCTCAATTATTGGAGGAACAAAAGGTATCATTTCCAAAGTCAGTTAGAGAGTGTTAGAGCTCATTTCTGAGCTAATTGAAAGTCACATTTTAATATCTTTTTCACACTTCAGAATTTCTACTCTAGAGCTACCTTTGACCCCCAATTAGACTAGTCTCAGAATGTGATTTTTTTCCCTGTCTATGAGCTGTATCAGGTGAAACACTGTGCTTGAGAAAAGTCTGAGATATTCTGCAAATGCTTTCAGGTTTTACATATATATATGGTAAAGGAAAAAAGAAGAGTCATATTTCTCTCACCTTATTTTCAGTCAGAGATTATCACTGCTTTTGTTTGAGGCCCTGAATATACATATAAACTATTTAAAAATTTACTTAATCAAGCAGAAATTCCTTTTTAGCATAAGATGTGGTCACTTAATTTTTCTGGCCTTGTAGCAGCATGTTGCATTATAAATTATTCTCCTTTCTTCCCTGTCTGTAACCCTACTCCCACTTCATTCTATAGGTGTAGGATACATTTGTATATTGAAGAGGAAGTATAAAGACGAAAAGTTGAAAGAATAGAGTCTTGTTAAGAATGATGAGAGAGCACGAGGAAGAAATCAGTCTTGTATTTGCATTTTTTTTTAAATCATGAAAACAAAATATGAAAAAAATAGAAAAAAACCCCATTCTTCTCCATCTAAGGGAAACACTTGGTATTAGCAATACTAGCATTGAATCAATGACTTTTTGCCAGGTTATGTGCTAAACAATTCATCCACTCATTCATACATTTACATTTTCAATAATTAAAAAATGTATATATTTGTTGAGCCCTTTCTCCGTGCCTTGTTCTTAGTACCAAGGGGCTGGGGATGAAACAAAGTTTCTCGGCCCATGAGGAAAGACATTCTCATCTTGGAAGAGAGACAATCAGCATAGAAACAAATACATAATGTGTTAAATGTGATATAAAACGGAATGGAGAGAAAGGGGGTTGAGAGCATCAGCTCAGAAAGGCTATTCAACAAAGGCTGTTTAATAAGATGACATTCGAACATAGATCTGAAGGCAGTAAGAGAGGCAGCCCTGAGAGTATCTAAGGGGAAGAGTGTTCTAAGCAGAGGGATGAGAAAATATGGACGGGCCTTGTACGTGGGAGGGAGGGTACGGCAGCCAGTGTGGCTGTAGTGGAGTGACTAAGGGAGGAGAATGGTAAGAAATGAGTCAAGGAAGTGGGTGGGAGGTCGATCATACAAAGCCTTGAGGTCATGATTAAGACTTTGGAATTAACAGGAGAGATGGAAAGTCATTGGAAGGTTTTGCACAAAGAAGGGACATGATTAAGTTTTTAAAAACTCATCAGGTTGATATGTTGAGAAAACATGGTAGAAACACAAAGGTAAAAAGGAAAACTCATTAGAAAATGTTTGTAATTAATGTCTAGAAAGACAGTGGCAGAGATCGCTTACTTATCTACCAAACCCATTTCCTCTTCATTTTTCCCATCTTCCTTTGTAGTTCGGTTAGGACCATCCAACTGGGTTCTGACTAATGTAATGTGAGTGAAAGTGACGGATGCCACATTCAGGCCTGGCCCACAAAACCTCTCATGGTTAACCCCGTATGCTCTCTTGCTGTTACAGCTTGAATGCCAATGTTGAAGGTGCAGAGCCATAAGGATAAAGGAGATGGATCCCAGAATCACTCCTTGGATGACAGCTTGCTCACAGATCAAGTGTGTCAAACATCTCTGGTGTTAAACACCTGAGATATTCTGATATAGCAACAACTTCTACCTAAACTAAATGATGGGTCATTTTTCCTTGGACCAAGGTGCTAGAAGTGAAGATGATAAGGATTCTACACATATTTAGCACAGTAACAGGATTTTCTGGGGATTCAGATGTGATATGAATAAAAGAAGAGCCAAGGATGATCTGAACATTTTTGTCTTGAGCACTTGGAAGAAGGAAATATCGGAGGATGAACAGTTTTCTAGGGTGGAAAATCAATAGTGTAATTTTGGACATGTTAAGATTGAGATGCCTGATACTATCTTCACAACTATATCATCATATAAATATTGTTATCTTAATTTTTAAGATGAGGCAATAGGGGCTTGGTGAGGCAAAATGATTTGCTCAAGGGAATGTGTTAGGACAGGAATTTGAATCCAGCCCTCTGTGACTCAGTGCTTGAGGTGAGCTCTTTATCACTCTAGTATATTATCCTTTTCCAGAACATATCAAAAGAGCAAATGCATCCAAATATATTTAATACATTTAGCAAATAAAAAACATCACAAAATGGTACTCTCTGATTCAGATAGTTCAAAGAATTAAAAGGAAAGGTGAGAGAAAAGACAGAGGAGAGGAAGTAACGGAGAATGATACAAAAATTACTGTATTTTACAAAAGCAAACTGGATGTGCATTTTCTTTTGCTTTTTCTGATAACAAAACTTTCCTTTTTATTCTGAAAAGGGCATCCATTTGCCTCGAGGAAGATCAGGATTGTTTCCTAACAGGAATTCAAAGAAAAGGTGGAGTAAATATTCTGTCCTTAATTAAGATGCAGAGTAGAAAAATTAGTATCTTTAGCAGGACAGAAGTTTTGAAAACAGGCTTTGCAATGAACAAAGGATTTATTTTTAACCTCTCTTAGCTACCATTAACATGAAAAGGCAGGCCTAGCCTACAAGACCTTGGAGTTTCTTCTAGAGCACAGGGAAGATGCCCTTTCTACCATTTAGACTGAACTGTGAGGCTGAGTGCTCTTAGGAAGAAGGATACTATGACTTGGGGAAACTCATTCTAGAGATTGAATGAAGGATAAAACTTAGGAAGACACTAATAAATTTATCTACAAAACAGAAACAGACTCACAGACATAGTAAACAAACTTATGGTTACCAGGGGGAAAGGGGTTGGGAAGGGATAAATTGGGAGTTAAAGATAAGCAAATACTAACTATTATATATAAAATAGATAAAAAATAAATTTCTTCTGTATAGCACAGGGAACTATATTCAATATCTTGTAGTACCCTATAATGAAAAAGAATATGAAAAGGAATATATGTATGTATATGTATGACTGAAACATGCTGTACACCAGAAACTGACACATTGTAAATGAACTATACATCAATTAAAAAAAAAAAAAAGGAGAAAACCTGCTCTTTCTACACCAATGATACATGGAAGGAGAGTGAAAATAGAAAGAGAGGAAAGAAACCTGCTATCTGTATCTAAGTCTTAGCATCAATTTCTCCCTCTTGGGCTAGAATCTTGACCAAGGGAAACCATGGAAAATTCATTTTGATGTGGAAGGCCTTTCTTAAAGCATCTGTACTGGTGGACTACTTCACCAGGATACCCTGAGGGAGGTTGGTAGCAAGTTTTTTTTTTTGGTTTTGTTTGTTTGTTTGTTTGTTGAGACCCTAGCTTGTGGCATGGAGCTGTGTCCAGCATGACGTAGCAGTAGTAACGCTTTATTGGTAGAGGGAGAAAACTCAACAGATGAGCCTAAAATGTTCCCCTGCCTCCTGACAAGCCTAAGCAGGTTTGCAGGGACTACAAATGTTCCCAAGTGCTGTGCTGAGGTGAGAGAGAAGTGCTGACAGTGTGTGAGTCTTGCAGCTGAGTCTTGCAATTGGAAGAATGAGACTGCATGCTGCCAATTCAGAATTTAGATGTGAATTGTAAGTTATAAACTGGGAGGAACAAGGTGTATCTCAGCTGATGATAGTCCAGAATCTAGACCAGATTAGCAACTTCATGGCAGGAAACTTCTGACAATCTACAGATTGGAGGTCACCTACCAGGTCTATCAAATTAGGAGCTGTCACCCACCACACCCTGCCTGTACACAGATGACATCTGGAAGATCAGCAGGGAGGAAAGAAAAATCTAGAAGACTGATAAATTACCTGAAATACAATGAGTCATTCAAAAGAGACTACTATTTAAATGGAGATGTATTGGGACACCATTACTTGGTACATTTAAAGTCTGCCTCCTCATCTCCCAGTGGGGTTAGGGTTGATCAATTACAGTAAAGCAAAGAAGTTTTTTTCTTTGCCCACATAATTCTATGATGATAAATTTATGGCTCATTCTACCACTGAGTTTTTATTCAAATGTTACTCTTTTTCTCAGTCTATAAAGACAAGTGTGTAGAGATAATTCTCTGTTGTACTCTATTGTCCAAGGAAATTTGAATTAATTTGGGGGGGGGGAGCAGATCTGTTTTTGGTTGTTATTTTGTTTTATTTTAATTTGAATTTGTCAGAGAACTAAGAAACCCTTAGGTAAACCTCAGAGGATTTCCAGCTAACGATGGTAGGAAGCTAGTGAAATCAAGAAACTCAAACGCACCTGAGAGAAAACTGTACAAAGGAAAGATCATGAATCATTGTGCACTTGATACTTTCTGCCCCTCTCCACTCACTCACCCCTGATTTTTGCTGCTCAGACTCTTTTTTTTCTGGATTGTTTTGGTTTTGCTCCTGGAGCCCTGCCATTGACTCTCAGTTTGCTGTTTGCTATGGGCCTTAATTTTGGATCTGCCATCAACTATTTGAGATGACTTTGATTGTTATCACCTCCTGTTCTTAGTGGGGAGAGAGCCTGAGACTATCTTTAACTTAAGGTTCTCTAGAAAACAGAGTGAGAAGTAATATGTCCCACATCGCTAGCCTTCAAAACCTCTAGGACTGGTCTGCTGCAGTGGTGAGGCCTTTCTAGAACCAGCTCCTAGGGGGAAGAGTTCCAAAATCCCATGGTGAGACCTTGGGGGTTTCATTTTCTCAGGAGTAGCAGCAACAACAAAATTAAAATTGGCAAGAGAGACATGCACCAAGTAGATAAAGGAAAACTGACCTAAACGGAAGAACAAGCTTTCAAAGTGACATCAAAATGAAAAGATCTATCACCAAGCAGAAACACAGAAAGGAAGATTTTACATAAGGAAAATCAAATTCCAACTATCCCATATGACTACAAGCAAAATCCAGAAGCAGAAACATTTTTGTAATAAAAAATAAAATTCTGTTGTGGTGCTAATTACATTTGACACCAACTTTAAAAAAAATTGTGAAACATATGCAAAAACAGATAAAAAAGTATAGTAAATCTCCAAGTACCTGAAAGGAAGGAAGGAAGGAAGGAAGGAAGGAAGGAAGGAAGGAAGGAAGGAAGGAAGGAAGGAAGGAAGGAAGGAAGGAAGGAGGGAGGGAGGGAGGGAGGGAGGGAGGGAGGGAGGGAGGGAGGGAGGGAGGGAAGGAAGGAAGGAAGGAAGGAAGGAAGGAAGGAAGGAAGAAAGGAAGGAAGGAAGGAAGGAAGGAAGGAAGGAAGGAAGGAAGAAGAACTTCCACTTTGGAAAACTCTTGAGTTTTCTAATATTTGGGAAGAATATTAGAATCTATTAATATTGACCATTTATATGATAGCTGCAACAAACAAATGTTTTGTGGTTGTTCATGTTAGAAATCCACTTCCTTTCTAGTTCTTATCTTACATTTTTAAAAATTGAATTATAATAGACACATTATAGTAGTTTTAGGTATACAATATAATGGTTTGATATTTCTACATATTTTGAAATGATCACCACAATATGTCTGGTTAACATCCATCACCACACATAGTTACAATTTTTTTTTTTCTTGTACTGAGAACTTCTAAGATCTCCTCTCTTAGCAATGTTCAAATATAAAATACAGGTCTGGTAATTATAGTCAACAAGCTGTACATTACATCCCCAGAACTTATTTATTTTATAACTGGAAGTTTGTACCTTTTGACTTCCTTCACCCATTTTGCCCACCCTTCCACCCACCCCCGCCTCTGGTGGCCACCCTCATTTTTGTTGTTGTTTTTCTTCTTCTTCTGTACAGCTGAAGGAAAGCACCCAAATAGGAATAACTAACTCTGAAGCTGATGTAGGGTCAGTTTGCCATTCTGCATTCACTATCCTGCTGTTCACTGTGGTTCCTCCTCTACCATATGGGGGCAATTAGTGAAGTCATTCTGGAATTCTAGAAGAATTCTATTGCTTTCCTCCCAACCCTTCTTGAAGGACTAAAATTTTAAAAGGTTCTGAGAATCTACACTTCAGACATCCTAGCTCTACTGTATTATAAGATGCTGTCAGGTATTGAACCATTCTCCATCTTCTTGTAAGTAAACTCGTCTTTTTTCTTTTAACTAGGCAAATTATAATAACAGCTAATGATTACTGAAAATTGATTGCTAAGTTGTTTAGGTAGATTTTCTAATTTAATTCTTACATTAACCCTATGAGATAATTACTATTATTAGCTCCATTTTGCTGATAAGGAAATTGAGACATGGATGGTCAATTACCTTGTTTAAGATTTCAAACCTAAAGAAAGTGGCAGGGCTGCATTTTGAACTCAGGCAGGATGACTCCGGAATCTAAGCTCCTCAATAGAATATCGCCGATACATGAAAGCACACGGCCCCATACTTAATTAAAATCAGTAATAATTAGTAAACAACTGGCTTACCTACATTTAAATAATTTGTTTCTGACTTTTTATTATTTCTTGTTTGTGGTCAGTTCTAAGCTTTCAGTTCTTTTTGTTACAGTTTCCAGCACAGCCCTATATAGTGCATGATATGCTGATAGGCTTCTTATGGGTTATATTTTTGTTCTTGAAATTAAAAAAATTTTTAACAATTTTATTGAGATACCTTAGAAGTAGTGTTCTTCAAGTCTTATTAAATATTAACATTAATTTGAATCTAAAAATCTGAGTTATTGTTTTCAAACATTCATAAAACTTAAATATAATTCCTAGTAAAAATGAGTAATTCATTGAGCGCCCTCCTCCAACAATGAAGAAGCCAAGCCTGTTGCCCCTGGAGCATTCACTCTCCTTCATTTGCTGTTTTGTATTCAGGTTGCTCCAGTTCCAGTTTTGCAAAAAATGCTCCTGATTTCTCAGCCTTGATGGTAAAAATATAGACCATTAATTCACCAAATAGTTTTTGAGTGACTACTCAATGCTGATTGGTCTTTCACTGGGGAGACAGTGATGAATAAGCAAATCCGTTGACTCAAATTTATAAGAGACAAGTCAGGGAGTGGGGCAGGCTAACCATTACAGGGCAATGTGTAATGTGCTGTAACAGAGGTGCACACAAACTCTAAGGTACTAGGGTAGCAGGAAGGAGAGATGGAAGGGAAGGACATAATCTACTCAAGGACTGAAGAATCAAAAAGGATTTGGAAAAGAGGCATCTTTTTTATTTTTATCTTTTTAAGAGAGAAGCCATTCTTTAATTGAAGGACAGTCAAGTGCTGCTCAGAAGGAGGTGGGTGGTGGTGGGTATATAATCAATGGGGGACATTCCAGGACTGTGATGAAAAAGCATGGAAACTGAAGGATTTGGTGTGTTTACAGAATCACAAATACTTTGCTTGGGCTGGGACATCACGTTCAAAAACAGGGTGGTAGGAGAAGGAACTGGAAAGGTAGAGGTAGGCCAGCAGGTGCTCAGGAAAGGTCATGGGTGAAATGCTGACGGACAGGTACTCTACGCTGTTGGTGCTAATACAGGATTTTAAGTGACACAATGACATGACCTTTGATTTTTAAAGACAGCTCCAGGAGCAGTATCAGCAGGGATCCCAGCGTAGAGAGAGACCAGTTATACTGGATACCACATCTAGGCTTGACATAACTTTTAGGATCGACGGCACTAAAGATCATCATAGCATACCAGCATTTACAGTGGAGGGAACGTCATGCATTAGATTCATCTCCTTAGGACACAAAACACCACATTCGGTAAGTATTAACTAACAATGCAGGTTTCTCTACATGTGAGAAAAGAGAACTGGACAGATTACTTCTTGAAAAAAGTTGAAATAAAAGAATAAGACATGCATGAAGAGCTTTATGCCAAGCCAAACCTTACTGTTGGTAGTAACTCTATAAGGGCAATATCTCAGTCTATCAGAGATTGTAATTTCAGTTTTGTGGAACAGCAAAATCATATAAGTCTCTAAGATGTGGATTAATACATTATTAAACATTATATTCTGTCTTAAATAATGACTCTCACATGCCATCTGATGACATTAAACCAAACACTTTGAAACATCCCTTCTCGTTTTTCTTTATTTACCTAGCTAGAGGAAGCCATTATTTCCAGAGCTAAAGAAGAAAATGAATGGGCTTACATCTGAGTGAAAAGTCCATTCTTATTCTAAATCCTAGCCAAGGAGCCCCACAAATGCCAAGAGACTGCTTCTATTTCATCTGTCACCTGCACATGAACTTTTCCTGGATTTAATGATATACTTTCAACTTTTTCCTACCACCAGCTTTTTAACAGCAACATTCATAGTTAGAAGCACTGTATAATGATTTCGGGGAGTTCTATAGGTAAGAAAAAAGTAAGATTTTCTCTTTTGGAACAGGTAAAATGTGTTTGTGGAAAATTACAGAGAAATAATCCTATATCGCACAGCAGACTGAGAGATGTAGTTATGTGCCAAGACGGGGAATTATGAGATTGGGGATTGAAAAGAGTGAAAAAAAGCTTAGACAGCTGCAGTAGCCAGCACTGGTGGATTTCACTTTCACATTCCCCATGGTGCCTAGATAATGGAGTTTGTTTATAATAGAATGAGGTTATCCTACAGGGCCAAAGTAAGAAGGGAACAATTCGAGGACTGGTGAGGGGTGGGGGCAGGATGAGGAAGGGTAGAAATCTTGGCTGAAAATACAGATGTGCATAGCACTGCTAGAAGAAGCTGGAAATTTAAGAGAAAGATCCCTGGTTGGTAGAGGAAGAGGAGTAAAAGGTGGTTAAGTCTTTTTTCGGAAGGAATTAAACATGATGAAACTGAAAATACATATCCAAATCCACTCTGGCAGATGAGGGCAAGTTTGTGGGCAACATAGAATATTCCTTTTCTGGAGGTGCTGCCAAAGATCAAAAGGAAATTTTTTTCTAGAGGCTGGCTATGAAAGGCTTTAGATTTAGACTCAAATTCAACTAATGTTTATTGAGGGCCAGACATCTTGCAATGGGTTTTCAAGTAGTTTGAAGCTAAGTTATCACACTTTTGTAATAATTCCATGAGATATATACTAAATCAAATGGGTCTCAGAGAGGGGAAGGGACTCACCTAAGATTAAAGAGGTGATAACTGGAGTAGAGATTCCAACCCAGGACACTCTCCTAGTTGAGATGGGGCCTCTCCTGCCCTCCCCCTGAAGGAGCTGCCTCTCCCTATTCCATTCCTGTCCTGTGATTCAGTGAAAATAGAGGCTACGAAATGCACACGGTCAGGGTGACTGGCAAGAAATGCTCTCCATTTGCCATGTCTCAGGAAGCAAGTCAGAGCCAGAAGGTAACTCCCAACAGGCCAACTTGGGAGCACTCAGGCGGATTAAGAGATGAGTTAGAATCTAGGGAGGGTTCAGCTCCCAGCTTGGTGTGAATGCACTTGTTGGCTCAGCTCTTCTCCCACCTCTGCTGCGCTTAGAATTTAAGAAGCCACTCAGATGTAGCACTGAAAGCTCTTGCCTGGCACACTGGTGTCCAGAAACTGAACATGGAGAAAGATAGATCAACAAACATTACTCACTTAAGAATATTTCTCATTTAAGAGTTAGGTCTGGTCTAGACCAAGCTGAATTGAGGTGTGTTTTGAGAACAGTTGAAAGATTAACTTTAGTAATAGTAGTAGCAGTAGAAGTGATAGTAAAGTTAGTAGTAGTAGTAGTAGTAGTATCAGTAATGGTGGTAGTAGTGGTAGTAGTAGCAGTAGGAGTGGTGGTGGTAACTGTAGTAGTGATGGTAGTGGTAGCAGTAGGAGTGGTAGTAGTAGTACTGTTAGCGGTGCTGGTGGCGGTGGGAGTAGGAGGAGTAGTGGTACTATCACCATATGGCAACACTGTTCTAAGTGCTACACTTATACTGATGTAACCCTCACAATGCCATAAAGTAGGTACTATTATTATCCCTGGTTTTCAGATAGGAATAATAAGGAAAGAGTAATTGAGTAATTGCTCAAGTCACAGAGCAGAACTGGGAGTCCACTCAGGCAGCTAGAATATGTGCTCTCTAGCATTAAGCTATATGATGATAACAACAATTTAAATATCTTAGTAATTTAAAATTCCTTAGAATAGTAATTTTAAAATATTAACAATAATTAAATAATAAAAATCTAGCATGAATTAAACTCATTAAATTTTAGGTGTGTGCTTTGTGTAGTGTATTTTGTTTAGTCCTCTCGACAACCCTCTAAGCTAAATATTATGATGACCTCATCTTTACAGATGAGGAAACTAAATAAATACATCGATCAACCTGGTATAGAGTACAGAGTTCTAAGGAGGAGGGGCGGGATCTGAACCTTGGTGTAAATCTAGAGTTCAGATTCTTAAATATGCCTCTTTTAACCATATGTCTTTGAGACACTAGACTTCATTATCTGAGTAATAATCATCAAGATTTTCTAGTCTATATATTGTATGTTTAGTATCACATCTGTGGAAGACAAAGAAAAGAAAGACATAGTGTTTCAATGTGACTGGAAATACACCTAAAATAACAGCAACGAGAGATGACATGCAATCAGAAGTGATGCTGGGGTACCAGTAGCAAATCCTACAGGAATGAGAGGAAGAGGTGATGGATGAATGGGGGCTAGTTAGATCTGTGAAGACACAACTGTGAAGGCAGTCGGCCTTCTTTTCCCTGGTTCATTCACGTAAACTGGATTGACCCCCAAACTGAATTAACTTTGTCAAAAAGGCAAAGGCAGTGGGACAATCTCTTCAGTTCTGCTTTCTCCAGGATGAATTCCAATTGCACTGGCTGGAATCTTCAGCCAATCTAACCTTCCATGAATTGGGCAGCTGGGCCGCTAGTCCCGCATTCCTGTGAGGGCAGCTTGGCTTCTCCTTGAAGCTGTTGGCTGAAACGTTTGTGTGCAAGGGAACACCTGGGGAACTCATTAAAAATGTAGATTCCTAGCCTGAGAGGATCTTTCTCCATTGGTTTGGGATGACTCAGAAAAACATATTTAAGAAGTCACAAACATGTTTCTGAACAAGATCATCCTCAGAACACATTTTGAGAAAAATTCAAGTATTTATTTGTCACTTCATAAAATGACAGTGAAGAAAATCCTTTTGTTAAGGCTTTGGATGACCTCCCCTATGCAGAGGATGGCGAGCCCCAAACCCAGGGGCCAAAAACTCTGGAAGGATGGTTTGAGATCTCCAATTACTTCGCATAAGATTATTCTGTTTAACTGTATCTTCCCCAGCAGTCTGGTTTTTATTTAGTTATCCAGAGCTCTAGCTTCTGAGGCTTGAAAGGCTGTTATGAAGACACAACATTCTTGCCCTTGTACTGATAGAGTGAAAGGAACAAGGGATTCCAGGTAGGAGACAGAGGTTCAAATGTTGGTTCTGCCCTTTATTTCCTGTGGGACTTGGGGAAATGTTACTCATATATTCATTCAATGGTCACATCTTTTTGAGTATCCTTCTGTGCCAGGAATTTAGTTAGGTACTTGAAGTTTAGTGATAAAACAAGGAGGACAGCTCCCTGCTCTCAGGAAATTCACGGTCCAGGCAGTGAGACAAACATCATTACTTAATTATGACTCTTTTAAGTGCTGTAAAGAAGATATTCAGGTGATATGAAAATTTATAAAAGGGGATATCATCCAGCCTGGAGAATAGCATGACTCTGTGTCTCAATTTCTTCACTTAAAATATGGGAATGATATTTCTTGCTTCACATAATTGTGGGGATAAAATGAGTGAATATATCAAAAAATGAGATATAAAAGTAAAAAGCACATACTTTTTTTTTTTAATTAGCATGGTGATATCTAGGGCATGCTAACGTCCCTGATTATCTGTTTCAAATCTGACTTTACCACACACCAGCAATCTGTACAGGTTTCAGTTACTTTCTAGATATTAAAAATGTTAGTAGGTGGCTGGTAATGGCTGTCAGGCTTTCTGGTCAGAGGGGAGCGTCTGTATAGGAAGGGAGTTGGGATAAAAAGGCAAACATGATGTCCTTTCCTTTCCATACTTGTATGCATGTTGCCTGAAAAAAAAACCTTACATTTTATAGGCTTCAGTATTTTCATGTCATCTAACTATATTTCAAAGGTCATCCAACAGCATACTTAAATGTCATCTAATAATCTTTTAAATCCTTTAACCAGATAGTTTTGCTATCGATTTGGCTTTTTAATTTTATATATTAGAAGAAATCCTCTGATGAAACATTTTCAATTATATATTTTGAATCCAAGATTTTAACATGTCCGGCAGTCAGAAATGTCCCAGAAGGCAACAAGATTCAAGTCCTATATTTTATAACTTCTTGTCCAAATTCTGCAGCCAACTGAACCATTTTTTTTCTGGAAAGTAATTAAATATTATTACAGTGGCTACTTCTGCTTAAAATAATTCCTTCAACTTGGAATTCATTACTATGTCTTCAGCTAGAGAAACAGAGTGTTCAAGTTCCCGAAAGTCCAGATTTCCACATGTGTACTTTATTCTTTTAATGATGAAAGAAATAAAACCTTTTGTACTTTTAAATAGAAGAGGCTTGGCTTTTTAAATTGCAGGGCCCTTTTTATTACTACATTAAGGCATTCTGCTGAAATCTACCTTAGTTATAGGACCTGGTTTATGGTTGGAAATAATAGCCAGCATAGTAGAAGAAAAAAAGACAAAATTTATTCTCACACTTAAATGGTTTATTTCAGCAATCTTCCAATTTGGGTTTAAGAAACAAGGTTTTGCATAAGCCCCATGGCTAATATCAATCTATATCTGTATCTATAAACATCTATAGCTATAGTTTAGTCAAAGAGATCTTTTTTGGGTTTTTACTGAGGTTTGTTTGTTTGTTTTCAATTTATGTATATACCTAAAACCGAATTTCTGAGTATCATTTCACAAAGGAAAAGTTCGAGCTCAGAAAGTTTCTCTTTGAGAAAACACGGTACCCACATCATTTCACCTCATCATTGGATCCTTCACAGCCCCTGCGATCCTTTGATGTCAACTAAGAAAAGGAAATGCTTAAAAAATGCCCAAGGCTCTCCCATGGTTTATTTACTTTTTTTCTTCATTTTCCTTCTGGCCCACTGTGATCTTGGCGATGGCTGATTCAGGACAAGGATGATGTCAAGCTGCTGTCAAACCAATTGCATAGACAAAGAAGAATTAGCATGTTCTCCCTTCAGAATGATTGATTCCATGGCTCCACATCCATCATCTGGCTCATCATGACCAGCTCTTCTCAGCCCACCGCAGGGTGACCTTGGTAGCACTGCCTGTGCCCTTCCTGCCCTGGAGGCTGCGTGGAGGCTCTCCATGCGTGCTGTGGGCTAATGAGTGACTGAGTCACCCAGTTAGGCTCTCACCTTCCCAGCCATCGGGCCCAGAAGTGCTAGAGAAAGGCAAAGGGCTCCTACTTAGACATGTGTCCCTTGACTAAAGGTGGATGTCCTCATCTTGTCCTTATCTTCTCGGTGAGATCATCCACATGACCTGTGCTGAATGGTTATCAGGCAGTCAAAAGGTCCTGAGCCTGTGGTAAATTCACGTACTGTCTATCTGGGGGTAAATTTATCATCCAAGACAGCCTGCTTGGCGGATTGCAACACTTGCATAACCTTAGCAGGAGCAGCAGCTCCAGGGTAACAGCACATGTCCGCAGAGCATCTGTCTTATTATACTGGGAGATTTAAAACCTTTCAGAGAAAACTAATGGTCTTGTTTGGTGTCTATGCCCAAGTTGGATACATCTTAAAGGTGAAATAAACTTCAAATAAATTTTGTACTTGGACAAGACCCTCATATTCCTTCTTTCAATCTTCTCTCCCAATCCCACTCCAAAACTTTCCCTTTCCCCTGGTACTGAAGGCACTTCAGTGAGAAAGTCTGAACAGAACATCCGAAGACAGTGTTTTCCAAACAATGCATTGTGACCCCACTAGTGGATTGTGAAAATAAACTTAGTGGGTCACAACTAGCACTTAAAAAATGAAATAAAATAAAATCCTTGTGTTGCAGTGAAATACACTCCTTATTGAGGACCATGCTAAAAATAACGTTTCAAAGCTGCTGCCCTAAGTAATAAATTTCTGTAACTCTTTCCTGTATATAAAACAGTCATTTAAAAAATCTCAAAGATGATTAAAACAAATACTTGACATTGGCCATATCTGATAATGAACAGGAACAGTAAGAAATAACAAGCTTACCCTACCCTCAGCCTTGCTATCTTGTTATTTTTTCTTAAAGCAACCTCTACATTCTCCATTTCTCCATGGTGGAGAATGTAACTGATTCAGGGCAGTGTATGTGTGCGTGCACATGTGTTTGACTGTGAGTGTGTATGTGTGTTTGTGCATGAGCGTATTTAATCTGGCTCCTATGCAGAGGAAAACACGTTGCTAGAAAATGAAATCTTTGGACATAATCCTTCATTTTAAGGCTTTTCAGTTACATGTCTTCTTTAAAAAGTTTGACATGTAAAATTGTTTGGATATTGGTATCCAAGTCATGTAATTTTTCTTCCAGATATCTGATATCCCGCTTATTTGCGTATTTCTTTTTTAAACCTGTGTATATAACCCCAATGCTTAGGCACATTGTTGTATGTTTGAATTGTCTGTTTCTATGACCTTTGCCTTTATTGATTTATTTTCCTTTTTTTTATTTTTAATGTTGCCTTTGAGATTAAAGTCATTTTTCTTCTGCAGTAGTAGTTGAGTGGTGATTTTGCTGTTAAGAAATAAAAATTCTGATAAGGGGAAAAAAAAAAGATGGGTAGCTCCATAAGGCATCTTAAAAAAAAAAAAACCTATTTGAGAGCTAAGAGATAGAAACACTGTCTATCTCTCTCATAAAAACAAAGGTTACAGAGTGGGGAACAAAAGTGATCTCAATAACAGCTAACATTTATGAGCACTTACTATAGTGCTAGTTATTGAACCTAGCACTGTTCTAACACGTTAGAGGCAGTATCTCATTTAATTCTCACGACAAACTTTCCTCACTAATATTATCCCAGTTTTTCTGAAGCTGAAACTGAGATTTAGAAGGGTTAAGCAGTTTGCCCAAAGCACCATAAGTAGGGAGCAAGGATTCCAGAGAGGTAGAATGATTCCACTGACCTCCTGCCCAACAGCTGACTCCTTGCTAAGACTTAATCACTATATCCCACTGCTTCCCTTATAAAAATAAATAATGCAAATGACAGATAATATTTCTCACATTCAATTCAACAAATATTTTTTGACTGCCCACCAAGTACCAGGATCTATGCTAGGTGCTAGGAATATACTTATCAGTTGAGACAGAGATAATAAATCCATAGTGTAGAGTAAAATATGTAAAGATATATGCTTCCCAGGTTCAATTCCAATCCTAGTTCTCCATGAACTATACAAGTGATTGGGAGGGAGGAATGTGCAGAAGAGGAACATTCTATGAAGTCAATTTTAAGAACTTTAATATAGCAGCACTTTAAAAGTGCATCACAAATTAATTTTGCAGCTAGCATCCAGTTATTGCTAGAAATTATCCCTAAGAAGAATTACAACTGTGATGGAATTTTACAACTTATTTGCTCAGCTTTATTACTATATTGAAGTGGTTAATAAGCTAGCTTCTTTTTTTTTAAATAAAATTTTATTCCATTGTCTAGGGGAACCTGAATGTAGCAGCAGCAGCAACAGAAGCAAGGAGAGGGACTCCAGTGAGCTTCTTTTATCCTTCTAAGTGGCATGGGTTTCTTCACCATAAAACACAAGCCCACTTGTTTTCCTGCTCTCTAATCCATTATTCAATGGCACATAGTCATGCGAAGATTCCCCATCATTTTCCTCATTCCAAAGACAAACTGTGTTTCCCCATGAAGGTTTCAGCATTGCTTAGGTGGTGCAAAGCACATGGTAGAGCAGAGTGTGCAGTCTCTAGGGTCATTAGACTTGGGGCCAAATCCAGTTCTGCCTCTTTTTTATTAGCTGTGTGACCTTCCACAAATTACTGAAACTCTCTTTTACTTTTAAAATCCTTATACTGTATTTTAGCCAAAAAAAAAGTGTGTAAGGAAA
This sequence comes from Camelus dromedarius, assembly GCF_036321535.1. NCBI lineage: Eukaryota > Metazoa > Chordata > Mammalia > Artiodactyla > Camelidae > Camelus > Camelus dromedarius. The sequence continues at coordinate 28,915,536 of NC_087446.1, forward strand.
GATACAACAATCACCAGTATGATCAATTCTCAACTTAAAAATAAAACATGGAAATGAAGTGAAAGTCCATCTGTGTACTCTGACCCCATTTTCCTCACCAGAAAAGAACCATTTTAAATTTGTTATTTTATCATTCCTGCCTGTATCCTTAAAGGTATACTATGTGTGTATTTATATCTAGGCAATATGTTATTGTTTGGCATATTTTAAAAAAAGTACATAAAAATTATTATATCCTGTGGATATCCTCTGTAACTTGCTTTTTTCATTTACCTCTCCGTCTGGAAGATTTACTTATTAGGTAGCCTGTTTGAGTCTTAGTTTCGTCATCTATGCAATGAGTACAGCAGACATATTGCATAAGGTTGGGGTGAGATCTTAAATAACATACAGGCTGTGAGTGGCAGAGTATCTGGCACACTGGAGATACTTGGGGGAATGCCATTTCCTTTCCGTCCCTTGTGGAGCAGTGTTTCACATCTCACAACTTAAGAGGAAGCAGCCACTTGGCTTGTTCAACTATCAGGCTCACATTACAGTTTGGCACTAAACATTCTGCTGGTATCAAAATGGCCCCACACAAGACAGGCAGGCTGATTATAAGCACTAGCATCGAATATTTTCTGAAAGGACCTAACCATGCTGCTTTAAATAGTTATGTCATCATTTCCTTCTGGTTCTTCAACATCAGAGTTAGATTTCTGAACACAGAAAATGAAAGAGTATATACAGGTGCATGTTATACATGAAACACTCTAAAAATTCTGTGTTAATCACCTCTGATGAAGATATTACAGAAACATAAACAAACAGGAGCGTAATTTAATATACTCCGCTTCTATTTTTCTTCAATCTATTCTTTCCATACTCTTGTATACAATTCTCTATTTTTGTTATTTTACATTTAATTGCTTCTGCTAAAGCAAACATGTTGCAGAATTGCCAGTTGCCTTATAAATTATTCAAATCATGCATTGCTTTCATTGAGATGGTTTTAGTTTTTCTGGAATCCCAACAAATTTCAATCATTCACACTATGAAAATCTGTCAGTTTAGAAATCTTTGAATAATTTGAGTTTTAAGGCTTTTTTTTTTTTTTTAAATAACATTTGGCCTAATGTTGGCTGAAGGAATGTCTACACAATGTTAAAACAGGTGGTAATCCAATCATTTCAGTAAAAGTTGCTGTAATTTTGTAAGAGGAAAAAATGGGGGAGCAGGAATCAAACTGATTTTTGAGTTTAGTACACATTAAACAACTGATTTATGAATGAAATATTTTTCGTTTCTCCAGATTACTTAGTTGTGTAAATGTGGGCACAACTGTGGAGAACACAAACATTTACTTGCAGTAAATAACATTAAAAAGAAATTCTTACAGTCTAAATGTAGTAAAACATGTTGAATCACATACTAACAGTAAATTTTGGTGGGAGGAATAGAAGTTATACTCCAAAGGTATTATTTCCTAAGTGAACTTGACTTCCAAGTAAAAGCCAGCGCCTAGCCTTCAATGTGAAATACAGAGGATGGCAGTCATGTGTAAATCTAATTAATAACCTATTTGTAAATCCTACTTATGCAACTGATTAAAGATGAGGCTGGTCATCTGATTAAAGGGAAACACTAGACCTCTAAATTATACATATAGGCAAAGAAAGTAATTATTATAAAGATGATGCTTAAAGCACCAATTGGTAGTACTTTTCTTGAAACAAGTTCAGCCCAAGGTAGATCAGTAATTATTTACACAACATCCATAAGGAATTAGTATCCCAAAGCTATTAGCTTTCCTTAATTCTTTTTCTCTTTTGTAATTATGATATAGCATTCTATTGGAAAGGAGATGTTAGAAACATCTCTCTTATTTACATCAGACATTATTCCTCATAAGTGGTAAGAATAATCTATAAATTGTAGAACATGTTACTAAAATATTTATTTGAACTAAATCCTTTTAACCTAAAATTCAGTGTACATTCATTAGCTTGGCTCCAAGACTTCACACAGCTGATGGGACAGAATTTAATAACTGGACATCTTTCCCTACTCACTTGCTCTCTCCTGCTCTGTCCCACCAAAATAACTGATTGTCTTAGAGGACTTCAAATGGGATCAGAATTCATATGTAATGAGTATCACAGATATTGTTTAAGCAAGTAATTATATGTAAATGAGACCAGTGATTCTGGATAGATTTTTGGCAATAGATAACACAAAATCATCCTTGTTTTCTAAAAAATTAACATATTCTTAGCATATTTATTATTGTTGTTGATAGTCCAGAGATAACTGTAAACTCACATTTTCCATAGGTTATATAGGCAATCCTCATCTCCATAGTGCAGGATGGTAACAATAACCAGGCAAGCTGAAATGTGCAATGCTATCTTAAAAATCAACTGAGAAGTTATGATTGTACTGTGACCTTTAAAATCTTTTGTTGAAACATTAACATTACTGTTAATGTTACTGTTAACATAACATTAATCTTACAGTTGGTTATAAATGTATAAGGAAGTTTAAAAAGCAGTAAAACTAACATTTATTTAGGACACTAAAACATTAGGAACATTGAGAAGTAAGGTGTTTTATTTCTTTGTAAAAACAACTTATCAAGAGTAGCTGGAATAGTACTTGTCTCATTCTTGTCATATAACTTACACACTGTTTCTGTGCCTCAGCTAATTTTCACACACCTTTCTAAGTTTCCATGAGCTTCCAATGTTTTCATAATGAAATACCTGTGATAGTTTCTTTAATGTGAATATTTTTGCTGGTGTTTCTTCCTCTGGGACATCTTCATCTTTCTCATTACAACCACTTTCACCACTTATGTTGATAATTTGGCTTCACTGAGTCCTTCTCCCTAGATATCTAGAGACTCTCCAACTCCAGCAGCGTAAGCCTTCCCAGGATCAGCTAATTTCTCCTATAACTCTATTTACATTAAGGTCAAAATTCACTTCCAGAGAACAAAACACTTTTTGTTTCTTTACTGCTTTTTCACTTTGTTGGCCAACTCCCTCTTTTGATGATTTGTTTTTGTGAAGTGCCTACATGGGTTTATCACTGGGAGACAAGGGGGCAACACAACTACAGGCTTTGCTGTCTTGACAAGAACTGAATAACAGATGTGTGATAACCAACAAAATGATAAACTTGGAAAAAGATGACATGATTACTGATCATGTTATGAACTGATTTTTACATAGTGATTTGTGGACTGAAGAGCTAGTGGTGAAGTCTGGACTTTATGCAATGACTCACAGCTAAAACACCATGGTAACTAAAATCTGAACCATGGTGTTGGGGGACTGGTGTTATTTAACTAAACCATGGTAACTGAAAATTGTGTCTATTAGAACCATGAAAAGCACAGACTAGCTGTATTTGATTCCTTAAAACAATTGTTGGAGCAAAGATTAAAACTGCCCTGGCTGTATCACAACATGAGAACCCAGAAACATTTATTTTTGTGCATCAACAAAGCTTATGTCTCCATTTTAAATCATAAATAAAAATGTGATTTCATCCCGCATTTTTTTCCAGTGCAGAAGACTAAGAAAAGAGCTAACTGTCAGTGATTCCTTAACATTAATATAGATATCGATCAAACCCACAATTGAAATATTTTGGATTGAAATACAAATTAATTTTCCTAGATCATATTTGAGCAACGCACTATTACTCCTAATAGGATTTATCATATATTAGCATAAATAGACATACATACAGATACACTGTCTCTTACTCGTCCATTCATGTTTAATGTTGTATATAAAATAATGACATTGAACTCACAGGATATACAAAGATCAGCTTTCAGACGGAGGAATAACACATATATAGAATTTATATGTGGAACTATAACATTATACACACAGTCAGCTCTGCTATAAAGCTTGTTTGAGAATATGAATTTGTTCCATTAGGGAACAATTTAGCATATTGCAAAGTTTGCATTTGCTTATGCACAATTTTATGAGAGAAACACTATGTGAATGCAGAAAACCGCACCCAGATGAACCAAGCTACATATGAATACATAAAATGCATAGGTACACACACTTCGAACATCTACGAGCTATGTTATTTTACCACGTCATGAGCTACATTCAACACCTAGTGTTACAACCTTCTCTACTATTTCAGATAACTCTCTGCTATTTCACAATAACTCACAAGCTACAATACTTCTGATGCTCACTTCTGCAAGCAAACTTCAAGTCCCTTTCAAGATACAATGCCATAATTTTTGTAGTATGTGTGCATTTATTAATAATTTTGGATAGGAAAAATGGTATTACTGCTTTTTATTAGGTTCCTTTCTCTTTTGTGCGTGTGTTATTGACAACAATGTGCCTAACTTCATATTGCCTGTTGTTTTTATGGCATGACTTGGCATAGTGCAGTGATTTTTAACACACATGTATCACATTATGTTGATATACGTAGACCGTCACTAGAAGGCATATGACTTTTTCTCTCCCACTATAAAACTCACAAGTATAAACCCACTTAAAGTCTGAGTGGTTGGGTCCTTTGTAAGATGTTGCTTTTCAAGGCTTTAAATATCTTCTATGTAACAAAGCCAAATCTGACAAATAGTCAAAAGATGACCGCCCATTCTGACTTCTAAAGAAACCTGTGACAGTGGAGGTTACTTGGCAAAACTGTCAGTAAAATCTGGAGTTGATAAGGGGAACTTTTAGCTTCTACAGAGTAAGGTTCAAGCTCTCCAGCTTTGAACTGACTAAAGCAGTTGAATGTTCAGAATCACCTGCAAATCTTGTCTAAACATACACTGATTGTCAAACACATAAAGAACCACGTTCTGGTTCACTAAGTCCAGAGTAGGGCCAAGGAATTTGCATTTCCAAGTTCCTAGGTGGTGTCAGGACCAACTTACTCAGTAGGTACAGTAAGCATAGTGCCTATGGTGCACCTTACTTTTGAAAGGCCTATGAAGATGGTTTGGTTTTAATCGCTCTTAAAATTCAGAAGAAAATAATGATAGTGAATATATAAATGAATTCAAACTAGACTATATTCATCTTTATATCAATGCAAGTCTAGAAATATTCATTCTAATCTAATTAATTAATTAATTAATTAAGGGATGGGCCAAGGAGTCCCCAGCCCATGAAACTCATGATGTCACTCTGAGTGCAGCTACTGCTGGCAGGAAGCACACACTGAAACCACTGCACTAAATGGATCCATCTTTGGGGATTTGTTAGTGTTTTGCTTTTCACTCTAAACTGTTTTGACTTTGTGCTGTTTTTACTTGGAAGAAAAACACAAAGGAAGTCAACTGAACAACATGCTAATTTAAGCTCAAGAGGAGACGTGAGACAAGAGAAACGGTCAGAAATGTATACCTGATGTGGTCATTCTATTCCTCACTCAGATGAAGTGGTGCCTCCACGCTTACAAAAGGACCAGTTGAAAAATTCAACCAGTGAAGAATGTGGAGCATACGACAATACCTTAGTAACACTGTGTTTGTACAAAATCATACTGTCCAAAAAGTACTTTCTCATTTCCGGCTCATTCCTTCTGCACAACCACCTGTTCAATGGGTGTTGTAATACTGTTATATTTGGTAGCCATACGAATAAACAAAAATCATCTCCACCCCATAAATCAATCACAGGATAAACAGAGTTGAAACAAACAGCCCTTTATTACCATGGGGCAGCTCGAGTCAACTCCAGTGCTCCCCCTTCTTCCAAAACACTCTGGTAAAAACTACAAAAACCCAGAAGATGAAATAAATGCATTAACCTTGCAACATAACATCTTAAGCATTCTCAATACTCTTCCCCATTTAATATAATCACCAATGAAAAGGAGGTTTTCACTAAAACAAGCAAAATTTTATTGTATTTTATTTATTTATATTTAAAATATTTTATGGATTCACTTTGGGAAATATAGAACCCATGACAGACAAGCAAGAAAGAATAAAAATAATGCATAAGCACACCCCTCAGAGATAACCATTGGTAACATTTCTGTTATTTACAGTTATTTTTGGTTATTTCATGTATAGCATTTTTGAGAACAGAGGATAGTTTATACTGTTTGTAGTTTTTCTCTGTTTAAGTTTTAAAACTTAACAATTTATTACAAATATGATAGATAAGTTATAAGTTTTTACATGGTACTCCATATGGAATTTTTGTTCCTTAATGTTCAAGATTTATATTGCTTCCTATTTTCTCTGTTATAAATAATGTTCAGATAAGCAAGTTTTGTGTGTGTATGTGTGTATTTGTAAAATTGTAAAATTATGTGTAAATTTGTAAAATTTTATTTCTTTAATTTAGTATAGAAGTGGAAGCACTAGGTCAAAGAGATGGGTATTTTTAAGGCTCCTAACTCGTATTTTCAAACTGTACTTTAGCTCTAAAACTTCCCCAATTCACACCGAAAAGGAGGTACTATGCAGTGAGACTGGTTCCATTATCCAGTAAAAAAAAGACCAAGTAACCCTAGAGGTACATTTAGCAATAACTGGGATCTGGGGCAACACAAAATATAGTCTTGAGTTACGAGGATGTGCTAATAAGGCAGGCTGTGGATGGGAGAGGGGAGATGAGGACACAGGGAAACTGGGCCATGGACAACTTGCCCTTGACCTCTGCTCCCTGGTTCCTTCCATACAGTACATCAGCTACTGAAGGATCTGTGCCTGGCCAGATGAATCTCTTCCCCACAGCTGGAAGTCAGTGATGGGGAGGAAACATTACAGAACCTTTAAAAATTATTAAAATTTTGCCCATTAAATGTTGGTGTCTTGGGGAAAAGCCCTGACCAGCTCATCTAAGTTATAGCTCTGAGGCACTTCCCTAATACCAAGCAGAATTACTGTTTCTGCCTATACTTTGTGGTTCTGGAGAAGTGATACAGCTCACCAACAAGGTGAGATGACTCCAGAAGAGATGCTTCCAAAGCAGGATGATAAATAAGTTTCACCCTTAATGCCAATGAATGGTAGTGGCTGCCTGGAGTACTGTGTTGAGAAGGATCCTGAAACTGCATCCCTGAAGGGGCAAGGCTGTGACTGGTTGACAATATCTTTTATGGGCATAGGAATGGAGACAGACACTACAGATATCCTATATCATTTTTCTTCTAAAAGTTCTTTTAGTTAATGCCTTACTGTTAAGTTACCAGAACAACACCGACTGAGTTACCTATAGTCTCATCCTCATCAGTGCACACCTTGCCCTCAATTGTGGTGATAGAAATCCTCCTGGGCAGTTATATTTCTTTCTTTGCTTTTTAAAATAAATAAGCGAAAAGCACTTTATTTGTATGTTTACCAAGATTTCCCAACTTTTCTGTTTCTTTTCTTTTTAAGGAAAAAAGGTGAAAAAGCAAAATATCTATTAAAATAGATGTAACTGCATATTATGAACATTTGATATTAATTAGAAAAGGAGATACACGAGAAAAAGGAAATTGGAGGGAGACAGAAGAGAGACCAAACATGAGAGAGGTATCAGCTAGGATTTGAAGGAAAGAAATGTACAACTTATGCTGGAGAGGGAAGAACAAGGGTAAATAAGGAGCTGGGAAGAAAAGAGAAAAAAAGGAAGTGAGTGTGGAAGGAAGAGAGAGATCCCACAGTTCTTCAAAAGAATAACTATTCTCATAAAAATGAGCAAAGAGTGAGGGAATGAAATCCCAACTTAATCTTATGGAGGTCAGTTGACGTGAGCTTTGCCATGTTGTCTCAGCGGGAGCCCAGAGGACTTTTGTTGAATATGCAATTACATATTGAGTGAAGAATCTAGCAAGTTGTTTTGGCCAATTTCTTCTAACAACTTGCTTCAGGGCATCCTTAGCTTGTATTAAGGCTGTTAGTTTGCTTAATGAATCACAATGGTGACATCTCATAATATTCTCATACATAAATTCCCTAAACTCAATAGAAATAAATGCAAATCCACTGTCAGAGGCTATAGTGTCTAGCAAGACATGAGATGGAAATAATTGGTGTGGGGCTGTCACTGTCATAGCAGGCATTTAAAATGGAACTCATTCCACTGAGGTTAACACTCAGAGAATAGGCCTGTCATGTCAACATGTAATTTTGACCAAAAAAGTCTTGAGTCACTTTCTGTGAAAATACTGGTGCTTTTGGAGAAGAGTTATTTTAAATTTCTTGGTATGTACTAGACCTCTATATGGTCTTTTGTTTTATGAGTCTTCTCTGAAATAACAAATGGGTTTAAAATGTTAATAGCCACCCCCACCTATTTTTACATTAAAAAATACACCAGTGTATAAAATTAAAACCAAATACCTCTTCAAAAAGAAGGAATGTTCCCCATTTCCCAGGAGCAACTACTTACTGTTAAGAGTGTGGTGGGTACTTTTAGACCTTTTAAAGTCCACATACAAACGTATATGGTTAAATACCTAAGCTCTTCTACATATCTCCTCCACACTCACTCTGCTCCAGCCACACTGCTCCCCTCACCTCCTTTTCCATCACATCAGGCACACATCCACTTCCAGGCCTTTGCACTCTCTAATCTCTACCCGAATGTTCTTTTTCCACTTAAGCTCAGGTCTTGCCCTCTCACCTCCTTCAGGTCATTACCCAAATGTCACTTCCCAGCGAGGCTTTCCATAAACATCCTCTCCAACATTGGGCCCCTTGTCCAACACTCTCTACCACTCTCTGCAAACTTCACCTCTTAACGTACTACATATATGACTACTTTCATTGTCTGTCTTCCTCCAGCAGAAGGCAAGCTCCACCAAGAAAGAGATTATTGTCTGTTTTTACCCCTGCTGAATCCCTAAAGCCTGAAACAATGCCTGACACACAATAGGTACTCCATATATTTGTGGAATAAGTGAACTCACATTTATTTTTAGAAATATTGCAATATATTGTATGTACAGTTTGACAGTTTTTTCCCCCACTCAAAGGTATGTCATAGATATCTTTCCATGTTGGTATTTAAAGATATTCCACATTCTTTTTAATAACTACATAGTTTTCCTTTTAAAACAAGTAGTCTAACCATTCCTCTTCTGATGGACATATGGCTTTGCTTCAACTTTTTTATATATAAAAGAATGCTGTAATGAATGGCCCTGCTCGTATATGCTCTTTGCATCTTTTTAATAACAAAAAAAAAGTTCAGGCCATCAGACATCACTTCTTGACAAAGCTTTCATATGTATAATTTGTAATGTGCAGCATTTTTTTGTGGTTAATATGTGATAACCACTTTATAAAATACTATGTTACTTCTTTATTATTCATTCCTAAGTGAGCTAATAATTCTTATTCTTTAAATTCATCATATAATCTAACTATCCAAATCTCCGGCAAGACATAAGACATTCAAAGAAATGAATGACATTCAAAAGGAGTGGCAGAAAGGAGTTTAGCAAAGTAATGGTTTACCAAAGTGTGGGCAGGGTGAAGGAAAACCAACACAAATCAGTGAAACACCAGAGGGCCACCAACAGTGGGAAGCTGTTATCAGTTTTAGGTGAAGGGGAAATAGGAGAGATAATTACTGGAACCTAGTGAGACCTGCAGCTAAGGACAGAGCCATTCACTAGGAGGTGTGTTCTTAAATAGAATTACGTAGCCACTGCTGAACAATGGCCTGGAAGAGAGAGAGCCAGGAGGAATAAAGACCTGAACCTCTTTCTCTTCCTACCCTTCAAGTTCCAACTAAAGGCTGCCATTGGCTGGACCCAACCAGAAGCCATGGGACAAGGAGGCCCTATTTAGCAGTCCATAACTGTTAGGCCCCTGAGACTAGAGCAGAGTGGAGATCTGGGGAGTAGGTCTAGGGGGACAAACAGAAAATATCTAGCACCAATAATTTCTCTCTTCATTTTGCTGCCTACCTGCACATTTGATTAGCCTGATGGACATAACCAGGGGTTCTAATACAAAAGGGTCCATGGTAGGTGGCACTGCCTATGCATAGAGATATTTCAGAGGTGACTGCTCAGGGCACCAGAATTTAGTGCTCTTCCAAGCTCACATACAAGAAAGTAGCTGTAAGTATTAACTGAAATGCTCTAATGGAGCAAACATGAGGACATCGTTTAGGGTGCCCAACTACTACTAATTTTTAAAGCATGATTTTAGAACCAGATAATCCCAGGACTGACTCCCTAATTCTGGTTCTTGCTAGCCATGTGAACTTGGTCTTAGATCTATGCTGACCAGTATAGTAGCCACTAACTACACTGACTATTTAAATGTATATTTATATAAACTTAAATAAAAATTAAGAAGTTAAATAAAATTTAAATAAATAAAATTTAAAATTCAGCTCCTCATTTGCTCCTGCCACATTTCAAGAGCTCAGTAATGAATGCAGCTAGTTGTTACTGAATCGGACAGCATAGATTTGCTTAAGCATCCAGCCAGCCCAGCACCGTCAAACAGAACTTTCTACAATAATGGAAATGTTCTACCTGTCTAATAGGTAGGTTTTTAGTCATACAGTACATGCATTACATAAGTAGAACATACAATACTTACACTGAACTCATCAGACAGTATTACTTAACTCGTGGGCTTGTCTGAGGATTAAACACGACAATACATATAAAGTTCCCAGTAAACCGTGGGGCACAGAGTAGGCGTTCAATAAACGGTAGCTATAGTAATGACAACAGAAACAGCAACGTAATTGCATTGTATCATATCCCTGGTAGATAATTCTGGTGATACTGTTACACAAGGCTCTTTGCCAGAGCTGTTGAGGCTGACAGGCCTTAACAATGATCACACAGCTGTCGCTGATGAGAGCTGTGTGTCATTGAGCTGAGAGGCTCCTTGTTATGAAAGATCCCCAGCGTTGCTAGGAACTGGCTAGCAGGCTTCCATCTTGCAAGTGTGGTCACGCATGCCTCTTGTTGAAAACACAGCTCTATCCCAAAACATTTTGTCTTAATCTTCTGAATGTGATACGATTCCTGATTTTTTCTGGTGGTTTGGAATGGCATGCTTCATCAACATATTTTTCTCATAGAATCTGATTTTGTTTTCCTTGTATCTACAGAGAAGATGTGATTCAGCCTTCTGTCAGATTCTAACTATCAGCCTAAGCTTATATCCTGCCATTCTATTGCCTTTCTGATCATGTCAAGTGACCAATTTGAACTTATGTTTTAATACGACTGTTCAGGTATCATGTAGTCTAATTCACAGACTATACTAGTGATTTGGGAAGACTGATTTTACAGTCTCTAGAATGGATGTTCTATTCCTGAAGTGGAATGCAAAAATTATTGATCAGCAACCAAACATAGGTCATTTCCTTCCAGTTTTCTCCAGTTCCCTTTCTCTGCCTCTATATTCCAGGCCACCACTACCTTTTATCCTCCTATAATCAATCTTCCACCCTGCTTAAGATAACTAACACCTTCCTGATGCACTTAGAAAAGGATCCAAATGCCTGTCCATAGTCTTCTAGTTTCTTCATAGAACTTACTTCTATCTGTAATTATTTATTTGATCTCCTGTTTATTTTCTATCTGCCCTCTGCCCACCCCCATCCCTCTAGATGTAAGCTCCATGTGAGCTCACTGAACTGCTTATTGCCTGTTCATTGAACATCTTTGTCTCACCACTTAGAGAAGTGCCTGGTACAGAGTAGAAGCTTTCAAAAGTCTTCAAGGCCATCTCTGGGCAGGATGTAAATTAAAGAGTAAGCTGCAAATCTCTAAATTACAGTCTAGCATCATGTTTACTACATTCCAGTGTCTTTCTCCAAAATCCCAATATACTTAATGAGATTCTTAGCCATTTTATGTTTGTGCCATGGACCTTGGGGTGGGAAGAGAGAGTGTCTGGTGAATCTTATGGACTTGTTTTCTGAATATTTAAAAGTGCATGTGTGCACACAAAGAAGAATCACAAAGGAAGTCAATTATGCTTATATATAGTTAATAAAATAGTTTTAAAAACTACATACTTGTGATATAGTAGTAGATGTGCTCCTTTATCACTGTGTTAAAGAACAAGATCTAATGGAGAGTATGAAATGATTTATTTTGAGGAGAGAAAAGTCCATAAGCAATGTTTTGAGATGTCTTTAAGAAATGCAGTGAGATATGAAAGTAGTTATGATTTCTATTGGTGACAAAGTCACAAGTACTGCTAACAATTCTGGGACTTGTTGCCCCTTAATTTTAGAAATGGCTAAACATCAATTAGAGGTTAATAAAAATGCAGATGTAATTTTTTTCACTTTCAAGTTCATAGACTCCCTTAATTTTATACACAGATCTTTGCAAATCCCTGAGCTCCAGGTGAAGAGGCCTGAACTAGACTATGACAGATAGCATGTGCTCAGGAGGTCATGCATGTGAATCTTGGCTATAAGTGCATTCTCAGCCATGGTAGTCACCTTGGATGCTGTCTGAAGCCTCAGATAAGATCCTAGGCCTTTTCTTCAGCCACTTATTTCACTATTTATATATATATATATATATATATAAAGCCAGAAGTGAGAATCACCCCCTCCTCTACCAATCCGATCTCTCAAAGATAATCACTGGGAAGAATTTGGTAACTCTTATGCCTGATTTTTAACATCTGTGTGTGTGTGTTGGGGGGGGTGGATGTGTATACTCATGCCAAACATATATATTCACAGGACTGGAGTATTATACAAATTTGTTTGCTCTTGGATTTTTTTCACATAATATTACATTTTGGACATTTTTTTTCCAGATTACATTTTATTTTTTTTAATGAGTCTTTGATAGTCCATTATATGAATGTACAACATTCACTGGAATTTTCTAGTAAGCTCTTATTTGTCACTACAAATAATGCTACAATGAATATCTTGTATACATTATTTTTATGTATTCTAATACTGTATAAAATAGGTTCTAGATGTAGAATTGTTAGATGTTAATATAGTTTGTTTATTTTAGATTTTAGCATAGATTATAATTAGTCAGCAAAAGGGAATCTAATTTTTACACTCCAATGAGTGCCCATTTTTTCACATTCTTGCCAAAATTGAATATATATATGTGTGTATATATATATAATTTTTGTCAATTTGATGGGCAAAACTGCTAGCTTACTGCTTTATTTACTGTTCCTTGAATACTAATGAAGTTAGGTATCTCTTCATAGCTTTATTGACTGTTAATATTTCTTCTTCTGAATTCATAATTTGGTCTCTGAATTCATTAGTATTTTATGTGAGGTATTTATCTTTTACATATTAATTTGTAGGTGCTCTTTTTATATTGAAGATAATAACCTTTTATCAGTAGTGGGTGCTGCCAATACTTTTTCTCAGTCTTTGCTTATCTTCCTCCTAATATAGACGTCTATATACTTATAAATAGGTGGTCTCCAAGGAGATTTGATACAAGAGGTCTAAATTAAGTGACCTCGCTTTCAAAACAGACCAAAATGTCACAGTAAATACATTTTAAGTTGATTTAGCCCTTACCTTTAAAATAAAGTGACAATAAGGAATTAAGTTGATTTTTGTCTTATGTTAAGTTTAATTCTAAAAACTAGCTAATTATTAAGACATTTGAAGACAATTATTTTATTTTGATAGTGGGTAAGGTGTAAGTCAAATTGTATTCTAGCACTCTAACAAGCCCTCCACAGAATAAGTGCTTTCCCAGTATGATCATGAAGAACTGTTTCATAAAAATGTCAGAGGGTTTTATCCTTTTGCCTGAGGACCTCTGTAGTAGTTGTTAACTGGTCCAACACTTCTGAATCCTCATTTGTCAGCAAATTTGTTTATGATTCAAGCAGTTCTCCAACATCATTGTAATCATTTCACAAAATCCTGAAACATTTATAAGATTTGTAACCTCACTTAGCAATCAATTTGTTTTGAATTTGAATTGTTTATTCATTGTTTCCAACATCAGACAATAATTAATTCACTGACATAATGGATCAAAATAGATATTAATACTAATCAGAGAAAGAGTATGGGTGTTAATATTAGGGGGCATCTTTGTATCATGACAATTTTGACTTCTGCTGAAACTGAAGGGACTTAGATAATAAGTTTTTCTGAGAACTGAGACCTTTAAGGTCAAATCTGTTCTTTTATCATTTTTTCCCCCATTACGGCTTCTGGGTTTCTTGTTTTGCTTGGAAGTTTTCCCCAGTCTGATGGTAATATTTCACTATTTATTTTTTCCAATGGTTTTTATTGTTCTGCCTTTTACAATTAGATATTTACCCAATCTGGGATTTAACTGTGAAATATCTATGAAACTTTGTTAGATGACTTTTATTTTCTATTCAAAGAATAACTAATTTTCTCAATACATTTTTGAATAAAATTTTTGATAGAAGAATTTGGATTTTATAGACCAGTAAAGTCTAAATAGTTGTAGAGCCAACATATAGTTGTCAACCCTTAGTTTATTCAAGTAGGGACTTCAAAACCAACATTATTACCTCCATATCTACAACCTCCACCAAATGACTCCAAGGAACAGAATTTCAGAATTAAAACAAAATAACTTAGAGTTATTAAACTTCTCTACCTTAATCTTATTTTTCCTCATTTCACAATGGATGGGTTAGAATTTGATCACAGAGTGGAATCAGTGTGGGGACCAGTATGTAAAATCAACTACTTTAAATAATAGCTGAACTCTTCTATGTGATTTAAATGCACAAAGACTAATCCTTAGCTAGAGAGGCCTCTGTAACCCCTGTGTTTCAGAGCAGCCAGATCCCCACCCAGAATTGAGACACGCTCTTATACATGATAATGGCAACACTCCATCCTTTTTCACATTGTAAAGATTCCGAAGCTCTGAGCAGGATCACATTACTGGGAGAAATGAAAAGCTGAAATGGATGGGACTCATGGGGAATCACGTAGAAGACACTTTCAATGGAAAGCACCTAACACTCAGCACAGTTCACAAAACCCAATTATGAACAACTGGCTGTGCTGAATGAGGTCAGCCCTACCACAGTCTGATGAGATGAGGAGGTCATTAGAGATCTCTAGCTGCTCAAATAAAGGAAATGACTGAAACGTTGCAAGAGGAATCAGCTACCGTTAGCATTTATTGTTAAAGATTATATTGTTGGATGCTAAATTGTTGAAAATTTGTATTTGGTGATTTATTTTTCTGTGCCTCTATACACATTTATATAAATTATTTTGCCCTATACCTAGGAAGACTACATTAATGCACTAATGAGATTTGAATGTCAGTTGACATGCTCCTTTGTTTATCACTATGTCTAGCTGTGTAAGCTACTTATTTATATAGTAGTGCTAAATAACACTTGTAAAGCTATCATTTTATTCATCTCAAGTTCTCTGTTATCCAAATAAAAACAAATCTCCTCAGGAATCAGTTTGGGAATGTTGTCTTTGAAATCTAACAGTAAACTGGCTGCCTCAGCATCTGTGGAGCTCAGCTCATTCCATCACCTTCTGGAATTATAATTCTCCATTTGGAGCCTAGAAATGTAGTGACGGGGGAAATTCGCTATGAGAAAAGAGACAACTGATCAAAGAATTCATGGTGCTACAAAATGAATTTTTATATCTTGGCTCCTTTACCTCTCTCAGTCTGAACAGGTGCTGCATTTTGCAGAATAGTATGTTTTTGAAAAGTTGCCTGTAAGGTGAATTTCTATACAGCAAATCACTGTCTATTGATGTCTACAAAATTAAAGGTATGTTTTTCAGGTGTAAAATATCGACCCTTCCCCTCCCCCCCCATTAAAACTTATACATGCATGACATAAGCATTTTAAAAGCAAAAATTTTTAAATAAAACATGAGGAATAACTCCAAGAATAAATTACAGAGTAAAAACACAAAGAAGTTTCGGTTATTTTTGCAGTTGGAACAAGAAGCCCGAAGATTTAAAAGAAAAATAACAACAATGCACTGAATGGAACATGCCAGGGGCAGAGCTGAACAGCCTTATGAAAGACATTTTTCATTCTTAACTAGAGTATGTATGTGTGTACAAGATGACAAAATAATCAAATGAAGAGTGAATAATTCAGCTCATCAACAGGTTGTTTTGTGTTGAATCAATGTAACTCCAAACAGTTAGTTTGGGTATTTTCCCCCCTTGGAATATTTGTCTAAACAAATACTCTTAAAAGAAGAAGCCAGCTAAATTCCAGTAAAACAAGCCCTGAGTACAGATTCTGAAAGCCTGGATTCTGTGCAGGGCTTTGTCTCTCTTGAGACAAATTACCTGAGGTTTCTGAATCTCCATTTCCTGACCTTGAAATGGAGGACATGAGCAGCTCAAAAGACTGTGAGGCTAAAATTAGATAATGGGCATAAAAGTATCTGGTAAATAATAGATACTCAATACAGGGCTCAGACATGTTTCATGCACTTGTCCTTTATGGTGTATGCTGTGTATTTCATGACATTTTCCATAGTTTTTTTTCCCCCCCTACATTAAGCTAGTAGTTTACATAGTACCTACAAGGAGAATCTTGGTACATCTGGAAACTGAGTCTTCTCAGTGACAAGCCAATGTGTGTCCTCAGAACAAAAAGAAAGTCTGGATACCACTAGTACAGATTCAACTACCAAATAATTTTGAATCATTCCCTTATTCACGTCCTAAAACATGGACTTGTTGTCTGTTACATGCCACATGCATGCTAGGACTCACTGGGCAGTCCTCTGTCCTCTATGTCCTTATAATCTATTTGGGAAGATAGATGATATGTAACAAACTATAATAAAATGTCGTAAATGCTATAGCAGAGGTTGTGGCGAAGTATAAGAGGGAGACACTTGTATTATCCTGAAAAGTGTCACATAGAGACTGATATTTACTAAATGCTTTTAGTTAAGATTAAAAAAAAAATTAGATTCAGCTATCGCAGGATCATCTTGCTATCCCTGTATGTGTCTGCACATGCATGTATATGTGTGTGTATTTTTTCACTTTATCATTTATTTTTTACATTGGATAATTCAGTCTTGAAGCTCGATATTCACTGACTTAACTCCTACATGAACACTGATGTTAGCTTTTGTATCAGACACAAAAGACAGTAAAGCAGCTAATAGAATCTTTTCTTTCAAATACTATTTTTTATGTGATTAATCTTGCTGTTTGGTCAAATAATGCAGCTCTGTACTGACTGCTCTAGTTAATTTATACAGCTTAGAGGACTGCTTTTCAGTGCAAAGGAGAACTAAAGAAGAGAATCATCCATGGTGTATAATCTATATATGATCTCCGTTTCCATATTTTTTATTGCTTGACATTCAGAATAAACCACCACCATCCATTCCCCAGATCCTCAGATCATAATTACCTGGAATATTTGATTCTCTGAAAGATGTGAAAATTCCTAAGCTTATCGACTTTTATACAAATTTACTTGCTAAGGAGATTTCCTAAAAAGCAATTTAACTCTGGGCCTCTTAAGAATATACAAACTGAAAGCAAGGCATTTGACTTTCCCTCCACTGACTTCACTCAACTGGTTTTAGTTTTGTATCCACAAAGGTTCTAAAGATAGTGTTCAGCAGAAATGATTTTATTGTGCCATCGCATTGTTTGCATCAGAGCTTGCCCTACACCAGAGGTGTGAGACCACGTGAGGTGTGAAGGGGCAGAGGGCAGCAGAAAGGTAAGGGGTGGGTAAGCAACAGAATCATCAGGAAGCTTCCCCAAAGTGTGCATTACCGTTCACCTCCCTCCTCACCTCAATCAGCTGTAGAACTAGTGATCAAATGAGCTAAAATGGCTAGGGAGTATGCTTTCACGGAGAACACAAGGCTTGAACCATTCAGGTACAAATATTACACATCTTTTCAAGGACAGTGTTTAGACGGCACAGAATGGAAGTTCAGGAATAGGAAAGAATAGCTACAGATTTGTTAGAATAGATTTTTATCAAGAGAAGGTTTTAGTTACCATTTACATAAGAACTGTAAACAGCCAGCCAGGAAAATTCTGAACCAACTTGAGTCATCTTACTTAGCAGTTAATTAAAGTTCCCTTAAGAATGCAAAACAAGTGTAAGTTCACACAAATATGTTGGTAATACCTTCCATACGGGTATTTGCCAGCATTATTATAAACCCACCATAGAAGCCAAATCAACTGATTAAGAAGTCAAATAAACTTGATTATTTCTTGTGCACAATCATGCCAACATGTGAGATGTAAAACTATAATCTGCAGATTGAAAAAAGGACTCACAAATTCAGACTCACTAAGAGGAAGAGTCAGCCTGGGTATTTCCAAAATCAGTCCCAAGTCAATCTTGCATTTGTGGGTAGTTACTTCAGAAATATGATCCTAGGGAGCAGGAGTGAGAGACAAAGAAGTGAGACAAGGAAGGAGGGAACTCGATACAAAAATGGCTTTTCCAGTTGACTACTGCTATGGTTAACTGGTGCTCCTTGCTACAGGATCTTTGGAAGAGGTTTAGCAGAAGCACTCGGGAGCTGGTCATTGTGTGATGTAAAGGGGAAGTGGCTCACTGGCTCCCACCCCACACTAGTCAAGGGTGGATATGTGGGCATTAGCTCCCAGGTACTTCTGGATTATGCATGCAAGAATGGCATGGCTTCCCACAAATATCCCAAGATAAATATCAGACAGTTGAGATGAGGTACTGCCAGTTTGCACCTGCTAAAGCTAGGCAAAGCTTCATGGAACTAGTTAGATAAGAGGTAGGATAGAAAGGACCTAAAATCTGCATGAGAGTTGCCCAATGCATTGAAAAATAGAACATGTTTTAAAATGAAAACAAAGCTGCTTCACAATGCACATATACAGTATCCAGAACAATACTGGGATGTTCTATGGAGAATCTTTAATATATAGAAAGTATGAGAAATGGATTTGGAGTAAAAATGACAGATCCTAAATTTGACACTTTCTGGCAGTATGAATTTAGACCAATTACATTGTTTTGCTCAGCCTCGGTTTCCTGATCTCCAAAGACAGGGATAAATGGTATCTTTCTCATGGGATTCTTGAATGCTAAATGAGATGCTGAATGTAGTAGCATGGTTAGCATTTCAGAAAATGAGCACTCATAATAATAATTATTAGCATTCAATCAAAGTCAGTACACAAGGCAATCTGGAGGGGCCACACCATCATTAGGGGCTATAGCTTTCAGTCAGCCAGGACCAGGGGAGAGAGGGAACAATGGTGGTAACAGCTGGTGGAAACTAGTGGAAGAGCATTTCTGGACCCTGGGGGACTACAGATTATGCAGAACAATCATAACCGAGTTGGGAGTGTCAGAGATCATTCTGAGGCCAGGGGTCAACTATGGTGACCTCTGATCCAAAGGTAGGAAATAGAACGCTCCAAAGCTGGAGGTCGAGTCCTGTCAAGGGTCAAAGGCAGGTGAATGTCGAACCAGCACACATGTTGCTGCATTCAATGCTTTCCTTGTTAGGAAGCTTGCCATTGCATTTCCTGCCAGGCTGAAAACAAATAGCTAATTTCCTAGGGTGATTAGCCAAACCTCTGAGAGATCAAAGATACACAGCCCTGCAAACCATCAGATTATGCAGCAGTTAACAGGAAAAGTTCTAAACAAAACATCTGTATTATGCACTTATCCCAAGAAGTTAAGCACTTCTTCCCAAAGATATCTATGACTTACTGAGTTCTTATTTACAATTTACAAGGTGTGAATAATTTTTCTCATTTTCTTTGAACTTCCTGTAGTTTTCTGCCCTGACCTTGTGACTTTAAATTGGTATTGTGACCAGAATTCAGTTAAAATAAGCTCTTTAACTTCATGCTTGTAAATGTTTTATGTCCTAACATGTTATACATTGTTCCACACTTCAGATTCCAAACATCCATCCATCCATCGGGCCTCTGTAATAGAATGTATATAATAGAATACCATGGACTGGGTGGCTTAAACAACCAACATTTATTTCTCACACTTCTAGAGGCTGGGAAGTCCAAGATTAAGATGATGACAGATTCCATGTCTGGTGAGAGAAAGCCTGTTCTGTAGTTCATAGATAGTCATTCTCAGTATGTGTCCTCACATGGTGGAAGCATCAAGGGAGCTCTCTGGGGTCTCTTATAAGAGCACCTGTCCCACTCATGAGGGCTCCACCCTTATGAACTAGGTATCTCCCAAAGGCTTACCTCCAAATATCACCACACTAGGGATAAGGTTTCAACATATGAAATTTTAGGGGACACAAACATTCAATCTATAGTACCATTCATCTATTCATGCATCCATTCACCCATGTAACCATTCAATAACTCAATACTTTAATCATTTAACTAGAAAATATAGATTATGTGTGTTCTAAATTACTGCTGCAAAGGGTTATGAGAGTAAAATAAGATAATGAGCATAAAAGCATTTGGCAAATGTATAGAGTACAGGGGTGGATCATGCACTTGTCTGTTATAATATTCTATGTATTTTATAAATTTTCCATACATTGGTTCCTATACTCAGCTAATAGTTTACATATGACATATAAGGAGGTAAGTGTGTACTACAATCTCACTGAGGTTTTAATTTCATTTAATGGTTAATCATATTGAACATCTTTTCATGTACTTAACTGCTTTCTGTATACTTTTCCTGTGAAATGTCTCTTCATGTCATTTGCTCATTCTTTCTATTGAGTTTTGAAAGTTCTTTATATATTCTGGATACTAGTCCTTTGGATAGGTGGTTTGCAAAAATTTTCTGTCAGTGTGTAGCCTGAAAATACATTTCATCCTCAAAATCAGGGTTTTTTTTAATAGAGCAAAAGGTATGATTTTGATTAAGTCTAATTAAATTTAATCTTTTTTTTCTTTTTTGGATTTTGCCTTTTAATGTCAAATCTAAGAATTCTTTACCTAGCTCTACATCCTGAAGATTCCCCTAGAGTTTTTCTAAAAGTTTTAAAATTTTATGTTTTACATTTAAGTCTGTGCTCCATTTTGAGATAATTTTTGTTTAAGATGTAAGACTTAGGTAGAGGTTCAGTTTTTGCCAAGAATGTCTAATTGCTCTAGCACTATTTGTTGAAAATGCTATTTTTCCTTCATTAAATTGCTTTTGCACCTTTTAAAAAATTAGCTGGGCCTTTTTGCATGGGTTTATTTCTCAGTTCCTTCTCTATTCTTCTTCATGGATGTGTATGTCTCTCAGCCAGTACCGTATATTCTTGATTGTTGAAGTTTTATGGTACATCTTGAAATAAAGTAGATGATTCCTTTCACTTTCTTCTTCTTTTTTTCAAAGTTGGCTTATCTATCTTAGCTCCTATACCTTTTCATATTAACAAAATTAGAAATAGTCGTAACTATATCTATAAAACTTTTGCTGGGATTTTGATAGGAATTGTGTTAAATTTTTGTATCAATCTGGGGAGAACTAACACCTTTCCTATGTCAAATCTCTCCATGCATAAATATGGTATCTCTCTCCATTTAATTAGATATTCAATTTCTTTCATAAGCATTTTGTAGTTTTTGGCACATACGTCTTACAATGTTCTGTTAGATTTACACTAAAGTGCATCATTTTTGATTGATTGTACATAGTATTTTTATTTGGGTGTTTATGTGTTCGTTACTAGCACATAGAAATACAACTGATTTTTTGGGTATGCTGTTTGTATCCCGCAACCTTGAGAAACAGACCTATTAATTCCAGAATTTTTTTTTTTTTTTACCTTGTAGGAAATCATGTCCTCTGGAAATAGGGGAAGTTTTATTCTTCCTTTCTAATCTGTATGCCCTTTATTACCTGTTTAAAATGTAATTAGCTTGAGTATTTCCTCAGTATATATTTAGAACCACATGAGACATTGTTATAAATTTTGCTTTAAACCATCAAATATAATTTAGAAAACGCAAAAGAAGTAAACTCTTATCTTATTATTGCTAATCATTTTCTTTCTTCCTTCCTAATATTCCAAGGTCATCTTTATCATTTCCTTTCCGTTTAGAAAATTTTCTCTAGCCATTCTTTTAGGAAAATTCTGCTGGTGATAAATTCTCTTGGTTTTTCTTCATCTGAGAATTTCCTGGTTTCCCCTTCATTTCTAGAAGATATTTTTACTGGAGATAGGATTCTGCAGTGGCAGTTCTTTTCCTTCAGTGCATGAAAAATGCTGTACTACTTCCTTCAGTCATGATTTCTGACGAGAAATCCACCCTTACTCAACTTGTTTTTCCCCTATAGGTAAGGTATTGTTTCTCACTTACTGCTTTCAAGATTTTTCGATTTGTCTTTAATACTTAGTAATTCAACCATGATGTATCTTAACGCAGATTTCTGTGTTTGTTTGTGGTTGGCTCAGCTTCTTGAATCTGTAAGTTATGTCTGTGGCCAAATTTTAGAAGTTTTCAGCCATTGTATCTGAGCACTTTTTCAGCCTCATATTCTTTCTCCTCTCCTTCCATGACTCCAAGGACATAATATTAGATCTTCTGGTATTAGTCTTACATGTTTCTGAGACTCTGCTCATTTTGTTCCCAGTGTATTGTCTCTTTATTCTTAATATATATATTTATTTTTTAAGAGAGAATTATATTTGAAAGTCAAAAGGTAAAGTATTTCAAATGCTTCCTGATGAATGAAATTCGAAAACTCGTTAGCCCAGGATGTCTATGAATTTCAGCCCTATCACAAGTTAATCAGTAAGATGTGCTTGGATCCTCTATTTTATGGAAGCAATTGCCTCATAGCACTCAAGAGCCTCAGAGAAAAATAATAATATATTCATTATCTCATTTAATCCACACAACAGAGGAGGTACCAACACTATTACTATTTTACAAATAAGTAAGATGAGGCTTTGAGAAAGGCAGAGTAATTTGTTAAAATAACACAGATAATTAATGGTTAAGAGCTACGATTTGAACCATGGGGCACCTATGAGCTCCGACTACGGGACTGACCAAGGTGCCTAGCTGCAGCTCACTGAAATCTATTACAGGCTTGCTATGAAGGTCCATTGCTGGATGATGTGGGGATCTCTGACAGCTCACTCTGTCTTAAAAACTCCTCATGATCCTTGCCACATCCCTTAGACTTCACAGCAGTCTAAGATGCTTGCACCCAACCTTCCCTTCCTTTCTCCTTCACTTAGGGTCAGACATGCATCACTGATGATGACTCGCTTAATCTATCCCAGCTCCCTCTCCTGTTTTTTCCAAACAGGCATTTCCCTTAAGAAAATCTTTGCATGTTTAAACCCATTTTGGCATCTGTTTTCTGAAGGATGTAAATTAACACAATCAGGTAATCTGATTTAAGCACCTAAGCTATTGACTACCACTCCATAAGTGATAGAAAGAAAGAAATGCTTCTGTGGAATTACTTGATCTTCCACTGGGAAAAGCAAATAAAATAGTATATGTGGGAAGAGTTTATCATCTCTTAAATTGAATGCAAATGCACAAGTTGTCCTTATTATTCAGAGTTCACATAGCATAGTTTGCCCTGGACTCTGCCCCTTCTCAGCCACTAGCCTAGGTATGGATGATTTCCAATGTATCACATAATTTAATGATTACTGCCTCATGAGAATTGCAGATTTATCACTTCAACTTTTATAATACTTAGCATAGTCATGACTTATAAGATGTGTTAGTGATATCACAATTCTAAGTTGGTTTTTATCCAAATAAACTGGAATTTGGCAACAACTTTGTAAAACTTGATACATTTTGCACCCAACAATGATCCCATTCATTAATATCTCAATTTTCTAAATTGTCTTTAAACAGGGGTGATGAGTTCTTGGAGAACTGATAACAAACTCCATAACCTGTCCTATCTGCCCCACATCAGAAGTAATTGAAAGCTTACCTGTTATTATCTGGCCTCCTCACCTGGGAAGCAGAAGACTGAGTGTGAGAAGCTCTTGTTCATTTAGGCCACACAAGAGAATGTGAATAAATCACTTAGCTATTAGCAATAATGAATACAAAATGATTCTGCTATTACTGTTACACAGACTTCTGACATTGACTAGTGTCAGAATAAAGTACGGTTTACCAAAATGCCAGGAACATTAAATAGAATATTTCACAGCATTATTTGGAAGAAGAAGAAAAACATGAAAAGGATAAGCTGTACTTGGGGTAGAGGGTACATGTGTTAATATGTGATTAAAAACAAGTTAAACTTCTCCATTCCTTGGTGCTTTCATCTTTATCATCAAAAAGCAATAAACTGGAAAATATGGGAGATAGAAATTGAGTTTAAAGGAGAATTAAAGCCCAAGATAGATGAGCAGATGGTAATAAAGTATGTTAACAATTATATGAACTCAAGTCTGGATAAATCTCACATTCCAAGGTAGTGGTACTCATGGAAAATACTGGTTATCAGATTCAGGGTACTGCTAAGTGTCTGATATATATCTCCTAACTCATCCTCACATAAACCTAGAAAGTAGATGCTGTTGTTTCCCCCATTTTTCAGGTGGAAAAGCTGAGACCCAGGGAGGTTAAACAGCTTGCCCATGGTAGAGCTGGGATTTGAGACCAAACAGCCTGACTTCAGAGTCAACATATGGCCCACAGCATTGTTATTACCTGGATGTGTATTAGAAATGTGGACTCTCAGACCTATGGAGTCAAAGTTTGAATTTAATAGGCTCTTCAGGTCATTCTTACTGCCCATACACTGATGATCAATCATATACTTTGCTACCTCCATCACACTAAAGATCAAATAAATGTGTGTGCAGGACCCTGTAAATGACTTTCTAGAAATTAAGCATGAGAGAAGTAAAAGGAGAGAGGTGATGAACGAACTCCATGATTTTCAAAAAGAATGTTTGAGGGAGGAGGAATCAACAGATTAAGAACCAGTAAGATCAGGGAGCTAAGAGAAGACCTCAGGGAACCAGTGTGGGTTCACTTAAAAAATGAAGTGAACCTGATTTCATTTCTGTCAAGTGAACCTGATTTCATCACCTTACTACTGGTGTAGGCTTTGGTGCTTGAATGGTAACTATTGATGGGAAACAGATAAAACTTCGGATATGGGATATGGCAGGACAAGATTCCTTTTGTTCCACCACAAGGTCATATTACGGAAGTGCAGCAGGGGTTTTATTAGTGTATGATATTACAAGGAGAGACACATTCAACCATTTGACAACCCAGCATTCCAATTCCAACATGGTCATTATGCTTATTGGAAATAAAAATTATTCAGAATCTAGAAGAGAAGTAAAATGACACATAGATATCAGGAAAACATCACAGTTACAGTACACATGAATGTTAGTATCAAGAATGAGTTTTGGTAAAGTCTTTATTAATATGCTTGTTAATAACATGGACAAATAAGCAGAACTGGTAGCTAGTTGAATAATTATGTCCAGACGGGGCTGATTAATGGATCATTGCAAGTAAGTAAAAAGGTTCTATTCACTCATTCAGAAAATATTTACTGAACATCCCCTGTAATCCAATGCTCTTCCAGGTGCTGGCTATACACTGATCAACAAGACATCTTCTGCTTTCATAAAACAACAACTAAACAAATAAAGATAATTACAGATGTTAAATAAAAATAAAACATGCACATTAGCTAGAGTGAGAAGGGGAACGTTTCTGAGGTTGAATCTTGGTTGTACTGCAAAGGTTTGCCCGTGGTGCTATCTCTTATTAACTTTACAACCCCTAACAACATGATTAGACACTGTGGTTTTGCGTCCTCCCCTATAAAATGTGAACAATAATAGTCCCTACTCACAGAGTTGTCATGTGGATTTGATGAGTTCATACATGTGAAGCATTCTGAAAAGTGTCTAGTATAGAGTAAGTGCACAATAAATATCAATAAATATTACACAAATGATCCTGTCATTGTTGAAAACCCTCATGGGATTTTTCATTTGAAATTGATACCAGAGACTGCCTAAGGATCACACAAGGAGATCAGACTGCAACACCAGCTTTATCTATTTTTTTAATTAACAGATTTTATTTTTTAGAGCAGTTTTAGGTTTACAGAAAAATTGAACAGGAAGTAGAGAGGGTTTCCATATACTCCCTGTCCCCATACATGTACAGCCTCCCCCATTTTCAACATTCTCCACCAGAGTGGTACATTTGTTGTAATTGATGAACCTATACTGACAAATGATTATCACCCCAAGTCCACAGTTTATGCTAGGATTTACTCTTGTATTTATTCTGAAACATGCATAGTTTATATATTTAGCAAGTGTCTGAGCTGGGCTATCAACCCAGTCTGGTGCTGGGATACATACTTTAATCTTCTGTATCATAATGCCTCTCAGGGATATTGTGTCATAAGGAATTTGATCCTGAATGGAATCAAGGAATCAAAGGAGATAGGAAGAATTTTAAAGCAAAACACAACATGATCTATATGTATTTAGATCATGCATATAAGAATATTTGCATCTTTAAATTCCCTGCTTTGACTACTATATTCTAAGTTTTGTGTAGATGGGAATTGATACCTTAACTCTAAATACATCTTCTATAGTGTGATGCATCCAGCAGTAGACAAAAAGATTTAACTGATATAATGAAATGCCAGACACTCATTTCCAACTAGGCAACCTGGCAGAGGACGACCCTTTCCTAAGTTTTACATATTCTCTAGTGATATCCTTGTGTTCCAGCAAAGCCTGTGTTGCGTCTCGAACTTCATCTAAGATGTTATTTTGCTAGGTTGCTTTGGCTTGTTTAATGTTTTGGTGATTACTTGTGAAGTCCCAGAACTGTAGCTGGGGAGAGTAAGTCCACAATGTGAGTTGTATGGAAATATACATCTCAGAGAGATACCCAATCCAAAAGTTATCCTCAAGGAGGTCATTGGTATTGGAGAAGCAGATTTTGTGGTTTATAGAGAAGATATGTGGCTTTGAAGAGTGGAGATATTCAAAACCCTCAGAGATTTTTAGACAGGGATGTTCCACGCTCAATAACTCTGATGTTATGAGGTCATAGTGAATCAAAGAAATTTGTTGGTAGAATTAATCTAACTTAATCCATGGATAAGGGTCTAAAAATACAAAGATACAGGAATTCAGTGCAAAACAAAATTTTCAGTGCTCACTATGGTTCTATTCTAGGAACTTTGAAAGTAATTACAGATTTTTTTAAAAAAAGGCCTTAAAAATCCAATGAGAGAAATGGACATGGGACATAATAACAGACATACGCACTGAGTCTTACAGGGAATATTAGAGAGGACAGTCCCTGTTCCATTCTGGGAGTTCACAAGAGGCTTCCTGGAAGAGATAATGCTTTAGCTGAGTATTAAAGATGAGTCAGACATAATTAGCCTGTGAGGAAGGGTGGGATGAATGTTCCAGATTGAAGAAATAACTCATGCAGAGGCACAGAGCTGGAAGTAGCACAACACATGTGGGGAATGAAAAGGGCATTACAAGAAGAGAAGGGGAAAGGGGGAGTGACTGGGAGATAACACCAGAGAGGAAGTCAAAGAGGGCCTGGATAAGTAGTTCATCCAGTGTTTAGTTATGTAAATGATGGGGAGTTTTTAAAGATTTTAAGCATTTTACATATATTATTCAAGCTTGTATGTAGTCTAAAATGAGTTAAGGCAGAAGGCAGAGGGACTAGTTATAAGCAAATGAGGATGACTCTAAGAGAGCTTGGATTGCAGTAACAGTAGTAGTAGGACTAGAAAGATACATTAAAAAAAAAAACTCTTCAAAATACAAAATCAGCACAACTTGGTGATAAATTAAATGTGTGTGAGGGTGAGTGGAGATGGGTAAGTAAGGGGTAACTAATTCCAATGACTGGTGAAGTGTGGTGCCTCTAACAGAGCTAGGGAAGAAAAGAGAAGAGCAAGTTTGGGGTGAGCTTTGGGCTTGCTGGTTGAGGTGTCTATCCTCCATTCAGGTTGAGAGGTCCAGACTGAAGCTCAGAAGAGAGTTTGGGGTCCAGAAGAGGGATATGGATGGGAGGTCATCAACTATAGGTGGTAGCTGAATCCATGAGACTGGAAGAAGTTACCCAGGGACAGTGGGGAGAGGCCTGGTAAAATTAGCATGCCCACATTTTTCAAATGGATGTCTGATGCCAAGTTAGGGCAAAGTCATGATGGACTCAAGCTGGTTGGGTCTAGATAGAGGAGACTGTCATAACATGCTCCCTGCTCGAAGACTCAGGAGATTGGTTTAGGGAAATTCCAAGTTGCTCAAACACTAAGCAAAATGAATCAAATGCCTATTCCAAAAGACTGAGGCTAGTTATTTCAGGAAACCCCTGAGCTGTAACTCTCAGGGATATAGCTCACATCTCTACAGGGTATTTACCTTTCATTGGTCCTTGCTTCATTAAAGTTACAAGATAGGTGGGAAGATACAAGATCATGCCCTTTCTTGATGGTGAACAATCTGTCATGGACAGTCTGACAACTTGCCCCTAGACAGTAATCTGAGAAATCTCTCCAGGCCCAAATCATTAGGAAGGACTTTCCAGGTGCCAAGCAGTTGCTGCTTCTGTTGCTTATTCCAGGCCCTTAGAAAAGCGCAAATTATCCCAAAAGCCACTGGGCAAACGCCATCTTGCCCACAGGAGTAGCCTAACTGTGAAGACTCATCACTTAGTAGACATTAAAACCCCTGATCTTGTCCACACACGACAGCTTGTGAGGGCCCCTGAGGAAATCAAGGTTATTGAAAAAAATATCACTGGTTGGCATGCAGGTCTGTCCTTCCCACCTCCCATGCTTTTTGCTACTAAGCAGATGGTACTATGGCACTTGTGAGGGGCCTGGGCCTAATTCAAGAACCTATCTTTGCTTTCACTGAAGCTACTGAATTTGAGGGGACCTGGAGAGAATTAATATACCTCAGTATTCCTTTAACATCTTTTCCCTGTGTGATACATCCATTCTCACCTGCTGTTTTCATATTGTACTCCTTTCATCCCTCTGTCTCATAGTGAAAGCATGCTGTGCTGGAACACCGCCTCTATCATTCTTAACAGGCTGTACACCATCAGAGTCTGGCAAATGGCAATGCCCTGCTAGTGGAAATCTTTTCCCAGGGCCTCTTTCCCAAATGTTCCAGGCCAGTAGGGGTTAACTACAATCCTGCCCGTGAGCCCACAGCTGAGAGGCCAACTTGTTTCTACTTGCCTAGGTTGGAACTTCTGCAGCCTGTTTCAACAACACCTTTTTGAGTTGGGCAAGGTTCATGGGATAACTGTGAGGGTCACTGCTAGGGAGAAAGTCAAAGCAAAGAGGAGCAATTAGACAATTAAATTGCAAGATGCTCTTCAATAAACAATTCATCACAGTTCCCAATTATCTTTATACTCTGCCTCTCTTCCAAACTCACAGATCCTCTCCTGCCCTTGGAGCAATTACTCCCCTCAATTCAGGTGTCTGGAAGGAGGCTGGAGGGAAAACAGGGCTCCATTCCTGCCTAGAGCTGCTGGACTCTTCAACTACTGGCCTCACCCTCAAAAGAATCTTAATAGTCCAATTCAAGTCTTGTCATTAGGTAAAAACTTAAAGTAGCACCTTTATTTGTGGGTCACAAATTCTTTGTACCTTGTTGGTCTAGATTTACAGATAGATAGACATATAGATAGATACATAAATGGTTACTTTCACGTGTCTTGGCTGGGCCATGGTGCCCAAATATTTGGTCAAACATTATTCTGGTGTTTTTTTTTTCAGTAAGATGAGCATTTAAATCAGTGGACTTTGAGTAAAGCAGCTTACCCCCCATAACTTAGGTAGTCGTCACCCAATCAGTTGAAGGCCTTAATAGAAGAAAGATGGATGTCCCCTGAACAAGAAGCCAGAAGACTGCTTTTGAACTAGAACTGCAACTCTTCCCTGAGCCTCTAGCCTGCTGGCTTACCCCATTAGATTTTGGACTCTCTAAGCCTTCATAATCAGATGAGCCAATTCATTGAAATAAATCTCTTTTTCTCTTTCTCTACACAAATCCTGCTGGTTCTGTTTCTCTGGTGAATTCTCACTAAGATACGTAGGTAGGTAGGTGGATACATACATATATACATGCACATATAAATACATATGTAGATACACAGATAGATGATAGTTAATATATATACTTTAAAGTATTGCTGTAATAAGACTGCCCCAGATAGATAGATAGAAAGCTGGATATAGGGGTGGATGGATGGATGTCATGGTTTGGGGTGAGTTATTTTTTGAGCATAGACTCAAGGAAAGCTCTGATTCCTCCCTGGCAGATGAAGCCAGGGGTTCAATGGGAATAGACACTAGTTTATGGTTTAAACAACTCATTGTTGTCCAGTCAGTTCCTTCAAGAACATACCAAGTACCTCAGATAAGCTGTTCTAGCCCAGCACAGCAGCTCAGTCCCTGACTGAGGAAGTACCACCCCCACCCCTGCTCCCAGCTTCGAAATAAATTACCTCCCTGCCTTTCCAGGACACAATAGCCTCACTTTAACCACTTGTCTTTTTTGGCCTCCACATTTCTGTCTGAATAATTATTATTCATCTGCTGGGCCTTTCACAGAATTCCAGCTGTAAATAGCACTCATCATCACTCCCATCACCACAGTTGGTAATGAAGAGAAGTGTGTTGGCTAATGAGGAGAGCGGCCACCCTTGTGGTAATGAAGAAAAATGGACAGAAATGCTGCAGGAATGGCACCTCCACTACTTCCTGGTGTAATCGGCGTGAGGTAATTGCTTTTTTATCCTCCCTGCCTTTATCTTTGCAAACTACTTCCAAATTCCTTACATTCATCACAAAATAGACAGCTGAAGTAGTGTAATAAATTAAAAAGGCAAAAGAACTCAGCTTTGTGTTACCAGTCTTAAAAGAAGGAAATAAGAACACTTACAGAATTAATAAAAGGATAACAGTAGGGGATGGGGGGATCATTCCTTTTTGTTGTTATTTTTGTCATTACAGACTAAGCCTTCTTTCAACCATATACAAAGACAGACTCCAACAGGAATAACTCTGAATGTGCTCTAAACACATATGCTGCAGCCACTACTGCCACTCATGTGGTTCCCACTCACATGCAGTAAAATGAAACACAAGGTAGGCCTACTTTCATTATAGCAGCACAGAAATTAGGTCTGCATTTATTTGGTATCTCATATCCCAAAGTGAACCTGGTTAGGGCAAAATGTATAAGGCATGCCATTTTTCTGGTTTGCCCATTTTCAGCACTATGCTCTGGTTGGGGGTAATCTGGGTGCAGCCCTTGGAAAGATTCTTAAATTTAGAATTTTATGTAAGTATCAAGAGAATGAAGAACAAGGACCAAAGAACCATGTTCAATTAGTAAAATTAACTTATGTATTTTTTATTCTTTTAGAAATATGTCCACAAATTCTTTGATGTTCCTCTCTTTTCCCTTCACTTGAGTGTGGGCTCAGTTTGGTGACTTGCTTCTGGTGACTAGATTACTGCATAAGTGATGGTGTGTCACTTCCATATTAAATCATAAAAAATGCAGTAAAGGTGGGAACAACTCAAATGTTCTTGATATAAGAAATATGCATATATGCATGCAATGGAATATTCTTCACCCATAAAAAGCAAGACAATTCTGATGCATGCTACAACATGATGAATCTTGAAAACACCGTACTAAGTGAAATAGGCCAGAAACAAAGGGACAAATACTACATGATTCCATTTGTATGAGATACCTCAGATAGGCAAATTCATGGGGACAGAAAGTACGATAGAGATTGCCAGAGGCTGGAAGTAAGGGGATGAAAAGTTACTATTTAATGGGTATAGAGCTTCTGTTTAGGGTGATGAAAAGGTCTGGAAATGGATAGTGGTGACGGTTGCACAACAACTGAATGTACTTAATGTCGCTGATTAATACACTTAAATAGTTAAAATGATAAACCTATGTTATGTATTTTTCACCACAATAAAAAAATGTTCCCCCCAAAAGACTGCAGCTTCCATGCTGAGTTTTCTGCCTCTCTCTCTTTCTGTCTCTTGGACCACTCACTCTGGGTGAAGCCAGCTACCATATCTTGAGGCCACCAAGGCAGCTCTATGGAGATGCCCAAATGGCAAACAACTGAGACTCTGGACAACGCTAGTGAGGAACCAGAGACTCAAGTGAGTGAGCCTTCGTGGAAGCAGATCTTCCAGGCCTATCCAGGTCTTCTGATGATGCATCCCTGACTGATATTTTGACCGTAATCTGATAAGAGGCCCTGAGCCAGAATCATCCAGCTAAGTCACTCCGGGATCTCTCTCAGAAACTGTGAGATCATAAATGTTTGTTGTTTTAAGCAACCAAATCTTAGGGCAATTTGTTACACAGCAATAGATACTAAATATACACAAATTTACAATAATGCTGAACAATATAAATTCACAATAATATTAGACAGTAACAATCATCTAAAACAAGCTCTTGCTTTTTACAAAGCAACTGGGGGACGCCAGCTACTGAGGTTAAGAAACATGTCTATATCCTGATCCTACTTGTATCTTTTCCTTGCATTCACTGGTTCTCTGAAATACAGCCATTCCCTCTCAGGTTCCATATGGTTCCCTCTCCCACACTTGTCTGTGTGAGAATGGGTATTATTATACCAACTGCAGAACATTCTTGGTCTCTGTCTGCAGTAATTCAAAATGCATAGTTCAAGTGCAGAATCTGTATTTCAACTCTGTATCTAGAACCCCAGATACTACTGGGTTGCTGCAAAGACACACACTAACTGGGAACTCCACAAACTAATCCTCACTATCTGTTTTCTTCTCTCTCTCATTCTTCTTAAAGCCTGTCTATCTTTATTACAGTGATGATGAATGCAATTTGTATATGGCTCTGGAGTCTGTAATTACAACAACTATCACCAGAAAAGTTCTTCAACACTCACCAGTGTCTAGTATTCACTGAATGGGGGCCGTCTACCAGCGGCACATAGGAGGTAAAGCCTGGTTGACCCAGAGACAATGTTACCTATCTGACCTTTTGAGGAATCACTCAGCTTTTGAGGAAAGGCCCAAGCAATATCAAAAAACCAAGCAAAGGTGGCAAGTCATGAGGCAAACGGGAGGGGGGGGGAGGCTTTAACAGAGGAATAGGTAGGGAATAAAGTTGACAAAAATGGAATAAGAAACAATATGCTATGCCATAAAGTCAGGCATCTAAACCATTAATCCATAAATACTGACTATGTGACAGGACACTTCTTTAATTGTTTGGGCCAGATTCTTAAAGGAGTCAAATTAGACTAGGAATCAGAAAGGTGGTATCACAGGACTTCCTATGTTGCACTGGTAAATATTCCATTCTTTTGCTCTCCCTTGCAAACATCATTCGTAATTGAGCCATTACTTGTTGGCATCACACATTCCTTTAAATATTCATAAAACAGCATAAAGTAGGAGGCAGATGATAAGGGCCCTAGGATCCCCTATCTTCTAGTCTTAAAAGACAACCAGATAACCTCAGATATGGCCTTTAGTCTCTCCAGACCTCTACTGTGTCATCTGTAAAATGAGGTCATTCTATCCAAGGGGTTTGGACTGGATCAAATGATCCATGGATATTCCTTCTGACTCTAAATTCTGCCATTCTATGAGTTGAATTCTGATGCTCATACTGTCCTCCATATCTGATTCCAGGGAATCATCCCAGCATGGCTACCTGGACCATTCAGTTTCTCCATCTCCATATTACATCTCCTCAAACTCAGAAGCACAGTTTACACCCTGAAAATTCAAGAAATCTGAACGGTTTAAAAGCAAACACTGGAGAATGTAAGGACCTATAGTTAGAGCTTTATTTCCAGAGGAGTTCTTACCTTAGCACGAAGATGGCACTCCAAGGGGTGAAAACCTGGCTGGATGTCCCATTCAATCAGGATGGCAAGTCTGGAACTCTACCTAGGGCAACAAGAGCATGAAGCTTGAAAGTTGGTCTGGGATATATACAAAGATGGTACAAAGCTAAGAAGAAGAAATGCCAGAGGCTAAACTACGTCAAC
Organism: Camelus dromedarius; assembly: GCF_036321535.1. Classification (NCBI taxonomy): domain Eukaryota; kingdom Metazoa; phylum Chordata; class Mammalia; order Artiodactyla; family Camelidae; genus Camelus; species Camelus dromedarius. Next base: position 28,949,520 of record NC_087446.1, read on the forward strand.
TTCACTGTTTTGACCGAATCTGCTGGTAAATGAATTTAGCTGGTGCTCAGAACATGTTCTGAGGAAGTCAAACAGCAAGTAATTGCTTTTTTTTTTTTTTTTAAGTTTTTCCATTTCTCAATCAAATGGAAGAATCTTATGGGTGAGTTCTCAACCAGTTGATGAGAATCTGCTGGTAGATCTGGAAGCCTGATTAGATAGAGCTCCAGTCAGTGGCCTGGGGGTTGACAGCTTCCCCTGGGAGGAATGAAACAGCTGCTGAAAACCCCCCACTCCCATCCCTTGACTTTAGGGGAAATAAAAAGCAGCTTCTCTTCATGAAAAAGACTGGGAATCCTCGCTGTAATGTCTTACTGTTTCTTTAACGCTTCCATGGAAATGAAAGACGTTCTCAAGCAAAGATAGGTCAAATCTATTAAGAGAGCGGGTGAGGCACTTCCCTCCTGAAAACTGGAGAATAACAGAAAAGAACATTTTCTGACAAAAATGAGCATTTTTGTTTATTTGTTTGATTTTGTTTGGCTCACATTTATTTACGGAACAGTAGGGAGAAATAATTTGAGTATGAAAATAGCTGATTAAGAGTAGAGGGAAGAATCTCAAAGATAGAACCCCCTGTAGTTGACATCCTGTAAACTTGCTGCTCCTTCCCACCTCCCTTCCTTAAACAATTCTGTTTCCATTGTTTTAGCTCCCAGAGAATTATCAAGAAGCTGAGTTCCAGTAGCACTGGCCTAAAACACATTTTATTCTTTTTTCCAGCCCCCAAATGGACCATCTTCCCAGAACTCATTACATGATTAGAGGGGAGGGGATGAATTGAGCAAGCCACATTTTTACATTAATCTGACACCTGCCATCTGCTTTATTTCCATGAAGTTCTTAGTGGGAAGATGGCACTCACTCCACGGGATAAAAACTTGACTTAATGTCTATGAGAACTCATTAGATAATATCCAAAAAGCCCTTCAGAGGGCCTTGCAAAATACAACCAAAAGTGGTGCAGTGATTTCCTAAACCCAAGATTTCAGGTTTATCTTTGATGTTCCCTGGATACTAGCAGTGTTTGGTTATATAGAAGGAGAAATATTAGCCAATTTTTATTTCACTGACCTTTTATAGAGACAAGAAGTAATTTTGCTTGAATTCTCCATTTCAGTCTAGGACAGTAAGAGCTGGGCAGGGATTCTGCCCATTTTGTGAGGTTTACATTCAACTGCCTTTGTCAGACTGGCGTTTTATATTAAAACAATAGAGCACTGTTATTAAGACACCAGACTGCTATGACTTTAGGAAGACCCTAAACCAAGAAACTTTCTGGACCACTGGAGTCTCCATGACTGTAAAGCTTTGATGTATTTGAAAAATCCATTCCAGCCCAAGAGGCATTATGGTGGAATGATCTGGAATCAGACTGTCTACAATTGAAGATTAACCCTACCATTTGCTTACAAATGCTGTGATTTTGAGAGACAGATCACAGGGATTAAGAATACAGGCTTTGGAGCCAGACTTCTTGGGTTGGAATCTTGATTCCACCATGTACTTGCTGAATGAGCTTAAGGAATTTCTTCAAACAGTTGAGTCTCAGTTTCATCATCTGTGAAATGGGACTGTTGATGACACCTAATCTCCAAATGTTGATGGGGAAGGATGAAATAAATTTATGTACGTAGAATCCTTCAAGCAATGTCTGTCACACAGTTAGTGCTCAATAAATGTTAGCTATCATGATTATTATTATCCTTTCCAAATTCTCAGTATTTCAGCCAATACCAGGCAAAATCAATAAAGAAAGGGAGATAACCAAGGAGAACTCTGGGGAAAATGCTGAATTTGGCAAAACTGGGAATCAGGCAGAACTTATTTTCTGGCACTCTCTCTCCATTTTACTCTCTCGTTAAAGCCCAGGTTCCTTCTATAACACCTCACCCAAGATTTTTATTCTCTGCTCCCCTCCACATCCACCTTCACCAATCAACTTTTACCCACACTAATTCCATTCCTTTAGGACTTTGCTCTGAACCAGGTGACCATATACATATATAAAAGCATCTATGGTTTAGGATAGTAATGAATGCTGATAAGTTAATGTTATTATGCTTTGGGGATATCACATTTGCATTTTACAAAATGAAGATTGCCTTATTACCAGGAGAACTGACCAAAATTGAGAACTTCAGGTAACGTGGGAGGTGGGTAAGGAAACTATTTGGGGACAGGTTGGCCACTCAGTTTTCTCTGACTCACAGATAAGCTGCTATCTGGATAACCTATAGAGCTTGTCCTAAAGTTAACTGTTTAATATAAAGCAACACAGACAGGCTCTGAGGTGAAAGCAGAACAGACTGTGTTTAAATACTGGGCTATTAGGTTGACAGGCATGGCATCAGGGCCCCAGTGTTACTGGTCCCACAGCTCCCAGGGCTGCTGTCAACAAGTCATGACAAATTGGACTAGTCAGATTTTTCAGTCACATCTGCTTTTCCTGAAGACATAGATACACCTGCTGAAGATGTTCCAAACAGAGGAAAGCCAAGCTTGCAGAACAGAGGTAGCAGATGGAGAAAAATGGCAAAGGTCCAGCACTGACTTTCATCACCAATTGGCAGCATTTTGAATTTGAGAAAGGGGTCAAGGGTAAGGGGATTTGGGTTCTTGACCCATCTCTGCCATTAACTGATCATGGCTTTAGGCAAGTTGGGTCCTGTTGGCAAAACTAGTGGAGGGAGAGGCTGAGGAGCACTACCCTTTCATCCACTCCCAGTCAGAGGTCCCAGGGGATGCTGGGGAACCCCTAAGGCCCTGCAGAGCTATCTAAGTGCCTCCACAGACAGGCAATGGAAAGTAACAAGGTTTCCTGATCAAAGAAACACATGAGGAAATTAAGATGCTGAGAAGATCAATCGCGGGGAGAGGAAAGTAATACAGAATAAGGTAGAGAGGAGCAAGACTGGACAAGATCACCAGCTAGAAGGTAAAATAGCTAGAACAGTGAAAAATAGTCAAATAAGATAGGGTCATCAAGTGACTCTCAGCACTGGCCACACCCTAAGGGGCTTTAAAGAAATTCAGATGCCTAAGTTTTCCCCAGAGTAGTTATATAAGACTTTCAGGGTCTGGAGTCAAAGCTCAGTATAAAATAAAAACCTCCTCGTGTAATCCTAATGTTCAGTTAGTGGTAAAAAACACCAAGGGCAAATGATGCTGGTTTTTAACAACTGAAAGGAAGAGCTGTATGTAAGAGATTTCTGAAGGTGACCTGAGAGGACTGCGAACTGATTAGACAGAGAGCTAAAGGTCAGGAAAGACTCCCAGATAACTGAGATCTCAAGCAAGGGTGCCTAAGAGAATGGGGAGGTCATGACACCACAGTGAAATGGAAATGGTTTTGGAGGGAGGATGAGTTTGGGCTGAAGTGGAGAGCAGGGTATGTGAGTGACTTCATCTCTTTATAATATCCAGAGTAATGAGCAGTATCATATCTTTTCTGACAGAAAATTTAACTTTGAATTCACTACTCTTTAGCTTTTATCAAAAACCCAGCTGAAACAAAATGTTTGTACAAGAGTGATGGATTAAGATGTATTTCTTCAGTGTTTGTTTGCTTTTTCTTTTTGGCTTAACTTCTTTGGGAAGGTTATAAATTATTTATATGTTTATGAAAACTATAAACCTAATTCCTAGAAAAAATATCATTAGAAAAATACATGTAAAGGATTATATGGAGCCCAGGATAAAAATCTCTTTTTCAGATAGGGACTAAAGGACACACCAAGCCAAAGTTTTTGTTGTTATTATTACTATTATAGTTGTTATTTTAAGATGGAGAACTATAGACAGAAGGGAAATATAAGTAGATAAGAAGAGATAATAAGGAAAGAGATGTGTTTTAGACAGCTTTTTTCCCTAACAATAAGGTCACTGCCAAGTGTCTAGAGGAAGCATTATTTTCCCTAAACACTTTGGAGCATTTCATGTCTCCTCCCTATACTTTGTTCTTTGATTAAAAAGTCAATGTATTATGTGCACCTGTCCTTAGATTTGTCATTAAAACATGCTGGCAACCACAAGAAAACATGCCAGCTGGTGACAACTATCTGCATTTTTAATAATGTCTAGCATTTCCTACAAACAGTATTTCAGCATCTAGAACTTTGGATTTGGAAAATGAAACCACTTTTGTTAGTTCTAATAGAAAAAGGCAGCTTGATTTCCAATACTCTACTCTAATTTGGGTTTTACCAGCCAGTGATTTTTATTGAAAGTGAAATCCATATTCATGTTTAGCTTTAGTGCTTCAATTCTAAAATTAAAAAAATCACAGCTTCAGTAACAGAATTGAGAATGAGGTCCTGGCATCTTTCTTAAAAGGAATTTGGATAAGACTTCTCAGTAAATGCTCACAAATTACTTACACCGTATGTCTAAATACACACAAACAGGTTTAGAAAACCTGGCTGAATCTGATGAAATAATTAGATGCAGAAAAAAATAACCTGAGCTTCTTTACCTTATTCTTACCAATGTGAGCCATACTTGCTCTAACGCAATAAAGTAGGGGAGGGGTGTGAAGGTCATGACCAAGAAGGAATTCATGTGCCCAAAACTCTCCGCATCTCCACAAAAAAGTTTTGCGCTTTCCCGGGCTACCCAAAGAGGAGTCTATACGGCTTCCCCTCATAACTTATAGGGAAACTTTCAGCCCTGAATGTCCTGCAAATGAAGGAGGAGGATGTGCTCAAATTCCTTGCGGCAGGAACCCACTTAGGCAGCATCAACCATGACGACCAAGTAGAACAGTACACCTAGAAAAGGAAAAATGAGGGCATTACCTCGCACACGCCAAGAGAACCTGGGAGAAGCTTCTGCTGGCAGCTCGTGCCATTGTGGCGCCTGAAACCGGGCTCAGGTCCTTCAGGAACACCGGCCAGGGGGCTGTGCTGAGGTAGCGAGCCTCTACTCTCGTCAGGCCGATTCTCTTCTGGAACCGTCCTTAGCCTGATCCAGGCAGCCTTCCAGGAGCCGAGATTTCCGGTGGTCGCTGATCCAGGGCTGATCTCAGAGGCATCCTATGTTAACCCGCCTGCCGTCACCGTGCTTCACAGACTCTCCTCCGCCTTACGCGGGTCTCGCCGCCCCCGCAACAACAAGCGGGCTCCCGCGCTCGGTCTGCGCGCTGGACGCCGCGCGGGAACTTCTGCGCATGCGCGGCACTGTCTCCCATGAACACCCGGGGGAAGTCAGCCCGACCTCAACACCTGAAGAGACGCTGAGGACGCTGAAAAGGGAGGTCGGGAAAGGCTGTGACCCTGGAGGCAGTCCTGACTTAAGCAGTGAAAAGGAAATTACTTTCCCAAAGGTTCCCCTTACTTGATGCCTAAAATTACGTGGTTTGCTACAAAGACCCCCATGAGTCTACTTCATATGAACGAGGGTAGATAAAGGTTTAGGAAAAAAAAAAATACGAGAAGCTCCTGCTAATATTATTATGCATATGGTAGCAGATCACCTGGAGTCTGGTTTCAGTCTGCACCGCTGGTGACCCCTCAGAGCCCCGTCCAAGTGGAATCCTGCCAAAGGAGACATAGAAAGGAATCAAAAGCAGGGGTCCTGGTATCCAATAGAAGTTAGTTTAAATCTTAGCAACACCAATGACTGGCTGAATAGACTTTGAAAAGTCACTTAACTTTCCTGAATACTATTTTCTTTGATTGTAAAATGAAAGTAATAATATTCAACTAATGGATTAAATTTGATAAAAATGAAAGTCCTAACCAAGGTCTTCAGTGTAGTTTAGTTCCCCCTTTTTGAGTGCTGCCTCCCTTCCCCTTCCATCCCTTCTTTAGTCACAGGCAAGTGCTGCCATGCCTTTTCCTGGTCAAGTAGTGAGAATTCCGTTTGTCTTGTACAAACTTAGAGAGTGCCCTTACTTCAAAGGATGCTGGAAATTCACAGTCACTGGAAGATTAAGTTTTAGACATTTCATTTGTTCTCTTTTTCTATTTTACCTTCTCCTCCCTTTTACAACACAAGCACTGTTCCCTTGGCATTTGCAAATTTACTTTTTTATTTCTGCAGGTGTAGGTGGATTGATTCAAGAAGAGAAATGGTGGCACAAAAGAGGAGATGCTTTCCAAATGCAAAATTCATTCCAGAAAGAGGGAGTGTTTTTCATGATTAGCTAACATTTGAATGCTTGCTAAATGCCAGCACTGCTCTGTATGTCTCACACGTGTCAATCCACTTAATCCTCACAACACCAGGAAGTGAGTACTTGGATTAGTAGACAAGGAAACTGAGGCACAGAGAGGTTAAGTAAATTATGCAGAGTCACACAGCTAATTTAGTGGCAACACTAAGATGTGAACCCAGGTAAACCTACTTTTAGAATGCATGCTTTCTACCCCTTCTGCAGCTCATTCACCTCCTTTCCCCAGGGCCTCAACGTATAGAAAACTGAGCGAAGATGGATGTGGAAACACAGATTCGAAGAAAATGAATCACAAAGGACATTTGAAATAAGTATGGCACCTGCGTCACTGAAATTTGATGCTGTTTTCAAATATTCATAATAGAAACACTAATGTTTTATAAAAGGGCAAGTAACTCAGTCTGATCAGCTTTGATGTTCTAAGTAGTGATGTCAGAAAGCCAATGGAGACTCCTGAGAAAGTGTTTGGTGTTTGCTTTATTTCCTTGTGCTAATATTCCTTCACGGAACATAGTCTCAAGATTTCCAAGGGTAGCCAGACCATCCAGCCTGCCTTCTTTGAAGGGAGTAATATTTCCATTTTGATACGATGAAGTTGACATTTTCTTGGCTATATATTTGATGATGTTTCTTTATTGGAAATACCTACATTTCTTCTTCCTGAACCAGACTTCTAGAATTTTTGTTTTGTTTTGTTTTACCTAAATGAGACCACTGATAATACCACTTCCTTCCCCTCCTTTCTATAGTAATGAAGAAGGGGAGGTCAAATAATTTCAGCTCTCTCACTGATCTAGAAGCCAGTCTAGGACCTGAATCCAGTTCTGACTTCTCATCCAGTCCTGCTGCTCGACCACATGTGTTTCTTTCTCTCACACACAGGCTCTTTTTGGCCACCAGTAAACACACTGACCTTTGAAATATGGAAAGAAAAGCGCTTTGAAATAAAACTGGCACAAACAGCAGTTAGACAGCCGTCATCTGGAGGCCAAAACAAAGAGGGGCATAGTTTTCAAGCTGTCTTCGTAATTACGCGAAGCAGTTATCACTCATGCCCCAGTCTGAGCATTACCCCCCAAACAAACAGCCGAGGTTTGAGAAAGCACATAGGCCACTTTGTTGCTCTAGCATACTGGGGGGTGGGAAGGCCCTCAGCTAAAAATCACATGTGGCAGGGACTATTTTCCAGAGCCCCAGGCTCTTTCCTTTCTTCCTTCCCCATTAAAACCCTCTGCTCTTCTTGGCAAAAGCCTTCAGGTGAGGTAAGTGCCAATTAACAACAAAGAGCTTGATATATTTCAAGTTTATGACTTAGAGCTGGGTTCTCATGAAATATAGTCTTCTTCTCTGGTCCAGAAGCCTCGAAGTGCAGAGAGCAAGGATTCTCCAGGTGGTTGAAATTTGGTTCATTTTTGCTACAGCTCTAAAAGTGATTTCTCTTTTAGGGGTTTGTTCAACTAGAAAGCCAGGCAAACAAACCCTAGGCAAGGGCAAAACCAATTCTGAAAACTTCAGCTGCTGAGATAACTGGACCAGCAGGCTCAGCCAATTGGGGTTTTGGAAAAAGTGGTCTTAAATTTCTCATGAATTCTTTGGAAATAAATACAGCCAGCCTTCAAAATGAGTAGGAGAGGTGGGGATATCTAATCCAGAGGATCTCTACAGCTTTTTCGAGCTTTCAAATTTGGATTTGAGATTTTTTCCAACCTAGGAATAATTTTAGTCTTTCCAATCTTTTGAGTGTCACCACGTCAGCTTATGAAAAATATTTTGGTGAATTCTTAGGCCACATAAATCTAAGATCTGATCAATAAAATGATCTGATTTGACATCTCAAAGCCCTTAAAGACCAAGAGGTTTGGCAATAGGAACATGAATGGGTTAAAATATATTTCAAAACAATTCCTCTAATTATTAAGTGTACTCAGTTGCTTAATATTTTCAGTGCCTACTGAATCTAGCAAAGGGAATGACAGATGTGTATTAAAATGCATGCAAATACTACACACAAGCCACATTTTAATATATTGTTTTGCATCCATAATTTTAGTCTTGTGATTTGTATTTTCATTTGCTTGGGAACAAAGACTTTCTTCTTTCCCCACTTGCGAAACAAGGCAAGACTTGTTTCTGCCAGCATCCTAATAGTATTCCTGAAAAAGCAGCAAACTTAATGGTTCAGGAACTGCTCTCCACCACCTGCTTGCTGACCCTTTAAATAGGGGCTGCATTTACAATACATTGAAAAGGTGAAAATATGCAATCAATCAGTTGCTTTGTCACAGAGTGGCAGGCAATCATATTTGTTGTTAAAACTGAACAGACTTTTTTTTTTAAATTAAGCCGTTTAAATGTACAATCTCTTTCCAAATAGAGGGTGTGGCAGAGTGCCTGCTATACATTCACCAAATCCCATTTCCTTTTAATCCAAGGTCACGTCTAGAACACATTTCCTAGTCCCCCTGTAATTAGGTGATTTCTGGTCACAGGAATGTGTGCCAAAGTAATGTGCACAACATTCAAGTCTGGCCACTAGGATCTGCTGGGCAACCCTCATACTAGTGCTTTTTCCTCACTCCTGACCTCCTGGGAAGATGAAGATGATCAGGCTGAGAATGCCAAGGGCATAAGGAGGAGCCTCTAAATGGGAGGAGGTGGGGTCTTGGAATAAAACTGTGTGGAGCAGATTGTCCGCTCCAATCCATCTCCCCTGACCAATGACTCACAGTAGACTATGTCACATGTTCATTGTGTGGTAGCCAGCCTTCAGTGGTCACGTCTCCTGGTGTTCATACCCTTGTGTATTTATCTTCAGTAGCATATGACGGAAGCGATGGCCTGTCACTTCTGAGTTTAGATTATAAGACTGTAACCTCTGCTTTGGGTGGTCTCTCACTCATTTTCATTCTGTCTCACTACTCTTTCATGCCTGTGGAGATGCCCACATGGTAAGGAACAGAGACCTCCAAGAGCCAGCGAGGAGTGGAGGCCTGTCAGTAATCAGGTGAGTGAGCTTGGAAAAGCATTCTGGCTAACCCCAGTGGATCCTTCAAATACCTGCAACTCCAGCAGATAGTCTGAATACAAGTTGCGAGAGACGCTGAGCTAGGCTCACCCAGCTAGGCTGCTCTTGGATTCTCGACTCTCAGAAACTGTGTGAGATTAATACACGTTTGTTGTTTTAAACTGCTAAGTTTTGGGGTCATTTGCTGCCATGCAATAGATAACTAATACAATATGAATAAGAAATAACCTTCATTGAGCCACTGAGACATTGGGACTGTACAGCACTTACAGCTGACTAACAGAGGGGTGGTGTTTACAGTAACCATGCACCTACAATGAGCAACACTGTAAGGTTTCTAAGGGTAAAGGCTTTGTTCTCTTTGAGAATTCACTGCCTAACACCGTGCCTGGACAAGAGTAGGCACTGAACGAATGATAAATAATGAATGTGGTAAGGTGCACAGTGTGGTCCTGTATACGATATACGCAAATTCAACACCTTTAGAGCAGCTGCTACTTTAAGGCTAGATGGGATCAACTACACTTTATTTAGGGTCAGAAAAATTCTAGGACTGTACTCCTACCAATTGCGTAGATTGTAGTAGGCCAAACATTCATGTAAAGAAGAGAACTCAGTCATTATGTTTGTGTCTCCAGATCATCATGCTTACATTTGCAGGGGCCAGGTGCTGTTCTAATAGGTACACATGTTAATGTATTGAATCCTTGTAACAACTTGATGAAGAGTGTGCTGCTGCTCTTCTGATTTTACTGCTGCGGAAACAGCCTCAGGAAAGTTAAGCACCTTGTCCCAGGTCTCCGAGCAATTCTGTCCCAGAGCCTGTGCTTGATCTCCGGACTTGGAAACGCCAAGGATCATGAGGTCACCCGTTATCCTAGAATGCTCCCTGAGCTGAATTCTCAAAAGAGACAGGACAGAGCTGCAAAATCTAAGAAAAAGGCTGGTAAATCAATGTAGTGGATTAAGAGATATTCCTGTGAGGACAGAATAGAATAATGGAGACTTAGGCCTTGAGAGATTCACATTAAGAAGGGCTATGATCAAAGTTTAAAAAATCCTGAAGGGCATGAACTGATTCACCCAAACCCATTCACACCCCAGGGATGGAGCCTCACTTGAAAAGCTTGTCAGAGATCGTTTAGGAGAACTTAAACGCATGCTGCTTGTAGATGATTGGATGCATCCCCTCTGCCTCCACATCAGCTGCAGAGAGACCAGGTTCAGCCCCTCAGAAGCTGCCCTGGAGAGAGAGGTAAAGAAAATCCAGAACCACAAGGCAACCAGCTCCACAGGAACAGCCAAGAGGGGGCGGCTTGGCCTCCCTGCTAACAGACAATAAATTGTTCATAACAAAGTGCTTCCAAGGCTTGCAAATCAGCACTTAGCCTCAAAGAAATCAGGTATGGACCACAGAAGCACAGGGAATGGAAAGCCATCTCTGTGTCTGTGTCTGCCTCTCCTGCTGGCCCCATGTTTGCCTGTTTTTCACGGGAACATGTGCATGGTAAGGAAGCTGGGTATGTGTTTGCTGCAGGCAGTAAGTTCTCTCAGCCCAGTGCTGTGGGAAGAAGTGGAAGTCACTGTTTATGAGGAACACTGCCAGGGGGCTAATGAGAATTTTTCATGACTTTTGGATGTTTGCAGAATCAAAAGCTTTTGAAACCTGAATCCAAGGCTGACTTAGAGTCTTGGAGACCAGAATGATGACCTGTGAAAAGAAGTTGTGGCTAACACAGAAAAACCTTACTTACTCTGACGTTTGTGAATTTTGGTTGCCAAAATACGTTCCTCTCAATCTTAGTGAGACAGATTTTTAATCTGTAATGGTTAGTGCTAGGGCAGAGTTTTAACTTTATCTTTCACTTCATGGGGCAATAGGTTTTCTAAAGAAATGAATGATGAATTAACTTTTAGCAAGGAGAATATTAAAGATGTGCAGAATTATATACCATTTTTTAAAATGTGGAAGGACTGTTTACATAAAAAGAAATTGATATGTCCATTATGAATCACTCTGAATAATTTAAGGAGGTCCTCAAGGATGTGATTGTAACAGGAACTAAGTTTAAATTCTTACACTTGAAAAATAAGGCTGAATGCTTTCTAATGGTCCACAATTCAGAATATTCATATATTTATGCTAGTAATTATTTTCTTCCAATAATTCTGAATTGACAAAGTCTTGCTGGAGAAATAAAAACCCTACATTTATGCATCTTCATACTCATTTCCTAGCTGTGGCTCACAAAATCAATTACTTGGCATTAATTCAACACTTGTAGTTTTTTCCATTAGGAAAAAAGATAATTAAAAAAAAAAAAAACAGCCAATGACAGTCACTGTATAAATAAATTCAAGGTCCACTAACAAATGCATCACTAATGCGCAAAAGGCTTGGTTCAAGCTACCCCCTAGATGAAGGGGCAGGCTTGAAGAGATTCCAGGGATCTTCCTACACTTACCCCATAAGTCACTTGTGTTCAGTCTGCATCTTTCTCCTTTATTCCTAAAGCAGTAGAAATTTTGAGTTGGAAGAAGGTGTAAGGCAGATACCAGAGATAGAGGAAGCCAGCGAATGGAGAGGAAGGGACAGTACTTGCTTAATGTTAATGGCAGAGCCCCCAAGTGAAGGTCCTGGCAGCCCAGCTCTTCTGTGATTCCTGCTTTTACTATGGCTGGTGGTTCACCTTTTTTTTAAACATATATATCTTTATAACCAAAGAACACTTTGCATGTACATCCTCAACAACCCTATTGTTTTTACACTTAATGACACTCATAGAAACTCCTAACTGCTTGGGGTCTCCTACACTGTTTCCTATCCAGCACCTCACTGCTGCTCGACTAATCTCTCTGAAATGCAAATTGGATCATGTTACTTCCCTGCTACAAAATGGTTTCTCACTAATGGTTTCTCAATCCGACACTGACTTTTAAGATCTGCTACCACCTGCCTCCAGTCTACTTTCTAGCACTGTATTCCCTCACTCTCCCTCCCAGCTCCATGCTCAGAGGGCACCTAAACAGGGACACCCCCTCGATTTTAGCGTCCTCTATGTGATCCCTCTGTGTCTGGGATTTTCTCCCCTCCACCTGCTCCACCTGTGGCATTGTCTGCTTGATGAAACCCTCTATCATCCTGCAAGATCTAGATTTGCATCTTGGAAGCCTTCTCTGCTGTCTCAAATAGAAATAAGGCCTTCTACCTTTGAGCCTCCCCTGTGACAGGCGCAGCATTGATTATGCTATTTTCACAACTGTTTACATCATTTCTATGTTTATCAGTATTTCTCAAAGCATGGTCCAAAGAGCAAGTGCATCAGAAATATCTGCCTATGGGAAGTGCAGATGCCTTGTTCCCATTTGAATTAGGCTTCCGTGGGACTTCTCAGATGACTAAAGTTGAAAACCACTTAAAAAAAAAAAAAGAAAAAGGAAAAGAAAACCACTGGACTGGACTTTAAACTCCTCAAAGGCAGGCATCATCTATATCATCTATTAGGACATGGTAGGTAATGAATGAATAAAAATAGCTAACTGCTTTGCAGCTACAGGTTGAGCTTCTGTAGCTCCTACTATATGTAATGTTTATGAATGCAGCTCAGGATACAGTCAGTCTTGTTCACCATCACGTCTATCCCAGATCCTAGCCCAGGGCCCTGGGCATGATAGGTACTAAATAAATGGTTCTTCGTGGGTGGAAAGAAACTCTGGCCTGAAGAAGCTCTGAGCGCTCTGCAGCAGAGCAGAGGTGCAACCAAAGCATCAACAAGATTAGCACAGGGCCTGTTCTGTTACCCAGGAGGAGGCACTAAGTCAGAACAAGAGCATAGCTGGCAATGCTCGGATGCTCCTTTGTAGAAATCCTTGATGTGGGCTGTGAAATGTCAAATCCAGATTTGATTAAGCCCAACTCCAAATCCCCATGGCAAGTGTGTATCCACGGTCTTAATATAATTATTGGAGCCACCTCTGTGTGTTCTTTTCAAAAGGGCTGCGCTAGCACCCCATCCATTGATACTGACTCCTACAAAATGAAGCCTGCAATTAATTCAGCACTTCCCAGGCGGATAATGCCTAAAAAGCTTGATTTGGCACCTTCTTGAAAGTTGAAGCATTAAATTAAACCAAAAAAAAAAAAAGAAAAAAAAAGAAAGAAATATTCTGACCTACTGTAAAGCCAAAAGAAGGGTCGGTCTGAAAGGCCACCATAAAAATTTAAGTTCTGTTTTTTTGCTTAGGGTTAGACTGATGTCTGTTTGGAATTTTTCACTTCCTCCTTAAATGATAACCTATCAATTTTCAGTTAACCCATACTTTGAATTTTTAAAGGCAAGCCAATAAACAACATGAGCTGTTGTAAGGGCTGTGGACTTCTAGTTGAATGATTCAGTAAATAGAAGTGGAAACTTGGCTTCCTTTTGCTCATACACTTTGAGGGATGGGCAAAAAAACTCAGGCCAGAACCAAGTCCCAAACCAAAGTAGCCACATTGGGATCTATCAAATTAAACCCAAATGCCACAGCTTCACTGGAGCAGACCTGATTTCACCACTGCAATCTCAGAGGGAAACGGGAGAGGGGCACCTAGTCCCAAACTCCACCACAAGCCAGAGCTCCACTTTGTTCTGTGAAATTCAGAGCACATTTATTCTCTCTCTCTCTCTCTTTTTTTATTTTCTTCAAAATTTACTTCTGCCCTTACTTAGGGTCTGGCTGGAGCTAAAATCATAAGAGCCAAAGACAGCAGGGAAAGGCTGCTTTATTGTGAAATCCAATCTCAGTAAAAGCAAAACGGATCAGCAATCTTTTGACCTTACCCCGCGGCAAAGTCTGACGGATCCACATGGTTTAGAGGACTTGGAAAAGGTCTGATGAGCTGTCAAACCACTGAAAATGTAGAGTTTTGCTTGACACCCTCTATAGAAATGATTGCAAAATTTCTCAAATTCGAAAAGCTTCCTAAAGTAGGACCAATAAGTATGAGGAGACACAAGTCTCTTGGTGACCCTAGAACCAACCTCATGTTTCTGAGACTCTTGAGATCAGCCCAGGCCAGTTATCCAGAGGCGATAATGGATTCTGTTGGAGCCGTCTGCACCAGACTCACCACAAGAGAAAGATCATTTCCAAACCAATATCTAGCAGAGGAGGGTGGGGGAAGCAAAGGGATTTTCACTACTTTTTGCTTCCTAGATCAAGAGCTAATTCCAAACATGGCAGAAACATTCAGGCAGGGGTCCTGGCAGCAGCTGCCACTGGGATAACTGGTTTAAATATCAGGCAGTCTTTCATGCAAAATTGTAATAGACATAGTTCCACCTTTCAGGGACTCCCTTGCCTAAAAGAACCCATTGTCTCACTCTCTCTTGACTAACATGTGACACCCAAACCCATATAAATCCCTCCCTGCTTGCCCTCACCTACTCTTCCATTTTCCCACCAAGTCTACCATGCATTCTACCCTCAGACCAAGGGTTGGCAAACTTTTTCTATAAAAAGCCATTTAGTAAATATTTCAGGCTTGCAGGCCACACGGTCTCTTTCATAACTATTCAACTCTGCTGTTGTAGAATGAAAGCATTCATAAATAGTAATGTAAATGAATGAGCCTGGCTATATTTCAATAAAACTTTACTAACAAAAACAAGTGGCAGGCTAGATTTGGTCCCCAGGCTGCAGGTGTGCTCACTCCTGTTTTAAGTAGACTAAATTTATCCTCTTGTAGGTACTGGTTTCTTCTGCCTGAGAGCCTTTGTCCTTTTCTCTCAGCTCAAATATATTAATTCATTAAAATTCATTATTTATTGGAAGACTATTAGATGCTAGGTACTGTCTTAAGATCTAGAGATGCATCAGTGAAAAAACCGACATTTTCTACTATGATAGAATTCAGATTTCAGTGGAAGCAAAAACAATAAACAAGTAACAAAGAATAGTGTACATGCCACATGAAGCTAGGATGAAGGAAAATAAGACAGGATAAATGGGTGAGGATGTTATTTTAAACAGTGGTTGAGGAAAGCCACTTTGACGAAGTCATATCAGAGCAGAGATAAAAACAAAGCATGAGTTCAGTCTATGTGGATATGGGGTGATGGTGGGAAAAGAACTGCAGGCAGAGGGAATAGCAAGTGCAAAGTGCCCAAAGCAGAGCATTCTTGGTATATCAGAGGAAGTGATGCGAGGCTAGTGTGATTGGAGTGAAGTGAATGAGTAGGGGATGAGATCAAAGAGGTAGCTATGGGCAAGATTTTGTAGGGCCTTGTAGGCCATGGAAAGGACTTTAATTTTTATTCTGAATAAGATCAGAAACCATTGAAGGGTAGAGGGAGAGCAGAAGAGTGAAAATATCACCATATATGGGTCACTCTGATAGCCATGTATAGGATTAAGTGTAGGGAGGCAAGAATAAAAGCAGAAAGTCCTGATAAAAGGCTATCATGATAATCCAGGTGACAAATGTCATCCACAGTAACAAGAGGCGAGGTATTAAGTGTTGTCAGATTCTGAATATATTTTGAAGGCAAAGCTGAAATGTAGAATATGAACAAAACAGTCAAGGATAATGCCAAGAATTTTGATCTGAGTAACTAGAATGATGAAGTTCCCATTTTATTAAGATGGCAAAGACTGTAGGATGAACAGATTGGGTGAGAATAATCTTTTTTTTAAACCATGTTACGTGTGAGACACCTGTTTGACCTGTAAGTGGAAATATCAAGTAGGCCATTGGATAAATGCTTTGGAGTTCAGTGGGAATATCATGGGTAGAGGTAGGTATTGGGGAGATAGTTATCTACAAAAGATGATATTTAAAGCCCTGAAATGAGGTAGGATCACTTAGGGAGAAGGGAGGAGAAAACAGAGTTCAGGGACTGAGTTCTAGAGCACTGTGATGTTCAGAGCTTGGGAAGATGAAAAAGAGCCAACACAGAAGACTTAAAAGGAGTAGCTGTAAGATAGGAAGTGAAGCAAGAGTGACTTCCCAGGAGCCAAGTGAAGAAAGTCTTTTCGAGAAGGAGGAAATGAACAACTGTGTGAAATATTGCTGACATATTGAGCAAGATGGGGACTAAGGCACGACCCAGATTTAGCAACATGGGAACCATTGTTGACTTGGATGAGAACAGTCTGAGGAGTGGTGAGGATGAAAGCCTGTGTGGAGTGTGTGGAACAGAGAATGGGAGAGGCCCAAATAGTACCTTCCTTCCCCTGGGGTCCCATAATACTTGATATTCTCATAATATTTTTCACAATTGCAATAGTGGCTTATATTTCCATCTCTTCAACTAATCTGTGAGCAATTTGAATGCTCAACCATATTCATCACTATCTATACAACAAAGCACTTAGCACAAATTAGGTACTCATTAAATGTTTGCCAAATGAATGTGAAACTGCAATCTAAGAAAGAAAGTTTTCATATAAATGAGTATCAGTACCATGTAGACTAGAAAAAGTAACATTAATGAGCAGGATCTAAAAAGGGAGGCTGATGGGTCCTGTATATTATTGTATAGTGTTGTGACACTGTAGATATTTGGGTTTATTGCCTAAACATTTTACTCTTTTTGCATTTAAATTAAACATAAATTATTCTCCACAGCATACGGTGAGATCCCTCCGTATAACCAGTTCAATTTTGCTAAAGAGAAGAGTGAAGCTCTACTGAATTAGGAAATTTTCCCTCATCCTATAGACTGTATGTACTTGGTATAAGATTCAATAAAATGAATCTCTTCCCATTTTACTCTACTTCCTTCCAGATTTTCAGTTACCAACTCACTATCGTTGTAGGAAGCCTCCAAAAATTCCTAGTTCCCTATTCCTTTTTTTTTTTTTAAGATAACATTTAAAAAAAATGAGAATCACTACAGTGAGTTTCTTTGGGGTCTGAATAATATTGGGTTGATTAAGTCTCTCTTTGTTGGAATAATTATTGGAGCACTGAGTTCTTAGAGTCATGACTATTAAGGTCCAGAAGCACAAATTATTACATGATGATTCAAGTGACTTTCTGATTATACTGCTTAATAAAATTAACACTAGAGTCTGAAACACTGTGTCCGAAAGTCAAATGGTGATTTTCCAAGGGTGCATTAAAAAAAAAAAAAAAGGAGCTTCATTTCAGAGAATAAAATATTGCAATCCTTCTATCTCCAAGTGAGGGCTAGTTAGTGCAGTTAGTTACGGCAAATTAGTGATTCAGTTGTATTTTATTTATTCAATATGTGGAGAAGTTTTTTAAAGTGTTAGGTGAGTCATTTCATAAGACCAAAGCCAAACAAAATTAGAGTAGCCCCTGGTTGAAGATATTTTTATTGCAATGAGAGGGGCTCTTTCTGGGTATTGGATACACAGGTATGGTCAAACTTCAGCATGGAAAGCAAGAAGTCATGAGTTCTAAGGCAGTGACTCCTAATGCCTTGAATATGCAATGTCATAGAATTATTTGCTATAAGAAATCAAAAACATGCGACAGAGGAAATTAGGTAGAGACAGTTGTAATTTTTTCCCCTTTATATCCCACTTATCAATGACCCACGGACCCAAATTCCTACTTTTTACATAAAGGGCTCTTTTTTTTTTCCTTCTATTTTACAGGAAAATAACCTTATAGAAAACTGTTCTTGTGAATTACTTTTTTGTGCCTCTCAAGCTTCCTACTTTGTGGGTCACGGATTTAATAGGCTGTAATGCTATTTAAACACCATAGATACTTAATGCAGCATGAAAAACCCTTAAGCTATGGGAAATTACAAAAATGTCTCAGTGCTGTGGTCACAAAAGTGAATGATCTTCTTGACACGAACTTCAAAGGTAAAATAAAATTACATTTCCCATAGGTTTCTGAGTATCTGCTGACCAGAGACCATGGTCTCCCATGATTTCACCGATGCATCTCTTAGGGATTCTGTTCCAGCCAGCCAGCCAACTCTCAGCTATAGTTGCTCTGGAAACTCAGCTCAGGAAAATATCAGGAGCTTCATCAATGATATAGCCAAGAGGTTACAACCATAAATATCTTTTGGACACACAAAATAATTAACTTATGCAGGTCAGGTCAGGGAGCAGATTCCTGGTGCTCTTGGTGTCAGTAGAACAGGCTGTTCAATCAGGAGTCTTTGATCTAAAAAGAGTATCAATAAAGCAGTCATATGGTAAGTGCCCATTATCACCATCAAATCTGATATACTAATACAAATCAACAGAAATGGATTTTGAAATCAATATCTAATAATTATCATTATACAGATACTCATTTTAGAATTTGAAAAAACCATAAAGGGGAATAATATACAGTCTTAGCATGCAGTGGGTGAATATGCACACATGATGAAGTAGGCTTCTGTCTTTATATTTCTTCTAATTTTTATACTATTAAAGGATTGAGAGAAAGTTTATGAAATTTTTACATGTTAGGAGATTAGAATTTTATGCTTTCTTTACTAAAAGGGAGAAGTCACTTTCTTCTCCAAATTAATAATGACCACCAATTGATAAAAGGGATTGCCTGTCAGCTCAGTGACTTCTAGGTTATTAGAGATAGGTTACAGTTTCCCTCAGATGCAGCAACTGGTTCTTAAACATGCTTGTGACCATTCTTGGAAACTGGGCATCTAGACACCATGCTTTCTTGTATTAAATTAGTGCTGTATAAACCAGGGTGTTTCTGCCCTGCCCTGCCCTGCCCTAGGTTTAAACAGCTCTGAATAGCCACCCTTTTGTTCCAACCACTATCATCTGCATATGCTCAAATAGAGAAGTTTTTTCATTTCTTTTCCTTTCTTTCCTTCCTTGTTTTTTAAAAAAGAAAAATCCCTCTTTTTCTCTCTCTTCAACAGCTGGCAGTGCATGTTTTTGAAAGGCAATAGCACTTAGTATAAAGATTTGAAGCCAAAGAGTCGTGGGTTTGAATCTCAGGTCTGAAACTAACTGTGCCCCTTTGGGCAACTTATTATGTAGTTAACGCTAAGCTTCAGACTTTTCATCTGTAAAATGTGGATATTGATCACTACTTTCAGGGTTATTATGGTGACTAATTGAGATAATATAATGATAACACTGCACAGCATGCATGAATCATAGCTATTACGATTGAAAAAAAGACAAATTGACTGGTAAAAAAACATAGGAAACATAATTCTTTCACAGAAATTCTATTAGTAAGGTTCTAATGAACCCACTAAGAACGCTGCAAAATTAGCTCCAGACGACATTAATGGGAATGAAAAGCAGACCTTTGTCACCCACCTCCAGGAAAGCTTCATTTAGTACAGACACACAGAAATGACTGAGATAGAAAACACTAGAAATCTGCTGACTTGACACTTAAAAATTGTATATTTCTACTCTTTACTTGGTCCAGGAAAGTACATTAGAATGTACATCTAGCCTAGCAAGCTGAGAATGTATAGTATAGATCAATTAAGGTTATAAAATAACAGAAAGAATAGGCTCTCATCAGAGTTTGGTGCTTTACAATAGATGAAAAAGCAAAGAGACATTTAATCAGCTTACGAGGGCCTGGCTTTCTCTTCCTTCTCCTTGAAGAAGGAATCTTGCTTTATTCTGGCTATTTCCTGAGGAGAGCCCTCCTCCCTCCCTCAAGTATTCAGGCTAATTACAACTGGTGAGGTAGTTTCCAGGCTGAATAAGAAATCAAAAGGGAAGGGAGGGGAGGCGGTGTGGATTTCAGAGAAAAAATAACTTAAGAAAAAGTATGTTCTCAGAGGAGGGAAAATTAGAGAATCAGGTCACTGAGTTGGAGCCAGGAAAAATCCACAAGAGTGGAAATTGGAGCGATGAAAGTATTTCATATTAACACATCCAAAGACTGAATGTGCCTGGCCCAGAGGATGTTCTTCCCCCTCCTGGAAAGTGGCTGGGGGCTGAAAGACCTCTAGGCTTTTCTGTGTCATATTCATTCACTAATCAGCGCTATTCAGCCAATGGCACATGTGGTCTTATATGAGGTGCCCTGGAAAGCGCGAGGACCACATAGCAACGATTATAATCAAAACCACTGGAGACTCTTATTTCAGCTTCTGAAATATGAAGCTTCAAAGGCGGACATGCTTCCAATGAAAACCAGCACTTTCTCTTTTCCTTTTCTTTCTTTCTTCCTTCCTTCCTTCCTTTCTTTCTTTCTTTCTCTTTCTTCCTTCCTGCTAAGTCTACAGTCTTAGATTCAAGTACTTGACAATTATATATCAATAGAGACAGAATGCATTTTGCCTAAAGCAAAGATATAAATGGTTTAAAGGGCAGGCAAAGTGTCATATGTCAGTAGACATTAGTTGAGGTTAAACTCTGCCAATGTGACTAGAATATTGACATCTCTGTTAGAGTCAATATCTCGAAATTGATGGTGTGGCTTGGCATACATATTTCTTTAATGACTTTCCAGCATAATAGGAACATATCTAATAGCACTCCACACATATGAGGTGCTTAAACTCCTTTCCCTCATGTTTTCACCAAAAACTGTCAAACCTTTCTGTTATCCAAATTTCAACTGAAAATGGGATATGAGGCACAAAGTACAATCCTGAAAATCTTGGCAAAAAAATTATGTCTGTCTATCTATCTATCTATCTGTCTATCTTGTTTGTATGGCTAATTATTCTGCAACTCGGGTAATACTGGGTCTGAATTTGGGGATAAGGACCTTGTGGACCTATCAACACACTGCAAACTTAGCTCAAGATAATGTTAATGGTAATGAAATGCACACTTTTGTCACCCAACTCTAGGCAAGCTTCATTTAGTACAGCCACACAGAAAAGACTGAGATTAAAAAAAAAAAAAAAAACACAGAAAAAATATATTGCTCGGAAAAAAACACAAGGGGAATGTTCTTTTATTTGCTGATTTACTCATTTATCTCTGATTCCTGTGTCTTCTTTATTTACCCCTCTGCAGCTTGCCTGATGTAAGGTGGCGTGTTGTCGGTGACTAAGGAGGAGTTTTTGTTTTACTTTGTTTATCTGGCTAATCCCAAATGTTAATGACTTCCAAAAGTCTTATCCCTCTGTTTTAGCTCAATTTGACTTTCTAGCTCAGCACATCCTCTTCCGTTTCTCCTTGGACAAGTGGTTCTGAACCTTAGTTCTATATAAGAGTCTAATAAAGAATTTCAAAATATACCGATCCCTAAGCAATTGAAGTAGATTACCTGGAATAGGGGCTGGGAGCTAACCAGTACCCTAAGTTAAATTTTCTAAATTATATTTAGAAATGGAAAACTCTATCCCAACTATCATGTTTCAGTTATCTATTGCTGTGTAACAAACTGTCCCAATACCTAATGGCTTAAAACAATGAATTGCTAGTTTTTGATGATTCTGTGGAGCAGAAATTTGGGTAGGGCACAGCTGGCTGGCTCTTCAACTCCACATAATGTCATTCAGCTAGAGTCATTCAGCTGCATTCAGTGAGCCTAAAGGTCCAACAAGGCTTTACTCACATGAATGGCACTTCAGTGATCTTCCACATGGCCTCCCTGTCTCCACATGGGTATCTTGGGAATCCTTACAGCATGGTGGCCTCAGGTTAGTTAGACTTCTTAGATGGCAGCAAGCAAAAATTGTTAGTCATTTTCAAGCCTTAGCTTCAGAAGTCCCTCATCACTTCTTCCAAATTCTATTTGTCAAAGCAAGTTACAAGGCCAGCCAGAATCAAGGGGAGGGGAAATCAATTCTACTTCTTAATTAAGCAGCATGCATGGACAAGGGCTAATTACTGGTGGCTGTATTTTGAGACTAGAGATTATGTATCATCAGTTCCCAGTCCTAAAGTCATAACAGACATTTCTAGCCCATCATGGCAGTCTCTCCCACTGGCCCTGGACATCAACTCAGAATTGTTCTTGATGCTGTACTTCAGAGGTCAGAGGTCAATAGGCTGAAGTTACCACGCAGGGTGAAATACACTGACAAACTTGCTCCATTGGGAAGAGATAAAGTTCAAAATGTTCCCTGCTGTAACTAAAGAAGCAGAGGATTGGCATTCACAGGAAAGGTCAGGAAAGTGCCAGTGGCCCCATGGCCCTGCCAGGGGAGAAGATCAGTCTCATGAGTTCTCACAAGAATCCTATGAAGTCAGAATTTCAGGTTTTGCTGTTCTCCTTTACCTAGTTTATAAATGGGGAAACTGAGGTTGACTGAACATAAGGCATTTTAGGTGTGCAGAAGACGTTAACTTTACTTAGACATTGTTACACTGTTGCAGTTCTTAGTATTATTTTCTGGTGAAGGAAAGGTACTTCAACAACTAATTCTAATACCCAACAGAATGAAATGAAGGTTATCAGAGAAGTAGGGGGAAAAAAAATCCTGGACGTCAAAGGCAAGAAAGAATAACACTAAGTGGGATGATTTGGCTGGACTTCATGGGGAACAAGGATGATAACAGGATAGTTTCTTCAGAGGAGAATGATCTGGACATCAGAGAATTAAGAGAAATATTAGGAAAATTAAGCAAGTCATAATACATATTTTTGTAAAAACATCTTAAAGATTATGCAACAAAAAAAAGGTGTCATTTCATGACATTATGTATTTTGGTTGCAAAATTATACTAAAACAAACCCAAACTGATTTGCTCCTTGTTAATTCTAAGAACTCCCATACAAATATACATGCATAATATAATTTTTAAATGTATATTTTAATAAAGTTAGTCTCACAATTTCAGTTTTCTTTTTCAAAATGGACATTCAGTCAAACTTATTTTTTTCACTACTCACTATGAAATTTAAAACCCTATTTTTGGTTGATTCATTATAAATGGCATTTTTCTGTTACCAGTTATTTTGGGGTTATAAAGTTATGCATAAGAAGTGTCTACCATACAATGAGTGCTTCATAAATTTTAACCATTTATTATGTTTTTTAGTAAACTTTTAATTTTATAACAATTTTAGAGTTACAGAAAAATTATGAAGACAGTACAGAGTTCCCATACACCCAACCTTCAGTTTTCCCTAGTAGCATCTTACATTTGTATGGTACATTTGTTGCAATTAATGCACCAATGTTGATACACTATTATTATTTAAGGTCATTACTTCAGTCAGATTTTCTTAGTTTTTACCTAATGATCTTTTTCTGTTCCTGGATTCCATCCAGGATATCACATTAAATCTACTACTCATGTCTCATTAGGTTCTGCTTAGCTGTGGCTGTTCCTGAGACTCTAAATTTTGACGACCTTGACAGTTTGGGGGAGTACTGCTCAGATATTTTGTAGGATGTCCCTCATTTAGGATGTGTCTGATGTTTTTCTCAAGATTACACTGGGATTATGTGTTTTGGGGAGGAAAAGTGCTATTTTCATCACATCTATCAAGAGTACCTGCTATCAACATGACTTCTCACTGTTGATGTTATCCTTGGTTACCTAGTTAGGGTAACATTTGCCCATTTTTTCCTACTGTAAAGTTACTCTTTCCTCTCTACACACCCCACCTTTCCAAGCTGTACTCATTGGCAAGAAGTCATTATGCACAGCCTACACTTAAGAGGTTGGGAGGTGTGTTCCACTTCCTTGAGGGTGGGCTATCTACATAAATTATTGGGAAATCTGCGTGGGAGATTTGTCTATTTCCTTCCTCTCCTCCTCACCGGCCATTTATTTTATTTGTTTACTCAATTCTTTATATCAATAAGGACTCATGGAAATTTATTTTATATTTTGAGTTATGATTCAATACTGCTTTATTTTATTGCTCATATTATTCCAGCTTTGGTCATTGGCAGCTCTTTCAGGGTCTCTTTGGCATACTCTCATTGATGTAGGGTTATTTTTGGTTGTGGGAGGATTTGGGGTTTTTTTGTTTGTTTGTTTGTTTGGATACTTCCTTACTTCCTTGCTTCCTAGCACTACAAAATGCTCCAGGCTCAGATTGTATATTTTCTGCTTCAGTTCTAGAATCAGCCATTTCTCCAAGGAAACCTGATTCCTTTTATGGGATAATGGTATTAGAAACCAAGATTTGGGTGCTACTAGGTGTGCTCATTGCTACTGAATGTTGGTGCTCTTAGCTGAGAAGAGTAGGAAAATTTTTATGTGTAAACTAGTTCACGAAGGTACACATATTATATTTCTCTATGTAACTATCTATAGCTGTATTAAGCTAAACATGAGTTCATACTGATGTCTTCAGCTCTAGTCCATTCCTCATAGATCATTCTTGCCTCCTCCCCTTGCTACCCTATAACCTCCTACTCCAAACAGTGAGAAATCTGGCTCCCAACACCTGCCATGCATGTATTTAATTGGTCCATTCCTGTGTACATATATAGTGTTATCAGAGTTTCTAACCAACATCTAACTCTATTATCCAGAGTACAGTCCTTATGTACAGTTTCTTTTGCCTGTAGTCCTATAGACTCCACTCATTTCCAAAGTTACTTAGTTTGGTATCATCCCTCCCGCCCCCTTCAGTGAGCTTGTTTCATATGTTTGTCATATAGCTAGATTGTTTTCTCATGCTCTGCATTCCATCCAAACTTCTAAATAATCTTCTAAAAATTTGCATACATTAAGGTTCTCTCTTTGTGCTGTAAATTTCCATGGGTTTTGACAAATGCATTATGTCATGTATATACGATGCCATTATTACTTCTTCGTTCAACAAAGATTTATATAGTACCTATTATGTGATAGGCACTAACCCATTTAATCCTTTTAGCAACTTTATTAGACAGATACCACTAGCCCACCATCTCTAGTATAGATAAGAAAATAAAGACAGAGAGAGTTAAGTAATTGTCGTAAAATCACACAGCTAACATGGGTAGCTCTGCGTTGAGAATCTAGAGCATCTCTGCTCCTAACCACTATACAGTCCTGCCTCCCTGGTGTCATAATTATTTCTTCTACTTTGCTTTTATGGATTTCTATTCTTCCTCCTTTTCATCCCAAAACAATTTCCTTTTTACCACATGCCAAATTTAACTCTTACCTTCTACACTTCTTTACCAGCCCTCTCATTTGTTTTTAATGTCATGTAAAAATTTTTAAATAAGCACAGTAAAATGTAATTTACTCTATAAGTTGAGTTGAGACCAGAAAACAATATAGTGTAGGGGGGAAAATACTACAATTTTTAAAAATTGAAGTATAATTGACATATAACATTATTTTCAGCTGTATAAAATGTTATTTGTAAACATTGCAAAATGATCACCACAACTCTTGTTAACATTCGATCAACTGTTACTGATTTCAGAAATTTGAAGTGTGCAGATAGGAGCTCCATGCTAAAATTATCACACAAAAAATGACAGTGACTCTGATGCCACTGACATGCTGTTCAGGTTGAAACACAGCAGCTGACTGACCCTTGTCTGCTTTGGAATCAAAGGCATTTAAGTACCAAAAGTGAGATTTTAAAGGAAAGGCAATCTGAAAAGTTAATACAACCTTTCAGTCACCTGTAAATAGTTTCTCTTTCCCTGTCATTCTCCGAAAAACACAAAAGAAGACTTTCTTTTGCTTTTAGAAATTCTAATTGCTGCTAAAGAAATGGGTAATACTTCGGAGAAGTGGATTCCAATCACCTCTAGGTTTTCCTTTGGGAAAAGAGGGTGCATTTCTTGAAGATATTTATAAAAGCTTTTTAAGGGACACAAGATCTAGACCAAGAGGCTTTCATTATTCTCTTCTCAATGGGTTTAGAGTAAACATATATGTGGAAAGAGTAGGCAAATTTATTAAAGCAAATATCACAAAGGTGAAGGAAGGTCATCCAATTAACTAATTACTTCCTACATATCCTTGGTGTAACAAAATCAGTTGCTGTCAGAGAAATCTGAGCTCAGTGAGAGCAGACAATTCGTTTGATATTCTCGCAGCTTTTAAAATCTCAAAAGCAATGTTTCTTGGAATTTCTAAGACATTTTACTTTTCATTGCACTATGAGCAAGGCCAAAATTTAGGCCAATGACAGTGGAAATTATACTACTAATCCCTGGACATTTTCCTCAAGTTCTCCAATGGACAATAAGGGGAAGGTAATTAATGTCGATCTAGTGCCTACACGGCACTAGACACTTATAATATATGTTTAATTTAAGCCTCACAACAATCCCGTGTGGAAATTTTAGACAAAGTAAGGAATTTGTTGTTGTTTTTAATGCAAAGAAAGCTATTCAGTGTGAGAAAACTGAAACCGTGGGGGATGATCAGTCTGTTTCTCACATAAGCAAGTGGTGGAGTTACCAGAGCTCAGGTCTTGAGTCTCTAAGCTCCACATTTATGTGTTCCACAATATCTGTCACTAGCTTCTGAGACTCTGAGCTGGGGGTGGGCTGGAGGATGCGAGTGGGAAGTGAGAAGGCAGCTCCACAGAGGAGAGGGAGGACAGAGAGGTGGAAGGGTCCAAGGTGAAGAAGTGTAAGCAGGGGACTGGCCGGCCAGGGAAGACTTGAACAGAAGCCTCTGCCTGGATGCATTGGCTTAAAGTCCCAGGTTTGATGCCAGTTTCTTTTCACCTATTAGATCCAGTTCATGAGCAGTTTCCAACAGCCCATTACAAGGGCCTTCCCTTCCCCTGGTGGTGTAAATGCTAACCAGAAAGCTGAGGTGCTACAGGCCTTCTTCAGCAAGGCAGTATTTCCTGTCGTTAGCCTATTTTCCTCAGGGCCTAACTCCGGAGGGGTCTTGGCTTCTCAGCCAAAAGGACCTGGGATTGTCAGGCAGTAATTCTTCAATTTATTGCCCCTGTTCTACATTCCTGACCCATGAGTATTTGCAGACACAGAGACCAGCTTTCCAAAGGCCAGCATAAGCTGCTTTAATTTTGTCATTGTCCTATAATTTCATGGAAATGGCCGCTGTGAAGCCAACAAATGACTAATAAGATCCCTCTGCCCACTCATTTTTAATGTCATTCTGGAACTCCAGAACAGAGACCATCTGGTCACGGTGCTTACTTTAATATAAAAGAGTGGCTGAGTTGAAAATCATATTTCCGAGAGAAGGCTGGAATGCGTCTTCTGTTTGTGGACCCAAAGCACAGCAAAACAAGTCTAGCATTTCATTTTGGGCAGTGATGGGATACGCTGACTGCAGCATAGTCAGCTCTTCCTGTGCAGCGGTTAAATTTTGACACACACACATGATATACAGATATCAAT
Organism: Camelus dromedarius; assembly: GCF_036321535.1. NCBI lineage: Eukaryota > Metazoa > Chordata > Mammalia > Artiodactyla > Camelidae > Camelus > Camelus dromedarius. The sequence continues at coordinate 28,976,911 of NC_087446.1, forward strand.
CAATACTACTGTCACGTCCACCGAACACTACCCATGTGTTAGGCAAAGTGTAAAGCACTCTGGATTATTTTGTAATAGGCAAGTATTAGTGTACTCATTTTATAGGTGAAATAAATAGAGACTTACAGAAGTTAAGTAAACCTTACTCCGAGTCACACAGCTAGTAAATAACAGAGCCAGGCTTAGAACCAAGAGCCATCAGTTTCTACAAATGTGCCCTGAGCCACTGACTTATTTGACTTAATGCAGTAAGAGGTTTTGGAAGAAGAGCCATCCTAAGCAATGACTAATCTTTAAACTCAGTAAATTGTACAACCAGGAAGCTATGTGGAGATTTTTTTTTTTAATTTTTTGCCTTTTTATTTTGAAATTATTTTAGATTTTACAGAGAAGTTGTAAAGATAGAAACAGAGAGCTCCTGCCTACCCTTCATTCGGCTTCTTCTAATGTTAACATCTTACATAACCATACTACATTTGTCAGAACTAGGAAATTATCTTTGGTACAATCCTAATAGCTAAACTACAGACTTTGTTCAGATTGTGGTACAATTTTTATTTGCAAATTTTTCTCGTAAGTTTTGATTTGATCGTCTTTTTTTAGGATCTATGTTCTTGTTGTTCTTTTAGTAAATATGAATTTTTAAAAAATTTATTGACTGTTATTTTTAGAGCAGTTTTAGGTTCACAGCAAAACTGAGAGGAAGGTTCAGAGATTCTCCATATGCCCTCTGTCCCCACACATGCATGGCCTCCCCCATCAGCAACATCCCCCACTACAATAGTACATTTGTTACAACTGATGAACCTACTTTGGTACATCACCATCACCCTAAGTCCCTAGTTTACGTTAGGGTTCACTCTTTCTGTTATATATTCTATGGGTTTGGACAACTTTCCCTTCACTCAGACACTCAACCCAAACACTCTCCCTTCTGCTGCTCCTCTGCATCTTCAACCTCACCTCGTTTCTTTCTGTATATGAATCTCAAATGTGTGACTTAGTCATTCTGACTCTGCTCTCAGGTGTTCCTTACCAAGATTTGGCAACTTGACTCAGAACTTGCAAGTTTCTGACCTCAATTTCTACATGACACATCAACTTTCCTTCAGGATATTTCTTATGATTGGACTTCAATTTCAATTGTCTCTCTAGCTTGACAATTTTTGTGTTCTTATCGTTGGACTGTACCCTGATTCTGCTTATCTCAATATAATAATCATAGTTTATAAGGAAAGACCCAAGTCCCCTGCACTGACAATTTATCCTATTTTATGGATAAAATGTGAACCTAAAGTGAAGGGTGAGAATTGCACAGCACATGACCGGAAAATGAAAAGACTCAGGAAAGAGAGAATAATTCCTAAGTATTCTTTAGTTGTTAGGACAAGTGGAGCTTAAAATAAAACTTAAACAGAGATCAAACATCATGGAAAGGTATATTTTGGAAAGGAACTTAAAAGTATTTTCCTTGCCAAATGGCAGAAACATTTTAATCCAGTTTTGGGAAGGAATGCTGTTATAAGTCACAGTATTTAAACTTGGGCTTTGACCTGGCAAAACAAGTATTAAAATCAGACTTAACATGTCTGAAACAAATTTATTATTTTTTTTCTGAAGTCAGTCCCTCCTCTTGCCTTTTTCTGGTTTTATTATTGAGTCTGCCATGTTCCCAGACACCAGGCTAGAAAAGTCAGTGTCATCTTTTATTCTGCCCATGCTGACGTTCAATTGTCAGTTCCTGCTGCCTCTGCCTCTGCCACTCTCATGTTTGCCCATGTTTTTCCATTTTTACCATGTCTATTCCATTGCTTGGGTTATTTGACAAACCTCTTGATCTGTGTGCCTGTGGTATATGTGTGGGCAGGTTAATTTCTGGTGTACAGTCACGGCAGGTCATCAGTTTGCTAAAAAACTTCAATGGCATTCCCATATCTACTGGATTTAGAACAGACCCTTACTCTAGCTTTTAAGGCCCTTCATACTCTTGCCCCACGTTTCCAGATGTATCTATTATGACCTCCTTCTTTGTACACCATAAACCAGCCCTACTCATTTGTGTTTTCCCCTGATCACATACTGCCACAGGGCATTTGCACATACTGTTTCTTCTGCTTGGAAGGCCTTCTCCATTCCCACTCTTAATATCAGCCTGTTGACATACTATACATCAGGGGTTGGCAAACTACAGCTTGAGGGCCAACTCTGACCTACCAGACTGTTTTTGTAGATAAAAGTCTTACTGGAACACAATCATACTCATTCATTTAAGTATATTTTCTATCACTGTTTTTGCACTGAAATAACAGTGGGGAGTAATTGCAACAGGCTTGCAAAGCCGGAAATATTTATTTTTGGGTCTTTTACAAAAAATACTAATTCTAATTCCCAATACTAATTCCCTTAACTGAATATCCAATTCAATGTGTTTCAGCAAAAAACTGTTGAGTACCTACCACGTGCTAAATAGAAAAACACAGAAAAAATATAGAGCACCTCTCAAGGAGCTTCCTGTCTGAAAGGAATGACAAATCTATAAATAAATTATTCCTCTATAACATAATAAATAATATAACAGCACATATAGGAGCTACTTGGAAGCATAAACTAGGGAGTTATTAATCTTTTAAAGGGAAAAAAAGGTGGGAAAAAGAGTTTAATAGCTGAGCTGGGGTTTTATTATGTACAGGAGATTATTCTGGAGACAAGGGATTGAAGTCAGTCCACATAGAAAAATAGCAGACACAAAAGTACGGAGGAACATAATTGCATGGTCTCTTCGGGGAACCTCAGGTAGGCACTGGTGGAAACAAAATGGAAAGAGATTGGGTTCTGGAGTCAGATTAACCTGGGTTTGAATCCTGACTCTGATACTCATTGGCTGTGTGACCTTGAATAAGTCCTTAGCTTCTATTAGTCCATTTTTTCATCCTAGCAGTATTTACACGAATTAATTGTGACATAGGTGAAGGTTTTTGACACATGTTTGACACAGTGTATGGGCAAAAAAATGTGGTTCTTATTATCAGCATGTAGAACAAATAAGTTCATGTAGGTTAGCATGAGACAGCAAGGGTGGAGAGAAAGACACACATCAGCTAAAATAGAGATGGCTGCTCTTTGCTCTGTATCTCAATCCCTATTTTTCCTGTGGCACTTATTCTTTCCTGTATTAAGCATGGCAGATCTAATCCTTTCTTCCAAACTGTGACCAACTTGGGGGCAGGGATCTTTCCTTATTCCTTTTTGTCTCTTCGCGAGTGCCTAGCACTGTATCTCATATAGAAGAAGCCTCAGATGGATGCCTGTTGAATTTTTAAATCTTAAACTGTGAAGGTATTTTCACAATAATCAACCCATTATTTTGTTTGAAAATTGAGACCGATGGGTTGTAAGATATTCGACTTACCCAAATGTGTCCACTTTGATGATCACAAGCCTAACTTGTAGCTTCCAAGAAGGTGGAATTTGTTTTTGTACTTCCTTGTACTCTCCCCTCATGATTTCATTCTGGGGCACTTGTCCCTTTCAGAAATACCTTCCACCCAACGCTCCAGGTGTCCATCGCTCTTGCAGAGATGGCCTCTATCTGCTGTTACTTTCACACTGAGATGCTCAGGATTTGTATTATACCTTTTATGGGTAGCCCTGTGAAAAGGAAATTAGAATAATCAGGAGTGGATTGCTTGGGGGATTTTAGGCATCAGGAGGAAATCAGGATGTCTTCAAATCCTTTCACAAAAGCAATTCCTAATCTGTCATATGTAAGGGTAATCCTATGTGTCCTAGAAATAACAGAACCTTTAATTATAGCAGTGTTAATAGCTATCATATATTAAGAGGTTATTTTGTAGTAGACACTTTGCATGAGTTATGTCTATCCCTCTCAGCACCCATACATGTTACTATGGGGAAACTGAGGCTCAGAAAGATTAGGCAACTTTCACAAGGCCACATAGCTAGGGAGCAGAGCCCAGATCAGAGTTCCTGACAATGTCCTTTGATTGCTCTGTGACCGGGAAGGAGGTTAGATAATCTTTCAGGCTTTAGTTCCCTGCTGTGCATTCCTTCTTTCCAGAATTTTCCAAGACAATGCTTCTTGAAATACTTGCCTGACAGCAAGGTTAGCTATATAATGTGCAGGGCCCAGTGCACAATAAAAATGCACAACTCCTCCTTGAAAAAGCAGGGTGGAGGGAAATGCCATTAAAGGTATTAAAAAGATAAACTTTTTTTTTCTTCTGTGGCTTTTCTCTTGACTTAATGGTGTTTTTTATTTTTTATTTAATGTCATTCTAGGTAGAAAAATATTAAAATTTTAAATTATTTGCATGAATTTTACTGTTCATTTTTATATTGTGCAATGTCAGTTTTAAATGCAAATATAAGAGCATATGCAAAATTGTTGAAATGGCACAATTCATATTTCATAGCTCATACATGCATATGTATTTTTCATAGCTCATATGTATTTTGTTCTTACCAGAAGAGTGGAAATGCTGCCCTGCTTTTATATCCCTTCTTGATAAATATACATTCTACCAACACCGTCTACCTTCGGCTTATCAGTGAGTAAAGAACTGACAGGAGAAGGGACTATATGTTGCCCTATCTCTCCCTCACCTTCTAAGTCATCATTTTCAGTGAAAGTGTTTGGCTAATACAAGGGAATATCATGAGTAAAAACTGACTGCTGATGCTTCTTAGGATTCCATTGCCTTCTTTCTTTGTTCAAAGGATGTTCTGCTTCAGATTGAAAGTGTAGACTCTGGGGGCTGTCAGCACCTCTGGATTACTCAGTTTTAAATGTTACTTGTATTCACTTTCAGTCTTGCTGAAATTGTCAACATCGTCGGTCCACCAGAATTCTGTGCTCACGGGGCAACACAAACCCTATATGCAAAAAGGGTGGCAAGGAATGACAGACATGCATTTTGTGCATACCCTCTCTGCTCATGTGCACGCTCCATTGCCCCACGGAACCCTGCTTTCAAACACAAGTTCTAAAATAAAATTCTTTAGAATTTCAAGACGGTGACAGCAGAGCATTAAACCAAGCATGGAGCCCTAGCTGCACAAGGCTTTATGTACATGCATGCATCTAGCCCTGCCTGGCAATTGTTGATCAGTGTGCTAAAGGAGGATATTGCTATAAGCTAAACTTTTGTGGAAACTTTCTCTATAATCTCTGAGTACCCTTGACCACTTACCAACCTTCTTTGGCCAAGTGTTCAAATCCCACTCGAAAATCTCCAACTCAACCAGTCCTTAAGAGGCCTCAGGCCATTATCTCAGCTTCTCAGAATCAACTCAGCTTGTTTCTAGTCTTAATAACTGTACTTGTCTTCCCAGTGGCCAAGCTCCCACCCCACACTCTGGCTTCAGTTCCTGCCTGGTCTTGTCTGTATTTACCTCTTATGACCTATCTGAGTCTATATTTTAGAATTAATAGGGTTTGTCTATAATTTACTATAATACTCAACAGCAAAACTTCAATGATAGAAAGCCCAGTTACTTAAAATTCTCTATTCTTAGACTTATGTGAGTTCTCCTTCTGTTTGTATTCAACATTCAAGAAGCACTGACCAAGGAGCTTCTGCTATGAGCAAGAATTCTTTGAAGGAGTACGAGGGTGCAAAGGTAAAGAGGCTGCAGCCACTGACTTCAAGACAATTGTGCTCTAGTGACTTCTGAGCCTGGAACATTGTTATTAAATGTATCATTTAAATTAAGAAATGCTCTAGGCAGCTCCCTCTTTTGGCTTCTTTCTAAACCAGAGGTGTGGTTTTATGAGATAAATGTAAGGGCAAGTACACTGGGGTCATTTTCCCAGATCAGCCCTCCATGTTCTCTTTAGGGGGTGATGCTTTTAATACAAACTGTAGCCGATAATCAAGTAAATAAGGTACCGCCCTTAATCTTGAATGCTTGGCCAAAATTTTCAAAACCCTCTAACTACAGTTTTCGAACTGATTTCCAGACTTAACCTCAAGGAATTATACAAGGCTTCTAGTGTCTGTGGCTTCTTCCATTTCCCTAACTCTCAGTCAACCACTTCACTGCATGGAACTTCTCTTATCTTGCATTTTAAACTCCTTCTCTTAAGAGCACTCTTGATTTTGATGCCAAGGGTGCAGAAGATTTCCTGTTCTAAATTTGAATTAGCAAAAGACTTGGCTAAAAATTGTTGCAAAGCTGTAGACATACTTTAATATCACTGCTGAGGTGACAGTTCAGTTTCAAAGGTGGTGGATTGGAAAATTATAGTTAAAAGAACACTATTCTCTGGAGTGGTGGTAGCATGAGTGGTGGGAGATGGAAGGAGGTAACTATTTAAAATCACTTTTGTCTGTGACTTGGGAAATTGGATTATCATCAAGAATTCTGCTTCATCATGGCCATAGTTCTATGTTATACTAATTAGTCATTCATTTATTCAACAAAGAGTTTCTTAAAGGTTTATCATATGTCAATACTGTGCTAAGCTTTGAGAATACAGAAGAGAAGACACAGCCCCTGCTGTCTAGGCAGTGATTACAGTGTTAAGGGTAATGAAATGAAAGAAGAATACGGTTAAGGGTAACAAATCTGGCTTTGAGGATTAGGGAAGACTTTCTGAAACAAGAAATTGTTAAGCATCTCAATCACCGGTTTTCAGATTTTAGAGAACCTTCTGATTCCATAGGTCTGAGACTAGCCAATAATTTGCATTTTAAACCACAACTGATTCTAATGTAGAGGTCTTCAGAATACTCTTCAAAAGATATTTATCTAAGCTGTGTTATACTTCCATTTTCATTTCCATTTGTGTTACTCTTGGAAAAAATGCAAAATTTTTTTTTTTTTTTTGCAAAAAGAGGCACAATTTGGTAACAAGCTGCAAAGAGAGCCAACCATTACTTTCATTTTTCTCCTGTAAAGAGAGTTGTGAGGTTTTGTCATGATGTCTAAGATTTGTCTCAAGACCCACCATTATTGCAAAGATTTGAACCATTGTATGTTGACAAATATTTTTGTAAAAAGAATCATGTATTTTTTTGAGAATATGGAAATGGGAAATAAATGTGAATACATATAAATATAATAAGAAATACTGTATTATTAGACTACTTTCATTTTAACAGAATATTTCACTCAATTTCCTTAGCTTAGTAATTACTTTTTTAAAGATGTAGGTGTTTATTAATATTTTAAAGATACACTTCTAAAACCACTGAAGTTGACATTTTTGAATTAGCATTTTATTAGAACACAACTTAATTTATAAGTCCAGACCATGAAGGACTCGGCTGATAATTATCTTCTTGAAGGGGCTTCAAATCCACCTTAATGGTACTGTATCAATCAACCAACCAGAGGCCACACTTCAATTTTTAAATAGCATATTAAATAATTAAACAGCATATCAAATTATGTTTTGGATAACTGTCACAGTCTAATTTCTTAAGCACCCTTAAAAAAACTGCAAATGATTCATTAGAGGTAGTTTTGAAGCCAAAAATGCTAATACAAGTCACATGGAAATCCTAAAAGGAACTCGGCATGGAACAAAGAATAAACTCGCTGCGGAAAATAGCTTATTAAACAAAAACTCAATCAACGTGGCTATAACTGAAACATATGTATAGAGATGCAGTAGACTTTTACTGGTGATGATTTAACTTTCTTTGCATCAGTTTTACATGCTTTCACAAATGCCTTTGTTTAACCAATTTCATGATTGATTCCACTATACCTTGCTATGGCCGTGAATGAAAACAGTACTTCTTGACTTTTAAAACACCAGGCCGGAAGCTACAGAAAAAAAATCAATCTTTTTATCCAATTTTCCATCTTTGTTAACACAAATTCCTTTGTCCTGCAACTGAAAGAAAGCTGTTAGATATTTTATGATGATTGCCAGTATGCTTGTTAACTGTGCATTTTCCCCTGAGATTTGCTAGAGAAATTTTAAGGTCATCCTGGTTATTTCCTCCATGAATTCCATTATTCTGAGTTCCAAAGAACTTTAAGTATTAGTCGAAACCCATCATTTACGGGATGTAGATGTTATCACATTCTTTGCAGTGGTTGTCCTTTCTTGGTGTTTTAGAAATACTGTTTTCCATTTATATGACTTCAATTCAATTCTACATAATAAAATCATCTTTGGCCAAGAGGTTATAATGGCAAAATTCCTATAATCACACAAGACTATACGTTTTACATGGCATGTCTAATTGCATTTTTTAAGGAATAAAATGTTCTGAGGTTCTTTATTTTGAGGTTGAGCCAGATGAAAGCATGGCCCAAGGAATCCAGAAAGAATTGAATCTAAAATGCTTAATCAGCTTCAAGTCTGTTCATGAGTATAAATAAATCCTAGTTGCAGGAATTTTAATTGATTATACCAGTTCAATCAAAACAACTGCTTAATTCAGTGACCGTCTCAGTGCAGTCATTTATTTGACTGGGCATGGGAGGCAGAGTTTAAAACAAAAGGGTGTTAGTAAACTCATTTTCTAGTTCCAGTTATCACTACTAGTTATGTGGCCTTGAGAAAAGCATGTCACCTCTCTGTGCCTCCATTTCCATAAAATGATAGGAATGACATTTGATAATCCCTAATATCTCTCCTGGCTGGAAAATTCAGTAATTCGTTAAAAGCAGTTGCTCTACCACCGTTAAAAGGCAACTCAGAAAAGAGGGAATTGATGAAGGGTGTCAAAGACCTCGGCCTGCTGACTTGCACCTACTGCTCCTTCTGTGAAATGACTGACTCATCCCAGACCACCCAGCTTACTCATTCAGTGCTGACGTCTTCACAGCCTCTTTGAGGAGGGGATGAGATGAGATCCACTCTAACTCTTCTGGACCAAGTATACAACAATACAAAGGCAGCTGATTCAAAACATCAGAGATGACAAATTCAGACCTGGGATTGTGCCAGGACAGCAGCCTCTTCTTCCTCCCTGTGAGTCCTGGAAAGATAAACAAAAGATAAGCAAGATAAATAGGAGACACTGAGGGAGGTGGAGAGGTGAGGCTCTAATTACCGTCTGCAAATGTACATGTATCTGCAGGTGTCAGGGTCTGTGAATTCAAAATCTCCATAACTGATCAACTAAAAGAAGAACATTTTCACACAAAACATGTGAAAACTATATTACGCTTACATTTCTTGGCCTGTCTGTATGTGTGTGTGTGTGTGTATATATATTGCAAATTTAACAAGTTGCAACCTTAAGAATGTGACTGAGTATGGCTGCTTCAATAAATGTTAAACATAGAAATTTTAGAGCTAGGCTGGGTTTAAATTTCTGTCTTAATTCCGTCCTAAAGGGTTATTGATATTAATATTTTCTGTAGTGTATTAGCATGGAATCTAGTACTAAAACATCTCCTTGTGTAAAATGAATATTTTAGAGATCTGACTCATTCAATACATTCATTTCCTTTAAAAATGATTTCCTCTTAGACTACATAGCTCTTGGATCCTTTGTAACATCACAAGGTTTTCCACAGTTCAGAGATTACATATTCAACACATAGTAGACTTAAATCCAAATTGGATTTTAAAATGTAGCACTCTGAAACCAGAAGCAAATAAAAATGTCATATTATTCACAACAGTACTTCTCAAAAGGCTATAAGGTAAAGAGGGGAGGTCCTGGGATTTGGTTTTACTGGAACTGGCCTGAGTTTTACTCTTAGTTCTAACACAAACACTATAAACTTGGGAAATTAACTAAAATGTCAATTCTGTCATCTGTAAAATGGGTTTGATAATACTTTCCCTACCTACTTACAAAGGCAGGTTGTGATCAAAGAAACAAATTAATGTGCAGTATAATGCTTAGCACACCCAGACTGGATTAAGCTGTATGAAAACAACACTACTAAAATGTGGTATCTACTGAGCTTGGACTCTCCATCCTAAGACTGATATTGGAATTGTCATTTGCGGGTTCCATTATCCTATGTGTCCTAAACAGCAACCGAAGAGGCTTTTTAATGAAAGAAATAATTGAGAATGACTGAATATACTACACAATGAGAAACAATTCACTGTAAGTTAATGATGTAACAAATAGTATAAATGCAGGCCTGGTGTTAACATCCAGGTCCTCCTCACTGGGGATTTGGTCATTTCTGTGCCTTAAATGTGATCTGGAACTCCTTATCTGTCCATCTCTGGATTTTGTATTTCCTGGAATTATCCAGACTCATTGGAATGGTTTGTCCCCTATATCTGGCGATTTGCACTTTAACTACAGATAATTTCCAGATGCCATGGAATTTTCATCAGTGAGTTCCACATCCCCGCTGTCCTTTGGGAAACTCTGCAACACTGGTTATTTCCTACAGGGAATGTTGTTAATGGCAAATGTGCTTCCTGTTCTGCTTGGCTCTACTTATTGAATGTCTCCTGTGTGTTTCAGTTTGTTGGGGACCCACTGGATGCAAATGTGCATCACCTGTGTGGTATTACCTGTGAGGAACACTTAATCCACCTTTCTACTCTTTCCTGCACAGGATTGCATTTTTCTCAGCTGGTTTATGAAAATAGGAGGGGTTGGATATGCCCGAATTTTTGACAAGAGGAGAAAATCTTTTATGATGAGTGACTTGAAAACTACCCCTCTGTTGTTCAGAATTTATGAAGTCTAAGGTGCTTCCTGGGTCTCCTCATCCTCTTTATCATTATTGTCATTATAACTGTCATTTATTGAGTATCTTATATGTGCTGAGTACTTTATGTGTAATCTCATACAATCCTCATAAAGACTCTTTAAGGAATCATATTTTACAGATGTAAAAACATACACATAAAGAGGTGATTTTACCTCTTTCCCAAGTTTACACAGCTAGCTGGGCTCAGGGTCATGTTTTAATCCTAGTCCTATCTGCCTATAGACAAAGCCATGATTTAATCATATTCCTCTGTCATTTCCCCTTGCCCACCTCAACTGTAGCCATTCAGGACTCTAATGTTTAAATTTTTAGTGTCTATTTTTAAGGCAAATATTTTTCAAAGTTAAAGGTTTTAATTAATTACAGGGTTTCACTAAACTTTACTTTCAAAACGTATACTTGGCAATACAGTGATAGAGTCTTCACTTTAATACCTAAAAAAAAAACCTATTGACATGAGTTCTTAATATCATAAATTCTCAGAGTAAGACACGGCATTAAAGGGCATTTAACTGGTGCCCGAATTTCCTCCATAGCATCTTTGCTATCAAGCTTCACTCTGTTAGAACAAAGCATTCCCACTGTCTGCCCAGGCATCCCATTCCCTCCTTGGACATTTGAGGCTTTGGGACTGAATCTCTGGTCACTGAGCAAAAATGTTGGTATTAGACTGGGGAGGCATTGGCCCAAGAAGTCATATGTAACTAACACCTGGACATGGTATGTACTTCAGTCGCTAGAATTGCTGTTGAGAAATTTCTTTTGTCTTGCCCTCACTCATTCAGATTATTAGCTACTAAAATATAGAAATGTAAACTTGCATCCGAGTTTACTATTCCACCGTTTGAATTCTCCCTGCAGCAGAAAAAGTTTACCTTGAGCCTTAGGATTCTGAAAGATTTAGCTTATAATCACAACACATTGATGAGTCTTTACTGATGATTAGTGATGGTAGTAAGCTATCACTTCTTTATGCATTGTTAGGCACTGTGCTAAGTGTTTAAGGAATTCTTTTGTTTAATCGCATGAAAAGGAAATACCACCTACGGATGAGATGAGGACTAAATGTGATAAGGCAGAAAAAGCACTTAAAACCACGCCTGTCTGGACACCATATAATCCTTGGTGAATGTAGCCATGATTATGATCAGTTACTTCCTTACTCTTAAAAGAGGAGGCTGGAGCAGCCTGGTAATGGATAATTGCCCTCAATATTAACTTACATTTTTTACTTGATACCGTTTTAAGCCTGCTGTGAAACTTTATCCAGACCCTAGCATGACCCTGTATCTACTCTGCTGGCAATTTCAATGTGAAGTATTCTACGTTTCACTGCTGATCAAGTCTGTTTGCGGCTGAGGCTGATCTGAGTTCTGAACACATTAAAAGAGAATCCATTGCCAATTATAAAGAGTGAGCCTGGCCAGTTATGATCACAGAGTTGACCTTAAAGTGCCGACACAACAGCTAGAGGATTTGAACACCAGGTATGAGCAAGTCACAGCAGCGCCTGCAGGCCTCAGACTAATGCACAGACAGTGACGTGCATTTCAGTAGTAGAGTCCAGACAGTGTATTGCAAGGAAACCGGGGACCAGCCCACAACACTCAGCATCCTTAACTTGTTTATCCAGAAACTAGAGGAAGGAGAAGTCAGTGATTAGTAAAAAATGTTTCATTAACAAGCTTGGGTGCAACTTCCTTTACTGAATCCCAGAATTTCTACCCACCAGTGATCTTGATTTGTAATAATGCACCTGTAAGTCTCATCTCCAGCATGGGAACCTGGAAATGGGTGGTCTCTGTTTTCTTTTAACATGATGAGAAGAATGTCTGTGGGTAGTAGGTAATCTTTCAAATTAATTTATTATAGTGTGTCATATTGGGCATGCCATAGAAGAACATAAAAAAGCTCATTTCTTTTCCAGATTCTAATCAACTGTATATTTGTACAAATGCTTTGAGTTAATGAAAATTTGAAAAGTAAAGGGATTGTAATTTGCCTAATAGAAAACCTTTCATAATGATTTAGCAATTCCAAGACTATCCAAGTCAGTCTGCATGGCCTCAAGATCACAGTGAATTAGTAATTTCTTATGCAGAAATTGCCAGAAAACAGGAGGAATCAGATGCATAAGTAGAGGTTGGTGAAAACTGGGAATGACAGAGAAAGGAAAAACTTGATTTCTTACCATGTATATCAGGCACTTCATTAAAAAAAAAACTTATTTGCTTTAGAAAAATCAAAACAATACATGTTCAAAATTTTGAAACTTGCGTTATGATATGACAACAAAACTTTTGCTACCAGCTTTTCTCCCTCTTAATCCCAAATCCATTCCTACTTTCAATCATTTTAGCAGTTTCTTCTATTTACTTCCATATTTTATACAATATGTTTATAATGCTACTTCTTAAATATTTTAAAAACTTTTAGACATTGCCTATTGAATAATGACCACCTCTAGGTAAATGAGAATTCTCTCTTATCTCAACCCCTTTCCCCACAGACCTTATATGATTCTATCCAAATTTCTAGTTAAATCAGTTGAGTTAGGATAGGCCACAAGGGCTGATCCAGGTTGAAAAACTGAAGAGAATGATGACTTTTTTACTTGGCTACTTGTTTTTATTTGAAATTACTGTCAAAGCAGCAAATAAGCAATTCAAGATATATAACTAAGAATCAAGCTACAATTACATGAACAACTGGTCCTCTGTGCCTCTCTTTGTTTCTCTCTGAGGTGCAGACTGAGTTCAAGGTCTCAGCAGTACACACATTGTCTGGACTCCTCCAGGTCAGACGAAGCAGGGCTTGGAGGTCACAGCTGTTGAGCTTGTGTTTGGTGATAGTGGTGGGCACTGGGGCTACGCCAGCACTCCAGGTCTACACTATTATTATATATTGGTTGGCCTACAAAATAATTCTATTCAAAAAATATTTTAAAAGTTTTGTCTAAAACTTCAAAATAATATCTATTAATGTATATAGTAAGGTTAAAAAACTTATATGATTATATGCACATTAAAAATAGTGTAAGGAGAACAATCATTCTTGGTACCTATTTCTGTAATTTAATCATTTAAAGCTATACCTAGATCTAATATTAAGCCAATGGAAAATTTCTGAAGAATGTATTTTTTAATGGTCGTCTTCTTATTCTTATTTATTACTATTTTAGATCTTCTTAGTGTTCTTTATTTTTTAGTTTTTAATTTTATTTATTTAATTTTTTAGTGAAGTACAGTTGATTTACAATATTTGTTCATTTCTGGTGTACAGCATAGTGATTCAATTATACAGATATATGTTCTTTTTCAGATTGTTTTCCATTGTAGGTTATTATAAGATATTGAATATAGTCCCTTATGCTATACAGTTATCTATTTTATATATGGTAGTGTGTATATACTAATCCCAAACTCCTAATTTATCCTTCCCCACTTCCCTGTTTTCCCCTTTAGTAACCATAAGTTTGTTTTCTATGTCTATGAGTCTTCCTGTTTTGTGAATAAATTCATTTTTTTTTTTTTAGATTCCACTTATAAGTGATACCATACGATATTTGTCTTTCTCTGTGTGACTTACTTCACTTAATATGATAATCTCCAGGTCCATCCATGTTGCTGCAAATGGCATTATTTCATTCTTTTTTATAAGTGATGTTCCATTGTATACATATTACACATCTTCTTTATTTATCCAGTCATCTGTTGATGGACATTTAGGTTGTTTCCTGGTATTATTATTTTAATTTTTTCCACAAAATTGCCTACAGTCTTCTTTATTTGAGGGGTTAATAAATTTGACATTTTGACAACTTTAACTGATATTTCTCTGTTAATCATAAATACTTTACTGAGAAAATACTTTCTGTAAAGTGCTGAGGTATTTTGTAATTGCAGAGTAAATTCTGCTCAATGAAGGACAGTCTTATGGGAGTTAACGGAATTGTATAAATATTTTATTCTATTTTAAACATACTGTCTTATACCTTTCATTCAAAGTGCTTCCTTTTTCAAATATTCTTAGGAAGCAAAACATATCAAGTAGGCTTTCTCTGTTTTTACAATTATTTTTATGTTTTGCCAAATTTAGATGCTATAACATCATAGGTCTTCTTAATTTTATTCCATTCCATTTTAAAGGAGTCCATAAAAAGGTTTTTCTCATAAGTTATTTCAAAGCACAATTACAGAATTTCAAAATTGAATTCTGTTCACCATGTGAGCTACCATCATTTAATTTGTTCAATTCCTTCTTGCTTTTGTAGGAACAAATTATAATGTCTTTTCATCTGCAAAGTTTGTTTTTAAGAATTGTAATTACTAGAGGCTCCAAAAGCCAATTTGAAGCTCCATTACTTTTTAGATTTTTATAAAAGTTTTCTAACCATTTCTGAAAAAAATTTAGAGTTCTCATTTTCAAAACAAAGGTTTAACACCATGGTAGGATATTTATAATGGTACAAAAAGTAGTTCTTCAAAGGCTTAAATATTTGTAAAATCTAATAAAAGATGGGTAGCAAAGAGAGAAACTTATGCTTCCATAATGTACTTTTCTATTTATTTCTTTTTTACCTTTTCTTTTTTTTTTTTTTTGAACATCAGCTTCATACAAGAACAGACAAACTTGTTATGGTTAACTTTAACTATATATATTTATTTACAAGTTTTAACAAGTAGCTATAGCTTTGATTTCACTACACCTATTTAAAAGCAATCTTGGATTATGTATGCTCCATACCCAATTCCAAGTGTGTTTCTGCTCCATGAGTTTCACAATTTGATTCACCAAATTTTATATCACATTATTATTGCAAAAGCAAACATTTTACCTTCTGGATTTATAAGGTATTCTTAATAATATCTGGCATTTCACCTTTAATAAAATAAAATACCAAAAACTTTATTTTGATTCCATGAATTAAATTTAAAACACTAAATCATTATTGTAATTAACTGATTCTTTTTAAACATCCAATGGTGTTGATATAAATTTGGCATAATTTAACTCTAGGGAGTTCATATTCTGCTAACGAGGCTGATATATAACAAGCCATTGCTTGATGTTTTTGATGTGTACAAAAACACTTGAAATTATAAATGCACAAAATTAACTTAGTAGAATAGTCATTTAATATAAGTAAAAATAAATGCATTATAGAGTGTATAAGTAAGTGCACTTTCTTTAGTCGTGCATGTTAAGTTGTCATCTCAAACAGTTTGTTTAATTAGTAACTTTTAAATAGATGCTGATGCTTATTCATCAGGTTTGTGTCTTTCGGCTGAATGTGATCAACAATACTACTGTGGCACCCATGATGAAGAAGGTGAGCTTGGATTACTGTTCAGCAACTGTTCACTTTCTGTCTCCTCATTGATTAATGGGGTGGATTAATATATGTGACATGCTTTAGCCAATGGAATGTTGGCAAACTTGACATGAGTCAAGTCTTTAAATGTTTTTATGTGCTCTTACTTGTTTTTGTGCTCTGGTAATCCATGAAAAGAGTATGACCTTGGTAACTGCCATCCTATCAGACTTGGCCTCAGACTAACACACTTGGAACACATCTGAATCAAACCTGCAGACTAGAATCAAAGTCAGCCAAACTGAAGTCTGAAGCAGAATTATCCTGCTGAGTCTTGCCTACATCAGCCAAATCTTAGTCAATGCAGACCTTTGAGCATGAATGTAAATGTTGTTGAAGCAACTAAGTTTTGGAATGATTTGTACACAACAGCATGGTGACAATTGCTAATCCAGATGGGAAGCATCAAAAAACATTTTATGCAAGTTACACATTCATCCTCTCAACTTATTTGAAAAATGGAAATTAAGTACATAATTTTTAATTAAACATAAACTTTCATTTCTTTTAATTGACTAGGGCTGAAAGAACATTACTGCAAAATAAAAAAGCATTATCAAACAATAAGATAGTTTTAGAGTCATGCCATAAACTAAATGACAAAACCACTCAAGCAAATGTATTGACTCCTCTCTATGTGCTCTTTGCAAAAGGTCAGCCTCTGTTTCCCACAGATATTTTGCCTGCATTCAACCTATATTTCCCACATTGCCACTTCCCTACTGACTGGGATCCTGATAACTTCATGTGTCTTCCAGAGACAAGTAGGTGGCGCAGCAAGTGACTGGCAGAGTAGTAGTGTCAAATAGTTCCTCTGACCAAAAGAGATTAGTGTCAGAGTGCTTTTTGTTTTATCAGCAAGAAATGCTGTCCTCTAAAGGGAGAGATTAGTTACCCTGCAACACAAAAGGGTGTGGAACGTCTGAGTAAATATCCAAAGGAAATAAAATTACTCTCTCAAAGAGTTATTTCCACCCCAATGTTCTTTGCAACATTATTCACTATAAAGACATGGAAATAACCTAAGTGTCCACTGACAGATGAATAAATAAAGAAAATGTGATATATATCGAATATTATTTAGCCATAAAAAGAAGAAAATCCTGTTATTTGTGACAACATGCATGGACCTTGAGGGTATTCTGCTAGTGAAATAAGTCAGGAAAAAAAGACAAATACTGTATGGTCTCATTTATAGGTAGAATTAAAAAGAAAAAAAGCTGAACTCATAGAAACAGAGTAGAAGGTGACTGCCAGGGACTGGGGATGGGGGAAATGGAGAGATTTTGCTCAAAGGTTATAAACGTAGCATTAAGATGAGTAAGTGCAGGGGAGCTAATCTACAGCATGGTGACTATAGTTAACAATACTGTTTTATATTCTTGAAATTGCTGGGAGAATAGATCTTAAATGTTCTTACTACAAAAAAAAAAGTAGGAATGTGAGTTGATAGATGATGTGTTAACTAACCTTATGGTGGTAATCATTCTCAATATATATGTGTATTATTAAGTCATCACATTATACACCTTAATCCTACACAGTGTTATATGGCAATTATATCTCAATACAGCTGAAGGGGAAAAAAAGAGTGAGGTAGAGAAAGATGGATAATTGCTGATCATCATTTGGGTTTAACAATGGGTTAAAGTGAGTATCCTATTCATTACACATGCATCTCATACGCTGTTGATGAAACTTTTAGCAGAAACTGGAAATATAAAGTGGAGACCTATAAAACCACTACAGATTATTACAGTGTCTCAACTTATGATAACAATTTGTTAAGGAAAGACAAATTCTAGAGAAATTGTAAAGCAAATGTGATGGACAGCAAGTGTAAATGGGCTATTTCAGGCGAACTAGGATATGTGGTCACCCAATTTACATGTGACCTGTTTATTCTCTCTGGAAGCTTTTAGGATCTTATCTTTGGCCCTGGTGTTCTGGATTGTCATGATACTATACCTTCGTGTGTGTCTTTTTTGGGGGGGGGGGGGTTGTTCTTCTGTCTGGAAACTCATGACCTTCATTTTCTTATATTATTTCTTTGATAAATTCCTTCCCCCTGTTTTCTCTGTTCTGTCTTTCTAGAATTCATATTAGTCATGAACCCAAGGATACATCTCTTGGATTGACCCTTAGATTTTCTTTTCTTTTATCTCTTATTGTTTTCATATTCTTGTATTATTTCTTTTCTTCCTGGGAGACTTTTCCCAATATTATTCTCCAAACTTTTAATTAGATATTTTAATTCAGCTTGCATATTTTAAATTTCCATTATTCAACTCCTATTCTGATTGTTTCATTTTATTAAAGATTCTATCTCTCTGGGGACATTAATTATAACATTTTGAAGTTTTTCTCTGATTTCTGTACTATTTCAGTGCCCTATGATTTCCTTTTTTGTTTGTTTTTGTTCTTATATATATTTTTTCTCACATTCTGGAGGTAGTTGTTATCTCTCTGAATCTGTGAAGCACTGAAACCTACCCAGATGTACTCTGTGTGTAACAGTTAACTGGTCAACTTTACAGTAGATTAACCTGTCTTGTCTTTGTTTCTTCCTGTATTTCTCTTCATTCCCTTCCTTTTCCTTTCTTTCTTCTCTCCCTTCCTTCTTTCCTTTTACACATTTTTTGTTACACTTAAATACTTAAATATATTCTCCCTGTAAGATACAAAGAGCTGCCCATATTCCTTTGACCACACAAGTTTGAACCTAAACTTACACTTCAGATCCTATTTAGTTTTCATAAATTGACAAAACTTTAATAAAGTAAGAACTTAATGTGGCTTAAAATATATATTGTTTGGCATAGACAGAGAATGAAGTGTCCTAAGGCTAATAGATAATCAAATATAAGCCATGAAAGGAGTATCAGTTTCCAAATATCTAGACAAAACTACAACACATTTAACAGTGTTTTTATACAGAGAATAATTTAAAATTTTCTTGGTGATCCAAGAGATATTTTAGGATCATGGAAGACCTCTGTATTTTCAATCTGAATGGTAGTATATTACAGTTGTGTCAATATAATAGTAATAGTGAATAAAGCATTTTTTTGAATTCTAATGAATAATGGAATTTCCTACAGTAAAATTAT
The DNA here is from genome assembly GCF_036321535.1 of Camelus dromedarius. Lineage (NCBI taxonomy): Eukaryota > Metazoa > Chordata > Mammalia > Artiodactyla > Camelidae > Camelus > Camelus dromedarius. Next base: position 28,996,069 of record NC_087446.1, read on the forward strand.
TAGAATCTCATGCATTCTGGTGATTTCTATCATTTATATGAGGGTCAGCAAATATGTTCTGTAAAGGGCTAGATAGTAAATAATTTTGGCTTTGTGGGCATAAGTTTGTTGAAACTACTCAACAATTATACTGAAAGCAGCTATAGATAATATGTAAGCAAATGAGACTAGCTATATTCCAATAAAACTGTACTTAAAAAAACAGGTGGAAGGCCAGATAAACTATATGGCTCATTTTGGTATATAAATGGTATATAAAGCTATAGTTTTCTGATCTCTGATCTATAAGCAGATAATTCCCAATTCAAATTTCGACAGCATTTTAAAACATTCTCTTTAATTCTAACATTCCTCTTTAATTCTAATTATATTTCGAACACTAGCACCTTAAACCCAAAAGATCAAAAACAAAACTCAGAACATCTCTACAAATCATATGGCTGTGCCACCACATCTATTTCTCTTACAATTTTTCTTCCATTCTTTGTTCTCCAAAATGCATTCCTCTTCCTCACTTTCCAGCTGTTCCAACCAGTTCTTAGTTATCTTGCTTCTACTTTTGTCATGTATTGTGCGTGTGTCTTTTTTTTTTTTAACTGTATTTCCTTTGTCACTGTCTTTCATTAACTTCAGGTTTTCATTAACTTCAGGTTTTCATTAACTTGTCTGAATTCTCACTGTGGTTTCATATGTGGCATCTCTACTTCCATGCTGTATTCTTTCTAGTTCTACATATTCACAGCTGCCGGTTTAATCTTCCTGGAACAAAGCGTTGATCATAACACTTCTTAGCTCAGGAGCCATCATTAGCTCCCTATTAACCAAAAGCAAAGCCCCAAATCAAAATCTTTCATGACCTGGAACCTATCAACTTTACCAAATAGCATTTCTCACTTCACTGCCTTCTGAACTCAATTCCAGCTGAAGCAGACAACTTGCTTTATATTTCATGAAAACCCTATGCATTTGTTTGTCTAGAACTGCAGCAGCCAATATGGTAGACGTTAGCCATGCAATTGCTGAATTAACATTTCATGTACTCAATATGTGGCCAGTATCTACCATGTTACACAGGGAAGATACAGAACATTTTCATCATTGCAGAAAGTTCTGTTGAATAGCGCTGACCTAAAATGCTCTGCTTACATTGCCTCACATTTAATCTTATATGATCTTTATTGGCTAGCTCAATTAACACCTCCCCTATCGACCCACCACTTTTTGCAATAGCATTTTATCTGTGTTGGTGTTGTGGCACTTACCACTTTTCATCTAGGAATGTAGTGACTTAAAAATATGTTATGCTCTAGACTGTTATTTCCATTTGTTTCATTCTTTTGTTTCCCTGTGAATGACTAATCCAATGCCATGTACATAGTAGGTGTTCAAAAAGGATTTGTTGACAGTTCTCATTGAAACATTCTCTAAAGCTCTGTAAATACAGAAATATTTTCATAACAAAGAATAATAATTCTGCTTCATAAATTTACCAGTTAGAACTAGCATAAAATCTGGGACATGGAAACTGTGTTTGTAGAAATGATATCCTATTTTAGAAAGCCTAATGATAAATCAACATGGTTTCCATAAATTGTGATTTATTTTCATCAGCTTGGGGAGGCAACCTAGTGTAATGAAAAGAAGATGGATGTGAGTACCAGATTGCCCTATATTAGAATCCTATTTCCATCAATTACTGACTCAGCTTCACCAAATTCCTTAATTTCTCAGCCTCATGGAGATGGTAATAGCTACCTGCATTAGCTGAAACTCTTTCACAGCAAATGACAGAAATAGAAATCAGACTAGCTTCTTCAGAAAAAGATATTAATGGACTCATGTAACTGAAAAAGTCCAGTGTCTTCAACATAACTGAATCTGTGTTCTCAAATAATGTTATAGCTCCATTTTCAGGGAGGCTGTTGCTACGGAGGAGTGAGATGGCCACCAGAAGCTTAAAGGATCACATGTTCTTCACAAATCAGGATCCAAGAGGAAGAAAAGCTCTTTCCCCTTAGCTACAGAAAATGTCTCAAGACATACTCTCATTGGTCTGTCTTTAGTTAGGAACATCTTTGAATCAGCTGTGACTAACAGATAGAGAATAAGATAGGACAAGCTCAGGTCAAATGGCCAAACTGAGGCTTGTGGCAAGGAAAACAGGCCCACCGAAAGATAGGAATGGTGCAGGATTGCTATCGGATGGAGGCTGGTTCTCCAAAGAAAGGAACACTAGACAAAATAAAACTAGTTATGTCCTCTAATTTAGGGGTGTCAGCTCACACATCTGCAGCAGGCACACTCTTCATTGTATTCTATGTGAATGGTGCCTGCTAGAGTGGGGCAACATATAGGGTCTCTCTCCTTTCTAGGTTTGTAGTCCTGATTAAATGGTATAATACAGATTGAATGGCCAGCAATTAGTAGATACCCCAAAATGATTTTTCCCTTTTTATTCTTTTGCATCCTTCTTTCCCCTCACTTAAATGGAGAAAAGGCATATGATTCAATAGTAATTAAGGTCTAGGTTAAGCCACTCCAGATTTATTAGCACTTGCTCTGAAATAATAGATAAAGAAATTATAGCTTCCTCCAATATTTCTACCTCAAAGAGCAATCTACAGTCAATGCAGAAGGTTATGACTCTAGTAAGATTACATAAGTTATAGATGGCCCTTTATTTTATTATCAGTGCCTCCAGAAATGCCATATTAACTTAAAGTTGCTTAATAAATATCCTATACTTTAAATATTATGACAGGTAGAACTCTGATCTTTATTCACATTTACTTTAACTGGAAAACAGTCCTATTTGTAGTTTAATATTCAACAGATTAACATTTATCAATTTAACACTTTAATATTAAAATTTCCCTTTTTCTGCTAATGCAGAAACCTTCAAATTATAACATAGAGAATTAAATAACATAGAAATTTTTCTCTTTCAAATAAGTGTGGAAGTAGGAAGTTCGGAGGTTAGTGTGGTTGTTCCATGGTATCATTAGATGCCCAAGCTTATTTTGGATTTCTGTTTCCACATCTTGAGAGTATGGCCTCATCTTTATGTTCTCAAGAAGGCTGTCAGAGCTCCAGCCATCATGTCCACTATTCAGACAGGCTAGAGGGAAAGGGAAAGAGCAAAAGGGTACATGCAAGATGATTTAGTCTTCTTTGACGACCTTTCTTGGAACCTAATATTGTGTCTTCTTTTGACTACACCTGTGTCATACCTTTAGGTAAAAGGAGAACTAGGAAATTGAGTTTCTATCATTTTAAGCTGGGCATATTGCTGCCCCCAATAAAAATTGGGGCTTCATTAATAAGAAAGAGGGGGAGAGTGGCTATTGGGTTGGTAACTAGCAGGCTGTGTCACACAAAAATCAGAATTATCTCTAAGATTTTGTTTGAATGAAAGGTTTTAATCCTTAAAAGAAAAAAAATCTAAAAACTACTGATGTAATTTAACTCTAAGAAGAGAACAGTCATTTTAATAGAATGATGCTCAAAGAAGGCAGGATGGTTGTGACATTCACACCTTAGGTCCAAAAGCATTAAAATCTGTTCATTAGGGATATTTGAAATAACAAGTAATCCTCATGTACACTTTCCACCACTTCCTTTAGAGGCCTTTAAAAATTGAGTCTGTAGCTTTCTGTGTGTCCCCATTCGTCATTTCCCTCTCATGGTGTCTCTGTACCCATTTGGAGTAAGAGGTGGTTGAAAATGCAGCCAAATAGGAAATGCGTGATGTGTGCAATTCCATATCTTGGAAGTGCCACTGAAGCCCAGGCTGCCTTCTGAGGATTCCTGGGCACATGCTCTGGCCCCTCCATAACCACGGGGTAGTGATTATGTTAGCAAAGCAAATGGCTCATTCATGTGGCGGGGAACCAGAGTGAACATTTGGAAAACACCCACATGCTTAAATAGACTAAAATGGGTTTTCTGCTCAAGACACCAAGCTGGTTTGCCTGTAACAATCAGCTTGCTTTGAAGAGGGGAGGGAATCATTTTTACAAGCACTAATGCAGATTGAAAAAATTATGTTTTGCTTTGATTTCAGCACAGTCTCAAGAAAAGGGTTTATTGCACGATCCTCTTTCTTCACTGCCTGTTTGAATTCTACATGGTTGTCAAGGGCCAACATCAGTCTCGTCTTCAAGCAGTTTATCAGAGCGCTCAAGTCATCGCAGTCTCTCCTTCTTTTAAAATGTGATTCCATTCACTGACGGCACAGGTCATGTATTCAGCATGCATCACACATTGCTTTGTTGCGTTAGTTGTCTTCTTCTGCTGTGTCTCCTGTCCCCATAACTGAATTTAAGGCCTCTAAGGTCTAGAGGACCATATAATTTATTATCCAAATTGGGACACTTTTGAGAGTAAAAAAGAGATGTTATTAATTACACCAGGACCCCTGGCATGGACATGAACTATCTAAGCAAATTATAACATGTGGTCCCTCTATTAAGGTCAAAGGACATTATTTACTGTTCTTCTTTCTTGTCACCCACAGGACCTAGTGTAATTCATGTGCAAGCAGACATTTAAGTCTAAAAAATAAATACCTTAGTGAGGCAGCAAACAATTTCTCCTACAACAGCTGTGAAATAGGTGGAAGACGGGGGACAGGACCCTACGGATGGGAGATTCAATAGTCCAATATAGGAAGTAACTGCAAAGTAGAGGGCTTTAAATAATCAGATAAAGACTGTTCAGAGTAGAAACCAGCCTAGAATTTATATTTTTACCAAAAGCCATGAGGTTCAAATAGGCACTCTCACTACAAGAATAGAGAAGGGAAAGTACTTTTCAGGGGCATTTTTATAGAGCGTGTTCCTGTTTCTGAAGCATCACACTTCCTAATCATCACCCTGACGTCTGCATCAGTCTGAGCAGGAGGAAATAAGAACATAATTAGAAATATAGACCCTCAGCCAAGACACTATGAATTAATTCTCAGCAGGTAGTTCCCTTTACTGATATAAGCGTTCAAATTGTCTGGTGTGGTCCAGCTGAGGACTGGAACAAAGTAAATCTTCCTCGGTGGAGAAGGACACCTGAACTGTGAGTTCTCTATACTAGGATATGTTTTGCATGTATCCAGCGTTTTGGATAACTCTTATTATTGTAATCTTTAGGAGGAAAACAGAGTGATAAGTAATCCAACTAAATATATATTTCTAAACTTCCAAATCATTTGCTTTACATCATTTTAAAACAACACTTGGAATATTCTGCTCTATACTTTTTTTATACCCTCCTCTTGGCTTTCACCAAATTATAATCTCCTGAGGACAAAGTCTCAGTTTTTTCTTGATTTTGTGTCTAATCTAACTAGATTGAACATGTAATTTTTGAGAGTGAAAGGTTCGCTGGCTCTAAGCAGACAGGACACTAGGGCAATTGGCATAAATCAGGACTGTTCTGGGCAAGACAGGATGTATGACCCTCCTCCCTCCCACTTAAAACTTACAGTGTCCTGCACACTTTAGGGACTATGTGAATATTTGTTGTTGTGAACTTAAGTTGCTTCCTACTGGAAGTATTTTGAGATTAACGAAAGCCCCAATTCCATTCCTTTGTCTACAACAATTGCTTGTCCTTAATGACCTGTTGAAAGATAAATTCCAGGTCAAGTTCAGAACTAAAGGCATTTCTTTCTTCTAGCCTTAACAAAAAGAAACCCAAGGCTACCAGGACATGCTGTTTCCCTGATTCCTAAGATTTAAATAGTTCCCTATTGACATCAGAGATAACATGAGGTTCCTTTTAGAAAACACCAGACTTAGGATTCTGACTTATGTACACGATACACTAAGAGAAAACTAAACCACATTGGCATCATGGTATCAACAATCAGATTGCAAACAAGGTTCTAGCAAAGATTTACCCCAGCACATGCTGGATTTTAGAACTCCCATGTGGGGTGAAAAACAGGATTTCAAGGCAGGGCCACCTATGTTTATCCTGCCTCTGTCCCTCCTCTTCAAATAATATCTCACCTGAAAATCAGGAACAGTAATAGCAGTGCCTCTGTCTGCAGAGGCTTTGAGATAATTAAATGAGATAATGTATGTGGAAGTGTTCTACACTCCAAAATTCTGTAAGGATACACATTCTCTTTTTCATTGCCTGTTTGAGTCAACTCTTAATTCTGTCTCTCTCAAGTAGCCTAAGGCTGGGCCACCAGAACACAAACATACAGTTACAAGGTTTAAAAAAAAAAAATCAGCAAAACAACTGGTTGTTACATGATCCCTGACAACAGTTGGACGGACTTTGCCCCTAAATTAAATGAAGTGTTTTGGCAGCCTGTAAATGTAGCCCAAAGTATAGCAAAGGAAGAGAGCTATTTTCCTTAGGGTGAGTGTAATTTTAACAGAAGTTCAACTTACACAATTTTAAGAACCGTATTTTGAATGTCTCTGTTAAGTGCAAAGTGAATATAATTAGTTATGAGGTATCTTGCCCTTGGCTACGGTCTGCATTAAGCTGCAGCCTAATATCATCCACAAGCTTTTCATACTCTGTGGTATATTTCAGGACTTCCTGTGCTGCTGTAGTCTCTTAAAGCAAATACTGTATATAGTTTCAGAACCTAACAGTTGTTCCTTCACAACGGTGAGGAGTGGGTGCCACACATCTGGGGCCTTCAAATAGTCTAGCCAGACATATAAATTCCTTAAGGACAGGACTGACATCTTTTCGCATGTGGGTCCCTCACATGTAAACAAAACCTGGCACAATGAAGTAAATGTGTGTAGAATAAACAACAGAAGAGGCAGATCTCTGATGAAATATTCCAGAGATGGAGTGCCCAGAAAACAATCATTCCGAAGTATTTTAGGGCCCCAGCGTACCTGGAACCTCTATTTTCCTTTCATTTATCCTCCAGAAGCAATCACTGTGGTTTAGGGGGGATCACTGAATGGTTCTGGTGCAGCTGTATGTGGATGTGCCCTTCCTGGTATCCCCTAACTCTGTAACTACTGTCCCAATGTATAAAGTCTGGAGTTCTACAAGGTCACCAGAGAAAGGGTGAGTGTGGGGCCCAGGGTGAGCATGTGACCCAAAGCCTGCGTCAACCAGGGCTGTATCTTAATAACTCAAGTTATCAAGTATGTTCATACATTGGAAACAAACAAACAGAAATACTGGGCTTCCTCTTACGTGGTTTTCCTGAGTTCTTCTGCAACCTAAAAGAGCTAACTTAAGGAAAAATGATGAACACAGTATACAGGATTTCTTCTGTTTGTGAAGCCTAACACAGGAAATAATGCTATGTCTGTTTCTAGAATATGGTTAGACATTCACAGCCAGGAGGCAAGATCTGTAGCTTGATAATTATTCAGATCAGGCCTATAATGCAATTATTCTGGGAGCTACCTGAAGGCAGAGATGGGCTTACCTGTCTTCTGTCTAACATGTCTTTGCATCCCTCCAAAGCACATCTGGACACGAGTGCTCAAAAAATGTTGACTAGTTAACAAGTTTCAAAGGTTAAGAAAAAAACATTTTTTAAGCTTACAACTTCTTAACCAGTTAAATAGTAGGTTTAAAAAAAAAAAAAAGAGGGAGGGAATGAGTTTCAGTTAATTGTACTTCTTTACTGAGTAAAAATCGTATTACAACCCTGGAGGGGGTGTAAAAAGTACAAGTAAGGTAGAGCTCCTGTTGCCAAGAAACCACAGCTATGCGATTAGCTGGAAACTCAAAAAGAAGATGTCAGTGATAATGTCTATACAAATAAATTTCTTCATTACTACTGGACATTATAAACCATGTTTTGCCATAACTGTGAAGAACCTGTTTGATACCACGAACCTGTTTGATCTCATAGGCATGTGACCACAATTGACTTCCAATCATTGACTTCTCAAATTATCTACACCTTAATAGTCCCAAAGAAACCACTCATTTCAATTATTTCAATTTAATAGGTTGGTATATGACAACTGTTTTTCAGTTTATGGTGGGGGTTTGTGGATGTAGCCTATAAGAGCCCAACTATATCTTCTCTAAAGTCCAAAATGGTCACACAGGTGTGTATGTACAGACATGAATGCATAGATACATATAATTTACACACATACATGTACACATAGATCTGAAACTCACACCACGCTTGTTCGCTCATTGTTAAACTGAGCACAGATCTACTGGTGAAGCTTTTCACTCAGACTACAATAGCCAGCTGTCTTTACAAGAGTGTTACTGAGTCTTTGCCACACAGAGCAGGAATATTTGAAAGTGTAATGATCCTGTGAGCACTCAGATATTCACTGCACATCCTGACGATTACATCTGAGAATCTGTTCCTGCTTTATTCTACTTTTTCTTAAGAAATAGTCTTATCTTAAGGAATGCGTGGAAGCAAAATGACTAGTTTCTAACAGACGGTATTAAAAAAAAAAACTGTTGCGAGTACAATGTAGAAACACAGCAGTGAAACTGCAAACTGAGAAGAGGAATCAAATAAGGGCATAAAAGCAAAAGATTTGAGAATAAATTATGCATCAGATAAACTGGTAGTCATTCTGAGGAGAGGAGAGGTGGGTGTAAATAGCCAAATCATAAAACATGTAGCGCTGAACAGCACAGACTCTGCCCCCAGAACTGAGTTTGAATCCTGAATCTCCCACTTACAAGTTGGGTGACTTTGAGCGGAACTTAAACTCTCTCAATCTTTTTCCCCCCTCTCTGCTTTGCAAATAGGGAGAGGTGTACATACTTAGTGAAAATGATGGTTCATGGTAAATATGTAGTATTTACTGAGCACTTACTATGGGTCAGGCATTACAGAGAGCACAGTACATGAATATGCTTAACTCTCATGTTAATCCAATGAGGCTAGTGCTATTATCAGTCACTCCTCTTTAACATATGAGAAAACTGAGGCTACACCAGATTAGGTGACTTGTCCAAAGGTATAAACTGAGATTTGATCCTGGCAGAATGATTCTAAAGCCTGTGGTTTAAGAGCTATGCTATCATATTGCCCTATAAAGTGCTTATCATAGCTTGGCACAGAGTAAGGCTTCAATACATAGTAGTCAGCCAAAAGAGATCCATTCAAAATTAACTGAGGAAGAAAACCAAATCACCCACCAGGAGGAAACTGACTTGGCACTTTCTTCCAAATATGTCGTGCGATATGATGTATGGAGATGTGAGGTGATGCTGAAATGGCTGAACAGAGCCCAATTTAGAATTAAATGATGAGCTAACTCCCATCCCAAATGAGCCTAAGATGTTCATCACAGTCTCAGGCTCAATTAGCTGATATATCCTGTCCAAAGCACATGAATCCCCACTTCCTTCCATGCACATACATTTCCTTTGCTTCCATATATATTTCAAAGGCGGAGATTTGGGTCTAATAAAGTTAGGACAGGCTTGAGTTGTTAACCTTTCTCTTCGTAGCTGATGCATAGTTGCTCTGATCTCGTCAGCGGGCTGTGAATGTGAACACCTAGCTAAAGTCGACCTTGAATCCAATGCAAAGGGTAGATTCTGTTAGAGCATCTGACACCCTGAAAATGCCCATCTCTGTCTCTTGGAAATATTCACATTATACGAATCAAGAAATGAACCACACCTGCCTCCTTGTCTTCCTTGCCCCCGCCCCCCCCCCCCCCTGCCCCTGGCACAAGCACAAGTGTGCACATTCCACACAATGGCCCTTGTTGGCCACCAGGGCCCACAGGAAACCTGTTACCCCAAATAACTGTCACATTCTCATGTGCTCAGTCACACGGAAGGCTTTCAGCTTCTCTTTTCTCTACCACTGGAGATGAGGTTGAGGTCATGGGACTGAAAGGGTCCTGTCTTGTCTCCCAACAAGAGGGGTCTGTGCAGCTGCTGTGCCCACAGCAGACAGAAGGCATGCGGCAGCTGAGGCACTTTGGAAGGCTCTCTCCACCCACTTCCTGTGTCTGGCTTTGATTTCTTCGAGGGCAGATGTACTTATTTCAGCATTCCTCCCTGATTCAGCTGGAAACAGCAACAGCAGCTACAACCAAAAGTCTAAAGCAACACTTCCCTTTTCTGCAGCTCCTTCACTTTGTCTCAGATCCTCTTTTCTATTATCTGTGACCAATCCCCTCTCTCCTCCCATTCAGAGCAGCATGTGGCTGATTCGGTTGAGCACTAAATAATCACCGATCTAAATTATAAACAGCCTCAGCTGAGAGAAATGGTTTTGCTAGGAAAGCCAAGCCCAGGAAGCAGGACAGGAGTAGTAGTAAGATGGAACACAAACCAATTTCCCAGTAAAGACCAGAAAAAATACATATAAACATGATTCAGTTCATCCTCCAAGTTGTAGCTCTCTGTGAACAGACCCTTGTCTACTGTTCCAGTTCATTCTTCTTCCTTTACTTTTCCCTTCCAACTTTTTGCGTCAGCAAGTGTTGATTTTACCTCCAATATCCAGAGCTGTTTCATGCTTCCGAGCTCCTGTGGAATCTTCCCTCTGCATGAAATGCCTCCTCACTGTCTTCCTGGAAATAGCTTATTTGACTTTTAAAACCTGGCACCTACATCGCTTCATCTACCCCCAGTGATACTGATTTAATTGGTTTGGGTTGTGGCCTGAGCCTGGGGAGTTTCAAGCGATTACTAATATGCACCAGAGTTTGAGAATCACTGCTCTGGGCCAGTGTTTTTTTAAACTTGAGCAAGGGTCAGAATTAGCTGGAGGGTTTGTTAGAGCATAGATTGCAGAGTTCACCCTCTGAGTTTAGTATTCAGTAGTCCTGGGGCCTGAGAATTTACATTTCTAATAAGCTTCTAGATGATGCTGATTCTGCCGGGACGGGACTGGGACCATGTTCTGAAAATCAGTGCTCTACTCAAACTAACTTCACAGGTTCCTACATTGCATTTACACTGCATAAATGGCACTCAATTGCAGTTGTCACATGGCATTGTCAATGTATTCACACTATTCTGTCTAATGACAGTCTGTTTCCGTCATTAGAAGGTAAAAACAATAGCTTTTTAAATCTATGCCCAGCACTGCACCTGGTATATGGTAGATGTTCAATAAATGGTTATTGAATGAGTGAATATTCAGCCTCCAGTTATCACAGAGATAGAAAGTCATGTGCCAAATGTATGCCAATCATTTTTGGGTGTTAAATCTAACAAATATTCTATGCATTTGAATTTAGATCTAGAGGGCAGCTTTCTTAGCTTCTATGAATTACATCTGGGATTCTGGTGATAGGATTGGGTTGGTAAAGTATTCCTCAAACACTGGGATGAAAAGCCTTGTGCAAAAGCATATTATATTACATTACATCAACAACACCTCTTTTAAAACTGACATTTAATGAGTATCTCTATCAATAAGGCCTTTTAAGAGCTCTCCATAAAATGTTGTGAAAAATGAGAACATTTAAAATACAGGCAAACAATGAGCCCCATTCACACAGCTTCTTCACATCATTTCTCTAGTATCGTGGATCTCAGACAGGATCACTCACTCTCCCCCAGTGAAGTTGGCAAAAGTTAGCCATATTGATTGTCTGATTATAAATATAGACTGTAACAGTGAGGACTTACGAGAGGAACCCATTTGTCCCTGTGGCTTATACATGGCTCTCAGACTTCATATACACTCAACTACAAAGCAATGGCACCAGAGAGTAAAATGCTATTCCCAAGGAGATTAGGCTCTGATATAGAACAATGATTTCACTGTTTCATAGAACCTTATAAAGTAAGTCCAAAGAGACGTTTATAAAAGGGTTTCCTAATCCTTGCTAATTTCTTAAATACCTACTTTCAGGATGAATAAATGTGCTTTCTATGCATTGGTGTGTAGAACATAAGAATTACAAAGCACGTTGGCATAGCCCTTCCTGAACTCAAAACCCAGAGCCAGTGATGTGGTACTTTTTGTTTGCAAGTGTGCATACATCCGTGTGTGTGTGCGTGTGTGTTGTGTGTGTCTTGCTTCTTGCACATTTCAGTTGCCTTCTACCTTAATGACCATCTGAATGCTCTTGGTGGCACAGAAGGTAAAGCCATTTGACATTTGAATAGTATCCAGGTAACATTTTTCAATAAGTCAGTGAGGAATTCAAGATGAGAAATTTGTCCTTCTGAGTTTATGGTTAATTTCTTTTAATTTGAGCTCTGTGCCTTGGTCACCTCTAATCACTATCTATGGACTGGGTCTTTAGATTCTAAGAATGTCAAAATATCTGGATATTGACTTTCTGAATTAAGTATATTATTATGACTAAATTCCATTTCAACGTTAGCAGGTGGCCAATGGATTGGACATGATCAAATCAGGAATGGAAGATTCTGTAGTCTGTACCTGCCTTTCATTAAAAAAAAAAATTAGCAGATACAACCTACTATACTATATACATAATAGATAAACAACAAGGTCCTACTGTATAGCACAGGGAACTAAATTCAAAGGCTTGCAGTAACCTATAATGAAAAAGAATATGTATATACGTATAACCGAATCACTATGCTGTACACCAGAAACTAATACAACATTGTAAATCAACTACACTTCAAAAAAAATACATGAAAACTTTTTATAATAAAAATTTTAAAAAGGACAATTTGAAATGAAATAATACCATTTTCAGCAACATGAGATTATCATACTAAGTGAAGTAAGTCAGAGAAAGGCAACTATCATACAATATCACTTTTACATGGAATCTAAAAAAATGACCCTAATGAAATTATTTACAAAACAGAAACAGACTCACAGACACAGAAAACAAATTTATGGTTACCAAAGGGGAAAGTGCGGTGAGGAGGAATAAATTAGGACTTAGGGATTAGCAGATACAAACTACTATTTACAAAATAGATAAACAACAAGGCCCTACTGTATAGCATAGGGAACTATATTTAATATCTTATAATAACCTATAATGAAAAAGAATATAAAAAATATGTATGTATAACTGAATCACTCTGCTGTACATCAGAAACTAACACAACATTGTAAATCAACTATACTTTAAGTAGAAAAAAAAAAGGAACACTTTTGCCTAAAATTTATGGGCAATGCATTTGGAGTTCAGAGTAACTGTGTTTAGGATGTTAAGTCCATCATGTGAATAGGCAGAAACAGATTCAGTGACTGCTTTCTGCTGTTATCTGTTCTGTCTTTGGTTAATTGGTTGGTTGGTTAGTTGGTTTTCAGGTTGGCATCACTGCCTTCACTTTTCCTGTTTTTGTCTCATCAACCTTGGATGAGAGGACTATATAACACCAGCAGGCCTACTCCTAACCTTGCTCCCCTTCAGGAGTACAAATGGAGGCCTACCTACCTTATGTCTAAATATTTTAAAGTTGAAACCCAGGCATATAGACTGCTTAATAAAATACATTCTATCCCCTACCTTACCAAGTATATCTTCTGAATGACAAGAATTTTCTGAAATATGGAAACCTATTGTTTTTATACAATTGAAAGTCTATTAAATATCAAGGATAACTGAATTTAATTAATATTGTACATGTCTGAATAGTCAGTTGATGGGCTGCCGAAGTTTGGGTGAGTAATTAAGAAAAAGCATACATAATTCAAAAATTATTACATATTTATTTCATAAAATTCTTTTTTTTGCCTTTACTTCAGCAAAATTACTTATTATATTATTCTTATCAAGATCTTCACAGAGTTTGATTCTATTGATAGTAATGATCTAAGGTATTAAAAGTGAAAATGTAATTATGTCCAAAGCACACCAAATCTGAATATATTTTAATCAAAAATACAAAATAAAGCAAACTTAAATATAAAAAAGGATTTTTCATGTGCTTTCAAAAGTCATGTTTCTTCTCAAACATTCAAATTGTTTATTAAAATTAAAAGATAAATACAAGTTATAATCAAGAAGTATCAAAATGTAAATCAAAACAAAACAAAGCTTTTTTTCTAAAAAATTATTTAACATTATTAAATGCTTTTATAAAACTCAAACTTAATTCTACATTTATCTGCCAATGTAAAGAACCAATATCTTGCTTCACACATGCTTTGTACAGGAAGAACTGACAAGCTAAATAAATTTTTTTGTTTTTAATCTAAACCTTCCTGCCAGTCAAATGCACCCTGTCTTCCTAAAGAGTTTCTGACTTCCACATCAGCAGGAGCACAACCCACAGACTTTAGTGGCCTGTGGATACAATTGTCTTTTCTTCTGAGGATGTAGGTCAACCAATTTGGAGAAGTTTTTCCCTAGGGCTTCAATGGTGTCAACCAAGGGAATAACATCTTAGGTTTTCAGTCACTCTGTGCTGGCCTTGAGTGCAGGATTCCAAGTCACAGAGGCCCTCATGTGTTGCCTCATCAACATAGTCTTTCTGTGTTTGTGACATGCAGGGCACTCTAAAGCCCAGAATTCACGGGGACTTTTACTCTCATATCCCTCTGCTTGGTTCTGATCTTTAGAGATTCTCACCAAGATTATTGCAATAGGCTGCTTACAGCCTTACACCTTTCTTCTAGATTCAAATTTTTCCTTTTGGCTCATGAACATATGGACATAGATAAGCTAAGAATCCTGACTGACCACTCTTTCCTTACTTCAAACCTGAATTCTGAGGTCCCTTGAGAATAGACTACATAAAGACAATAAATAAAAACATGCTCCAGTGTATGTGTGGCCAATGAATCACTCATTCTTCACCCAAAATTTGTCATACAAAATAGGAACTGCCTAATTTGACAGAAAATAATAGTGGCCTGATTCCAACTACTGACAGGTAAGCAGTATTCAAGACAGGAATATAGCTTTGTGATTCATGCTTATCCTCAGCACATAGCTGGGCTCAGCAGCAAAGCATAAAATAATAGCCAATATTAATTGATCGTTTATTATGTGCCAGGCAGTTTGTTAAAGCTTTTTATGTATTTTCTCAGGTGATTCTCCCCCTTGTCTTGGAGTTAGGTAATACTATGAAGCTCCTTTTAAAGATGGAAAGACTGAGGCTTCAGAGGAGTAAAGGGGCTTGCCTACAATCTCACAGTAGGGAAGTAGTGGTGATGGGATGTAAACTTGAGCCGTGCAATTCTAGAACCTGTCAACTTGAACACTATTCCACTTTGCTTACCTGTGTCTTACTGACATTGAGCAGAGGGACGGGAGGGTCTGGGACTGGCTAAGGCTGAGAGGGAAAACTAAACCAACAGCCAAATTGTGCCCCAGGAAAAGAAACCACCAATCCATAACAACAAGTCCAAAAGGCACTGACCTTGTGTTTGTTTGGCCTGGTATCACTTCCAAGGAGTCAAAGAAGTGAACTCAACTGGAAGTCAAGCTATCATGAAGAGAGTTGGTAGGTAGACATTGCAGCAGAACATAGAGTCTGGGGAATACTCTCAGTGGATTCATTGGGCTGGAAGGACAGAACTCCAGCTTAAGGGAAGATAGAAACAGAAATAACATTAGTGGGCACATGCTATGTGCTAGGGCCTGCACACCCCTCTGGTCATTTAATTATTGTAACAAATAATAATGGAAATATTGTTCCTTCCATTTCCCAAATGGGAAAAGAGGTTATATAATGGGTCCAAGACTAGACAGCTAATAAGAGATGGACGTGGGAAGAAGACTCTAGATTAGCTTGACTAGATTTTGGGCTCTTTCTATTAAATATATCACACTGTCTCTCACTCCGTTGGACCCAATTAAAGGACTAAGTAGGAAAACAGAAGCACAAAGTCCCATCCTCATACTTAGCCCCTTACTCATGTTGACTGATTCTTGTAAAATGCCCTGAAGATTATGGCAAAAGGGCGTATGTGGATGGCAGGACTGGCAACCAGCCCTAATTAATTCTGGAGTCCACCCGTGGGTGGGACTCACAGCTGTACTTTCAGCCTAGTCAAGGCTGACTCACAAATTGGGCTGGGTTTGTGTCTCAGGACAAGGGCCTCAACGATGGGGCAGATTAAGGACACAGGCACTGAATTCTGTCTTGTTGACAGGGACCGTCCTGGGACACTTAACCTACTTGTGCTTCCAAGAGTGAGATCACCATGATTTTTTCTCTTCCAACCTGGAAAGCCCTTGAAGCCCTTGAAGCTATGCTCCATGATACCTGTCCATGATCAGACCTTACAGAAGTACTTGGGACTCAAGGCCCTTGGAGAAGAAAGAGGATATCACATAACCAAAACTGCAAGGGTATAACAGAAATCCATCTACTGTAAATAAACACATCTTTCAAGTAAAAAACAAAAAAGCTGGGGATTACGATGGATTTTTAATTAGGGAATTCCCAGGAACAGTGATGAAAAGGGTGCTTAAGGAGTATTATAAGTACATGGCTTTGGATATATAAATAGAAAAAGTACAAGAATTGGAACTTATAAGCAAAAATCAATGAAACGTTTGATTCAGTTCCTGAATGGCTCACAGCTGTCTGAGATACTCTTTTTGAACTGGACTTCTTCTTTGTCATTAGAGTTAATCTGTCCCTCTGTGCTTTTTTTAAGTTCAACATCAACTGTCACCATGATACCTAAAGTCATGAAAACTTTCTGACTTAGGCCTGTACAGTCGTGGGCTCCCAAAGGGGCTAAAATGTGTGTGAAGAGGGAAAGTCATTCTTTTCTATTGGAGATTGACTAATTTTCTGGTTAATAAAAAGACTATGAGGCTTTTGAACATTTTAAGTTTAGAAAACATGGGATTTAAATTTCAGTCACATGCCGTTTTATTTCAGCCAACATATATAGAGCATCTATTATGTGTCAGGCACTTCAGAAAGACTGAGAACAGATAAGACACAGTCCTTGGGCTCAGGAAGCTCAAAAAATAGTGTTAGAGATAGAGGTAAACAACTAGCAATCAAATCAAACAGAATAAAATAAGAGTCAGGCCACAGGTACAAAGGATGCACTGTGACAGCGGAGAAAGGAGCCACTGCCGAGAGGCGGGAGTGTCGTCAATCTTGGAAGGAGGGAAGAAGGTCATTCCAGGATGAAAAAAGCATGAGCCAGCAAAGCCGTTCAAAACATTTCAGCTGGGGAAGGAAGAGAGGAACCAAGAGAGGGTGGTGTTGTTACAGCCAATAAGTGTGTTCATATATCCCTATCCCCCAGCATGTCACCCCTTGACCCGACTTCCTTCTACCATTTGTCAAATTCTCCCCTTCCCTGCGTGGCTTGAGTTCTCACTGCCTTGTTCTGTTCTTGGCAGACTGAGTCCTTTACTCCTTTTGGTTCATTGAAGGGTATATTCCTCCCTGACTTCTCCTCCCCTCTCAGCTAAAACTGATTTCACTGGGGCCTCCTGATGCTCAAGATATATTCACGAGATGTGAATACATTTTGCCCAATATGCCTGGAATACCAAATAATGACCATGATATTGGTCGAACTGCCGGGCACTGTATAAAGTTTTCCACTAACCCCACCCTCCACAAGGGCATTCCAACTCTTGGGTACTTCCCTCCCAAACTGTACTGGGGGTGATCTTTGTGGCCAATGGAACACCGCAGAAGTGATGGCATGCCACTTCTGAGATTAGCTATAAAAGACGGTGGCTTCTGTGATGAGAGTTCTCTCTCTAGGGTCACTCACCTGGTCATTCCCACTCATGTTCTGAGTAGCTGTATGGAAGGGCCCAGGTGGTCAAGAGATGAAGCCACCTGCCAACAGCTGGGTGAGTGAGCTTGAAAGCAAATCCTTCAACTCCTAAGCAAGTCTTCTGAGATTGTGACCCTCGCTAGTAACTTGATTACAACTTCATGAGTCAGAACCACCCAGCTAAGCTATTCCCAGATTCCTGACCCTCAGAAACTCTGAGATGATAAATGTTTATTGATTTAAGCTCTGAATTTTGGGGTAATTTGTTATGCAGCAATAGACAAGTTATACAGTATATATGCATATATTATTTACCATTTTTTGAGGTATAAGTCACATAAGATAAAATACGTAGATCTGAAGTATTCAGTTCAATGAGTTTTGACTATTGCATATAATCACAACTACAATTCAAACAAGATGTCCAACATTTCCATCACCCTGGAAAGTTCCCTTGTGCCTTTTTCCAGTGAAGAAAACCACCATTTTGTTTTCTATAATCATAGATTAATTTAGCCTGTTTTTGAACTTCACATAAGTGGAGTCACATGATGTGTACAGGTTTGTGTCCAGCTTACTACAGTTTCTGAGATTCACCAATATTGTTGCATGTATCAGTAGTTCACTCCTTTTTATTTTATTGCTGAGTACGTTCCCATTTTATGAATATATCACCATTAGTTTATCCATACTCCTGTAGACGGACATTTGGTTTCTTTCTAGTTTTTTAGCTGTTATGAGTAAGATTGCAATCCTTGTAAAAGTCTTTTAGTGGGCCTAAAGTTCTCCTTCCAATTAGGTAAATGCCTGGGAACGGAAATGCTTGTTAATAATATAGAGGAACGTTAACTTTATAGGAAGTTGACAAAGAGTTCTCTAAAGATTTTGCTTAATTTTATACCCCCAACCAGGAATGTACAAAAGTTCCTGTTATTTCACATTCTTTCCATTATTTGGTATTAGCAGTCTTTTTTATTTTAACCATTTATTGGGAATAAAATGTTGCCTTTGTACGTTTAACTGGTATTTTCCTGATGAGTAATGATGTTGAGCATTATTACTGGCCATTCATATAGCTTCTGTAAAGCGTCTGTTCAAATTCTTCATCATTGCCACCTGACTTAGATATTTTCCTAAAATCACTGCTTGTCAAAGCAAATCTGCTTCTTTTGAACCTTTGTCTTTCTACGGAGAGCCATACCCTCTACCCAGGCTTACACTCCCTCCCTCTCCATCCTCCATCTCTACCTTCTTTTTTTATTTCAAACTCAACAAATCTTGTCCTGAGAACTCCTGCCCCAGTAATAACCTACGAAATATCTACCCTAATCCCAGCTCTGGGAACTAAATGTGGGGCAGCATAAAGAACAGAGGTATGCTGGTAACAACCAGCCCTCTGGAAAAAAAATAAATGTGCATGCTCTGATTTGTATGCCTATTTTCTGGCCGACTGCAAGCTCCCAACAGGAACTCAATGAAGGTGGAGCTGGAAAGAGATACACACAGTAGCCCACCGTCATAGACTGTTTCTGCCTTTCACAAGCCCAGATGAGCCTGCTCCAGCACCACTGGGTAAGATCTGACAGTTAATTTGGGGCGATGATTGACAAATTAGAGAACAGTACAAAATAACATAAAGTTTTCTTGTGTATTGCAAGACCATAGATAATTTAGAAGTAAAGAAAATAATAAAGGCTAAAAGCAGTGGTTCCCAGTTTTGACTGCACATTGGAATAATCTGGAAAGTTTTAAGAAAATACTAATGTCCAAGTGCTACTCCCTAAAGATTCAGGTTTGGTTAAAGGTGAGGCTTGAACATTGTTTTTTATTTGTTTGTTTGGTTTGGGTTTTTTTTTTAACCCTACCAGCAGATTGTAACTAGATGGTTCTAAAATGTAGCCAAGGTTAAGAGCCATTGGCTTAAAAGAAGATGCAGATTGCAACAAGTTTGGATGATTGGGACAGTAGAGGAAGGTATCCAAGAGAAAGAAATGACATAAGCAAATGAGTGGTGGACTATTTGGAGAGAGTGAGGAGACTGGCCAGTAGCAAGTAAACAAGAGGTTCTTCCATGAGAACCTGGCCACAGCTCCAAGGAATCTAGGTTTCCAAAGAAAGACAGCCTCCTGGTCCCAGCAGAGGGCCCTTAGTCCCCACGAGGGCTGGTGTGGCTCTATGCAACCAGCAGTCTTAGACCTGGGGACCTGGGCAGAAGAGTACCCCACCTCAGAGCCTGGCAAGCCAAGTGGGAGTTCAGAGTCCTGGCCTGTCAGACTCAGGCAGATGTTATTTTCAAGAAAAGTCAATCTGGGGTATCCTGGTTTCTGATAGGTCACTCCTCCTCAAGCGTTCATGTCCATGTGAATCACCAGGGGATCTTAGTACAATTCAGATTTTGATTTAGAGGTTTGTGGTGGGGCCTGAGGACCCGCATTCCTAACTAGCTTCCAGGTGATGTTCATGCTGCTGGTCCTTGGACTACACTTTGGGTAGCAAGGCTAGAGTTTAAAAGGCAGCATTTATCTTGGGAATCTCTGTATAAGCAAAATGCATTGGTTAACTTGACCTGGGTACCCATGTCAGGCTGGGGATTTGGGTTTATTTTATGGCCTCTTGCTCTGAGCCTGGTCAATTTCTTAACATAAGCTCTTTTCTCCTGTTTTCTGATTCCGGCTTGTTGATGACTCCTGCTAGGTTGTTTTGTGATTGGCCTTCTAAATTCATCTTAGCTCTGCTGGGAATTCTTACCTGAATAACTAGACTTATGTCCAGGAGACCAACAGTCACTATTTATTGAACTCCCACTAACATGCTACACACTGTATATCATCTATTATCCTAGATTAAACTAAAACACAGACGTTATCATTTCCACTTCTCAGCTGAGGAAGGTGAGGCTCAGTGAGTGATATAAAGTTAGCCAAAATCACAAAGCTGCTGGCAGGGCCAGGACACATTTGTTTGTCTCCCAAGCTCCCATTCTGTCCACTCCAGTTCACTTGGTTGCTGCTCACCCAGGCCCAGCACAACAAGCCAGCTGATTCAGCTCCCAGACTCAGCCCAAGACTGGACCTCTATTCTGAGGACCTTGAATTTCAAGTGTGCATTTCCCATTCCAAAGGAGCGAAGCGGGGTGGTTTCAGAGACCATGATGCGGAGTGGTGCATTTATTTACTGAGTTGAAAAGAATTTGGATGGTCTTTTCCAAACCACCCTTAGTGGAATTTGAATTCCACAAATAGTTACTGAGCATGTACCATGGGTGAGGCAGTGCCAGGGATCAGGGGATAGGAAGAAGAAAAGAACGAGAGGAAATAGATACAAACACAAGTCTAGTTGGGCATAACGGACTCTAAACATTATACAAGGAGTGTGAGAGTACAAGCCAAATGGGAAAAGGATTAATTTCACCTGGAGGGCAGTGGGATATTATTCTAGTTATTTATTGGCCTTAGGGGGTAAAATATGAAGAGTTATATAATCTGCCTTTTCATCAAGACTGATAGCTAGTAATTATAGCAAATGTACACTGAACACTTACTATGTGCCCGGCACTGTCAATCAGTTTACCTGCATTACCTCATTTCATCCTCACAATGACTGTAGGAGGTAGGTACCATTACTATCCCCACCTCACAGGTGAGAAATCAGAGAATTGGGGGTGTTTAAGTAACTTTTGCCTAAATATTACAGCTAGTAATTGGCAGGCTAAAATTAAAACTCAAGTCTGTTTGACTGAAGAATCCATCTTGACCCCTACATTTGAGAACATGAAGCCTAACTGGGAGCAGAGTTGAGGAAGGGTGAAATGGGAACTACCCACTCAATGAGAAGGAAGTGATTATGCATTAGGCCATGTTGGGGGCAGGGGGGCAGGACACAGCAGATCTCATTTCAAAGCACATCTAGAACACAGATCCTGGAGACTAGAATGGACATACTGGAAAATACTGGGCAGACCATACATCCTGCCTTGCCCGAGACAGTCAGGGTATGCCTGTTGTCCTGGGAATAGGATTAACATCTCCTATTACTCTCAAAAGTATCTTGGCTTCATCCATAAATTCTGTGGTCACCTCAGGCAATAATATCATGTAACACTGCAGCAAGTTCTGTCTACCTAAGGAGGAAAAAACACTCTGAGATTGGGAAAAAAATCAGGTATTTCAGTTGTTCAGCCTTTTTCTTTATCTGTCTCCATCTCTGTGTTCAATTTCCATTCACTGTATAATGCATCTCCCATGTTTTTCATCATTGTTTTGTCCTCAGTGGTTCTAGATATTGTACATGCCCAACCTCAGTGTCAGTGTCAGTATTTTGGCCACATTCCTGTTCCAGTTCACCACAAAGCAGCACAGATAGTAGTCTAGAGAATCTCCTGGTGGCCAAGTGTCCCCATGATGCTGGCTATTGCTGTTGGGAGTACTAACTCCACCTTCAAACCAACCAGCAACCGCAGGAGTATAAAAGGAGTGTGAGACAAAAGAATTTGAGATCAGCAGCACTTCATGGAAACAACCTAAGTGTCCGTTGGTGGATGAATGGATAAACCAAATGTGGTATATACATACAATGGAATATTACTCAATCATAGAAAGCAAGGAAATCCTGACATTTGCAACACCGTGGATGAACCTAGAGCATATTATGCTAAGTGAAATTAGCCAAGTAGAGAAGGACAAATACTATATGGTATCACTTATATGTGAAACCTAAAAAAACAAGTCAAATTCATAGAAACACAGAATGGTAGTTGCTAGAGGCTGGCAGGTGAGGGAAATGGGGAGATATTGGTCAAAGGGTACAAACTTCAGTTATAATATGAGTACATTCTGAGTATCTAAGGTACGGCACAGTGATTATAGTTAATAATACTGTATGGTATACTTGAAATTTGCGAGAAGAGTAGATTTTAAGCATTCTCACCAAAAAAAAAAAAAAGTAACTATATGAGGTATATGAAGTGATGGATACGTTAATTAACTTGACTATGGCAATCATTTCACAATGTATACTTATATAAAATCATCCTGTTGTGCACTTTAAATATATACAATTGTATTTGTCAATTATACCTGAATAAAACTGGGAAAAATAAAAATAAAGTAAAGTAGAATAAAATAATCACACTTTAAACATTTAAGACCCTAAATGGTAGATTAACTTCAAGAGAATAAGTGCTCCCAAAAGTATAGGATTTTGCTGGAAAATGAGGGAACTTTGTCTGAAGATACTCTGATATTTGGGAAGAACAAAAGAGAAGGAGGGCTTGGCTCCTTGTCCCAGCCTGTGGGGTCTCTGGAGAACCCATTACGACTACTCTTCTCCCCTTGGAAATGTGGAGAATGGGCAGAGCCACAAGACAGGCAAGCAGGCAAAAAGCTACTGCAAGCTCCATTGCCTTTCTCTTCCAAGGAGTCACTAAGGATTCCTCTTCAAGCTAACAATGAACAAAAAGAGAATTTAGGAGGAGAGCATAAACCCAATTAAGGCCACATAAAAAAACAATAGTAGTCACACAGCTAGCCCTTCACAGTTTTCAAAGTCCTTTCCCATACGTGAGCCAGTATGTGAAGCTGAGTGCAAGGAGTAAGGGTTTGGGGTCACTGGACTTGGATTTGAATCCTGGCTTGTCCACTCACTGTGTAGCTGAACTCTCCAAGATGTGATTCCAGTGTCTTCATCACAGGGTTTGTTGTGACAGAGTGACGTAATATAGGTAAAGTATTGAAAACATGGTACACACTTGAGAAATGGTAGTTTTCTATGTCATTCGTAAACCTCACCCAAAGAAAACACCATACAGGTGTTTGTCAAAGGACTAGCTCCATTTTGCAGATGAGAACACTGAGACTCAGAGAGGTTAAGTGGCTTGCCCAAGGTCACAGATAGAAAGAGGACAGTTTCCTAGCTTCAAATCCTGTGCTCCGTGCAGTATTCTTCTATGCAAACTTTGGGTTTGGAATTATATTTCTATGCAGGTCAGACACCCAAATGAGGAAAAAATATCCAGAGAGGTCTTTTCTTTGAAATCAGCCTTAAATCTTAACAAAAATAGCCATACTATTTTCAGATGGAATACCTTTGCAAAATGCTTTTTCTTCAGAAACCTGTGTTCAAAATTCATACTTCTGTGAAATAATGGCTTGATGCCTTCAGATTGTTGATTTGTGTTAGAGTTCAGACACTTGGTTAGTAGGTGATGTTTCTGGAGTCATTATCAGTCACTGAGTCTTCTGTAGCTGTATGAAAGGGTCGTATCAGAGTCATGTGAACAGTCTAAAATGCCCCTTTTCTTATCTTTATCTGACAGCAGCAGAGCACACCAGACAGCAGGGCACTGGCAGAGCACTTTTGAATTCTATCGCCTATGCTGAAAACAGGTGAAGATATGGTTGAATAAATCTGGCCCAGGTACCTAAGAATCATTACTACATCAACTACTGTAACATGAAGGAATTGAATGTGGTGATCTTCATAGTCTCTTTTAGCTAAGAAATACTACACCATTTTATCCTACTCCTTCTCTGTCTCCTCCCGATTTTATTGTTGACCTCCTAGAAGTTTGGCTGGATCTGGGGCATACAATGTCAGTGCTTCCCGTTGAAAAACTAAAATCAAGATGAATCAAGACCTAAATATCAAAATATCCAAAATACCCTACTCTTTGTCTAAGATAACATTGCTACCCTAGGGACAGAGGTATTGTCTGTGTATAAAGCTTAAAATCCAAGATTCACTGGCACCATTTTTAAAAGACATAAGCCAACAAAGTAATTCATCTGCCCATCCATCTGTCCCTCCATTTGACCATCTATTTATTTATTTACTTGTCAAACATTTATTAGCTACCTCCTATGCTCCAGGCACAAATGTTAGATGTAGGGGCTACGGTTGAGAATTAGACCTTGCTCTGATAAAGGTTATAGTAGGAAAAATGGCCAAAAGGCAAACAATTTCACAAATAACTATGAGGATAAGTGCTTCAAGGAGAAGGATGCTAAGAGTGAGCAGATAGAGTTTCCTAAGAGAGGCAGCTGAGTCGAGTGGTTGAGAGAATGATGGACTCTGGAACCCAAAAAGGAGGCTCCAGTCTTGTTCTTCCTCATACCAGCCCTGTGACAGTGGACCAGTTGCTCGGTGCCTCAGTTTCCCCAGCTATGCCATGGGACTGTAGCAAAACCTCCCTCTGAGGTTTGTTGTGGAGATTAAAGAGATAGTACATAGGAAGCATTTAGAACAGTGTTGGGAACTAGCAAAGTGCTCAGCTGGGGGTGGGGGGACATACTTGGCCAGTGCTATCTAGGGGAGCTCTCTAAGAAAAGGAGACATGAAAGAAAATAAAAAAGGGTGAAAAGAGGTTAGAAGATAGGGGAGGGAGGGGATGGGCAAAAGAAATGTAATAAAAAGGTGAAGATCCTGAAACAGAAGCAGCATGGACACGGTATTCTGGGAAAAAGAAAGGCTAGTGGTGGAAGAGCATGGACAGCCAGATGGGAGTGGTTGAGATGAGGTTGGAAGTTCAAAGAACCAGATCCTGCAGCACATTGTAGGTCAGCTAGTTAAGGATTTTGGAATCCATCCTAAAAGCATGCAATCATTTGACCAATTTAGGTACCAATGGAAATACCTAAATAGAAACCCAAACATTCAGTTTCTTACATTTAGAGGAACCTAGGCTAACTGATAAAGAGTGAGCAGATAAACCAGCAGTAAAATATTTTGGGCTTCTCTGTAAATGACATCCTTTCACATGTGTCTCCGTCAGTATTTTTATTCTTTGTCCCTGGAGGCCATCATTGCTGTCTTTGGATATCAAAGTAAACTCAAAGAATTGCATTTCATTGTCAAATGATTGCATCCAGATAATTATATTATGGCTTTTAAGGACACCATGATCAAGTTTTATAATACATCAAGAAGAGTCTTGAAGAAAATAACATTTAATCCTTGTTAATTCTGTTTTTCTCTTCCTCTTGCTTAGGGCTATAAAAATATGCTGTGTTTCTGATTTATCTTGTATTTTCCAATTTTTTTCTTCTCTTTCATTAGCTTTTAAATTAGCTTTTAATAACCTCTAAAACACGTTACTATTTTTCAACAATCACTTCTTTTTAAATATCAGAAACAAACTGATAAAATGGACTGATCATGGACCTTGGAGCTTTTCAGTCTTAGGTTTGAATACTGGTTCTACTGTGTGACCCAGAACAAGTTATTTAATGTCTCCAAGACTGATTCCCAAATTGTAAAAATAATTACAGTAATACTTACATTTCATTGTTGTGAGGATATATAAGATAATGTTTATGAATATATCTAAGTGTAGCAACTAATAAGAAGGAAGGAAGAAGAAAGGAAAGGAGAAGAGGAGAAAGGAAGGAAGAAGAAAAAGAGAAAGAAAGAAAGGGAGGGAGGAATTAGTCACATGAGTGACAAAAGATGCAGGTGGCACCATGAGTGAAGTGACCTGTTCAGGAATCACTCAGAGGTTTCTCATAATGACATCTTCTGAAATTATAGAGAAAGATATACAGTATCTAAAAAATTATTTGGTGTTACAACTTTCTTCAAATGTACTCTGATATCCCTATGGGACAGGCACTATAAACCTATCAATACTTACTCTTTTGAAGGGCTGAAAAACTTCTTCAACTCTTCTGTTGATTAAAAAATAGTAACTACAAAAAATCACCTTTTGGGAGTCATCTAAAACTTTTCTGATGCCTTTTTTGTGACACCAGCAGTCCAGTTTCTTCTTTACACTTCTTGTCTTCTAGAATTAAAATCAGATTGTGATGCTGGGTACATAGCACACGATCTCAAGGGAAGTGATTATGCAGACCAGTGCGTGAAAGAGTGAAAACTGAGCTCAGATGCCATTTGTTAGTTCATTCATTCATTCGTTCACCAAACATATATTAGGCATCATTTCCAGTTATACCAGAAAACTCATTTCTGAAGGGCCACTTTGCTATTGACCAGAGACTGTAATTCTGATTAGATTAGACGATTATGTTAGTAGCCCTGGTAATCCAATAAATTATTCTGAAGTGAAGTTTTACATGCTGTATTTTCAAGGGTTGGACATTCAAGGATAAGGAGTTAAATGGACTAAGACTGTTCTTTTGAAATGATGGCATTGACTTCTGGATTTCTGAGAAGGCTGCTTAAAATTCACGAGCAGCATTGGTTGAACTGAAGAAAGTTCATTTAAGATAAATGAAAGCCACCAGCTCCTCTGTAGCTGCAGAGGTAGGGATGCTAAGATAAGGTATTAACTGAGAGTAGCAGTAAGGAAACAAGCAGTCACTTCCACAGGGCCTTAAGGTGGGTTGACCTTGTGGAGGAGTTTCAACAGTGGTTCTCTCAAGCCAGAAGCAGACTGCCCCAAACTCAGCATGTAGGGGTCGGGACCTCCTACATTTCTGCTTTTATCTTCACTGCTAGGACAACCAGGGATAGATAAAAGTGTTGTATGTTATGTGTGGTCCCATAAAACCTTCCACACTCCTCTTGATGATCAGGAACAGGGAAGAATGGATGTGTTTGAATGTCTCTTTCTACTTTGTGAACCCCTAGTTTATAGGGCTCTGAGGGAGCAGGATTTAACAGGATTTAATGCAGTGGATAATCTTTCCTGATCCTTTCATTTAAGTGGGACACTGAAATAGCACCTACATCTTGCATTTGGGGATAAAAATACAAATGAAGCTCAGTCACTTCTGTTAAGGAGACTAGTGGGGAAGAGACAACACAGTATATGATTAAGTGCAATAAAGTATTGTGTTGTAGGCATAAGTAGAAGAATAGGTACAGGTACCAAATGATCCAAACGGAGAAACCATTAATTCTACTGGAGGAGGGGGTAGGGAGTCAGAAAAGACTTGAAAAATAAATGGAATCTCTGCAATGGACTTCCCATCAAATACATGGATTTTATAAAATCTTCAGTCCTATCACTCCAGGCTGGGGAAGAGAAAGCAGCTACGAAGTAAAAGAAGAATGTCTGGTGCTTTTTTATAAATCTTGCTATGAGTAAACATGGGTGGTCTTTTATGTACAGATCCCACTGAGGAAACTGTTCTCAAAATGTGCTCATCTATGCACTCAGGGCACCTCTGAAGAAGATCCTAGTTTCAGAGCTGACCATAGCATAAAGAGAACTGGAAATCAGATACCTAATGTGAGAGGCCCTCCCAAAGACCTTCTAGCCTCTAACTCAGCGTTTATTGAGGCCACTTGCCAATGCTTTAGAAGTGTTCTTTCTGTCCCTTTAAAAAGCCATTGTTATTTCCTTTTATCCTTGCAATAGCTGGGTCACCCCTTAATAAACATAAATTTTTTTTTGAAGCTATGGATACTTCAGATAATATTTGGCTGAAAGGGCAGTGAAGGAGCTACGGAGACAGAGAATAAACCGAACCCATGAGCATCACTGTTCTAATTCAGGAGAACTGAGGTGTGTATGAAGGGGTCCATTCCCAGAGCAAAGCCTATCCATCCATCACATACAGGAGCCAGAGTATAAAGTTGTGAACACTATTTTTAGACCCCAAATGGTATTAGCATAAAGGCAAGTGCATTTTATTTTTAAGTTCACTTAGAGGGAATTTAGAAGGCACTACTCAAAACTATATAAGAAACCAATGGGATTTTTTAAAAATGGCCCATAAACTGAATCTTGGAAGAAAGACTGTGGACAAATATAGATGTCTGAAACCCCTTTCTAAGGCTGTCAGAATTCCTAAAATGTCCTGAATTAAACCACAGGTGCCAATTAAAGTATGGGTGTCTGCAATCACTTACATTAGTATTTAATATGTATAACTCTCATCTATTTTTTTCGAACCTCACCAGTCTCAAGTGTGGGAATATTTGTGCTTCCTATTTAAAATCTTTGCAAGGATTATGTTGTCTACCTCAGGGTTTTTTCCTCCCCCCAGAGGTCTTATTGAAAAGGAACGTGTCTGTGCATGTATGCAATATTAATGCTAAAACAGAATGCTAACAAGTGCCTCTGTAATATCCGAATCGATGCACCAAGACAGAATTGCTTGGTTCAATCATTTTCAGACTATGTGCTTCATAGTCTTTTCCTTATTCTTAAGCTCTATTTTCAAAGTCAGCCAAGGAAATGATGAAAAATTATTTCCTAAATCACAAGATAACTTTAAAAATGTCTTTTCTATATACAGCCCCATCCCTTATTCACCACGTAATATTCAATTCTGCCTCTGCTGGCCTGGGATGTATTTAGACATTTATTGGAAAGCTGCCTGGAGGGAGAGACAGAGAAGATTTTAACCTTGATCCACTGACAGTAAAGTCATTACCCAGCTTCACTAGAAGGAAATCTTTGTCTCTGTTTTCCTCCTTTATTTATCCTCTAGAGTCTCATTTTATTTACTTGCTTATTTATTTATTTATTTACTTACTTATTTACTATATTCATTTGTTGTTTCCCTGATCATCAATTTGGGAGATTTTGTTTTTATGGAGGAAAAAGTCAAATCCTAAATATGTTTACTGAGCATCTATTATATGCTAGGCATTGTGCTAAGGGCTGGGGACATGGAAATAGACAAGTCGTAATTCTTCCCTCTCTTCATCCCTACTTCCACCACCATCTAATCCCTAAGGGAGCCTTGTTCAGTGTAATTCCAAAATATCTCAATTGTATCTGCTTTTCTCCATTTTCCTCTGCTATTGTGTGTAAATACAGGCCAACAGCACCTTTTGCCTGGAGCACTGCAAGAGTTCCTTAACTGTTTCCCTGTTTTTATTCTTGTCCCCTTCCAGCTCATTTTCTTCACAGAACTCTGAGCTATTTTACTGACATAGAAACCAAATTATGTTACACTTGTGCTTAATTTTCTTTGACGGTTTGCTGTCAATTTTGGAATAAAACGGACACACAGCCCCTGCAGGGTCCTGTAGGATGTGACCCTTGACCCCTCTCCATCCTCCCCATGAGCTTCTTTCCCCAGCTCTCCTTACTGTAGCTGCCCATCTCTCTATTTAGGTGCTATTTCACGCCACAGGTAAATCTCTCTTTCTAGAACACTCTTCCCTTTGGGACTTATACGGGTATCTTTCTTACACTTTGGCATTAGCTTAAATGGCCCTCTTCAGAGATGCCATCTCAGATTGACCATCTAGAGTTTCTCTTTCCTCATTCATTTGTTTCTGTTCCTCATCTTCATCGTATGAAACCTGTTTGGAATGGTTATATTAATT
Source organism: Camelus dromedarius (assembly GCF_036321535.1). Taxonomy (NCBI): domain Eukaryota; kingdom Metazoa; phylum Chordata; class Mammalia; order Artiodactyla; family Camelidae; genus Camelus; species Camelus dromedarius. Next base: position 29,025,896 of record NC_087446.1, read on the forward strand.
TGTTTACTTGTTTATCATTGGTCTCCACTGCTAGAATATAGGTTCCATGAGGGCAGGAGTTCTGACTCACTTGTTTACCTCTGTGCTACGCCCGTGCCTAGAAGAGTACTGGTTATGTAATAGGTGCCCAGGAAATGTTTGTTAAAGGAATACATAGAGACATCCTCATTACCCTCAGGACATAGAGCCTCCCATACAACTGAAGGGATAGAAATAAGCTAGAAAGTTGAAAAGTGTGACATAGGAGAACACAGGCAGCTGCCTTGCTCAAAAAGTTCTTATTGAATGAAAAAAAAAAGCATTTAATTTTTAATACACTTAGAGAGCTTTAGAATTTTTAAATGGATACTCAAATATAATATTTCATTTTACCTGTATGACAATCAAAATATTTTGTTGTTTTCTATTGTTCTACATAATGATAGTTGAGGCAGGTGAATCTGAATTACCAGGGAAGGCTGAAGCTGCAGTCCAAACGCCAGCAACACCAGAAGCTTCCAGAACTAAAATGCATAATTTTTCTGATTGTCTAAATGGTTAGATAAAAAGGTGGGCAGAGAACTCTTGAGACATGGCACTAAATCCAGATTAAAGATACAGAATATGTTGTGAGTCAGCCCATATTTGGTTAAAAAAAAAAAAAAAGTGAGGCAGGCTGGTGCCATTGTAAATATAGCTCAGGTTACATGAAAAAAAAAAAAACAGTGAAAGAGGAACTTCTGACAGAAACGAGGATGGTTTCACATATGATGAAAATGATGTGAAGTTCTTTCTTCATCATCTGTGTATTCAGACAATGAGTGTCAATGATTTATGGGTTAGCTGATCTATTATGACTTATAAATCTGTTATAAAGTGTTCTCTGCAAACTCAGTAGTCAATTCTTTCTGTACAACAAACTGAGGTTCAGAAACTTTTTAATAAGTATTCTCAGGTTCCTGGTAACTGGCAGTTCGTGAACTCAGAAAGTCCTTTCAACCCCAAATCTGGTGCTATTGTCGACGCTAGACAGGGGATGGAACTTGAATGTCCTCAGATGCACATATTCATTTTGGCAATCCCCTTAAGCACTTGGTGATGTAATTTGCATCCAATTTTAGCAGATTAGAAGTGTTTAGAGTACCTCAATAGGATGTTTTAATTTCTGTAGATAAAAGGTGCTTTCTGAATGCATTGTACTGCGTTAAACTATGCAGTAGAATAAAGAAGATATGAGTGCACTGGGCTGGAAATGGGAAAAGAATAATTTTAGGCATTTCCCTCATTCTGTTTAAACAGCCTGAAGATTCTTTTTGGCAGGAGGCCTATGTTTAACCAGTGTTACTGAATATAGAATAATCATGGGTGGGGAGTATGTTTTCCTTAATTGAGTATGTTTTCTTGAGATAAATGTGGATCTCAGGCTCCTCACTAGTCAAAGCAAAAGTTTCCAAGTTGTCTGGGGTTATGAAAGCCTAGGAGCTAAGTCTTGGTACCAAAGCAGTGACAAGAAGCACAAAGCCTACAAGGAGGTTAAAACAGTAGTGACAGATTGGACCACTTCCATCCTGTTCACCCACCGCACCCTCCCTTGCCTCCTGAACAACTCTCATCACCCTTTGTCAGCTCATATCCGAGGGCACAGTCCCTAGGAGGCTTCATTCACTGCCCCCTCTGCCACTGGCTCCCTTTGCTACCTGCCTCACCATTGACTTAGCCACATGGAGGGGTCTGTGGTTGGGCAATTTGGCCAGATGTGAAAGCTGAGTGCCAGGGGCTCAGGTGGCACCTGGGCTGATCTTGCCCCTTCATAGATGGTGTTTTCCTTTCCTAAGGCCAAAGTACAAATGACCATAAATGGGATGGCTTAAATGACAGAAGTTTATTCTTTATTCTCTTCATGAGGCCAGAAGTCCAAAATGCAGGTATCTGCAGGGTTCGTTTCTTCTTGTGGCCTCAAGGGAAGAACCTGTTCCTGCCTCTCTCCTAGCTTCTGGTGGTTACCGCAATCATTGGCCTTCTTTGCTTATGGCAGCACAACTCCAGTCTCTGCCTCCACTGTCACGTGGGTTCTCTGTGTGTATCTTATCATCATGTACTCCTCTACGTGTCTGTCCCTCTGTGTCACTTCTTATAAAGACATCAGTGACTGGGCTAGGGCCCACTCTAATCCAGTGTGGCCTCGCTTTAACTAATTACATCTGCAAAGATTCTATTTCTAAGGTTCTGGGTAGACATGAATTTCAGGGGGTGGACACTATTCAACCCAAAACTAATGGAAAAAAAATATTTGCCTGTGTTCATCATTCATTTTGCCCAACCACTGTTGGATGGCTTGATGCGTAACACCTGCCTAGTAATTTCAGGACGGCTAACAAAGTATCTTTTCCCCTACATATGTAGCCCCCAAATTATCAACCTCACATTTTATCCTTGGACCAAGCTTCTTGAGACATAAAATTACTCACTGACTAGGTCACACATTAAGGTATCATTCCTCACAAATACCTTAGTTTGAATTAATTTTAAATTTTGAGTACAAAGAAATGCAGCCATGTGAGGAATCTATCTGGTAACTGGATTCCATAAGTGAAGGAGGATCTAATGCTTGTAAGACTATTAGTAGCCAACTAAAGAACTCAATCACTCACATTTCTCAGAAAAAGAAAATGCTGGTTAATTTAGATCCCTAGTGACTTGCGATTCAGTGTGGCCCACAGACCCAAAGCATCAGAGCCTGTTAGAAAGGCAGAATGTCCCAGGGATACACTCAAATCTACTGAATAAGGATCTGCATTTTATCTAGATTCCCCAGGAACCCCCATATGCACATTAGAGTTGAAATTGCTATTCTAGCAAAGTCTTTATAAAGTTGAACTGAGGAAGGTATGAAGGGGCTTTAGTTGGGATATGCTTAGAGCATAGGCTATCAGATAGTATCCCAAGGCCAGATGAGGTTGCAAAGAGGGAAGAAGGGTACCTAGGAATTTTGGGGATAGAATAGAGAAAAAGAGGGGAATGTGCAACAATAACTCCCATGGGCAGGACACAAGTTTAGGTGCTTCGTTTTGCTTGGATTTTCTCTTTTAATGTTTACAACAACCCAGTGGGTTGGGTACCATCATCATCTTGATCAAGGACCCTGAGGCAGAGAGACTTAGGAATTTACCATTTGACTCCAGAACCCACTTTCTTAACATCTGTGCTCTGCTGACCCAAAGAGTGGGTGTAGTGGACAAATCCATTAGCAGACTGATTACTTTAACACTCGATTCATTGTTCATAGCCCTGTTGGAACTTGTATTTCTACCCACATTATTTTGAAGACATGAATAGTCCTGGCATTGATCCATTTCCTTCATTTTAATCAAGTCCATCAGTTGTGTATGGAACTCATCTCAGGTTCTGGATACCAGCCCACATGTGGGGCTCTACATCTACCTCCTCCCATTAACACATGAACAGCAGGGACCAAGGAGGGTGTCTTCCCTCTCACAGGTCTGCCTTCATGAGTGTGCCTGGGGAGAGGTGACTAATTCTGTGTTTTTCCAGTTCTGTCCTCTCCTGGATCACTGGAATGATTTATTCTTGCTCAGCAAACCAGTAATTGTGTGTTACATATAAGTGGTAAGAGTTTTAGGCAGATGTGGGATCCAACTGCCTAATGTGATCCTCAAATGGCACCAATACTTTGCACAATTGTTTTCAATTCAATAAGATCCAAATTGCGTTTGGAATGAGATGTTTATTTTTTAGCTTCTTTTGTGTTTCAGGGAAAACAAATCACCATGGACTTTTTTATTCATTTACACTTAGCTCCTAAAAATATTGCCCTCAGGATGGCTGTTTGTTTGCCATGTCAAGAGTGTTTTATTTGGTTTCCTTTTAGAGAAAATCCACATACAGCCAAATTTAAGCTGACTAGCATGCCTCAAAGATGTTTGCAAATCTCAAAACTCTATTTCTCCCCAAACACCTTCAGAACATAAGTGGAGCTCTGGAGAGAGTTACAAAAGGATATAGAATGAAGTACTGCATGAGGAGAAGGTGTAAAAATCAGAAAAATAAAGTGAAACTTAGAGAAACTCATGATTTCTATGAAAATATTCATACTTTCTGAGGACTGACATTAAATAGCAACTGAATTATGTTTAATCTCAGTATTTTTTTTACTCCCAATGTATCATGTACATATATGCTTATAAATTTACAGACACTAATAACTGCATTGATACGACATCTTACTACTTTACTAGATCCGGCTTTTAGAGATGGGAAAACTGAGCCCCAGAAAGGACATGTGACTTCCTGTTGATTATACAACAAACGTCTGGTAAAATCAGGACTAGATGTCCTTGATTCTCAGGATCTTTTTTTTTTTTTCCCATGACACCCACACATTGGCAAGCAGGTTGGACAAAGAGGCTGAAGAGACACTCAAACATGTAAGAGTTGTCAAGATAAAGTTATCACTAAAAATATTCAGCATTAATTAAGTAAATCATTACTATAATCAACTATAAAACTTTCACAGAAATCTTGATGACTTGCAACAAATAAACCCACTGGATTCTGTAATCTCTAAAATATCAGCTGAAGTGTATTTCACAGGATGGCAAGGACCGCAGGTGAATAACTGCCTGTGGCTAAATGACAGCTGTCAAGTTTAAAGAAGGTAGAGTTTGCAGACAAGAAGGTGATTTTTCTCTCCTCCCTAAATCCCAAATCCATATGACTGTCTCTCTGTCCTTTGTTTCCTTTCTAAGCAGAGAATCTAGAACATTCTGCTATGTGAGCAGAGGCTACATCCGGTTAAGTGAATACTGTCATTACAGATTTCTCCTGGTTTATGTAGATAAGTATTTGGTGTGAGGTTTTATGCTGATCTGGCTTCAAGTTAAGCTGTGTTTATGCCATTAACTGTGGTGTCAGAGGCTGAAATTTCCTCTCATGTCCTTGTTTTAGTCACCCTAATTGTCTCTGAGTTTTCCTAGAGATTTCTTAATTAGAGTCTGAGGCTTGCAATCCTTCTAGCTGTAATCTCTTGTTATTATCCAGGAGCATTATTGATGGGTTGATAAGGCGTGGGGAGAGGGGAAGCATTCTAAAGTCCTACGATTAGGTCTCAGTCTTTCATTCATTTCAGACTCTGAGTTGCGCATCTCCCTTCTCCATGTCATTAGGCCCTTCGTGAAACTCCAGTGGGTCAGGCTATGATAAAATAGTTTCCCTTGAGGGCAAGTCTTGTTAAGGAGCATGCAGGACTCTGGGAGTACTTCAAGAGGGCAACTTTTGTCCTCCCCCTGCAGGAAGCAGGAGAGGGTCTCCCCATCTTCCTCCTCACAGCAGGTACCTGACGGGGCTCCTGGAGGTAAATCTCATAGGAATGTGGGCCTCTTAGGAGTTTTTAATTCTCAAACTTGTCCACACAGAGCCTCTGGAAATTTGTCAATTATAGTTTAGGTTTTCCTTCTCTGGTATTGGTTTCTGAAAAGCCTTCTGCTCCTGGCAATCTGTAATTCTCTGTATCCATCTGTCTGTCCAACTTTGCGGACAGTGGTTTGCCCTGTGACCTCAATTCTCTGAAGGATCTAAGAATTGTCGATTCCGTTTTTCAGTTTTGTTCTTATTGTATGGATGGGAGTGAAGACTTCCAAGTTCTTTATTTGACAGCCTGGAAACCAGAAGTACTCCCAATTTATGTATACAATGTTCCTTTTCCCCACGCTTCTCATAAATCTGGAATATTCCCATATGGTGGTTGTGGTCCCAAGTGAGAGGATCAATAAAATTAATAGGAATAAAGAGTCTGAATTAAACAAACTGGACGAACCACAAGGCAGGGCCTAAACTTTGAAACTGCCTCTCTCTTCTTGTGGTGTTCTGTTTCCAAACAGTCCTGCTCAGGGTAGTACTGCCCTTTCAAACCCCACTGCTTAAAATGGGCGACACTAACACAGAACACTCTGCTATGTGCAGATCAACCAGTTTTGCACATAGGCCAGTTGTTCAGAGGTGCCCCCTGGGAAGGCAATTGAGTTGCTCCACTTTGTAGACATTTATGTACAAAAGGCATCTGCTCCACATTCTTCACTGTGACACTCACAGATCAGTGAATGCCCCTGAAAAGCAAGAGGCAAGTGATGTGCACAAAAGCTACAGAAAGAGGATGTTGAGTTTTAGGCAAAACAGCAAAAAAAAAAAAAAAAAAAAAAAAAAAAGGGCAGCAAAGGTATAGAAAGAGGATGTTGAGTTTTAGGCAAAGCTTCCTTACAGAAGCATCAATCGAGCCCCTGAGTTCACCAACAGCCACCTGGGCTTCTACAGAAACAGAAAGAAAAGAAGGGCACAGAAGGGCAGAAAAAAGAATTTTTTTTTCCTCTTCACCTCTGTTTTAAGATGTATAAGAAGGAAAATAAGATGAGTTGATCTACTTCAAGGCAATTCTTCTCAAACTTCAATATGCCTCTAAATCATATGTGGAACCCTGTTAAAATGCAGATTCTGACTTAATGAATCTGGTACAGGGCCCACGATTCTGTATCTCAAACATGCTCTCAGATGATGGTGATGCCTTTGGTGCTTAAACCACACTTTGAGGAGCAAAGGTCTAATGTACACTTTCTGAAGGGCTGTTTCACAGTTCCCCTCTATGCTCACTTCTGGAAACAACAGCAAAACCACCACCACGTCCCATCTTATTCCCGGAATCCAGCATGTGTATTCTTAGCTCAGGACGATCTCCTTTTTTGGACAGCTGCTAGCCTCTTCTGTTTTTAAGCCCTTAGGTTTCCTTCTCAGCCCCATTCAAATCTCCGTTCTTCACCAGGACTCTTTCACCGCTCAAGTCTCTGTAATCAGTGGCTCCACTGAGGTCCTGTACCTTTGCTGAGGTCCTACTTAGCCAATTTTGCAAACATATGTTATTATTGACCTTTTAAGTCTGTTTGTCTCCTAACTAAATTGTAATTTGAGAATAGAGTGTATGTTTTATTACTCTTATTCCTCAGGCCCCGAGCAAAGCCTTGCCCATTAGGAAATTGCACAGTGTAGTGAAAACAGTCCAGGGAGACATGTGTTCAAATCCCAGCTTTACCACTCAATAGCTACTGGAGCCTAGACCAAGTGTTTCTCCTTGAATCCTGGTGGTGGTAGCAGTGATGTGTGTAGAATATTTAACAGGATTGTTGAGAAGAATAAAGAAAATAAAGTTAGCCACATATCAAGCCAAGGCACAGAGTCAACATTTGATAAATTTAAGTCCTCTCATGTCCAACTGTTTTTTCCTCTCCTTAATATGGATTATGATGGTATGTTCTCTCCCTGACACACCTCCTCTGAAAAATACCACATCAAATTCAACAATCTTGGGGTGTTTTCTTCCATCTCAGTCAAAGGGGCCATACATACTCACAGGAAGAGAGAGTCTCTTACTTCATAAAAAAGGCTCTCCAACTCATAGCTCCAAATAGCAACATGCAGGATATAGCACTTTCTGATGTGATCAGAAATGAAAAACAGAAATATTTTAAGCCAGTATTATTAAATCACATGAAATCTGTCTTTATCAATTTCCCATATTTTCCCCAGTATTTGCATTTTCAGTGAGAGATGTTTGACCTGGGTAGTGACTTTCAGCATATCCAGTGTGCTGTGAGTGTTTTTTGTCTGAGGGATGATCTGTCTTATGTTAGGTTGTGAGAAACATTAATGTATAGCTACATTGAGAAAAGTGACTGGCAAAAGCAAAATGCACATGCTTGGGCAGGGTCTTACCAATGAGGTATGGGGACATGGCTTGGTACATAGCCATGTTTGGTATGTTTGGGGAAAGCTATGCCAGATAGCCAGGCTGACAAGGTTAAAGAGGAGATACTAGATCAATCTATTGGTACAGCAGAGGAGAAGTGCATATGAGATGATGGGATGAGCCTAGGTGTGGCAATCCAGATATGCAGATTTGAATGCCTCTTTCTGGCTTATCAGCTATGTGATTTGGGACAAATTTCTCAACCTCTTGCACTTAATCTATACAAACGGGAATAGCATTGCTCCCTCATAAGCTTGTTCAAGAATTAAATGAAACCATGCATCTAAGGCATATAAAATGCCAAAGAGCCCAGTAAATGTTAGTTCCCTTCTAACACCTCAGGGAGGGACGGAACTTGGTAACATTGCTGAGGCAGGCACTTAGGAGGGTCTTGCTGTCCTATGTTCCTCCACCTTGGTGAATATCAAAGTGAAACATCACCTGAGACTGGGTGGCTGGGGATGGAAGAGGACTAACATGTCTACTTTTTGATTCCTCAACAGATGGTGCCATCATCATTGCCACTGTTTTCTCCTTATCCCTCCTCCTTCTCCTCCTGCTCTTCCTCTTTTCCCTCCTCTTCTTCTTCAAATTTGCTTTAGTATTTTATTTATGTATTTTTTGTATATATATATATATTTTTGAAGTAAGCCAGAAAGAGAAAGAAAAATAACATATGGTATCACTTATATGTGGAATCTAAAAAGAAAGACAAATATGCTTTAAAGGCAGGAGAGATCAACTCATAACTGAAAAAAAAAATGGCTTATTCATAGTAAATAATTAGTGATTGCTAGAAATTGCATTGAATTCTGCAGAATCCTTGGTACCTTTGCAATACAGTAGTTCTACTTGGTCTTTATAAGCAAACTCTTATATACCAGGCTTTCTTCAGAGTTTGAAGATCTCTTTCGGTCTAATTTAAATTCAACTCCTTGGTTTGTTTTACCTTAAAGTAAGAACATATGAAAACTGCAGAGAATAAATGTGTCTATCCACTCCTTTCAACAACAAGGTACATGGAGGCTGCATGTAACCACTCAAGAGGAGCTTGGCAGAAGTTAAGGAAAAATAAAGATTTTTCATACTGTTTCCTCAAATTAAATTTAGTGCAGGAGCTAACCATTTAGTTGATCTAGAAATATACAATTAAAAAATCTTTATTGGCTTTTCATCATAAAACAATACATCCTTGCAACAAATTCCAACAATGCTCTCCATTAGTATTTCTTTATTGATTTCCCCTGCTGACGTAAATTGCTCTTGGGTAAGCCCAGAACAATTAGTTTAGATAAGATTTCTAGTCAAAACTGCATTGTACCTACTATCAAGCAAAGTGTTCTCAGGCTGCAGGTCTCATAGCTCTCCTGGATGGAAGCAATGTTATCACAGTGGACACTGTGCCCTTATTCAGGAGTAATCCACTTTATGGCAGCAGAGTCTCTAATTGAGGCCAAAGGGTGAAGAAAGGAGGAACTCTAATCAGATGATATCAAAGCTCCAGGCAGGTTAAAGATCCTCTAGCAAAGTCTGACTTTCTTTTGTGTGTCTCTCTCAAGGTCTTAGGGATTGGCCTCTAATGTGTTTCTACAAAAGGAAAATGTTAAGAAATACAATAAAGCGGAGAAGGGTTGGGATTAAAGGGGATTTCATTCAACGCGAAGCCCTGTGAAAATATCACATGTGGGAGTGAATTTGAAAAAGTCCAGTGGACTCTTGGCTAAAAAGAAATATGCATAGCTAGAGGTGCCTGGTGAAATAAAAGCGTTAATACTGCTGAGACAGATGGTGACTGACTAAATGGAAGCAGCTACACATCCACTCGTTTCTCTGAGAATCAGCAGCTGTTGGCTAACAGACACCTTTCTTACACAGGCTCTTGCTCAAGTGATAAGAAGTGAACGAGCTCTGGGCAGGACTATTTTGGGTTCCAGACAATCTGTGTTGCTACGAGATCTGAGATTAGTGGTTAGGTTGGTGCCGCATGTTGTCCAGCAGCTGATCATGAAACCTCTAAAAGTTAAGTTCACTTCTCAGAAGTCAGCTGTGCATGTGGGCTACAGGACAAGGTGATTGGATTGTTCTGTTTCTTGGGGTTTCCCCACCCTCAGCTTGGGTGAACTGAAGGGATTAGCAGCCTTGGTCTTGTAAGGATTTTTTTTTTAAGTCATCATATTAATATGCTACAAAATCTCTCCTGTGTTCCTTGAAGTTTATGCACAGCACTTCACGCTGATCATTTTGAAATTACACCAGAGTACCATTTTAGCTTCTTACCAACCACTGGGTTAACAGACACTGTTTTAAAGCATGATCTGTACAAGTCAGGTGAATTAGTGAAGAGTGTCCACAAAAGGGTATGGGTTATGAGACTTTACTGGGATAGCCTGGCAGCTAAAACCTCTGCGGGTGAATGGCGGGGCCTTTGTTCATTTATGAGTGGTAGTTTGCCTTCTACACTTAAAGAGCCTACTTAACTGCTTCTCCCGCTATGTAAACCTGAGCAAATCACTACAGTTTTCTATTTATCAGTTTCTTCTTCTATAACATATGGTTAATAATATAACCTATCCCATAGTATGATCCTCACAAATAGTACCTGCTCAATCTATATTAGCTAGTATCCTATTATTGTTGTTGCTGCTGTTATTATAGAAAAGGTCATTGTACCAGTCTCAAATAAATCATTACCAAAGATTGGCTTTAGTAAAGAAGACTAGGGAGTTTGGTGGATTAAGCTCCAAGGTCAAGCTTCCATGGTGATGAAGAGGGTGGTTGCAGGAGCAGTGATCACAGAGGAACTATTAAGAAGAAGCAAGCTCGTTCTTGATCTGAAGAGAGAGTACTTAGAACAAGAATTTCAAAAATCAGAGTGTTCCCATTTTCCCAGATTGGTATACTGAGGCTTTTTGGAGCCAGAATCCACTTATTTATGACACAGAGACTCAGAATCACAGGTTCGCAAGAAGCCATCAGGGTCACCAAGGAGCATGCTGGGTCCAACTTGCCAGTAGTGGCAACTGCAGTTTCTGCCTGCTTATCCCACTGCGTCTTTTGCTTCCCTCTTATCCTTCCCAAAACCCACATGATGTGGCAACTCACATAGAGAAACTCTTGCCCCAAAAGAAGAAAAGGCCAAAGAAATTTGGGTTAGGACAGTGGTGTGAGTCTACATGCCAAGAAAAGATGAGCTGGTGTTTTGTCTCTTTTTTCCCTTCTTTTTAACATCTCAAAAATAAGGGAAAAATATCCTAAACACTTAAAAATCTTCTCTTGAAACTAAAAAGGCCTACAACAATGAAAGAGACTTGGCTCAGGATTTATATAAATTTATATAAATATTTATATAAATTTAAAAAATTTTAGTAGAAAGTAAGACCAGTGAGTACAACTGGGTGAAGTGGTGTTTAAAAAACTAATGTGATCTCAGACTACATAAATAGAGGAATAGCTGCTAAAAATAAGGTTATAGTTTTGCTGCCCTTTACCTTGGTCAGAGCATATCAAAATCTTATATTCTGGTAAGAGGGCCACTCTCTTCAAGGGCTACAGACACACTGGACCACAATCTAAGAAGCATGAACAGGATAGAGATGGAATGTTAAATGAGGTCATGTGAGGAACAGCTGACAATTCTGGAAGATACTCAGAACAGGGATAGAGATATCTTTAAACATCCAAGGACAAGGATGTATATCTGAAGATGGAGGTGGAACAAGGACCAATATATCAAGTATTAACGACTAATACTTATTGAGAATTTATTACATGTTAGGCACAAGCCAGGCAATACATGAATTAGCTTATGAGGAAACACTCTGAAAAATGAGTAACTGCCCAAAGTTGATGGAGTTTGGATACAAACTCAAGCAGTCTGATTCCAGAGACCATGGTCCTAAGTATTGCACAGTCTTGCCAGTGCAGCTAAATATATTTCAGCTCAATGAAAGAAGAACTCACAGTCTAGGATGTTTCAAGATGATAAGTTACCTTACTTAAAAAGTAGTAAGTTCTCTGTCACTGGAAGAATTGGTGGGAGGCCATACGACTACTTGGGGGCTAAGGCAGAGGACATATGCTCACCACTTTGACCACACGTGCCAGGCTCCTCTGCAGTTCAGGTGTGGGCCAGTGGCTGAGTTCTGGCTGATGAAATGAGTGAAAGCCGCACATGTCATATTGGGTGGCCGTTTCAACCCCCCGTGTGATCCTCACCCTCTTGCCCCATATCCTGGCTGAAAGGGGGAAGACCTTGGTTTTCTGACTGAGGACAGAGCCACAAGACAGAAGGAGCCTGGGTGCCTGACTGACACAGCCTCCTCCTGCTATTTGCACTGGAATAAGACGTAAGTGAGAAATAAGTTTCATTGTGATGAAGACAGTGAAATTTTGAGGTTGTTTGTTAAAGCAGTAACCCTGTTCTGACTAATACAGAGAGTATACTGTGGGGAAAATTTAAGTACTAGATGAGAGGTTAGCATACTTATCTTGTAAAGCCTACTCAAATTTGACATTCTTTGAATATTTAATAATAAAGCAAAGTGGATTTTAAGACTATCCCAGCAAAGAAACACATAATCTAATGGTTAACACACTCTGGACAAAAGAAAAATCAGAACTCTGAAATAAACAGATTCTTGACTTACAGGTGTCAGAGCAGCTAGGCTCAGGACCAGCAAATCAAAAAGTATAAAAATACAAACAAAAATAAATGATAGGTCTGATCTCCCTATGTCACTCTAAGCAGTGAATTTGGAAGTTCACTTCTTCATTGAATTGTAACCAATCACACATCAACACCATCATGCCATGCAATTGGTTAGGGGTCACAAACAAAGTTACATAAAACCTCAAGCTCTGTATTTAAAGAATTCATAATATAGGACAGTGGTCTTCAAAGTTTTGAGGGAATAAAAATTATCCGGTTTCTGGGCTCACCTCCAGAGATACCAATTCAGAAGATCTGGGGAGAGGACCACAAGTCAACATCTAATAGAATGCCTGTCACATAGTACATACTCAGTAAATAGCTTTGATAAATGGTTGGCTGAATTTAATGAACAGGCCTAGTGATTCTAATGTAGAAAGTATGAACCACCTTTTCAAGAAAGGTTGATCATCTGGGAAAAACTCAATCAGGGATCAATTAAATAAGATGCTTTGGCTCTGTAATTCAAAATGTTCTGGGAAGAAAAATCAACGCCATTTCTTTATGAAGTTGATACTTGTTTCCTTTTAAAGAAGCTGGATTTAGTATAAAAGTTTAAAAACAAAAATTTGGAACCAGAGGGGAAACAGAGACATATCCAGGAATTTTAAGCAGAATGAGGTCATAGGAAGCTGCTGTTTTCCTGCACTTTTTTTTTTTCTTTTTCTTAAGCAGGAAAATTCCACCCAAGAAGCAGACCAGTTGATCTTGCACCTGTGCTCCCATGTCTGGCACTTATCTGGGTCAAGTCAGAGAGAGCAACCCCGCCCTTGGAAAAAGACAACCTACCCGGTAGCCGGGACACACACAGCAGCACGCACAGCCATCCTTATCACCAGACGTTCTCACCCAGCATCTGTCTGGGAGCAGAGTCTATGCCATTTGGGCAGCATACCAGACTGACGAAATCACACGAGGCCATCTGATCAAATGGCCGTTCCCTTCATACATCCATCACCCAGTCCCAGAATCCAGGAGGCACCTCTCGTGGTGTTCGTGTAAAGATATCTAATGTGTTTCCCTTTCAGAAAGATTTAAGAGCAGAGCCTGTGGATTGAGAAGGCCTGGGCTGGACTCTTACCTGTGGTTTCTTAGGCATGTGCCTTAGGATCAGTCACATAACCTTCCTGTGCCTCAGTTTACTCATCTGTAAATTGAAGATACTAGTAATACCAATTTCATAAGCTTCTTGGGTAGATTAAATGAGAAAATGGATGTAAAGCACGGTGGCTGCACACAATAAATTCTAGAGAAAAGGTGAACTGCGGCTAGGTGTCCTCTGTAAGGGATTCTAGCCCCTTCTCTGGCCAGTCCACCACTTGGGGATGAGCCTGTCTTCAGGGCTGTGCATGCCAGGCTGTAGCTAGTTTGGGGATGATTCTGTACCACTGCTGCCCACTGTGGGTACTGTGCTCTCCCACCAAGTGGGGTTATTAGTGCCCCTGAGCTGCCTTCACTGTGGCCTGGGTGGTAGACCTACATGTTAATTGTGGCCATTTTTCACAAAGTAAATAGCTAATGTTAGTTGCCTTGATGACAGACATACATAGAGAAGTGCAATTTTTCAAATTAAATTCATAGATTAATTCTTAACCCTTAAGTCATACCTCTTGATCTGAGTCTCACATTGTAAATTTTCATTATCTTTGTTTCATAACATCCATGTCAATCCAACCTTGTAAAATATGGAGAAACTGAGGTACAAATGACATCATTCAGAAAGCAGCTGCAATTTTTTTCTCAAGGACTTACAGATTTTTCTTATGTAACTTTCAAAAACCCATTGAAATATTTTTGTATGTCTTTTGCAGTTGAGGAAATTAATGTTCAAATGCACTAAGTATCTCATCCAAGGCTTCACAGCCAGAAAGCAGAAAATGGGACTTGAATTACAGCTCTCCTGCACCCCAGCTCATGCTCTTTTCATTAAACTTAGAAATTAACATGTGAACAAACCTGATCTCACATGTTCCAAATGTTTATTGAACACTTGTTTTCTACTAAGATCTTACCCTCATTCAGAAAGGTCACCTGAAGCCTGCTGATTACTTGTCCTTCAGCCTTTATAACTGTCTGTGGGACTTTACTCTACGTGGTAATGTTTTATTGTTACTGAAAATATTTATTTGACTGTAAATGGAAAAATCCTACAGATCATGTTCAACATCATGGCCAATATGCAATGTCTAACAACTATGTAAAAGGTCGTTATGCCAAACATAAGCAATGATCAAATTAACCAGGAAAGGCATTTTTATAAATTAATTTCTACCTAGCTATATTTCACATGGCTACTTCATAAAGTTGAAATTAATATTGATTATCCAGTAGTTTCTGACTAATGCCTATTACCATCCAACTCGTCAACATTAGTTGAAATATAACTATCTTCACTTTCTTTGTATGAACTGTGAACAAATATTCAGATGAAATTCAGTTTATTATATTTCATTCTTGATAGGGATAATAATATTCTTCAACACTTAGCTTTCCACTAACGAATAACTGATTGTAATTATTAATTCCTTTTTTTCTCCCTCAGCCTATCAAAGGAGTTACAGATGAAAATTAGTAGGACTGAGCAAGAACAAGGAAGGAATTACATTTGATTGGGAAAGTGGGGGAAAAAAAACCTCAACGTGATTCAAAATACTGTATATTTATTAAACATTGGTTATGTACCCTGTTGGAAATGTAAAAGTAACATATCTTCTCTTTCTGGGTCTCAAACATTTAAGATCTAGTTAAGGAACTGGACTTTTACATAAAATACAATTGGACAACATTCAACACTATGAGTTAGAATATTCATGAGCCAAAGTCTTTGGCGTAGACATTTAGTAATATGAGAAGTCAGGAAAAGAAGAAATTACTGTGGGCTGGAGTGGGTTGGGAAGATGAGATGGGAGAATTGACATGGGACTGGAGAAAGAGTGAGATTCAGAGAGATGAATCCACTCCCCGACCCCTGAGGAAAAAAAAAAAAATGCAAGAGAGAAAAGAGGGAGAAAGAGAGAGAGAAAGAACAGGGAAAAAAGAAATGAGGAAAAACAGGTCACCAGCAGGAATGAGGAAGGAAAGAGGCAGGTAAGTGGTGGATTTTTGCTCCACAGAAGGCAATATAACAAGAGGTGGCAATTCCTGGCAGGCCATGTTGAACAAAATGCACTTTTGCCCTTGTTGGTATGTCCAGAAATTCAAGTTTGAAAGTTGAAAGTCCTGGCTTATGTGACAGTAAATATATGTTTGGGGAAAAAAAAAAAAAAGGCCAGCAAAAATTTACTTCAATTTTTTAAAAAAGAAATCTATTCCACACTACAACATATTTCTCAAAATACTTGCTCTGTTTCTCCAAGCCACATAAAGGGGCTTGTTTTTCTGCCAAAACTCTCTGACCTTATGTTAACCAGTCTCCCCACTGTGTCAGCTCTTAAGCTCACTTTAGCACCATGTGTTTCTTGTCTTTAAATAAACCTCCTAGATGATATTCTTACAAAGATATGCAATTCAATGTCTACTTCTTCATAAACTTTAGTAGGAATGGCATTTCTGGGAGGAGATCATGGATCAAAAATGATCTCTCTCTCTCCCCTACTGTCTCCTGATTGTGGCCACTCTAACTATATAAAATGTGTGAAGACCACAGACAAAATACTTTATATCCTCAACAGTCACTAAAGTTTTCAAGATACTCATATCAGGATAGGAAGGTTTAACTTGCTTACTAGAGACGTTCAAGTTTTGTATGAGCTTTACTAAGATAAGCTTCCTCTCATGTTTAGAAACTCTTCTACACATAGACTAATTTGGGAAATTACTGTATCTGTTCTGACTAAAAATGAGAGCAAGGTACTGCCTAATTCTGGCAAGTCCCAAGAGAGTAAGAATACTGTTAATGGTAATAACAGATCTTTAATTATTAGACGTGTATTTTGTTTTGAGGGCATACCAATTATCTAGAAACTTGTTAAAAATGAGGATTCCTAGGCCTGCCTCCACAAACACTAATTCAGAAGCTGTGGGCCACATACCACATACCTTTATATGTACCATGTAGACTTCGAGATGTAAATGTGAAGGGATTATAGCTGTATGATTGTTGGGTGATTTAAATGAGATTTTACATGTAAAACAAAAAAAGTAAACTTTATATACATCACACAGAAATCAGTAAAATTCAGTTATTAGGATTCTTATTGTTCAAATATCTGAATAAAAGTGCTCGGCTAAGAAACACCAACAATAGAAGACTATTTTAACAGATCAAAACCTTATGGCTGGTTCCCCCACCACACATACTCCCCACCAAGAGTTTATGTAATGTTTAATGTTTGTAAACTAATGTCTTGTGTTAATTTTCCACTTTTGGATGACCTCTAGTCAATAGTAATTGTGTTTCTAAATACTGGATGCATTTTTAACTGAGTTTTGTACCACTTTTTGTAAACTTTTGTTTTAACTATCATTCAGCTTAAAAAAACCAAAGCAATACATTTTCTCTCCATTGTTAGTCAAGTTAATGAAAGTCGACTTCACGAGCAAAATCTTAATTTATGAATGTTTTCACTGTTTTCCTTGCTAAGGACATTAGTACTTGACTACCTTGTAGCAAAGAACTAGAATGGGGTGAAATTTTGTTACAAATACTTTCAGGTAATAGAATGTATTAGAGTTCACCTAAATGACATTTTTTTAGTGAATTATTTAATCTGGTTTAAAGTCTTTAAAAATATTGTCCAGTTATGAAGTTTATAAATGATTTTATGGTACTGCCATAGATTCATGTAAACATATAGGATTGTGACCACGACTTAATATCTTTATGTAAATTATAGTTTAAACAAAGATCTGTCAGGGCAAAGGCAAGCACATATTTTATAAGTGTTGTGTATTTTGGAACATTCCAGGCTTCTTGTGAGAAAATCAGTATCTGCTTATCTCCTAGGACCAAGGACCTGATGTTTCTGAAGTCACATCACACTTCACACTTATCTGCACGTGGAAATAGGTGGCCACTGTTGAATTCTAGTGAGAATGACACCTCTGAAATCTCTCAGCTTCACAACTCCTATTAGAGCCCTTAGAGAATCTGCTCACATTGTGCCAAACAGTATCTTTAGGAGGTGATATTCCTAGAATGAATTGGTTTCTAAAATTAAAAAGGGAAAATAATTATGGGGAGTGGGGAAGGGAGAGGTAATGTTCTACCAGGAGGAAAGGCCCATGCTATCAAAAAACAAAAGACAATATAACCTACAAGGATGATCCAGAAACTCAGAGAAATGCAGGAAGAAATAAAAGGTTTGAGTTTGAATCACGTTATTTGACACAGCTCATATCAGAATGACTTTCATGCAGATTTCCTAGAAATATCATTTGTGAAAAGGAGGGTGGTATTCTCAGTATATGAGGTGTGAGGCAGGGTGACCAACCAGCTTGATGTTCCTAGGACTGAGGGGATTCTGGGGCTATGGATTGCTCAGTGTTAAAACCAGGAAAGTCCCAGGTGAACCCGGATGAGTTGGTCTCCCCATATGCACCTCCCCATCTAGATGGCTGATAAAAGCTTCCCCCAGCTCTCCAAGAACTTGCTCCATTGCTCCCTGCAACTTCCCTACTCAGGTTGGCCCAAAGCTAAACTGAAGCAAGAGTGGATGCTTTGGTGGTGTTTGTTCAGTTCTCTTCTGTGGCATCTATTCCTCCTTCTCAGTATCCCTGTTTGTTGAGGGATCCGACATTTTCCCCCTTCCCTAGGACTATTCAAGGTGACCTTTCTTTTAGCTCTTTCCCAAACAACTTCCATCAAGTCAAAGTAAAACAGTCCTGGGTCACAGTAGCTCATGGCCTTGTTCCCTGCCATGTGAAGACAGGATCAGCTGCTCTGCCTAATGTGTGGCTGGGTAAGAAGCACCTCTCCTAGGTAATAAAATGAAACATGGAAAAGATACCTTTAAGGTAATTCTTGAGAGGAGAGCATTTTAGTACTGTGACAGAGGTTAAGGGAGGAGAGACTATTCTGTAAGGCTGAACTTCCACCACCCCCAGAACAATTGTCTACCTATTACCTGCATACCTTACATAGCATAGCACTGCCAGTAGCATATAGTGGATGGATAGACAGATAAATGCCAAGCTTCACAATGGTTAGATTCATAAAAAAGGCACTGCATCAAATCTTTGTGAGAGTCTCAAGTTTCCTTCCATTCTAAATATGAGTCCATTATAGATGGATCTTGAAAGCAATAATGGCAAGAAAGTCTATGTCCATGAATATTTCAATGTCTCTCATGCGATGTGTGCCTATCATTACCCACACTGTGGCATGTACAGTATTCTGCACAGGCGGTCAATAATTATTGATTGGCCAATGAAAGGTCATTATCTAATGCACCATAATCATTTATGCAAGGGGCCCACAGGAATCAGCCTGATCTCAGAAGCATCTTTTTTTCTAACTTTGAGAAAGGAACATATAGTGGCTTATCTTGGGTTCCTTGTCAAAGAGAAAGGATATGAAAAAAAGTATGAAGGGAACATAAATGTGGGGCCACAGTACAGGAAAGAATGAGAGAAAAAAGAGCAAACACGTAAGATTAGAAGCAAGCAAATCAAACCTATTAAACACTGAGAATTATTTTTAATACTAAAATGCACATTCATTTAAAGACAAAGATTCTAAACAGCAAGGTTTCTCTGTTCTTGGCAGCAAAAAATTTACTGCTGTGGCCAAATGGAGATGAAGAGTAGAATCAAAACTAAAGTACCTGAAATTTAAAACAAGCCAATTTACATTTCATTTAAGAGAAGCAAACAGATGGGCCAGATAATAATTTCAAAATCTAGTTTACAAAGAGAAAAACAAATCTGGAACCTGAAGTCAAATGAGTTGGAAGTAAAAAGCAAAGCAATAAAAAGAAATAAACATGTACAGAAGCAGGCACCAGTAGTATACAGTGGACGGATAGACAGATAATGCCAAGCTTCACAATGGTTAGATTCATAAAAAAGGCACTGCATCAAATCTTTGTCAGAGTCTTCAAGTCACCCCCCTCAGCCTATGCAATTCTGGAACTTTCTCCCCAATTTCATATCACACCTGGGGCAGAGGCAGGCTGAACACTTCAGGGGCTGTCACTTCCCCAGATGGCACCAAATTCATAAATCACAAACTCTAGGAGAAGGTAAGAATCTTAGTAAAGGACAAGTTCTCCTTGGGTCTCCAACATGAACTTTAAAACAAAACCGAAAGGTTTGATTGAGAATATCTTCATATCTATTAGCCTGAACCATGTGAAACTGTAGTTTTTATAGGTAAAAAATGAAGGCATGTTGGCAATTTCAAGTGATTGAACCTAATACATTATGATTTTGATTATAGAAATACTAAGGTCTTAAACATGCAGCTAAATATAAAATTAGCTATATTCTTAATTCTGTACTTCAACCAAAGATAGTTTTCTTTGGTCACTAATTCTGACACAAGGCATAGACTCAAGTTCGGGAGGCAAAAGGCCCAGGTCTGAGCTATTTCTCCACCTCGCACTTGCTCTGTCTTGGTCGGTCATCCTGCTCTAAGTTGTCACATGAAACATCTGCTGTGACTCTGCTTTCTCTTGTTTTCACTCTTGGAGCTTCATTGGCTTTATTTGTATGCTTTGTACACTGGTTCTAGTTTTCAACTTAGTATTGTTGTTGTCATTATGAATGAAAAACATTGCCTGCCATATCAGTAAATGAAGGATGCTGCAGCTATCAAGTTATCAGCCACTACTGCTACCCCAGAGAGTGAGCTGGAGGGAACTCAGGATGGAGACTAGCAGGGTGCCCGGCCTCTGCAACCACCTGCAAAGGTGCCCCCTGAGGGGACTCAGGATGGGAAAGAACAGGATACTGGCCCTAGATAGCTAAGGTGCGCAACAAAGGAATGATTTCAACGAGCTGAGACTTTTGCATTTTCCCATATATAAAAAAGCCCCAAATTCTTTAACTTGAGATATCTGGTTTTCTTTAATTAACAGGAATCTTTTGATGTTCCAACTACCTTGTTTTTGTTGCAAAAACTCACATATCCTGGCTCCTCCTCTGTCTCTTCAGAACAGTCTCTTAGAGAGATCTGAGAGGCCGTCTCCCAGGCTTGAAGTCCTCAGAAAGTCCGCCAAATAAAACATAACTCTCAAGTCTTTTAGGTTGTGCATTTTCTTAAGTCAACATTATAATTGTGGCCACTTTCCCACAAAGCACATCTTTCCATAGTCTCTCTCACCTGCACATTTGTTACATTTTCTCCCATGCCCCCATAATCTTGGGAACGGGGCCTGAGTGCATCTTCTCTTTCTGCTCTGCACATTTCCTTTGCCTGCTCTAATGCACACAGAGTTAGCTCTTTTTTTCCCCCTTGGAATCTCACAGATTGGGAGGCAGCATTTTTAGCAAGGCTACTGAGAAGAGAATTTCCCCATAAAAGGAACAAAGTCACTACCTCTCTATTTCTTAGTTCCCAGGCACAAGATCCAAAGAACTCATTGCCTGAACACTCTGAGCTGAAGTTCCAGTTTAGGTTGAGCTGGGGTGATCAAAATCAAACTCTGAGTGCTCATTAAAACCTTTGGGTAGCTATGAAATCAAGCAGACAGACCATCTACAAGTCTTCATTGTCAATTACATAAAGAATTAAGGAGTTACTAATCAGTTAAGTCTATATGTTATATATTCACATTGATTCTAGCTCAAAATTCAGAGTTTTGATTAAACATATGTGAAGATGGGTGGTGGTGCATGTGAATGAGGATAACTGTCCTGCTGGTGGTGGGTAGGGCATTATTTGGGAGAAATCCAGGCCATCAGCCTTTGAATATCAAGGACCCAACAAGAGCACTTTATAACAAAGCACTCTCAAGTTCCCTCAGAAGTTGTGAACATTTTTTCCTATGCACATTTCTTTATGACAGATAACATTTGATGGGTAAAATTGGAATGATCAGGATTATGTGAATACTTTTGAACACTAACCTTCATTTCTTCCAGGCAGCCAGGCTCCAAGTTCAGGGCCAAGGGAAGCTCTGGTCTAGGCAATATGAGACTACACTGTAGAGAATCTGAAAGCAAAAATAATCCAGTCTGTTACCATTATTGCCATGCATCACAATTCCAAACAATATCAGTGGCAAAAAATATGCCTCCTTGAGAAAAATCTTTTCTTGGTCTATGCTTTAAGTAATTACTGTGGTTAACAGTGAGTTGTATAATATATAGATAAGCTTCAAATTAGCACATTTTCATTATTTATCATTTAATAAATACTGAATCTGACATAAAAATTATTTTGGAAAACATCCAGGTATGCAGTCAGCCCCCAACTCACATGGACTCAGGTAAATGCTTGGGGCAAGTTCATGACCCTGATCTGTGTGGTGCTGTGGTAGCATGTATTCCTGCTTTCATATCTCAGATCCAAAATTAACAAAAATAATACAGTCACTGTAAAGTCAAAGACACAGAACTGGGGTTGCTTCAGTTCTGTCGTTCTATGGGATGGCACGGAGTTTTTAATCTGTGTTTAAAATTTCAAGCAGGAAAGCAGCATGAACTGCAAGTTGTAATATTTTTGTTTTAGAAGTACAAGTTTTTAATACATGGAATATTTTCCCAAGCTTAATAGTATCATTTAAAGCATATTTTTTTCTTCTTTTTAAATTTGGCATTTGCTTTACAACTAAAGAACAAATCAAGAAAAGAATAATTTTTTACTGATTATTATAGGATTATTGCTGAAAATAAATTTGTAGAAGAGAGGAGAAGGTTGTAGAAAATGCTTCAGTCTGGTGTCAAACACACCAGCCTGCCACTGCTTCCAGGGGATTCTCAGGATGGATCTGGGAGCTCACTTTCATTGTCACCTTCTAGGAGGCTCTGTGACAGGTGGCTGAGCTCGGGCCACAGGAGACCTGGAAGGGGATTTCCACTTGGAGTCCAGAGAAACAGGCCCCAGTGACACTTAAAGGAGACTCCCTTGTTTTTTTTTATTAGCACAGACTTCAGGAGCCACAGTGGAAAGACTTTGAGGCAGATTTCTGATTTTGAAAAAATTTTATCTTTGCCTTTGAAAATTATAAGCCACCAGACTTTTTTCTTCCAGTTTTATTGAGATATAATTGACACACAGCAATGTATAAGTTTAAGCTGTAAGGCATAATGATCTGACTTACATGCAACATGATACAATTAACACAATGAGTTTGGTGAACATCCACCATCTCATACAGATACACAATCAAAGAAAAAGAAAAAAATATTTTTCTTTGTGATGAGAACTCTCAAGATTTACTCTCTTAACAACTTTCATATATAACACACAGCAGTGTTAACTGTATTTATCATGTTGTACATTACGTCTCTAGTACTTATTTACCTCAAAACTGGAAGTTTGTACCTTTTGACTACTTTCGTCCAATTCCCTCTCCCCCTCACCTCTGGCAATCACAAACCAGATCTCTTTTTCTATGAGTTTTGTTTGTTTGTTTGTTTTTGAAATAAAATTGACCTACAACATCATGTTAGTAGTTCTTGTTACTCAGCATAGTGATTTGGTATTTCTGTACATTTCAAAGTGATCACCATCATAAGTCTAGTTAACCATCTGTCACCAAAGATACTATATATTATTGATTATATTCCCCACATTGTACATTTCATACCCGTGACTAACTTATTTTGCAATTGGAAGTTTGTACCTCTTAATCTCCCTCACCTACTTCTCTCCTCCCCAAACCACCCTCCCCTCTGGCAACCACCTGTTTGTTCTCTGTATCTATGACTCTGTTTCTGTTTAGTTATGTTTGTTCATTTGTTTTGCCTTTTAGATTCCACATGTTAAGTGAACTTATAGAGTATTTGTCTTTCTCTGGCTGACATTTCATTCAGCATAATATCTTCTAGGTCCATCCATGTTGTTGCAATGGCAAGATTTCAGTCTTTTTTATTAAGCCCCCAGACTTTAAATGATGCAGAGGAGAATGAGGCTGGCTTCCTACCTGCACATATATAAGACAGAGAGACACAGAGGCAGCCAGGCACTGTGAGAAGAGTAAAGGTTCTGGCTTCCGATCGCCTGCTCTGTATGGCAGGCCCGCTGCTGCCTGGCTGTGCAAGGGGCAAGTATTCAACTGCTCTAGGGCTGATCCTTGTCCCTAAGTCATTTTAACCTCACAGGAATGCCAGGAAGATGCAATGAGACACAGTGAATATAAAACAGGGCCTGGCTCATAGTAGCACCATGATGTAGCCAGCTGTATATACAGCAAAAAAGAAGTCATCCAGAATGCTCTCTTTTTCTAAAAAAGATGATTGAAGGCAGAAGGTAGAGGTGAAAAACCCAGTCAGGAAAGAACCAGGAGGACTTACTAAGAAAGGGGGTGCCCACAGGTCCTGAGCTGCCTGGGATCGTGCTAACTGAGGCTGGCTAGCCCATCATCATGATGAATACCCCTCTGTTCTCAGAAGTGTCCCAGTTTGGATAACACTAGAACTGCTGTGAGGGTTAAGTAGTAGAACTTTTCTTGATTTTATCAAGGAGGAAAATAAGCTCAGAAAGCATGAAACGCTTTACTGGTGATCACATGTAATAAGTAGCAAAAACTCTAGGCTTGTCTTAAAATCTTTTTACTGCTTGGGATGGGAAGAATCACCTAATAATTCTAATTTTCCTTATCTCGCTCCAGCCAGGACTAGATTATGTGCACCTCAGTAGATTTTCTCTCTAGCTACAGTTGAGTCCTAGGTATCTGTAGAGCCATCATGCAAAAATTAGGAGGCCAGAGGGCAAGTAGCCCTTACCCTAGGATCCGGATTAGGGCTGGCGTTTTTGTTACCTGGTACGATTATCTCAAAATATGCAGCTGTGTGAATCTCAAGCCATTGGTTACCTAGGTCTTTTTGTTTCATTCTGCTTTGACAGATTTCTTGCCTGCCAGTTCCATGGCCCTCCCTTAGTCTCTAAACATGAGTCCTTCAGCTGACATAAACCCAGATCAAATTGCAAGGAATTATGATCTCAGAAAACTGAGAAGTTTGTGAGTAAAACTGGCTTCAGAACTAGCTGGATCCAAGAACCAGGCAATGTTATAGAATGTGGTCTGTCATCCTCAACCTCTTTCGCATGCTTTCCATTCTATTAGATTCCTTTTAAGACAGGTTTACCCCCAATTAGGTGGCAAAACAGCTGCTGGCAGCTTCCGACGCATAGAATACCATCTTAGCATTCCCAGAAAGGGAGTACTTTCTCCCCACGGTCCAGCTAAAGGTCTGGTTTTACCTATCACTGCACTGACCTGGGTCAGGTGCCCATCCTGAGGTAGGGGGCTCAAACGCTCTGAATCGACCAGTTCTGGTTATTGAGTCACCTCAGGAGGTTCAGGGAAGGATGTCAGTCCCACTCAATCTGAGACGTCACAGAGGAGAAGGAATGTTCCCCAAAGGAAAATCAAGGCATCAGAAAGGAATGGATACCAAACAGACAAAAGTAAGCTTTCTTTGCCCGGACTACTCCGGTATGCAGTGCGCCTGACATCAGTCATGACTCCGCTGAGGTCACTGGCCTTTAGGTGCTGTAATTCTTTAACCCTCGAGCTTACCCTTCAACCTTTGAATACCTTGCTCCCAGCTCTGCACCCATTCACCGTGAGTGCGGCCGCTGTGTGTCACATAGGAAAATCTTTGAAAAACAGAGCTACAAAAGACCTCAGTGCTGCTCCAACCATTTTCATAGGGAAAGAAGGCTGCAGAAGCTCTGTGAAATCTATGACACAACACATAGCGGCTTTATGAGTTTCCCCAACATGGTTAGAGGGAAGAGTACTGAATTCAGGGTTAAAAATCCCAAGGAAGAGCAGCTGACTCAATGAGGGCTCATAAAAAGGAGACCTCGGTGGAAGATAAAGTTTGGGATTCTTTTAACTGTTTTCACAAATGACTAGATTTTAAGGTGGATGTTTATAAATACAAGCTGCAGAATATTTTTATCATTAATGCTGAAGTCAAACTAAGTTTATCTGTATTGAATGGCAAGGCATTTGTCAAAGCACCCTACTCCTAAAAAACCGTGAAAGAAAAACCTCGTCTCATGTCAGAGACTAAATTATTAGCAAACGCTTGGAAAAATAAAAACGTCAAATGGCACATCGAAGCACATTGGAATTTTAATAATATTTATAAAATGAAAAAGAATTCACAAATATTTGGTTAAACTGTATTTCTTTTTCCAGATGTGGAAAATAAAACAACTAAACCTTAAAAAGAAAAAAAAGGGCCAGCCCTTTGCAAAGCAACCATTAACTTACACTGTGAACGGAGTTTTAAGAGAACAGTATTTGGAGGGAGGGGCTGGTAGTGGCAGAGAGTTAAAAATGCAATGTGCTCACGTTTAAATCTTAAAAATGTGCAGAAAGGCCCCTCCCACGCCTCAGCTTGTGAAGTATCCCATCACCCTTCTACACTGATTCTGTGACCTTAGAAAAGACCTTTAAATGTCCCTGTATCTGAGAAGCCTTCACTGATTACCTGGTCTCTACCTCTTTACCCAGCTGTATTTTTTTCTTCATTGAATTTACCACTTCCTGATGTTGTATTACTTGTTTATTTTTCAGTTTGTTCAATCAGTGTTTCCCTCAGTGGAAAAGAATCTCTAAAAGTCAGTTATCTGTTCTGTTAACCACTATATTCCTGGGGCCTTAACAGAGCTGGGCCTGGAGCAGGTGTCAACAGCCATCTGTTGAGAGGATTAAATGTAGAATGGACATCTGGAAACAGTACTGATAACCAAATTTAACAATTAAAGAAGATAACATTTGTAATCATTCTTTATTACTTTAAGTTTAAATTTTAAAAATAGGGTCTGGCTGAAATTTCTACCAGTTTCTCAACCCATAAAACTCTGACTTTATGCTGCTGAATATGACCCTGAACACAAGAAGAAAACAGCTGTTGGTGTCTGTTTTCCCCAATGGTTATCTCATTGTTGGCCCATTCTTTAGATACTTTAAAAGAAAAACAAAAAAACAAACAAAAAAATTCAAATCTTCCAGCTTTTGGGCACCATGTAAAAACCCAATTTCATTTTGAATAGACGGTAAATTATATTTTGGGAGAAATGTTTTCAACAGTTCAACAACTAGGACAGTCATTATCTGTTGCTTTATAATCCCACGTAAAATAATAACTACCTAGAATTTTAATTTCTTTTTTTCATTCACTTTAGTTTTCCTTAGCAGATATCATATAAGGGAATATAGTGGAAAGATTAAGAAATCAGATTTTTGGTGTTATAATTCTAGATCCACTGATAACTGTATGAGTTTGGGCAAGTTACCTATCCTCTAAAATCCTGTTTCCTCACTTAAAAAATCAGGGAAATAACAAAAGTTATAGCACCAAACTCATGGGGGCAAATGAAATAATACAAAACTAACAAACAACAATAACAAAAATCCCCTTTAAGAATCTCTTAAAATAGGGCCTGACATTAAATACTTGCTAAATATTTTTTATTAATATTAATTCTTTATTTATTTTAGGTTTCTTTTCCTAAGAGTTTAAAATTTTAACTTTTTTGTCTGTTGGTAACTTGAAATAAACCCAGGATAATTCTGCTTAAAACAAGGCCCTGTACTTAAAACATAAACCTTGCACCAACTAGGTTATATGAAAACCAAATACCAAATTTACATGAGATATTGAGAAGTAAAATAAAACAATGTTCACCACAACAAGATAAAACACATTTCAAAAACTCTGTGGGTGGGTGTCTGTGAGAGAGAAAGAGAAAGAGAGAGAGGGAGAGAGAGACCCTTTGGTTGTCTGTATAAACTGACTGCTATGATTAATAAGACTGTTTTCTAAAGAAAATGAGGTAATAACAAAAGGCCTCTCTGTGCTTAACTTTTGTCAGGGGCAAAAAAGAAAGGGACAAAACAGCATGAAATGATGAGACCAAGTGATGAAAATTCATGCACAATGATTACTTTCAAGAGTAATTTCTCTTGGGTAATTCAGCGGCCTACTACTATGGCTCTCCAGAGTGACAGCTAATGTAAATGAAGCTACTAAAAGTGGATTATCATGGTAAGAATATATTCAACCAATAATGTGATAGAAATTCATCCAAAGCATTTGGGGAAAATTCAAGAGAAGAAATGTCTTCTTCTTTTTCTTCTTATTTTTTTTTTAAGTTAATGGCCTACAACACTCTTCTTCCCTGACTAATAATCAGCAGGCCCTTAAAAATATCCAGCCAGGAAAAAGAAAAACAAACTTGTTTGGATGAAATAGGAACCCACCTGGGTTATGAGTATCTGTGTTTGGTCCCAGGACTCAGATTCTGAGCCAGATTCTTTGAGAGATTGTGGCAAATGCCTCCAATTATTTTTGCCAAGTATTATTTACTTAGAAAAAGTAATGTTTCATGGATTAGTGTCAAGGAATCTAAAATTTATAATTTCAAAAACTATTCTTGCACATGTGTATGGCTTTCTCAAGTTTTTATTGAACAAAAATTAAGTACCATGTTGTGTGAAAAAATTTAAAAGGACACTGTCTTTCACAAACTTACACAAATAGTCTTTGGAATGTCCACAGTAAGTAGCTGTTAGTTTTGCTTTCTAGATACTTACATGTTGGCTATTTTAACTAGATTGGTTTTCAAAACAGCTGTGACAACCACTCTGCATGGAAACATTCACTGAGCCCACTGGTTTGCTAGTTAAAGTAATGGTTCTATGGGCAGGGTGGAATTGAAGTGGGGAGCAGCAAATAGGGGGGCAAGTTGTGTTCAGAACACCCAGGAAGTGTCTGCAAAAGAAGACAAACTTTAAAGAAGGATTTACACAAGCAGAAAAGGTGGGTAATTCTACGTAGGTCAGAGCCTCTTGTTTGGAATGATGGAGCAGAAGAGAGGATGTAAGAGGAAATATACTTTCCACAGACCAGATCTGCAGGTAGGAGGACTGGGTAAGAGAAAAGAAGTCATCTTGGCTGAGTCTCATTGGCAGAGAACTCTGAAACCAGTAAAGAAAGCTGACTAGATTAATCTCCTCAATGACAGGAAGAGGAGTCATGAATGATAATCCAGAAATCACTGGGGTTGATGTTAGAAGGTATTTTGAGACTATTCCTTTTGAAGGGTGAAGGCATCTGGCATTCTTTATATTCCTTTTAGATAAATGATTAAGCCATCCGATGAGTTGACCCCAAAACTTTAAAAGTATTGTAGCCTTATTCAAAATTCTATCTAGCTCCCTCTTACTTCTTATTCCATGATGGAATAGCATAGATGATTTTTTGTTCAGACCTAAGGCAATATACCTGTCTCAGTAGAGCTGTTTTACTTCTACATGTGGTGACGAATTGGTTAATTGCTTGGGCTCCTATGGAAGGCAGCCTTCAAGATGGCCCCAAATGAATGAGTTTTTCCAGGTCCCAAACTTCCTCATTCTCTCCTTTTTCCATTGTTGGTGATGACAAGACCTCTCCTCTTAGCCCTATGAGGTCCTCTTCCAATATTAAATTCTGCTTTCAGGGAAAATTTTGAAAATGTGTCCAATAAAGCCTGATTAGCTTCCTCTTCTGGATAACAGAAAAAGGAGGCTAAACTGGGGACTATGAGGCATCAGTGAGCCAGAAACTCTGAATTACTGGTTAGAGTTATCACTCACTGAGTACCTACTATGCACAGGGACTGCCCTTTCATGTGGACAGGGAGAGTGGTGGGACAAGGGGGCCCTTAACTCTAAAGGAAGTGTTGTCTCATCCTATATAATCACATAATTCAAGAGAGTCAGGTATTGCCTTTGTCTGGTTGCATCCAGTGAATAAGAGTATAAAGTAGAAGATCCCATGGGTAAGATATAAACAGGCTAAATGTTTTAAGGTAAGGGATACCAAGATCAAGAAAAAAAGAACCAAGTCATAAATATAAATTAGCCAAATGTTGGGAGCATAGCCTAATAGTTAAGAATCCAGACTCCAAACCCGGACTGCTGGGTTCAAATCTTGGCCCTGTGGCTTGGATGCATGTGGTCCTGTGACATTCCTTAAAGTCTTTGTGCCTCAATTTGCTCATCTGTAGAACAGGGATGTTGACAATAATAGCAACTACCTTATCAAGGGCATTAAATGAGTTAATACTTGTAAAGTGCTTAAAACACTGCTCCATAACAGTCTGTTAATAAATAAAAATCTCAAGAACTGACTAACTCCCTTCTAAACTGATAGCTCTTGGTCACTGGAAATGTTCAAGCACAGGTCCTGGAATGTAAGCTGACTTCATTAAGGCAATAATGTTTGTCTTTTTTTGTTCAAATCTTTGCCTGGAACAATACATAGTATAGATCAAACTGAAAAAACATCATTGAACGAATTAATGCATCTCCCCTGGTAGTTACACAGAAGAGTTCTGCATGCATCCAAATTAAGACAAAATGACTTCTAAGGAACTTTCTAAATTTAGGTTTTGTGATTTCTTTCATGAACTAATGCATTGGAACAGTACTATACAAAAAGTGTGATGATTTGAGATTAAATTGTGTCTATTTTTCTTTTTTTTTTTTCTTTCCTTCCTTCCTTCCAAGGAGCCCGTGTCTATTAAATGAGTGCTTTTTTCCCTAGGTAGAAGGTTTACCAGGAACATATAGTATGCTATCAAGAGTCTCTAAGCCATCTCCACATGTGTCTAATCTTTATCTTCTTTTACAGTTTCATATGTGCAGGACTTTCAGTTGGGTCAGGTTGGCATTTCACTGCCCTTTATGTGTGTGACAAGTGAAAACAGGGAAAGAAAAGAAACTAGAGTGAGAAAAACCAGAATCCACACAGCAGTTCAAACGTGATGTTCAGACAGTTCTCTCATTCAACCTGCCTCATCAAGCCCACTGCGGTCATCGCTGTTCATCTCACACCCCTTGTGTGTGACAGGCCCCAACCCCTCTCTCATAGCAGAGCCTCTCCCACAGTTCTGACTGTCACCCCCATGAGACAGATACACCATCAGTACCTGCAAAACTGACCTGTGTCACCTGGGACCTGGGACGTGCTCTGATTCCACAGCTCTCACACTGAGGACAGAAAAAAGTCTCCCAGCAACAACTGCAAAGAAAGTGGATGCCCCTGAAGTCTCTCCCCTAGAACCACATTCTCATAATTCCCCCAAGAAATCAGAATGCAACTGCTCACCTCTCCAATGAATGGAAACAGTTAATTCAGACACTTAGATCAATTTCTAAAATCCCAACCCCCATGATATAAAACCATTTTGACTGCAACGATGAAATAACTCACTTGCTGACAGTTGCTTGGACTATCTGTAGACGTGAGGAAAAAATACTTTTAATCAGGTCAAGTCACTCTGCCTTTGGGATTCTAAATTTACTCATATTCTAAAAGAAAAACACTCCATTTTAGTAGGGAAAATACAATTTTTTTTAGCTTAATAAGCAACCAAGAGTTCTTTCTTCAAATTTTGACATTTAATCAATCAGAAATTTGGTGTTGGAAAACTGTTTCCTGTGAAGCCATCTCTGTCTGTAGGATTTTTCTTAAAAAATCTGGACTATAGAAGGCACCACCTAGACTTTGACAGAACATTGATTCCCACCTGGGTCTTACACCTAACAGACACTGTCCCCACTCTTTCTTCTTTTTGTGCCCTAACAGTTATGAATACCATGAATAAACATCAAAATGAAATATTAAGCATCTTTGATTTCATTTGCCTCTAATTATATGATCCCTTAAATTTGGCTCTAATCATGAAAGACTGGTAAAACTTTTAACACATTAGTAATATTTTATGTGTCAGTATCTTAGCACGGTTAAGACAGAAAGAGGTCTTACTATTCTCTCCAATTTTTGTAAAACTAAGATTCAGAGGAGTTAAGAGATTCTCCCAAGGTCACGTATAGGTAACAGAGGTGAGCTTTAGTCCAGATCTGTCTGTCTACAATTCTCATGTTCTCTGTTTATGACATATTATAAATTCAGTGAGAGAGGGATCTTCAGTGATCTAAGTCAGGAGTCAGCAAAATTCTTTTGTAAAGGATCAGATAGTAATATTTTAGGCTTTGTGGGCCATATGGTTTCTTTCACAACACTCAACTCTGCCGTGTAGTGCAAAAGCAACCATGACAAAACATGGATGAGTGACTGTGGCTGGATTGAAAAAAAAAAAAGTTTATTTATACAAGCAGGTAGCAGATCAGATTTGGCTCAATGGCCATAGCTGGCTGATCTTAGCAAATCTGGCATTTAGGGACAAAATCTAAACTGTAGTCTGCCTGTTAGGAGCATGAAGTTCCCTCAACTGAAGATAAAGGCTAGAGTTATGGAGAAGAGGCTACCTAGTGTTAATGGTGAGTAGAAAAATTAAAGTAAACAATGCTATTATAAGAGGAGTACAGTGGTTATACACTCTGGACTATCTGGGTCAATGGTGTGGGCCCTCTGGCTATATGGTCTTGTCAAGTTACTTAGTCAACTTCTTCATGCCTTATCTTCTTCCTTCTTATTTACAAAATGGGGGTATTAAGGCATTTTCCTCATGGAGTTCTTATGAGAATTAAATGAGTAATATACATAATATATATATAGAATAGGGCCTAGCCAATAGTAATTTCTCAATAAATGCCAGATATATGTACAGTTGACCTTCCTTAAACAACATGGGTTTCAACGCGCATGTCCACTTACAGTAGGTTTTTTCCAATAGCAAATACTACAGTACTACATGATCTGTAGTTGGTTGAATTAGAAGATTTACCAACTGTAAAGTTGTATGTGGATTTTTAACTGCACTGAGGGTCAGCGCCCCTAACCCATGTGTTGCTCAAGGGTGAACAGTAATATATATTTGACAATAGAAATTATTCCTATTACTATTGATATGTATCAAACCACCCTAAATTTAACGGTTTAAAGAAACAACAGTCATTTATTTTGCAAACAAATCTGCAGTTTAGGCAGGGTTTGTCTGGGAATACTTGTCTCTGTTCCATGTGGTATCGACTTGATGGAGAACTGGAACATTTACTTCCAAAGTGGATCATATGGCTGATAAGTTGGGAGCTCAGCTGGGGCTGAGGGCTTGGGTCCTTGGTTCATTTCCATTTGGGACTCTCCATTTGACCTGGGCTTTCTCACAAGATTGGGGCGGGGGCAGGGGTTGCAAGAATGAGTGCTCAAAGAGGGAGCCAGGATGATTATCTTTTAAGACCTAGGCTTGGAATTAATACATCATCAGTTCCATCCCATTCTATTTTTTAAAAATGGGTTAGTAAAGTCAGTCCATATTCAAGGAAGACAGAAATTAGACTCCATCACTTGATGGAAGAAGTGTCAAAAAATTGTGACCATGTTTTAAAATTCCAAAGTGTATCTACTGCCACAAATTATTTATATTCCCTCCACATTCAAAAAACATCCACAAATTCACCCCTTCCAGGACACCCCAATGTCTCATCAGGCTTAGGTTCAAAATCCAGAATCTTACCATCTAAATCAGATCTAGGTATAAATGAAGTCCCTTGGGTGAGGTTTCTTGTGTATTGCTCCCCTCAGTCTAAAGACCTGTGAACGAAGACCTATGTGCCCAACACACAATGGTGTGATATACATTGGATAATCACTATGGACATTCTTGCTGACAACAGGGGAATATGGAATTACACAATAGTCACTGGTTCATAGCAATTTTGAAATCCAGCCAGGTAAACATTGCCAGTTCCTTCTTAGTTTCATACTGTTTCTGTCCCTTTTAGTCCATGCTGTCAAAATGTTAATCCATACAATCTTGTCACTGTATTTTTCTTGTTAAAAAAAAATACATGTTGTGATGGATGTTAACTAGACTTATTGAGGTGATCATTTCACAATATACACAAGTACTGAAGCATGATATACACCTGAAATAAAAATGTTATATGTCAATTATATCTCAATAAAAAGGAAAACAAACCAAAACCAAAACAAAACAAACCTCTGTTGACTTCTTATCATTCTTATGCTCAATTAGACAAAAACATCCCTACAAATCTTTCTGATATAAGTCCTTGTCTACCTTGGGATTCTTGTAAAGCTGCTATGGGATCATTACTTTAAGATTATTAGAAGCCCCACTCTTTAACTAAGAGGGTCTGTCTGGCACGCCCTTAAGATTCTCAGAGGAAATTTGTTTCAAAGGGTCTATGAGACATTACCCTAAATCTTTCTAAGGTATTAACAAAGACTCTTTGGTCACCCTTTCTTAGTTTGAGAATCCTCTGCTGTATGGAGAGACTAGGAATGAAAAACAATTTTATATTTGAGTGTAACAAGTACTGGATCTTTTATGTATTTTCTTTAAGTTTTCTTGAAAATTAAACAGCTCCATTTTTAAACTCATCTCTCTACATACTTATATATGACTAAAAGAAGCCATTTGGCATTTTCAATATTCTGGCTGGAATTCTTCTTAGCCAACTCTACCAGTTCATTAGGTATCTTTTGTATTTTCCATGACAGGTGACAGTTTTGCTGTTTGTTAGTTTTGCTAACAAATTTGCTCCAATTATCTATTTCCATGTACAAAAATCTCCAACAGTGGTTTAAAACAATAATAACACTTATTTTGCTCACAAATCTGGGGGTTGACTGGGCTTAAGTAGGCAGTTCTCACTCAGAATCTTTTGAGGTTGTTAACAGCGCCTGGGACTGGAATTATCACTAACACTTCATTACTCATAATTGACATCTACTGGGAAGCCTCTTGGGTGACATTTTCTCAATTTGGTATCTCCACATGGTCTTTCTGTGTGATGGACATAGGGTAGATGAACTTCTTCCATGGGGGTAAAAGCTCCCCGAGTGACTGTCCCAGGAGACAATGGCAGAAACCCCATGAACTTTTCCAACCTAGACTCAGAAGTCACCCAGGATCTCCTCCCTGGCGTTCTATTGTCAAGGCAGTCACAAAGACCTGGCAGGTTTAAGGAAGTGGTGCGATGTGGACTTCAATTCTGGGTTTCTTTATCTGGTAAAGAATTTATAGACATGCTAATACTACATCAGAAATGCTTGAAGGACTATTAATTTTAGCAGGAAAGGCAATCCACACTTCTAATGATGCATCTGGTTTCTGCCAACGATGTTGGAAACATCTCATGTATGAAGCAACTGATCTGCATGGATGGTCAGAAGAGAGAGATGGTAGCCTTTTTTTAAGAAGGTGATGATGTCAACTACTTGAGAATGTGAATTTGGAGAGGAAATTTGAGGGGATCTGGAGGAACTGAAGACATCAATTTCTTAACACACACAGACCCATCTTTTTAAGGAAGTTAGAATATATTATTTAGAACAGAGAAGATTGAAAACCACCCTCTATTTTCAGATTTAGGGAAACTCCAAGGTGTAATGCTAAGTTCCAAGAATACCAGGCTTGTGGAATGTGCTTTATCTGAGGCAGACAGGAAATTCCCTGCTGCACAGTAATCAATATTTTCATGCAAATAGGAAGCTTGCTCTGAATTCTTGTAGCCTTTCAGAAAGTTACAGGACATATTTCTTTATGTCCTCTTTATTTCTGTCTTTGAGAGCAGCCAACCAGGGATTCAGCTGTTATTATTATCATTTAATGTTTATTTATCTTTTCTTTGAGAATCTCATGCCTCTTGTATAGGAGCAGCCAAGTTTAGAGTCATAATAAAGATTAAGAAGGCAATACAGGGTTGAAACACCCGACTTTTGCTACTCTACTCTCTGGACCTTACTTTCTTATGTGTAACAGAGAAGATGGATGTTGACTTTTACTGGAATTGACACCTATAAACAATTCCGTATGTGTCTTGGATCAAGAAGGGAATAGAAAACAGAATATATCTTTGAACCAACGTTTCTTTTAAGCCCCCACAAGGTGCAACCATTGTGGGATCAGATAGATGAATCTCTTTCTTTCAAGAGGTCTGAGATTTTTTAATGTCTAAACCATTATTAAATCTAGATTAATCTCAGAAATACAATGCTGTCTGTCACATCCTGCTTCCTAGGAAGTTTTCCTTTCTCTGAGTGTAAGAGTCTGGTCTGCAGTTCTTTGAGCGCAGCAGACCTCAGCCATCAGTGGTGGCTTCAAGTGTCTGCACTTTTGGCCTAGGCTCTTTGTGCACTTAGCGTGGACATTTTACATTGCTGTTGGTTTTTCAGTGGCTTTGTCCTGCTCCTGCATCTGCACCAAATGTGCCACAACATCTGGAATATTTGTCGGTACTCAACAAATATTTGAAAAGGGAATGAATTTGTTTTCCCATCACCTTCCAAAATGCCTGTACACATCAGGCCTGAGTTACAGGTCAGAGATGATGATGCTTCCAAACTGCACACAAACACAGAAGCTCCTGTTTCTGCCATTGTGAGAGTCATGTGAGTGCTGGCGATGGAACGAGAAGGGGCTGGCAGATGCCTCGAGCCCAGTGCAGTCTACAGGACTCTGGGGAGTGCACTGGCTGCCCTTCATCCCACACAGCTGCAACATGAGTGGTCGCAGTTGTTTACCAACCCTGATTCATTTGCCATCTCTGACCTCATCTCTCTAATCCAGTGATATCAGGTCACTATATATTTTAAACTCACTCAATTTCCAGGAGAAGATCTGCTGTCGTAATCAGCTATCAGCTGAGGAGTGAAAGCCGTGATTTGAAAGTCTAGCATCCCGTGGCAAACTTGGATTACACTATGATTGCTTAAATGCTGTTACTGCAAAATTCAAGGGCAGAATTTACATACCTTTCTTTAATGATGACCTGCTAGCTTTGGCTTTATCATGCTGCAGTCAACTGAAAACATTCCATTATTGGGAATCTTTTATCTTCTAGTCTATCTAGCCTGGCAAATCTTGTTATTCTTTATTATTTTTGCAACTATTAAACTAAACAATAAGTGATCTTTCCGGGAAATGCTGCAAGGGAGGTAGCTTCTGGAGATGGCCTCTTTGTAGTTCTATTTCTGATAACGAATCAGTTCTGTTCCCTCTAAATAATTACTGAGATTGTTCTACTGTGTGAATGACCTCTTTCAGGACAGGGATTTCCCCCTCTGCCTTCTTCCCCTTTAATTTCTATTTTTAATGAATGCAAGTATGGTGAGAATTTACAGTGCTGATTGTCCCTATAGTTGTTATTGCCAATTGTGGACATTCTTTACTCACAACAGTGATTCCCACAAGTTTTCAAGTTACCATATGGAAGTGTAAACTCAACAGAGAGAGAGAAAAGGATTCCCTGAGTCCTATTCTTCCCTGAAGTGCTGAGGTATTATTGAGTAGTAAACAGGTACAGTTTGCTTTAGATTCAGATATACCTGGATTCCCAACCTCCCAATCCATGCCACTTAGATAAGTGACACTTCTTTGTAAGTCTCAGTGCCCACATCTGTACAAGAGAGTGGTAACTGTCTCATGGAGCATTGACTGAGTAAATGAGATAATGCTTATAAAGGGCTTAGCACAGAGCCAGGAGCAACATGAATCCAATCAATGGTATCTATTCCTTTTGCATCTTAAATAATGTCTGACTTCTGTGAATCTACTAGGGAAAAGTATTCAAAACCCTCCTAGCATAGGGGTGTGAAATACTTCAGTATTTGCTTCCAAGTTCATGGGGTCCCTCCACAGAGCTTTCTTCGCAAATGAGGAATACAACATTTTGGCAGGCTTCCCTCACTGGTGTGGGTCATTTCAGGGTTTCCCCATGTCCCAGAACATTTTTTTTTTAATCCGTTTTGGATGCATTTAGGAATTCCTGGCAGAGGCCACACTAACAAAATGCAAAAAAACATAGGTTTTGTAGCCAGGGACCTGGGTGACTTAAGGAAATTCATTAACATCTCTGAGCCTCCATGTGCTCAGCTGTAAAAGAGGTATAAGACTTGCTTTGAAGGGTGATCCTGTGTGTAAAAGAGGAGAAAAAAGATCTCTATGTAAAGTGCTATAGTGTAACACCAAGGAGTACAGAGAGACACAACAAGGAGGACCTATTATGTCTCATTTATTCCTAAGAGTAAATGTTCCTTCTCTTCTCTCCCAGCCTCCCGGCACATGTTGCCAGCATCTGGAGCGCCTAAACAGTAGCTGGTAACGCTCCCATAGGAGAAGACAATAGGGTGAGGCGGCGTTGGTCTCAGTCACAGTAAACCTTTTGCCCAGAGAGGGAAATAAAGTCTGATAGCAGAAAGCTGGCACCCTCCCTTACTGGCCTTTAGCAAAGACCTGATTCTCAAGAACAAAATGAGTAATTGCTGCCGGAAAACTGGCCATGTGCATTTATATAGTGAGAGGTGTTTTATGGAATTAGGTGGGTGGTGAAAAAGTAATCATTATAACAATTTTATAACTCAGACATAAAAGAGCAGAAGTGGAGAAAGACCAATCCTCTTCTTAAATATTTGCCATTTATTATCTTCAGGCAAGTCAGTGTGTTTTCTTATAAATCAGCAAGAAGTAGGCTCAGGTATTTGAAAGGAGGAATGGACCTTAGATGCCATGTGGCCCCATCTGCCTTTCACAAAGAGGAGCAAACCCAGAACCACAGAGGGCCAGGGAACACACCCAAGGTCAGGCACCGCCGTTTGTTTTGACTACCTCTAGAGAGACCTTCTCA
This sequence comes from Camelus dromedarius, assembly GCF_036321535.1. Taxonomy (NCBI): domain Eukaryota; kingdom Metazoa; phylum Chordata; class Mammalia; order Artiodactyla; family Camelidae; genus Camelus; species Camelus dromedarius. The sequence continues at coordinate 29,064,060 of NC_087446.1, forward strand.
TGGCACACACTGCCTCTCTCTGGAAAGTGAGGTAAGAGTTGCCCAACCGAATTCTGAAATAAGGTCAGTTATAAATGCCAGTGGCAGCCAACCTTCTCTTTTATTATTTAGAAAATGCTTGTCTGAACTTGTTATCAGGGGACACAGACTGAGAGAGGAGGAGTATATTTTTTCACATGTCTGAAGCCATGGGTAATAGAACATACACGTTCTGGAGAGAGGTAAGATAATAAATCGCCATGAAATACAGACTGCTGATGAGCTGTTTTTGAAACCCTGGCTTCTTGAAAAAGAACCAAAAGCAGCAGAGAGTAAAATTCATAACCGTGTGCTTTTTCTGTAGGTGTGTTGGACTGAATGTACGTACGGTTGGATCACAGAAATGATCCACTGGAAAGCAGGGTGCACTGCTTCTCAGCAGAGGGAAACAAGAGAGGAAACCAACATTTGCTGAGCTTTCCTTGGCCCTGGAAGTGTTTGAAAATGGCAAGGTCAGGATTTGAACCCAGATTTAGCTAAGTTGAAAACCCAGGTTATTTCCCAACAAGCCAAAGAAATGCCCCAACTCCAGCCTTCTCCTGGCATGCTGACAAGCTAGCATCTCTTCCAGCAGACGATTAGTTTCCACAGAAGGGAACTGGGTACAGTGCTAGGGGAAAGGCCAGGAGCTCCAACGTGCTTGGCATAAAGGCTGGGACCACAGGAACTTTTCTAGACAAACTAGTCATCACAGCTGATTGATAAGGGGAGTTAATTTTCAGTGGAACAATATCTACAGGCATCTTCATCACACCATTAGGTAGACAGACTAACCTGATTGGTTAGACTAAGAGTTAAGAATGCATCTTGTTTTGGAACCTAAATGTTTATTAACATAAGAGAGAAGAAGCTTGCCTGAATACAGACTGTCAACAGTCAAGACGGAGATTCAGGGAGAGGAAATTCTGTTTAACATAGGAAAACAAATATTTCAAGACTAAAATTTTGATGATACATTATAGAAAGTATAACCAAATCCCATATTACAAAAGTACTAATGAATTCACAGCTCATTTTTTTAAAAAAATAACAGTTCAAACTTTATACCCAAGATTCTTCCATCTTGTAGAATCACTGAATTCTACGTGTTTTTGTCCATCTTCTCTCTCTAAGAAAGGGCATATGCTTTCACAAACACATTCACTAAGAGTTCAGAATAGAGAGCAATGTTCTCACTGTTCAAGGCCGCTTTGTGGTCCTGGGCACACACAAGTAGGAGCATTTTAAAATCAAAACACTCAAGGCAACTATCAACAAACGGCTCCTTCCCCTGCTGTCTCCTAGTCCACTGGCAGGACGTGAAGGGGTAAAGCCCTCTTCTTGGATTGAGACACTACAACACCAGCCCATCCTTCCATCTTCTCCAATATCTCTCCTCCACAGAGGGTCATCAGGTCAGTAAAGCTCATGGCCATTTAAAAGGTGACATTTATCATTTGTAGTATAGGTGGCTTGCTCAACTCTCCTAAACCTCAATGTCTTCATCTGTAAAATTTGTTATGACAAAGTCTCCTTCATACGCCTAATCCTGCATATTGAATGGGAAGACATATAAAGCGCTTAGCACATACTATGACCCACAAAATACAGATTCATAGAACAGTTAGAGTACAGCAGTGTCCAGTGATGTTCAGACCTGAATCTTGTTCTGCAGATTCTCCCTCAGGCCACAAAGGATACCTGAACGTTTACGCCCTAGATCCTGGGCTTTAAAAAAAACCTAAGTCTCTTCTGGAGAGACTCCATGTACCTTGTATTTCTATCCTGTATAGGTAGAATTTTATCTCTTTCTAGTCTCTTACATTTTGAGGTGGCTGTTCCCTTCTCCTGATCTCCAGCCCCAGAATCTCTTGCATTATCAGTCTTTCTCCCAAAATTCTTGTCCAGGTCAGACTTCATGGTTCTGTATTTTCAGCATCTGCTGTTAATCAATTCAGAATTTCCCAGGTTTTTTTTTTCAGGCCTTACTTTGTTTCTTCAGACACTTCTCTTAGACTGCATCTTTTGTCCCAAAACTCCTGGGATCCACATTGATTCTTCTATTTTTCCACGATTTATTACCCTGAACAACTGTATGCACATAAGTGAGCTTCTAAACGTAAGTGGATGGGAGGTTGGGATGTGTATGGACAAATCATTCATTCATTCACTTATTCATTCATTACTCATAAACTACATATTGGGCACCTACTATGTGGCATGTTTTAAATCTCAGAGGACATGCATATCAATATAAAATAATTCCAGTCCTCAAGAAATTTAATCTGTGGAAAGATAAACACAAAGCTTTTAATATAATACGTCATAAAAAGGCTTAATTTCCAGAATATGTAAACAGCTCATACAACTTAATAACAAAAAACCCCCAAATAACCCAGTTCAAAAATGGGCAGAAGACCTAAACAAGCAACTCTCCAGTGAAGACATACAAATGGCCAATAGGCACATGAAAAAAATGCTTAACATCACTAATTATCAGAGAAATGCAAATCAAAACTACAATGAGGTATCACCTCACACCAGTCAGAATGGCCATCATTCAACAGTCTATGAATGATAAATGCTGGAAAGGGTGTGGAGAAAAGGGAACCCTCCTGCACTGTTGGTGGGAATGTAGTTTGGTGCAGCCATTATGGAAAACAGTATGGAGAGTCCTCAAAAACTAAAAATAGACCTACTATGTGATCCAGCAATCCTACTTCTGGGTACATATCTGGAGGAACTCTAATTCGAAAAGATAACATGCACCCCAATGTTCATAGCAGCACTATATACAATAGCCAACACATGGAAGCAACGTAAATGTCCACTGAAAGATGACTGGATAAAGAAGTTGTGGTATATTTATACAATGGAATACTACTCATCCATAAAAAAGAATAAAATAATACCATTTGCATCAACATGGATGGACCTAGAGATCATCATTCTAGTGAAGTAAGCCAGAAAAATAAAGAAAAATGTCATATGATATCACTTACATATGGAATCTAAAAAACAAAGAAAAAAGGACACTAGAAACTCTTCTATAAAACAGAAACAGACCCAGACATAGTAAACAGTCTTATGGTTACAGGGGAAAGGGGGTGGGAAGGGATAAATTTGGGAGTTTGAGATTTGCAAATGTTAGCCACTGTATATAAAAATAGATTAAAAACAAAACAAAGTAAGTTTCTTCTGTATAGCACAGGGAACTATATTCAATATCTTGGAATAACTTTTAATGAAAAAGAATATGAAAACAAATATGTGTATGTATATCCACGACTGGGACATTGTGCTGTACACCAGAGGTTGACACATTGTAACTGACTGTATTTCAACTGAAAAAAAAAAAAAGAAGAAGAAGAAAGAAACTACCTAGATGAAAACAAAAAGAAACAAACAAAATAATACAATATGTCATAAAGCCTATAATAAATTAGTGGTTCTCAACATTGGCTGCACATTAGAATTGCCTGGGTACATTAAATAGAAAGGCCTGACCCTATCCCAGACCAGTGGAATCAAACTCCCTGAGTAGGGTCTGGTATTGGTCTGTTTTGATAGGTTTCTAGGTGATTCCATTGTACAGTCAGGTTTGAGAATCCCCTGGACAGAAGGAGGCATGGGACGCTTTGAGACCACAAAGAAGAGGTTTCTATCCTGATAAGCTACCAAAGGCTACTAAGGGGAGATGACACCTGTGCTGAATCTTAACAGGGAAGCCATCTAGGTGAAGATGTGGAAAAGCCATTCCAAGCACAAAGTTGGCAAGAAAAGTGCACAGAATTGCAAATAATTCTGGGCAGAGTTTAGAGAGTACTACAGTGTTTGGACTTCATCTGGCAGGCAAAGGGGAGCCATCAAAGGACCATTAGCAGAGAAATCATATGATTAGTCTTGGGCACATCTAAAGGACCAACAACATCAACTGTGGAGGAAATTGTACTTTCACTGTAACACTACCCCAGCACAAACTATCTCCCCTTTAATAAAACCTTCAAAACTGTTGGCACCTTCCTTGGTTTCAGTCATTACAAACAGGAAACTCTACCCATGAACTAACCTTCGCCCTGTCCTTTCCTGAAACAAAGAATAGCTGTTCTCCTACTTGGATATGCCTGGAGGAAAGAAGGGCCCCTTGGTATTCATAACTGACTGCAAAGAAATGATTTGGTTTCATACGAATTAGTACACACAGACAATTACAGAATCAAGTGTATTGAGACATTTTAGTTTTAAAATTATTTGTCCTCTGATAGAGTGCTGTCAACATGGGCAGGGGAAACCCTGGGATCATAGCTGCTATAGAGAAAATATAATTCATCCTTGGAAGAGGGCCTGAACTTTAGAGAAATTATGCTATGGTGACGTGTTAAGCGCTCTTTGTCTAATTTTCAGCACACAAATCCATTCACACATCAACCAAGCCTTTGGAACAGCTTTAGATATTGTTTGTGGTGATGGATGTTACACTGTTTGTTTATTTTGTGTTTTGTTCCTTGCCTTAATTCTAAGATACACTATCAATTGAAAGAATAAGGGGGAAAATATTAAATTTAATGTATGTTTTAATTGTGAAATAATCTGATTTCAAAAATGTTGGAATAATATAGATAAACAACAAGGATCTATTGTATACCACAGAGAACTATATTTAATTTCTTGTAATGAGCTGTAATGGAAAAGAATCTGAAAAAAAATATATATATATATATATATATGTATGTATATGTATAACTGAATTGCTTTGCTATGCACCTGAAACTAACATTGTAAACTGACTACATTTCAATAAGAAATAAGAATTTTTAAAAATGTTGAAATATATACATGAGGGTGGAAATGGGGAAAACGTGTGCTCTGTAATAAAAATTCCCAGGAGGGAAATCAAAAATCTTTAGGCACTAGGAATCTAAAGGCACTAAGAATTATATAATCAGTGGTATCCAAAGCTCTGTTTTCAGACAGAGAAATCTGAGGCCCAGGAAGGCTCAGAGATTTGCATTAGGTTCTAAAGGGATTACTTCATATTGAAGCCAGAGCCAGAAACCTCATTTCCCAACCTCAAGTTTGGTTTGCTTTCCATAATACCAGAATACTCCAAATAATTTCTGTGACCAAAAAAAAAAAAAAAAAAAAAAAACAACACCTCATCATTTCCCCTTGTATTTAGGGACTGGGAAACTATTCAGAGATACAGCATGTAAATAAATAAAATGTACTATAATTAAGCATATTTTAGCAAAGAAATAAGGAAAAGATCACGACACTTCAGTTCTCAACAAGCCCTTTTGTTAATTTATTTGATGGCTGTTATCTTGAGGACATGACATCCGCATATCAAGTTGCATTTTGGTGTCCAAATGACTGGTTTTACTTGCTCTTTGGTTCCTAAAGCTAATTATTATTTTTAACACCTTTTGATATGCTAAGTGAGGCTAATAAGAGTGAATTTCTTGTACGTTTATTAGTCATCACCTCACATATGTGTATATATTTTTACTACTTTCAAAGTGTCAATAAATTATATTTGAGCCTCAAAAGAATATCATAAAGGAACTATTACCTTAGTATTCCTCCTAGGAAATATATACTTAGTTGTCAGAATAGTGAAAGATGTGGTATCAGACCATACAGTGTCAAGCCTTCTGCCCCTCACCACCTGTGCCTCCTCTGTAATATGCAGCAAGAGGAGCAGCTGCTTTGTGCACTTGTTTTTAGAATTAAATAAGGTAATCCATGCAAAGTGCTGATCAAGTCATCTGGCATATTGTACCTATCCTATATTGTCAGCTAGATAATTTCTCCATTTATAAATTATGTATTGATGGCCTCTAATAACTAACACTTAGTGAATGCTTAGTATGCACCAAGTACCATTCGAAGAACCTCACAAGTAGTAACTCACTTAATTTTCACAATGACTGAGGTGAGAACTATTATTACTGCCTCTGTTTTGCAAAAGAGGAAATTGAAATACAAAGAGTTAAAATTGCTTATCCAAAGCCTCACACCTGTGAGATTGTAGAGCTGGGACACAAGCTCAGAAGGTCCGGTTCTAGTCTCTGCTCTACTGCATCCTGGGACAGGCTGTGCATTAGGCATGGGGGCAATAGTAGTGAGAACTACATGGTTCCTGCCCTCAGAGAGCTCAGTGAAAACCAGTGCAGCGTGTTGATCCCTAAAAAAGAGGTAACCTCTCTGCAAAACGGTGGCACAGAAGAGAGAGTTCTGAACTCTCCCTGGGAGCCTGGAAAAGTGTCAGTTACTCTCAACCCTCCTAGTATTCAGATCTGCTTTCTCCTGTCTCTGTGGGCCACACACATACTCTGAGCTGAGAATCACATCATTACCAAAACTCTGGTCCCTCTTCATGACACTGGCTACTCTATTCTGAAAAGCCATACCCAGATTCCAAGTCCCTGACCATCTCTATGTATATAGGTCCTGTCATTTTCATGATAACTTTTCTAATATTCTGTATTTCCTTTACATGGGTTGTCTGGCAAACACATCCTTGGCACTCAGTGAGAACTCCTTGTTCAAAATGCCACACATTACAAAGTTGACGATTCAACACACATTTTTGAGTGTATCCAACCTGCATGCTGCAGTGCTAGAAGTGAATACATGCTCCCTTTATGCTACAGGGCCATCTCTCCTGAGGGTGGGGCCTGTATTTCTTCTAAGTCCAATTTCTCATACGTATATTATGATTTCTACTTTTGCAAAACAGGACGTTGCTTAACCAAGTTCTTATGGGAGGAAGCACGGCCCAGTGAGCAGAACAATGATTTGAAAGTCCTGGGTTCTATTTTCAGCTTCCACTGTTGACTAGCTGTGCATTCAGCCCTAGGAAGGTCAAAAGCAGAATGGCCTTGCGTCGATGACTTTCTCTGTACGTACCGCTCTAGATGGAAAACAAATCAGGCATCTGGCTCTCAGCCTTGAGAAGCTATGGTCTTTGGAGAATAGATGTGGAGTCACACTTTGTTTTTCTTTTTAAAGCAAAAGAACAGAACAAACTCTCGGGGAGGGGGGTGCAAAATGGGCTGGCAGAGAATGGAAGAGAGAAACCAAGTAACCTTTTAAATCCAGGGGTTAAAGGACTGTTTGAGTCATTTAGATCAAAGAAGGCTCTTTAGAGTAAGTTGGAGTTGCCTGCATTTGAACACGAAGAGCCTGAGGTTTGAAAGACTTCTTCATACTTGGACAATAGCAGGCAACCAGAACTCTTCCTGTAGGGGTCAGGCAGGGAAGGCCAGTGAGAGGCTTGTAGGCAAATGGGGAAACACAGGCCCCTTCTAAAGCCATCTGCTGCTACCCAGCACCAGCTGCTTGTCCTGGGGAGAAGCAAGCCATTGTTGTCTGAATAGCTGGGTTTTCAAGAGAAACTAAACAATTAAAATTTTGTCATTAGAACTTGATCTTAAATGATGGAGCCTAAACAACATTTAATGAGGCACTGGGCAGGAAAACTGAACATACCAGATCTTAGGCAATGCACTGTTCATCTCTTCTACCTAGATAGGATGGAGTTTCATAAGGACTTTGGTTATGTGTTCTGCTAAGAATGGATAAAAGCTACATATCAGGCAAATGGTATTAGCAGTAGCACTAAAACCTGGCTGCACACTGGAATACCAGGAAGTTTTAAAAACACTGACTGATACCTGAGTCCAAACACCAAGATTCTTGTTTAATTAGGCTGGGCTGCGGTCTGAGCATTGGAATTTTTAAATACTCCCCAAGTGATTCTAACATGCAATCCCGATTAAGAGGGCACTGTGTTAGGGTGTTATAAAAAAGTGGAAGAACTTCAGAAAGTTGTATGAGTTTTAACTCGATAAAATGCAAAGCTGATCCGTGGATGTGGGTCAGGGAATTAACATTCAATATGAACTGCTTCTTCTTTTTTTAACTGGGGCTCTTAACTCTAGCATCATTGCTGGTGGCCTTAATGTCTCTGAGCTCATTAGGAAGCAGTGCTGACAACAGGAGATCTCTGGGCAAACGAGGGTATTGTAAAGGTCAAATACGACAAAAACCAAAGGACAAGAGCAAGCCTAATCATAGATAAGTATTTATAGGGGAAATTAATTTGTTGTCTGATGGTCATGAACTAGAGGTTAGAGCAAAGTGAGCCTTTAGCAAGTGAATTCAATCTCTGTCCACATTCTAATGGCTGTAAAACTCATCATGTGAAGCTAATAATTGATGCATAAAGCTAAGACTTTCCATTTTTTTCTTCCTTATTTTGTAGGCCTTATGCATTATTTAAAGAAAAAGCATGATTAAGTCTCAGTGGTTGTATCTCTGGCTAGTTCTTATTTCAGTTTTGGTTTCTCTTGCTATATTTATCATAAAGATATTAGTGTGGATTGAGTAGATTAAGTCATGTGCAAGGGGAAGTTAATGGGACATTTCCTCTTCTCTAAATGTCTCAGAAGAGGTCCAGTATAGTTGGTGCCAAGGAAACCCACATTCTAACACTAGATGGTAGCTTAAGGGACCCAATAAGAGAAATGGTTCTACCCATGCAATCACACTGGCAACCTCCAACCTGTCAAAAGTGACTTTAAAGAAGCTGGCACTGAGGCTTCTTTGGAAGGTGTTATCAATTTAGTAAGTGTCCCCATCCTCACCCTCCACCCCAGGTAGAAGTGTTCCTTCTTTAACACAAACCAAAAAAGAGGCATGTTAGTGGAACCACTCAGAAAGCTTACTACATGTCTTCTGGACTTTAGAAGACATGGAGACTGATGTCTGACTCATACTTGAAAACACAGGGGACTGTGGCCTAAACTACCTTTTTCTGGTGTCTAGGACTAAGCTTTAATGGGAATAAACAGCACTTCCAGAATTTGGTGGCGCAAACAAGAATCTCCTCAAGAAAGGCAGATCGGGTCATCTTGGGAGAGACTGCCTGGAAGGGTGACATGACCTCATCAGTGAGAATGTACCACTAGGAGCCAAGAGAATGAAGAAATCTTAAGTGGCCGGCCTGAGAAGGTATAACTAGAGTCAGCAGAACAGTTACTGAAAGCCCTGTAATGTAGGCAAAGGGAGGTATCTTAAAAAAAAACAAAAACAAAAACAAAAACAAAAACAAAAACAAAAACAAAAACAAAAAAACTCATTAAAATGCCCCATGAGAGAAAGTCACTTGGGATGTCCACTACTCGAGGACTTCAATGACCAATTATAATAGCACCAGTCAAACTCATTGCACCGTTCCACTTCATCTTGCTTACCCATTTACCCCCATCTCTGGAGAGGCCAGAAATCACAGCTAGAAAAGGGGGAAAAGATATTGAGAGGGGAAAGTGAGGAAACCACCTTGCACCCTCCTCTTATTCCTGGATTTACAGCCTGAGTGATAACAGCTGTGAGGAGGAGACAGCGCTAAAATGTATATGGATTAGACCTTCTACTGCACTAAACTTTGATCACCTTGAAAAAAAGATTTACTTTTCATTCATTACCTGTTGACAATCAGAAAAGCCAATAGAGAACAGCCCAGAGTTATATCGGTTAGTGGAACCCGGGGGTTGGCGTTAAACAGTCAAAAAGCAGGTAATTGTAAAGATTTAGGGTTTATTCTAGTGAAATGGGAAGCCTTTAGAAGATTTGGAGCAAGTGAATATTATGACCTGACTTTTACTTTTATGGAGATTGGGAACTGATAATCAGGAGTCATACTGATAAGACAGTCAACATTGTCAATTGTGTTGACAATGCTGGAGAGGAGGGGTAGAAAACAATCAACAGGGAGAGGACATTGGAGATTCTTCCTCCCTTCCATTAAACAATTGAAAAAACGACAGATCCAGAGTTAGAAAACAGAGGATCCCAAAGTGACTTGCCCAAGATGATAGGGTAATCGTATGCGGTCCCAGGAATAGGAATCAGGCATCCAGTGCTTAGAAAGAGATGTGTTTGGCTTCTCATGTACAGAACACGAGTTTGATTGCCTAATATTTGGAGGAGGCTGGATGTACCCTTGTAAGAGGCTATTAACACTTGAGTGAATCATGGTGGCCATGAATACACTGTGATACTTTCAGCTGCCCATCCATGTCTCTGTGACTCAAGGCCACGCAGCTTGAAAGACTGACAGGAGCAAGTGGAAATTATTCATGGGCTCTAGTCACAGGCTGTGTTTCCACAGATGTCCTTCATGGTAGATCATTTCATTAATAGTGACGGCTGATCTCTAAACTGTTCTCCAACGTGCTAGGCAAATGGAGCCTTTTGACTCTAGATTGATAAAGAACTTATGTGCGTGTGTGTGTGTGTATGTGTATATATGTACATATATATACACATTATATACTGTATATACATATACATGTGTATACATATGTATGCATATATGTATGCTATATTGTATATGTGTACTATATGATATCTATGTATATATCAATAGAAATATCAAATTGAAGATAAAATATGCTTAATAGTATAAATATGCTCAATTAAATTTGCAGGATGTTGGGTTAGATCTGAGTTTAAATCACAATTCTAGCTCTTAACTAACTATATGAACTTGGAAGTTATTGAACATCAGCAAGGTTCAATTTCCTCATCTGAAAAATAGGATAATAATGACTAACTCACAGGTTGTGAACAGATTAGAAAAGATACTTGGGCATAAAGCACTCAAGACAATGCCTGGGTCATAGTAAGTGTTCAATTAGGGTAGCTTTTATTTTTATTCTTTTTTTCCTTCTGCTTACTTTGGCTTTAATTTCCTCTTTTTTCTGGTTTCCTAAGATGGAAGCTAAGATTATTGATTTATCTTTCTTCTTTTTCTAATGGAAACATTTAATGCTATACACTTCTCTTTAAGCACTGCTTTTGTTGCATTCCACAAATTTTGATATATTGTGTTTTCATTTTCATTCAGATTAAAACATTTTCTAATATCTTTTGTGATTTCCTCTATGATGCATGGATTAGTTTCCAAATATTTGTATATTTTTGCAGATATATCTCTGTTATTGAGTTTTAGTTATGGCCAGAGAAAATACTTTGTATATTATTAAGCCCCTTAAATTTATTGAGAATTATTTTATAGCTCATAATAATGTTGGTTTCATTTTATTGAATGCTCCGTGTGCTCTTCAAAAGAATGTACATTCTGCTGTTGTTCGATGAAACATCCTATATAGGTTAATTAGGTCAGTTGGTTGACAGTATTGTTCCAGTATTCAGGGATTCTCTATCATCACTGATTTACTGTCTACTTTTGCTATCAGTTACTGAGAGCAAAGTGTCAAGATTTCTAAGTATAATTGTTTCTAAGTATAAAATATCAGATATTAATACAGTCACTCCAGCTTTCCTTTGATTAGAGTTTGCATGGCATTCTTTTGCCATCCTTTTGTTTTTACTTATTAATATCTATTTGTTGAGTGGTATCTTTCAGGCAGCACATAGTTGGCTATTGCCTTTTCTTTCAGTTTAACAGTATCTGTCCTTTAATTCATGTCTAGGCCTTCTACATTAATGTAGTTATAGATATTGTTGGTTTTAAATCCTCTATGTTGCTGTTTTCTATTTATCTATTTTCTCTTATTTATTCCTCCATTTTTTTTGGTAGTAGGTGAGTGTTTTTATTATTCTGTTTTATTTTCACTATTGGCATATTAGCTACAACTCTTTATTTTTTAGTAGTTGCTCTGTGGTTTACTGTATACATTTTTAACTTACCACAGTTTACCACTAAGTAATATTATATAAATTCACACATTATATAAGAATCTTATGATGTTCTATATCCATTTTTCCTTCAGTCCTTTGTGTTTTGTTGCCACAACTTTTACTTATACTTATGACATAAAGTCCAGAATTCACTTTTTTTTTAACTTTGAAGAGTTGCCCATCTCTTAAAGAGGTTGTAAAACAACAGAAAAAAAAATCTGTTCTATATTTACCCATGTATTATCCATTTTTGGTGCTCTTCATTTCTTTGTGTAGATACAAATTTCCACCATTATCATTTTTTACCTGTCTAGAGAATTTCCTTTAATACTTGTTGAAGTGAATCACCTCTCCTTTTCTTTGTCTGAAAAATCTTTATTTGGCTTAATTTTAGAAAGATATTTTCCCTACATAAAGAATTCTTGGTAGACAGTTTTTGTCTTTCAGTACTTTAAAGATGTCTCTCTAGTCTCTTTTGGCTTGAATAGTTTCTGACAAGAAATATGTCTTCATTCATATCTTTATTCTTCTCTATCCCCTCATTGCTTTTAAGATTTTGTCTTTATCACTGTTGTTTTTGTTTTTTCTTAATCTCATTGTGATTTTTCTTGACTTCCTTAAAAAAAATTTGTTTTTTCTGCTTGAGATTCATTGAACTTCTTGGATCTTCGGATTTATAGTTACTAGCTTACCTCAAATACTGGCACTTACAGCCATTATTATTTCAAATATTCTATTCGCCACTTCTCATGGAACTCCAATTTCATGTATGCTAGATCAATGATATTGTCTCACACCTCACTGTTCTCTTCTTCATTTTTTTCAGTCTTTTTCTATGTTTATTTTAGATCATTTCTTCTGCTCTGTGTTCAAATTCCAAGACATTTTCTTTTCCAGTGTCTAATCTGCTATAAATCCATGTAGTGTATTTTTATATCAAATGTTATAACTTTCTTTTCTAGAAGTTCCCTCTGGGTATTTCATATCTTTAATTTCTCTATTTTTCATGCTCTTCCTTTCCTCTATCTTATTAAACATATGGGTAGTTTAGGCCACAGTCCCCTGTGTTTTCAAGTATGAGTCAGACATCAGTCTCCATGTCTTCTAAAGTCCAGAAGACATGTAGTAAGCTTTCTGAGTGGTTCCACTAACATGCCTCTTTTTTGGTTTGTGTTAAAGAAGCAACACTTCTACCTGGGGTGGAGGGTGAGGATGGGGACACTTACTAAATTGATAACGCCTTCCAAAGAAGCCTCAGTGCCAGCTTCTTTAAAGTCACTTTTGACAGGTTGGAGGTTGCCAGTGTGATTGCATGGGTAGAACCATTTCTCTTATTGGGTCCCTTAAGCTACCATCTAGTGTTAGAATGTGGGTTTCCTTGGCACCAACTATACTGGACCTCTTCTGAGACATTTAAAGAAGAGGAAATGCCCCATTAACTTCCCATTGCACATGACTTAATATACTCAATCCACACTAATATCTTTATAATAAATATAGCAAGAGAAACCAAAGCTGAAATAAGAACAGGAAGCAGGGTGGGTGGGGGAACACAAATGTAACCCACCAGTCTTGATGAGTTGAGGAGATAGACAGAAGTTAGAGTAGCAAAGAGGCTAGTCTTAAAGGGGTGAGTAACAGAAAGAAGAAAGTCACACACAGGGGGAGAGAAACCTGTAGAGATAGAGAGAAGAGTCCCCTCAAGTCATTGGCTGAGTTCTGATCTGCACATTCAGAAAAGGCAACTACCTGCGGCTGGGGAAAGACACACCAGAGAGGGGTAGGTGGAAAAACCCTTGGAACTCACACCCACAGCTGGGATTGGTTTGTTATCCTAAAAGTAAAAATGAAAAAACCTCGTAATTCAGTGGACATTGGGTAGATTCCTCAGAGAGGCACTATCTCAGTAACCGAGTTGCCTTTGTAAGAGACCAAAAAGATATAGTAAGTCCACAACCTCTCTCCCACAATGCAGCATCTCCTAAGGTGCGACTGTCCCTTGGATTCCCAAAATACGAGTGGGTGAGTTGGTGTGACATAGACGCTGACCACACTATGGTGACCACATAGTAACCTCCTGATTTCTACTATAAAACAAAATATAGTGATTATGCAAAAGTATAATGCTTCACAGGTAAAGGAGTGTTCTGTTTTGTTTTGTTTTTCCTCAAAAATCTAGTGAAGAAGCAAGAGAGACAATATTTTCTGGCTTTCATTTTACTCATGAGGAAGTTGACAACTCGAGATTAAGTGACTTGTCCAAGGCCATATTTCATCCTCTGTGAACAAGATTAAGTCTTCTGACTCTTAATTCTACTCTTTTCCAAGATATCACACAGGTTCCCCCAGCAGAGCACATTTACAAAGGACATATAATCTGTTCCCCATAACAGTTTATCAGTAAAAGCAATTTAATCTTCTAAGTAATCAACCCAGGCTTTTCACTTACCAGTGAAATTGCAGGTGGAAACTATAGAACTTGAAACTCTACCTTTCCCATTTCTGTATTGATCCTATTTGATGGTTAGTGATATTAAGAGATACATCCCACATCTAGTGTTTCACAACCAAGCCCTTCAAAGCATTGTAACCCACAACACAGAAGGTGCTAAGTTCCCTTCCTAGCTCTTAGGGGTCATTAATCTTGACCTCTTTTCTGTCTAGCTGCTTAAAAGAACTGGCTTTTATTCTAATAATTATCATCATTATTATTTTATCAGTTCATTAAGAATCCCCTAAATTTCAATGTGGTCTGGGATACCTACTGAGATCATATTCCCATATGTACTAAGTAATGTCATAAATTACCATCTACTAAACACTAATATCTCAGAAGTTGTAATTCCCCATCAAGTTCACTCTTGTAGTATCATAAATTACCAATTTGGGTGGCTTGTTAGAAAGCTAAAAATATAACATATATACTTAATCCTGCTTTAATTACTTTCTTTTGATTTTTGTAGTTTCTCAGGGATGTAGTTTGCAGGGTTTACATAAATGTTTTTATTTCATGTGATAAATTAAGACATGAATCTTTTGTAAAAGGGAGAATGGAGAGTAATTTGATTCTCTGCAGAGATGGCAATGTAGTGGAGACAGCTTGAAATGTTTTAACTTTATCTACTAAAAATTCCAGGCTGAAAAGAATAAAATTACCTCTTCTCTCTAAATGCTTTTACCCCAGTGGCATAATTTAATTATCCACAAAAAGGTGTGTCATATTACACAATCACTACCTCTCCCTTAGCTGGAGATTTCAAAGATAAATAGATGAGAAATGATGTTGCTTAAAAGAGACATCAAAAATTCATCCAGATAAGCTTCCTTGTACTGGTCTCTCTTTTAGTAAATGGACCTGCATGTTTTCATTTTTAAAAAAAATAAAACCTTAACTTATTCTTCCCTTTTGACCTGGCCCTGAAGGCCCTTTGTCCATTTTCTAACCTCACCTCCTTCCACTTTCTCCAACCACACTGTCATCTTTTCAGTGCACTGAACAGCCCAAGGTCATTCATTGTGTGCCTCAGGGCTTTTGAACATCCAGGTAATTCTTCCTGCCCACCCTCCACAACCACCAGCATCCATTTAAAATTGTTCCCACCTTTTTTTTTCCTCTGTCACTTCACCTTGTTCATTTTCCTTATAGTGCTTATAAAAACTTACAAAAAAAATTTTTAATGTTACTTCTTATCTGTCTTCTCCAGCTCCATCAGGGCTGCTACCACGTCATGTATAATCAGTGACTAGTACTGTGCCTGGTACATACTAAATGAAAGAATTACAGGAATTTCTACTCAAATGTTCAGCTGTTGCCTTATGACTTATAGTCTAATATGATATCCTATATTCTAAATGCAAACATATTTTTATAGGTAAGGGAAACGTCACCCACAGAAACAATTCACAAAGGTTAAAAGTAGGGAAATGATAACTTAGAATCCATTCTGTTAAAGTTCACTTTCTAATATTTGTCAAAATGGAGGATAAGGCTTGAAATGATAAGTGTGATATTATTAACAAATATTAACAAATGGAATTTTTGACTAAAAGGGCCCTGTCCACTTGGTAGGATGAAATGTAGTACCTATATCACTTCCCTACCTTCCTCAACCTATTTATTTCTTGTTACAGGAAAGAAATTACACAAACTACTATGTAAACTCAAAGAAAATAATTACTTTATTTAACTTAAGTAATTTAATACTATTTCTTTCAATTTAATACTATTTCTTTTGTTTGGTTTTCATTCATGATGGAGAAGAGCCAAACTTTCTTTAAAAAATCCATTTTTCAGTTTTGGAAAAATTATTAAAGTATTAAATCATTTCTGAGCCAACAATAGCTTGAGCTTTTTAATTCCAACTTTAAAAAAATCACTCCTTAATAAACATGGCCATGTTTTATGATGTACGAGACATGCTAAAAAAATTTAATGCAAACCAAAATGGGTCAGGGTGGCAAGGAAAACACCTACTGTGGCCAAAACAACCTGATCAATTCTGATTTCACACAAGCTCATTCATGAGGCCTCATCCTCCCCTTCTCCTTCAACTACACACACCTCAATTGCTGTCTTAGCTGGTTCTGTGTTATGGGAAGTTGACAGAAAATGCAGTCACTGTATCAGATCTCAGGCTTTCCCTATAAAGGGCCAGATGATGAATGAATATTTTACACTTTGTGAGTCATACAGTCTCTGTCACAACTACATGGACTGTACATAAATGAATATGAGTAGGACTGTTTAATAAAACTTTATTTATAAATACAGGCTGTGGGCCAGATTTGGCCTGTGGTTGTAGTTGGCCAACCCTTGTATTAAGTGATCTTACACTATGTGGATGGCTTTGTGAAGGGAAGTCAGTCATACGGTAAATTCAGAGTCAGAAAACATCTACTAAACACCTACTAAATGCCAAGGTTTTCAGATAGTGTCATAACTGAATGTCACAACTGATCTGTATTTGGTAGATGTAAAAACTGAAATTACCTAGCTATTAAGTTATGTAGTAAGACTGTGAATCCGTTCTCCTCCTCAAGGACTTGAGACCACACAGTTAAACAACCTGGGTTTGAATCTATCAACTGTGGGCTTTATGGAAAATTAGTCGACCTTCGTGTATCTCAGGGTCCTCACCTGCCTCAGACACTGGTCAGAAGGATTAAGAAGTAAACCACAATAGCGTTCAAAACAGTAACCTGTGCTGTTGGCATGTGGCCAGCTACAAACAATTCTGTAGATACTAAAGGTTCCAGAGAGTTCTTTCAAAGTTTTCACAAATATTTAACAATGCTGTTTTTCACAGTTAAAAACACTTTAATAAAAAGAAACATGCAATGCATACCAAATTTAACTTATTTTTTCTTCTTTTATGTGTTAACTTGTGCTGTCAGTTAACTTTTTTGTGCTTAGACATTAGAGCAAAGCTCTTCCTGTTTTTTCTATTTATTTAAAGATTCCTCAGAGAATTCAAGGTAAGCTGATAAATACAAATATTATCATTCTTAACTGCTTATCTGTGTGAATTAGAATTGTTTTGACATTGTGCAACCAAAGTAAAAAAATACAAAATTAGAGGTTGACATGGGTATAATATTATCATTTTAAATTTTGTGTTAATTAGAAAAACTTTATTATTCTCCATGACTGATTTTATAATAAGTACATATTACAAATTATTTTAAAAATCTTTATACCAAAAATGACTCACTGTTTTTTATTTTTGTTTTATATACTGAAGTTCCTTGTAAGTTTTTATTTGGAGGTAAAAAAGGTATTATTCCCCAACAAAAACATTTAACTAACATTTAACTAGACCAGAGTTGCTTCTTTATAGTATGACATTACTTTTTAGACCAAGGCTTGAAATTCCTAGCAGGAGAATGATTCTTATGTATCATTTAAAAAGTCACACCCTGATAACTAGGACAAGGCAAATGGTTACCCAGTAGAGTTCTTTCTCTTCCACTCTCCCGCCATGTCATTATGCCCTAGTGGCACTGATATACGTTTTCTCCTTTGATCTTCCTGACAATCCTCTGAGTTTTTCAGGCAGGTAGTATTAGTCTCATTTTATAAATGAAGAACTTGAATGAAACTCAGAAAGTATAATTAACTTCCCAAGATCATACTATTAAAGCAAGTAGCAGGGGTAGGACTCAAATCAGGAGACTTATGACTACTGCTCCAGAGCTTTTCTCACCAGTTTTTTTTTTTTTTTTTTTTTTGAATGGAAGTCTTAAATGGAAGTACTGGGGATTGAACCCAGGACTTCATGCATGCTAAGCATACGCTGTTACCACTGAGCTATATCCCCACCCCCAGTTTTAATACCAAAATGATGGCTGGGATTTTGGAATGGAGATTTGGGGCATCAGAGAATAACCTTCAACCCAGTGTTGAGGCTGATGGAGTTGCAAGCTCACTGAGTACATCTTACTCCTTGGTGGTTTCCTATATGCTGACCAGGCTCTCTAAGGATAAAAGGGAAGCCTAAACACTTACAATGTGCTTTTATTTATTTTTCTGGACTCTGTTCTACTTTCTGCAAGAGTTGTTTAACATAATGCTTTGCTAAAAAAATCCACAGATAGGTCTCAAACTCAGTCCTGGTTATGGTCTCCCAGAGTTTGTGCCCCAAGAGAGCAGGTGCAGTATTTATATCTATAGCACAGGGAGGTCTCTAAATCATACCTGTGAATAAATGTATGATGGAGTCAAGCATCACTCTACATGCTTCTTTGTCTTTAGATCTTTTTTTTTTCTTTTTGTGATCACTGTTTTTGGGCCACTTATGCAAGAATGTTGTCATAAATTTCCAAGTGATTTTTAAAATTTTGATCCTACTTCTCTCCAATGTTTTCTGCATATCAGTGAGTGTAATCTACTCAAAGCCTCCAACAAAGTTTCTCTAATGCCTCTCAAAACAAAGCAAGATTCTCTTCGTGAGATTCAAGTTTCCCCATAATATGGTCATCCCTTATTAATGTTCATCATGCATCCTCCCCCACAGTCCTTCATATATAGGGCATGTTCATGTCTCTGCCATTGTTTGTCTGTCTACCAGATTTCATTTCTCTCCACAGATCCAAATCCTACCTATGATTGCAGACCCAATTCTTCATTTTCCAGTAATTTTAGCCTTTACAATTTTCATAGTGCAAATTTTGTAGTATTTGATGATACTTGTATTAATTTACAGGTTACTCCAATCTCTATGGAGACTACTGGCCACCATGAAAATCGTACCCATATTTGCCTACCTCCCCCACTGTAGATACTCACTAAATTAAACACTTAATAAAATACTTCATAGATTTAATTAAATTGAAATCAGCCCAAAGCACAAATACAAAAAGCAAACATATTCCTGATACATGTCCAGACCATAGTCCATGCTTATCTCAAGGTAATTTTCCACTATAATTTTAATAAAAGAAAAACCTAAATTATAATTTTATAGTTTGTTTTTCCTCCTTGGGCATTGCCATTTTTATTGGTATTTATCAATAAAATCTGCCACTGAAGCATCTATAAATATCCAAGAATGAATTATAGCAAATATTTACCAACTGGCTACTTTCTAATTGGTTAAACAAAATAGATGATACACTAGCTAGTCAAACTCCTTTCACCTGGGAAGATCTCTATTGATTTCCTTTGGTGTTATCTAGAAGATTCAGGAAAGTTTAATGACATTTCAAAAGATTTCAATGAGTGGAGCATAATTCTACCTTTCATATCCACTGACTAAAGAGAAAAACTAAACACAGAAAAAGATTCTTTTGAGTAAAATTCTGTGACTCTTCAACCCTTATGTGTTTAAAAAAAAAAAAAAGGCTACAGTATGAATGAAAGACAAATTTTATTTGTATTTAAGAAATGAGAAGAGAGGAGTTGGAGGCTGTTAATGTTAGGGGGTATTTTGCACCTATTCCAGAAGATGAATATGCGTTTTTGTCTTGGACCCAGTCTGTAAATCAAGTTCCTTCAAAAAAACAGGCAAAAGCTACCCTTGGTTCTGGCTACAGCCCATGTGGACAAGGAAAAGGTGAGGAAGAGGGGTCTACCATAGGCATCAAATTTTATCCATTCTGATATATAAATATCCTTTCTCCACCTGAAGTTGGTGTCAGGGTGATTGGAAAACAAGAATTTGGTGGACTGAGCAGAAGCAATCTGTTGTAGTCTGTTCTTTGAACCCAGAGATAATCAAAGACTGTTATTTCATCTCGTGACTGACTTAACATTTGAGTGGAAAATGAACTAAGAATATGTGATAACTGGATCATTTGCATATTAAGAAAATCAGTATACTTCTTGAAATTGGTCAGACTTAGTTGATTTTTTTTGTTCTATAATAAGTAACTTGGATTTTTTTTTCTATATTCCAGACTCCTCTGTTGCTATGGGATTTATTCTATTGGATAAGAGTAAATGACTTAAACTGTAATCATATTTACAAAAAGCACAGAAAGGATGTTAAGGCTGTAAACAACATAAAATTATACTCTGGGGTAGAAATTGGCTAGGCGAATTGGGACAGAACTCTATGAAAATTTAAATGTTTTCCTTGAATTCTAATTGGAAACTGCTATTATATGTGTTGCTGTTCATTAGTCATTCCAGCCTTGGACATATAGATTCTATTAAGACTACCCTACTCTTGGGGCATGGAAGAAAATGTTGAGGGCACAGACTTTTTAAGCAAAAGGACACTGGACTGGGTGGGAGTTGCAAGACCTGGGTTCCAGTCTCAGCACATCCCTGTGTGACCTTAGACAAGCATCTTCTCTCTGGTCTATCATCTAGGGTAAACAGAAGAGATTGAACTGGGATAGAATTTCAAATTGTGCTCAGTTAGTAGGGGTGGTGGGGAAGAGCAAAGCCTGCCTCAGGATGTTCACACTCTCTTTTCCACTCCCTAGAATATTCATCACTCCAACTTCACCCCCCACTCCCACTCCATCTCCAGTTCTGCTCACTCCTTCCCATCATTTAATTCTCTGCTATCATGTACTCCTTTAAAAGTCCCTCCCAGGCAGTTCTCTCTAATACCTCCTTTCCCAATTACTCCCTATCTCTTACCCTGCTACATTTTTCTTCCTGGTATTTACCACTAGTTACAAATATATAAACTTTTTGCATTCCCTTTTTTGTTGCCTGACTCCCTCCCTAGAATATAAGCACTATGAGAGTAAGGCTCTTTTCTGTTTTATGTGTGCCTAAAACCATACCTGGTATATAGTAATCACTTAATAAATATTTGTTAGATGAATGAATGGATGAAGGAACTCCCACCTGGCAAAGGTGACAATATACCAGAAAGGAATAGCCGTTGCTCCGTCTAGGCATCCAGGTGACAATGTGCCAGAAAGGAATAGCCGTTGCTCCGTCTAGGCATCCAGTTTGCCACAGTCCCCACCACTCCTACAGTGTTCCCAGCACTGAGTTCATTCGTCATTGGGGTTGCTTTTCTTACAGTACGCCACATTTCCCATTGATGTTCCTGCTTGTCCTATATAGGTATTTTCATTTATGACATGATACTCCTGGTCTAAGATGTGTTTGGAGTAAAAAAAAAAAAAAAAAAAAGTCTGCTGCTAAAAATAATTTGAAGACTCCTAGACAAGAGGACCTTTCAAATCCCTTCCAGCTCTAACAACCAGTGAACTCATGTTTCACAGCCATTCAGATCTGTAAGTATGAAATATAAGGCGTGTGTATTCAACTTTCCTTCATCGCCTCCTTTAAATGCTTTTTTTTTCTTTTTTGAGTCAATCCCCACAGGAGCCGACCATGTGAGCCCATTAAGGGAACAGTTCATTCCCACCTGCCACCCGAAGCCAGCCAACAATCTCAGCTTCACCACTCCATTCTTGATTATGGACAGCCATTCCAATCCTGAGTGGCAGGATTAGCAAAGACAGCTGTTGGGCTCCACAAACATTCAGAGGAGGGGAAAATGCGAGGTAGGTTGCTACATTCTTCTACTCCTTTTTTTACTGAAAGAAACAGCTGTGATCTTCATATGGAAGATGAAGTAAACAAAAGCTGACGATGCCCAGCACCATTCAGCAGCCAGCATTCAAATGGATTTTTCCCCACTACCAACATCGATGTCATCTTAGCCCACAGGCTCAGCTCCCCACAGCACGGCGGGGAAGCAGCAAGGTCTTTGCATGTTCACTTGACCAAACACTGCCCAAGATGTGCAATTCACCCCAATAAAATAAGCGTGATTCAAGTCCCTGCACTGGGTCAGCATTCCATTACTGGTTATCTCGCACACAGCATTGCCAAGTTTCGGCAACCTGTGTGTGCACCAAGCAAACAGTCAACGTTAATCTCTGAGAAGAAAGCATTCTTAGGTTCAGTGGCAGGAATATCTGTGCATCCATGCTGAACTGGCTCACGGGGCAGTAGATCCCTTACAGGAAAGTCAAGGTATGTCTACAGGAACTCTCTGATTCAACGGTGGCTGGCTCATTTCTTTTGTTTCCTCTTCCCTTTTATTTGCTTATACGGAAAACAGAGTGTTCATTTAATCCCTTTTCCCACCCCCATCCCTCTTAACTGCCAGGGCCATCTGTCCATCTGAAACCGTCTCTGGTTGCACAGTTTTGAATCCAGGTGACAATCAAAATGAAGAAGTGATTGTCCCTTAATGTTTTCTCTGAAGGGATTAAACATTTTTAAAAGCCTTTGTTTGTGTTTATTTCAAGTTCTCCAGTTGAATACTGTACTTATTGAACGGCAAGGAATAAAACTGTGAGCTGATGTAATTTAAATGTGTTAAGCAGGGGCACTTTTTCCTAAATATGCTGAAGTTAAGCAAGTTCTTCTAAAAATGGACAAGACTTTTGATGTTTAACAGAGTTATATTTTCAATCTCTTCCGCTTGGTTTAAAACTAACATTTCTTTGTTTTTGTGTGTGTCACTTAAGGCAGCTTGGTTGGCAAGTAAATGCACTGGAAAATGCAAAAAAAAAAAAAAAGAATTCTTTTGTGCCCTGACCTCCATAAATTTGGTAACTTAATAGAATCAGTATACCCATATACATATGATTTTTAATCAAAGATATTCACAGATAGGGTAAGGAATAAAGAAGTACTTTATCTACAGGATTCTTTTATCCTCTGATGGTTCATGTGACCCAGTTGGGTTACAGTTTTTAACAAAGCCATTGCCACTCTAAGAAGTATTGATTTTGTCTGCTTAAACATATCAGGTCAGAGGAAATGATCAATGGATTACTTCAAAACATTTATTCCCCCAGTGGAATCTGCTGATTTTTATAATCTCAAAGAGGCAGATACAAGGGTTGGGGGAAGAATTTAAAATTTTAAGTGTTTCCATCTTTTTTTTTTTTCCTCCTCATGTCTATAAATGAAAACCCAAATTAAGGAATATTGTTTTCTATGTTTCTTTCTCTACCTCCCTATATTATCATCACCTTTTGTTGCTGCTGCTGTGTGTGACCTGAAGGAGCATGAGATGGCCTTCCTCAAATATCTGGATTTTAAATTCAGGTCCTATCTCTTAAGTGAATTGGGTTTAGTCGGTAATGACTCATTGCCCCAAGGTCCTTGGAAACTTATCAGCAAAAGCATTCACCTCCAGGGACAACAAACACAGACTTCTCTAATGGGCCCGTCTTTCCAACCATCTCCCGGACCCTGGTAGCCTTCCCTGAGCCAAAGATCTCTCTAAGATCACTATCAGACCACTTTGTGATGTTCGGGAATGACTAAAGTCCTTATAAATCCCAGAAGGACCAGGAGTAAAACCACTTTGAACAGATGATTTTCATGATCTCCAAAATCCATATAAACAATATTTCTTAAAATTAATGGAAGTCAGCATGTGACAAGTTCAGCATGGGATCGACTCACGGGGAATTTGACTAAAGCACCAACGATACTCAATACAAGACAGTTTACCCAAGGAGAAAGCCCAGTAGGCCTCTGCAACAGAACTGCAGGCATCGACAAGCCAGTGACCCAGGCCATTGCTTCTCATGGTCTCTTAATTAGAAGAATGGTCAGCTGTCATTTGCTAGGGGCACCCACCATGCCAGCAACTGTGCTTATATGTGGTATCTTTAATACAAGTATGCCACGTAGGAACTAGGTGAATTTTTTTTTTCAGATGAGGAACTTGAGTCTTAAGAATGTGACCTTACGCCACACAATTTGATAGATATCACTATTTTTAAAAAATAGCACGGATGATGTAAAACAATCACCTTTCCAAAGGAATGCTTCATCCATCGTTTACTATATTGCTGAAAATGAGGGATTTGGGAAAGCTAAATTAATTCCTTGATGTGTCCTGGGGTACTATTTCTGTGTTCTTCTGAGGGTCACTTGTTCTATATACTAAGTACTTATTTGAAAGAATTGTTGCCTTATTTTATGTGTTAATTTGTGGGGGGAAGTTTATGTATTGGGGGAATTTAATTCATTCCTGCATTTTATCCAGGAAATTAGAGCCAGATGTTTTTGGACATTTGTTATTTGCTTTAAGTAAAGCTTAGGTTAAGATAAGAGAGATATATTGATTGGCTATTGCATCTTCCCCTGGAGAAAGTGAAACTTTCCATATCTTACATTTTATCCTACCTTACAGCTCCAGGATAGGCTCTAGTAAGAGGAAAACTTTTTGAATGTCTTTTTCTTTGCAGATGGCAGGGATGGAAAGGTACACTCAATTATATTAACAGAGGTCTCAATTAATTTAAATTCAAAGTGGTGCCCCCCCCGAAAGTCAGGGACCTTGAGAAAAAGTGCTTTCTAGGAGAGTTCACTGCCAGGTTCATAGAGAGGTCACTGTCCTCCTGCATTCCCAGGCTTGATCCTTAGATTCCGTTTCAGGCAGCACACTCTTAACAGTAAGAGGAGCTTGCTGAGTCTGTCCATGTATGTCTACTGGCTCGCCTGCCTGTCTGGCATCTCTAAGCCCCTCCTCTTCCACACTCCCTTCCATGACCTTCCCAGCCAAATAAGCTGTCCTTCCAAACATAACTAACTCATGTAACAGCTGGAGGCAACAGCAAAACAGACTGAGCTCATCGAAAGGTATTAACATTGAGTCCTTTTTTTTTTTTATTTTAGCACTGAAAGATGTTTGGAAAATTCATCTAAGAAACTTTTTAAAAGAATTTCATTCATAAAGATTGTTGAAGGATTTCTCAGAGAGTTTCAGTTTAGCAGATCTTTTGGATGGTATAAATGTCCATTTTATTATTTCTGCTTCTCCCATCCCTGAGCTTGGGGAAGACTAGAGAGTCTGGACAAGGAGAGAAGACTCACAGCTGGCTACCCACACTTTGCCTTAGAGATTCTAATGAGCTCTGCTGTCATGGTTCACGGACATTCTTTGGAAGAATTGAGAGGCACGATATTTGCGAGAGAACTAGGTCATGTTTTGAAGAACCAGGCTTTCTCCCTTTATTTGCCCTTGAAATTGTCTTCACTTTGATCTGAGAGTCAACTAAGCGATCTATTATACATTTAGGGAAGTACTGCAGCTAAATCTGTTAGGCTCTGTACAAATAAGGTACATTCCCTGCCTTCTAATATAGTTTTGTTATGACTTACAGGACTTGGAAAGAACTCAGTTAAACAACTGAATAATGGTGAGTTCATACTAACGTCATTTTCTTTCTTTTCCTTTTTTTTTTTGGTAGTTAGGTCAGGGGAACCCCAAATACATAGCATAGCATATTATCAGCAAGGTATATGACAAACTGGTCCTGATAGAGAGTTGTTTAATGAATTACAGTCCACTTGGGGAGAAGTGACTAATATGTGCTGCTGAGCCTGGTCCTTGATTCTACACTTGACTGGAGATTACAAAACTGGAAGGACAGGTAACACACTGAATGACAGAATCAGGATTCAGTAATATCTCAGGAGCCTAGTATGTGGACCAAACCCAATATAAAATTTAGCATTATTAATTAATTATGAAATTCTGCATTTAAATTTAAACACAGTAGTAATTGCAGCTTTAGGGTAGGAGAGGTCAAAGTTTAATACTGGTTAAGAATATTTAAGAGATTTTTATTGTCCATCATCAGATGTGATACAACCTCCAAATTACCCCAGGTAATCTTAACCTGAATAATAAAAATAACATCTGTCATTTATTGAGTACCTCATATGTGCTAAGATAACAAACTATAATGATGGTATAACTCTCCCCATTTTACAGGTGAGAAATCAGAGGAGATTAAGTAACCAGCACTAGGTCAAAATGGCTAGAAAATAGCAAAGCCAAGAGTCAAGATTGGATGCCATTAAAAAAAAAATTTTTTCTAAGAACTTTGCATTGGTTATTCATATCACATATGAAGAATGTTATTTATCTTAGGGAAACAAAATTAAATAAAAACACTAAAGAATGTCTAGAGAAAGATGAATAGAATAGATTCTGGAAGCTATGCCAAAAAAGGGCACAGTTGAAGAGATAGTAAATATTTAACATGGAAAATAGAAGATTTGAAGAGATATGGGAGATATCTTCAAATACTGAAGACTTAGGGTGAACTGGAAGCTACAGGCAAACAGATTTTACCCCTAAACAAAGTTTCCAACAATAGAAGTTTCAATAGAAGTTATAAACAAGGCAAGAGAAAGCTCCATGGCAGATGCAGAAAGCCATCCACTAGGGTTGTTCTTGAGTGAAATTCTGATTTTAGAGACATTTGACTCAGTTGAGGGAGTCTCAATTTGAGATCCACAGGTGAATTTCATGAATCCCTAGAAATTTTATGCAAAACAACAACAACAAAGTATATATATATATATATATATTTCCTGGGGAGACGGAGCATATATTTCTTCAGACCCTCAAAGAAATTATAAAAAATCTGTGAACCAAAAAATGAAGTCCCTTCCAATTCTGCAATTCTATTACTCTGTTTTGTAAAACTAGTCTTCCCCTTCTCCAGAGGTGCACCCAACAGAAATGCATGATTGATTTGATGTTAGGGACAAAGGAAAATAAACAGTTGAGGAAAACTTCAATGTTTTGAATCTAGAAACTGAGAAGCTGTTGATACTATTGAGAGATTAAGAAAAGAAAGGTGAAGCAAGAGATCCATTATCAGAGGAAGTTAATTAAGATAATTAAATAGAAATAAATGGACAAATTGAAGCCTGTCTAAAATTCCAGGACTGAGTATACAGAGTGTGTAATCCAAATATTGTTTTACTCCATGGCAGAAAAATGCTGAAATCTAGAGAGGTATAAACAGAGAAAAGGCTACTTGAAATTAGAACCATGAAATGTTGTAACTCTTACTGGTCTAGAGATTACTTACTTCAACCCCCTTATAATATAATTGAAGAAATCACATCTCAGAAAATTAAGAGATATACTGTCTACCATGGTACCCTAGTTGCCAATCCAAGTCTATGTCTACAAATTTAAGGGGGAAAAAATCCAGATTTCTAAAACATTCAAATCTGGAATAAAGATACCACTTAAATTTTTCAGGGGAAAAAAAAAAAAGCTAATCTTAACTACATATAATACACAAAGGTCCACTTTGTTATGGTATAAGGCAAGACCATAACACTGCCCCTTACAGTTTTAAACTATGAATTCCACTCTTCAGCATTCTCTGGGATGTTTTCACAGTATTTTTAACCTTGGTCTTCATAGTCTAATTTACCTCAGGAAAATTACATGGATTCTTAAACTGTAAAGAACAGAGAAGCACATGGCTATGTTATTTAGTACTGGTGAACTAGCCATACAAGTCTTTGGGTTTCTTTTTAAATGTTGCCTTGCTTGTTTCTAAGATCAGGGGGATTCTACCTCTAGATGTGCTCTTACATCAGCTGATCTTTGGTTCCATTTCTGTCCTTCTTATGAAAAGAGTCATTCTGTGCCACGCTGAGGTTCTTCTAGGCTCAGTTCTGACTCAACAGGTCTTTAGTATATATATATATATAAACTTTTCCACTGCTTCTGACAAGGTCAAGGTGGGGTTGAGACAAGAAAATTTTGGAACTAGTCCCTTTGGGACTTATTTCCTGAGAAAACAAACTGCTTTTCATAGTCTGAAAGCTTACAGAATTTTGACATGCAAAATCTGTGTGTGTGTTTGTGTGTGTGTGTGTTCACTTTTTGAGGGGCTCAAATTAAATAAAATTTTAGTTGGGGGGTTGCTGAAATGACTCAGATGTCAGATGCTGTAAATTCAATTTTAAATATTAAACCCCAAATGGGCTCCATGTTCCAATTCACACTGAAGCTTTATAATATATGGCCTTGGAGTAGAGGTATAATGATCTCTTGGGAAAGGCAAGGTCCAATTAAAATTCAGTTTGCTATCTTTAGGAAAGACATAAGCAATTATATACCCTTTGAGAGGGTCTTAGGAAATATATACCTGAGCTTTAAATGGCTACTCATTTGACTGTGAAGTTGAATTTCAACTCATCTGGGAGTTCGAGCATAAGAAAGAAATCAAATAACAACACTTTGTATATCCTGGTGTGTTACCAGGGAGAAAAGTGCTCCTGGAAAATGAATGCTTTATACATTTGCAGATATTACCAACCACTTATAAAACCAAGACTACTGTTATGTGTAAAAGTCATTCCTTTTAGGGGAAGCCTAGGAGTAAACGCAAATGTGGCTGACATTTCTACCACAAGATAAGATTTTTTTTATATCATGTTTAAGTTCTCTTGGTTAAAAAAAGAAAAAGAAGGGGGAAAAAAGGAAAAGAAAAGAAAGAAAGAAAAAAAACTATAACTCAGTATTCATAAACAATTCCAGACACTTCACCCATAAAATAACTCACAGGAAGACATTACACTTCTAAACACAAATGCTTTATTAGCAGCCTTTTCTAACTATTCTTTAGTTCAGTAAGGGAATTATTGACTATTTTTCTATATAAAAAGACAAAAATATACAATACATTAAAGAGAAAACATACAGACAAATGCTTTCTATTTCATTCATTAGCTGAGAACTAAGATGAAACATTCCCACAATGGACCCATCAGCAGACTTCCTAAGCTACAAAGGCCTCTAGACACAGCCCTACCCACCAGAGGTACAGGACCAAGCTTCACCTAGCAGTGGGCAGGCACTGCTCCTCCTGCCAGGAAACCTGCATAAGCCTTTAGTCCAGCCTCATCCACCAGAGGCAGATACTAGAAATAAGAAAACAATAACCCCAAAGCCTGTGGAAGGAATCCATAAACACACAGAAAGATAGAAGATATGAAGCAGCAAAGGAATATCTCCCAGGCCAAGGCACAAGATAAAATCCCAGAAGAAGAAATAAGTGATGAGGAGATAGATAATTTATCTGAGAAAGAGTTTAAAGTAATGGTGGCCAAGATGTTCAGAGAACTCAAGAGGAGTATTGATGCACAGAGTGAAGTTTTTAGCAAAGAGTTGGAAAATATAAAGAATACCCAAACAGAGATGAAGAATAAAATCACTAAAATGAACAACACACTAGAAGGAATCAAGAATAGACTAAATGAGGCAGAAGAACAGATCAGTGAGCTAGAAGACAGATTAGTGGAAATCACTACTTGAGAACATGAAAAAGAAAAAAGAATACAAAGGAATGAGGATAGTTTAAGAGAATTCTGGGACAACATGAAGCACTCTAATATTCACATTATCAGGGTCCCAGAAAGAGAAGAGAGAAAGGACCTGAGAAAATTTTTGAAGAGATAATAATCAAAAACTTCCCCAAATTGAGAAAGGAAACAGTCACCCAAGTCCAGGAAGCACAGAGAGTACCACACATAATCAGCCCAAAGAGGAACACACCAAGGCACATAGTCATCAAATTGACAACAATTATGGATAAGGAGAAAATATTAAAATTAGCAAGAGAAAAGCAATGAATAACATACAAGGGAACTCCCATAAGGTTATCAGCTGATTTTTCAGCAGAAACTCTACAGGCCAGAAGGGAGTGGCACGATATATTTAAAGTGATGAAAGGGGGAAACTTACAACCAAGAATACTCTACCCAGCAAGGCTCTCATTCAGACTTGATGGAGAAATCAAAAGCTTCACAGATAAACAAAAGCTAAAAGATTTCAGCACCACCAAACCAGCTTTGCAAAAAATGTTAAAGGACTTTCTCTAGTCATCAAACCATAAGAAATGAGAACAAAAAGAAGAAGAAGAAAAAAGAGAGAGAGAGACCTACAAAAGATTGCTTGTGCTGGTCAGGATCTTTTGTGGTTCCTTACAAATTTTGGAATTGTTTGTTCTAGTTCTGTGAGGAATGTCGTGAGCATTTTGACAGGAGTTGCATTGGATCTGTGGATTGTTTTGTGTAGTGTGGCCATTTTGATAGTGTTGATTCTTCCAATCTAAGACCACAAGAAATGTTTCCATTTCTTTGTGTCCTTTTGGTTTTCAGAGTAAAGGTAACTTCCTTGGTTAAGTTTATTTCTAGGTGTTTTTTTTTATTGTTGTTTTTGATGTAATGGAAATGTCTCTGCCAGTTATAAAATTCTGGTTTTTGAAGTAAAAAAAAAAAAAGTGAATGAAGGGCAGCAAATGGCAAAATAATCCTTTTTTCTGTGTGAGTTGTATTCCTATATATATATATATATATATATATATATATACTACATCTTCATTATCTTCATTATCTATTCAACTATTGATGTGCACATAGGATGCCTCCATATCTTGGCAACTATAAATAAAGTTGCTGTTAAAAATAATAAAAGGTATTGTATTATGAGTGATTCAGTTATACAGCCCATTTATTATTTCCACAAATTTGCTGAACAGCAGTATTAGTTAATGTAATGCAAGTTGTTGTAATAAGTAAACCCCCAAATTTCAATGGCCAAATTTTAATGCTGTAAAGGTTTAATTATCAACAGAAACAGTGTGGTGAGAGTGACTTAGATTCAGGGAGCCAGAATCCCTTCATCCTTTGCCTCCATCATCTTCTAGAGCCTCGGAGTTCTATACATTTATCCAAGATAAGAGAAAAGAAGCTTTTGAAGGCTCCTCTGTTTATAACACCATCTGCTCACACACTATTGGAATGAACAAATCACATAGCCACATCCAGATGCAAGATGGTTGAGAAATGTATTTCCCAATGGGGCAGCCACCTTCCAGTGACAACTTCATATTCTGGAAGTTTACCCACAACATCTATAATAGGATACTGTGCTGAGCATTGTGGAATTTTCAAAAATAAATCAAACTGAGATTATGCCTTCCAGTAGTATGCACTTCAGTAAATTTTTCCAAGTATCCTATTTCCTTATCAATAATACTAGTTAATATGCATTAGAAGCTTGCTGTACATCAAGATCATTATGGTTCCAGAAGGTGTATAGGTGGCATTTTCAGGACTCAAACCCTGGTGTGTAAATGTCCATATCCAGGTTCTTTCTTCCTGACCTCTGCAGTCTTCTAACTGTTGCCAGAGAATAGGTTCTTGCCTCGCACAGGAAAGAATTCAAGAGCAAGGCATAGTAAAGTGAAAGTAAATTTATTTAGAGAGATACATACACCACAGAGTGCAGTACATCTCACTCAGAAGGGAGAGCGGCTTAGGAGATACACATTCTAGAGGCAGAATGCAGGTCATCTCAAAAGGCAAGAGGGAGAGAGGCCAAGAGGTGGGTGTTCTGCTTAAAGTAAAAATAGATACACACTCCGTACTGAGTGCTGGCTGTCTCAGAAGGCAAGAGAGAAAGCCATCACGAGGTGCAAGGCTGTTAGTTTCTATGGGCTCAGTAATTTCATATGCTAACAAGTAGGAGGATTATTCCAACTATGTTGGGGAAGTGGCAGGGATTTCCAGGAATTGGGCCCCCACCCACTTTTTGACATTTTATGGTCAACATTGGAACTGTCATGGCACCTGTGGTTGTGCCATGAGACTCAAGGTCTTCTGGAAGTGGGAGCTGAATTTCTGCCATCTTGGTTCTAACCAATTTGCCCTGTCCTCAATTGCTGTGTCATTCCTTCATTGGTTGTGCCCTGCCCCCTTCCCTCCTGTCTCATAACCGCTTGAGGCAGGGATTCAAGTCTGGTTCTCCTAAAGGTTCCTATCACAAGGCAGAGCCCATACTAGATAATGAATAAAGGTGTATTATATCAAACAGAACCCTGGCACCTACTGCTGGGGTAGCTATTGGTCATACATTAGAGCCAGATTCTAACACATAAAAAGCTGTACTCCAAAATACAATTACTAATAAAAGAAATTTTTGGTGAAATATGAGGTGCCTATACTAAAATATTGATTACTCATTTAAAAAGAAAATCTGAGTCAGTTAAGATGGATATGCTAATTTATTTGAGGAGAAAAGCATTTGTGTATTAATGGGGAAGAAAACCTCATATGAAAAAGTACTCACGAGAGAGCAAGATGTCCAAGGTAGGTCAACACAGCACTTTAACTAGGATATTCTACCATATTCTCCCCGTACATCCACCCTCTAACCTTACAAAGCTGCCTTGCTTCATATGATCCATTCCCAATTTGACAGCTTTTTCTTACAAAGAAATGAAGAAAAGATTCCTCTAATCTTTATTTCCTGTTTTATGGGCAAGGTTTCAAAAGAAGGAATTTCAGATATAGAACAGCCCTTGACTTAGACAAAAAAAGGTGCCAATTCTAGTACGGGATATAGTTCATATGCATAAATAACTTGAATACAAGGTAGAATTAGAGATAAACAATCTATAAAATGAGTAGATGAGATTCTATCAGAGGATAGAGATTACATGCAGTTTTGCAAAAGAAGTGAACTTTCAGCTAGGACTTTTAGAAACATGAAAAATTAATCAAGTTGACTAAATATAAGGAAAATAGGAAATTGCCTTTTGGAAGTATACAGTACAGTATTCAGTTAGTCAACCAACAAGTAAGTTGAGTACCTCTATGCAAGGTAGGGTGTAAAGTGTGGAGGGATGGGAGAACATAAAAATGTACAGAGACAGCATCTGCCCTCACTGTGGTCAGAAGCTAAGAGCAAGAACAGAGAACAACTGGCATGGACCGGGCACCCACCTGTGCCTGGCAATGTGCTAAGTGCAGCAGTCATTATCTCATTTGGCATTAACGCATGTGAAGCACTTAGCCAGGTGCCTGGCACAGAAAGAGTGTGCAATGGTGGTAGCTTTGATTTCAATGCCAATTTTATATGGAGCTTATTATCATCTCTGCTTTCAAAATACATATCCAAAGCTCCTTAGCTGGAGAAATCAGACATAACACAGATGGAAACTTCAATAATTCTGAGAAAATGGTGGCCTGAGCACCCACACTGCTATCCTCTCTTCTATGCCCTGCTTCCATTCTAATTCTAGTCAGCTTCCAGCCACCTATCTTAAGCAGAGCACCTTCAGGGTAGGGTGCTAGGTAGGGTCTGGAGGATGCATGCAAGACCTTTCATCTGTGGAAGCCCAGCTGGAGAGAGCTGGTGATGAGCTGATTTCCACACACCAGCAATGATGAACTGAAAGCAAGAGTCAGAGCACCGAGCTTCCTGGAGACAGGGTGGCCCTGGGGGATCTGTGAACCCTTAAAGGGCAGTGTGGCAGCTTGAGGGTGATCTTAAGGGCACCTGCTGGTCTCCTTGGCTTTGGAGGAGTTTGGACAGAGCTGTACAGATGGGCTCCAGTCCTCCCTGCCCTGAGGCTGGTTGACTACCTTGACGCTTTGTGGGAAAGTGACGTCCTCTTGACAATTTGCCAACAGGGACCAAGACTGCTGTATCACCAAGCCTGCTGTATCTCCTTCCATTCCTGCAACTCAAGTTTCCTCAATGCTAATCTAGGCAAATAGAACCAAGGGTTGGCAGTGAAGGTAATGAATACCTCAAGGGAACTAGTCAGGTTGAGGAATAATAATCCACAAACAAAGATGAATATTCTGCTAAAATAAAACTTTTGGAGGACACAGATAACCACCATTTTTTATTTAACAACAACAAAAAAGCACACTTACAGAGATTTAAAAAATAGCATTAAAATAACTTTCCAGTGATCAAAAATATGGTCTTTAAATTTTAAAAATTTAATTCTTTTAAGGAAAGGATAATCCCAGATGAGGAAGGCTCCCTAACAGTACAAGGCAGTACACAGAAATGCCAAATGAGTAGTTCTGGCTCTCAAATCAAGCTGATTATCAGCCTCACCTGTGATGCCTGTCAAACAATATAGATTTTTTTTTCAACTTATCCAGCCCTAATAAGTTGGAAACTCTGGAAGTAAAGCCAAAGAAACTGCATTTTTGTTGGAAGTGGCACTGGTTTTGTTTGATGAACACAGGTTATGGGGACATGTTCAGATTGGAGACAAACAAGGAATAAGTTAGATCACCAGCTTGTGGGGGTGGTTAAAAGGGAGCTGAATTGAACTACAAAGGATGGGTAGTGTTTATAAATAATGGCTTACAAATATGAAACAAAGATTGATGAATGTTCTGTTTACGTGATCTCAACTTTTCATGGGGTACAGTCACAAACATTTGTCACAATTATAGAGCAAATATCAAGTCTAAAACTTTCATATGTATATGTCTAGCCTTAAATAATGTAAAACACATCAGAGAAATAAGAGGTTGAAGTAGTGCAATTCTCCGAAAGTTTAAAAAGCTTGGACTCATCTAGTTCACATTTCCCTCACTCTGAGTGTGTTTAATAACTAAAATAATTCAAGTTAAATTTTTGCAGTCGTATTTTTATTTTATCCATTGACAATAACAATGGTCCATTTCTCTCCCAATGTTCCATTTCAACAAAGATGGATCACCATGTTGGCAAACTATGAGGGAACAGCAATAGGAATAAATGGAGGGCTTGGAAGACAAATGTGAAATGGTGGTTCAATTTGATAGAATCACTCTTGCATATTTTTCTCCTACATTTCCTGAACTACTCCCATGAAGGGAGACAACAAAGTACTTCTTGGCTCTGTTCCCTTCCAAAGGCTGCTTCCAGCATCACTGATGTAAAATAAAAGGAATCAAAAGATTCATGGATCAAGAAAGATGGCTTCTGATAACTTCCAGTAAGTCCTGCCTTTGGAGCTCATTTTTTCCAGGTGGTGTGATGGAATGAATAAATGCACCTAAAAATTTTCACCCCTATGCTTATTTACTAAAAGCAGCCAAGCTCCATGAAGCTGACCTTTCTGCAGTTGTGAGACCCACAGCATGACTACTTCCTCAAGAGAAATGAGCCCAACATCTCCCCAAGTAAGAACCACAGAACACTAGTCTTCTGAGATACTCTCCAACAAATGAAAAGCACTCTCTTATCAAACCTGAAATGAGATGCAGACACTGTTCCCTCCCAGAGGGCTGTGGGACATATTAACATGTGAGATTAGCATCTGAGTTTCTGAGGATCCTGTAGAAGAAAAACCATTTTAACGCTCTTTAACTCATACTTTCCAAAACTTATTAACCACTTGTATTGGTTTGCTAGGGCTGCCGTAGAAAGTATCACAAACTAGGTGATTTTGGTCATGGTTCTGGAGGCTAGAAATCTGAGATGAAGGTGTAGGCAGGGTTAGTTCCCCTGAGGGCTGTGAGGGAAGGATCTGTTCCAGACCTCTCTCCTTGACTTGTTGATGGCCATATTCATGTTCACGTGGTGTTTGCCCTGTATTTCTGTATCCAAATATCCCCTTTTGATAAGGATACCAGTTATATTGGATTAGGGTCTACCCTAATGACCTCATTTTAACTTGATAACTTCGTAAAGACCCATCTCCAAATAAGGTCATATTCTGAGGCACTGGGAATTTGGGAGGGGTGGGGACACAATTCAATTCAACCCATTATATCACTGAACCTTTTTTCAAACATCATTTATTATCAGCCTGCAGCGCACATTTTGGAAAATGTTACTGTGACCTCACAGGTCATGCTCTGCCTCAGTAGTTCCCAAATGCCACTTGCAGAATATATACAGAATCACTGGGGTGCCTTTTAAAATTCTAGATTCTTGGGTCTTGCTTCCACAGATTGAAATCCACTAGATCTAGGGAGGAACTCAGGCACTTGCAATTGTAAAATCTGCCTAGGTTCAGACGTGTAACCAGATTGGAGTTTTACAACCATTTAGCACTCCCTTAATATTTTTAGACTTGATTTGGGCCAGAAATCTCAGAATAGCTGCATAAGAGTTGCATCTCTTCTTAAAGTAGTAGGGACATAGGATTGTTTCCTCATTTCTGGTTTTTATCATATCTTATATCTGTCTCCATGATGATACAAACTACTTTGTGTACATATAGAAACCTTGCCTTATTGATTTTCCTTATTCTCAGTGCCTACCAGAGCGCCAGCACATAATGAGAATTTAAGAAGTGTTTACTGAATGAACAAGTAGCTGAAGCAATGCACATGGACATGCACAATTTTTTTATTGTAAAAATAAAAGTTCTCAATGTTGACATATCTTTATCTTTGAGAGATTTCATCTACTCTTGAGTTTAAAACACAACCCATGCACAACCCTTCCTCCCTTCCCTCTCTCTATTCCAGCTCTAACATGCCTTTAGTTTTCCAGACACTTCATACTCTTTCTAGCCTTGAGGCTTTTTGGTACCTGTTACATTGGAACACCTCTCTCTGCCTTCTTCCTCCACCCAACCCCCAACTGCCACCATTTTCAAACTAATATTGGCCCTGCCCCTTTAAATTAGAAGTGGTGCCCCTGTTAAACATATCCATGCAGTGCTTTGGTTTTCCATTGAGACATTGCTCATCCTTGTGAAAATTAGTTTAAAGGCTGCTCTCCTCACCAGACTCTAAGCTACACTGGGCAGATTTCATGTCTACCATGTTTATTTTTGAAATTACAGAGACTTAACACAAAGCAGGAGCTCAGATACCAACTGAGGGATTCTGTACTTTACAGTGGTGACATGCTTTTATCCACCATTAAAATGAGAGTGTCTCTAGAAAAGGGACTAAGTTTAATTCATTTTTCTATTTTTGGCACCTGGCCTGGAGCCTGGAAGACAGAATGTTTTCAGTTAATTTTTTTAAAATTGTTAAGGCTTTGTTTATTTGTATCTTTGTTTAGTTTTGCCTAGATGAAAGCCTGGGATACACATTTATGAAGAAGGGTAGATGTTGGTGAAAATACAAAAACAGATTTGTTCTCTCTTGTCATTAGAGCCTAAACTTAAAATATCTGTAAAATAAAAATAAACAGAATAACAGGGAATGTTTAACAGAATTGAGGCACCCCAGACAGCTTGATAAGCTTCTAGAAAGCAGAAGGAAACCACAAATGAAATAGCCATTTAAAAGTCAGTTTTCAGATTGCCAAAAGATCATATCAAATACAGCACTCAGCAGTCACCTTCTATCAAGAAACTGAAGTATTTGTGGGGTGGTGATTCAACCAATTCCCTGTTTCTAAAGGCAGAGAAGCCCTGAAGACACATACACAGCCACAGCTCACTGGGACAGCGGCCAGTACCAGACTTCAAGTAACATAAGTGACTGTGACTTCATGTGGCGTACTTCTCTCTTCCTAAAGGTGCTACTCAGCTTTTTAACTCTCTTGTAATGTTTTGTTCTTTCAGTGACAATCTGCAGCAGACAAGTTGTTTCTTCTATAATATTGAAAATTGGTTTCCTGGTAACTTGCTGTTCCTACTTCTAGGCAGTTATGTAAGATAAGGGGGACAGGCATCTATTTCTCTAGGGAAGGTAGAAATGTGTCTTCTGTCTCTTCCCAATATCCTCAATGTAGAGAGCTGGTCATAAGGGCATGCAGGAGAAATTTTGCACTGGACCAAATTACCTCTGTAGAAGAAAGAGTGTGTGATCCCAAACATTTTTCTTGAAGATTAAATGGATTTTCTACATCATTAATGGACTGGGATGATAACTGAGGTCTCAGCAGATTTTACTACCAAGATTTCATTTTACTGCCACATTTTCATTTTAGAACCAAAAAAAGGGGCTTCCTCTTAGGGAAAGGATGTCCAGACTAGTGATAAAACCTCAAAGTCAGGGCTTTGCGGTTCTGGTACAGAGTGGCTAAGACTGGAGGCATCTCCTGATACAAATATGACAGTATTAGGTAAATGGCTTGGCCTTTGGAGAGAGTGAGATCATTCTCACCTCAATCACCAAACCCTGGCCCAGTAAGGCCACCATCACAGCAGTAGATAATTGTGCACCCAACTTCACAGGTTTTCGGCTGAGATATTGTGAAACCCACAGCCCATCTCTGGTGGATCAGAGTCCCCTCTCTCTTGTCACCTGGGATTTCTAAGTAGCACAGACCTACCTTTTTGTTCTAGACTGGTTCCTGAGAGTCTGGGTTACACAAAGAGAAAAGCCTCATGGAAAAGAAATGTGAAGGTTTTAGTGACTATATATATATATTATATATATTATATATATATATATATTTTTTTTTTACAATGTTAGCTTTTTTCAATACTCTAGGTTGATAACTGGACCATTTCAATCCCAGTGTCAAAGAATGAATTATTGGCACTGTAATATTTCTCATTACTACCATAACAAACTAACACAAACATAGTGGCTTAAAACAATACATTTTCATTACTCTGTAGTTTTAGAAGGCAGAAGTCCAAAATGGATCTTACTGGGCTAAAATGAAGGTTTGCTAGGGCTGTGTTGCTTTGGAGGCTCTAGGCGAGAACATGTTCTGTTGCCTTTTTCAGGTTTGGAAGCTGTCTACATTCCATGACTGGTGGCCTCTTTCTCCATCTTCAAAGCCAGCAGTGTAGCATCTTCAAAGTCTCCCTTTTCCTCACCCCTACCTCTCTCCCTCTTTCTCTGTTTCCAGAGTCACATTCCCTTCTTTTTTTAATCTGAGCCTCCTGCTTCTCTCTCATTTGGACTCTTATGATTACATTGGACCCACCCAGAAAATCAAGATAGATACTCCATCTCAAGGTCTGTATCCTTGATCACATCTGCAAAGTCCCTTTTGCCCCATAAGGTAACCTATTCACAGGTTTCAGGGACTAGGATGTAGATATCTTTGTTGGAGGGTATTATTCTGTCTACTGCACTCTTCATCATCTCAATAATGAATGACTTATCAGTACCCATCATTATCTTAGCAGACAGTAGGGCTCTTTAAAAGGGCACTCACTGGTCAAGACAGGGAAAAGAGAATAAAACATAAGCATAAATATCATTAGTACAATAGACAAGACTCAATGACTTTGGATTCTTGTTTGGATAGATGGCATGGATGAAGGGCCATTAACTAAAGTCA
The DNA here is from genome assembly GCF_036321535.1 of Camelus dromedarius. Classification (NCBI taxonomy): domain Eukaryota; kingdom Metazoa; phylum Chordata; class Mammalia; order Artiodactyla; family Camelidae; genus Camelus; species Camelus dromedarius. The sequence continues at coordinate 29,103,056 of NC_087446.1, forward strand.
GAAATACATGAGAAGGCTTCAGGAAAAAATACATGATTGTAGATATTTTCAGTTTGAGAGATAATATAGCATAAATTAATCTAGTACCAGATACAAGTGCAAACATTCTTACAATATACTTTGTCAGGGTTTGGCGTACATATTGTATGAGCCAGCATAGTTCAGAAAAAGATAATGGCATTTACGATACTGCAAGATAGGTAACTTATGTGTCAATTCACTTCTTAACTCTTTTTTGATTCCATACCAACCAAGATGCAGAAAGGAATTTTTCACCCATCTTTATAAGTAACACAAACACAATGGGCCCGATGTGATTTTTTTTATAGTTTTTCCTGAAGATTGGTGGGGACCTGGGAAGCAGCCACAGTGCACGCAGCTCTTCGATGCCCCTCCTTTTTTGCAAAGTTACTCTTCCATTATTTGAAGTCATGGTTCAGCCAACACTCAACTCTGGAAATTTGCCCCAGAGCAGATTCACCCTGAAGCCAGTGACAACTAAGTTTCAGGTCCCACTTGCACACCCCGCCGTGAGTTCTGGGAGTCACTGGGAACTACAGAGTACTTGAAGTGGAGCAAGGAGCCAGGCGGCAAAGCGGAGTATTTCTGGAAAAATGCCTTGAAAGAACAAAGAAGCAAGGGACTGGTATATCCAAGGCTTTAGTAATTTTTCTGTGGTTTCTATTATCATTCTACATAGTCTTTTTTGAATTTGATTTTGAATACCTAATTTTATATTCTCTCAAAAAAGCCCTCCAAGTTTTATCAGCTTCAAGTTTTACAAAACCTATCTATTTTGCCTAAAGAGATTTTAAAAAGCACTTATCAAATAAAGATGGCCCTCCCCCATGCAGACTTTCCATACAGGACTCCTAGATAACAAAACAACATTTTTACACATAATTATGTATAATTAATTTGCCTGCACCTGTACCACGTTGGCCAGAGTCGTCCATGTCCGACTCATTTTTGTGTCCTTGGTGCTCAGAAAGTTATCAGATGTTCAGAAAGAATTTTGTAAAAATGTGTTGATGTATTAAGTAAAGGAGTGGATTAATTTAAATTAATTCTTACATATGATTTGACCTAAGGGATAAAATTAGGGACTGAGTGTCAGCATTCACTGTGCACTTGCATTCACCATAATGCTCCTGGAGGGAATAGTATTAGAGGGGCATCACCAAGGTTGAAAAACAATAGTTCTCAGCAGACCCTCATTCGTGCCTCTTCCATGCTCAGAGACATCTGGGGAAGGTTCTCACCGTTTGGTTCTCTGGCTAATCTACTAGCAAAAAGGGACAATTTAAGGTGGAAGCTTAGTTCTGACCACAGGTCAAGTCAGGGTCTCTAGTCCAGCCTTATCAGTATATACCAGTATTTATCAATAGCTAATATTTTGATTTCCCATCTGCCTCCTGTATATACTTATCTAGTTTTTGTATCTTATAATGGCAAAGGGCATGTTTAGTTATTATCCTTTACCCGAAACAACTCCTCCTGAAATATAGGATCTTATGCTCTGTTATTTGCTTTGCTGGTAAATTCCTGCTCTGAAAATTTCCAGAGAAAGATTTAACCAGATTTAAACTAATTTCAAGGAAATAAAAAAAAAAACCCAAACCAAAAAAATCCTCCAAGGTTAAAGGTGACTTCTGACTAATAGCAGAATGAACAGAAAGGCAAGGAAAAGAGGCCTCTGAGATGCAGGATAAAGGGAAGTGAAGAGAAGGATGGCAGAGCAGTGTAGAGAAGGAAGGCAATGGAAAACTCAAGAAAAAATAGTGGGAGGACAGAACAGAACTGAAGGCCTGAAGGATCATGGGAAAAAAGAATGAAAAGAAGCAGACACAAGATTCTAGAGCCCAGAGACATGGCCAGGCCCCCTAGGGTGAGGAGGGAGGGCAAGTCAAATCAAAGAAAAGGGTAGAGAAATAAGGAGAAAGGTTTGAAGGATTGTGCACTGCAGGGGTGGGGACACAAATTTACTTATGTTTTTTGTTAATGTTTTTCATCTAGTTCCTTTATAATTTTAGTTTAGACTTTCTTTAAATAGCTCTAAAATAAGACCATTAGCTGGGAGTTATTATAAGTCAAAAACAAAACAAAACAAAACAAAACAAAACAAAACCCACTGCTAACAAGTGGGAGTTCTCACACCCCTAATCAGAAAGGCCTGTGTCGTGTTTCCAAATCCTGTCCCTAGAGACCATGAGAAGTTTTTAATGATAGTGTTTCCATAAAAGCCAGATTTAATACAATCACCACCCAGACCAAATGTAAGGGAAATCCAAAAACTGCTTTCAAATCCAAGTACTTCTTTAAAATTTAAAATTATATACTAAGACGATGGTTCACAAAAATTTTAAAGCAAGGGAACAAACTAAAAGATGCAGAACAGGAAGATTTTTTTTTTTTTAAAGCAGAATAAGAAAAAGGACAAGCCAGAGTCTGGTTACATCTACTCATGAAGCACAACAGATCTCATAAGTATATGAGCTCTGAGTCCAGGGGTTATAAGCCCTAAGTGAGAGGTGAGAGGGAGCAGCGAGAAGTATGCTTGCATAGAGGCTTTCAAACACTTTTTGACTATGACTCTTAGTAAAAAATATATTTTACCTTGTGACCCTAAGGAATAAGTATATACTTGAACGCACACACACACACACACACACACATGCACACACATTTTAAACAAACTACCTGGAAAAACACCATAGTCAATAAGTGTTCAGGATAATTGTACATTCCCAGTGTAGCTGTGTACTGGAAGGACCCAAACTCTACCTTCATTGGTCACTAAAACGGTATGAGTCCTAGAAAGCCCACTGCTGATCACACTGGCCAATGACTCTGGTAGTTTATGTGATGACGGACACTAGTTTTAACAGCAGAGCCTTCCTTTGTTTGATATCTGTTTGAAATTCTCCAGTTGGGAGATGTTTATGTTCACATGAATATAAATGTAAACACACCATCTTATGGTAAACATCTCTCCAGAAAAAAAAAAAAATTCCATCTTTTGACATAAAAAAAAAAGGCAGCAGCAAAGTGAAGTTAATGCCTTTGGCTCATGACATTGTAAAATTATCTGGAGGCTCTTTAACACTGCCCTAAGAAATCATTTAATTTGGATTATTTCAGGGTATATCACTCTCATAAGGCTGCTCTGGGCAGTTGCACCTTTAATGAAGCTGATTAGATAAGAGAAATAAATACCGTTTAGATTGAAAGCTGTCTCAACAAATGTGGAACAACTGTTTTTATTTAATTCAACCAATGGGTTTATTTATATACCCTTCCTTCTTCCAGAAAGGACTTAAGTCTGCTTAACTAGTGTGAAGGTCTGAAAGTATAGGGACTCCTGAAAGCCTCAGATTAATATCTAGAACATATAACATGTCCAGATAGTTTTCAATTATCAATTTGTTAATCTAAGCGTGGAAAGAGCTTTTAAACAGCAGTGAAACATCAACTGACTCCGAACCTGCAGTTTTTAGTAAGCTATTTTGTCATTTGGAGGCCTGCACAATAAACCTTTTGTTCTTTTCTTAAAAAAGACAGAAGGGAAGAAAGAAAAGCAGCCTTCTGGTGTTGCTTTTGTTCATTTTATCATCTTATCATTCAGCAGCCTATTTAGGATCACATGTGGGAAAGTATGTGTGTAAGCTTGAGCTCTATACTCAGAGCAGGAATTACCTGGAAAAAAATCCTTCTCAAATGAGTAGCTATGTAAGAAACGAAAGAGAAATTCCACTTTCACGCTGAAGTTGACTTTACATTCCGTAAGTAATGTAAAGTCTAATGTTTAAAATTAAGAAAATGCAAAGCAGACCATCTATGTGGATGTTTCCACACTCCATTTTTATGACAACAGCCTGCTTAACTGAGATTATTATTAGATTGATGCAGTTAGAGGAGGAAGCACCATTTTTAAGACAATCTGCTCTGCCTCAATATCCCTTTGTTCTTGAGATTAAAGGGTAACAAAGAGATGTATTTTCTACTGAATTACACCCGTATTACATAGACACTATGGAGATAAGAATTGCACTAAGTTCCTTAAATATATCAATATGTATGATTTGAGGGCCCGAGACAGAACCACAGAAAAAACAAATCTTGATTGAGTTCTGATCTCAACACTGAAATAGACTCATTTTGGAATCCTGATACCTGGAGTAACCCAGTTCATACCCATCTGGGAGCTGCCATGGAGCCAAACATTTCACAACTGAAGAATATTCGTTATAAATAACATTTAAAGATGTGACAATTGGTCAGATGACTGGACATTTAGAAGCTTCACTAGGTTATTGGCTAAATTTAGTGACAGCTGATTAATTAAAAAGTCCATTCTACAACTACCATGATCTTCCCTTGAACAATTTCATAGCTATCATGCTTCACTGGAAAGAAAAATGAATTAAGTCTGATCTCAATAGCATGTGAATAACTACTGCAAACACAATAATTTCTAGAGGATTTATTCCTATCCTATACCATTCAGCTTGGCCATGGCCCAGGGTTCTGTTACTAAGGAAGACGGGAGAAATGGCTAGTGGGAACTAAGTAGTGGACTCCATCCAGTAAGCTACCCAAACATATCTATGTGCTCATTCCCATTCATGAAACAAGTTTCATCTGTTTACTGCTTCTTGCTCAAAGCCTAGAATCTCTGTGTGCTTTCCTCTTTGCTGGGTTCAGATGTGGCTGCTTTAAGACTAAAAATTATTACCCCTATTAAACCAAATAAAAAATGGTAGTGAAGGGACTAGGGAAACTACAACAAAAAACTGTATTTGGGGGAAGAAGGAAAAGGAAATACACAGCTGTTATGGTTCCCCAGCAATGACCAAATTCTGCAGGGCAGAAACAGCACACCCATGACAAGACCATGGCAATGGGAGGTTTAGTGTTGACCCAGCTGGCAGTCCATGGTTCTAATCTCTAGGAGTGTTTCCCTTGTCCATTGTCCCCTGTGACCCCCAACACTAGTTACTTTAGGAAGTTCTTTGTCCATTATCTTTCACAACTACAGCTGAGGTAGACATTGTAGGATATTTCTTTCCTTGGTGTCTTAGTTTGGGACGCCATAACAAAATACCAGGGACTGGGTGATTTAAACAACAGACATTTATTTCTCACATTTTTGCAGGCTGGGAAGTCCAAGATCAAGATGTCAGCATGGTCGGTTTCTGGTGAGGGCCCTTCCAGGCTTATAGATGGCTCCCTTCTAGCTGTGTTCTCACAGGGTGTGGGGGCTAGAAGACAAAGGGGAGCTTCCTTTTCTCATGAGGACACTAATCCCATTATGGGAGCCCTACACTCACTGACCTCATCTAAACTTAATCACCTTCCAAAGGCACCACCTCCAAATACCATTATCACATTGGATGCTAGGGCTTCAAAGCATATAAATTTTGAGGGGACACTCAAATTGTTCAGCTTATAACACTTGGGGTTATCTAGCTTCAGCAGACCACTTCCAGGTGGTCTGGGTTTAGAGACCTAGAAATTTACTTAAAGAATTTTATAGGCAAAAGCTATTTTGGGTAAGCTCAGAGTTTCTCTTGATGTACAGTTCTCTTAAAAGCTTAGTAGACTACCTTATCTATTTGCTGTTGATAAGTTTCTGTGCAGGTAATGACAGTCAAATATTTTATTTAGACATAGTTTTTAAGTCTGGAGACTTTATTTCACCTACTATGTGCTCTGTCATTCCCAAATCCTCCAAAGAAGGGCAGATACCTTGAATCCATGAGAAGTCTGAGGTAGGACCCAAGAATTTGCATTTCTAACAAGTATACATGGGCTGCAGATCCTACTGGTCTGGAGAACCTCATTTGAGAACCACATCCTTAAGGTATCATTGGAAAGAAGAACATGAGTGCTTCACTTGATCAGTTCAATGCCTGCAGCTTAAATACTTCCGAGAGAGGGAGGAGCAATTTGCAATCATCTTGAGATCCAGAACCCTAACCTATTCACCTCCCAGATCATCCTTTTGGTGGGGAGGGTCACAAGGCTGAGATTCAGGAGATAGTCCTTCACACAATTACAAATGAGTACAACTTGTTCATCACTCTCTTGGAGGAAACAGGCTTGAAATGAAATCCTCCTTAGCAAGCTTCATTGATAAATGACCAGGAAACACAGCATGATTTTTTTAATCCCACACTGACATAAATCTTAGTTTTGTTGCTCTTCCCAGTAGTACAACCTAAGAATCACCAGCAGAAACCAGTCAGAAATTCAGGTGATGGCTGATTAAACTGATCTTGGTGCTAAGCTGAGGTCAAGCAGGACAGCTTCCTGCCCAGAGGAAAAGTATCTCTGAGTCACAAGAATAGACAGTGATTTAGTTGTAGTTTGAATGCCTCTCTTATTCCCCCACATGTATGAGTACTCTAATGCATCTCACACAGGGCCTTGTATGTATCAGGTCCTTAATAAACAATGAATTAATTAATTGATTAGATTAGATTAATGTCACAGTGTTTGCTATATGACGTCACAGGAACTTGATGAGTTAAAGTCAATGCTCTAGCAATGTTCATCTCGACTTCTGTGCTTTACATCAGCATCAGTTACTTTGTGAGGAAGGCACAAAGTGTGGCATCTGTCTAGTTCACAGAGATTCTTCCAGTGGCTACCTCCAATTCATTCGATGACTTTCAGTCTTCCTGGGCACAGAGTGTGCAAAGTCAAGTATATTCCGTTTTCCCAGCCATAGTGATAGGTCCAAACAATGGTCAGGTAACCTACTAGGGCCAGTAAGAGTCTCCCCTAGGACATTTGAAACTGAAATTCCAAAAGAGAAATTGCTTTCCCTTTTTAGTCACATGGTTTGTATGATGTTACCCAGGCTGGTGCCAACTAATGCATAAATGACTTTTAAAACGAGGTTATACGACACTTCCTACGGAGTGAGTTCAAACAGAGCGTGGAAATGGTTTGAAGCCTAATCCCTGAGGCACTTCAACACTTAAAAATCACGAACACGAAAAATCAGTAAAGAAGTCTGAGAATGACTATCTCAATGAGTAGGAGAATAATCAAGGGAGCTGCGGTATTTCAGAACTAATTACAAAGAAAATGTTAGAGAAGGAATGATTGGTGCACTATATGCCATTCCTGAAACCCTCTGTTTCTGCACTTTTTTTTCTTAATTTTGACAGATGCTTACAATAAATTAATTTTTTTTAACTTAAAGAAATTTTGAGTTCAATAAATTTGAGTTCATTTCCTGTCAACCAAAAGTCCTTGACTGTGGCACCCTCTAAGATGGCTGCCAGTGACACCTACCTACTGGTATTCAAGCCCTTGTATAATCTCCTCCCTTTGAGTATGGGCTGGACTTCTTGGTTCATTTCTAATGAATAAACTGTAGCATAAGTGACAGAATGTCACTTCTGAAGTTAGGTTATTTTTTAAAAATGTGGCCTTCATCTTGGGTGTACTCTCACGCTGTCTCTTAGATTAGTCACCTAGAGAAAGCCATTGCCATGTTGTGAGACAGCCCTGTGTAGAGGCTTATGTGCTGAGGGATCAAGACCTGCCCACACCACATGAGTGAGCTTGGAAGTAGGTGCTCCAACCCAGCTGAGACTTTAGATGAGATCTCAGTCCCTGCCAATAACCTGAGTGAAACCTCATTAAAAAATCTTGAGTCAAAAGCCACATCCAGGTCCTTGGCCTATAGAAACTTTGCAATAAATACTATTTTCAGCCATTAAGTTTTTGAGGTACTTTGTTATGCAGCAATAGATAATTAATGCATTGACCAATATACTTGAGTACAGAGATAATATTTCCCATTAAATATGCCAAAGTAGTAAACAGTCAAAGAACATTCTTATTCTTACTTATGCCTCACCTAAACATCATTTTATAGATTAAAAATCTGAGTCTCCTAAAAGTGAGGTAGTGTGCCCAAAGACTTACAGCTAGCAAGTGGCAAGCTCTGAAGTCAAATCTACCTCATCTCTTTCTAAGTACAAGATGTGTTTAGAGAGACTATGAGAGGGACTTTATGGTTGATGAAGGGTTCATATAGAGAAGTAGTAATAGAAATATCTGAAAAGGAAGATTGGAATGCAGTTGAGGAAGGCCAATTTGAATACGAGGCTAAGGAGTTTGTGTTAAATCTTAGATAATAGGAATAAAGATCTTTTTTAGTAGAGGGATGATATGACTGAAATGTTGGTTTGGAAGATGTATATGATATCTTTTTACTACATGAAGAGACTAAAATAAAAGAGACCCGTCAAGCAGCTGGTCTAGGTGCATGGAAATAAAGAGAGGAATGAGAGAAGTCCCCCCAAAGAAGAATCAACAAGACTTGGTGACTAAGTGACTATAGACTGGGGGAAGGGAGGTAATGAAGACAAAGCCTACATGGTAAAGAGAATGGCGCCACCATAAACAGAGATTGGGAGGTCAAGAGGATGGAGTATGAGGGAAGTAGGTAAGAAGAAAGGGAAGTTGAATTTCAACTACATAGTTAGAATACAGGTCACACCTTTGTTGGGAGCTTGTTTGGAGGTTCTAGCAGGGGAGCGCAGCTACTCGTATACCCTTGACGGAGAAATACGGTCCGCCTCTATTGGGGATGGTTGTCTTCTTCGACTGAGCATGCAGCTTCAGGAGGGACGCATATGGAGTGGTGAGGAAGGAAGGAGACACCCACCTAGCCAGCCAGATCAGCTGAATCAACCCTGGCAATCAACGGGGTGACAGATGTCACAGCCAGATTGCCCTCACATCCTACAGATCACAACTTTGAATGTGAATGTGTAACTGGAAATCAGGAGGCATCCTGGCCAAAGATTATGAAGAGATTCAACTGCATTGAGGTTATTAAAATCTAAGAGCCCATGAGTTTCCAAGGAAAGATGAAGAAAAGCAGTGTGGTAGACACTGTTGTCTCCCAAACACCATTTCCCCACTTCGACCTTCCTAACTGAATTCTTATTTGGTTCCGTTAACACCCTACCTCTTCTCAATCGTGAGCTTTGCACAAAGTTGTACCTGGATCTAGAAGGTGGATCCTCGTTAGTCTAAGCCAATGATGGTCTTTCCCATCTCTGTTTGGAATGTGCATGGGATACAAATCTAGGCAAGGAGATTTGACAATCCCATTAGGAAGCTCCTTAGGAGGCCTGAGAGGAGATGGCCTCTTGTTTTCCTCTAGAAGTTGTTCTGTCTGTCTTGGCATGAAATCTGGAACTGCTGTGCCATTTTGGGTCCCTGAAAAGCCAGGCTTCACTGGGCACAAGCATCCTGTGACACAACCAGAAACCAAACCTTGGGAAATGATTCCAATTGAGAGACCTGGAAAAGGAAACAAAACCAATGAAATACAGAGAAAGGTTGGTCAGATGCTAGGAAGACAAAGAAAATCAAGTTAGACTCTGAAGCCAAGGTATCAGGGAATTGAAGAGAAGGCAGAGGTTTTGATGGCGCTTAGGCTGGGCCAGGGTGAAAATCCCACTAGAGACAGAGTAAGCTAAATCTGGGAGGGAACACTGGAAGACAATCTTCCTTTTGGACCAGCATATTCAAAAAGCTGCACTTGACAGGATTCCTGAGGTCATTCTGGGATCAACTAAAGGATGTTTCTAAACTATTAAACACATTGTCTTTTTAAAAAGTAACATTCATATTGGCCAGGCAAGTCATCTAAAAACCAGCCTCAATATAGCTATTATTCAGATTCACTCTATCAGTGTGAAAATATGGGTTGAAATGGACTTTGCTACTTGAAATTAAGTGTGATCACACTCAGCAGCCCCGGGAAGCACTCCAATTATGAGAGGCCTTGAGCCGTGGGGAGCTGGGAGCAGCATTCAGAAAAAGAGAAGGGCTCCTTTCTCTGGGATTTTCTCTGTTTGCAGCCTGAATCCCAAGTGAATGTTCTTTCTCTTCCATGATTCTCTTTTTCAACATATTTCTCTCACTTTTCCCTCACAGTTCTCCCTCCCTTGGAGGAAATACCTGGACTCTTGGATGAATCACAATGACTTCACTGAGCTGTTGGAATTAACTAAAACTTACTCTTTCCTAATAAATCTCCCCCAAGCCACCACACAGCAGTTGTGAATTCCCAGCATGGGACATGGCTGACATACTAGGAAAAGCTGGCTGTGTTCCTCAACTTTGTTCATCGTCAGTCCCAGAATCAGCAGACATTGACACCAAGACAATCAAATAAAACTATATAGCTTTCTAAACATAACTCTTTATCTAACCTGCCTTGAAGATTTGGTACTTAGATTTCCCAGAAGTCTGGGCTGGGTTTACTCTGAGAAAAAGTGAAGCCGACAAAAGACAGAATTCAGAAAACAGTGATCAAACACAAACCTTGCTAGCTGTAAGGCAAGATTTCAGCCTTCAGGAAATGCAAATAAAATCACCGAGGGTGGTTTAGACAATGGCTCATCAGAAGAAGTGGTATTTGATTGTAAAATGAGGGCACAGCCATTGTTTTCTGATTTAATGCATTTGTGGGCATTCACTTCTTTCCCCAGCTTTTACTCCTGGGGGGCCGGTGGCTGAGAACAGAAGAGGTACAGAGTTACAGAGAGTGTGTAAAGCATTTACCGGCTAACAATGCCTACATTCTGCCAAAATCGTGTTAAATTGTTAAAAATATACTTCATTGTGTTGTAGCAAAACTAAGTCCCACCCCAGTCCCCACAGAGACAGGGTGATTGGGTTTCAGGGTGAGGTGCCACCCAGTGCTTTCGGGGGCATTAATGTGCCAGCTGCTCCCACAGCATTCATTTTATTTCCAGTCCCCAGGCTGGTTTTACACTTTGTTTTTGTGTAAGGGAATCAGGATTAGTGGGTCTTTTGTTAGTGAGGGGCGAGGGTGAGCAGCATCTCCTTTGAGCTCTCTGCACAGAGGCATCCTTGCAAGCAAGGCTCGCAGCTTTGATTTACTTCTCACGCGCTGACTTTTTCAAAAAAGAAAGGATCCACTGCATCAGGCTGCTCTGTTGGAAGCTCGTATGGCAATGGACTGGGGTGACCGGCACTTCCAAAATGCAGCTCGCAGCCACCAAGCCAGGGTTACACTGGCACTCCACACAAATGAAACGTTCCCAGCCCAGTAAGAAGAGTTTGTAGAAAGAAATGCCCCTTTATCACACAGTGAAAGGCATTATTGGGTGGTCCTTGTCTGAGAGCTGAACAGAGCATATGGATTCCGACTTGCTTCTTTGAAGGAGCTAACGTTATCTTTACCCACTTGGAAATGCTGAATTGCTACCAGTGTTCAAAGTCCCCCTCGCTGGCCAGCGTGTCCAACTGCAGTGACCTGCTGGAATAATACCAGTGAGATTCTCCTCCACTGAGCAAATCACCCAGCCTCTGAAGGAAAGAGTGGCGTCTTTTGTGGAGCAACTTCTCTCAAGATGGAATGTGAAACACAGACACACAGACACACACACACACACACACACGTGCATGCGTGTGACACATGCCACACAACATTCTTTTTGGGTGGTTTTTTTTTTTTTTTTGGTTGTTTTTTAAGACTGGGAACAAAATTACTAAGCAAAATTTCCCAATGAACACGCCTCTCTTTTATTTTTAAGGACAGGGAAGGCAAAGTGAAAAAGGAGCCTCCCTTATCCTCCTTCCCTTCCCCCTCATAGCCCGGAATCAAAACACTCATTCTGAGCAGAGAGCAGAGGTGGAGAAGGTCAAGAAACTTAGGCCTTGTCTATTTACTGGCTCTGTAAGGAACTATTGTGGCTCAGCAGCTGTTCATCTTGCTCCTTCCGAAGCCGTGCCTGCAAGTAGACTGGGGAGTGGAGTGTGTGACACTGGCAGGCAGGAGGGAGTAGGGAGTAACATCTAATATTCTTTGCACCTCAAGAAAGATGGGCTTTGTTTCTCAAAAAGAGCAGAGATCCTGTTTCTGGGTAGCTGTTATCAGAAACTGGTTTTAAACAGGCACGGTTGGATAGTATGTGTGTGTATGGTGTGTGTGTATGTCTCAGTGGGAGGGGAAGGATAGAGGAGAGGGAGAATAAAGTCACAGTATACTCAGCCTTTCATTCTGCACTTTTTTTTTTTTGCATGTAGAAAAAGCTGAAAAAATTTCAGCCAAATGAAAAGCTGTGAAGTGGTTGAGAAAGACTTTATGACTAAGAGAGGATTGCAAAGGAAAATATGTAAAAAGAGAAGTTAAACCAGCTGGCTTGTTTAATTTTGGCCTTTCCCCCTCTTTTCACTTTTTTTCCCTTTAGCTTAAACTAGGGAAAAATGTACTGTGTAATAATCCAGTGTTTTTCCTAATATTTAGCCCTAACAAAATTCTTCACAAGACTTCGTTTAGTGAATCTCTGGGGACTGGGCGTGAACGTGACATCTCACCCCTGGTTCACAGGCCACTTCCTGCTCCATCTTGTAAGTAAAAGTCCTTGCTATCCCATGGGCCTCCAGTGCCCAGGAGGAGGGGTAGGAGTTGGGGGTGGGAGTGTGGGGACTGGGGAATGGGAGGCAAGGGGGCTCAATGACAATGGTTCCTCATATCATTTTATTGTAGAAGCACCTCTCTTTCCATTTCTGCATCATATTCAAGAACTAAATCTAAAAACTCTATTACAAAGTACATATTAGTTAATATTTCCAGTTTATTAATTTAATCATGCATTCAATAACATCATTTAATAAGCACTGTCTAAGTACTATGCCTTGTGTTAACTGCTGGGGAAACAAAATAACTAAAATATATTCCCTGCCCTCAAACAAGCAGGAAGAGACAGATATTTAGACCAATAATTACAGCCATTATAGTAAGTTCAATGAGACAAAAGAACAGGAAAAAGATCTCTGCCTCAGGAGGGCAAGAAGGCACCCAGGAAATGGTGATATTGGAACTGAGTTTTTTGAGCCAACTAGGAGCATACCAGAAGACCAAGGAGAGGAAGAGCATTCCAGGCAGAGGGAACAGCCATGGAAAACCTTGTTTTCCCCTTGGGTGAGGTGGGAAGTCTGCAATGGTGTACTCTGATTTAGGTTCTAGGAACCTAGAATGAAAAACTGAGTGAAATGGGATAGGATTGGCCTAGGGACTTCAGAGTTTGAAACCAGAGAGCCCCCAACGGCAGCATTCAGGAATAAAGGCAGAATTAAACCCAGAGGAAAAGAATGCCCACAGATAATCCCAATGGGACCAAGTAGGAAGGCAAAAATCATCAGTAGCAAACCAGGAACTGGAGGCAGCACAGGTTTGGGGCTGGATTAGGAAGAAGAGCCTGGAGAGAAGCCTTTCCACAGAGCTATGGGGGATTTTTAGAAGCAGCCTAAGGGCCTATCTGAGGTTGGGGAGGGCAGCATTAAAGGCACAGAACCTGTTCAGGCAGGCATGGAAGCAAGACAAAGTATAGCACAGTCAGGGAGTTAAGGTCAGTCATCATGACTGATGCGCAGAAGATTGAAGAGGATGGTAGAAAAGAGGGAGTCAGGGCCCCCATAGTGAGGAGCCTTGGGAAGTGCCCTCAGTCGACTGAACACCACCTTTCAGCTGGGATTTCCCACAGGGTGGCATGGGCACCACTGGCAGTTATTGATGTGTTGTTCCATGGTATACAAACAATATTTTAAAGATTTTTACTAGTTTTGTATTTATTTTTATACAAGTTAGAAAAAAAAAGTAATGATCACATTAAATCCGAAATTATATACATACAGAAATTGCTTAAGATGAAGCAAACATAGATAATACCATAGTGAGTTGACTTATAGTAAAAATTAAGAAAATACAAAAGAAGGTATTACACAGATATAGCAAAAATTGAGAGGGTGGTCTATGAATGACTAAAGTTGGAAAATGTTGGTAATAAGCAATGGAGAGTCCTTGAAAAGTTTTAGATATTGGACTATAGCCTAGAATGTTGTTCTTGAGGGGTTGGGGGAGGTTGGAAGTTACAGGTATTTGTTAAGGGGGATTGTATCTCTCTTCCAGAACCAATGTAGTCTCTGCATACTTTCTGAGTTCATGTTTCAATATAAACTCTGATTTGAACCCTGAAGTACTTAGACAATTCTGTGAGAACCTCCTTTTAGTAATTTGAAATACCTACAACTTTATTTTAGTCTTAAACAACTGGATGTATTTATTTGAGTGAGTAATTTTGGTAGGAATGTGTAGTGGTCAAAATGACTTCCATGGTGTGGAGTAATGAGACACTAACCATGTCCGTTGAATGTTAGTAAGTCTGTGTCCCTTTAATTATTTAGTTAATTTGATTTACATAAACCCTGGTGACTTATTTCTTAAAATATGTCTGGTACATTACACATTAATCATGCTTTTAAATTTTCTGTATTTCATGATGCTTTGACATCTAGGGACCTTTTGGACTGAGGAGGAACTGCTCATCCCAGGATTAGCTAATTGCTAGAGATATTAAACCATTTGCCTGTAAGCACACCTTTTATACACAAACCAACCCATCCTGAGTCCATACTCCCATCCACCTCCTTTTATCAGACACCTGCAACCTGGGACACTATCTGCCTGTCCTCAGTCACCCCAAGAGTCAGGTACTGGACAACTATCAAATCACTTCCATAGCCCAGAGCCTGCCAAAATCATTCTAACTGTTTCATCCTAAGCCTGCTCAGCTGTTTACCCTGCTTGCCCATTCTTTCCCACAAAAACCAAAGTAAAGTCTATTGCCATACTTTCCCCTCACTCCTTCTGCCTCCTGACCAATTCTGGTGCTTCTCCATGTAGCCCTGCTTTGCTTGGTGTATCTCTTCTTCTTGGGAACTGTAAGCAAAAAGCTCTTTTTTTCCAAAAACAGTTGTTTCTGTGTCTGTTACCTTAACATATCTGACTAAGACAAAATCCTGGGTACATTTTAAAGCACACTAAAGAAACTCAATAAACAAATATTTGTTAAATGAATTAATTAATATCTCTCCCCATTTTTTAAAACATGTCTCTCTTTCACCTTACTAAAATTTTTCTCATGTAGTTAAAAGCTATTTACATTAGCTATCTGCAGTAATCATCCTTTCACGCAACTAAGGACTGGATTTGTAAGAAATCTGAGCTCAGCATAACTTACACATTGCAAAATGACACCAAGAAACCATGGCCTGCAAGGCAGCATTATTTCTTGGTTCTAGGAAGAAATCCAAAAAGAACTTTTCCCCAGCCAACACATCCATTTTGCCATATCTTCCTACGTGAGATGTTGTTTTTGTATACCAGGGTAGACTGACTGCTGTAACAAATAACCCTAAATCTCAATTGCATAAGATAATAAAAATTTATTTCTTAATCACCAAAATCCAATGCAGGTTTTCATAGTGAATAGCTCTCCTGGCTGTCTCCATGACTCAGTAATCAAGGATTCTTTCATCCTGTGATATTGCCAGTTTCAAAACGTGGCCTCCAAGGTCACTGGAGAAGGTGGGAAGATTATAGAAAAGGCATAGCCCATAAATTTTATCAGATTCATGCCCACCCCCCCACCAAGCAGTAAACCTGTGGTTATGGACTATCTCCCAAGAATAACAAATATGCATAATCAAACACAATTTTCATGGAATTTCAGGAGCTTCATGGATTCCCTGAAGCCCATCATTGAAGTTATTAGAGGGTCAGAGATCTATACTCTTGGTATAATTGAGATTATTTGGCTTGAGTTATATTTTGAATAGTGCTGTGAATCATGAACCAGAGGCCAATTTAGATTTTTTTTCCTGCTAGATTGATTTTTTTAATTTAAATGTTAGGACTAAGAGAGCCAGAATATCAGCAGTATGCCATCCAACTTTTAGATGCCAGTTGTGCACTGAGCAGAAATTCCTATCTCTACTCTTGCAAAAGACTTCATGTTGCTATCCTGCCATCCATTTGCCACTCTCTAATCCATTTCACATGCCAACCAGAGCAACATCTAAAAATTCTAATTTTTCATATCACTCCCTTCTAAGACCTTTCAGTGGATAAAGACCAAACCCTTAACATGGCGTACAAGCCCTGAGTAAACTTACCCTATCTGCTTCTCACATTGTGTGCTGCTTTGCTTTTTGAACTCCCTCCCGACCTTTCTTTCCCTTCCTCACACCTTGGGAACTTTGCATATGCTTTTGCAGCTTCTTTGAATTATTTTCCCTTCGTCCTTTATATAGTTAACTGCCATCCTCCCTTCAGCTCTCAGCTCAACTGTTGTTTCCTCAAAGGAGACTTCACAGAGACATAAAGTAAGTCAGGTCTCCTATATGTTCTTAGAGTACTCTGTAAGTTTTCTTCTTAGTGACCATCATGGTTTATAACTATGTGTGATTACTTGATTTGTCTGGGTCACTCCCCTTAAAAAGTAAGGTCCATGAGGGCAGAAACTGACCACCTGTTGCCACAACTCAGCACCTGGCTTAGTGTGTGGACCATAAGGGGCATTCAATATTTTTGAAAGGATGAATGAATGAATGAATGTTGCCTGTGAGAAAGAAAAAGCTAAGTGATACAAGGTCTAGAAATCAAATTATTTTTTCATTCTGAGAAGTGAATAGAATAACCAAGTCAGTGTATGGTATGATTTTAAGGATGTGTCTCCATGTGGGAGGATTTTACATTCCTGTAAGACTCAGCCATGTGATTTCCTCTGGCAAATGACATAGCAGTGGAAGTGACATGTGCAAAAGCTTTGAGAGCAGTTGTTAGGTTCCACCACCTCTCTCTCTTTCCTCTCTGACACAAGGCCCATCATGTACTCAAATGAGGCTCTATCAACCTGGATTTCAAGGTGAAGAGGATGACGGACAGAGCTATGATTGACTTACAGCCACCATGTAACATGAGCAAAACATTAGCTTTTACTCTTGTAAGGCACTAAAATTTTGGGTTATTTGTTACCACAGCATTACCTGGCAAAGGATGACTGATAAACTTTCTTTAACAAAAACTGTGTATAGTTCAAATTTAGAGAGCTATAAACCTAATGAAAGAATGATCATTTCTATTTGGGTGGGTCATCTATCATTTTTATCCAAGTACACAGCTTCAGGAAGGTACAAAGGCAGTCATGAGAGAGAAAGTGGAATTCTCAACCATTGGAGCCAATGGACTAACTTATGCATTCACTGACATGAAAGATGTGAAAGCCAGCTTGCCCTGTGGCTCTCTACTGGAAATCCAGGAGGATTCCATTTTAGATATAGAAGAACACTGACAATAGATTCCTGACAACTAGATGAGGGGTTCCTTTCCTGGGAAGGAAAATCAATGAAAAAAAAGTAGATCTTTATCTGCTGATTTATACTAAAAAAAGCAGTCCAAGCTCATCATAATATCACTTTTAATAGTAACATCTAAATAAAAAGAAACTTATTCAAGACAAGAATTGTTTATAAAATTTGGCTAAGTTCTTGCTCAACATTCCTTCTTCCCCCACTACTCCTCTATTTCCTCCCATTCCTGCTCCTTTTACTTCTTTATCTTTCTTCCTTGTCTGTGCCTCAAATCTACTCATGGCCATCTTTGGAAGATAAAAGGTGATAAATATAAATAGGTGTAGACATACAGAATGATAGGTATATCCCTATTGAAAGCAGAAGATTAAATATACATTTATTTCTAGGAGTTCAGTTTATAATTCTGAAACATTACAAGAACTGGCTTAACCTTAAGCCTCTAAAGCTTGAAAAATCCTCTAAAAACCACTTGAAATTTGAGAGGTTTTGACATTTTCTTTTAAGTATGCCAAAGTGTATTCCCATTTCCCCCAAGGTTGACTGGCCATGAACAACTTCAATTCAGTTTCATAAGCTTTCCTTGAGTGCTGGCTATGACCATAAATTCTTCATGTAGAACCTTGCAGTTTACAAGTACAGATTATCTTACTGAAGAGCCTTTTTGCCATGAACTTTCTATCCCAAGATCAATTCCAGTTAAACACCCTCCTACACACAGCAATATTCCTGAATGTGAACTGTGGTGTACATTACCAATTATTGCTCACTACTGTCAAGCAATATTGTCTATCCCCTAAATGTGGGAAGTTTTTAAAAAATGTTCAATAAAAGCTGTGTGTGCAAAGCTACATTTACTATTTAATCATTCAAGTCACTTTCTGGAAGCTGAGTATTGATATGTACATAATTCAGATACCTCGGTGTCTAGTCCCTATGAAACCCATTTAAAACCAGGAATAGGAGCAGTTAGATTTATGTGCCATGATGTCTGAATTTGCAAAGGCTTTCTGGTAATCTGAGGAGTTAGACTGAGTTACTCTCAGAAAATATTTTGCTTATTTTTGTAGTTTTGTGATATAGTGCAAAGATCCCTGGATGAGGAGTTGAAACTTAGGAATTTCTAAAAGAGCTTTACGTACAATATTTTTGTAACCTAACAAAAAACTGTAGATGGTTTACAATTTCATGACCATGAATATGCTGAACTACTTTCTCTCTGTTCTGAATTGCCCTAGTCCAATGTAGAATGGTTACAATCAGATTGATCTGCATGAGAATTCAAAGTCAATTATGAATACATACGAAAAAGAGTTGATTTGTTCATAGTGGTTCTACGGTTTAAAACTATCAAAAGAAAGGGAGTATTGCAAAATTTTCCACTCCAAAAATACTACAGTCCATCAACTAAGCAATACATGAAGCATGTAATGATGATAATTCCTGGGTATGTCAACCAGGAAACAGGCAAACTAGTTGTTAAGTTGCCTCACCATAAGAATAATGATGGTGTGATAGCTTGGGTAGGTTATCCCCTCTCCCAGCTCAAACTGTGAGGGAAAACAAAAGAGATTTGCTGAGCTTGCTCTTTCCTTTAACTCCTGATGCCAAGTAAGCCAGAGTCTTAAGAGATCAGTGTTATCAAAACCACAAAACACCCAATTTTTAACTTAGGGAACACTAAGTTATCAAATATTAGAACTAAGTAGTACTATTTGACATCTTGTAGTTTATTCTATTTACTTTAATGATGTGATTACTAAGACCCAGAGAGACAGGGTAACTTGTTCAATATCACAAATCAAGCAATTAAAAAAAAAACAAAAAAAAAAAACAACCCAGAAAAAGAAAGTTGCTAAGAGACTAGATCCTAAGGGATCTCATTATAAGGAAAAAAAAATGTTTTTATTATATCTATGAAATGATGGATGTTTTACTTAAACCTTTATGGTAATCATTTCACAAAAATGTAAATCAAACCATCATGCTGTACACCTTAAACTTATGTACTGATGTATGTCAATTATATCTCAATAAAACCAGAAAAAAAAAAGGTTTTTATTTCAAAAGTCCAGCAATAACAAACATATAGAAAGGACTCTGCCCTCCTTTGTCAACTTCTAGCCCAGAGCTTTCCTCTCTGCCATGTCATTAGGGAGCAATCACCATTTTCCAAAACTGAACTCAGGAATAACAAGCACAAAGTACGAATTTTTCAGTTAGAATTAGAATACAAAACTATAGGATATCTCTTTGAAATTTTAAATCTAGTAGCAATAATAAAAACAAAGTTTATTAGAAAAGTTGAAGTATGCTCATTTTCCCCCCTGTGCAATATGAAAAAGGACTTGCTACTCATATATCAAGCTACCAAGAGAACTCCATAAATTACTTTCTGCTCCAAGTAACTTTGCATTACTCTTACCTCATCTGAATACTCCTTAAAGGATTATAGTAAGATACACAAAAGGACATAGTTTTATTGTAAAATTATCTCAAACCAGAAATGCTGACCTAATTTGACTTTTCTTCTTATCAGACAATGTTAGAACATAACTTTTCCTATTCTTAAATTTGAATATAAAGAACTATTGCTTAGTTATATACATCATGTGACCATAAAATTTGAAACTTGAGTCTTAAAAATATGCTTAAGAGAATTAAAACATGGAAAAAATTATCGTTAGAACAAGTAGCCACCTGTTAGATCAAGAGACCACAAATTCAATCTTGTCACACATCTATGCAATTTTTGTTATTGTAGTATTTGCTTTGATGGAAATTGCCTTCACAGGAATAAATTTACACAATTAAATTTCTTCTTAGTATTATAGCCACACCCTGTGTTTCATGAAAAGCCTTATCACCTTTTTTAAATCACCCATATTTTTCTACAGACTCAGCTCCTGATCATTTCTTACTGCTAAAAAAATGAAATGTGTCTTCAAAAGGCAACCATCTGTTACCAATCAAGATCACTAGGAAAAAATATTAATCAGTTTCTTTAAAATATTTAAAGAAAATTTGATTAGCCATGGCAAGAAGATCGGAATAAGTACATGGCCTTCCAATCTTTACTACAGGAAGAGACTGCTTTCATCACTATGAACATTCTCTAGCACACTTCCTAAAATCAATCTTTTTTCACTCGAATAACCAACATCATATAGTTTACGCTTGCATGAGTATGATTCTAAAATTTTTTATAAGGTGGTCTGGAGCCAAAGCTGAAAAATGTTCTGTTAGACGTCCTACACTATTAAATACTTAAGTTGTAATGATTTTCATTCATCTGCTCAAAGCAGCCACAATGCCAGCAGATCTCAACTGATTAGTGCTTGAAATGTAAAAATTCACATGTGTACTCTGTGTATGTGTATGCATGAATGAGTGTGGCTGGGGATGTGGGGGAGGTTATTTGTGGTTTAACTACTCTTAGTAAAAAAGTTTCATCAACCTGCTCCAAGATAGCTATTCCAACTAATTTGCACTGGAGCCCCGTGAGGCATTTGGAGAGGAGAGAATGCCCTTCCTTTCCCCTTTGTCCACGGGCCTGCAGCCTTCTTACCTCCTCCACATACCCTGACTGCAGACATCAGAACCTCCTCAGTGAGTAGGTTCCCTTTCCACCTGGAGCTATGGTTGCTGTCTGAACAGGAGTGGAAAAGCTCTGGGCATCATCTAAGAAAGGATGGTTCCCCCTTTCTCTTAGAACTATACCCTGAAAACCCAGAAAAAAAGAAAACGGACATAGGAAAGCAGACCCATATGCTAAATTGGTGAATAACAAAATGTAGGAGAGGTTACCAGGTGAGGCCCTGGAGTCAGGCTGGCTGGGATTAAATTCTGGCTCTGAGCTTCCTCTGTGAACCTAGACAAGATCTATCAATTCTCTGTGGCTCAGTTTCCTCGTGTACAAAATGGGTATCATACTGCCTACGTTATAGAGTTACTAGGTCACAGAATTGTTAAAACAGTTCTTGGCACATGGTGAGCCCTCAATCAATGTTAACTACAATTATTACGAATGACTATCATCTACTGGGAACTTACTGCATTTCCAAGTGCCCAGTGAATACAGCTCACACTTCCCTTAGAATCCTTTCCTTTGGAAAGTAGAAATCCATGACAAGGGAAATCAGATATCAACCAGTTATTTAATGATGTCCTTTCCTTTCTTTGGTTAGCATAATCATTAGTGGACAGTACACAAAAATAGTCATTTTAATTTCTTGTAACAGTAA
The DNA here is from genome assembly GCF_036321535.1 of Camelus dromedarius. Taxonomy (NCBI): domain Eukaryota; kingdom Metazoa; phylum Chordata; class Mammalia; order Artiodactyla; family Camelidae; genus Camelus; species Camelus dromedarius. Next base: position 29,124,520 of record NC_087446.1, read on the forward strand.
ATTTTACATTCTTACACACATGCCAATTCCTTACATATATAAAATGAGAATTTACCAATCATGAAAACAAATGTATAGCCTTTATTCACTCCCACTACAGTTGCACTCTATTCATTCTTCACTGTCAACCAAGATAACTCACATACTAAGAGAAAAGACAGGACTGAAACAAAGTCATGACAACTCATTCTGCCCAACTTCTAAACATGGTTACTGAGCTAAATATATATCCATGCATGCTCTATGGCAGAGAGAAGGATCGTACATCCTGCCAAGGGAGCCACAGTCATGACAGCAACTGTGAAATGCTGGCGACCTTGCTGGAGACTAAGGGAGACCAGTCCTAGATACTTCGTGAGCTGTCATGGGCAGACTGGAGTACCTATTTAAGGAACTGAGGCTGCAATGGAGATGCCTCATCGTTTTGTAAATCAAAGGACAATCCTCTTGGAGGCTTTCTTCAAGCTGTTTCAGCTCAAGAGCCTGAATATAATTCCAGATATTTTTTATTTGTGCCACAAACCACTACAAGGACAACAGAAATTCAGGCCCAGAAACTAATGCTAAATCACAGCATCACCAAATTATCTACTCACCTGGAAAGCCCACTTTGAAACCAGATTTTTAAAGGAAGTAAAATTTGGAAGGGATCCACAATCCTTTTTCATATCACCAGAAAAACAGCTTCCCTGTAATCCCTTCATGAAGAAAAGTTCTCATGGATTAATCTCCCTTAGGCAAGTACAATTACTGGTATTTCAATTCCATAAGCAAATTCAACCGCAATAAATAAACTAAAATAATGATAATAATAATAATCTTACAATAACCACACACTACTGCATGATCAATATCTTTCTTTCATGCTTTATAAAGTGCTTTCCTATATACAAGACCTCTCCCTTCCCATCCCTATTACTATTTCTCATCAATTCTGACAAAACACTCTCAATAACTCTGAGAAATGTCCAGCGGGATTATTCTAAAGGACATAATTGTAGCTACTGAAAGAGACTCAATGTAATTAAGATTAAATTAGGATAAATTGTTTTCAGAGATTGATAATTGTACCTTGGGCTTCAAAATAACCATATTTAAAGCCTGTAAGCTCACCGAGACTGAGGGCAGGTACATTCCCACACATCTGCGGCATTGTTTTAGTGTACCTTGGAGTGTGGCCAATCACAGTTTTGTGGGGGTTTTTTCCCCACACTGGCACACAATTATATTTATCTAAGATGGTTTATATATTTGCAAATGACAGCACTTACAGGGCTGCAAGTTTCTACTGAGGAAATTAACCTGCATGCCATCGTTGGAAAGGCTGCTTTCTCCCTCTGGGAAGTGTCATCTTGATTGTTTCCTCATCTAAACTGCTTTATCCCCTCACTGCCTTCTTTTAATGTAACCCAAACTAGATTGCTAGTGCTTATCAATAGCCATAACCCCCTCTTCTTTCTAGCGCAGAGTTTGTGAATATATTTTTCAGCCTCTTTTTTTGTGTGTGCCATAGGGTGGTATCTATGACTGAGATCTTGATGACAGAACTCAGGCAAAAGTGATGGGTGCCATTTCTAGTCCCGGCCCAAGTGAACCTTCTACTCATGACTTTTGCTTTCTTATTCTAGCTGAATGGAGAGGACTCTGAGGACTAGGGTAGGTGGTGGAGCCTTTAGATGGAAGGACTTGGGCCCCTGAATGACTATGCAGAACAGTCTACTCCACCTAACCCTGCCATTCCACACTGAACAATGATGTATAATCAAGAAATAAATCTTTGCTGTGTTAAGAAACTGAGAACTGAGGTTGGGGGTTTATCTGTTACAGTGACTAGCACTGTTTGTCAATACGGCTCTTTTCTCACTTGCTTCTGTCTCTCCATTTCCATGGTCATCTCATATTTTCTTCCTTTCTTTCATTTATTCTGCAAAGAATTATTGTGTGTCCAAAATATATGCTAGGAACAGAGTACATCACAGAGTAACTGTGTTCAAAATAGCTCAAATGGGTAATCAAACAATCTTACAATTCGACAAGCATAATTATGTAGGTCTACTAATTCTTTAGAAGTGTCAGCAAACTATAATCTGGCTATTTTGGCAAATAAATTTTATGGGAACATAGCCATGCTCATTCATTCATATCTTATCTGTAGTGTAGTGACCCTGAAACCTGCAAGAAAGCAAGAATGACCAAGAACGCCTTGTAACCCACAGATTTTTTGCTACACTAGCCGAGTTAAATAGTAATGACAGAGACTGGCCCACAAAATCTAAAATATTTTCTGATCCTTTGTAGAAAAAGCTTAAAAGATTTTGGAAATGATATGACACATGAGGTGGGTTTCAGTGGTGGAGTTCACTGTGGTAGAAAAAGGGGAAGAATGCATTCTGGGGAGGGCAATAACAGCCAAGCAAAAAATATATGAAAGTTTAAAGGTTACTCAGACAGCATTGAGGAAACACACAGGGGATCACCTCACGTGGTCACCTCAGATCACCAGTTACTAGTTGGACTGAGCAACAGGAAGAATCATATCAAAAGATATTTTGAAACAGGCACACCTATTGACCTTGGACCCTTCATTCTGTCTGGGTACCAAATTTTAATAACATTATATCAACACTAAATAGCTTCAAGCTCAACTATAGATAAGTGAGCTGTAAGTCTTCATCCAACACTTATCAATAAATTATAATAGAGTTCTATTTACAGGTAAGATATACAAAGACATAAAAGGCCTTCACACTTACGGTAATAATAAAAAATATCTAGACAAAATAAAAATCATGCTTTCCTGTGAGAGTTGCAAAGAGTGGCAGTGCAAGGAAGCCCTGATAAATTGAATTTCAGGGACAAACAATTGAACAGAGAGTATGTTAAGTTCCCACACTTGGAATTCAGCACCTGGTAAGTGTAGAAGCAGCCAGCCTGTTGTAGCTTGGGACGTTTTGAGTGAAAAAGAAATAAGACAAATATTATTCAACAAAGAAGCATAGCAGGGAAGACTAGAGTCTGATAGAGGCCTAGATGAAAAACTAATTGTTCAGCATGACAGCGTTCTCCTTGCCATAACCTCCATATTATAGTGAAAAGGAGGATGGAGGAAAAAAAATAATAATTATGTAGTCTTTGACATTCTCATGATGCTCAAAATCCTCCAGATTTTAATTCAAAGGTAAAACTACAGACTAACTTCATGCCAGCCCAAATACTGACAAAGTCAAAAAGTCTGTGAAGTAAGTTAGGAGTGTGATTAATAACAGGTAAATTCAATGTAATTAAAGCTGTGCTCCAGCACCAGATCAATACTCTTGTAGGAGAGGTCTCAATTATTCTAATCAAAATACAGAAGGAACTTACACTCTCTGAATAATACACAAAACAAAGTAACACAAATAATGTATTTCAGTCTCCACTATCCTTTTATACACAATATCCAGAAAACAATAAGAAATTATGAGACATGCAAAGACACAGAAAAATGTGATCTTATTCAAGGGAAAAACAGCCTATAGAGTCAGACCAACAGATACTCTAACTGTTGCAATTAGTAGACAATGATTTTTAAACAACTAGTATAAATATATTAAAGAATGTAGGAGAAAAGATAAGTGTAGTGGATGAAGAGATAGAGTTTTTAAGGAAAGAAATAGAAACACTGAAAAAGAATCAAATGGAGAATTATAGGACTAAAACCACAATTTTTAAAATTAAAAAAAATAAATAAATGGGCTTAACAGCAGTAGGTTAATCATAAATGTGCACTGTTCACGTCTCCTGCTGTATGGAGTAAAACCAATAGCCCAGCTACTGTTTCTCCAGATCTATTGTGGCATTCACACCAAAGCCAAGTCTCCTATAGGCTGCTCCCAGCCAGTGGCTGAGCATGACAAGGGTATTAATGCAAGCCAGTTCCTATGAGTTTTTGGACTTCTCCAACGGGTGACTTTGGATTGAGAAATTCCAATCAGCCTGACAAAACTTTTTTACTTCTGTGTGAAGTTCTAAATTTCCTATACAATTCCTTTTTCCTTCTTCTTTTCATCTCCTTCACAGACATGAAACTTTTTTTTTTTGACATGAAACTTTAATTACAGTCTGAAAGTTCTCTCCACCTTGTTCTGCTCCCTCATCTTTTATTCTTCATAGACATGTTCCTAGCATATCTTTTGGAAATCTAGTCCCATCTTTATATTTGCTTCTCAGAGGATCTTAACTAACACAAAAGATTTGTACACTTCAGAAAAAATCAGTGGAATTAAAGACAGGTCAGTGGAGATTTCCAGTCTGAATCTCAGAGGAAAAAATATTACTGAAAGGAAAAAAGAACAGAGTGCATCAGTGACCTAGGGGATCAAATCAAACGGTCTAATAGACAAGCAACTGGAGTCTCAGGAGAGGAGAAAGAGAAAATATTTTAAGAACTAATGACTGAACAACTTTCAGATTTGATTGGAAATATTCACCCCAGAATCCAAGAAACTTAGTGAATCTCAAGCAGAAAGAACACAAGCCAAACAACACTTGGGCATATCATGGTCTAATTACTGAAAACCAAGGATAAAGAGAAAATCGTATATGCAATGAGTTAAGAGGAGACATTGCATACAGAGAAACAGTGATAGGAATATTTGTTTCTAATCAAAAGCAAAGTAAGCCAAATGGCAATGATCCTTTGCAGAAAAAGCTTAAAAGATTTTGGAAATGATATGACACATGAGGTGGGTTTCGGTGGTGGAGTTCACTGTGGTAGAAAAAGGGGAAGAATGCATTCTGGGGAGGGCAATAACAGGGGATTGTCAGTCTGGAGTTTTATAACCAGCAAAGATGTCCTTTAATTGTGGGAATGAGATGATGTTTCCAGATTGTCAAGGCTGAGAGAGGTTATTACTAGCAGATTCACATTACAGAGGATGCCAAAGTAGGTTCTTTAGGTTGAGGAAGGACAGTGGAAGACAGGAAATATTGATCTATGGAAAACACTAAAGCACACCAGAGAAATGTGAAATGTCTTTTACTTTTTTCTCAGTTTACTTGGTGGAAAGTTGACCATTTAAAGTAAAAATGATGGTAATACGTTGTAGCATTAGTAATGTGTAGAAGTAAAATGTATAAGGATCATGGCACACAAGTCTGGAGAGGGTGAATGGAAGCATATTGTTGTAGGGTTTTTGTCTTATATGAGGTGATGTATGTCATGCTATTTCAAAACAGATAGTGGTAAAGACCTATAGAAAACACCAGAAAAATAAAACAAAGAGATAAAATTTAAAACAACAAAACTAGTAACCTATAATGACTACAAGCTTTTTGACCATGACCTACAGTAGGAAATATCATATATCTACCACTACCAGTATACAAGTGCTCCACAACAATCTTACACACATAAACATATATATAACAGAAAAATGATCAAAATTAATATTAATGATTACTAAGTACAATGAATATATCTTATTGTTTTTCATTTTTAAACATCAATCATTACCTACTGAATAAATTTTACTACCAATTTTTTACAGTGGATCATGACTTGAAATTGGAAAATCATTTTTCTATAGCAACTACTATGTGTCAGGCCATTTATGTAAAAAATATTTTAAAATTTACTTTTGTTATTTAATTGATGTTTACCAAAAAATTCCAGAAGGTAAGTCATTCCCATTTTAGAAATAAGGAAACATTCATGGAGAAATTAAGCAACATTCTTTTTTTTCCTTTAGAATTATTTTAATAAACCATAAAAATGCACAACAGCTTCTTAACTTTATATATCCACTAGATTTTTTTAAAGGAAAAGCCTTGTGTCTTATTACACCATGAGTCTGGCTAATAGCCTCCATAACCAGGACTACTTCCAAAATTGCCACCTCCAGGTCCTCCTTCATACCTATGAGAGCCATCCCCAAATTTACCATCTCTTCCATATCCATTGGTTCCTCCTCTAAAGTTACTTCCTGGTCTTGCTCCAAAATTTCTACTACCACCATAAGAATATTCAAAACCAAAGTGGCTTAAGTAACATTCTTAAGATTGTAAGGCTTATAAGTGGACAAGGTAAGATTTCAATATAGATATAAGAAGTTAAATTGTTGTGCTCTTAACCACTATATCACACTACCTCCATCTTGGCCACATTTGGTGATCTAGGCGTCAGAGGTGGGTATATGTAACTCTATGCGTTTTTCTTGGGATAAAAGACTAGTTTTTATCTGTAACCTAGAAAAAACTTAAGAATCACAGTACTACCCTGCCCTAATCCACAGTTTGCTTTTTCCTACCAGATAACTAAGATCTCTTCACATTATCTGAGCAGACACTTTAAAAAGCTTCAGTCACTCAACCACGATAACACTCTAACTTTCAAGGCTCCATATCCTATACTTTCCTTTGTATATGCTCTTGGTGGATGGGTGGCAACAGAAATCTACAAAACATGTAAATGAGAAACTTTAATCTACTGAAGCTACTTTTCAGTTCTAAGATTCTATAAACCTATAATTCTAATCAAGGACCCAGCCACCTGCTATTCTATAGCTAAGCCACAAGATGGGCAGTTGTCTAAATTGCTCAGAAAGATATACAAAAGCAGGGGTTCCTTTGTTTCTTTGTTAGTCTGCCCTGAAGTTTCGCAAGGCCTAAAGTTAATTAGAATCTCTCAGTGCAATTTAACCATATTCCTCTTAGCTTATTGTCTATCATACAGATAGAATAATCTAGCTTTCCTCAGGATAATCATTTTTTTCACATACTTATACAATTGAAAATAACTATCTATTTCACTATTTAGCTTTTTCCTCTCTAGACTAAATAAATACAATCCCCTTAATCTTCCCCAATCAGTTTGACTTTCTCTGTAATCATTTCGATGGTGCCTCTTAGGAGACCCTCTCTAGTTTCTCCACATGCATTTTAGAGGGTGGAACCCCACGTTGATTGCATTACTCTAATAAGGGCCTGCCGGTGCCAAGTGTGGCTGAATGATCTGCCCTCTTGCCTTTTGTGCTCTTGCTAACAGAGAGCTGAGTATTACATTAACATTTCCAAAAGCATTATTGCCAGTTTTATGGACCATCATCCGCTGAGGTTGAATCTCACTCATGTAAACTGCCATAAACCAACCAATCAATGCCCTGCACTCTGTTTTTAAATATCTGGTCTTATGCTTTTAAGGTGTTCGGATTTCTTCTTTCATGGCTTGAATTTTCTTCCTCCTGTTGTTGTTTTTTTTTATGTTTTCTCTATTGTGACATTAGTGCTTTTATTGATTTCAAGAGTTCTCTTTATGTAAGGGGCAGTTTGCCAACTTTTCCCATTTTTCTCTTTTCCATTGGCTGTGGTACTTTCTTTGTAATATATGAAATTCTCATATAATAACATACATTTCAGAGTAATCTGTTTATATACTACAAAATATCAATATACTGATATATAAGAGGTTCTTAAGAGATTTTGCACAGCAAAGAAAACCATAAACAAAACAAAAAAACAACCTATGGACTAGGAGAAAATATTTGCAAATGATAAGAACAACAAGGAATTAATTTCCAAAATACACAAACAGCTCATACAGCTTAGTATCAAAAAAAAAAAAAAAACAAAAACAAAAACCAAACAACCCAATCAAAAGTAGGCAAAAGATTTAAATACACATTTCTCCAAAGACATACAAATGGCCAACAGGCACACTTGCATGTCTTTTTTGAGACATGCAAATCAAAACTACAATGAGGTATCACCTCACACCAGTGAGAATAGCCATCATTAAAAAGTCTACAAATAATAAATGCTGGAGAGGGTGTGGAGAAAAAGGAACCCTCCTACACTGTTGGTGGGAATATATATTGGTGCAGCCACTATGGAGGACAGTATGGAGTTTCCTTAAAAAACTAAAAATGGACTTACCACACAATCAGCAATATCACTTCTGGGCATATATCTGGATAAAACTATAACTTGAAAAGATACATGCACCCCAGTGTTCATAGCAACACTGTTTACAATACCCAAGACATGGAAGCAACCTAAATGTCCATTGAAAGATGATTGGATAAAGAAGCTGTGGTATATTTATAATGCCATTTTTCAGAAACATGGATGGACCTAGAGATTACTATATGAAGTGAAGTAAGACAAAGAAAGACAAATATATGATATCACTTATGTATGGAATCTAATAAAAATGATACAAATGAACTTATTTACAAACCAGAAATAGACTCACAGAGATAGAAAACAAAGTATGGTTACCAAAGAGGAAAGGTTGTGGGGTATAAAATAGCAGATTGGAATTAACATATGCACACGACTATATATAAAACAAACAAAAAAGACCTACTGTATAGCACAAAGAACTATATTCAATATCTCATCATAACCTATAAAAGAAAAGAATCTGAAAAGAAACATATATGTGTATGTGTATAACTGAATCACTTTGCTGTACACCTGAAACTAACACAACATTGTAAATCAACTATACTTCAATTCAAAAAATACAATAAAAAGTGAGCTTTTAACTTGAAAAAAAATAAAAGTCTCTTAAGAAATAAACCTCCTATAGAAACATGGACAAAGACCATTCATAAAAGGAGAAATAAGTTTCTTATAAACATGAAAAATATTCATCTTTGTAACTAAAGAAGTAAAAACTAAAACCATATGTAACTTTTTCTGTTGGATCAGCAAAGATTTTTTCAAAATTATTTTAATGTGAGGGTTGTTAAGATTGTTTTAAAATTCACACTTTCAAACATTGCTGTTGGAGCTCTTTTCCCTAATATTTTCTGTTGATAATTTTCAAAACTTCAGAAAATGTAAAAGTATAGTGCAATGAACACTTATACACCCCTCACCTATATTCACTAATTGTTAACATTTTTCAAATTTGCTTTCTCTTTCTCCATATATGCATATATGCATCTGTGTGTTTATGTATACACATATATGTGTATATAGGTATATACATGATATTTTTTTTTTTTGATGAACCCTTTGAAAGTTAGTTGCAGATAACATGATACTTTGGACTCAAAGATTTTAACCTGCAGCTGGAGGCGTTTTAAACATGAGCAATATCGTTTGAAAGCAATTTGGAAAGATGCATCAAAGCCTTCAAGATATAAAATCAGCATTATAATTTCACATCTAAGTAGTTTTTCAAAAGATTTTATTCTAATTTCTCAATTTTAAGCCTCTTTTTTATGGTACCAGTATAATATTGGTTTTCATTTATGATTTGTTATTCAATAGAAAACTACTTAAAATTACAAAGGAGACATATAAACTTAATTCTAGCTTTTCATATTAATGGAATACTTGTATCTGACAGCTTTTTCCAGAAATTTGTTCTTTAATATAGTCATTTATCCCACTAATAGATACTAAACACTTTACCAAAATACATTAAGATGTGGACTTGTTTTTAAGGCATTTGTTATGAGTGGTTTTTAGGCCATGGCTAGAAATTTAGACTATTCTTAGTGGGGAAAACTCATAGAAGGAATTTAGATATAAGTCTAATCTGATTTGCATTTCAGAAAGATAATTCTAAAGACAATTTTAAAGTTAAATTGAATGGGGAGAAATACTTAAGGAAAGCAGTTGGAAGGCTGTTGCAGTAGTCCAGGAAGCTGAAATGAGAACAGGGAAAAGAGGACAGACTCAGGAGAAATTAACATGAAAGAAGTAATAGGAGATGAAGGTTTGTTGGATGTTTAAGTGAAAAGGCAGACTGAAGGATCCTTTCCGGTTTTCTGGAGATAGGGTACTGGTGATTGTGGTACATCCTAGAGAGGAAGGAATTCAGGCCTGGCAAGGACAGGGAGTACAATCATAAGTTCAATTCAGTGTATGTGAGATGCTCAATATGTGAGTCTTGCTCTGGACATATAATAAGAGTTACGGAATTAGATAAAAATACAGATTTAGAAGACATCAGTGTATAATCAGGAGTTAATGCCATGGGAGTAAATGAGATTACCTACAACAGTGAGAAAGGCAGAAGAAAATCAAAGCTGAATCTCCAGAAAATAGTTTAAAAGTAAACAATAAAAGAAGACGAAAATTTAAAAAACAATTTGTATAATCTAGAGAACAAAGATCTTCCTAAAAGCAAAGTAGGACACCCAGAAATCACAAAGAAAAGAAAGATGCACTTAACTACAAACATTTAAAATTTTTTCATGACATATGACACCATTAAACAAACATATAAGGTAAAAAACTGAAGGGTAGCAGAATATGCTACCCCCAAATATGCCACTTTGGCAAAAGGATTATTTGAAGCTAAAGACACTGAAAAGAAGCAGATATAAGAAAAGCTCTCTGTCCTCCCTGTCTTTGTGTCAAAGCAGGACATGCATTTGTGAAGGTATCCCCATCTCTTCTCCGTACCAGAAGGACAGAAGTTAATTGCTGGAGACACCCTTGAATCTTACCAGCCCAGAGGTAGCACCAGAGAAATTTATATAACAAACTTTACTAACTAGCCCTTATCTCCCATTAGTTCCCCCATATATTTACCTTCCCACAATTTGCCAACTTATAAACTCAAAGACCTTCTCCTTTGTCTTGTCACTCCTGTAAAAATTTATTGTTCTTTTGTTAAGATGCTATATAAGGCCAAGTTCTTACCACCCCTGTGGGTTACTTCTCACTGGGTACTCCCATGTGTATGCACAATGCTCATGTTAATAAGCATCTATTTGTTTTTCTCTTATTAACCTCTGTTTTTCATCAGTTTATTTTACAGAGCCTCAGCCAATGATGGGTGGAGAGAAAAATTTTCCTTTCCTATATCACAGACTGTAATGTATATGATAAAAGCTCCCAAAGATTGATAAGCAAAAGTGCTTAACTTCCCAATGGAAAAAATGAGCAAATATATAAACAGTGTTACCAAAAAGGGAAATTCAAAGGACAATAAACACAACCTAACAAATTACTGGGGAAATGCTAATTAAAAAAACGATAAGATTCCATTTCTCACCCATCAAGCTGGCAAAAATTAAGATACATTCAATTTCAGTGAAGAGGTAAGGAAATAAATGTGCTTCTTTATGGGCATTCATGGGCAAATCGATGTGCCTCATCAATGTGGCTGATGGGGTTGTAAGTTGCCATCTCATTTTGGGAAACACAGCAACATATATTAAAATGTAAAACATATGATGAAGCAATGTCAGTATCACATCTGAGAGAAACAAAAGCACCAAAATTTTATGTTTGTGTATGTAAATACATATGTACTTGTAATCATATATTTATGTGTATATGCTAAGTATATTTACTGCAACATTTTTTAAATACGGTAATCACAAAAATAGATTGACTGTCCAAAAACAGGGAAATAATTGAGCTAACTGAGTCATTTATACTACAGAATATTGTGCTGCTATAAATATAATTGGTAGGATCTATATATATATATTTTTTTTAACATTTTTTATTGATTTATAATCATTTTACAATGTTGTGTCAAGGGATCTATATATTAAGTTGACCAGAAGAGATGTTCAGATGAGTTCATAAGTGAAAAAAAGCAAGTTTCCAACCTGTGTGTATGTGGGGTGATTCCATCAACACACACACACAACCTCTCCATGTCTGAGGACATGAATTTAGGTTTATTTGCATAAACATAAAGAAAAGGAGAAATGTGACAAGGCCCACACATCAAACTACTAACATTTGTTATTCATAGGAGAAATATGGGTTGGACAGAATAAAGGAAGAGTATCAACTTTTTCTTTATAAATCTTTCAGTGGTTTCAAGCATGCCTTATATTAGTAATTTTTAAATTAGTAATTTTAATTACTAATTAGTAATTAAATTAAAAAAATACAAAAATAAAGCACAAAATGGTAACTCGAGAACTGTCAGGAAATTAACAGATATCAGTGATTGAGTTTTCATTTTTCCATATTTTACATTATATTTTATATATTACATTATATTTTACATTAAAATATAAGTATAAAAAATAAAAAAGTTGTTCAAATAAAAGCACATATCACATCTTACCACTTAACAAAAAAAATTACATTCACATCAGTGGTCCTAATTTGCACCTAAGTAGTTCTTGTTATCACAGGATTCAGGCATGCATGGGCATGCATGGAGTCAGAACCGCTGGAGGTTGATTTGCATGAGGAACTGCAATGCCTTCTAACAAAACCTAACCTAAACAAGCTAGAATTCAATACTCTTGGATACTTTTGGTTAAACTGCGTTGGGAGGACTGCAATGATTTGGAACACTGCACAAAGACAAAAGGTCATAACATCCTTACTATTTAATATTTTCCAACTCAGGCAAAGTTGTACAATTTGGGGACGACTGTAGATGTGACACTAAGGTGGATGCACACCTAGCGTCAGCAACAGCAGCAGTCACACTTGTTGGGCACAGCAGCAGTGGTGACACTGGAAGCTTTATTGGGTGTCAGGGATCTGCACCTAGAGCAGCAAGATTCAGAGCAGCAGGCAGATATGCTTCAATAAAGGGCACTGGAGGCAAGAAGACCCCTCTATATTCTGTTTTATTCACTTTACATTATGGAATCCTTTTCCACATCTCTGCGGTCTTCTTAATTATCATTTTAAATGGATAAATACTATTTTATTGACATATGCAGTTTATTAACCTCTTTTTCTGTCTTTTGACTTTTTTCTAGTATTACAGAAGTTCACACGTATAGCTTTGTTTTGATGTTCAATTATTTTCTTAAAATAAATTCCCAAGGGTACGTTGGTGGATTAAAAAGATTTGAGCATTTGCATATGTGTAGGGATACACCACCTTCTTATTTTCCCAAAATGCTGAACCAATTTAGCAAGCCATCGGCAATGTCTGAGTCATCAAGCTGTTGTCACAAATGGGACGGCTAAGTGTTGTCTTTTACATTTAACAAATAATTATTGAGTGTCTACTACTGCCAATCCCTCTTCTGGGTACAGGAGAGCAAAGAACAAAACCCAAAATTCCCTGCCAGCATCGAGCTTAGATTTAGCGGAAGGCGGCTGGTTTATTAGACGTAAAGTCATTTTCTTGAAGTGTTGTTTCAGCTTCATGTGTTTGCTTACTCGTGAAGGTTATCACCCTTCTGTTTCTTTGCTGATTGTCACTGCAGCTATTGAATTGCTTGTCCATGTCTTTTTTTCCCATGTATTACATGAGTTCTTAAGGTAGAAAACTCATGAGATATCTCAAGGCTTCTATTTTCTTCCAAGTTCCCACGTGGCCTCCTGGATTGTCCTTAGAAATCACTGCCCTCTCATCACCACGTAAAGAATATACTCACAGCTAAGAAAAAGTCCACCTGCCACAAGGACCTGTTTCTCCTGCTTGCAGACCTTCCATTTTCCAGTGGATCTTTGGGAAACATTATTCCACCATCTCCTTTGCCCGCGGAAGTTATTTCTCTCCTTGTCACTCAGGTGGATTTTCTAGGACAGCTCTTCCAACTCATTCCACATCCAGGCTGTATGCACTCAGTTTCCTTCCTTTCTCCCTCTGGAGTAAAGGGCCCTCCTAGAGACAAAATTCCCGCGTAACCACATTCTGCCCTACCCTAGGACCACTACAGCTCTCCGGTCCCCAGAGCCTCACCAGACCTCAGCAGGCATCAGGCCAGGCCCCTTCTCCCTGTGCACGGGCATGTGCACGGGGGACACCCCAGGTGCATGCCCACGACACCAGCCCTTCTCTCACCTGGAAACGGGTCTCTTCTGCTCCTACAGCCCAGCACGTGGAGAAGAACTGGTCTACTGCTTTCACTTCTCCTTGGAGGGTTTTCACCACAGATGGTGGCTTCTGTTTGTCATGTCTGATGTGATCCTTTCCCATCTGGTGACCTAAGTTTTGTTCTTGTTGTTGTACACGTGTTTACATGTCTTTATGTAGCCAAATCTGTCAGCCTTTCCCTTTGTGATTTCTTGTCACTTCATAGTAAAATAATAATAATAATGGTTTCTACAGACATTTGATAGGTAATAACTTGTATTTCTCGCTGTTTTCTGTTACCTATCACACTGGCCATTCAAAATTTATTTAGATCATGAGGTATGAAATTCGGGTATTAAGTTGATTTAAAAAAAAAAATTCTAAATTATATGTATTAAATAATTCTCTTGCTGTTCTTTTCAGATGTCTTCTGTTATTTATTATATGCTTCTATACAGTATGCTTATTTCTGGACTATATTATTCCATTTATCTACATGCTTATTTGGGGAAGATCTAGCTCCACTTAAACGTTCCACTTTCCAAAGTGCTAGTTAACGTTCTTAGCTGAGCATGGTGGTGTTAAGAGCGTGAGCCCTCGACCTTTAGAAACCCGGCTCAGCAACTCACTAGTCATTGTGCGGACCCGGGCAAGTTACTTGACTTCCTTTGGCTCAGTTTCCTTATTTGTAAAATGAGGATAATAAAGACTCTGTTTGTTTCGTGTGAAGTGAGGTATTTATTCTATGTAAACCATTCAAAATAATGTCTATCACATAGGAAGTCCTCAAAAGTGATATCTATTTTTACAGATACAAATTATAATCATTGTTAAACTCAAAAATCTTAACAGGATTTCTGAGTTGGATTATGTCCAACCTATAAATTGACTGAGTGAAACAGAAGTCTTTCTGATTTATCATTACCTTCAAGGACTATATAGTACACCTCTCCACTGGTCTTCTCTAATATTATTCTGTAAAGCTTTTCACTTCTGTCTATATTAAATAAGATATTCAAGCCTTCTATAAGGGTACTTATTCTTCAATAATTTAGATGTTATGTCATTATTCTGACCTGAGATAAAGGGCTCCTAGTGGTTTGTATATATTTATTTTGCATTCATCTTTCTGCTTTATTGATGCCTACATTCCTTTTAGCTTTTAAAAGTACACAATCATAATATCCAAAAATGACATTTTTATTTTGTTTTCAAGTACTAATTCTTTTGATTTTTTTAATATCTTCTTGCATTGGCTAGAACTTTCAAAACAATATTTAACACATATGAGAATGGTCATCTTTGTTTCCTTACAGATTTGAAAGGGCAAGTTTCTAATAGGAAAAAGGAGACTTTGGAATAAGACTTGAAGGTTGCTTTATAACGATGGCGTTTCTTCCTAGCTTGGAATCCAGAACAAATCCTGCAGTCTCTCCGAACCATAGTTTCCTTATCAATAAGATGAAGATATGAACACGTACCTCTCATATTCATAGGAATACTGAGAAATCATACGCAAAGTGAACTGGCACTTAATGTAGACACAATACATTTTAGCCCCATCTATTCTTTATATTCCATATATTTATATATTAAGGATCTTTCATTCTGTTCCCAAATTTCTAATGTTTCTGTTATAAATGGGTATTCATATAGATAGTTCTTAAATGCACTGACTTTGTGATTAAAATACAATTTGTAAACTATCACACAGGAACAAATAAGGCATCTTCAGTTTCACGTCACCTGGCATTTATGACTTATCTCTAGCCCCTAAAAATACACTTGTTTCATAATGCAGTGATATTTGCATATAATTATGCCTGCAATAAATGCTTGATGAGTATTTTATTGAATGAATGAACTCAGTTAATTCTGAAAAATCCCTAAGATTTGTTTTCCAGGTAATTCACAAGTAAAAACTCACAATTGAATACCACTTTCTTTGTCAAATCCAGCAAAAAGAACTTGAAAACTTAGTAAATATACATACACATAGACACACACATATATATGTATATGTATATATGTACATACATATATATTTATATAATTTACATATGTTATCCAAAGCCAAAATTTTTCTAAGAGTAAGAAAAGCTTTGCTTACTAGTGAAAAAAATAAGACTTCAAAAAAAATTGTTTTACTTTCATGTACTGGTATCTGTAAATTGTAAAGATTAACATAATTGAAAAAATTAATTGAATCCATTATACCACCAAAATTTTGCTAATCAGGTACCAGCAACACAGAGAAATGATTAAATCAGTTCTTACCATTACATTTAATTTGCATTAGTTTTGCTCACTGTAAGCAGCACACTTTAAACCTAGAATTTCATCATATCATATCTCGACTAAAACACTGTTTGAGGTAGTTTTCTCTTGATGACCTACATAAAACATTGGCAAACATGTTAAGATCCCATGGTAAACAGTGAGAGAAACACCACAGAAAGGGAAAAAGCAAAAGGAGAAATATTACAGATTACCAAATTTAGATTCTGTATATTTCCTTAATGATAACTAGGACACTCCACTGTATTTCAAAGAGTCATTTAGCTCTTCCTTTGAGCTGAACTGCAACTCTGACTACCTTTAATTGAGTACTAACCATGTGCCGACCAGTTTCTGTGCATTTATGCCTGTAACTCTTACCACCACACTGAAATGCAGGTACTTCTCACTTCATCTCCATTTTTAAGATGAGGAAACTGAGGCTCAAAGAGGTTATGTTAGCAGGCTGAGGTCATGTGAATGGAGGTGAGAGGTGAAGACAAATCTACTAGACTTTCAGCCCATACTCATAGTCCTGTGTTCTGCAGCCCCTTCAGGAGGAACTGCATCTGTGTGCAGGTTGAGCCCCTTATGGAAGCAAACACAGTGTCCGGATTTCCCTCTTTCTAAGGATACCGGGTGTTGTGGATTTAGAGCTCTCCCTAATCCAGTATGACTTCATAGTAACTACATCTGCAAACCCTATTTCCAAAATAAGTCCTCCTTCTGGAGTCAGAATGGACATAAATTTGAGGGCGGTCACTATTGAACCCATGGCAGTTGGTGAGGTGTTGGAGGATGGAGGAAATGAGAAGTGCCCACAAAACTGAGAAGGCATCTTGAGAAGGAAAAATGAGGCAGGCAGTTTATTATCGGGTAATTTACAGTGTGGGATTGGGATCCAGGGACAACAACTGGAAGCATTTGCAGCTGTACTACATATTGCCAAGGGGCCATCAGGACAATTTATAGTTAACCTGGGGGTGGACCGGGGGTTGGTGCTTGGAAACAGGATGTGCATTCCTAAGTCAAGATTCATGGGTGGGTAACTGGTTTTGTGGGAGCCACAAAAAAAAAATCTATCAGCAGTGGCAAAATAAGCCCTGGCCACTAAGTGATTTATCTGTGAAATCGCCAATGTTCCCTCAGACACAGCATCACATACAGATTGACAAATGTGAAGTGTCAGGTAAACGCATATTCAAGGTAGTGGTTATCTCTGGATGAGGAGAAGAGGGGGAGGGCATTAGGCTGGAAGAGGAACACACAGGGAGAGGCAAGTTATTGATACTATTCTGATACTTAGGTTGGGAGGTAATTTCTTGGGTCATCACTATATTACTGTACTCCAGTATGTCTCAACTTTTATATAAAACATAATTTTAAACTATTAAAGCCAAAAAATCCTCTGGGCACACTTCAGAGGCACAGGACATGAGCAGTCAAAAAAACAATTCCTTTTCTCTCTACCCTGCCTCATTCTATAGTGACACAAGGTATGTAAACCATGCCAAGCTCCTGATTCTTTCCTCCTGGTAATCACAGCATCCTGATGGGAAGGCCCAGGAGTTACCAGACCAGGATTTTGGAAATTATATACCAAATGTTCTCCTTTAAGGACCAGTCTTTTCATCAAAGCTTCAAGGGGCAAAGGAAGAAAGAATTAAGAAAGCAGCTTGTTTCACTGCTACCAATTCTGAAACACTGTGCTCAAGAGCAAGGACCACACTGATTCCTCTTGCATTACCCCCAAAGCACCCAGCACAAGGCCTTGCAAGGAGTAGGTGGGCAGCTGATGTTCGTGAATCAATGTATAAATGGATGAGTCAAGTCGCACCATTTTCATGGAGAATCTTAAATGTCACTCTTCTTGAAATTTGACCATGCTGCTCAACCTACTAAAAATTTCATAATGAACCGCCCACCAACACAATCTTGTATGAATATTCCCTGTGTTCCCCAAATCCTTTGTGACCTATGGACACAATTGCCAAATATGAGTCACGCTTCTACCACTGCTCCCACACAAGTGGTATTTTTAATGCTCCAGCATTTCCTGAAGTCCCGTTCTCAGGAAATGGTTTTTTGCAATAATGACCTCACCCTCCCCATGTTCCCCTCACCCACACCACTGAATCCCAGAATAGCTGAACAGGTGTTCAAATACCTAGTATTACCCAAAACACTCCACAACCTGTCTTATGTTTCCTATCAAAGTCACAAGGATAACCTCTTGTCCTTTGGAGTTTGAAAGGAATATTTGTGCTTTATTTATCCTGAGACACAGTTTATTCTTTAAAAAAATTTTTTTTAATATAAATATAGTTGATTTACCACAGTTTATTCTTAAAACTGGTAACAGTCTTCACACACCAGGACTAAATCAGTATAACTATAGTTTAGGTTATGACCTCCAGGGTCCAACAGTCCTGGAGACTGAATTTTGACTCTGCAGCTAAATATGTGGTTTCATGCAACTCAGCCTTTCAGAGAATCAATATTCTCATCTGTAAAATGAGAATAATAAAAGAAACAACTTTTTGGAATCTTGTGAACATCAAATATTACAATTCCTGTAAACTGCTAACTCTGGCCTGATAAACAGTAAATGCTCAATACTTGCTAATGGTTATTATGTGTCAAGTTTTACTGCATCTCAGACCTGGTCAGTCTCTCTTGGACATTGTTTACCACAATGAGGTCACTGTGACTGCTGGGAGTCTTTAGCTGTCCAGATAACTTCAGAAGCTTACCTGGCCCAACCCATTCTGGGGAGCACTGCCTGGCCACCCTCTGAGAATCAGAAATATCCAGGGAGAGCAGAGGATGAGAAGATAAAGACAGCTGGGAATAGAGGGAGGTTATAAAACCACCTGGTCTCAACCAGGTTCAAAGCAAACAGAGAAGCTGCCACATGAGAGTGGGAGGAGAGGTATTTATACAGTGAGGCTCTTTGGAACCATCATGACCAAAGTCCACATTGGATGGACAAAAAATGATGCTGAAAATGGCAATTTGACTGGGAAACAGGCTCCTGCTATTCTCATTAGACCATCTGATAAGCTTCCCAAGGGACCTTTCTAGGCTCTCCAAACAGCACAGGACAGACTAGCCAACTCTCAAGAGGATGTCCTGGGGTGCAGCCAAACTGCAATTGCCCTGGAAGTCAGATCCCAATGGTTCAGCCACAAGGGGGGAGGGCGGAATACATGTATTTCCAAGCCACCAGCCACTCAGCCCTGCAGAGGAGCACACACAAAGCTACTCTGGAACAAT
The DNA here is from genome assembly GCF_036321535.1 of Camelus dromedarius. NCBI lineage: Eukaryota > Metazoa > Chordata > Mammalia > Artiodactyla > Camelidae > Camelus > Camelus dromedarius. The sequence goes on from NC_087446.1 coordinate 29,143,805, forward strand.
TGCTTTGGGGGCACAGAGATGAAGAAAAAGATCCCACTGGCACTGCTGGGAAACATAGCAGCTGTCAGCACACCCATGGCCCTGGCAACCAGCAATGGGCTGACTCAGGCTGAGAAAACTTTTCTGGGCAAATGGCATGAAAGCAAACTCCTCAGAGGCTCAGGCTCCATGAAGGTTAAGGATCAACAACAAAAAGACAGCAACCCCTCTCCTAAATGGTATTTCATGGCCATCAAAGAAGCAGCTCGTATCTGTAGGCTGGTGAGAGATGCTCTGGCAATTCAAGCACATTGGCAGTCCTGGGGAGGGGAACACTGTCCGTGGGGTCTATTTATGAAGGCAGCACTTTGTATAACAAATATTCCATGCGTTATCTTTACATGGCACAATTCTTTCTGGACCCAATAATGAGAGTTACTCTCAGCCCTAACTGAAGGTCCTAATTATTGGAAACATAAAGCAGCCAATGTGTCTATAAATCAGCAAGTAGGATTAGTACGATGCACAAGGAACCCTCCAATTTGCATCAGGAGATCTCCTGCTCTGTGCGACCTTGAGCTTGTTATATCCACCATCTGGGCTTCAGTTTCCTCATCCATAATCTTTTTCCTTAAGGGGATATCTTGTGGGTTCTTCTGAATACTCCCATCTTAATTTATTATTTTTTTCTTTTATAATTCTTAGTTGAGGCTTAGCACACATGCAATAAAGTGCACAAAGAGATATATTATTCTTACATAGACTTTTATACCTTTCGGAGAGTGGAAGATGGCAATGGGGTGATGTTGATTCACTCCCTGTATCAACATCAAAGGCCATTTTATAGATGTAAAATCTATATAATCAAAGGTGCAGAGAATGTGGCAGTCGTAGCACTCAGTTTAGAGTTCCTAAGTCCTGACTCATGATGTTTAGTCTAACGTTTAGTCTCGTAGCGTCCTACCATGAGTTCATGGAGCAGCTCTCCATGATGGGGACAGCCTTGCTTGAATCACAGACAAGGGTGGAAAGAAGCAACAGTCTGAGAAGACATTTTTAGGTCACAAGCAGATGCCTAAAAAAGATGAATACTAACTTGCCTGGAAAACTAGAATTCCCTTTGACCTTCAGGAACTGCCATAATTTAATAGCTATTATTGACTGGGTGCTTACTGTGTGCCAACCATTACATGGAAAGTTCAATATGGATTGTCTCATTTAATCCTCAAAATAACCAATGAGATAGACACTTCTATTAGCCAGTTTTACAGAAGAGGAGCCTGAGGTTCGGGGAGATTAAGCTACTTTTGCTAAGTTATAAATGGAGAGTGGCAGAGTTTGGATTTGAACCCAAGCCCACAGACTTTACCACGACATCACTCAGTTTCCCACAGCCACTTCCACTTTACTCTGCTAGGCAGAGGCACTGCCCTGTCTCGGGAAAATGCACTACCCCAGCTGGATGGCAAACTTCACTTATGCCTCTGTTGATTTAGCCTCCAGCTTGGCATGGCTTCACCTTCCCCTCTACTATCCAAATCCATCCTTTAAGACCTAATTCAAATACCACCTTCCTAGCCATTCCATTCCACACACAATCCTCTCCTCTGAATTCATGTAAAAGGTGTCATCTATCCCATTCATCTGGAGCCTTCACCATTTTTCTAAATGTGTACATCATTCATTCAATAACATACATTCATTGTCTCTTCTCCTCAAATGATTGTCAACTAATAGATGGCAGGAACCACGTTGTGTATTTTTTTTTTTTTTGGTAACTCTCAAATCATGGTACAAAATTTATAAGTCAAATAATACGGTTCTGTACAGTGGCTATGCAAATTACATGACATTAGAGCCACAGCTTATATTTGATGGCTAAATTGCCCTCCTCACTTACTTCCCAAGCATTTGGCCCACTCTTCCCCAGAATGAATTATCTTTTAAAAGTTTTCTGTCCTTGTCAGACCCTAGCATTTTGTCTTGCTCTTTTTCTACACAGAGACATTAGCAACTTTGTGTGTGTGTGAAAGTGTGAGTATGTGTGTGAAAAACATGTTTTGATTAAAGCAAAGGACACAGCATAATAGCCCACTGCACCTGCATTAAGCAAACACCCAGGATGGCGTTACTTGCATGTCAATCAGCAAACTTGCCCTGGGAAGTGAGTAACTTTCTCAGGCTGTTGCTCAACCTGGTGTGTTGACAGCCTTGGGAGACAAGATGTTAACTGCAGTCATAAAGTAATATCTACCCCTATTCCCTCTGGATTACTTGTTTATAGTCTGAAATTGCTGAACAGGTTCTGCAGGTTTTTCTTGTCCATTTGCTGAGTTTGAATCAAGAAAAGGGAGAGTCCCAGGTTCACCCAACTGTAAACAATACCTCCCAAGGTCAAACTGGAGAGTCTGCACAGCAGTTAAGGGGCCGTGGGAGTGGAAGGGCGGTTCTGGATGTAATATATGACAGAAACGTATTGTACATACAATGTCCTGCATGCCTGGAAAGAGGGAAAAAGTGAAGAGCAAACAGTATCAGGAAGAACAGTATTCATATTGATTTCATACAGTTTTTTGGCAAAACATGAAGGTGGATTTTTAAAATTAATCAGGCTTCTGACCTTTGCTTTATCTTCTGCAACAACCCCAAAACTTTTTTTTTTTTGGTCATTTTATAAATGTTGTTTGAAGTTACAAAGAGTACAAGCACAGCCTAGTAAGCCAGATATTAACAGAAACTAATTAAGGAAGTGAATGAGACAACCAGGATCAGGTTGTCCTGAAACAAACACAAGAGACTGAGCTCCAAATGCAGGGCTCTGATATATTCAACTCACTGACAGGTACTGGGCACTGCTTTGCCCCAGGCCCCTGGGAACATGACACTGAACAAGTTCAGGCTGTAGTCTCTAGGAGCTTGCAGTCAGGGTAGAGTGATAAACATGTACATGGCCACCATCACACAGTAAGGCCGGGCAAACACAGAAGGCAAGGATGAGAAAACCTTCTTTTCAATGCTTTAATTTTTTAGAACACTGTCCACTGATTGGGGGGATCTCTGGGGTTTTTTTTTTTTTTTTAAGTCTAAATATCTGAACTTGGGGCTTGTTTTTACCTTTTTTAGTCATAACATATGAGTCAAGTCACATTACCAGTTGGACCTCAGTTTCCTCATCTGTAAAATTAGAGTGTTGATGTTGACCAGTGGTTAGCTAATAACAGCCTACAGGTCAAATCCAGCTCCAGCCTGTTTTGTAAATAAAGTTTACTGGCACACACCCACACCTGTTTCTTTACATATTCCCATGGCTGCTTCCATTCTACGGAGGCAGAGTAGTTGTGACATATGGTTCACAAAGCCTACAACATTTACTGTTCAGTCCTGTACAAGAAATGTTGCTGACCCCTGGCATAAACCATCTCCGAGGTCTCTTCCAGGGGGACACAAGATTTATGTAGACAGATGAAAGCACTCTGAACACTGAAAATAACCATACAAATGGAAGGAATTATCAAAAGGTACAAGCTGGTTCCAGGAAGATAACAATTCTGTGATGTTCATTCTCATCAGTGGCAAACATTTATTCTAATGGGTGTCTACTCTGGATTCATATCAGAATCAATTGGAGAATTTCTTTCTTTAAAATGTCAATACCCAGGACTCAATGTGTAGAGTCTCTAACTTAATTGGTATGGAGTGAGGACCTGATGTCAGCATTTTCAAAAAAACTCCAAAAAATTCTTGCTTGCACTCACAGATTTATTAAAGGCCTAAACATACTGTGATTGACTTTGAGAATAGAAGAAGTCATAGTTCTTCAAAGTTTAAATCAGGTTGCATGAGCTTGGCATATAAAACAATTAATAAAATACATATAATAACATTGCTATGTATCAAAAAGCAATACAAGTGAGTGGTCCCCAAACTCAGATCTGCAGAGTTTCACAGAGCTGGCTGCATAAGAATTGTCTTGAGAAGTTGTTAATTACAAAGTTTGGGGCCCCAGTCCCAGAAATTCTGATTTGACATATCTGGGGAGAGATCCAGGCATCAGCATTTTTAAAAGCTACAGTGGTGAGTCCACTGAGTAGCTAGGTTTGTAAATCACATTCCAAACTGTGGTACAGAGATTCAGAATTAGCTAGAGAACTCCTAAAGCTAGGTCTCATATCTTTTTACCTTTGATTCTTTATGGTCTAATCTGGCATCTAGAACTTAAGAGATATTTGGTAAATGTTTAAATAAATAGACCTTAATTTAGGGAGTGACCACTAAGTGTTTTGGTGGACAGAGACACCAGACTTTGGGATTTAAGTCTGACCTTGAAAGAGAGAAGACTGAGACTCATGTTCTATGCATTAAACAACCATCAGCTGCAACCTTCCCACCTACCCCTCACTCCTACACTGACTACTAACGTGACCAAAAGGTCGTGATTTGGGGATCTGGGATCACCAAACCACTGAGGTGCTCTCAGTCAGATTGAAAATCACATGATTACCTAATTCTTTTTTCTGGGAATAGCTCTTTTATACCAACAGGCAGGGTTACTGCCCCATAAACTTACATTCTGACATTCACTTTGACTGTTGACACTTGCAGCGATTAGACAGGGTTGAGCAAAGGGTGTTTTTGCAGTCTGTGGGGAAGAGTACAGAACATAGATAACCATTGAATCTCATTACAAAGCCCTGAATATACAAATGCACTGGTCCAACTACCACGATTAGATAAGCACTTGCCACACCCACTGACTTAAAAGGGTAATTGAAGCCAAATTTGGGCCCATTGGCTCCCAGTCCTTCCTTACACTTAAGCAAGTCAGATGACATCAATTTTTACATTAAGTTAATTTCTGAAATAGCCTACATGATAATTATTGCTCCAGACTCCTAATAATTTCCCCAGGCAGCATCCTTCAAACATCCCATGAAATACTCTCTACCTATAATTTCTAGGGCTTCAGACACACCTTTGGCCACACCCTGAACAAGTCCTTTTTTAAGACAGGTCCTTTTAAGTGGCTGAGTAACAGCGTACCCCTCCTCTACAGAGAGAATAAGGTGTGATGTTGATGTACAAAGATGCATGTGTTTTGTGTGAGGGCAAATGGTTACTAAAGTGGCCAGAATAAAAACTAAGGCAAACAGTGGAGGACTGAGATGATCAGCAAGGAATCTCTAAAGAAGAAAGTTCTGAGGGCCTCTCTGTCTCAATCCATGATACTCTATTGGCAAAGTGCCTGACATACTGCATCACATGTTGTTCTGAACATCAGTGGTTCAAGGTGGGAGGATGTAAGTAGCCTGGGAAAGAGCCACATTCAGAAATTTTATTGTACCTACATGAGGCTACTCTGACGAAGGAGATCCCAAAGTTATGATTCATTCAGTGAGATGACCTCCTCTGTTCAGGGTGCAGTTTAGGCACAGGCGTAGGGAATGACTGGCTACGTGGCACAGGTTCAAGGGTCTGGGAAGACCTCTTCTGTTCAAGTATGTCCTTACTGCTTGAGTGTTACAGGTTTCGGAATCCCACCATGAGAACCCAGTTCCTCTGTGCCATTACTGTCTTAGAGGTGTGTATGTATCACAGAGAGGAGCAGAGGCTGGAGAACTGAGTGGGCCGACAGACACTTGGATAAAAGAGGCTCACAGAGGGTCAGACATGTCCCTCTGGCAAGCCATAATTTGGATGATAAAGAAAACTAAAATGTGACCTCCTGCGTCAAATGAACTGATTTCTCCCTCTCTTTCCAGCATTATGAGAATTGGTTGATGTGGAGCCACAGGTCGGGAGCTGGCTATGCATTGACTGTAAGGTCCATCAATTCTCAAAAGCAGCAACTGCAGTGGGAAGTGGCACAAGCCCCGTGGAGAAGCATGGGTGGAACAGAGACAGCAACTGCACTGGGAAGGATCAGAAGGGATTTTTTTTTTCCCTTTTCCAAGACTGAACATACTACATGATGCTATGTGGACCATGGAACTAAAATCAGCATGCTCACTGAAGTTCCAGGACAGTGGGAAGGTGGGAAATTGTGAATCCTAAATCACAAAATACCCACTTCCAGGTTACCAGGTGAGTGAGTGGTTATTCCGAAGCAAAGGCAAGAGAAGATTGTAATTGTCCACACAATTCTAACGTGTAGATAATGGATTTCCAGTTTACGAACGTTCTAAATAACATTCTGTGGTGGGGACACCTCTCCCATGGTTCAAATATACCCAGGAGAGCTGTTACTCAGCAAGATACTATGAAATTAATTACCTAGAGCAACACGAGACACATTGCATAGGCTATGGTCTATCATATATGCTAAACACTGATCTCTGGGGATCTTTTTCTTTCAAATATTCTTGAGATAAGTAATACTTCGAATTATTAACGTTTTAGTATGGAGATTCCTTTCAGTTACATATTGCGCCCAGGGTTGAGGTTACATATTTTAGTGGAAGTGAGATAAAATACTAACAAAGGAAAGACACTGGAGAAGGCAAGCCCTGTATATAAGCCCAGTCAGACACAAAGTAGAAGTTTTAAGCATTATGTCATGAATCCCACACGAATTTACTGGGGACCAGCAATAAGACAATGCACAAGGCACTTGAGAAGATACAAAGATGTAGAAAGATACTAATGCGACCCTCAAAATATAGGGGGAGAAACAGCATCGATATAGCTGTGCTGTAGGACAAAATCAGGTAAGTGTCATGGAATTGGCACAAGGACCCTCAGCATCAGCATCACCTGGGAGCTTGTTACAAATGGGGATTCTCAGGCCCCACAGAGGACTTCCAGAATTATGCTCTGCATTTTACCAAAATTCCCTAGGTGATCTGTATGCACATTTGAGAAAGACTGGTCTGAACAAAAACATCAAGGACAGAGAAAGGGAGAGAGGGCAAGGGAGAATGTTTTGAGGAAAAAAAGGGACAGCAGTAAGAACGAGAACTGAGAAAAGGCAGCAGTGTTTCCAGGTTGCCTGGGTGACCTCTGAGAGCAGGGTCTGCAGAGGGGAGTGCATGTGGAGGGGAGGCTCTGTGGTGGGAAGTGGGGACAGTGGGTGCAAGCAATTTGTGTCAGCTGGAGTGGGGAGGATAAGCTTGGTTTTGCTGTCTGAGGCCATCAGTATAGGCAACTTGCAGTTTCCATTTGAGGCAGCCTGGGTAGGTGCATTCCAGATATGCAGAAGTCACAGTGGAGTGATTCATCTCCAGTCAGCTTCCTACCAAATTCCCCAGTCACTATTTGGCACCTTTTCCTTAAGCCGCTGCCTCACATACGTCCCCCACCCTCCCTTCAAGATGACTCTGTCTTATTTTTCTCTGAGACCGAGGCCACCAGAAAGACTTCCTCAACTTCTCTCTTCCCTATCTCACTATTTCTCTACATCTTCACCCTCCATTTTTGAAGAAGAATGCCTCCTTCATTCCAAAAGTAACTCCCCCTAACCACGTGATCCCGCTCTTCCTCTCTCTTTCATAAACTTGTTCCACCAATCACACTCTCTCATTCATTTAATTTCTCCCTCACTTCCACCATCTATTCCTAAACTAACAATTGACTCAAGTCTCCCCGCTCCTGAAGACCTCTCATTCAATCCTGCTTATCTTTTCAGCCAACCTCCAACTTTCTGGAATTTACATTGGGACCTCTTGGTGGGATTACTGATTTCACTTCCTAATGACCCACTCACCCCTCAGCCCTTATTTTCTGGCTTCACATAGCTTTCCATGTGCTTTTGCCCCTGCTGCACCCTCTCTTAATTCTAGAATGCTCATACTTTTGCCTGGCAGCATACTATACACCTGCCAAGTTCCAGTCTCTGCATCCCTTTCCCTGACCCTCACCGGAAGTGCAACCCTGTGCCAATCTACAGACCCACCCTGAGTCAGGCAGACCAAACAAAAGGTAAGTCATCTCATCCTCTGAGATACAGCATTAGCTAACACTTGCCACTGCTCCAGGTTCAAGTACATCTTTGTTGTGAGAATCATCTTAAATCTCCTGTGTGAGTCCAGTTTTGGCTCTAGCCCTGGTTTTATTTTCATGCATCCTATTTATTGAGTATTTGTTATGTGCCAGGCTCTGCGACACTTCCTAAACACAGTCTCATTTATCACTTACTCCTTCCAGCAGTAGACCTATGTTACAGAGGGTTTGAGAAATTTGCCCAAGGTCACACAGCCAATAAATGGTGGAACCAGGACTCAAACCAGGCCTTCTGACTCTAGCATCTATGTTTGATAAATAGTTATAACCTCCAATGGAAGGAAGAGTGGGGGACTCTGTGTGTGTGTGTGTGTGTGTGTGTGTGTGTGTGTGTGTGTGTGATGGGGTGATGACAAGAAAGCTTTCTGAGACCCTGCTACTCATGCCAGATTTTCTGGTCCTGATTAGCTGCTGCCTGGCTGCCAGGAGCTGTTATTATCACTCACCCCTGTGCCCCTGTCACTGGGCCTGTGGGGACTTGCCCTTCTTCTCTGCTCTCAGCCCTCTGATGTTGACAGTTTACTGGAAAATCACATACTGGCTGCTGCCATGCTTACCAGACAGATTGTACATGCTGCTCTGGATGTCCTGCCCACTCTGTCCTGTGCCCGCCCCTACACAGGGGTTCAGGCCAATCCCAGGCCAGGGCCTTGCTCCGTCTGTTTTACCTCTGTAAAAGTAACTGAGTTTTCTCTATGCCACCACTTCTCCATGGAGTCTTTTTGTTGGTTCCCCCTGACAGAATTCATCCTTCAGACCCTCTGTTATATTCCTTTAACTCTTGACTAATGCTCTCTTTCTGGCTCTTTCTTCAACTTACATTAGACTAAATTAATGCCACACCTGTCCTGTTAGCCCCTTCTAATATGTAATTTTCTTTTTTTTTTAAGTTTAAATATTTGCTGTATTGAATTAATTAGAACACACTCCTTCAAAACAAGGATGGTATGAAAACTCTCAAATTATCAAGTCTCTTGGAGAAAATGAGTCATTGGAAGAGAAATCTACCAAGAGAATAAAAACAATGATAATCGGAACAATAACAGCCAATAAGCAGTATTTTCAACGTGCTTTGCAAGTACCAAACACCAGACTCATTGTCTGGTCCTCACTGTCCTGGAAAATGAGTTCTGTGACTCACTGAAAGCCACACACCAAGTATAATGGGGACAGGACTTAACTCCCCGGCTCTGACTTTAAATCCTATTTTCTTCCTAAAACGCCTTTTAAAGAAAAGATTTTGTCTCATAAGCCAGCTCATCTGGGTAATTCGAAAGCCTCAAGCAGAAATTCCCCAGGTCAGCATTATGTGTTCTCCAAGAGCGAGCATCTTCAAACAGAAACCAGAAACAATGAAAACCAAATACCAATGGTTTCTGGCTTCTCTTCAATGGTAGCTAGTCTTAGTTCTTTTTCCTTATTCCACGTGAAAAGTTATAACCCCCAAGGGAAATTGTGGGCTTTCTGATGGTGGAGCAGAGACATGAGCTTGGGAAATGAAACCTTCAGGAATGACGTTCTCCCTCCTCCCCTCTACCAACGTTAAGTACACATTCATGCTCTTACATTAAATTTCACTGAATTTAAAGTCAATGAGACCATAAAGGACCAGTTTTGCATGTAGTTCTTTTTATCCTCCTGCTGCTACCATAGCAAAACTATAACTAAAAAAAATTCAGCTCTTTACGAATCTTGTCTCCAACAAGAGAATTGAGTATGCATTTTTTGAGGACATCAGTTCATTCAAGATGATGAGACAACTTTAGGAAAAAAAATTTCCCTTCACGTAAGAGGTCTACAGGCCAAATGGACTTCCCTTTCTGGTCTAAATGTCATGTTTGTGAAAGTAGTGTGGTATAAATAGCAAAGTATGGAAATGAGAAATTATCCGTCTGCTGAATAAACCAGACTCTTGGCTGACTGATTTGCTGACCCTCCTAGTTTGCTTCTCCCTCTTATTACTGGTACCTTCTCACGTCTCCACTCAAATATTACCTCCCAAGAGATACCTTCTAAAACTCTTTCTCCTCCATTATTTTCTATCCTTTTACCCTCCTCCCCTTTATTAATAGTATTTATCACTATCTGGCACTTTATTTTTGTTTATTTGTTTATTGTCTGTTTCCTTCTACTGGAAGATAAAGACCTTTACATGAATTTGTCTTAGCTATTGCTGTTTTCCCAGAAACCAGCTTCCTGAATTCAATTCCCTGACTATACATTTAAGACGCCACTTATAAATAGTTCTCTTTTTTCTTCCTATGCTGGAGAAACTGTAGGATCTGGGGATACCATAAAAGATAAATAGGAGACCAAAGTTTGTTCATTGCTAAGGATTTTCCACTTCAGACACTACAAAGAGGGGCCTCCTCACTCAGAATTTTTCTGTTTTCTCAGCACTGCAAGCACAAAAACAGTATTTGGTTGAGAAAGAAATGTCCAGTAAGTCTTATCTCAAATGTCAAAGAAAAGAAAGTAAAACAGAGAAACATTTGTTCCAGATTTATTGGAAAGATTCTAAAAAACTCAGTGCATGAAACCCACTCTGTGGGTTCCTTTTAATGGTTCAATTTGGTTTTTAAACGTTTTTTCTCTTCAGAGCCGAGGAAGAAAGGAAGATTCATTTACTCATTCAACAAACAGTTCAAATGTCACACCTCAGAAGCTTCCCTCATCACAATGTCTAATGGAATCCACCCCCAACCCTTCTATCATTTTCTAGTTTACTACTCTGTTAATTTTTTAGTAGTATTTATCTCTGTCTGAAGTTATATATTTATTAGAGTTTTACATATTCATTGTCTGATTCTTCCTGGTAGAATATACGCTTAATGAGAACAAGAGTCTTGCCTCTTCTCCATTGATGCTTCTCCAGAACATAAGATTCACAATACATGGAAAATTCTCAACAAGTGGTTGTTGAATAAATGAAGGAATGAAGTTGCATGGGCTCTGTGAAGGCTTTCTTGACAATTCCTGACTCACTTTGATATTCTCACTTTTCTGAATACTCTTTGCATCCATCAGCTCTTCCCCAACACTAGGAATTTAGTCTCTAAGGTTCTCTCCCCTAATGGTTGTATAGTACTACTGAGTCCTTTGCTTCTTCATTACACCAAACTGACATAAACAACACAAACTTGTTAGCGATTACTTCATGCACTCATACATTGTTTCCCCAGCAAACACTGTAAGCTTCTAACTCTTTGGCCAAGGAATAGAGAAGGAAGAGAAAGGTTTTGAAAGGATGATAATGAAGTGAGTTTTAAAAAATCTGAAATCTGTATGCCTATGGTATACGCAGGTAGAAATGTCCAACAGGCAGTTTATGTGTGTATGGGTCTGCTGTTAGAAAGGAGTCTAGGCTGAAATCATTCATCTGTAACTTGTCAACATCCGTTCATTATGACTAACAAGTTGAGTGCACGAGTCCACTCAGGGAGAGTGCAGAGATTGAGAAGATGAGAAACAAAGGGCAGAGCCGTGGCATTACCTCTACCACTTCAGGGGCAGGTAGACAAAGGAGGCTGAGAAGGGACCGTGCCAGTGGTAGGAGGGAGACCAGCAGAGTGTGTCCTTGTGGATGCCAAGAAAGTTGACACTTTCAAGATGGTACATAATGATCAACAGTGGCAAATGTCACAAAGAATCCACGTAAGAAAAGACTAGAAAATGTCCACTGGATTTGGTAATGGAGTTTACCACAGCAATTTTACCTGAGGAATGAGAACAGAAGCCTGATCGAGAGGAACTGAGAATGGATTTTACTAAAAGACAAGTATCAGGAAAGTGAGTTATGACAGTGCCCTTTACCAGCTTGGTTTTGAAAACAAGGAGAAAGATAGTCTGGTACCTAAATCGGAGGTTCTGTAAAAAATGAATTGAAGTTTAGTACTCAAAAGCTGGTTTTAAATTGAGCATTTGAAATGTATACAGTTTACTGTATGCCAATTATACCTCAATAAAGTGTTATTTTAAAAAAGCACATTTTAGAATTTCCCAAAATATCAGTATCTTCTCACTTGAGAATCAAATTTTAAATTCATAGTAACATATTAAGATGTTTTTCTGATATATAAATGAGAAAAATCCATTATAAGGAAAAGCCCAGAAACATGTAAAAACTCCTGGATTACAAATAACAATAAGACAAAAATCAGTAGTTAAGAGAAGCATTTTTTTTTCTTATGGTAGGAAACAGACAGTCATTATGACCTGGAATATAAGCCAGCATAGAAAAAGGAGCTAAATTATGGCTATAGTTTGTAGATTATTACAGACTTATCTAAGAGGCTAAACAAGGGTCTAGATTCTGACCCAAATCAAGGCAACTAAAAGCCAAATTAAGACCTCCAGGAAAGGTTCAAAGAGTTTCCCAAGCACAGATGAAAAGGCCTTCATGTCATCAAAACTTCATTTAGGTTCATAATAAGGAAAAAAAATGTGTAGATATACATTGGGTAGAAAAGGAAGAATAACATCTAAATGAAATGTTTGTCCTTTTCCAAAGATTTGGCAATTAGCATATCAGAGTCCTAAAAATTTAAAGAAATAAAATGTCACGGTTTAAATAATTACTCAATAGTCAGAAAACTCAAAGGTGAGGCAGGTAGACAAAACTATAGAGAAATATTAACTCCATGAATGCTGTTTATTTAAAATGCAGCAATCTAGAATACAGTGTTTTCACACAGTGTAGGAAAAAAAATGACAAATAAGAAGCCAACAGATTAAATACTAATGTGTATACAGTTTTATATTTTCTCAAAGCATACTCTTCCTCACTGGATCCTTAAAATAATTCAGAGAAGTAGGCAGTGTGCCAGAGTCTCCCCTCCTGCTACTATCCCTTGAGTGATATTTATCTTTGTGTTTTAACACAAATGGGCCCTGAGAGGTAATAAGTTTTTCCTTTGACCTGTCTTAGTTTTCCCACAACATTATCCAGAGAAGCAGATTTATCAGAGACTGAAAATGCAATAGAAAATGCAGGAGAAAGTGGGAAAGAGGCATTTTATATCTGTTGAAATGTGTATCATCACATTATTAATTAAAAAAAATTCGAATCATCAAAGATAAGTGACATGGTTACCAACATACTAATTAGAGAACTAGACAGGAGGCTAAGTGATGTGACCATCTCATTCCAGATTGCAATTCATGATTAGAAAAGCAACTTCCAGTATCAGCCATAGAATTACTGAGAGTCATTATGATGTTCTATACCCCTGTGACCTCAGGGCAATCAGTGGGAAGTGATGGTCATAAAAGCATGATGACTCACAAGACCTGACAAGATATTCAACATCAATCTGGTATCCAAGGTACTAGCCCCTTCAGTTATTCATCACTCTTCCCACTCCCCCCAGCCCAGTCCTGTCTATTCCCCATAAAATCGTAGCTAGTATTTACAGAGGTCTTACAATGTACCATTGTCCTAAGCACTTCTCATGTACTAAGTCATTTAATTATCACAACAACTATATGAGTAGGTGCTATTTTTTGCATATTCATTCATAGAGGAAGTGGCCATGACACAGATAAGTGAGGTAATTTACCCAGTTGACACATAGCTGGTGAGTGTGAGAGCCGAAATTCAAGCCCGAGCAGTCTGGAATCAGAACCCTTGTTTTCAATAACTAGGCTATACTGTCTTCATTTTTATTTCAGATCCTAATCATCTCATTTCTGGATATTACAACAATTTCCTCGCTGGTCTCCATTAAATTTACCTCTTTTCACATTATTCTTTTTTTAGTATAAAAATAATATGTGAATACATTCTCCAAGTAAAATAATATAATAGCATGAATCAGACAAAATCCCATTTGGCCACCAACTACAATCCCAAATTTCTCCCCAAGGTCTGTTGTGTCTCCTTCTAGATGTTTTTCTGCATATGTATGTACCTTTAAAAATATGCAGTATTGTTTGATAGATTTTTTAAAAATAAATATTATTATATTAATCACTTGAAAATTTTATTTTTTCATTCATCTTTGTTTTTAAGAGCATTCTAAGTCAAAACAGTGTGACCTTTAAAAGAAGAAAACTCCATTCTTTTTCTTGAAAAACTACCGTCACCCTATATAGAGATGGGGTACAAATCTATTGAACTGCTCTACTGTTCCCTTTTTAGTATCAGTGGAATCAAGCAAGGTCCTCCAAAGGAAAAGACTAGTAAAAAAAAAAAAAAAAATTAAAGGAGCAACAGGTCAAGTAGTATACAGGGAAGGATGAAGAGAACTATTTTATGGCAGCTAACCTGTGGGTGAAACAATCCATCAATGTGGGCATCCTTATCTGGGGATTTGCCATGCAGTGAGGCCAGATCCACTTCTTGATAAGGTTTATAAAGATAACCAGAATATTTAGGTTATTTGTACATCTCGTTCCCACAGCAACCTGGCATATTGGGATAACATTATGGTTCCAATCACTGAACTAGCCTGTTCGTGGACTTGAATGTGTTTATTCCTTTACTAGTCTACTATTTCCAGAGTGTAAGCTCATGAAGACAAGAATTGCATTATGCTTATTTCCTGCTGCAGTACCATTACCTAGCATAGGACCTGGCACGTAGTTGGAGCTCAGTAAATATTTGTTGAATGAATGAAGTCAAAGATGTATGACTAATTCTGATTATCAAGGTTCCATGAATTCTCTACTTTGACTTTTCAAAGCTTCAGAAAACAATGATTTGATCACCCATGGCCATTGTGCATTGATCTAAACAGTTATAGATCTACAATAGACACTAATCTATTGTAATCAACTCACCTACATTATACCTACCTGTGGCAGAGTCAGTCATGGGAGTTAACAAATATTACCATATGCTTTGTGGCTTTGGGCAGTTTTCCTAACCTCTCTCTTCAGTTTCCCTATCTGTAATAATGAACATAATAAAACCTTTAGGATTTAGTGAGGACTAGATGAACTCATGTCTTAAGGCATCTAATAATGTGTGAGACATTGAGTGAGTGCTCAGGAAATGTCAGCCCTGTGCCTATTTCTCCTTCTGCCCATTCACCATCCCCTTCCTAATAAAGAGACTTGGAATTTATTTACCCTACAATTTATTTACCCTTCTCTCATGTCCATTTGTGGCTATCTGGGCAACAACTTCTTTCTCTCCCAAGGCTGACCTACTCTTTGGTTGGAATCAGTCCAGGGCTCTG
This sequence comes from Camelus dromedarius, assembly GCF_036321535.1. NCBI lineage: Eukaryota > Metazoa > Chordata > Mammalia > Artiodactyla > Camelidae > Camelus > Camelus dromedarius. The sequence continues at coordinate 29,158,960 of NC_087446.1, forward strand.
GGCTCTAGAGACTGCCGTTAGACTAGGAAGCATTATGGATCAAATCCAAGAGCTACAGCATATGATGATTCTGATTTTTAAAAAATCCAAACTGTTGTAGCTGTATTATGGAGTGCAATATATATCCCAAAGTTTGTAATAGGGTCACCAAATGTGGTGTTCTAGAAATCAGAAATCCAAAATGACTCATCTCCTCATAGACATAAATTGCTATGTTGAGTATTATAACAGACACCTTGCTCTTGAGTCTGAAGTTTTCTCCAAAGCTCCCACAATTATAATTTCAAACCAATAAATATTATTCAAACAGGGAAAGGGAGACTCTTTAACTTACTTTTGCCCTATGATACTCTTTATCCAACCCCTACCATTCCTGCTACCTCGGATTCTTTATATCTACATAAAATCCCCTTATTTACAAAGTCTTAGAGTCTCAGAAACACTTGTATTTATTCTGTCATGTACACACCCTAACAAGTCATCCTAGGGCTTTAAAAAGAATTTTAGGAGATTCAGTTAAACACAATCCTTCCCCTTTATAAATCTCACTCCTCTCCAGCATTTAAGAATGCCATCCCACAAATCACTGGGGCAGATCTACTACTGGGCTGCTACCTGAATGATCTTCTAGCAGTCAGACATGTCTTTAAAGCATGATATCCATTACTTCTCCTTCATCCTGCATTACAACCTTGAACAACGTCCAGCTTGACAAAAGCAGTGTCTCTACTATACTGATGAGTTTCCAACCGCAGCCTTCGAGGGGAGATCAGTCGGCAAAGCTTATAAATCTTGTTTAAAAAAATAAATCAAGTTCTTGCTTTAAGACCTGGAGAGTGTCAAGAATAGTTAGAGTATTTTTCCTCCATGTGCCCTTGGCCTGAAGATTTCATCTTTTGCTCAAAGATTTAACAAGAGCCACCCAGTTAGAATTATAGTCAACAGGAATTAGCTAAGCATACTACACCCCAAAGACAAGCAGCAGCTGGATTACTGCACCGCAGCTCACCTACTTGTAAGAGCTGATCTCAGAGTTCCTTATTCACAGAAAACTCTAAACGCTGAGGAATTCACACACCACTCATGCATGATTACAAAAGAACTCCAAAGTGGAAATTAATAGCTAGATGAGCCTGAACAGACCTAGGAAGAACTATATTTTTTCACTGCTGGATTCTGGCTAGATAAGCATCAGTCCTGTGGGCCAAGTAATTGCTGGGAGGAGGGTATGGGGGATCCAATCAAGAGAGTTATTTCAGGATTTAGATCTTTCCATTTCCCTGATCATCCTTCATATGTCATACGTCTTTCCGAGGTGTAGGGCCTGCCTATAGTGAAAAATGCCTGATACTCTTAAAGTACAGTATGTTTTACAATATGGTTAGTTCCTTAAAGCAGCTTGTTAAAGTACCTTAATTCTTTAAAGATGGAAAAGAGACAAAGAGAAACGCAAGCTGTAAAATTCATCCTCAAAATGTTCATCAGCTGACTGGCTAACTATAACATTCCATTAGTAATAAGATAAGGCAAAGATGAAAACAATAACTGGAAACAAACACATTTCAAACTGACAAAAGTCTCAACCCATTTAAAATTGTAAGTTAAAATTTAGATCTCCTATCTCTATTTCTTTTAAAAAGGAATTTTGCCCCAACCCCAACACAAGTTAAACTAATAAACCATTTAAATTATAATAGTGAAAACAAAACTCTGGGAGTTAACACCTGCTTTGTACCATTCCAAAGAAACCCAGATACACCTTTAGAAAACTTCAGTTCTTCTTTGACCATGCAATGAATTTTAAACAGTCCATTATTTTGTTGCAGCCTTTTTCCTGGTGGTAAGGGGTGAGTTTGGGAGGGGTGGGGCAAAGTTTGGGAAATCTGTGAGTAGAGCATTTTTTCATGCCTCAATTAAAATGGTTAATTAGGTATAGCAAAGATTCCTAGGACACTACAAAATTATATCAAATCCTTATATCAAACTCCTTAGTTTTGAGGGGAGTTTACTCCCATTTTAAATGATGTTTTTTAGATTTGCCATTTAGTAATGCTGAAACCAAAGAAGCTCAGGAGAAAAACAAAAAAAAAAACACCGACAGTTTGAACTTAACAGAAGTTTTTCAAGGGCAAAGACAAAAACAACCACATGGTAGACAAAAACCTCCTTCTCATACAAGTCAGTATAAAACACTTTGGGGGGAGTTAGGAGAATTATCTGCTTATGAGATCAACCCTAGAAATGTAAACATCTTTATTGGTAATTCTTCTACCACCAGTTCCTTACAACCAACAAGACCCAATTCAGCTGCTGCCACAACTGGCCCAAACTACCTTATACTATGGGAAATTGTACTATGGGAAATTGTACAAGTTTCTTTTCTTAAGAACAGCCTCCAAAAAAGGTAAGAAAAAAAAAAAATCTTGGACCAGAAGAACTGGGTCACAGGATGAGAGAGACACCATTCTCTTGAATATCATTAATTCTTGATTTTTAAGGAAACATGGTTCCCATTAGGCCTAAGAGAGTTTCTTAAATGTGACCTACATTCAAGCATAATTATCTTTCTTTCCCAATTGGCAAACATATACTACATAACCTCGTTATAAAATCCCATAATTAATACAGTTTTGAATGTTAAGAGCCAAATTATCTGACCTAAAATGTATTAAGGTATATAATAGTTGAAGACAATTAGAATAGTCTGACTCTTCCTTAGCCCTGCCCTCAATGTTTTGAAACAATAGCTTTTCCTTTATTCAACATGACTTATTTTATCAGTGGAAGTTATCCATGAGTTCACTGGGAAGAGAAATTAGGAATGCTACATCCATACCAAATATTCAGGAATAGTTTTAAATATTGTCTTAAAAGTACAACCAAGACTAAAACTAAAACATAACACATGAAGCTTTGTGGCAGTAGGAATTTATTCTGTAGACAGATTACATGATTTATTTATGCTGTTGGATGTATTGGGTTTTAGCAAGTGGTATCTAAGAGACATATTGTGTCTTCAGAGAAAGACATTGAAAGGTTTGGATCTAAGTACCAGGCCAGCACTCAGCAGCTCTCTGATCATTAGCTTAATGATCAGATCCATTTCTCATCTGTAAAACAGGATAGTGGCAATACCTATTCCACAGTGTTGTTTTAAAGAATAAATATAATCATTTGAAGTGATTAATGTCTCAAAAGGATTAAAGAAATGTTTGACTTGTTATTCTACCTTCAAATATTAAGAAAATGGCCAGAGAAATGACATATGCTAAAAGATATCTGAAGTATGTCCACTGAAAATACATTTTTACAAATTATGTGTACTAAAAATAAATACTGAATATGCATTTAGAAATTTCAGATCATACAAATGTACATTCAAAAATTAACATGGACTTCCAGATAAAGATGGCAGATTGTGTACATGTATTTATATTCTTTTCCATCCAGAAGCCCATTAAAATGTCAGTGAAGGAATGCAAGTAGGTATAAACTTGTACGATAAACCAGAATAAATAGAGGTCATTAGCTGATAGAAGACTTGACACAGTTTTGGAAGTTGACTAGTAAATGGAGATATGCTAACAGATGAAAGGCATATAAAGAAGTGAGCTTAGAGTAAAATAAAGGGGATGTAGGTGGTGTGGTAACAGAGATGGAGATAAACTGTCCAGAAAACCACTGAGATGCTCAGAATTCTGAAAAAATTCAGATACAGTAGGGGTGGGAATGACACACAGACTGAAAATAGGGGAAATTGATCAAAATTCTGTTTATGGGACAGTTGATTTCATCATTCTGTAAATCATTAACCTAGTCATGGCATTTGCCTTTCTCTAAAATGTAAGCAGAAAACCAAAGATTCCCATACATTTGAAAAAGTCTCTAATGTGGGAGATTCGGACCAAAATAAATGAACAGGAAACACTGATTCCAAAATAAAGAGATAATGCAAGGAAGAGAAATTTTTACAGTAACTCTAATAGCCTTAGAAAGATTCAAGAATACACTACATTCATAAGACAAGAACAGGATACTATGAAAAAATTACAGTTTAAGAAGGAATCTTTATTTTAAGAATATGATTGCCAAAAGAAAAAAGAAGAAATTTTAGAGTATAGAATTGAAAAAGTCTCCCAGAAAATAAAATTTTAAAAGATAAAAGGATCAAACCAGGAGGACCAGTAGGTAATTAACAGGAATTATGGAAAATGAGCAGCAAAAATGGAAGGGAGAAAATTGCTCACTTGATTAATACAAGAGAATTCTAAATAGCTTAAAGACTTAATACTTCAGGTTGGAACAGTCCACCAGTTGCTGTAAAAAGGCCTCTATCTATGATCGTTCCTGAAAGAAAAAAAGCAGAAAGGTAAAACAGATCATCAAAGAATGAGAATCAAGTTGGCATGAAACTTCACATCAGCAATACCGATGCTCAAGAAAAAGGAACAATGCCTTTAAAATTCTGAGGAATTTTATATTTTCTATACTTAATCAAATTATTATTCAAGTATCAACATAGATCACACTTGCATGTGCTGATTTTCACACATTCAAAGAATCAAAAAAGTTGCATCTCACATATCATTTCTTAGGAATTTTAATGAGTATGTACTGCAGCAAAAAAAAAAAAAAAAAGTAAACAAAGAAAGCAAAAGACTTTTGTTCCAAAAAAGAGAAAACAAAGAAAAGTAACACCAAGATGATCACTGTTAGCAGGCCTACATAACAAGCATAGATAAGAGTAGCAAGATGAGGAACTTCAAAAGAAAGCAATTTCTGGAAAAATTAAACAAAAATCTCTGAATGGACCCCCCCCCAAAAAAAATTGAGAACACAGGAAAGGCAAGTAGTATAAAGGAAAAAAGGCAATTACAAACTCCAGAAAAATTAAAAGCTGTCCAGGGTGTATAATAATAGCATACCTTGTGACACTGCAATAAACAAGATTGAGTCCCAATATAAACACTATTGGTTTACAATTTTAGAATCAACCTATAGACAAAGATGATAGAATTATGATGAGGGAGCAGAAGGCAAATGTTAATAATCTTGACATTATAGAGATACAGATTACAAGAGGTACAGGTTGGGAGGAAGAAGTAGGAGAGAAGAACTGAAAAGATAGGGACACAGAATAAATTGTCTATTGTTAAAAGACTAAGCGTTTCACTTAGAGTTGCAAAAGGAATAAGTATTTTATCTAAAGTTGCATATGTACCCAATAAAGATCTAAAGAAGAGCTATGATTACTAAGGAG